>NC_083227.1:122292731-123724042 GCF_032191835.1 Heteronotia binoei
AATCAGTCACACGTAAGTATCTCAGTTTCCAACTTCAGTAGCTTATTTACGACTTCAGTATCTTTGCCCGGCAGGATGGGTTAAAGTGCTAGTGCTAGTGCTGATTCCGTCAGAGAAAAATGCCTTCTGATTTTATGGCAGTTTTTTCCTATTTCCAAACAGCAGTTATAACAGCTTCAAAACATCAACAAGTTGAAATTCATGAAAGTGAATACAAATGAAGCCTCTGATAGTAATGCCAGGATTTGTTATCATTTCCGGTTCACCTTTTCTCGAAGAGGCATTCCCCACTCATCAATTCAAAAATGGATCATTCTTACAGCACTACACATTTATTTATTTATTATTTATTACATTCAATTTTGTATCCCCGCCCTCTCCGCAAGCGGACTCAGGGAGGCTCACAACATTATACAATAAAAATCAGTCCAATAAAACATAAAACCATAATTTACTTATTTCAGTTTTAAAACCATTCTATGGCGCTACTTCGGTACAATATAAGCGGTATTGGATTCTCAACTGTGATCACCAGCATTCTATAAGATGTCCGGTGGCAGCCCTTTTTCAATCAAACAGCAAAAGCCTGCTTAAACAATTCGGTCTTACAGGCCCTGCGGAATGCAGACAAATCCTGCAGGGCCCTTATGGCTTCTGGAAGGGTATTCCAAAGTTCTGGTGCTGCCACCAAAAAAGCCCTAGATCTCGTTATACACAACCTGGCTTCTTTTGGCCCAGGGGCGGACAACAGATTTTTCTGTCCCTGATCGCAGTGCTCTCTGGGGGATATATGGGGAAAGGCGGTCCCGTAGATAGACAGGTCCCTGACCATAAAGGGCCACATGGAGAAAAGTTGGTGGCAGTGCAAACACTTAAGACAAGAAGGTCCAAAACTGATAAAATCTGTGTCAACATTTTCCAAATTAACAGAAAAATTCTTACCAGGTCTGCATTAAGTTCTGAAGGCCTCGGTGCCAGATTTGTTACATACATCAAAGCCTACTGGAATCCATAGGTCTAACCAGGGCTTATTTTATAGCAGGAGCTTCTTTGCATATTAGGCCACACCCCCTAATATAGCCAATCCTCCAAGAGCTTACAGGGCTCTTCTTACATGGCCTACTGTAAGCTTTTGGAGGATTGACTACATCATGGGATGTGGCCTAATATGCAAAGGAGCTCCTGCTACAAAATGAGCCCTGGGTCTAACACAGGCATGGCCAAACTTGCTTAACATAAGAGCCACATAGAATTAACGTCAAATGTTTGAGAGCTGCAATACATGAACATAAGATGTTTGATAGTTGCAAGACAAGGAAGGAAGGAAGAAAAATAGATGGGAGGAGGGAGGGAGAGGTGGGAAGAAAGTGACTTTAACTGTAAATGCATTCTCCAGCTGGCTTGGCTTGGATAGGTGATTTAAAGAAACAAATGCCTTTTCTAAGTCAGCCGATGGGGTGGTGGAAGCTTAGAGAGCCGCACAATATGTGTGAATGAGCCACAGGTGGCTCCTGAGCCACAGTTTGGCCACCCTTGGTATAACATATCTATGGTCCTACACATCATCGCAATACAAATTGTGCATTGTGTGAAAAAAAAAATCTAAGGGCATAGGCCGAGTATACAACATGGATTCCAAGTTGAGCTTTGCTCTTCCAGTAAGGTTGACCTGAGATGTCTACCTGAAGGCAATCAAAAAGTAATGGTCAGAAAGACAGGCTGTGATCAGTTCCCAGGAGGCAGCCTAGAAGGTAAACAGGTGTAGAAAGAGAAACACAAGGTAGAAATGTCAGGACTGTAAACAAACAAGCAGCCATAACAGATAGATAGGCAATGATGGAGTAAATAAAGTTGTGAATTCTAGTACATCACAGATCTGGAAAAAGAACAGAAGAAAGGAGCCAATATGATTGAAGGACTGGAGTACCCTATGAGGAAAGGCTAAAGAGTCTGAGGTTGATGTTACACTGGACAAAAGATCCAGTAATGCTGCGCTTTCAAAAGTGATCATTACAATGTGCCTTGACTTCTGTCTTGCTCCAGTGTTTTGGCTGTCATTTACATTTAAATTCCTGAATTGGCTCTGACACCATTTTCAGCACGGAGTTGCCTCTGACTTTCCAAGACTACTTTTGAATGAGGGTTTTCCATGAAGCGCATTCCACAGGACATAAAGATGATATCTTTCCTTGGAAACAGGGCAATAAACTCATTTCTCAAGAAAGAACAAAGGAACTCTTAAACCTGCCCCCCTCCAGTAAAGCAAGCAAGTGCGGAGGGGAAGTCCAGGAGCAAAATTTTGAGTGTAGATTTAAAAAAAATATACTCTGGATTTCTAGAAGATGATTTCAGTGCTCAGAAAATCAGACCCAAACATGAATGTAGTATCAGCCTGACACTTTTCAGTGCAGGAAAAAGACAACTGAGGAAGATATGCCAGAGGTTTATAAAATTATGTATGGGGCACAGAGAGAACATTTTTTTTCACCTTCTCCCAAAATACTAGGACTCGAGACACCCAACGCAACTGATGGGGAATAGATTCTGGATGGACAAAAAGGATCCTCCCAACTGCTGTTTTTATGTGTAGTATTTCCATGTTCCACTACTCATCTCACTAGCTTTGATATCACTCTGCTTCTATATAAACATGCCTGTTTGCCTGAGTCATGCCATTATATGCTAGGCAATCTTACAGAAAACTTGTTTTAATCTGCTGGAAAAAAGGCAATTCTGGGTATAAGCTTTTGTGTGCATGCACATGAAAGCTTATATACAGAATTAAAACGTCTTAGCCTTAAAGCTGCAACTGGACTCAAACTTCATTCTATTGCTTCAGACCAACACAGCTGCCCACGGGGGGGGGGGGGGGGGAGGCAGTTTAGGATGGGAATAACAGAGACAAGCTGAGTAATTAGCCCTGTTCACATGTTATAGTGAACACACATTCATCCTACATGTACATCTGCTTGTAAGGGAGAATCCACGTACATTCACTTTACAACTGAAACCAGGGAGCAGTACCTGAATAAATGTGAGGTTTGTATTGTATGTTCTGCTGCTGCATATCCATTGAATGTAACATGAGAATTACTCAATATATATATGTATATTTTTTTAAAGCCCTGCTCAGAGTGATCATTGATATGATATCTATGACTCCCTATTTATCACATAACATCCTTTCTTTTTTAAAAAATCAAGTGTAAACTGTACATGGATTGTACATGCATTCACTGTACGTTGTGAACAGAGCTGATATAAGGGGACTATGTGTTTTCCCTTCTGTTGAAAAGGCAGACTGACATGGCAGGTAAAGAGACAGAAGCAATGGAACTATATACACTCATAAGAAGATAAGTAATACCAGTCTACAATGCCTGAAGGAATGTGGGGAGGAGGGGGAAGAAGAGGAGGAGGGGGAGGAGATTATGAGATTGGATTTATACCCCGGCCTTTACTACCTGAAGAGCAGCATACAATTTCCTTTCCCTTCTCCTCCCCACAACAGACACCCTGTGAGGTAGGTGGGGCTGAGCGAGCTCTCCCAGAACTGCTCTTGAGAGGAACAGCTCTGTAAAAGGACTTGTGACTGACTCAAGGTCACATCAGCAGGTGCATGTGAGGGGGTAGGGAATCAAACCTGGTTCTCCCAGATAAGAGTGCACACTTAAACCCTACACCAAACTGGCTTGCTGCTTGTACTTGTTGGCAGTTAGAACAAACTCCAAGGAGGAGAAGGGATAGAGGCAGATAGTCAAGTTCCCCTTCCACTCTAGGCTATAGACAATCCACCTTCCCTGCAGGCTTTTTGGGAAAACTAGAATGCATGCACCTCACCAGATTAAATTGTGTGATAACAATAATGAAGAAAAACTGTATACATGATAGAGAACCACAGATTCATCTCTTAGTATTTATGATTTCATGTAAGCAACTAGAGTTTTCACTAAGCAACCAGATCCCCCTCCCCAATAAAATTTGCAAATATACACACACAGAGCCCTGATAGTGGAAACCTATTTGTACACATACAAAAAATGGAATGTGTGAGTCAGGAGAGCTAAATCTTGCCCTATCCCACAACTAATGGTTGAAGCATACCTTTTTATACTCTGGTTGACTGGTAGTCAAGCCAACTGGAGCAGGGAGAGAACTGCCGCACTGCACTGCAGTGAGAAGATCAGGGGGTGTTAGCCCATCACTTGTTTGAAGAGCCTGGGAAAGGAGGTGAAAGTCATTCACACACCCATGCCTGCCTACACTTGCTGTAAAAGTGAGGATTTTAATTTATTTGTAAAATGGAAATACTTTCTCTTATTATCCTAAAGTTTGGAAAGGTATTCTTGCTAGAAGGAAGGCCACAGATCTTGAAATTTTTATACCACCTTGCTCAGGGGAATTATATAAATGAGAAGTATTTTTCTCAGTGAAACTAATAGGCACAACTGTTGGATGTATTTCCTAGTACAAGCTTTAATTTTTTTTAAGGCAGGGCTTTTTTTGTAGCAGGAACTCCTCTGCATATTAGACCACACACCCCTGACATAGCCAATCCTCCAAGTAGGTCCTGTAATAAGAGCCCAGTAAGCTCTCAGAGCTTACACAAGAGAGGTATGGCCTAATATGCAAATGAGTTCCTGCTACAAAAAAAGCCCCTGTTTTAAGGTAATGCTGAAATTTTTTGCAACTTCAAATTAGGACAGATGGCAGTTCCTGTTTGCTTTGCCTAGGAGCTAGAGAACTGGGTGATATTAGCAACTCACTTGTAACTACAGCCACTCATGGACAACTAGCAACAAAACTGAGCCTACTTGGTGCTCAGAACAACCCCATTCATTTTTTGTTATGATGCAAACTGCAGCAGCATCTCATCTGAACTATGAGATCAAATTTACAGCATTGGCAATGTAGTGTCTCACTACTCAGCCGATTGTAATAGGAAGATATGCCCTCTGTGAGCAAGGAAGAAGGCATGGATGGCAGGTGATGGTGGCTTTGGCAGGCTGATGGTTTGTTTTTGCAACTATGGGTGTTCTTAACAGGCTGCCAAGAAGTCATCAACAGTACTGTAGGAGGGCTGCAGGGAATCCTGTGGAGATCCAATGAGGATTCAGCATAGCTTACAGCCTTTTCCCTGTCAGTCATGAGAGCTAAAAGAGTGTGATGTTTTAATTTCATTTTAAATATCTCACTGAGGCTCTGATTCACTGAGATACATCCTGTAGGGGCAAGGAAGACAAGGAGGAAGATAGCATGAGAGGCAGGTAGTGGCTGTGGCTTTGGTGGGATGATGGCTCGTTTCTGCATCTATGGGTATTCTCAGTGGGCTGCCAATCAGTATCAGTTGTACTGCTGGAGAGTTGCTGGGGATCTTATGGTGATCCTGTGAGGATTTGGTGTAGCTTACAGTTTTTTTCCTGACCATCATGAGATCTAAAAAAGTGTGATGTTTTGATTTTTTAAATAATTCACTGAGGTTTGCCTGGTCATAATAGGAAGATACATCCTCTGAGGGTGGGGTCAAGGAAGTTGAAGAGGAAGATGGTGTTAGTGGCAGTTGGTGGTGGTGGTTGTGGGGGGGCTGATGGCTTCCAGTGGGAACATTGCCTTGAGACTGGAATGGCCATCTCCCTTCTGGCTGCACCTGCTGGTGGTGGTTATTCGGGAAGCTGAGTAGCTTGTCGATCTACTTGCATGGGTAAGCCACTCATGAGCCATCTGGCCCTGCTTCTGGCTTCATGTAGCCATAAACTCTGCCTATCTCATCTCCTGGTGGTCCATCTGCTGAAGGGACCAGTAGTGCAGGCACAGCAATCTCCTACAAACTTTAATTCTGATGTTTAAAAGTTGTTTTAAAAAGATATAATCTGCTTCCAAATTTGACTTAATTTACACCCCTTTAGTGTATACGCTTATTTTTGCCACAACTACTCACCTGAGAATGACTAGATTTGCCTTATATGTGGGTACAGCAGCAAAATTTGCTTTCCCTGGGATTTTTCAGATGGTTTGGCTGGACCTCATGATGGGAGATCATGTCCACACTACTGACCTTGAGTCATTCTACCTGATGGACCCTTACACAAGCTGGGGCCTTGACTTACCCATGGATCAATTTGTGGTCCTACATGGGTGGGGAGAGCCAGTGGAAGCAACAGCAGCCATAACTAGTCATGTCCAGAAATGACAAATGGGCCATGTAGGCAGCAGGGGGCTGGGTGGCTGCAAGAGCATGAAAATCTGGCCTGCCCTCTCCCAGCTGGGCCTATGATGGGCTTAAATTGGGCCATAGGAGAGGGAAGGGCCACCAAGAGGGTATAACATGCCACACTGCCTGGCTAACTCACCTGGTCAAGTTGGATTGCTTGCCCACCCATCCCTCCCTCAGTGTTAATGCTTTAAGGAGAGATTGCAGGTGGGAACTTATGGGTTATTATCACCAGGGGGAGGGAACCATGATGGGGGATGCACAGATTTAGATTCCTGTTCAGGTGGATTTTGCTTCATTTATCTATCAGAACCTGGGGAGGGGTCATTTTAGGAAAACTGGTCTGTCTGCCTATTTTCCCCTTAAGGGATCTTGGGGTGAGGATTTTCAAGAGGCATGCTCAGCTCAGGGACTGCCAATAAGTTACCCTCATGCTCAAGTGGTAGGGAAGACCACTTAGTGGTGATCAATCTTGTGGAATCTGCCATCATGCCACCCCATGGCTTACCCCCATCCTAGAAGTTGGGCTGGGGTGGGCTGGGGTACATCAACTGGCAGGTGGGTTAGTTGATGACAGGATCTGGTCCTCTCATGCTGTGCTAAGGCTTCTTACAGCTGTAACCAATAAAGTTGTGACCATTTTATTCCAAAAACTGAGGGTGATAGTGCTTTATTGGAGGTTGCCATAAGATGGTTCTTTTTCTTTGCTGCCCTCTCCCCTCCTCTAGATGCTCAGGCTGCAAACTACTCTCTTGCCTTCCTTTAGTAACTGATTACAATTGTGGATGTTTACATTATCATTTCACTGGATGAAGCTTTTAAGAACCATACCCCAATCATGCCTTGTAAAACAATGACACATCATTGTCTGGCATTTTGAACACATTCTGAAATTTTGTTGATGGTGTTTATAAACCTGCATTTGAATGTATAATCTCTGCTTGTAAAAGGTGGTACAGAAAGAAAAGCTAATTTCAACAGCTGTTTCTGGCCAGCTTCAGTCTCAGAGGAATATGTGAGAATTATATTGTTTTCAAATGTTCCAGGGAAAAAGGGGGTCTTTGAAAGTGCTGACATGACAACATTTCGATCCTTTAAGCAAGCAGATGGCAACCAGGATAGTCAAAGGTCAGGAAAATTCAGTTATCTAATAAAGCCAAAACCAAAAATGTCTGTTTCGTAGGAAAATTATAGCCCTCACACCAACTGAGCCAGTGTCCATCAGGCACTTTTTATGCATTGTCTAGCTCTAATTGCTACAACATTTGCATGATTGCTAGTTATGGTGTTTAACTCATGTTTATGGTTCTATATTAAATTGTATTTCATGTTATTATATCTTAAAATGTTTGTAGGCACTGGGCTGATTAAAAATGTTTTTAAATTGTATGAGATGTGTTGTGGGAGATGCCATATAAAGGAGCCACAGAAAGTAGCTATGAATATTTACTGAAGTTTCATCTAGAGAAAATGTTTGTCTAAAGTTGCTGTGGTAGGGTACATTTCATAGCTTGCATCCTATTAAGGATGTAATTTGATTTAAAAACAACAGCCTAAGCTATAAAAAATGTTATAATTGAAACCTTGAATCATTAACAAACTCACCATCTATGTAGTTCAGGACCCCCGAAGTGGTGACTATGGGCGCCATGATATCCATTTATGCCTTTCCCAGTGCCTGCCAAGTAGTTTTAGGAAATAGGTGGGACCAGCTGGCAAGGCTTCTGATTGACCATTGGAGATTTGATTGGTTGTGAATATTTAAAAACGTTGCTTTGGCAGCAGCTGCAAGCAACATGATCTTCACTGTGTGACTTAAAGTAAGCTGTGGCAGCCATTTTGTGGATGGCTTTACCTCCAGTGGCAGCCATTTTATGGCAGTTATTGTGTCAGAATGTCAAAGTTTCCCACAGGGTAGGAAAGGCTGGGGATCCCCAATATAGTCCACATGCATATTCTTACATATTGTAAGTTCTACTGCAGATATTTATTCAGAAAGCTTAAAATTCTAAAGTGTACACAAATTAAGTAACAATTAACAGTAAGGCCAGATAATCCTGGAATACATATGTAATTCTTTGACAGTTTTCCAAGCCTTGCAGAAATATATAAATAAAGATGGGCACAAACCATAAAAAGGTGGTTCAGTTTGAGGTGGCCACTAGAGATGTGCAAAAATAAAAATTTGGAAATATTTGGATTCGGAAATATATGGGGCAAAAATATTCGGAATACCATATATTTCCGAATACCAGTATTCGGAAATAGCCAAATATACAGGAGATATACAGCTATTTCCGAATATACGACCCCATTATACCCTATGGGCCATGGAACTCAATGGCAACATAGGGTATATTGTAAGCTGGCTAGAGGGAAGGGGGTTTGAAGGAGAGCCCACAAATTTACCAGGAACCTGCAGGAGACTCTCCACTACAAAACTCCCAAATCCCAAAAAGATTGGGCCAGGGGGTCCAATTCCAGGGGGTCTATCCCACCATTATACCCTATGGGCCATTGAACTCAATGGCAACACAGGGCATAATCAAAGGCTGCTGGGGGACAGGGGGTTTGAGGGAGAGCCCCCAAAACTGCAGGGAACCTGCAGGGGACTCTCCCCTACAAAAGCCCCAAGTCCTAAAAAGATTGGGCCAGGGGATCCCTGTCTGTGAGTTCCCCCAAAAGGCCCATTGCTACCAATGCTGGGGAAAGTCCAATTAGTCACTTTCTCCACTATAACTGCTGTGGGAAAAGTGGCTTTGGCCCAAAAAGACTGCACCCATCTGTGGGCACCCCAAAAGGAACACTGTTCCCAATGGTGAGAAAAAAACAATTAGCCACTTCCTCCACTGTAATTATTGTGGGAAAAGTGGCTCTGGGTCTCTCACCCAGATGACTGCTTCTCTGCCACAGAATGCACAATCTACAGATGCCAGCTCTCCAGCCCTGCCCCAAACTATGTGGGGAAAGCTGGCCAAGCACACCAACCATGCTGGTTCTGGGTCTCTCACCCAGAAGCCTGCTTCCCTGCCACAGAATGTGCAATCTACAGATGCCAGCTCTCCAGCCCTGCCCCAAACAACACAATTCTCAAACAACAAAAGCAATGGACCACACCTAGCTCCACATCTGTATCTGACACAAAGCATGGCACGCTTAGACTTACCTTGAGCAATGGATGGTTGGCTGATCTAGGCTCTTCGATGTTACCACAAGGAGGTGAGCCAGAGTTGCACCCCAAATGAGGAAGATCCAATGAGGGAGATCACTGGGAGGGCCTCAGATTGTGTGAGAGGAAGGAAACCTGGGCCATGGAGGAGAGGGCCAGCCAGACGGCCTCCTTCGCGGCCCAGTAGTCCAAAGGACACATTTCCTGCAACTCATTGGGCTCTAAAAGATAGTCCTTCACCATCGCAGCACCCGTCTCTGCTCTCAGAGGCCTCCCACACCCAGAGGGATCAACAAGCCACCCGAGTGTCATCTCGGCATTCTTCTTGGCATGAGTCTGGTGGGAAAAACTGCCTAGCTGGGGAGGTTGAGGATGAACAGCAGTGGAAGTGGAAGATGAGCTGCTTTCACCACCTTCCTCTTCAGCTACTGGCACCAGGCCCACCTTGATTCTGCTGCACTTGACATTCTGGGAGAGCTTGCCTTGCCAGCAATCGAGCTCGTTGGCCCGCTCAGTGATCTTGCCCTTAAGGTGAGGGTCTAACATGGTCGCCATCATGTAGACCTTCTCCTGGGCGAGAGGCTGGAAGCGGGCCTCAAGCCCTTCCTGCAGCCTAACAACCAGGGTGCGCACTGCTGGAAGAATGTCTGCAGTGTGTTCTTAACCATGAGGTGGAGAAGGTGGCCCATGCAAGGAAGGCATTTTAGGCCCTGATGCTGGACAGCCACCTTGATGTTGGAGCCACCTTCAGTCACCACGAAGCCCATGGAGATGTCCCTGCCTACCAAGCCCTCTAACTGCCATGAGAGGGTGGCTCTGAGAAAGTCCGCTGTGTGCGGCACATCAACTGCTTCAGCGTGCAGAAAGGCCCAGTGGTAGCCGGCCCAGTGGCCTTGGCCCTGCCTACTGCTAGTGCCACTCTCAGCCAGCAACTCACTGGGCTGACACCAATGTGCAGCCAGGGAGAGATGCCCTGCAAACGCATGTGGGGAGCTCCAGAGATCTGAGGTGAAATGAACAATCCCCTCAGCAGCATGTGACAAATGCTGCTTCACCACAGATCTGGTCACCCTGAAAATGGATGGTACAATGCTCCCGCTAATGGTGGTTCTAGCCAGGTACTCAAGCAACCCTAGCACCCCAGGATTCTCAACCACAGAAAATGGAAGCCCATGGACAACCACCCTGGCAAGGTTCCAGCCAACCACCTCCTGCCGTACCTCAGTCCCCCTCTTGGCACACAGGTGCCACCCCCACCAAACATTTCAGGCAGAGATGCCTGGCATCCCTGTTCTGTCGTGGAACTCTCCTGGAGAACTCTGGAGGTAGTCACGGTGGGATGTACCTCCTAGCTGGGTGGTGTTGGCCGCTTGGGCACCCCAGCACCAGCCTGCTTCTCCCCCTTAAGAAACACCACCAGGTGGTGCTTCCACAAGTGGTTCTGCATCCCCCCCCCCCAGTCAGGTGGTCAGGGTCCCACCCATGACTTATCTGGGCCCTGCACAGCTGGCACTGTGCATACCATGGATCCTTCATAAGCCAGAAGTGCTTCCAGACTTCAGAGGTGTATGGATGCCCAAGCTGACCAGCAGCTTTGGTATCCAGAGCCACCTCCTGTGAGGTGCTGGGGGCAGACACATCATGTATTGGGGTGGCAGGAGGGGCTGGCCACCGGGGGGAAGTGGGCAAAGATGGAGGCACCTCATGTGTCTCCATCTCTTCCCCCTCCACCCTATGCAGCCTCCCCTCCTGGCCATCCCCTGAAGGACTGCTGGTGCCCAAAGGAACAAAAGAAGGGGACTGGTCCTCCTCAACCAGCTTCTCCTCCAGTTCCTGCATGACACTCTGCTTTTTCCTTGGGGTAGTCATTGTGGACAGAAAACTGTCCCCAAAGCTCAGCTCCAAGGAGCACTGCTCTTGCTGCCCCTCCTCCAGCTGCTGAGCCCAAGCGAGATCAGCTGGAGGAGAGACTGCCTGAGCAGCAGACCCCTGCTCAGTGCTAGCACCTAATGACACCTCTGCTGGGGCGTCCTAGCAGCAGCCTCAATGAAGAGCCCAAGAGCCAGAGGTTGGAGTGCTGGAAGGTGGCTGTGGAGTGGCCCTACGCACAGGTGGGGGGAAAACCTTGGTCCTCCCCCTCCCCTCCAGTCTTCTCTTTGGCCTTGCCCCCCAGGGCCCCTCTTCTGCTGCCTGTCACTCATGTCACCCTGGGCCAGTGTCTCACCTGAACTGAGAGAGGAGTTTTTTACACTGTACCCTGAACAAATGGGTGGCCTGTCTTCTTTTTAAAAATCCTCCCACCAAAACTTGTTGTTGTTGGTCCCTAACCTGTCCTTTTTTGGGTTGAGGGTAGTAGTAGTCTAGTAAAGTTTAGGAGACTAGGGTGTCTGTTGTGGGGGAGGAAAGTAAAGGAGATTGTGAGCCGCTCGGAGACTCTTCAGAGTGGAGAGCGGAATATAAATCCAATATCTTCTTCTTCTACAGTTTTTAAAAGGCTATCTTGCGATGAAGGCAATTCTTGTTATATCCTAGTTAAACTTCTCCTAACTAGATCCTGGGACAAATTAGATTTCCTTGCAAACTAGAAATCAGGTGTCCTCTACGACTAGAGACAAGCTGTGGTTTACCCTATGGAAATCTAAGGATGCACTGGCTTTCAGTGGCTGAAAGCAAGATGCACTGCAACCCTAGTCTCTTTAAAAGGGAGCCTGATGTGGCCTAGTCAGTCATATTACCTCTTTGAAGAAACCTTACCTGCAGTATTTTCAAATTGCCCCTCTCTGGCCTACTTGAGCTTTATATAAACTGAAGCCCTAAACTGGATTATTATTTTTTTTAAATTTAAAAACACAATCCCTAATAACACCCTTATTTGTGGGGCAGCCTATTTACTGGCCCTAGCCAAACCGAAAACACCCTCAGATCGCAAAAATAACTCTATAAAAACAGGAGAGTGATCCAACCTACACAGCCCACCCACGCACCAACTCCTTCACATCAAGTGGGGGAATTTAAAAAACCCCAAACTTAACAGTTAAAATCTTAACTTTTAACAAAAAAACGTAGACCAAACCAACCTCCCCCACTCAAGAATCAAAACAAAGGAAAGGGGACAACAGGACAGGAAGCAACACCAACACTAACAAATGCAACTGAGAAATCCAACAGATCTAACTATAAAAAACTGAACTTTTAACAATAAAAGTTAGACCAAACTGACTCTGTCCCCCCGCCCCAAGAAACAGAACTAGGAGGAAAAAGGAACAACACAACAGCAACCCAGATAATTCTTTGAAAACACTAAAAAACCCTTGACTTTTAACAATAAAAATTAAGCCAAACTGACCCCCGCCCCCAGCCAAGAAACAGAACCAGGAGGAAAAAGGAACAGCACAACAGCAACCCAACAACAACAACAGCAACAAATCAGATAATTCTTTGAAAACACTAAAAACTTGACTTTTAACAATAAAAATTAAGCCAAACTGACCCCCGCCCCCGGCCAAGAAACAGAACCAGGAGGAAAAAGGAACAGCACAACAGCAACCCAACACCAACACAGCAGCAACAAATCAAATAATCCTTTTAAAACACTAAAAAACTTGACTTTTAATGATACAACTTAACCAACCCCTCCCCCCAAAAAACTTCACCCCAAGAAATCCAAGCCACCCAAATCAGGAAAAGTAAAAGGACACTGCTCTTTTAAAAGTCCTCTTACTAAAGTAAGATATAGGCAACCCCCCCTCCTTCCCCCACCCCAAGCCACCCCCAGCAGAACCCCCTAACCCCAAATATGCCACCCACCCAAATCTGGATAAGTAAAGGAACTCTTTAAAAGTCCTTTTACTTTTATCCTAACTAAAATAAAAACAAGAACCCCAAGTCTTCCCTTAGATGTCTTCTCCAGGCAGGCCAGGCAACGCTGAGAGAGAGCAGCAGCAGCTGAAGCCAAGGGACAACGCAGCACAATCTCTCTCTCTCGAAGCAGTCCAGCACAGCAGCAATAGAGTCCAGTCAGGCAGACTCTTTAAAAAGGTTCTCTGGCCCTACACAGAGCAGTTTCAAAAAATACCACTGCTCTGTGATTGGCCAGAGAACACTGTTTACTTGGATACCCAAGTAAACAAAAGACCAACAATGTTGCTGGTGGCTGGGGAATTAGCCCAGCCATCAGCTATACAACAGCCCTGCAAAGCATGCACTTGCAATGCATTTTGCAAATGCATGCTTTGGATTGGCTGCTGGGGCTCCTCCCCCCCCTCCCTGATCCCAGGGAGTCTATGGGAGAGGCGGGAAAAGGCTTCCAAAGGCGGGAAAGGAGGCAAGCAGCTTCTCTGAGGCTGTAAAACCTCCTTTCCCGCCTTTTTAATTGACTTCCGAATACTTTCAAATACTGATTCAGTGATATTCAGCAGAACCATATATGGCTCCTGTTTAAAGGTAGGAAATTGGATTCGGAAGTATATGGTGCCATAAACTTCCAAATCAGGGGGTATTCGGGGATTTATTCGGTTTGGCCAAACTGAATGCACATTCCTAGTGGTCACTGAACAGAACCCTGAACCAAACTGAATGGGCCCCCCCTTAACTGAACCAGCCAGGGCCAGATTAATAATTAGGCCAAGTAGGCATTGGCCTATGGCCCCCACACCTTTAGGGGCCCCAGGCTGGCTCCCCCCATTTTTCCTCCTGCTTGCAGCCCTCCCAACCTGAATGTGCAGCCAGCAACTGAGCCACTCCTTGCCTGACTTGTCTGGTGTGGCTGCTGCTGGCGACATTGCCAAGTTTGCTTCTCTCTGCCTCTCCCCCACAGCTTTGTCAAAGGGGCTTTTGAGAAGGAGCCTGCAAGCCTCAGCAGGGGCCGCAGGCAGCAGAGTGGATGCTCCAACTCTGAGATAATTTGTGAGGGGCTCCCCGAGATTTTGACTGCGTAGGGACCTCCATAGGGTTTCATCTGGCACTGGAACCAGCTGCCAGCCATTTAACCCTCCAGTTTTGCTTTCTGCCACTTCAAAGGGGGGGGGGGAGCAAAACTAAAGGGTTAAATAGTTGTCAGTTTTGCTCAGTTGTCAGTTTTGCTCCCTGTTGCTTCTTGGGGGAGGGAAGGGGAGCAAAACTGAAAAGTTAAATGATTGACAGCAAGCCTTGTAATGGCAAGCCTTGTAACACTCAGCAGTTAGGTTTTAATGGCTGGCGCTGAACAGCCTAACCAAATCAGTCAGAAGCCCCTGCACCTTGTCTCTATTCTGGAGGTACCCAATCAACTGAGAATATTCACTTTGGCGAGATGGCAAGTCCTTCCCTCTGCAGTTTTAGAGGAGAGATATAAAAAAAGACTCCCATGAAGGAGAGAATCTGTTCATGTGGCACCAAAGAGGTGGAATCAGTTCAGCATGCACTCTTTCCCCTCTGTTTAATAATTATCCAGGATGTTCTGATGTTGATATTTCAAAGCTTTTAATGGCTGTTAACCAACAGGTTATCATCAACTATGCTATTTTTTTTCCCAGCAGCTTGTAGAATTTGTTGTGAAATTTTATGTACAGTTTTTGAATTTTAGAAATTTCTACTGATGCCAATAAGACAGATCAATTTTATTTTTTAATGACTTTTCTATATAGCCTTCACTTTTGACTTGTACTGGCCATCAGCTAAATAAATAAATTGCTTGATTGATAGCTGGTAGCCAGAAGTCCTATAAATTTCCAGGGAATATGTCTTGCCTGAAAAATGACCCACATTCAGCCTGAATTTTGGCTCATGAGTTGGTTTGTACCCATCTCTCTCTACAAGCTTTGCCCTTGATTCTGATCTGGAAACTCCAGCTGGTGCAGAACATGACAGCTCGCCTGCTGACTGTGACATCTATGTGGGCACACATTCAGCTGGTTGCACTGGCTACCAATTGAGTACTGGATGTTATTAACCTTTAAAGCCCTGAGCAGCCTGGGACCATATATCTAAGGGACAGTCTCTCCCCATATATCCCCCGGAGAGCCTTGCATTCGGTTGATCAACATCTACTGGCTTTCCCTGGCCCCAGCATAGTGGAACATGCTCCCACGAGACCCTGTGGAACTTATTAGAGTTCTGCAGGAGCTGTAAAATGGAACTGTACCACCAGGTCTTTGTTTGAGGCAATGGACATCCAATTATTTGGCCCTCCTGCAGAAAGTAGAGTTGTCAGTCTCCAGTTGGGGGCAGGGGATCTTCCAGTTTGGAGGCCCTCCCTCTGCTTCAGAAAGTGGGGGGCAGAAGGAAATGTCTGCTGGGCACTCCATTATACTCTATGGAGACTGATTCCCATAGGGTATAATGGAAAATCAATTTGTGGGTATCTGGGGCTTGGGGGGGGCTGTTTTTGAGGTAGAGGCACCAACGTTTCAGCATAGCACCTGGTGCCTCTCCTCAAAACACGCCCCCCCCCCAAGTTTCAAAAAGATTGGACCAGGGGGTCCAATGTTATGAGCCCCAAAAGAAGGTGCCCCTATTTTTCATTATTTTCAAATGGAGGGAAGGCATTTAAAAGGCATGTGGTCCTTTTAAATGTGATTGCCAGAACTCCCTTCGGAGTTCAATCATGCTTGTCACACCCTTGCTCCTGACTCCACCCCCAAAGTTCTCTGATATTTCTTGTCAGACCTGGCAACCTGCTTAGGTATGCTCTGAAAGTGTGCCACACAGGTTGAACTGAAGTCTGTGCCTGCAATCCAGTTTGTGACCATATTATCAAATCTCACTCTGAATTTTAAGTCTTGGTTGAAAATTCACACATGAGGTTAGAGAATGAAGCCTCTGTGGTAGGTAGGCAAATGCATCACATTGATTCTGTTACTTTGCCAAAAGGTTGGGGAGAAAGTCTAATTAGGACTCCAAGCAGGCAGCACAGAAATCTAAAGTATTGACACTTCTTTTGTTGTTAGAGAAACTGTCTTCATACCAGAGTTGCAGAACAGACCAGAGCTGCAATAAATGTGGCATTTTGTCATTCTGCTCTCACAGTCTAGTGTCTTCAAGCTATGTAAACACCATAAGCACCAGCTGAGAAGTGATCAATGCCACTTTGAATAAATACTTAGGAAGCTTTTGATAAAAAGGGCCTATTATGACAGCCTTTCTACCTTGACCAGAGATATAAATAAGCAAACCAAACAAGAGAGTGTACAAGAATCACAACTTAACAAGAGCAGATATGTTCTCATTCTCTTCTACTGAACATAGATATAGGGATCTGTGTGAAAAATAATTCTGCTCTGGAGAGAATGTGTTACTTTTTAAAACAATTGTTTGACACCTTAACATCAGGTTAAATAGTGTTTTCCCACTTAGTTCTTGATTAGATTAAGATTAGACTTGAACACATGGGTTCTATTTATATTAATTATTTTCAGGATCATGTCTGAGAGCTTGTCTGTTTTGTGTGTATACAGATATAGAGAGATAAAGATATATAGACAGAACAGTACATTAGTATAGAACATGCTCCACTCCTACTAGGAGCATTTACACATACAACTCCAGTATCTTTTTATTGAATCCAAAAGTTCTAACACAGTGGTATTCACCCCACAGCTCACAGCCACATTTATTATGAATCAAAAGGGCCACATGATTACAGTGTGCCATGTGCCCTACCCCACCAAATACACACATACAATAATATAAGATAAAGCTATTAAAAATAAATATATAACTTTAGCCTTTTAAATTAGCACAGCATGGAAAGTTGCTTTTCTCCACAGCAGTTGAACCTTGAATCTGTTTGGGAGCACAGTTCAAAGTGTTGGTTCACATGAACAGAGCCATTACCAGGTTTTGCTGGACCCCAGCAGAGATTGCTGCTACCATGCCAATGGTGTACCCCCTACTACACCTGCTAGCATTTTCCTCCCCCACAGTCCACCCACACAAGCTTCCCTTGCCCACTTGCTAGTTTGTCATCCCTTCCAGTGCTCTCATGAACTTCCCAGCAGTGCTGACCTTTATGTACATCAACCAGAAGTGTTGATGTCGTTCATCTCCCACACACTCTTCTCCCAGCAGCACTGGGCACTGTGTGCTGCTGGCAGAGTGGGTGGTAGGAGGGCTCACAAGCAAGCATTTAGGCAGCAGGGGGATATCTAGGCCTTAGAGTCTGCTACTTCTCAAGTATATTGATGCCAGCCATGCTCATGGAGAAATGTGGACTATTATACCTACCATTAATCTTAACCATAGTTATTGGGAACATGGAAAGGAGTTCACTGTCATGTGTTTGCAATCTCATTCTGCTCCATCTTCATACTTGGTATAAATTAGCAGTTATAACTTTTAGGAATCTAAGAGGAGAAAAAAAAGCAACAGGAAGCCCTGAAAGCTGCTCTTTCTGAGTTGTGAAAAAGCTGGAGGAGGCTACTGAGAACAACAGAAGGAAATAAAGGACAAGAAAGAACCCTGGCTGATATATAGGACAACAATTTCAATACTGGGCATTTTTGGTAAGCAAATAAGCCTCCTGTCAAAAAGAGCAAAAGCACCTTAAAGATTAACACAATTGGTGGCAGGATATGAGCTTTCATAAGTCACTGCTCACTTCTTCAGATATCTTAAGAAGTAAGCAGTGACTCATGAAAGATTATACCCTGCCACAAATTTTGTTAGTCTCTAAGGTAATTTCTTGTACAAGGCTGAGCATGCTACTTATTTAAAAGTCTAGAACTTGAGAATGGAATAAGTATATTTAATTTCCAGGTGCTTTCCTCCTGTAATACCATTTTGTTCATGGTTATGACAGCAAACTTTTATTCATATTTATTTATTTCATTTTTACCTCATCTTTCTTCCCAAGGGGGAGCCAAAGCAGCTTATATTGGTTTTTTTCCTTCCATTTTATGCTTGCAATAACCCCATGAAGTAAATTAAGCTGAGAGACAGTGACTGACCCAAGGTCACCCAGAAAGCTTCAGTGGCAGAGCAGGGATTTGAACCTGAGTCTTCCAGAACCTTGTCTGACACTTAATATGCATGCTTAGTCCAATAACAGCTGAGACATTTAGATGTTTATCAAAGTCTTTTGACTACAGTAGAACTAGATATGCAAGAGTTTAGAAACTATTTATTTAGAAACTACCATTAAAGCACAATTGTCCCTACCCAGCTGTATATGTACACTGCAACCCATTTGCACTTATACATCACTGTCAAATAAGCTGCAACCATATCAGTCATCTATTTTTCAGGAACAGGGACATGTGGGGAGAATAATTTTGCTTTTCTCCTCCTGGACTAGTGACAGGTACAACTGACATATTTGACAGAACTGATTGACACATGTTTAGTCCAAGTTTCTGAATCAGCTAGGAAGCTTTTTTAGATATGATCACCTTTCAACTAGAGATATGTGCATGGAAAGCTTCTTCCATAACCTGTATTGAATTCTGAACAAACTTCTTCGGGTCTGCAGTCCCCATTAATGGAGTCCTCCTGCCAAATTTGGACAGCTAGGTGAAAGGCTATAGTTTTATCAGCAATTAAATTTACATGGAAGGCTGGCAGCATTACAAAGAATGTCCATAGCAGCATTTAGTAAAGCACAGAAATAGAGGGAGGTGTTTGGCAGTCCAAAAATAGCAGGCAAAAGCATCTAACAGATCAAGAAAGTCACAGATAGCAACAAAGGAGAGAGAGCTGGCATTTTGATCCTCCAGAGAGGCACAGTGGGCACAAGGGGCATTTTTCATCCCAAGAAAGGCAGTAGAATAGGCACAGAGACTTGTGTTATTTGGAGCTGGATGTGAGCATTTGGCAGAAAACAACACTGGAGTAACAGTGCCTGGTGTGCACAAATGAGTATGATTTTCACATCTAGACATGTTACTATGGATGTACGAGCACCTAAGAAATGAAGCATTTGAAACCTAAGAAGCATTAGACACCTAAGAAATTAAGCATTTGTGTGCACAGCATATTGCCTCCCCAGTCGTAATAATGAGACAGAAACAGGTTTGGACTAAAGGGCCACTTTATTCAACTTAACACAATGGCAAGGGCAAAACAGTGGGACAGGTCAAGCCAGGGGTCGTTACCAGACCACCTCCTTGACCTGGATCTGGGCAAACCCCTGTGCCCTGGGTGTGAGCCAACCTAATGTCTCAGACCCAGCCAGCAAGGCCACGAGATCGCAGTTCACCTGAGCTCCACCCCCAAACTGTACAGCCTGGGATGTGGACAACTCTCCATGTGACAGGATCCCTAGGCTCCCTGGATCTTGCCTTGGGCCGTACAGCTTAACGGTCGCTCCAGGGAGGCCATTCACCACAACGGTGCGGTGCCACGGGAGCTCACCAATACCCCACAAAACAGATGTCCAACAGTAAACAGCCAGTGATCACCCTATTTAAAGGCACCGCCCAAGCCAATTGCCAGCACCCATCGCTAACAGTGCAGGGTAGGCAAAACACCCCCAACCGACCAATATGTTGGGGGTGAAAAATTCCTTCCCAACCCCTTTAAACTAGGCGACCAGTCTTTGCCTGTACTGCTTGGAGGGTGTGCGGGTGGGCAGGCTGAGAGCGGCTTTCAAACTGCACAGCTGGGGGTGGGGCTGGCCTTTTAAGGCCGCACCTCGCCCCCCATGCACCCAGATGTTGGGTGAGTCCACTGCCTCCCATCCTTCTGGGGAAGCAATGGACGGCCCCCAGCCTTAGTGGCCAATCGGCCGCTCGGCTGGGTGGGGGCCGAATTGCCTCCCAAGTCGTAATAATGAGACAGACACAAGTTTGGACTAAAGGGCCACTTTATTCAACTTAACACAATGGCAAGGGCAAAACAGTGGGACAGGTCAAGCCAGGGGTCATTACCAGACCACTTCCTTGACCTGGATCTGGGCAAACCCCTGTGCCCTGGGTGTGAGCCAACCTAATGTCTCAGACCTGGCCAGCAAGGCCACATGATCACCGCTCACCTGAGCTCCACCCTCCCCCAAACCATACAACCTGGGATGTGGACAACTCTCCATGTGATGGGATCCCTAGGCTCCCTGGATCCAGCCTTGGACCCTACAGCTTAACAGTCGCTCCAGGGAGGCCATTCACCACAATGGTGCTCACCAATACCCCACAAAACAGGTGCCCAACAGTAAACAGCCATGAACAGAGCCAAGCCTCAGCTTAGGCCACTGTGCCCATACTACCCTCTACTGCCTGCAGCAGCCCTTGCCGTATGTCAGCCAGAAAGGCCTTATTGCCCTTTATTGAGAGATGGGTCCCATCCTGCCTGTTCAAGTCCTTGAGGCTAACCTGAATAGATGGATGCAGCACATAAGCTTCTAGCCCCTTCTCAAGGGCTATTCACAAGGCCCTGTTGGCCTTCTTGCGAGTGAGCTCCAAACCTGCTGGGTCCCAAGCTGCCCGCCATTCCCGGTGTGGTAGCATGGCCGACCACAGGATGAGGGCTCCTGGCTACCTTTTGCCAATCAAGGTGATGTTGGTCTAGGCCTGAAGTTAAAGGGCCTTCCCCTTCATCAAGCCCAGGTCATCCTTCCCCAGGTGTATCACCAAAATATGAGGTGAAGGACACCTCCTCCCCTCGAAAAGAAGGGGAAGGAACCCTAGCCATCGCATGCCTCAGCATCCTTGCCACTCAATGATGGCCCTCTCAATCAGGCCCAGCTGCGAGCCCACTGGCATCCATCAGGCCTAATGTGCAGCCCAAAAGACGATACTGTGGCCACATATGAGGATCCTCCTCCTTTCAACGCTGGCCACAGCACCTAGGAAAGAAAGACAGTTAGAACTTGCCCAACATAACTGAACAGTGTAACATATAACCAACTTGAAGGGAAGGGCTGCTGTGCAGGAGGGAATTTGCCTCAAGGCCACAATGGCTGTACGTAGGTTCGATAGGCTGCAGACCTCCAGCATCCCACACAACGAATGGCCTCTCCCCCATAGCCCATAGCTGCTGCTGTAGATGCTGCTCCTATCCTAAAAGAATGCATGCTGAATTTCACACCCCCAAGGCCTAAAATTGCCAATGCCCAGCTAGTAATTGTCAAGCATGGTGAAATTCCATTGATAATTGATTGTTGTAGGGTCCTTCATAACACTGGTCTGTGAAGTATGGAGGACCAAGCTTTGCTAGCTTTGTTATTCTTTTCCCTCCCCCTTCCTACTTTATTGCTTACAAAGTAGAAGTAGTGAGAAACGAAACTAACGAGAAGAAGTAATCAGCACCTTCCCGTACATTCCTGAAAGGGAGTGCGACACATCTGGGGAAAGCAAGGACAGAGTTCTGATAACATTATGGGAATGTAGACATTTATGATAGTTTATGTGTGAGAGCTATCCCTCGCCCCCACCCTTTGGAATCCTTTTGAAGTAAGCCTTAAAAGTATTGTATCAATGTATTGGCAGCATCACTCTCAAGAATCTGTTACACTGAAAGTATTGGTTTATCAATAAACATAGTCTTTGTATCAACTTCGACTTGTCATTGAACCCGCATGCTTGACAGTAATGGTCCAAGATTGATACTTCGTCAAGGGGGTCGTGTCGTTATGGCAAAATAGAGGACCGTTTGCCACCCCCTACAATTCCACATAATGCGAGAGGGCAGCTACCAGGCACAACTCCCTCTCTGAACAAGTTTCCAAGGTGACTGTGCAATCCCACTATCAGTCAGTTTTGGACCGATGGACATGTAGCAACACCTGATCACCAGAAAATTTTACAGCGCCCACCTGAAGCGCCCTTGCTGGAGAATCATTATGGGAAAATGCCACTAGCTCGGACACCTGCAAGGCCCCGAAGAAAGCCGTCAATGCAGCTGTGTGAAAAAGCGCCTCCTCAAAAACTGAGGCGCAAACCGATGCCCAAGTAGCATGTAACCCTTGAAGGATAGTTGGGGAAATAGGTTTTCTGTGGTCTATCCAGGGTCTGGCCTCCTGGGACCAACCCTCCAACATTTTCAGAAGTTGGAAATCCTTTGTACCTTCCTGATACCCCCAGGCTTTACTAAGAAAGGACAACGCCGCCATCTGCCCCTTGATGGACTTTACCGAGAAGCCCCTCCACTTCTACCAAACACAAAATTGCATCAGATGGTTCACTGGTGCAGGCCAGGCATCAGGTAGCCCCACCCCCTTCCAAAAAACAGTAAACTGACTGGCTGCCCGGTCATACGACCTTTTAGTGCTAGGTGCTATGGCGAGGTGGATCACCTGGCTAACTTCATCCCTCCAATCAGCCACATTTCTGCTGGGATGTGCATGGGTAAAAGGTTGGCCTCTGGGGCAAGCTGACGAAAACGCTCCATCTGTTGGTGAGACAGAGCATCCGCCATGCCATTACAAATGCCCAGAACATGCTTTGCCAAAAACAAAATATTTAGCTTCAGGCAGCATGAAGTGAAAGCCCTAACAAGTCTCATAACCGGTGCAGACTTAGAAGTCAGGTTGTTGACAACATGGACAACCACCATGTTGTCACACCAGAAATGGACCTTGTGATTGGCCAGGGCATGTCCCCAGAGGAAAATAGCAACCACGATGGGAAAGAACTCTAAGAAAGTCAGATTGCAGCACAACTCGGAGGTCAACCACTCTTGGGGCCAGTGCTCGACGCACCACTGCCCCTGGAAATACATCCCATATGCACAGGTCGCTACGCATCCCCCTGGTGACACGGGTGTAGTGATGCGGCAGATGCAGGGCAGCCATACCATCACAAAATTGCCTTAAAATGCCCAACCCGGAGCCACCACTTTGCATGCAAAGTTCAGGTGGCCCACCAACTGCTGTAAATCGAAAAGGGTAACCTTATGTTTCCCCTGCACAGTCCTCACTCTATTCAAAAGATCCTCCAACTTATCATCGGGCAGTCATGATAACTGCCTCACAGTATCGAGCTCAATATCCAAAAAAGTCAAAACTGTGGTCGGACCTTCCGTCTTCTCCTGGGCCAGTGGTACCCACAGGGGCAGTCAGTGAACTATCTCCACTGCCCGGTCAAAGGATGTGTATTTAGCAGAGCACAATTTTGCAGGAATGGTGTCATTCACCAACTGCCCCCATGGGTAGGAAAGGTGATGGATCAGGTGAAACTCGCCTGCTGCCTTCTTAGGTATGACCCCCAAGGGGAACACCCGCAAGTTGGGCACCAGAGGGGCCTTAAAAGGGCCCAACACTCGACCCTCAGCACACTCCTTAATTTTGGCTCTAACAACATGATCTAAATCTTTAACAGAATGTAAATTTGAACAGGAGAACAGTGTCTGTGGACCTTGATAAGGAATTCTGAACCCACAGGAGAAACCTTCCCAAAGATAACATCTATTCTCCAAGCGTGGCTAGTCCCATAACAGTTCCCTAAGGACCCTCAGATGAATAGGGCTGGGCCCCTTTTCCAGTTGGCTGAGCTGGGCCCCCCCCAGGCCACTTGCTGGACCCTTTTGGTTTGGCCCTATTACAAGTCATGAATGCATGAGGCCCGCTGCACAGCGGGCATTCGTGCTTGTACTTGCACGCTTTTCTGGAACACACACCTTGAGAGGTGAACTCCCAGCAAAGCAGCCATGACTGAACCGACTGCCCTGTGGACGCGCGGATGCCAGCAGGATGAGCTGTCTTTTGGACGAGGTGGCCACTGTAAGATCTGTCCCCCAAGTTCGGCTTTGCAGGCGCCATACGCTGAAGCCAGAGCTGTTGATTGATCTGGTCCCAAGGAAGGCCTGGGTTATCTGCCACTCGCATAAAGAATTCCTCATCGTATTGAAGCCACGCCCCTCCAGTAGAATCATTATATGCCCGATATATAATGTCACAATACTGGAAAAGGGGGGTGGCCCGCCATGGCTGGGCCCTAGCAATGATCCCAGCATATATGAGGAATCCCGGCAGCCAGTTCGCCCATGTCCTATCCACCGTCCTAAACCTCAGCTTCTCTTTGTCCTTCTCATCTAGCTCCTCCTTGGACTTTTTCTCTAACTCCCTGTACAAGAGGCTGAACACGTCCACATTTTCCCTTTTAAGATCTTATCCCTGATCGCCACCGTAAGGTGATCACCCAAAGGCATGGCTGGGTCCCTGAATGGTAGTGCATGAAAAGCCACCAGTCCATAAGGGACTGGGGGATGAGATGGAAATCCCCAATTCCCTCAGTGCTGTGTGGCCCAGGCTGGTGGTATAGAGGCGGCCTCTTGCCAGCCCCATGGCAACACCCCTGCTGCCGCCGAGAGCCCACCTGGCCCCGTACTCCCACCCTGGCTTCCTCCTGCCGAATCTGATTGCCATGGTGACCAGGCACCCTCCAAGGCAGGAGCCAAAAGCAGGCTACTCATCTGGGGGGCAGGATGCCAGGAAGCGCCTGCTGACTTATGGGTGGCCCCGCCCCCCATAGGTCGACATCGCAGCCGAAGTCATCATAGTTGGCCCCAACAAACCCAAAGTCATGCTAGGGCCCCATGGAGCCCGTGGCCAAACAATCCTCTGCTGCAATGCAGGTGACTTACCCTCCACCTCAGGAGGCACTACCGCAACTGCTTCAGGAGTAATGAGGTAATTTTCTAGAGGGTTCTAGCAAGAATGTGTCCTTATTGGGTGTAATCATGATTTGATGCTATTTGGCCAAAACACTATAATTGAGTTAAGACCTGCTTGGATTCTGATGGACTGAGAACCTGGACTATGATATGCTTATATTGCAAAAGGCAGCAACACAGAGAATGTATGAGCTGTGGTCTTTGACTCCTGGACTTAAGGTTCATGTCATTTAACACAGGTCTTGGGAATGAGTGAGATAATTAAGCTAGTTTTCTTGTTTTTTTTTCTACTATATGACTTTACAGCATTGTCTGTAGAATAAATATTTTGTGTTTACATAAATTAAATAAAACTTCATAATTTTTTAAAATAAAGATTTGGTTACTTGTTTACAACAGCCTTGGGGACTCATGGGTTCAGCTTTGGACACTGACAGTTATCCTATTATTTTTGTTATAATGATTAGAATAATGGGACTTCTTTTATTTCACTAGTTAAATAAATGCACATATATTTGGAAGTGAGTTCAAGTTATCTGTTCCTGAGTATGTGTACATAATTTGTGGTTTTATATTCTCACACTTTAAAAAACAACTTTTGTGTATTACTACGACCCATGCTACTGGTATCAGTTTTACAACTTACCATTTATTTCATGCTGATAGCATGCTTTGGTGCTGTACTGAACATAGAAATGATTAGGTTCTTCACCTATGGTGCATGGCTTTACAATTTTTAATAGAAGCACAAGTCATACATGGGAAAGAAACAACTGAATTGTGAAAATAGGTTTCAAGAGATGGTAATGGATGAGCAGAAAAGAGATTGTTTTTCTTTTTTTCTTCTTTTTTTTTAAAAGCTTTTTAAACAAAAGGGTCTTAATAAGGAACTTGAAAGGAGAGGAATGCAGTCTGATTAACAGATAGAAGAGGAAGCTGTTCCAGACACTAGCAGCAGTGTGACAGAAGGCAAGGAAGTAGAAGTGGGAGATACAGGCAATGCGAACTGACACCAGGAATGCATAGTAGGAAGGATAGAGAAGCGGGGGGAAAGAGTAAGGAGAGTAAAGCAAATGGTTTTAAATATAAGTCTAGAATCATAAAGTGGGTGCAAAGTACAACAGGATATCAGTCTGAAAATGTCAGTGTTTGGGGTAGGAAAAGGAACAGGAGTGTATAGCAGGAGCACCTGAGATTGGATTGAGGAGCAGAAAACCAGAGCAGAGGAAGAAAAGTGAATTATTTCTTCAGGAAGAAAAGTGAATTATTACAGAAAACAGAAATCTGAGCTTGATGATGGCCACTCAAATACAGATATAGTCAACTGTGGTTCCCTCATTAGCATCCCTGTAAGCAAACTATCGCACCATTGCACTCATTTCACATGCCAGCAAGGTCATGTTAAAGATCCTACAAGCCAGGCTTCAGCAGTATGTAGAGCGGGAACTACCAGAAGTTCAAGCTGGGTTTCAGAGAGGTAGAGGAACTAGAGATCAAATTGCCAACATTTGCTGGATTATGGAGAAAGCACGGGAGTATCAGAAAAATGTCTATTTCTGCTTCATTGACTACGCTAAAGCCTTTGATTGTGTGGATCACAACAAACTGTGGCAAGTCCTTAAAGAGATGGGAGTACCAGACCACCTCACATGTCTCCTTAGAAACCTATAAAAGGGTCAAGAAGCAACCGTCAGAATGGGATATGGAGCAACTGATTGGTTTAGAATGAAAGGGGGTTTGACAAGGATGTATATTGTCACCCTGCTTATTTAATTTATATGCAGAGTACATCATGCGGAATGCTGGCCTGGATGAAGCACAAACCGGAATTAAGATTGCCAGGAAAAACATCAACAACCTCAGATATGCAGATGATACCACTCTAATGGCAGAAAATGAGGAGGACCTAAAGAACCTCTTGTTGAGGGTGAAAGAGGAGAGCACAAAAGTAGGCTTGAACTCAACATTAAAAAACTAAGATCATGGCATCTGGCCCCATCACACCTTGGCAAATAGAAGTGGAAGACATGGAAGCAGTGATGGACTTCACATTTCTGGGATCCAAGATCACTGCAGATGGTGACTTTAGTCATGAAATTAAAAGACGTTTGCTCCTTGGGAGGACAGCTATGGCAAACCTGGGCAATATAATAAAAAGGAGAGACATCACCCTGCCAACAAAAGTCCATTTAGTCAAACCGATGATATTGCCCCCCCAGTCGGAATGAAGAGGCAGACACAATTGTTGGGTTTTAAACCGGGCCGCTTTATTAGGATTAACAAATATAACTGGCAGGGGGGGGGAAACCAGACCAGACAAGCCCTGGGGTCAACACCTGGACCCCGCCTTGTCCAAAGGGCGAGCCACCCTGCCCCCAGCACAAACCCGCCGTCATCGGGTTGTAACTGAGCGGCCAGGCCTCCAGCCATCACCAACCGGGCTGGCATCAATCCCCATGGAAAGATCCACCCAGGTGAGGCTTCTTGTGATCTGCATCACCGCACTGAGCCGTTTAGCCCATCTACGGTTCCTGCAGACCACCGCACCACCGGTGCAAGGCCATAGGTGCTCCCCTGGAAAACCCGTGGCCAAACCTCATCCAGCCAGCGACCTAACTAATACTCAACAAAACCTAACCTACTAGGCAGTACAAGGTAGGCGAAAAACACCCCCGCGTAGGCCAATTGTGCGGGAGTGAAAAAATTCCTACCTGGCCCCAAAAGGCGACCGGCATGAACCTGTACTGCCAATGGGAAGGGTGGGCGGGCAGAGAGCCGAAAACAAACTGCATGGCAAGGAGGGAGCCGGGGCTTATATAGCCCCGACTCCGCGCCTTGCAAAAAACACCCGTATGTCGGGTGATCTTGCTGCCACTCCCTCCTTCCGGGGATGCAAAGGCGGCCCCCAGCCTATCGCCAGCGAGCTGGCTCGGCTGGGAAGGGGCCGGACCTTGCCCCCCCAGTCGGAATGAAGAGGCAGACACAATTGTTGGGTTTTAAACCGGGCCGCTTTATTAGGATTAACAAATATAACTGGCAGGGGGGGGAAACCAGACCAGACAAGCCCTGGGGTCAACACCTGGACCCCGCCTTGTCCAAAGGGCGAGCCACCCTGCCCCCAGCACAAACCCGCCGTCATCGGGTTGTAACTGAGCGGCCAGGCCTCCAGCCATCACCAACCGGGCTGGCATCAATCCCCATGGAAAGATCCACCCAGGTGAGGCTTCTTGTGATCTGCATCACCGCACTGAGCCGTTTAGCCCATCTACGGTTCCTGCAGACCACCGCACCACCGGTGCAAGGCCATAGGTGCTCCCCTGGAAAACCCGTGGCCAAACCTCATCCAGCCACCGCCAATGCCAAGCCTCTGCTTAGGCATTAGCGCCCCAACGGGTGGCCCAGAGCCAACCGCACCCCCTGCCAAATTTCATCTAAAAAGGCCCGGTTGCCCTTCGCTCCCTGAACAACAAAGCCTGATCACAGGCCAGCCCAGCAATTCCACTGTAACCCAGCACTGAGCCCGAGCTGGGTACCCACAGGAGACCGCCTAGCGTAATGGGCAGCCCAAGAAACCATGCCGTGCCCGCAGATGAGAACCCGCCTTCTCTCACCCCGAGCACAGCACCTGAAAAAAAACAAACCACAGTCAGCAACATGCACAAAATTAACCAACCACCCGACAGCCTGCAAAGGGACCAAGTGGGGGGGGGCAAAAAAGAACTTATAAGCCGCCGACCGCCATCAGCCAACATGCTGGATGGCAGAGGGCATATAGCCCCTAACTGGCTAGCGTCGGCCCTGGCTGGCATGTCGCCATTAACCTACTGAGAGCCGGCAGGCGGATGGGGCTGGGCCCCTTTTCCCGGTGGCTGCGAGCCGCCGCCGCCGCCTCCGGGGCGCTTACCGCCCGCTCCAGACTTTGACCTACTACAGGCCGAAAGCGCGTGGGGCCCGCTACACAGCGGACATTCATGATGGAATTTGCAAGACTCCCTGGGGCAGACCCCCTTGGAGGCAAACTCCCAACACAACAACCGTGAATGATCCGGCTGGCCCGCGGAAACGCGGGCGCCCGGGGTAGGCTCCTGTTGCTGTGCTCTCTGCACCAGATGGCCACTATCGGACCTATCCCCGGAATTCGGTTTTGCCGGGGCCATCAGCTGCAGCCACAGCTGCTGATTTATCTGGTCCCATGGCATTCCGGGATTGACGGCGGCCCGCATCCGGAAGGCTTCGTCATATTGCAGCCATGCTGCCCCGACGAAGTCCGTGTAAGCCCTGTAGACTATATCTATATATTGAAAAAGGGCGGCCGCCCTAGCCGGCTGTGCCCTTGCGATGACCCCGGCATAGATCAGGAAGCCGGGCAACCAATTTGACCAGGACCTATCAACCTTCCTGCGCTTTATCTTTTCCTTGTCCCTGTCGTCGAGCTCATCCTTACTTTTCTTCTCGAGCTCCCGAAACAAGAGACCAAAAACATCAACATACTCCCCACGGAGGATTTTTTCACGCGTGGCCGCCGTCAGATGCTCCCCCAAAGGCAAAGAAGTGTCGCCATAAGGGAGAGCATGAAAGGGAATACTTGCATAGGGGTTTGGAGGATAGAACCACCCACCCCCTTGAGCTGCAAACCGTGCCCCCTGTGACTGCGCCCCCTGTTGCCCACCCCATGGCAAAATGCCCGGCGTGGGCAGTGAGGAAGAGGCTGCAGGGGGGGCCCCGGCGCCCACCTGCTGACCAAGAGGGGCAGGAACTACACTGGACAGCCAACTGGGTGCATAAGCACCCCAAGCCCATGGCTGAGCGGGGCCCACCTGTTCCCCGGCACCAAACCACCCGGGCCCCCATCCTACCCCGCTTGCCCCCAGCATGTGGGGGGTTGGCTGGGCAGGACCCCAAGGCCAACCTTGAACAGGCAGAGTAAGGGGCTTACCGCCGTCACCCGGAAAGACGCCCAAACCTCCAGGGGGTTGCATCCCCCCACTTCCAGACGCCCCGCCCGATGGCGTGCCCGATGGGCCTTCACCTGGAACTTCGTCTTGGTCAGGTTCCAGCGGCGCTTCGGGCTCCGGCTGCCCACCCTGTAAAGCAGACAGCCTAGCAAGCAATTCGGATTCGAAAGTCAGCCGCGCCGACCGACCGGTGGCACGGCGGCGGCCCTCCCAAATGGGTGCACCCCTGGCCACCCGTTCCTGTTCCAGGGCATCTAATTGACTAATAATGGCGAGACGAAGCCGCTCGCTCTGGCCCTGTTCCTCAGCAGGGGCTCCTTGCTGACCTCGCCCCCGGGGTGGGCGAGCGGGCTGTTTGCCCTTAGATTTGCCTTGCCCCTTTGTTGGTGCCATCCTTACTAGTGACAAAATAGGCCAAGTACTTACAAATGACCCCAAGGCCCCGTCTGGTCCTACCCACCCAAACTTAGGAAGAGTATACTCCCTTGTCAGTGGGGTAAACCAGGTAACCAGTAGCCACCCAGGACAGGCACACACCTAGAATTCCCACCCACAGGTAAGGAAATAAGAGGAGATGTATGCCCTTTGTTAATGGGGCAACCCCAAACTGCCAAGAGGTATGAAGATGGAAGGGGGGGGGAGGGGGGTTGCTACAGGCAGGAGCCCCGAGCACCAAAATCCAGACAACTCTCCCTTCGTTCAGGCCAAGGAACCCAGCTTAGCCTCCCAAGGAGCAATTTCAAAAGAAGGGTCCTCTCGGAACTAGCCAGCCCCCCATTCCCAATAAGTAGGGGGCCGCTTCACCAGGCGAGCCAACAACGGTGGAAAGCCCAAGGGGCCTGTACAAAAAGGGAAGGCCGTGCCAAACCGTCCCAGCCTCCCCCCCAAGCCCCCAAACGCTGGTAGCCGTGCGCAGCGCTACTCAGCCCCGCAACGCGTCCAAACGGAAGCCTCCACGCCGCGCCGATCAGAATTCTGAGCCTCGCAAGCGCGCCTCGCCGCGCCGAACAGCTGATCCTCCGAAGTCCGCCGCGCTGCTGAACACGCCTCCGCAAGCGCGCCCGCCGCCAAAACCCCAGCCGCCGATCAGCTGTTTGAAGAAGCTCAGACCCCCGTCGCCCAGGCCTCGCCTGCAGCAGTAAACGACGTGGCTCTCACACAGAGAGCCGAAAACAAACTGCGTGGCAAGGAGGGAGCCGGGGCTTATATAGCCCCGACTCCGCGCCTTGCAAAAAACACCCGTATGTCGGGTGATCTTGCTGCCACTCCCTCCTTCCGGGGATGCAAAGGCGGCCCCCAGCCTATCGCCAGCGAGCTGGCTCGGCTGGGAAGGGGCCGGACCTTCCCAGTAGTAATGTATGGCTGTGAGAGCTGGACCATATGGAAGGTCGAGCGCAGAAGAATAGATGCTTTTGAGATGTGGTGCTGGAGAAGAATCTTGAGAATCCCTTGGACTGCAAGAAGATCAGATCAGTCAGTCCTAAGGGAAATGAACCCTGACTGTTCCCTGGAAGGTCAGATACTAAAGCTGAAGCTCAAATATTTTGGCCACCAAATGAGAAGGGAGCACTCACTGGAGAAGATCCTGATGCTGGGACAGACAGGAGGCAAAAGAAGAAAAGGATGGCAAAAGACAGCCCGGCAGCCAAGATTTGAAGAATTGGGGGGGAGGCTGATTTTTTCAGGGGGCACATAGTGGCCCTAATCTCCAGGGCCTTCTTTCCTACCACTGCTGAGGAGGAAAGTTGCCAGCTCACTGCCATACAGCCTCCCCCCACCCCACAGCTGACCCCAGGTGATCCCTTTCCATCCCTCTTCCAGCAGCTCTGGTGGGGAGCCACTCAGAGGTTTAGATACATGCTACACGGTCTCCTGCCCTTACCTGTAGCATGATCCAGCTAGGCAAGCCCAGTGGGACAAGGGGGGGGGGGGTGGAAGGCACCACCAAGTCGCAACTGACTTCTGGGGCTACAAGACCTCCAATTCGGATTTTTTCCTGTCGGAGGGCGAGCCGAGGCTGCCCAAGCGCAGCTCCCACCCTTGCTCGGGTGGCCAGCAAGACCAGGCCAGAAAACCCCTGCAGGCTAACATCACCTCTCCACTGTTCTCCTGCCCCAGACTGCAGCCAGGACCTCCACTTGTGTGTACCAGCCTACCCTACCCTGCCCTGTCTGCAATGGAGCCATCCGCCCCCTGCCCCTGCTGCTCCACTTGAGGGCCAGAACAGTCTATTCTTGTAGGCGACCTCTAGCCCAACATCAGCCCAACGTGGAGCTTAACTTTCAGTCCTGGGCGCTGAAAGTGCCCTGTTGTTTCTGCTTGCTGAGGGGTCAGAGATTTCTTCCAGCCCCTAAGCAAGCAGAAGCAACACAGAGCTTAACTTTCAGTCCTGGGCACTGCCCAGGAAAGTGCCCAGTTGTTTCTGCTTGCTGGGGGGTCAGAGATTTCTTCCAGCCCCTAAGCAAGCAGAAGCAAGGTGGAGCTTAACTTTCAGTCCTGGGCACTGAAAGTGCCCTGTTGTTTCTGCTTGCTGAGGGGTCAGAGAATTCTTCCGGCCCCTAAGCAAGCAGAAGCAATGGTGTATGATGATGGCAGAATGGAGAAGGATGCAGCTGAGGCACTGGAGGCTGGTTAGGGGCCCCAAGTCAGTGGTCCCTGTCTAGCAGTCAAGGGGCTGTGCCCCCACAAGCCCCCTCGTAGCTACTGGCCTGGCAAAAGATGAGATGGCTGGACAGCATTACTGATGTAACAAACACAAATTTGAGCAGACTTCGGAGGATGGTGGAAGACAGGAGCGTCTGGCGTGACTTTGTCCATGGGGTCGCAAAGACTTGGACTCGACTGTGCGACTGAACAACAGCAACAAAAAGCTGTTAAGAAGTTTGGTTCACTCAAAATGGATTCTATTTCAAAACGTTTAGCCAGGCTGCTTTTGCAGCCTGCTTGTTCAGTTTTTCTCTGGAGATTGATCTTGCATTGTTGGCGAAAGTGCACGGTGACCTTATATAGAAGAGATAACACCAACTGTGCCTTCTTTTCTCTTTGCTCTTATCTGCCCTCTACATCCCGTTCAATTAGCCACCTGGGAGAGCCTGGAGTTTTTTGGCTACAGACAGACAAGGGCAAAGACTATTATGATCAATAGTTGCCTTACATGTTTGACCATAGAAACTTGGTTGGAACCCTGATTGGAGAAAAGGCCTAGCAACACTCTGGACTCCTAGCAATAAAGGAAGCATCTTAACATCTATTCTTTAGCCTGGAAGGTGCCTGCATGCTGTCATGGCCAGTTGGCACATCTTGGCTCATTTCAGCCATTAGGGAACTTAGCTTGCTGAAACCAGCCAAGCACTGGCTTGCTGAACTCCAGAAAAGAGTTGTCTTGAGACCCTCAACTGGAAAGGTAACAACTTGTATTTGTGAACCACTTTCTTTGAAGTATTTGAGCTAGCATTTAAATATTTAGCTTTCTTATTTTCTTCTCACTAAACTGTTCTTAAAATATTATGGTACTCTTTGCACCTTAATAAAAAATATATATCTTGAAATTCATAACTCTGGTTATTCGTCTTCACAGCTTGCAATATCTTCTAGTGCCTTAGACAAGCAAAGCACCTACCACTGAACTTAAGCTCTTGTGAATTCCTGCTCTAAGTCTACCTTGCAGGGAGGAATACTTAGCTGTTCCCAGTTATAATATAGCGGGTTAAATGCAATGAAGAGGCAAGGTGTTAGTGATCATATCTCTTTATTAGGTACAGCATAGTAAAGGGCTGCACTCTAAGTCTGAGGAACTGGGCCAAAGGGGCCAACTATATACACACATCAAGGTTCCCACACTAGTACACCATTGGGTCATTCGAACCGGCCAGGGGCTCGTGATTGGATCAGGGCAACAGGTATTTTGATCCTGCTGTCCATTGTTCCTGAGTCCCCAAGCTCAGTCCTTATGGCTCCAATGAACAGACACCAGAGTCTTCATTCAGGTCTGCATACACAACACCAGCAAAGTCTTATGTTGGTCCTTTGACTCCTGACTGGAGGGAAGAACAGAGGTCTGGTGGCAGCTACTAAAGCTGAGGTGCACACAGGTATACCCCAGCTGTTTGTAATTTGTTAACCCATCTACTTGAACCCAAAGATTACTTGGCCAGGCTGGGCGACCTTTGTGACAATAACATACACATATTTGTAACATGTGCTTGCCTTATTAATTCTTTATATTTTTAGTTTTAAGCTCTTGAATTAAAACAACAACTTTGGTATAAGCTAGGGATGGACTACTGATATGTATCTGTGAGCTAGAATCTGTAACTGGCTCAAGGCCACACTGAGCGATCATCACAGAATGGGTATTATAAACTGGGTCTCTCAGACCCTAGTTTGAAACTCTAACTACTGCACCACACCAGCTTTCATGGGGTGGCTGTTGTTGAAAAGGAGCAAGCAACCAGTCATGGGTGAGTCATGCACATTGGGTAGTGGTAAGTTGCTGAATGGTTGCTGGTTGGCTGGACCCTGAGTAGTCCTCCTTCAAAAACCATAATAGCCCCTTCTATTCACTGACAGAAACCAAGGTTTAGAATAATAGAATCAGAGAGCTGGAAGTCCAACCCAAGACCTGGTGAAACATGTAAAAGTGATTGCACTGCTTGGGAGCAGTGACCATAACGTTATTGATTTCACCATTTGTATAAATAGGGAGTTGCCCCAAAAGACCAGCACAACCACGTTTAACTTTAAAAGGGGTAAATTCTCTGAGATGAGGAGACATGAGAAGAGGAAACTGAAAAGAAAGGTAAATACAGTCAAAACCTTTGGGGAAGCTTGGGGGCTATTTAAAACTACAATCCTAGAAGCCAGATAAAATCTATACCACAAGTTAGGAAAGGCACAAACAGGTATAAGAAAAAGCCTGCATGGTTAACAAACAAAGTAATGGAAGCTGTAAAAGGTAAGAAGGATTCCTTTAAGCGATGGAAAGTTAGTCCAAGTGAGGTTAATAAAAGGGAACACAGGCCATGGCAAATCAAATGCAAGACTGTGATCAGGCAGGCAAAAAGGGACTATGAGGAGCATATTGCAAAAAACATAAAGACCAAAAAAAAAATTCTTCAAATATATTAGAAGCAGGAAATCAGCCAGGGAGGCAGTGGGGCCCTTGGATGACCAAGGGGTAAAAGGATTACTGAGGGAGGATAGGGAAATGGCTGAGAAGCTGAATGCATTTTTTGCCTCCGTCTTCACTGTGGAAGATGAGAAGTGTTTGCCTACCCCAGAACCGCTAATTTGGGATGGGTGTTGAAGGACCTGAGTCAGATTGAGGTGACAAGAGAGGAGGTCCTACAACTGATAGACAAATTAAAAACTAATAAGTCACTAGGTCCGGATGGCATACATCCAAGAGTTCTGAAAGAACTCAAAGGTGAACTTGTGGATCTCCTGACAAAAATTTGTAATATTTCATTGAAATCTGCCTCCATTCCTGAGGACTGGAAGGTAGCAAATGTCACCCCCATCTTTAAAAAGTGTTCCAGAGGAGATCCGGGAAATTACAGGGCACTCAGTCTGACTTCAATACCGGGAAAGTTGGTAGAAACCATTATCAAAAAAAGAATGAGTATGCACATTGATGAACACAAGTTATTGAGGAAGACTCAGCATGGGTTCTGTAAGGGAAGATCTTGCCTCACTAATCTGTTAGAGTTCTTTGAGGGGGTGAACAAGCATGTGGACAAAGGAGACCCAATAGATGTTGTTTATCTTGACTTCTAGAAAGCTTTTGATAAAGTTCCTCATCAAAGGCTCCTTAGTAAGCTCGAGAGTCATGGAGTAAAAGGACAAGTCCTCTTGTGGATCAAAAACTGACTAATTAATAGGAAACAGAGAGTGAGTATAAATGGGCAATCTTCGCACTGGAAGACAGTAAGCAGTGGGGTGCCGCAGGGCTCAGTACTGGGTCCCATGCTCTTTAACTTGTTCATTAACGACTTGGAATTGGGAGTAAGCAGTAAAGTGGCTAAGTTTGCAGATGACATTAAATTGTTCAGGGTGGTGAGAACCAAAGAGGATTGTGAGGCACTCCAGAGGGATCTGTTGAGGCTGGGTAAGTGGGCGTCAATGTGGCAGATGAGATTCAATGTGGCCAAGTGCAAACTAATGCACATTGGGGTCAAAAATCCCAGCTATAATACAAGTTGATGGGGTGTGAACTGGCAGAGACTGACAGTGAGTTGTCAGAGAGAGATCTTGGGGTCGTGGTAGATAACTCACTGAAAATGTCAAGACTATGCGATTGCAATAAAAAAGGCCAACACCATGCTGGGAATTATTAGGAAGGGAATTGAAAACAAATCAGCCAGTATCATAATACCCTTGTATAAATTGATGGTGCGGTCTCATTTGGAATACCGTGTACAATTCTGGTCACCGCACCTCAAAAAGGATATTATAGCATTGGAAAAAGTCCAGAAAAGGGCAACTAGAATGATTAAAGGTTTGGAACACTTTCCCTATGAAGAAAGGTTAAAACGCTTGGGGCTCTTTAGCTTGGTGAAACGTCGACTGCAGCGTGACATGACAGAGGTTTACAAGATTATGCATGGGATGGAGAAAGCAGAAAAAGAAGTATTTTTCTCCCTTTCTCACAATACAAGAACTGGTGGGCATTCAATGAAATTGCTGAGCAGTCGGGTTAGAACGGATAACAGGAAGTACTTCTTCACCCAAAGGGTGATTAACCCATGAAATTCACTGCCACAGGAGGTGGTGGCAGCTACAAGCATAGCCAGCTTCAAGAGGGGATTGGATAAACATATGGAGCAGAGGTCCATCAGTGGCTATTAGCCACAGCATATTGTTGGAACTCTCTGTCATGGTCAGTGATGCTCTGCATTCTTGGTGTTTGGGGTGGGGGGGCAAGTGAAAGGGCTTCTAGCCCCACTTGTGAACCTCCTGATGGCACTTGTTTGTTTTTGTTTGTTGTTGGCTACTGTGTGACACAGAGTGTTGGAGTGGATGGGCCATTGGCCAGATCCAACATGGCTTCTCTTATGTTCTTAACCCCCTGCTCAATGCAGAATCAGCCTAGAGCAGGGGTGTCAAATTTGTTATGACATGAATGAGACCTTGTCAGGCTGGGCCATGTGTGCCATAAAATGGAATGCCAGGTATCAGAGTTATAAATTTCATAAAGGGCACAGCAAACACAACTAAACTTTTTTAACTTAAAATAAAACATGATTAAAACATTGATACACTTGCAATATTTTGTTTAACAGTCTCTGATAACTGATACCTCTTGCTCCGAATTATTGCATAAAAATCTGGAAATGACAAGATCTGTGCTATAGCAATCTTGAGTATGCTGTTCAGGTGTGTATCTGTAGGTTGCAAATTTACTTCTGATGTATTGACGTTCATTAAAGAAATCTCATGATCAATTCTTTGAGCCTAAGACCCAGGGGAAAACATGAAATGGCTGGGCATTGTGAGCTTTTGTACATAAGTTGCTTTGTGTGCTGGTTAAGAACATGTGAAGGCACTATGTGTTTATCTACAAAACTACAGTTTGCCTCAGAAAAATAACTGCAACTCCTATGAGGCAGTGCAAGAAGAGAGAGACAGCAATGTCTAGTGGTCAGTATCAGCATACTATCTGGGAAGCCTATGTTCAAAATCCCCAGTCTACAAAGGAAATATGCTGGACACACCCTTTCAGCTGAATCCACCTCACTGGCTTGTTATTCCTTATCTAAATGGTTCACATTACTTTCATACTGAATAGACTGGGCAACACCTGACTTCACCTGACTCCCCCATCCACATACATCCCCCAATGACCCCTGCTCCATGCCCAGAAGATGGCAAAAATATTCAGAGAAGGAGAGGGGGGAGAGAGGGAAACAGCTAGAGGCTGCTTTGCTTGGCTGACTCAATCCCATGGGAGAAATAAAAAAAAGCATCTTTAAGACTAACATATTTTTATTCAAGGTAAGAGCTTTTTGCCTTGCTACAGTGCATGTGTGTCATAAAGTTCATTTTGCCAGCGCTCTCTTGGGTGCAACTGGGTTCTTTCCCTCTTTTCACCGTATTCATGCCCTCATGATTCATTTGTTATGTCTTCCATTTGGGGACATAAAGGTTAGGCTTTATGACCCCGCCCCCGCCATATTTATTTAATTTTTGCATGTGGTTTCAGAAAAATATGCTGTTTGCTTTAATTCTCCATTATTATTTGCTTCTTTTTCTCCTTTCCAATTCTGGATTTTCACATTTCTGCCAAGTACACACCTTCCTCCCAATGTACTTGTGGTTGATGTCATAGCCAATTCAACCAACATAACATTGCAGTTGTGTTTTCAAAACCTGGCAGGACTTCTGAACAAGACGAACTGCACTACTAGGAGGAAAGAAAAACAATACAAAGGAGCTAAGAAGTGCCTTAAATTACCCAGCAGGACAGTGGCAGGAATGGAGTCTTTAGCATCTTAGCTCTTGTGCCTCTTCTTACATTTGTTTTTTGTATATGAACTTGACACTCCACTGTCAGTATAATATGGCCCCATACTGAGACTGTGTTTTGTAGTGATAGGAAAGAGAATGTTACAGTTCAACTAGATGTGACAGATTTGTCCATCAGTATTTCCTGAACAATTCTTCCACATAATTAACCGAGAGTGAGAATTTTAAGAAATTGGGAAGAAATTCTGTCACTGAGTTGAGAGCCTTCATGAAGAATGGCGAATTTTCTAGGACCACATGCGGTTACTTAAAGATTCCATTTCTCCCCATGCTTGCAGGCATAAAATATTCTCACTTGCAAAAATGTCTATACCTGTCTATCAATCTCAATTTAAAGTGTTCGACTCCAAAGTACACCTGGATTCAAATTATTTCTCAGTCATGAAATTCACTGGATTACCTCGGGCATAACCTACCAACAAATGAACAAACCAAAACAACTCTGGAAATAGGTTTGAGCTATTTGGAGGAAGTGTGAAATGATAACACCTCAGTGATAACACTGGCTTAGGAAATAACCACATGGTAAACCACATGATCATCATCCCTCAAATGCTACTAATAAGTGCATGGAGAAAACTACATTACAGTGGTTCCCATGCAACCAACCACATCTAGTGTATGTGCTCTGCCACAGTAATTAAGAATGGACTGGGGCATGTGGTGAAGCATGGACTGGGGCATGTGGTGCAATGATGGTTGCATAATACTTCAGCTCCTCCCATACTACTCCTCCCATGCTAATTTATCAGAAAAAAATCACCTCATAACTCTTGGAAATATGGGCAAGAACAATGGAGCTGTTTCTGCTTTGCCAAAACCTGTGCCAAAAGCTCCATTGACTTTTTTTCTCCATGAAAGAATCAAGATCAGACTCCAAGGCCTCAGGCATTGAGAAGACGATAATGGCGAATCTATCCCTCACCTATTAGAGACTGTGCTCAGTAAGCAAAATCTACTTTTTTGAAAAAATGGAAGTGATAATTAGAGATCAAATGCTTCAAATTATCCAGCCAGTAAAAGACCAACTAGAAGGTATCCAGGCCCCCCTAACACAGACCTTGCAAATGGCAGAGACTGCACTTCATATGGGGATGAGAGTGACTGAAGAAATTTTTAAAAATATCACTTTTCAAAGAGCACACCTGAATTGACTAACTGCTTTAGAAGCATGGCCGGTGCATGGGAGTACACCAAGTGTGCGTGCTCCTTGGAGCCTGCCTTCCCCAATGGAAAGCAGGCTCCATGGAGTGCAGATGCTGACAGCTGATTTATACAGCTTTTGTGGTAGTTGTTGAAGACAAGTTTACTGCTTAATGTTTACAGTTCTCTGTGCTCTCTTTGACAAATATACTCATAGGAAGGAGGGAAGGAAGAGATTTGGGTTTCACTGCTCCATTTCTGAGACTGCACTAGGGAGATTGACAAGGAAGTGACTGTTGACAGAAAGAAGGCAATCATTGTTGTTCTACTACTGCCCTTGAAGTTCTTGTAGTTCATAGTGTATTAAGTCTCATATTAATTAAGCTCTATTGCACATGGGCTTCCCAACCCCCCCGCCCTGCCGGTGGACCCCTGGATTAGCAGCCTTTTCCCCCGATCTACAAAAACGTGGAAGCGGGAGGGGTGGGGGGGAAACGGCGCAGCCTCCCTTCGCGAGGTGCATGCTGGGACTCGTAGTCCTTGCATCCTCTCCGGCCGCTACAGGCATCTCCTCAGGGAGTTGGCCGGCGGAGGAGGGGGGAGCTCCACCCCCAGAGGACCATGTGCGTTTCTACCTCTGGAGGCTTCAGTCGCTGATTGAAAGGCTTCCTCTTGGGATGGGGTGTCTGTGTTACTTTGAAGAAGTTGGCAGCAACTCATGAGTAGAGAGGCCAATTCCCCCTTCAGTGTTGCCAGAAATGGGGGGGGGGGGGAGTCTGCTGAGTACTTCATTATTCTCTATGTGGAGATCAATTCTCATAGGGTATAATGGGGAATTGATCTGGAGGTTTTGGGGGCTCTGGGGGCGCTGTTTTTTGAGGTAGAGGCACCAAATTTTCAGTATAGTATCTAGTGACTCTCCCCAAAGTATCTGACAAGTTTCAAAACGATTGGACCATGGGGTCCAATTCTATGAGCCCCAAAAGAAGGTGCCCCTATTCTTCATTATTTCCTATGGAAGGAAGACATTTAAAAAGGTGTGCGGTCCCTTTAAATGTGATGGCCAGAACTCCCTTGGAGTTCAATTATGCTTGTCACACCCTTGTTCCTGGCTCCACCCTGATGTCTCCTGGCTCCACCCCCAAAGTCTCCTGGCTCCACCCCCAAAGTCCCCAGATATTTCTTGAATTGGCAACCCTAATTGCACATAAGACATTTGTTTTTTTACTTGTTTCTTTTTCACTGTTACTGATTGATTGAGGCACATTATATTACTGTGATTAATTAGCATATTTGGGGGGTTGTTAATTAATCAACTACTGTCCTTTATATTAGTATTAATTGGGACATGTTTTACATTATAAATTAATATAATTATAAATAAATTCAAATAATTATAAATAAAATCAAACAGTATGTGTTTGATTTTATTACTGCCTTTATTTCATTTATATAGGTGGAAAGGGTTTTTTGATACTCACTGCTTTGGCACATCTTTGTTTTCCTATATTACTGAATCCTGTTAAAGACTCTTAATTAATTGGTGCATATTAATTTTCTGTTTAGTTACTACATTATGATTAATTACTAGTGATTTTAAGATAGTTCTGGTTCAAGATTTTCTGGTCTAATATTAGCACCAGGTTTAAATATTTTGAAAATAACCCTTTCTGAAATTTTCTATTCAAGTACATTAATATTGTGATTTCACCTTAAGGTTTATCTATTGGTTAACAAAATGCTAGGGGATATCAAGGTAAACTCTGTTGATATTGGAGGTCTCATTTGCTTTATTAAGGAAAAGAGGGTATTACAACACCTCAAAAAACCCCATCCTGATATATTATTCCTTCAAGAATCATACTTACACTCTGATAAATGCCCATTGTTCAAGATTCCACTGTTTCAATACAATTCCAGGCCCCTGATTCTTCAACTCAAGATTATCTTGCAGTTCAAAATTTAGACCTGGCATATATGATCAAGACCTGGAGAGGGTGAGACTGTAGCCCTTAATCAGATTATCCCCCACACGGTTACTCAGTGCTTCATCAGTTCAGACAAATACGGGGCTGGAATTTCTTTCTCCTTCAGGGCTCTCCCTACACCAAAAATTACCAACCTTGAACATGGTCTGGTGTGGAATGCTGAGGTTTGAATATCTGGCTGCAGTACCTATCACCTAACGTACTAGCAGATACCCTGCCAGGCTTGTTGGATGCTGTGTATGCTGGAGTACCCCAGGCTATTCGTCTCGGGGGACTTCAATGTCCATGCAGATGATGCAGCCTCTTCACAGGTCTGGGACCTAGTATCATCCATGGCAACACTGGGACTCTCCCAATTTATAATAGCTCCCACACATCAAGCAGGTCACATGTTGGATTTTACTTTTGTGGTGGGGAAGGATGTGGAACTGAAAGCCATGGAGGCAGCGCCATGGTCAGACCACTTCCCCCTGAAGGCCTGGCTAAGGACTCCCACTACGCCCTGTTTAGGCAGTGAGCCAATTTATCCTTCCTCTCAGAGACTAATGGATCCACTTGGTTTCCAGAATGCTCTGTGAGATCCAAGGCCACCTGGTGACTCATTAGATGAGCTGGTGAAGGACTGGCAGAGCCATCTCTTAGAAGCCTTTGATGAAATTGCCCCCCTGCAGCCTCTTCACTCCTGCACCAAACACTCCAGAGCTTCAGAGGATTGTGGAAGCTAAGACGGTTAAAGTGATGGTGGCATAAAATACAATAAAGCAATAATGAAAAATATGTCCCATTAGGGACTCCCCCTATTAGTTATATTTTCCCATTTACAATCAAAGTCCCATGTCTTTGTGAGAAAATGACCCCTCTGTCACAAACATGGTTGCCAGGGCGCCTGGAGAAGTAAGCTTGCATCCGCCTGGCCAGTGAATGCGAGTGACGCTACCCAGGAACTACATAAGACTCCCGTGTACCTATTAACAAGTATATAAGCGCTTGAGTCAGGCACAGAGTGTCTGCAGCCGCGCTCTAACGTTTCCCCGCCATCGCGTGGAATCCGCCATGGTAAGGAGGAGGCTACGCCGCCACGGAGCTGTCCAGGCGAATGGTGTTGAAGCGCCAAGCCTGGAAACCACTGTGTTTCGCTAACACCACATGTAGCCATCTTCCTGCCTGGTTGGGCTTCATTCCTTCTATGTGGGAACCTCACGTACACACCTTGAGTCATTCTTAGCCCGCAAGCAACCCACCTGGTCTAGGAATGGATTAATGGCTCCACTATTAATCCTGATTGCCCAGTGATCTCCTGAACAACTGTCTTCACCCCAGAGAGTTGAGAAAGAGGAAGGATCTCTCCTGATACAGCCAAGCCCTTTTGTCTACACCGGAATACCTAGGTGCATATCTGATTCTCTATTGTCCCTTTCCCAGTTAATCCCATCTCCTCCCAATCACCCAACCATTCCCACATTGATACCAACGGAGCCGCCCCAGGCCCTGTCGCAACCTGGAAGTTTCCAGGATGCCCAGGATGAAGGTGATGTTCATTGGTCGAAGCACACACCCAATCAGGTGTCGCCATTGACTCGCCATTGGTCCGGCCGATGTCCAACCTTCTTGGTCATCAGCAGAACCTCCCATTACCACTCCCAGTCACCTCCCATCCCCTCAGGACTAAGGTGACTCTATATAACCTGTGGACTAGCTACCCACAAGTGTGCCTTCTACTCAGTAAACCCCACTCCCGCTGTGTAGTTACACCCCCGATTCCTGATCAGTTTCGGGACCTTACCCCTATTCCCTCATTCGTCGCCATCGGAGCCTTCCATTGGAGTCTGCGAGAGGTAGTATTACCCTGTATGTCCATTCCTTTATGTTCCCCTATCGATCTCTCTATATTTCTTAGACCTGTGTGAATGTGTGATTGATTTTGTACCTTGAATGAAAGAACTATTGTTTCAAATAAACCACAATTGATTTTATTAAATTAGAGTCCTTTTATTGAGCATTGACCATCTGAACGGTTGAGCCTCGTATACACAGATAACAAAGATTCCTTTTTAGGGCTAGCTGTCTCTCAGTCTAATTCCCCAACTTTATTTTGAGAGCAGTTTCCCTAACAGAAATTGGTGGAGAAAGCTTGGGCATTATCCTGTTTGTGTGAACGCACGCGAGTCGACACGCGTGTCTTCATACAGACAGACGTAAGGTTGCACCGTTCAGAAAGTCTTGCTAGCGAGGCTATTGCATGAGTGATTGAGTGAATGAGTTCTGTGTGAACGGCTCTAGCGAGCATCTCTATATAATTGTGGGTTGGGCTGCTCCCGTTTCTACCATTCAGCGTTGGACTCCTCAGCCGCCCCTAGGAGGCCAGACAACTCGAAAGAGGACTTAGCCCGATAGAACGCAAGGGGGGAGTCCCGTGAAGTCCGGCCGCCGTTCCGAGGCCTTCTAAACGCGTCTATCGTGGGAGGGAATGTCAGGACAGGCTAGGATTGTTTAAGATCTGGATAGAGCACCCTTCCCTTCTCCCTTTTCTTTAGAGCTTAGTGCACACACGCACACACACTACATACACTCTCAGACACTTACACACACACACCCAAGTCCTTACACGAGTCTAGGCCAAGGCTAGTCTAAGGCACCCGACAGTCAAGGAGGCAGGCGGGTCACAGGACCGTTGCAATCTGACTGCTGGGCAACTTTTATTTTGTTTTTGTTTGCCCGAGACGCGATCGTTGGGTCGGCTCGTGGATTCCCTTTTCTGGCCGAGACGCAATCATAGGATTGGCTCGCTGCCCAAAACTCTGCCCGGAGACGCGATCGTTGGGTCGGCCCGTGGCTCCCTTTTTCGCCCGAGACGCGATCGTTGGGTCGGCTCGTGGATTCCCTTTTCTGGCCGAGACGCAATCATAGGATTGGCTCGCTGCCCAAAACTCTGCCCGGAGACGCGATCGTTGGGTCGGCTCGTGGCTCCCTTTTTTTCACCCGAGACGCGATCGTGGGGTCGGCTCGTGGATTTCCCTTTGGCTGAGACGCAATCATAGGATTGGCTCGTTGCCTAAAACTCTGCCCGGAGACGCGATCGTTGGGTCGGCCCGTGGCTCCTTTTTTCACCCGAGACGCGATCGTGGGGTCGGCTCGTGGATTCCCTTTTGGCTGAGACGCGATCGTTGGGTCGGCTCATTGCCTAAAACTGTGCCCGGAGACGCGATCGTTGGGTCGGCCCGTGGCTCCCTTTTCACCCGAGACGCGATCGTTGGGTCGGCTCGGTGCCCCGTAACCTTAGCTGAAACACCACCGGAGGTTGGCAGTAAACGAAATATAAGTAGAACCAAACAGAGAAATCCCCACACGCCACAATGGACATTCTTGCCAAGAAGGAAGAAATCCCCAAATTGGATAAGTGGCTGATAAAGAAGGGAGATAATCCCTGGAAAAAGGGACTCTTTAACCAAGGCTCTGATCCCCTCCAATCCCTCAGGGACATTTTTGAAGAGGGTTGTAGCAACAAAACAATTAGCGCCGGCAAAAGAGATCTTTTTGCCGCGTGGGGCTTGTTTGAAGCCCTACGAGATAGCATTACCCTGAATAAGCAGCTCAGGGAACAGCTTGCCCAGAGGGGAGGGCAAATAGAACAGCAAGAGGTGCAGATGGAAAGAAAGGAAAAAGAATTAGAGGCAAGCCTCAAGAAACATGCAGAGGTGCTGGAGGACGAGTTCCGGAAGCATACCGTAGAAAAGGAACTCTTACTCCAGACCCATGCAGCAGAGACGGATACAATTCGGCAAAACCATGAGGCAGAAAAAGCAGAAGTTTGGCAAAACAATGAGGCAGAAAAGGCGGAATTGCATAGGAAATACGCCGCAGAAATAAATAGACTGGCGGAAGAAAATAATAGACTTGATCTCGACTGGCAGCAGGCAAGTCGAACCATAGAAGAAGTTAAGATAGAGAAAAATACCCTGGCCTTAATACACCAAGATACCATAACAGCTCTAAAGAAAGCCCAATCGCAAGTAAAGGCATTGAGCAAAGAGCTGGAACAAACCAAAGACCGAAATGACAAATTGCAATATGCGCTAGAATACACCTCCGAGAAAAATAAGAAGGCAAGGGAGGCAGTTAATCACGAAGCGTGTAAAAAGGAAATAGAGGCCTTACAGAAGAAATTAGAACTAAAGAAAACCTTCATAGCGGCCGTCTCGGCACCTGGCCTCTATGAGTTTTCATCCGATGAGGAAAGTGAGGATGAGGAGGAAATACAACCATGTGAGATCGCCCCCGCCCCAGTATGCCCGGTGGTCACCCGGCAAACTACCACTAGACAGGGGAACGGTAAAGAGACGGTGCAGATAACTAAGGAGGTTAAGGATTGGAAAATTGAAAATATTAAAATGGCACACCAAATTCTTGGCCCATATAATAGAGAAACCTCCATCCGATGGATGATGCAAATGTACCGTGAATACCCAAACATAACCATCAGGGAGTTAAATCAGGTCCTGAGGTTGGCTGTAAACGGCCCTCATGTAGAAAAGGTGAGAGAAAAATTGCTAGTCGCTCACACAGGCGCCATAACCACCTTGGAGTGGATAGCTGAACTATTGAGAATTACTTGGAACGAAGAGAATGTTAAATATGTGTATACCCAGACTGTGCAAGGTCCAGATGAAGACCCTATGGTCTATCTAGCAAAGAAACAATTCTTAGCCTTAGCTGCCGACGTAGTATTCCCGGAGGAAGAGGGTCAGGAGCCCGACTACGATGACGCTGATTTCATAACAGATGTCATTAAAGGCCTCAACCCAGAAACGCGGCAGGCACTAGGACCCACACATGCACCTAACCCCAAATGGAGCACACTTCATGCCAATCTGGAAAATATTAGCAGATATATGGACACGGTTGCGCAAGGGAAAAAGAGTAGTAAGAAAGACCGGGCTAAGGAAGCTGTTAATACAGTTACTTATGCTAACAACGGGCCTCACTCTCAGTATCAGAAGAGGGAAGTTAATCCGGGCCCCTATAACCCATCGCAGCCTCCCGTCAATCCTCCAACAGGACAGAATAAGCACGCTCAGGCGAGGAACAATGGGAAACCGGCCAGGCAGAAACCCGGAGCGGGGGGAGGGAACCCTAACTATCAACCGAGAGCCCCTCCTCCACCCGTGCAGCCCTCGGCCCCTTTTCCTTCTCCCGCAGTGCAGCCGCCTCCGGCCCCACAGCCTAACATAATGACGGGCCCTTATGGGGAGGCATATCAAGATTTGCAGAATCAGAGTCGAGGGTACAAGCCTTCCTATAACAGAAAGGCCGAGCGAGCTCGTTTTTGGAATTCGATGCCGCCCGAAGAACAGACTCAGCGAAAAGCGCTCTGGAACTTTTTACTCCATGCAGGGTGCGACATGACCAATATGGATCTAGCACCCACCGCACTTTTGATAGAGAGGCAACAACAAGTGATGCAGGGGTGGGGAAATCAGCAGCCGTCTGCTCCCCCACCTCCGCCAACCCAACCTCATTTTGCGGCACCTCAAGGGTATTCACCACCCGTAGCTGCAGTGTGTCATGGGTGCTGGGGACCCTTCAGAGGAAGTTGAGTCTGATGAGGAAACTGTGCCCCTGCCACCTGCACCAGTGCCCCTGCCTCCTGCTGGAGAAGATCCCAGCCCCCCTGCCTCGCCCTCTCGGGTGGCTCGTGTGCGTGACCGCCTCCGGCAGGACCTCAGGGATCGGAGGAGGGCGGCACGCTCACAAGCAAGACGCTCCCTGAGCCCTGAGTTCTGAGAGGATTCTGGCCCTTCTAAGAGCAAGGGTGCTTGAGTGGTAACAGGATCCTGGCTGCCTCCCTGAGCCAGCAATTAGCCCAAACGGGCAACAGCCAGCAGAGGGCTATATAGCTGTGGGCTTTGGGAGGAAGCTTTGTGGAAGCAACTAGTCATCTCCCTGACATTCTAGCATCCACTCTGGCTTGACTTTGGTTCCTGACTCCCTGACTTTGGCTTTGGACTTCTGGACTCCCTGACCTCGGCTTCTGGACCTCAGACCTGCGATACTTCTACAGTGATTCGGATTTGGCGCCTCGGACCCTCCTGCTTACTGGCTAAAGACCTCGGACTGCCTCTGGACTTTGCCTGACCCGGCCCCAGCCGTGACAGATTGCTTCCACCGACAAACACCCACTCCACAGGATGGATGCTGAAGCAAGTGAAACCACAGAACTACTGGCTGCGCTCCAAGCCCAGGTACAGCAGCTAACACAGGCAGTAGTGCACTTGCAGCAACAACCTGCGGCCAGTGCTCCAGCCAAGTGCCCAGTTCCCCCACCTGACAGATTTGGGGGTGCCGTGGAAGAATTTCCTGCCTTCCTAGCACAGTGTCGGCTGTACTTTGAACTGAGAGCACGGGACTTCCTCAATGACAAAACCAAGGTGTGTTTCGTCATCAGTCTGTTAAAGGGGCAGGCAGCCAAATGGGCCACACCCTTACTGGTCGCGTCCTCTCCCCTACTGACTGATTACCAGGGGTTTGAGGCCCACCTGTCTGCTGCTTTCTCAAACCCAGTCCAAGCAGCCACAGCCAACCGGAAGATCAGGGCACTGAAACAAGGCAACTCCTCGGTGGCTCAATATGCCACTGAATTCAAGCTCCTGACCCAGGACTTGGCGTGGAATGAGGCTGCCCAGATGGACCAGTTTACTGAGGGGTTGGCAGAGGAGGTCCTGGATGAACTGGCCAGGGTGGAGCAGCCACCCACGCTCCAAGAACTTATCACCCTCTGCCTCCGCATCGATGGCCGCCTGGAAAGTCGCCGCCAAGCCAAGACCAGAGGGCGCCAGCTCCCTGCGCCGTGCTACCTGGCTCCTCGCCCGTCCCCAGCTAGTACCAGCACCAAAGATGAGCCTATGCAGCTTGGAGCTGCTCGACCCCGCCTGACCCCAGAGGAAAAGACCAGACGCCGCACGCAGAATCTGTGCCTCTACTGCGGCACGGCAGGCCACTATGCCTCTGGCTGCCCTGCTAAGCATCGGATACCTGGACCTTCGCTGCCACCGCCGCCAAAAGGGCAGCCCCAGGCGTAAGTGGACCCCCCAGCCTGGGGCGACTAGCTGGGTCCTCCGAACAGCGGGCTGATACCCCAGGGCCATTCCTGCTACCAGTCAAACTCCGTCTGCCTGACGAACGCTGGCTGTTCGTGTATGCCATGCTGGACTCGGGAGCGGCCCACTGTTTTGTAGATGCCGCCTTTGTGAAGCAGCACCAGATCCCTGTGCAGACAAAAGGGATTCCGTCGCTGGTGGAGGCTATTGACGGGCGCCTCCTCCGTTCTGGCCCCGTCACCCAGGAGACCTGTCCCATCACCTTCCACGTCCAGCAGCACCAAGAACAGCTGCGGTTTGATGTCGCCCGCATGCCTCGCTTCCCGCTGATTCTAGGCCTTTCCTGGCTGAAGCTGCACAACCCCATCGTGGACTGGGCCCAGCAGGAACTACGCTTCCGAGACCCATGCCCCCATCTGACTCCTCCCACCACTCTAGCAGCTGGCATCCCGAGTGGTGGTCCTCAGCTCCCTCAGAAGTATGTGGACTTTGCTGATGTCTTCGAAGAGACAGGAGCTGATCAGCTTCCCCCTCACCGGCCCTACGACTGTGCCATTGATTTGGTACCTGGGGCACCACTCCCGGTGGGGCGTCTGTACCCAATGTCGGAGCCGGAGTTGGCAGCTCTGCGAGACTTCCTGGACAAGAACCTGAAACGCGGATTCATCCGACCCTCAACCTCTCCCCTATCTGCTCCAGTGCTCTTCGTGAAGAAGAAAAGTGGGGAGCTCCGGCTGTGCAATGACTACCGGGCCCTGAACAAGATCACCATCCGCGACCGGTACCCTCTACCACTGATCCCTGAACTCTTGGATCGCCTAAAGGGGGCCCAAATCTACACCAAGCTGGACCTCCGTGGAGCGTACAATTTGGTGCGCATACGGCCCGGAGACGAATGGAAGACCGCGTTTGGGACCCGATACGGGCAGTACGAGCACCTGGTAATGCCCTTCGGACTGACCAATGCCCCCGCTGTCTTCCAGAGGTTCATGAATGACATATTCCGGGACCTGCTCGACCGCTTCGCGATCATATACCTGGATGACATCCTAATTTACTCACGCAATCCTGCCCAGCACGCCGAGCACGTCCGCCAGGTCCTGCAGCGCCTACGAGCCCATGGTCTCTACGCCAAGCTGGAGAAGTGCGACTTCGACCTGCGCTCCGTCGAGTTCCTTGGGCACATCGTGTCACCGCAGGGGATCCTCATGGACCCGAAAAAAGTAGAAGCGGTCCTGACCTGGCAGGCTCCTCAGAATCGCAAAGACCTGCAGCGGTTCCTCGGTTTTGCCAACTACTATCGGCAATGCATCCCGGCCTACGCATCCCTGACCACACCCCTGACTCAACTACTCCGCCCCAAAGAACCCTTCCACTGGTCCCCAGAGGCCGATAACGCCTTCTCCACCCTGAAGACTCGCTTTGCCACCGGGCCACTCCTGAGATACCCCGACCCCCAGCTTCCCTTTACGGTGGAAGCTGATGCCTCCAACGTGGCCCTGGGAGCAGTGCTGTCCCAGCGCGAGGAGCCGTCCCAGCCACTACAGCCCTGCGCCTATTACTCGCGGCAGCTCACTGCTGCAGAGAGGAACTATACCATCTGGGAGAGGGAGTTGCTCGCGATCAAGGCGGCGTTTGAGGTTTGGCGACATTACCTCGAAGGGGCTCGCCACCCTGTTCAAGTGCTCACCGATCACCGGAACTTGGAACACCTCCAGACCACCCGCCGTCTCAACCAGCGCCAGATCCGGTGGTCCCTATTCTTCTCTCGCTTCGACTTCCGGATCTCCTACATCCCCCATACCCAGAACCGGAAAGCAGACGCGCTCTCCCGGAAACCGGAATACGCCCCTGCCTCAACTGAGACCGCGCCCGCTGCTCCAATCCTGCCGCCCTCAGTATTTGCAGCCACCTCCACTTCACCAGCACTCGTGGAGGACATTCGGGCTAGCCAGGCCAATGATCCCTGGGTCCAGCAACACCTCCAGGCTCTCCAAGATGACCCAACAGGGGAGTTCACGACTCGAGGCGGCCTCTTGCTACACCGCGAACGCCTCTATGTGCCGCCCGGGCCCTTGCGGGCAGAAGTGCTACGCCTGACCCACGACTCGTTACCCGCCGGGCACTTTGGACAGCATAAGACCACCCACTTGCTGACAAGGGAATTCTGGTGGCCACGAGTTCGCGCTGATGTTGCCCGCTATGTCAGCTCCTGTGACGTCTGCCGACGGGCCAAAGACATCCCAGCCAAACCCTCAGGGTTGCTGCAGCCCTTGCCCACATCTTCAGGACCCTGGGATACCATCTCGATGGACTTCATCACGGAACTTCCACGCTCCAAGGGTCAGACTTGTATCTGGGTGGTCGTCGACCTATTTACCAAGATGGCCCACTTTGTTCCGTGCCCGAAACTCCCCACAGCTCAGGAGACGGCCCAGCTTTACCTGCAACACATCTTTCGTCTGCATGGACTCCCAGCCCATCTGATCTCCGATCGGGGCCCTCAGTTCTCCTCTCGGTTCTGGCAAGCCCTCCATTCCAGCCTGGGTACTCGAGTGCACCTGTCCTCGGCCTACCACCCACAGACAGATGGCCAGACAGAGCGCACCAATGCCACGCTAGAGCAATATCTCCGCTGTTACACCTGTTACCAGCAGGATGACTGGACCACTCTATTGCCCCTAGCGGAGTTTGCATACAACAACGCGGTCCATTCATCCACCCAAATGACCCCGTTTGCTGCAACCTACGGGTACCACCCTCGGTTCTTCCCAGCGATCCTACCACCCACGAATGTCCCCGCCGTCGATGCCTACCTGCAAGAACTCCGTGCCAGCCAAGACTTGCTCCGAGAGCAGCTACAGCAAGCCAAGGAGGCATATAAACGGGCTGCGGACCGAAAGAGGCAAGAAGGCCCTCCAGTGCAGCCGGGGGATCAGGTGTGGCTCTCAACTCGCTACCTGCGCCAGCCTGGTCGGTCTCACAAGCTGGATGCACGGTTCATTGGACCCTACCCCGTCGTCGAACAAATAAACCCCGTCGCCTTCAGGCTCCAGTTGCCACCCCACCTCCGCATTCACCCCGTGTTTCATCGCTCCCTCCTTGTTCCGGCTGCACCCCCTGACCCAGCTCGGACTCCTTCCCCACCGCCGCCACCACCAGTGTTGGTGGATGACGAGGAAGAATATGAGGTGCGCCAGATCCTGGACTCCCGGTACCATCGTGGAGGCCTCCAGTACCTGGTGGACTGGGAGGGATACGGCCCAGAAGACCGGTCTTGGGAGCCCGAGGACAATCTTCATGCCCCGGACTTGGTGCACCAGTTCCACAACGACCACCCCGACCTTCCAGGTCCCTCGACGGAGGGGGGCCCTGGGGGGGGGATAGTGTCATGGGTGCTGGGGACCCTTCAGAGGAAGTTGAGTCTGATGAGGAAACTGTGCCCCTGCCACCTGCACCAGTGCCCCTGCCTCCTGCTGGAGAAGATCCCAGCCCCCCTGCCTCGCCCTCTCGGGTGGCTCGTGTGCGTGACCGCCTCCGGCAGGACCTCAGGGATCGGAGGAGGGCGGCACGCTCACAAGCAAGACGCTCCCTGAGCCCTGAGTTCTGAGAGGATTCTGGCCCTTCTAAGAGCAAGGGTGCTTGAGTGGTAACAGGATCCTGGCTGCCTCCCTGAGCCAGCAATTAGCCCAAACGGGCAACAGCCAGCAGAGGGCTATATAGCTGTGGGCTTTGGGAGGAAGCTTTGTGGAAGCAACTAGTCATCTCCCTGACATTCTAGCATCCACTCTGGCTTGACTTTGGTTCCTGACTCCCTGACTTTGGCTTTGGACTTCTGGACTCCCTGACCTCGGCTTCTGGACCTCAGACCTGCGATACTTCTACAGTGATTCGGATTTGGCGCCTCGGACCCTCCTGCTTACTGGCTAAAGACCTCGGACTGCCTCTGGACTTTGCCTGACCCGGCCCCAGCCGTGACACAGTGGCCCAGAACCCGCCTACTCCAATGTACCCTACCGTCTCACTATACACAGCACCAGTGGCGGCAGTTAATCAAGTAGCAGTCGTCAGCAATCCCGAATATGAGGAACAGGGTTTGCGCTAGGGGTGCCCGGGGCCCACTAATCTCCCCGAAGGAGTAGTGGCTAAACTTAAGCCAGACACTTGGGGGAGACCAATGGTAAAGGCAGGCATTGGGGCTCCAGGGAACATTAAACCTGCCACTCTGTTAGTAGACACAGGGGCATCGATTAGCGTGCTCCATCCAACGCTAGTTACTCAGGGAACTCAGACAGATAGAACTCTGGAACTGGCTGGGTACGCGGGAGGAAGCCACCTCTCACACATCTGGAAAAAGATTCCGATCACTGTAGGGAGATTCAAAGCCACCATGAAAGCCTGTAATAATGCAGGAGAAGACGATGGAATGATTGGGGCTCCCTTCCTAAAGAAAAACCATTTAACTGTGGATTTAGCCAACGGACTCCTGTGGCACATCCCGGGAGGACCGGACTTTATTAATGCTATACACCGATGTGCAGCTCTAAAAGCTCCCTTCCCTGTATGCTCAGTGACGGGAGATCTATGGACCCAAAAGTTTCCCGGAGTATGGATTACTGACAAGGCGGAGTGTGGGACTGTGAGAAACGCTTGTGTTCTCATAGAGGGCAAAGATCCTCCTCCCCAGCGTCAGTACAAATACCCCGCGGAAGCGGAAGCAGGAATAGGGAAAACAATTGAGGGTCTGTTGAAGTGGGATGTCATCCTCCCAATGCAGTCCATCTGCAACGCCCCCTTGTGGCCGGTCCTAAAGGCAGATGGAGTAACTTGGAGGATGACGGTGGACTTCAGAGCCCTCAATGCAGTGACTCCCCCGGTGGCCCCGGTGGTCGCTAAATACAACGAAATCGTGGCAGCCATTGCAGCGGGATCTAAATTTTACAGCGTGGTGGACTTGGCCAACGCGTTCCACTCGATCCGCTTGCACGAATCCTGTTGGTATAAATTCGCGTTCACCTTCCGCGGCCAACAGTACGTGTTCAAGCGGACACCGCAGGGCTTCCATTCTAGCCCAAGCATCTGTCACGCGCATGTTGTACAGATGTGGGACCGACTGCTGCCTGGATCAAAGGATTGCGTGCTCAGTTATGTAGATGACGTGCTGATCCACGCAGAGACAGAGGAGAAGGTCCGGGAGGTCACTGAGGAGGTCCTCAACCTCATCCAAGAAACGGGCTTCAAAGCAAGCAGGGAGAAAGCCCAGCTAGTAAAGACCGAGGTGAAGTACCTCGGCATCACACTAGGAGCAGAAGGGAGAACACCGGATTCACAGAGAGTAGAAGTGATCTCTAAACTCCCCGCCCCCACAGACCCCCATTCACTAAGAGCTTTGTTAGGCACCTTTAACTTTTCCCGGGATTTCATCGAGATGTTCTCCGAGAAAGCCCGACCTCTTTATGAGCTCCTGAAGAAGGAGGTGCAGTGGTACTGGGGACCGGAGCAACAAAAGGCTTTTGCAGAGCTCAAAAATGACCTCGCAAAGGCTCCGGCGCTTGCCCACCCCGATGTTACCCAGCCGTTTTTCATTCAGTTGGCTATCTCGGAGCACAGTCTAGGGGCTACCTTGATCCAGAGACGAGCGGGATCCCAGCGGGTGGTGGCTTATGCCTCCAGGAACCTTTCTTCCGTGGAGGAGAAGTTCTCCCCCTGCGAGAAGGTCTGCCTCGCTCTGGTCTGGAGTTTAACCCATTGGGAGTTTATAATAGGAGGAGCAAGGGTGGTAGTTCAAACCACTCATTCCCCTCTTAAGTATATTCTCTCCGGGAAAGTTAAAGATGGGCAAGTTTCGAACCAAAGGATTGCCCAGTGGACGCTGGCGTTAACTAATAGAGGGGTAGATTTCCAGAAGGAGCAAAAGGAACCGCCCTCGCCCTATGGCCTCGTAGTTGAAGGGGAAGAGCATGAGTGTCCGCTGCCAGTGGTACAACATATACCCTGGCCAGTTAATGGAGGAATAACCCTAGCAGAAGCCCGACAACAAGAGCTTGTTTGTTGGTTTTGCGATGGATCTTCTTTCCATGTAAATGGCTCAGCTCGAACCGGCTACGGCGCCATTAGAGTGCAGGATTCCCTAGTCCTTAAAGGAACCGTTCGCCCTCATTCTAGCCAAGCCGCAGAAGTGGAGGCAGTGCTAGCAATCCTCCAGTTTGAGCCTCTGGATGTTCCCCTAGCCATTTTTACAGATTCTCATTGGATGGTGCAGGCGATCACGGCCTGGCTGCCCATTTGGAAGAAACAGAATTGGCTGAATAGCGAGGGGAAAACGGTCGCGCACTCTCAGAAATGGCTGCAAATAGCGGAGAGAATAGAGGCGCGAACTGACTCCACCTACGTGACTCACGTCAAGGGACATCAGAGACAATATACAGAGGAAGGGATGTGGAACAATAGAGTAGACGCTATTGCCAAAGAAGCTGCATTCGCAGACAGCAATCCTTTCCGCTCACCCCCCACCTTTCCTTTACACCCGGTCACCACCCGGAACCAGAGCAAAGGGAGGGAAATCCTGATGGATTTGGGCGAGCTCCAGAGAGACGACCCAGAGATCCTGGAGCTTGCCAAAGCCCAGAAGGATGAAACGGGGAAATACACCATCATTCAGAAAGAGGGCATTTACTGGGCAGTAGATAGCCAGAGGGAGCAACACTGGATTGTGCCCCTGCAAGTCAGAGGGGATTTAATCAAGTTTGTGCACGAGCAGGGACACCGCGGTGCAAATCTAACTTTGGAACGGGTAAAGGAGACGGGCTGGTGGCCGGGCATGCGCCAGGAAGTCGCACAATGGGTTAATAATTGCCTTGCGTGTGCTATGGTTAATGCCGACACATCAGGACCCAAAGCTCCCATCCAACACCAAAGAATAGAGGGACCCTGGGCTCGTATACAAATTGATTTTATCGGCCCCCTTCCCCGCACCGCAAGAGGAAATAGATACTGCCTCACGGTGATCGATCCTTTCAGCAAATGGGTGGAGGCTTTCCCTTGTAAATATAATACTGCCGCTACAACTGCTAAAATTTTATTCAACCACCTATGGACGAGATGGGGAATCCCGAGGGTCATGGACTCGGATTTGGGGTCACACTTCATCGGGGAGGTCACAAAGGAATTGTGCAAAGCCTTGGGGTGGAACAGCGGTTTCACATTGCCGGGCACCCCCAGGCATCAGGGGCAATTGAGAGGACTAACCGGACAATCAAGGAAGCCCTACGGAAAGTAGTAAAATCCACAGGCAGGGATTGGGACGAGAAGCTACCCATTATCCTGATGGCGCTGAGGGGAACTACTGCCGTCCATGGTCACACACCGCATATGGTCATGACAGGAAGGAAAATGGTGTTGCCGGAAGCCTTCTGGCTCAAAACACAACTTCCATCTGACTGGATGCCGGTGGTTGTGAATGACGCGTGGGTGCAATCGCTAGTCACGGAGGTCCACAATATCCACCTGGAGGTAGCTAAACAACTAGGAAAAACACAGCAGGCAATGGACCAGAGATTAGGCTGGGTAAAAAATCCTCGAGTGTGGGATCCAGGCCAACTAGTGCTATATAGGAGATTCTCGCAAAACGAGCACTCCTTGGAAGCCAAATGGTTAGGTCCAGTCCCGATAACACTGAGGATCAGCCCAGCAGTCTACCAAGTAGAAATTCAGAAAAAGAACGGGGAAACCTGGCGAAAGTACTTCCATTGTTCCCAACTCAAGGAATGGAAGGGGACTGCTCCAGCTAACCCTAATCAGATTCAGCAACCTGAAGGGGCGCCGCCGCAGAGAAGAGCCGAAATCCGACAAATCTCTGTCATGCCCTGCCCTGAACCGGTGGATTTCCCCTTAAGTGACACCTTCCTCACCCTTGGTGTAACTTGAACAAGCTCAAGTATAGAGATTCCTGAGACAGACCTGTCCACAGTAATCTAGGGGGGGGGGGGTGCAGGAGAAAAGAATTCAGAACACGAACATGTACTGCAGCAGTTTTTTTTTCTTTTTCTTCTCTCCTGTGAAATTGCTCCTTCCCTTTCCCCTCTTCCCCAACCTTGTCTTAGTACTTTGACTCCTTCAAGCTTATAGAAATAGCAAGAAGGGTCTACAGCGCAATCTTATCTTTTATTTTCAGGTACACAATATGGATTACCAGAATGTGAAGGTGAGATTTGTGAGAACAATGATGCATGCAATGTATTTAGTGTTGATGTTAATGCTGGAGAAATGTACAGCTGATAGAGCAGTATTGCCCACTATAGTCCCATTCTCTCATTGGAGATGTAAAACAAGCCTATACCCCAAGGAAATCATGCTGTGCAAAGTCATAAAGTCTAACTATGGGGAAAATGACAGCAGACTCCCCAGAAGCAGCTATGACTTTCGCAGCTGTGATGAAGAGTGGGTTAGACCACCTAATATGATTTTGTTATGTGCTGGGACCAGAATGTTAACGCAGGAACTGTACTGTTTTTCTCATGAGGACACCATGAGACCTCTAGTGCCAATGCATTGTGTTTATGTCCAAAAGGGCCCACGGAAATTAACAACAACTCCCACAATAACTCCTAGCGCTACTCCAGCCTCTAAAGGGTTTACTGAGGACATGGGGCCATACTGTGAAATTGCAATCGTGTCGACCGCAGTATGGAGCGCAAAGGACCCTTTCAAATTTATATTATCAATTGGCTCGAGGATAGAAAAACCGCTTGCGTTCTCAATACAGACACCTAGTGGAGAGACGCATCATCACCAGCTAACCGCATGGTCAAATAAAAATTGGATCGTTACTGATTCGGAGTTAGGGACACAGGGACCTCCTGACTGGTTTATAGTAATAGACCCTCTATGCCAGCGGGAGTCCGCGATGGGAATGAAATTCACCAAATTGGGCACCTTCAATACAGAGCTTCCATCGGAGGAAGGAAACTACACCCTCACGATAGGGAATTTTACCCAGCTCCAATTCAACCCTCTCATTCCAGACGCTGAGAGTACATTAAGTGCCAACTCTCACATAATTGGCTCCCATGTGATTAAGCGGGATATAAGGGAACAAGTTTTAATTCGCCCACAGATGGTATTAAAGGAAATCAGGGTCAGCCTGACGGGATTAAATACCATCGAAAAATTGCCACAATGTGCTCCCTACTTGGAACCCAGTAAGAAGGGCTGGGAGGCTTGGCTGCAGTTATGGGTGGGGAACATGCCTCGCAGATTGAAACGATCTGTAGGAGACTGGGTTGCACCAGTTGCTGGAGGAGTAGCGGTTTTAGATTCTATAAATATAGAAACCCTCGCAAATAAATTTGCCTACGCTACCTCCTATATTTCCCAGCTAGGAAAACCCATTAATGACTCTTTCCACACCATCTCTGAAGTCCAGCATTCCATCAGCTCCATTTTAGTAAATTGGGAAAACCAAATTGAAAGAGATTTTGCATTACTGTTGAGAGGTACTCAATCCCTACAGTTAAATATTTCTTTAGCGCTGGCATGCACCCAGGCTCAAGCTATGAATTTAGCAGTAACCATGGGCATGATCAGGCAAGCCACGGAGGGAAATATCCCCCTGGAAATCAAGCAGTTAATTAGACCAGAAATTCCCACCCCACAACTGGAATTGGAAGCCTGGTGGACTCTGGTGAATACATCTTTCTCAGTGGACAGGCAGGAATTGAGACTTCTCATCCTGATGCCCACTGCACAAAGGTTCTTTTATGTACACCCCGTTGTGCCACTGGGGCTGCAAGTGGGACCAACCGAAGTTTTATATTCCGCGGACTCAGATAAATGGGCCAGGAATGACAACGGAAGTTGGGAAGCTGTGGATCTAAAGGCATGTGTACACAAAGACAACTTGGGATTTATTTGTGATGAGCAAACTCTACAAACTCACCACCCCTGTGTGAACCCATTAAGGGACTCCCCTCAGGAATGCAAATATGCGCTTAGGCAAGAGAATGCCTCCGCTTTTGTGTACTTGGGAAGAGGGTGTGCTTGCGTGAGGACATATTGTGAGTACCTCGTCATAAATACCTTCCACATCCAACCCATGTTGCCAGATGTCAACAGATGTTTCTGCAACCTATCTTCCATTGTGGGATGCGATATAGAATTCACAGTCCCCATATGGACTAGGGAGGAAATCCTGCTGGCCCCTAGTCTGTTCAAATTCATTCAACCAGTTTTTCTGGGCATGGGGCTGCGGGCGATTAGATCCCTGCTGTCTCATCCCCTTTTAAAACAGACCTTGCAAGAAATCAAGAGGAGCGGAGACACTGCGTCCATGGTGGTTAAACATGATGGACAGGAAATCTCCGGGCTTTTAACACAAATCAAGGACACGGGAAAGCATTCGTTCCTTGACGCGCTCCTTGGCTGGAGCCCTACTGGGTCAGCGATACTTAACGTAGCCCTGCACCCCATTGTGGTCATTTTGGTCTTCCAGATTATACTCTGTGTTGTAATAATTGTCTTGGGGTGCTGGCTGAGAAAGCAGCTAAAGAAGGTGGACGAGCTCCAAACCATGTGGAGATATCGTCCCCTCGTCATTGAAAAGCCCTAAAGAACCGCCTTGAATCCTCTCCCCACTCGTGCGAGGGGGGGGGGAAGGCTCCCCGTTCCCTATTCCTTTTTCAAGATCTTTCTTTTACTTGTAAGAGGGGGCTGTGAAGCCCAAGGGAAAGGGAGAGGGGAGAACGGCGACGAAACCGAACCGTGGACTGTGCCAGCGATCACTCCAAAACTTTTCTGTTTCAAAGAAGAAACGGAAGTGTGCATTGGAGGATCTCCATAAGCTTTCCTGCGAGATCTTCCAGGCAGCCCCGGATTTGGGCCGCTGAGCTGGATTGCCCCGGGCGCTTCAGTTCAACAGGCCCACTGGGACCCCCGGTTCTGCAGCCCCACATGTTTGATAACAGCGGGGACCGGTCGGGTCACAGGCTAAAGCCGCCCGATCAACCCCCTCTGGTGCCTCAATCCCACCAAGTAACTAAAAGGTCACTAGGAGTCAAATGGAGGCTCGGCCCAATATATATATATTTTAAATCAGTACATCCTGTTTATAGATTTGGGATACCTCCCTCCTCATTAACCCCCGAATAAGGCTATTAATGGTCGAAAACTTCACTGCCCCGCCGCTCCCAGGCCGCCTTGGATTTGAGGCATTTGCATAAATCTCTCCTGCACATGCCCCAACTTTTGGGATGGGAAACGAAGGACGATGGGAAATGTAGTCCCCACAGCCAGCCTTTACATTATGCATGTCAGTATCTCTCAGCCCCGCTCTGTTCCTATGGGAAGTTCTATCTTTTACCAAGTAAAGGGTGGGCTCGTTGGCCCAGGGGGATGGGGTGAGAGGAAGCCCAAATTGGGCAGAACAAACTCAGGGCATTCTTGCAAGTGTTGGATCGCTTCTTGATGGTCTAGATAACAGTCCCACCAAGTGATCCATCACTACAAGGCCCGAAGTGACTCTGGGACAGAACCTGTTCTGACCCAGAGAGACTCCCAGCAGTCCAGTGTTTGAGCTCTGTGACTCTTCTGGCGCTCCGTGATCCTGAAGGAACACAGGGAACGGAGAGGGGAAGAAGTTGCAGACGCTCAAAGCATCAGGAACCTGGTGCAGCCTCTGTTCTGACCCATTGGGACGCCTGAGCATGCAGCCCTTACCCACATAACTGTGGAAGGGACTCAGGCTGTGCATGAGCACCCGAACCGAGGAGCTTAGGAGAAGCCACCTCCCGCGGGCACCCTGTGTCCGCCAACTGCCTTTTAGATTAAAGAGACAATGCGGGTGAAGAGCGATCTTGGGACCAATACACCTGAACTATGACCCTTCCACAAGCCATTATTCCCACAGGAGCGGACCGAACCTAGGTCCATATATATTTGAAAAATATTTTATAATATCCTATTCCCAACATGCCTTGGGCTTAGTTCATCTGCATAAACACATCATGCGCATGCACTAACCCAAGGCACAGGATTGGGGACATCTGGGACTTAGAGTTCCAACACCCTATGTGGGTAATGAACTGTTGTTATTAAGACTTGTCTATCTTTTACCAGAGAAGGTTGGGCCGCCGAAGCAGCCCGAGGGTTAAAAGAGGGCAGGCACTGACACTTGCCCTCCGGAGCGCGGAGCTCCAGCTAAAAGTTCCGCCCACCTAGGGTCTCAGGGGGCCAGAACAGACTCTGCACCAGGTGCCATACTTGCAGGGGCACCCTGAGTTTGTAAAGGCGCACACGAGACCAGGCAGAATGCTTGAACCCGGCCCCCACCGGGAGAGCCAAACGCACCGAAGCACCTTCAAGTCACAGTGACTCTGGCTTTCCCCACAAGAAAGAAGTGCCCAATAATAGGAAAACCGCTGGAGTATGACCGCAAACCTTTTTGGGCGATTCTGAATAAGGGGGTGCCCCACAATGGTCCAAGAAACCCATTTCAAGGCAAAAGGGTATTTGCATATGTGCCTCCCACTTGGTCTGCTTAATGAACTGTATGTCCTCATTGCCTGACGCCTCTGTAAACCGCCCTGTCTGCCAGTAGAAGGCAGCGCTCAGCGGAAGACATGACGTGTCAGTCTACCCGTTGCCATCTCCCGGGCAGGAGGAGTGACGGAAAATGGGATTCCGACCAACCAGCCATGTATATCTATGTTTATAGGATGTTATGAATCTATTTTTGACCAAAAGAAGGGTGCCCACCCTTTTGCGGGTGGGCTGGTTTCAAAAATTAGAGGGGTTGAGAATTACAAGGCCGAACCGGAGAGTATGGTGGCGGAAGAGCCAGAGAAGCAAGTTAGCCCTTTTTGACAAGGGCTTCATCAAGCTTTCTCAAGAAGCATCTCCATCGTGGGGATGCCGGGCTCTTTCCGCGTTTCACCAAGAAACATCTCCCTGGCGGAAGGCCTCTCCTGGTAGTGTAGGTTCGGAGAAGCCTACCCAACGGAGTAACTGGCCGAACTCAAAACCCTCCTCCCCATGGTTTCCACCGCATGGTCAGGTTAGCGTGAGGAATGGGAAAATCTCCCACGCTGCTTTGCAAGGGGTCATTTGCATCTCCCACACCCACCGATAGACTGCTAGCACCACGTTAGGGGCACGACTCCACAGGAAGTGGAAACTGTCAGGCAACGCAGAACCCGCCCCTGCCAGTCCAAACTTTGATTGACAGACAGGGACCCTTAGGCTAAGTGTCAATGGGAACCAAAGTTTTCCCCTATGTGTTTGTTTTTGCTTGTGTTCTATCTTTTACCAAATAAAGGGGGAGTCCCCCCCTCCCAGCCAGGGAGGGACTCCAAGAGGCCCTAAAAGAGAACCACGCTTATAGCTGGTTCTCCGGAGCCCACACGGGCTCCCGATTAAAATATGGGAAGCGATCCCTGAGTCAACTTCCCCGAACCTACTACACCAGGAGAGGCCTTTCCATGGCCGCACTCCCCGGTTCGGGGTGTTGACCCATGGGTCCGCACGTCCATTGTATGCCTTTCCCCCTCTGCCGAACCTAGAGGGCATGGGAACGGACTCGCTTTAAGATTGAAGAGAGCTGTCCGGGGACAAACTGAAAAGGGCTGCAAAATCATAGGAAACTCTGACTGTGTATAAGTGTTTTGCCTGAAGAATTTATTATTGTACTAGAACTGTATAAACTTGGACAAAAACCTGCAAAAATCTCTCCCAGAATCCTTTGTCCATGACATTTACATAAAAGTACAGGAAACTCCTTCTGACAGGGTCTCCCCAGACCATGTGAACGGGCCCCCGACTGGGTCCGAGCAGGATCGGAGGCCTCCGTGTTGGGCATGCTCCATGTGCGACTTGGCTTCACTATGGGCGGCCTGGATACAAGGGGGGGTGGGATATCCGCCGCAGACTCCTCGGCGCCGCCAGCCTCCTCCCCTCCAGAAAAAGACTACAGACAAGCCAAATGAGAGGGGAAGCCTCTCCTGTCCCCAGCGTGGAAGTTATCGAGGGGGGGAGAAGAAGAAGCCCGACGACCAAAGGTCAGACAGATGAGTTATGTACTAGCATAGTGGTAGGATTTGTTTTTTTTTATATATATATATATATGTATGAAATGTAACCTGGTGATTTTAAAATGATTTGCCTTGTGAATCCGTGGGTAATATGAAATGCTTATTGCCTGTCTAATCAATTATTGCAGCCTAGCCGGTCTAGACTGCACACATGATTTCTGCTTTTAAGTAACCTTTGATTCAAATACTTTGTATTATGAAATTTTACCATGTGTTTTTATGGATTTTAATAATGCTATATGAAATACCGAATATGTACAATGTATCCCAGAAGGCCTCCCTGTAAGCATGAACGCCAAGGAAGGATCTGATGGCCCATTGGCATTTTTAAATTGTGTTTTTGAGTAGTTTTAAGATAGTGGCTCCAACCTTTTTTTTCAGGTAGCCGGTATTCCCTAGTAGACACCCCACGCTTCAAGGGCTTACCGCCCTCTTACCGAAGCCCCGTTTTTGTTTGTTATCAGTTGTACATACGAGACTTTGCCACTAGACGGTGACGTCAGTCTCGAGGGGGGGAACTGTGAGAAAATGACCCCTCTGTCACAAACATGGTTGCCAGGGCGCCTGGAGAAGTAAGCTTGCATCCGCCTGGCCAGTGAATGCGAGTGACGCTACCCAGGAACTACATAAGACTCCCGTGTACCTATTAACAAGTATATAAGCGCTTGAGTCAGGCACAGAGTGTCTGCAGCCGCGCTCTAACGTTTCCCCGCCATCGCGTGGAATCCGCCATGGTAAGGAGGAGGCTACGCCGCCACGGAGCTGTCCAGGCGAACGGTGTTGAAGCGCCAAGCCTGGAAACCACTGTGTTTCGCTAACACCACATGTAGCCATCTTCCTGCCTGGTTGGGCTTCATTCCTTCTATGTGGGAACCTCACGTACACACCTTGAGTCATTCTTAGCCCGCAAGCAACCCACCTGGTCTAGGAATGGATTAATGGCTCCACTATTAATCCTGATTGCCCAGTGATCTCCTGAACAACTGTCTTCACCCCAGAGAGTTGAGAAAGAGGAAGGATCTCTCCTGATACAGCCAAGCCCTTTTGTCTACACCGGAATACCTAGGTGCATATCTGATTCTCTATTGTCCCTTTCCCAGTTAATCCCATCTCCTCCCAATCACCCAACCATTCCCACATTGATACCAACGGAGCCGCCCCAGGCCCTGTCGCAACCTGGAAGTTTCCAGGATGCCCAGGATGAAGGTGATGTTCATTGGTCGAAGCACACACCCAATCAGGTGTCGCCATTGACTCGCCATTGGTCCGGCCGATGTCCAACCTTCTTGGTCATCAGCAGAACCTCCCATTACCACTCCCAGTCACCTCCCATCCCCTCAGGACTAAGGTGACTCTATATAACCTGTGGACTAGCTACCCACAAGTGTGCCTTCTACTCAGTAAACCCCACTCCCGCTGTGTAGTTACACCCCCGATTCCTGATCAGTTTCGGGACCTTACCCCTATTCCCTCATTCGTCGCCATCGGAGCCTTCCATTGGAGTCTGCGAGAGGTAGTATTACCCTGTATGTCCATTCCTTTATGTTCCCCTATCGATCTCTCTATATTTCTTAGACCTGTGTGAATGTGTGATTGATTTTGTACCTTGAATGAAAGAACTATTGTTTCAAATAAACCACAATTGATTTTATTAAATTAGAGTCCTTTTATTGAGCATTGACCATCTGAACGGTTGAGCCTCGTATACACAGATAACAAAGATTCCTTTTTAGGGCTAGCTGTCTCTCAGTCTAATTCCCCAACTTTATTTTGAGAGCAGTTTCCCTAACATCTTAGTAGATGCTATGCTCTAGATTCTAAGTCTGAGCATTTCTCTTATGTTTGAGATCTCAAACCGAAGATGATTTAAAATCAGCAAAGGCTGTTTCTCCTCTTAGGCTGTTCAGCAGAAGAATTCCCAATTAGTGTGGCATAATCTGACACAGAGGCAGTCTAGCTACACTCTGGTCCAGATCAGCTGTGTGAGCCAAATATCCACAGCTTAAATAGGCTGCAGTGACCTCATACACACATCTACTTATGTCACTCAGCTGTAAACAATTTTGCAGCCAAATAAACAATCAGAGCTAATCATAGAATCATAGAGTTGGAAGGGACATCTAGGGTCATCTAGTCCAACCCCTGCACAATGCAGGAAACTCTCAAACACCTCCCCCTAAATTCACAGGATCTTCATTGCTGTCAGATCTTCATTGCTGTCAAACAATCATGGCTGAGAGTGCCCTCAGGCAACCATTACCCTAATCCAGTTGCTGGGTTTATGCAAATGGATGCCTCCTCCATCTTGTTTCTTGCCCTCCATAGAAGAGGCAGAATGAACCTTCACCTAAGTACCCCATCTGGCCCTCTATAGAGGCTCCATGATACTGAAAGACTGAGACCTCTGGTGGCCAAATTTCATAACTGCATCTAAAATAATTATGAAAGCCAAGACAAATATAGAGGCTTCTAAGGTGTTTGAAGAGTTTAGTGCACATTTCATGAGAGCATGGCTACTTTCAGAAAGAGTTCTTGTAGCCAGTTTCATAAAGAGTATGTTTAAGAGTACGTTTAAGACCATAAAGAATATTGTTAGGACCATAAAGAGGGCCAACCCAAAATAAATTCTGCCACAGTGGCATACTTGTGACAAAGCTTAAAGAACATATTTTAGGTTACTTATAGAAACCTATGAGATAGTAGTGAAGGCCACCAAGATGGAATTCTGTGTGACCTTCATTGCATCCATAAGCTGTTGCCCAGCAGAATTGTTTAGGATAATTAGGTAGTTAATGTTCCTACCACAAGGAAAGCAAAATGATAAGGAATTGGCTATTGGCTATGAGGCATTTTTGAATTATTTTGCAGATAAGGTCTTGTTGCTCCACCAGGACCTCCCTAACATGACTGAAGCAGTGAGGGAACTGGAAGCCTCTTGTCCATATTCTGGTCCAATTTTGGACCAGTTCAGCTAACTGTCCCAGAAAGAGGTTGACAAGACCTTGGCATAGGGTGACCATAATGTCTGAAGGCCAGCCAGGGACACCTCTGGGGGGGGAAGGTAGGGTGACGTCATGCCACCGGTGACGTCATGCCACCGCCGGAAACAGGAAGTGACACCACTTCCTGTGACATCATTTCCCCGCGTCACCTGCCGGAAGCGGGAAGTGACATCACTTCCTGTGACATTACTTCCCTCAAATGACATCATTTCCCCCAAATGCCACTGCCGGAAACAGGAAGTGACTTCACAGCACTTCCTGTGACGTCCCCAAAAATCCCCCAAATATCACCGCCGGAAACAATTTTGTTCTCAAATCCTGTATATACTTCATCAGTATATGGGATAAGGCACTTTCTCAACTGTGCTGCATAATGCAGCCTATTTATTTTGTCCTGTTTGCTCTGTTGGCTCTATCTGCGCCACCTTCATCACTTTCGGGGTGTGGATCCCCCAGTGGGGTGGTCTCGCGACTCCCTCCGCCGGCTGTTTCTGATAGCCGTGCGCCCCCTCTTTCATTTGATATGTGTCCCGTGCGGATGCCACCCTCCCGCCGGGAGATGCCGCAAAATGAGCCCCCTCGAGGCTTATGGCGGCAGGGCTCGGGGGAAGCGAGCTAGACTGCTGTTCTTTTGAGGGGTCATAGAGTGTTTCGAGCCCGTCCCTGTGGCATTGGTCCCATCGTTGTGGGGCCCAGGGGGCCGGCGCAGCGGCACGCTGAAGCAGCCTGTCGGTCACTTCCGGGTTCCTGTCCTGCATCTCGACCTGTGTTATTAGTGACAGGCTGCTTCGGCGTGCCGCTGCGCCGGCCCCCTGGGCCCCACAATGATGGGACCGATGCCACAGGGACGGGCTCGAAACACTCTATAACCCCTCAAAAGAACAGCAGTCTAGGTCGCTTCCCCCGAGCCCTGCCGCCATAAGCCTCAAGGGGGCTCATTTTGCGGCATCTCCCGGCGGGAGGGTGGCACCCGCACGGGACACATATCAAATGAAAGAGGGGGCGCACGGCTATCAGAAACAGCCGGCGGAGGGAGTCGGGAGACCACTCCACTGGGGGATCCACACCCCGAAAGTGATGAAGGTGGCGCAGATAGAGCCAACAGAGCCAACAGGACAAAATAAATAGGCTGCATTATGCAGCACAGTTGAGAAAGTGCCTTATCCCATATACTGATGAAGTAAATACAGGATCTGAGAACAAAATTGCACTAGAAGACACAAACACAAAGCTCCCTTACACTGAATCAGTGCTTGGGTCCACCAAAGTCAGTATTGTCACATAAGAGAAGCCCTGTTGGATCAGGCCAGTGGCCCATCCAGTCCAACACTCTGTGTCACATAAGAACATAAGAGAAGCCCTGTTGGATCAGGCCAGTGGCCCATCCAGTCCAACACTCTGCGTCACATAAGAACATAAGAGAAGCCCTGTTGGATCAGGCCAGTGGCCCATCCAGTCCAACACTCTGCGTCACATAAGAACATAAGAGAAGCCCTGTTGGAGCAGGCCAGTGGCCCATCCAGTCCAACACTCTGGGTCACATAAGAACATAAGAGAAGCCCTGTTGGATCAGGCCAGTGGCCCATCCAGTCCAACACTCTCTGGGTCACATAAGAACATAAGAGAAGCCCTGTTGGATCAGGCCAGTGGCCCATCCAGTCCAACACTCTGCGTCACATAACAACATAAGAGAAGCCCTGTTGGATCAGGCCAGTGGCCCATCCAGTCCAACACTCTGGGTCACATAAGAACATAAGAGAAGCCCTGTTGGATCAGGCCAGTGGCCCATCCAGTCCAACACTCTGTGTCACATAAGAACATAAGGAGGGAGGGAGGGAAGGAAGGAAGGGAGAAAGGGAGGGAGGGAAGGAAGGGAAGGAAGGGAAGGAAGGGAAGGGAGGGAAGGGAGGGAAGGGAGGAAGGGAGGAAGGAAGGAGGGAAGGAGGGAAGGAAGGAAGGAAGAAAGGAAGAAAGGAGGGAGGGAAGGAAGGAAGGAAGAAAGGAAGAAAGGAAGGAGGGAAGGAAGGAAGAAAGGAGGGAGGGAAGGAAGGGAAGGAAGGAAGGGAAGGAAGGGAAGGGAGGGAAGGGAGGAAGGGAGGAAGGAAGGAGGAGGGAAGAAAGGAGGGAGGGAAGGAAGGAAGAAAGGAAGAAAGGAAGGAAGGAAGAAAGGAGGGAGGGAAGGAAGGAAGGCCACCCCCTCCCGCCAGCCCCCCCCCCGTTTTCGGCCCCCTTACCTGCGGCGAGTCCGGCGGCGACGAGTCCGGCGGCGGAGAGGCCTTTCCGACGCCCTCCCGGGCGGAGGAGCACAGGGGGGTGGTAGAGGCCCGGGAAGCGTCAGAAAGGCCCAGGGTGGTCGCTGGAGGGCCTCCAGCGGCCACCGCGGGCCTTTCCGACGCCCTCCCGGGCGGAGGACAACGGGGGTGGGGGTTTAGAGGCTTGGGAGGGCGTCGGAAAGGCCCGCGGTGGCCGCTGGAGGGCCTCCAGCGGCCACCGCGGGCCTTTCCGACGCCCTCCCGGGCGGAGGACAAAGGGGGGGTGGGGGTTTAGAGGCCGGGAGGGCGTCGGAAAGGCCCGCGGTGGCCGCTGGAGGGCCTCCAGCGGCCACCGCGGGCCTTTCCGACGCCCTCCCGGGCGGAGGACAACGGAGGGTGGGGGTTTAGAGGCTCGGGAGGGCGTCGGAAAGGCCCGCGGTGGCCGCTGGAGGGCCTCCAGCGGCCACCGTGGGCCTTTCCGACGCCCTCCCGGGCGGAGGACAAAGGGGGGTGGGGGTTTAGAGGCCGGGAGGGCGTCGGAAAGGCCCGCGGTGGCCACTGGAGGGCCTCCAGCGGCCACCGCGGTCCTTTCGACGCCCTCCCGGGCGGAGGACAATGGGGGGTGGGGGTTTAGAGGCTCGGGAGGGCGTCGGAAAGGCCCGCGGTGGCCGCTGGAGGGCCTCCAGCGGCCACCGTGGGCCTTTCCGACGCCCTCCCGGGCGGAGGACAAAGGGGGGTGGGGGTTTAGAGGCCGGGAGGGCGTCGGAAAGGCCCGCGGTGGCCACTGGAGGGCCTCCAGCGGCCACCGCGGTCCTTTCGACGCCCTCCCGGGCGGAGGACAAAGGGGGGTGGGGGTTTAGAGGCTCGGGAGGGCGTCGGAAAGGCCCGCGGTGGCCGCTGGAGGGCCTCCAGCGGCCACCGCGGGCCTTTCCGACGCCCTCCCGGGCGGAGGACAAAGGGGGGTGGGGGTTTAGAGGCTCGGGAGGGCGTCGGAAAGGCCCGCGGTGGCCGCTGGAGGGCCTCCAGCGGCCACCGCGGGCCTTTCCGACGCCCTCCCGGGCGGAGGATAAAGGGGGGTGGGGGTTTAGAGGCTCGGGAGGGCGTCGGAAAGGCCCGCGGTGGCCGCTGGAGGGCCTCCAGCGGCCACCGCGGGCCTTTCCGACGCCCTCCCGGGCGGAGGACAAAGGGGGGTGGGGGTTTAGAGGCCGGGAGGGCGTCGGAAAGGCCCGCGGTGGCCGCTGGAGGGCCTCCAGCGGCCACCGCGGGCCTTTCCGACGCCCTCCCGGGCGGAGGACAAAGGGGGGTGGGGGTTTAGAGGCCGGGAGGGCGTCGGAAAGGCCCGCAGTGGCCGCTGGAGGGCCTCCAGCGGCCACCGCGGGCCTTTCCGACGCCCTCCCGGGTGGAGGACAAAGGGGGGTGGGGGTTTAGAGGCCGGGAGGGCGTCGGAAAGGCCCGCGGTGACCGCTGGAGGGCCTCCAGCGGCCACCGCGGGCCTTTCCGACGCCCTCCCGGGCAGAGGACAACGGGGGGTGGGGGTTTAGAGGCCGGGGAAGCCTCGGAAAGGCCCGCGGTGGTCGCTGGAGGGCCTCCAGCGGCCACCGCGGGCCTTTCCGACGCCCTCCCGGGCGGAGGACAAAGGGGGGTGGGGGTTTAGAGGCTGGGAGGGCGTCGGAAAGGCCCGCGGTGGCCGCTGGAGGGCCTCCAGCGGCCACCGCGGGCCTTTCCGACGCGCTCCCGGGCGGAGGACAAAGGGGGGTGGGGGTTTAGAGGCCGGGAGGGCGTCGGAAAGGCCCGCGGTGGCCGCTGGAGGGCTTCCAGCGGCCACCGCGGGCCTTTCCGACGCCCTCCCGGGCGGAGGACAAAGGGGGGTGGGGGTTTAGAGGCCGGGAGGGCGTCGGAAAGGCCCTCGGTGGCCGCTGGAGGGCCTCCAGCGGCCACCGCGGGCCTTTCCGACGCCCTCCCGGGCGGAGGACAAAGGGGGGTGGGGGTTTAGAGGCCGGGAGGGCGTCGGAAAGGCCCGCGGTGGCCGCTGGAGGGCCTCCAGCGGCCACCGCGGGCCTTTCCGACGCCCTCCCGGGCGGAGGACAACGGGGGGTGGGGGTTTAGAGGCCGGGGAAGCTTCGGAAAGGCCCGCGGTGGTCGCTGGAGGGCCTCCAGCGGCCACCGCGGGCCTTTCCGACGCCCTCCCGGGCGGAGGACAAAGGGGGGTGGGGGTTTAGAGGCCGGGAGGGTGTCGGAAAGGCCCGCGGTGGCCGCTGGAGGGCCTCCAGCGGCCACCGCGGGCCTTTCCGACGCCCTCCCGGGCGGAGGACAAAGGGGGGTGGGGGTTTAGAGGCCGGGAGGGCGTCGGAAAGGCCCGCGGTGGCCGCTGGAGGGCCTCCAGCGGCCACCGCGGGCCTTTCCGACGCCCTCCCGGGCGGAGGACAAAGGGGGGTGGGGGTTTAGAGGCTCGGGAGGGCGTCGGAAAGGCCCGCGGTGGCCGCTGGAGGGCCTCCAGCGGCCACCGCGGGCCTTTCCGACGCCCTCCCGGGCGGAGGACAACGGGGGGGTGGGGGTTTAGAGGCCGGGGAAGCCTCGGAAAGGCCCGCGGTGGTCGCTGGAGGGCCTCCAGCGGCCACCGCGGGCCTTTCCGACGCCCTCCCGGGCCTCCGCCGCCACCGCCAGGCCCCGTGCGCGGGCGGGGAAGGCAGCGAGTGAGGGAGGGAGCATCCCTGCGCGTGCGCAGGGCGATCTGCGCACGTGCAGGGTCGCTCCCTCCCTCACTCGCCGCCTTCTCTGCCCGCGCGCGCGGCCCCCGGCTCTCTGGCTGGCTAAACCGGGACCTCTAATGGTCCCGGTATACCCAGCCCGGGAGCCGGGAATTGGGGGCCAGATTCGGGAAAGTCCCGGGAGACCGGGACGGTCTGGCCACCCTACCTTGGCAGCCATGAAGTTCACTACTTGCCTCCTGGATCCATGTCCATCTTGGTTTGTTGGACTGTGGAGATGGAATTCAGGATCCTTTGGGAGAGATTATTGACCTTTCCCTATCTTCAGGGATATTCCCAGGTTGTCTGAAGGAGGCAGTAGAGTGACCACTCATGAAAAAAAAAATCTTCCTTGGACCCTATGATCCTAGCCAACTACTATCCAGTGTTGAACCTTCTGTTCCTGGGTAAGATAGTTGAGAGAGCTGTGGCTGAACAGTTCCAGATATTCTTGGATGCTTCTTCTATCCTGAATCCATTTCAGTTTGACTTCTGCCCTGGCCATGGGATGGAAACTGCATTGGTAGCCCTTACAGATGACCTCCAGAGACACTTGGATCGAGGCGGTTCAGCACTGCTGTTGCTTCTTAACCTGACAGCTTGTCAGATTCGGTGTTAGGTGACTTCTATCACCATTATTTTATGAACAGAATTAGCACCTAAAATCTATTTGTAATTGTATTTGTTTTAAATTGGAATGTTTTTAAGACTAATGTGATTTTAAACCTTTGTATAATTATATGAATATGTTGTTAGCCGCCCTGAGCCCGCTTCGGCGGGGAGGGCGGGATATAAATAAAATTTTGTTGTTATTATTATTATAGCAGCATTTGACATGGTTGACCATGACCTATTGACCCACTAGAGCAAAATAGAAGTCTAGTAGCATCTTTTAGACTAACAAAGTTTTATTCAGAATGTAAGGTTTTGTATGCAGACATACTTCATCAGACAAGATCTTGCTGATGGGGGATTCGGGGAACTACCTTACAATAACTCTCCTCCTTTCTCCATGGTCAGGGACAGAGGGTGACACTTGGGGAGAGGGTTTCACCATGTTATCATATAGTATATGGCATCCTACAAGGGACAATCCTCTTCTCAATGTTATTTAACATCTTCATGTGCCCCCTCATCCAGTTAACATGGGGGATCCAATTCCATGACTTTGGTGGGGCTTGATTGATGCCTGCAGCAATGGTGAGGAGTCTGGGGGTAATTCTAGACACCTCCCTTTCTATGGAGGCTCAGATCACCAGTGTTGTCAGATCAGCCATTTCTCATCTGAGCCTGGTTAGGTAACTGATTTCCTACTTCTGCATGCATGACTTGAAAATGATGATCCATGCAATGGTTACTTCCAGAATTGATTATGCTCTATGTGGACCTACCCATAAATCTGATCTGGAAACTCTAGCTGGTACAGATTCTAGCTGGTACAAAATGTGACGGCATGCCAGACATATGTGTGGGCACTAATTCAGCCAGTGCTGCATCAGCTGCATTGGTTGCCAGTTGAATACCAGATCAGGTTCAAGGTTATGGTGTTATTTTATAAGACCCTCTGTAGCCAGGGACCAGCATACCTGTGGGACTGTGTCTCCTCATATATGCCCTGCAGGGCCTTGCACTCTGCTAACCAGCACCACCTGTCAGTCCCTGGCCCAAGAGATGTCCATCTGGCCTCAGCCCAGCCTGGGGGAATATGCCACCAACTGAGATCAGGGCCTTGCAGGATTCTTGTGGCCCTTTCTTACATGCCCAGGGAAATGCTGATTATCATTTTGGAGTCAGTCAGCAGTTCTTCTCCAGACCAGTTTGGCAAGGGATCCTGGAGGTTTTTGCCATCTTCTGGGCATGGAGCAAGGGTCACTGGGGATGTATGTGTGTGGGGGAGATATTTGTGAAGTTCCAACATTGTGCAGGGGGTGTAGACTAGATTACCTTGGAGGTAGCTTCCAACACTATGATTCCACAAGGCCTGCAAAAAAGAGCTATTCTTCCAGGCCTTTGGTCGAGGCAGTAGATGTCCAATGACATTGGCCACCCCTGCACGGGCTGCCCATGGCATTTTTATATCAACTGTCATTGGGAGTGGCCAACTTGACTGCATCTTGACTCATCACTTGCACCAGTGTGGGATAAGAGCACTGAATAGGTCATCAATTGCAGGGAACCCAGGTTATTGTGTGATCTTTTAATGTTTTCACCTATTTAATAACCTATCTTAATGACTATTTAATATTTTAAACTGCTATTGTATTGGCACATTGGAAGCCGCCCTGAGCCCACTTGTGAGGTAGGGTGGGATATAAGCTGCAAGAAAAAATAAATAAAATACAATGTCTGCTGATAATGACAGAATCTTGAGTGCTGTCAGGCCAACCACGTGCCTCTTTGATCTATGCCTCTTGTGGCTGGTAAAGGTTGGTGATGAGAAGATACAGCGCCCATTGATGGACATCGTCAGCTTGCCCCTGGAAACAGGGGCTTATCTGGAGGGTCTCAAGAAGGCCATAGTTGTACCGCTCTTGAAAAATCAACTTTGGATCCTTTAGATCCCACCAATTACCTCCTAGTTTCAAACTTATCATTCCTGGGCAATTGAGAGAGTGGTAGCTACACAGCTCCAGGGTCTTCTGAATAACACACTGGTGTTGGATCCATTCCAATCTAGCTTCCGCCCTAGCCATAGGATAGAAATCGTGTTGGTCATCTTAATAGACAAGCTCCGTAGACAGCTGGATTGAGGCAGGTCTGTGATGCTATTATTATTAAATTTTACAACAGCATTCAATACATTCAGTTATGATCTTTTGACCAACTGTCTTGGTGATGTAGGAGTTCAGGGATTAGCCCTTCAATGGATTACATCCTTTCTTCATGGTCTGGGACAGAGGGTTGTGCTGAATGAGAATGTGCTCTCTGGATACCCTCTAACATGGCTTTTTTGGTAGAAAAAGCTCAACAGGAACTCATTTGCATATTAGGCCACACCTCCTGAATCACCATTATTTCACACAGGGATTTTTTGTTGAAAAAGCCCAGCAGGGACTCATCTACATATTAGGCCACACCCCTTAACTCCAAGCCAGCCGGAACTACGTTCCTGTGAGTTCCTGCTCAAAAAAAGCCCTGCCCTCTAATATGTGGGGTACCTCAGGGAGTACTTCTCTCCTCAATATCACTTAACAACTATGTGTGCCCCTTTGCCCAGCTGGTATGGAATTTCTGGCTAGGGTGTCATCAGTATGCCGATGACACCCAGCTATATCTGTTATTGGATGGCCACTCGGATTCTGCCCCACACAATTTGGCAGTGAAACTGAAGGCTGTGGTTGAGTGGGTGAAAAGGTAACTGGAAAAAAGCACAAAGGAAAAAAGCTCAAAGAAAAAAAGCCCAAAGAAAAAAACCCACAGACATAAATGCTCACAGGAAAAAAGTCCCCATGGAAAAATGCTCACATGGAAAAATGCCCACATGGAAATAAACCCACATGGAAAGAAGCCCACATGGAAAAAAAGCCCATACTGAAAGAAGCACACATAGAAAAAAGCCCCCTTGGAAAAAAGCCTCCATGGAAAAATATGTAAAGCACCATAGATACTTATAATTGTGGATAACCATTAATAATATTTTGTTGTTATTTTAGGATTAAAATAAGTCATATTCACATGCAACAAAAAGTTACCATTTTACTATTTTATATTGTTATTTTAGGATTAAAATAAGTCATATTCACATGCAACATGTGACCATTTTGTTATTTTTATATTGTTATTTTAGGATTAAAATATGTCATATTCACATGCAACAAGAAGTGACCATTTTGTTATCAATGAACTTTATTAAGAAGGAAAAACAATAATAACAGAAATATATTTAAATAAATATATTTAAATATATTTAAATAAAATTAAATACGTTAACTTTATTAATTTACAATTCGTCAAACTTTTTAATGTTAATACATTATGGTACACCCAGTGACCATGACAAAAGACTAACCTTAATAGTAAAAGCAACAATTATTTAACAGCAACAATAATAACTCAGATATAATTCTTCATTGCAAATTAGCCAATCTCTTTAAGCAACTAAGTTTATCTTCCACCTGCTCATACTGCTGCACAGAAGTGGCAACCATGTCATGTAGTGCCTCATATTTCCTCATTTTCACCTCTAGGCGACCTGCCTCTGCATTAGTCAACATTAGTTTGTGACAAGCCAGGTCCCTCTGCAGTTTATCAAATAGAGACCACACACTGGGATGACTGAAATGGAACAAGGAATTAAGAGCATTGTGCAATCCCTCACAACCGTTTATAGTCTTTGTTAACCATTCCAGGGTTGCATGATGATGATTCCATATTCTTATAGGAATCCGAGGATCTCTACCTGATGCACCCTCAATATATGTCGAAAAGAACTACATGAGCACTGCATTGTAGCTGTCTTCACCTGGAAACATTGACTGGGACAAAGGCTAGTGCAGCAAGAGATTTCAGTGTAATTTTTATTTTCATATTAGTTCCATATTCAGTCTTCAAGTCAACACTGTTGATTTTTCTAATGAGACTCTGACACAGGTGAAAATAATACCCTTTGACCTCGGCGTGTGGAAAGGCAATCCCCACTGCATTCATACAAGTCTTCTCAAACTCCACTAAAACCTTTTGAGGTGACAGATCTGGAATCAATAGCTTCATTATTTCAAACATTCTATTATAGGTGTCCATGTTCTTTTCTTTTTTTTGAAGTAAAATGTAAATACGTGGTGGATTGAATTACCCACCTTGGCATGCCATGTGTACAGTTGGTAAAACATATTTGGCACTTTATCAAAGGTGCCATCTCCATAGATGGTATCTTTGTTTAATTCAAGCATAAGATCTTTATCACCTAAAACCAGAATTCTGTCTGGATTTTTCCACACCGGAATCGTGAAGTATCAGTTGCCTATACTTTTCAGAAATGTCAAAACGTATGGTTTTTGGGTTAGGCAAATTACTGCCTGTTCTGTGATAGCTTCTCCTTCTTAAATAGCAGAAGTAGTTAAGGCCTCATAGATCTAAGAAGCTAAGCAGGACTGACTCTGGCCAGTATCTGGAAGGAAGAAATCAATAAACATAGTTGGAATTAATATTAAAAAATGGTATAATGGAGAATTGATCCAAGGGTATCTGGGGCTCTGTGGGGGCTGTTTTTTAAGGTAGGTGCACCAAATTTTCAGCATAGCATTTGGTGCCTCTCCCCAAAATACTCGCCAAGTTTCAAAAGGATTGAACCAAGGGGTCCAATTCTATGAGCCCCAAAAGAAGGTGCCTCTACCCATTATTTCCTATGAGGGAAGGCATTTAAATGGGGCTTGGTCCCTTTAGATGTGATGAGAAGAACTCCCTTTATAGCTCAATTGTGCTTGTTACAACCTTGCTCCTGGCTCCACCCCCCCACTTCCAAGTTCCCAGATATTTCTTGAATTGAGCTTGGCAACCCTATTCCATGAAGGCTTCTTTCCATGTGGGCTTCTTTCAGTATGGGTTTTTTCCCATGTGGGCTTCTTTCCATGTGGGTTTAGTTCCATGGGGGCTTTTTTCCTGGGAGCATTTATGTCTGTGGGTTTTTTTCTTTGGGCATTTTTCCTTTGTGCTTTTTCCCTAGAACCGGATGAAACAGAATAGGTTGAAACTGAATCCAACTAAGATGGAGGTTCTGTGGCTGGTGAGGCGGGGCGGGATTTGGGAATTACCTCCCTGAACATGGAGGCCCAACTCACAAATATTGCCAAGTTGGCATTTTTTCATCTACGCCCGGTTTGATAGCTGGCCCTTTTCCTGTCATGCCCTGACCTTGTCACAGTAATCCACACAATGACCACCTCCAGACTAGATTACTGTAATTTGCTCTACGTTGGCCTGCCTTGAGGCTGACCTAGAAACTCCAACTCATCCAGAATGTGGTGGTACAAGTCCTGAAGGAAACATCACATATGGCACATATACATCCAGTGCTGTGCCAGCTACATTGGCTCCTAGTGGAATACTAGGCAGAGAGTTTCACCTTTTGGTCCTGGCCCCAACCTGGTGAAACTCTCTGCGAAATTGAAACTGTCAGTGTTTTATTAAGGTAGACCCAGACTATCACTGCAATCCCCCTGAGGAAGATCTGATCTCTTCTCCTGCTGCACTTTCCTACAACATTCAAACACCCCTTTTAAATGTGATTGGATGCTGGAGCTGCGCTCCTGTAGCTTAGCTGAGTGGCTGTTTGTTTTTTCTTCAGAGGCAAGACAGCCTTCTGTCTGTCACATTGGGCTATGTCTGAAGCTAGGGTGGGCTTGCCTAAAATGCTGGTAGCCATGGTAGGCTGCATGTAAGCATCAACTTGCAGTCATCCAGGGATGTTTAGCTGAAGTAAATCAGGCATTAAAAAACTAGTTAACTCACATATTCGAATATCATGTTCTTATTTGGGGATACTGGTACAATGATTATAGAATGAACCTATGTGTATTATGATTATACTGAAACAGTTCTGTAGAATTTAGATCAGTATAATTAATTGTATTATGTAAATGATTTATGGATAGAACCAGGGGTGGAATTCTAGCAGGAACTCCTTTGCATGTTAGGCCACACACCCCTGATGTAGCCAATCCTCTAAGAGTTTACAAAAAACAGCCTTGTAAACTCCTGCTAGAATTCCACCTCTGGATAGAACTGTGATTTTATTTTGGTGATTCGTATGAGACAATGCAAAATAAGACAATTAGAGGGCTTTCTACTGAATTAATTTGTAACTACGATTTTCACTAGGTAGGATTAACATAAAACAGGGCACTTTTACATATGGTACCAACCCCCTTCGAAAAACAGTTTATTTAACAGACATGAAATTAGGAAATCATTATACAAAACTTGGCAATGGATAAAACCACAATTTTTCAATAAGGTGCCAAGGTGGTTAGCTCCACTTGAAGCGTTGATACACCCCAATTTGTTGAACTGGGACAAAATACCCACTTACCATACATTATTGGATAGCCAAGCAAATTTGAAGATCAATCCAGGTTTGCAGTTGGATTGGTGGACAAAGACACAAATCCAGTCAAGATACATGAAGGACAAGATATTGGGATTTGAAAGAAAAATGAATGATTTAGACCTAATTTGGTTTGGAATTGAAGAGAAATTGATTGCAAAAATATATAATCTTCTTCTAGAATTAAGAATGCAAGAAGAAATTGTTAAAGAAAGCATGGTTAAATGGATGCAGAATATTGGTCATACAATTGCATTAGCAGATTGGGAGAAGCTATGGAAAATGAACATAAAAATGGCTAGATCCTCTGCTCTCAAAGAAAACATATATAAGATGATTTATAGGTGGTACATTACTCCTGAGAAGCTCTCCAAGATATATCAGAACACCTCTAACAGATGTTGGAAATGCCAGAAAACAATTGGCTCGTTTTATCACATGTGGTGGCAATGCGAAAAGGCAAGAAGTTATTGGACTCAAATACACACCTGGCTACAAAAAAATACTTAAATATAAACTACCTACCCGAATTTTATCTTTTGAGTATATGTCAAAATCTTATTTCTAAGACACAAAATAGATTTTTGGTTCATGCAACTACAGCAGCAAGAATTATATATGCTAGGTACTGGAGGACACCACAAATACCTAAGAAAGAAGAATTTGTGCAAAAAGTGTTAGAAATAGCTGAAATGGACTTTCTCTTAACCAAATTGTTTGCAACAAAGTAAAATCAATGTAAAGAGGTTTGGCAGCCCATGTATGATTGGTTGAACATGAAGAAATAGTAGTAATAAAGGAGAGGGGTGATGGAAGAGAAGTTTTAATGAAACTGTGTCAGAACTTAAGAACTTCAAACGGATCCCATACTTGGTTTCAAAGCTAGGATTTTATTAGAGAGAACTAAGTACTGGAAGAGACGAGATAACAGTGATGGCAAGGGCCATCACGAGCACAGTTTTATACACTAAAGCAAACACATCACAAAGCCACAATTCACCCCAATCCCCCAGTGCTCTTCGGTCCCTACCGGGACCGCTTGGGTCTCAAGAGTACACGGTTCCCCCCTCATGGGTCCCCCGTCCATCTGTTGAAATTGCATTGGTTGTGGTAGAGGCGAGGTGGCTAGTCCCAGTGCCTCTACTAAGCGGGGGGTAATTAAGTCTCTGTTACACCCTGAGTCGATTAACGCTCGGGCGTGCATGAACCGCTTTAAGTTTGGATTAAGGAGGGTGACTGCCATAAACAATAAACCCCCAGTGGCTCTCACCGTGAGGAGTGCCGGCTGTTGTTGGACCTGCTTTGCGGCACCCATTAAAGCAGGTCGCTGTCGTTTCCCGCCGACTCGGTCTCGTCCGACTCTTCGGTTGATTCCTCCACGGCCGTCAGGTCGGTGGTAAAATCCTCATCAGTCGCCAAGGAAGTGGCGACGGAGCCCCGACTGGGCTCCTTCGAGCGGCTACTCTTTTTCTTTTTCGGCCCCGAGGCGGTCGGTTTCGCTGAGGGTGGTGTTGCTCCTGCTTTGACAGGGCAGTTGGCGGCAAGGTGATCCGGGTCTCCACATCTAAAGCATCTGCGTGCGGCGGCGGGGGTCGAGGTCGCTGGGGTCTTCCTCCCTTCCGCTTTAGTCGGAGTATGTTTGGCCGCCTTCTTCCCCAACTGCTGCCGACGCATTCCCACATGTTGGAGGTTAGTTTCCACCTCCCCGGCCAGTTGGATCCATCCGACCAGGGTGTCGGGTCTCCCTTGGCTGTAGCAGCGGTCGAGGATGTTCGGGTTCAAACCATTGCGGAACGCGGTGTACTTCATAACTTCGTTCCACCCCCGGGCCGCTGCACAATATCCCAGGAACTCAGTAGCATACTCGCGAGTAGTGCGGTTGCCTTGCTCGATGCGCTGGAGGGCAGCGATGGCTTTCTCCTCTCGGAGAGGGTCGCCGTACTGGCGGAGCATCGCGTGCAGGAAACCTGCGACTGTTGCCAGCTCGGGCTTCCTTCCCGTGTAGAGCCCCACGTACCACTTGCGGGCCGGGCCCCTCAGGCGGGATGAAATATGGTTTACTCGGCTGGCCTCTGTCGGGTAGTTGGCACCCCAATGGGTGAAGAACGTGTCGCATTGTATCGTGAAATACTCCACGTCCTCTGGATTCCTGTCGAATGTAATCTTCAACTCTCTGCCCCTGCCGTCGCCCCCCCCGGGGGCCGCAGGACCAGGGACCGCCGGGGGTCCCCCTGGGAGCGGGGCCTGGGGTACTGCCGGCGGCGGCACCGGGCCTGGCGGGGCAGGCAGCACCGGGGCGGGTGGCGCTGGTTGCGCCAGAACAGGTGGTGCCGGGGGCGCCGGGGCAGGCGGTGCGGGCGGTGGCGGAGTCGGCAGAGCCGGGGCGGGTACCACCGGTGGTGCTGGGGCTGGCGGGGCCGGTGGAGCCGCGGGCGGTAGCCCCAGCGGCAGACCTCCTCCTACCGGCGGGATCCCCAGGACCGCAGTTTGCAGGGTTCGAAGCTGGTCGTAGATCGCGCCCAGGTTCTGCTGCATGTCCTCCGCCATCGACACGCGGGACCTGTGCACGTCGTCGTGAATTTCCCGCACCCAGTCGAATAGGTCGTTGCGGAGGGTTCGGATCGGGTCGTCCCCACCTCGCGCCCCGGGACCTTCTCCCAGGTCCTCGTCGTCGTCTCCGGTTCCTCCCTCGCCCAACATGCTTCGGTAGCGCTGCTCCGCGGCGTCGATCGCGGCCGTGGACTTCCGCGGGCTCCAGGGTCGTGGGGCAGGGAACACGTCGACCGAAAAAGGCGCGGGACCTTAATTTTACGCCGGACCCCCGTCACCTTCGGGTCGAGCGGCGGATCGTCTGTAGGGGTGGTGGGCTCTCCGCTGTCTGGAACTTTTGCCGCCATCGGACCAGGTTTCCAGTTCAGATAAGCCACGAAACAATGGGATCACTGTTATAATGTCAGAACTTAAGAACTTCAAACGGATCCCATACTTGGTTTCAAAGCTAGGATTTTATTAGAGAGAACTAAGTACTGGAAGAGACGAGATAACAGTGATGGCAAGGGCCATCACGAGCACAGTTTTATACACTAAAGCAAACACATCACAAAGCCACAATTCACCCCATTGCAAGCACATCTGTCTTCCCACCATCCACTATCAGTAGGGAGGTTGCCTCCTCGTTCTGAAGGCCACACGGCTTGGCTTCAAAGGGCACTAGTGTGAGAATGTGCAGAGACACAGCATAATTCAATCTACAGCCCTAAATATTTTGGATACCAGTAGGGCAAGGTTAATTGCTACATAGGCATTCGGGGTTGTCAAGAGGTTACAACATGGAGTCAGTTTGGTTCAGTTACACTCTGAGCAAGAGCAATACTGAAAATACAAAGCAGGTACTGGTTACATTACAGTTAAGCCTCAGCAGTAGTTACAAGTTCTGACAAACTGATAGATGAACTTAGAAGACTTTTAGTGGGTGAGAGACCCAGCCCCCGAGCCGGAGCTGTGTGTCACAGCTCCCGTCAGGCAAGCCCAGCAGGGAGGCACGTACCCGAGAGCCCAGTCACCAGACGCGCGTCTCAGCGAAAGGCACCCATCTGATCGAGTCTCCAGGACAGTCTGCATTCACACACCTTGGGTCACCAATACCCAAAGGTTGATCCTGCCAGACCCCTAACTCCCCAAAAGGGGGAGGCTAACCAGTCCTCCCCAGGCCGCATGGCACCATAAACCCAGTAAAACCTGCCACAACTAAAGCCAAGTCTCTACTTATGGTTTAGCACCCACCGGAAGACCCAACACCAACCCAAGCCCTTGCTGAAGATCCCTCAGGAAAAGCATATTACCCTTTTCTGAGAGATGCACCCCATCCCCTCTGTAGAGGTCAGGATACTTCGTAGAAATATCCGGGTGTGGCAAATAGTGGCCCAAACCACCCTCCAATGCCTTACAAATCTCCTTATTCACTTTGTAACGAGCCCTCTCTATCCCAGCTTGATTCCAAGCACTGCACCACATCAAGCATGGAATCATGGCCGACCAAACTATAATGGTACCAGGCCATCTCTTCCTAATGTACTTGAAATCGTCTTGAGCCTGCAAGATCAAAGCCTTTCCCTTAATCAGGCCAAAATCATTCCCCCCCAGGTGAATAATTAAAGCCTGAGGAGGCGGGACCACACTCCCATGAAATAAAAGTGGAAGCAAACCAGGCCACTGAAGACCTCAGCGCCCCCGCCATTCCACAGTAACATATTGGCTGAGTCCCAGCTGAGAGCCAACAGCAGTTCTCCGAGCCTGATGTGCCGCCCAAAACACATAACTGTGCCTGCAGATGAGAACTCGGCTCCTCCATCCAGGAACAACAGCATCTAAAGAGAAAAAACAAACAAGTTATAAAACCTAACCAGAACTACCCCAACTCCACTGAACAAAGCTAAGAGTGGAGCAAAGGGCGAATATAACACTTATAAGCCCGAGACCACCAACGGCCAAGGCGCTGGATGGATGAAGAAGAATATCCCAAGGCCGCGGCCGTAGAGGCCGCCCCAATTCTAAAGGAGTGGGTACCAAACCTGACTCCCAACAACCCCAAAAGAGCTAAGGCCCTAGACGTCGCTGCCCAAAACTGATGTTTTGTCAGAGGGCTGCCTCCAGAATGACAAAACAACAATTATTTGCAGCCTCCCCGCACCGCCAAATAATCAGCCAATGCTGAAACCAGGCAAAAATCCACCTCTGAACACGGACCCAGCTCCACTACAGTCCCAATGCCCTGTTGATCCATCTTGGAACGGCAGATGGCAAGAGCCACCTTACCCCCCATTAACCTAACATCCCTAAGTGACAATGCCCTACCAGAAACGTCCTTCCTAGAGCTTGTCACTAACTCACTGATCCTAAGTGCCCCAAAAAAGGCCACCAAAGAGGCTGTATGAAACAAAACAGCCTCAAAGTGAGATGTACAAACTGCACTCCAAACCCCCTTCAAACCCCTAAGAATCTCAGGAGACATAGCGTTCCTGGTGTCAGGATTAGGCCCAACCTCTCTGGACCACCCTTGCAGCATCTTTCGAATACGAAAATCTGCTGTTTCCTCCTTATACCCTAACGCCTTGCTAGCAAAAGCTAGCGCAGACAGGCGTCCTCTAATCGATCGCATGGCCAATCCCTTACCTTTTAAGGAAACACAATAATGGAGCAACTGCTCCACCGGGAGGGGCCAAACAATTCAATACCCTACCTTGGCCCTAAAGTCTTCAAACTGCCGCACAGCACGTTTATAAGACTTCCTGGTGCTCGGCGCAATGGCTAGGCCTATCGCTCTGCAGGCCTCGGCTCTCCAATCAGCCATAGCTCCTGGGGCATTGGCGCCGCCTCTTGATTGGCATCTGGGGCCAGCTGATGAAACCTCCCCATCTGTTTACGAGAGAGAGCATCAGCCACCCCATTATTCACCCCAGGAACATGCTTGGCCAAAAACAAAATGCTAAGCCGCAGGCAACACAGAGTGAAGGCCCTCACCAACCTCATAACCCGTTGCAATTTGGATGAAAGGGAATGAATAATGTGAACAACAGATGTTATCACACCAAAAATGTACAGTGCGATCGACCATATCACTCCCCCACAACCAAACCGCAACCAAAATGGGGAAAAATTCTAAAAAAGTGAAATCCCGGGTCAAACCAGCCTGCACCCATGAATCTGGCCACACCTCCATGCACCAGTGTCCACAGAAGTAGGCCCCAAAACCTAATGACCCAGCAGCATCAGACATGACCTGAAGCTCCGCCTCAAGTCTCATGTCCTCTCTCCAAAAAGAAATCCCATTAAAGGATTCCAAAAACTCCTGACACACCTGCAGGTCCTCCCTCATGCTGCTGGTAACCCTAGTCCTGTGCTGGGGCCAGCGAAGGCCCGCCGCAGCGTAACAGAACCTATGAAGAAAGGCCCATCCAGGGGCAACCACTTTGCAAGCAAAGTTAAGGTGCCCAACTAACTGCTGAAGCTCAAGAAACGTAACCTTCTTCTTGAGGAGGAAAGTACTAATCCTACTCCTTAAATCCTCCAGCTTCTGACAAGGAATCCTGGACGATTGCGCTAGGGTGTCCAATTCAATTCCCCAAAACACAAGGCATTGGGCCGGGCCCTCAGTTTTTTCCTTGGCCAATGGCACATCCAACTCAGCAGCCAGCTCAATAAAGCCAGACAACAACTGAGCGCAACGTCCAGTACCCACAGTACCCACAAATAGGTAGTCATCCAAATAACGAACAACATCCTGTAAACCCACTTTCTCGCGCACAGCCCATTCGAGGAATGTGCTGAAACACTCGAAAGCAGCACATGGTACAGAGCAGCCCATAGGCAAAGCCCTGTCCATGTAAAATTGCCCTGCAAAAGAGAAACCCAAAAGCTCAAAATCATCTGGATGGACAGGGAGAAGGCAAAATGCAGATTTGATATTTCATTTAGCCAGCTCAGCCCCCTGACCACAGCATCGAACGACGCCCACGGCCTGATCAAAGGTAGTATACTTAACTGAGAAAAGTTCCTCGGGAATCCCATCATTAACAGAAGAACCCTTGGGGTAAGAAAGGTGGTGAATCAAACAAAATTCACCAGGCGCCTTCTTAGATACCACCCCCAAAGGGGAAACCCTAAGGTTAACCACTGGAGGACTAGAAAATGGGCCCAAAATCCTGCCCTTCGCCAGCTCCTTGGCAATCTTAGCCTCCACTACATGTTCTAAACCATTAACCAAACTAAGGATCCGAGACCAAGTTGGCACCCGAGAACCCTGAAAAGGAATTCTAAAACTCAATGTAAAACCATTCAACAAATATAAACTATCAGTCCTACGTGGGTACCTGTGTAGCCATCGCTCAAGAGGTCCCAGCTTTATTGGGCTGGGGCCCTTTTCCAGCTTGGAAAAAACCCCCACTACCACCCTGTCTCTTCTGGCCATTACGTGGCCGAACCCTTAGACAGTTGTTAAAGGAGTGTGGGCCGGCACACAGGGGGCATTTGTGCTTGAACTGGCAAGCTTTCTGACTGCACACCCCCTGTGACCCAAACTCCCAACAAAGCAAGCAGGGTTGAACCGCCTGCCCCACTGAACCGTGGGAAGATGATGAAGAAGTAGCCTGAGAAGAGGAAGCCTTAGCAACTAAATGGCTGCTGTCAGAGCGGTTGCCCAAATTGGACTGAGCTGGTGACATAACTTGCAGCCACAGTTGCTGGTGGATGCGATCCCGGGGAGGGAAGGGTACAAAGCGGCCCTCATCCTGAATTCCTCATACTGAATCCAGGCTGGGCTGCTAAACATTGTGTAGCCTTTGTATATAATGTCTATATACTGGATCAGCGCTGCCGCTCGCCGGGGCTGAGCACGCGCTATCACTCCAGCATACACAAAAAACCCGGGCAGCCAATTAGCCCAGGTCCGATCCACCTTCCTCTTTTTCAACTTCTCCTTGTCCTTATCATCAAGATCCTCCTTGTCTTTCTTTTCAAGTTCCCTAAATAAAAGGGAGAATATATCCACATATTCCCCCTTAAGGATCTTTTCTTTTGTGGCCGGTAACAGGTGATCACTCAAAGGTAGGGCAACCTCACCAAAGGGCATAGCACCAAAAGGGACTGCCCCATAAGGGGAAGGTAAACCCCAACCCCCAGTTAAGGAGGGTGCCACCCCTTGCTGCCCCGCCCCTGGCCAATTCCCAAACGGTCCAAACTGGCCTTGCAGCCAGGACCAGCTAGCTTGAGGCCCTACACCCACAGAAGAAGTAGTGAGTGAACTCCCAGGCGCCATAAGAACATAAGAACATAAGAGAAGCCATGTTGGATCAGGCCAACGGCCCATCAAGTCCAACACTCTGTGTCACACAGTGGCAAAAAATTTTATATACACACATACACTGTGGCTAATAGCCACTGATGGACCTGTGCTCCATATATTTATCTAAACCCTTCTTGAAGGTGGCTATACTTGTGGCCGCCACCACCTCCTGTGGCAGTGAATTCCACATGTTAATCACCCTTTGGGTGAAGAAGTACTTCCTTTTATCCATTTTAACCTTTCTGCTCAGCAGTTTCATCGAATGCCCACGAGTTCTTGTATTGTGAGAAAGGGAGAAAAGTACTTCTTTCTCTACTTTCTCCATCCCATGCATTATCTTGTAAACCTCTATCATGTCACCCCGCAGTCGACGTTTCTCCAAGCTAAAGAGTCCCAAGCGTTTCAACCTTTCTTCATAGGGAAAGTGCTCCAGCCCTTTAATCATTCTAGTTGCCCTTCTCTGGACTTTCTCCAATGCTATAATATCCTTTTTGAGGTGCGGCGACCAGAACTGCACACAGTACTCCAAATGAGACCGCACCATCGATTTATACAGGGGCATTATGATACTGGCTGATTTGTTTTCAATTCCCTTCCTAATAATTCCCAGCATGGCGTTGGCCTTTTTTATTGCAGACGCACACTGTCTTGACATTTTCAGTGAGTTATCTACCACGACCCCAAGATCTCTCTCTTGGTCAGTCTCTGCCAGTTCACACCCCATCAACTTGTATTTGTAGCTGGGATTCTTGGCCCCAATGTGCATTACTTTGCACTTGGCCACATTGAACCGCATCTGCCACGTTGACGCCCACTCACCCAGCCTCAACAGATCTCTTTGGAGTTCCTCACAATCCTCTCTGGTTCTCACCACCTTGAACCATTAGGCGCAGCAGGGCCCATGGCCAAAGAAGCCCCGCAAAAGCACTAGAACCATCACCTGACTTACCTGGAACTCTGGCAGGTACCAAAGCAGTACCTGCACCCCCAGAGCCAGATCCCACATCAGGAGCACCCAAGCCCACAGCTCCACCTGCTGCAGCAGCAGACCTGCCCTCTAAAATAGATAATCGCGTTAATATATCGGCCTGAAAAGCCATTTTTGAAACCGGCCCCTTTTTAAAATTCATCGAAGGTGGCAACCACTACACCTGCTCAAAGGCATGCAGCCTCACAAGGATAGCTGTCTCATCCTCCCCCTCCTCATCAGAAGAAGAAGGAGGTGGGGGCCACTTCTGTGGGGGTTTTGGAGCCTTGTGGGCAGGCTGCTTCCCCTTTGATTTCCCTGTCCCTTTTCTTCCAGACATTATCACAAGCCCAGGAAAAATTAACCTAAACCAAAAATTATAACTCCAGCAGACCAAAAATTAAACCAGCCTAAAATGGCTGCCAAATGTCCTGCCCTTAAAATGGCCTCCTAACAGCCACCCAAAATCGCCCCCCCCAAAATAAAACTAAAATGGCTGCCCAGCCACAAGGTACAAAGGCCTCCTAACAGCAACCTAAAATGGCCACCCCTACTGTAACCCAAAATGGCCACCCAGCAAACTCAACTAAAATGGAGGCAACAGGATAGGAGGGGGGGTACCCAAAGCCGGCCTCCAATGCAGGCAAGCCTCACAATACCACAACGTACCCCACCAACTCCACCCAACCTGGCAGAACAACTAAACTGGGCAAAAATAAAAAAAAGGTTTAGAAAGACTGAAAAGTCTTGCCGCGCTGCTAAACGCGCAAGGTTTTTTTGTTTTTGTTTTTTTATAACCAACTGTAAATCCCATGCCGAAATCACTTCCACTGACGATCAGCTGGCCCAGGCACCGCAGTTCCCAAGCTAAACACACAGCCCCGACATGGCCTGACCTCGGCCCTGACGTGACGCAATCGTTAATAGACAGCCTCGAAGCTTAATCCCTCGGTGCTGCAGAGAGAATGCTGGGTGGCCATTTTAGGTTGCTGTTAGGAGGCCTTTGTACCTCCGCCCACATAAAGACGCGCACAGAAGTCTGCTCTCCCTCCAGGGAGGCAAAAGTTCCCCAGCAGCCAAGCCGCGAGGCGGCAAGCTGCTGGAGAGTCCGTTATGTGTATTTTTCATTTTTCGTTTTTGTTTTTGCATTGTTATAACATTTGTGTTATTGTTATTGTGTTTTTGTTTTTGCATTGATATAACATTTGTGTTATTGTTATTGTGTTGTTGTTTTATATTATTTATTATGTAAAAATAAAAATATTATGGAGTTCCAGGATTAACATAAGATAATTGCCAGATAATTAATTGTCCTGCATAGTTGATTTGTAGTTGGACTTAATTATTATAGAATGACCATTTCATCATGATTTGTATGATGTGTTAAAATTAGCTATACAATCTTACTTTTTCTATTTTCCCTTGACAAAATTAAGTACTTTGAATTGACACAGTTACTGCTGATAGACAATGTGCAGTGTATGAAAAGAACATTTAGGAATGCAAAAAATGGATGAATACTAGTTCAAAGGGGGATCAGATTGAAAAATAAATTTAATTAAAAAGTTGAAATCTTGCAATAGGAAAGCATACATTAAACATAAATCAAAACTTTTATATTCTCTCTATATAAAATAAAATCCAGTTCTGCCAGTTTATTATGTTACTGAATTTGTTGTGGCCTAAAAACTGGAAAGAATTCTCTTTGTGTGTGTGAACTTTGCTTTGTGTGATGTAGAGAAGTTCTATTGTATGTTTTTGTTCTTTGTCATGAAGAATAATAGAATTTGTGGTTCAATATAATAAGTTCATTTGGGGCTTTAAAATGAGCTAGGTTGCAGAAATGAAGTACGTTCTGTGGTTTGAAAGAAAAATAAGCAAAATTTGATGTTCTTTTAAAAAAGGGTTTACAAAAAGTAAACATGCTATTTATGAGGTATTTACCATAGGCTTGAATATATTCATTTTATCACTAAAAGCAAACAATTCATAATGTTACCTTTGAAATGCATTATTACAACTCATTGAGGAAAGTATTATTTGTGTTTCAGAACGATAGGTGAGGATTGATGTTTCATAAAATTGAGCAAATTAGATATTTGCATATTTTAGAGCCAAAGCTCACTTGAGAAGCAGAAGCTGCCATGTCAACGGTGCCCTTCTTTAGCAGAGTTTGAATAAGCACGATATATATTAAAGATATGTTGCCTTGGTGAATTTTCTGGAACAAAACTTCCTTTGGTATCTGGTTGTAGCCAAGCAGAGTAACATGCAATGGCATAAAATGCATATCCAGTGCCGGATTTATGTATAGGCTAAGTAGGCTGAAGCCTAGGGCCTCTAAATCTAGGCGGCCTCCACAGCCTTGCCCCCCACCCACCCCCCAGCGGGAAGTCTCCCCTCTCCCAAAATTGCAAACCCAAGACTTCATGTGAGGGCAAGACAGCCTAGCAGCTATGAAACTCAGGGCCAGCCAGTGGGGCCCAATTTGAAACTCTGGGAACCAAGTAGAAAATTTTTTGTGGAGTCCCAGTTCTCAGCCAAAGCCTGCAGAATCTTAGAGGTATAAATAAAATCCATCTAGATTGCCCTGGTGCAGGGGCCTCCTTAGGAGTGGCCTGCGGGGCCCAATTTGGCCAAATTGCTCCAATTGCTTTAAGGCCAGCCCTGATGAAACGATGTAGGGGTTGGACTGACAAGCCCTGCCCCTTCTAGGTCCCTGGTGCCACTATTCAGAGTACAGACTCCAGGACTTCAGAGCCAGCAGCCCAGAGTCAACAACAACAACCAGCTGCACAGCCTTTCCCAGCTCAAGGGTCAGATCAATAGTGGTATGTGCTGCACTTTAATCAGTGGGAAGGCTCGGCCCCTTCCCAGCCAAGCCGGCTTGCCGGCGCTTAGGCTGGGGGCCGTCTTTGCCTCCCTGGAAGGAGGGAGGGGCGACATCACCCGACATACGGGTGTTTGTCTCGGGCGCGGAGCCGGGGCTTTATAAGCCCCGGTTCCCACCCGCTCAGCACGCAGTTCCTTTTGGCTCTCTGTTTGGAGAGCCACGTGCAGATCGCGCGGAGAACAGGCCTTGCGAGCGTCAGCGGAGCGCGAGCGACAGGTGTAGCGCAAGCGCTGGCCAGCTGATTTTCATCCCTCGGGACTGGGTGATACGCGTGGCAGCGCGGTTCGCATGCGGCGGCCAGTTTAAGCCCTGGGCGACAAGGGGGGGGGGTTGAAAAGCGCGCGCGGCGGCCATTTGGTCTGCTGCACGAGGCCACTTGAGTGGCTATTTTTGGTGGCAATAAGTGGCATTGGGGGGTCCTTTGTGGGTATTTAACATCTCCCCCCCCTTCCAGTCAAGGGTGGGTAGGAGCTCTCCTTCATTAAAGGGAGTACAGTGCAGTGCTTGGGGCTTGTTTTTTCCTGCACTTTTCGGCCGCTCGTCATCCCCCCCCCCTGCCAAGTTCATTGAGCCCGTGGGTGGCTGGGCTGTTGCTCAGGGCTGGACTGGGTTTCCCTCCCCTAGGGGCTGGACGAGGGGATAGGGGGTGACTCATTTTTGCACCTCTTTGGCTCCTGCGTCATTGGTCTGTTGGTTTGTTCTTTTTGGCGGCAAGGGGGAGGAGGAGCAAGTGCGGCAGCCATTTGGTTGGGGAAAAACGAAGTTGGGATTGGCATAGAGGCTAATAATATACATCGTTGGGGTGTTCGTGGATATCACTCCTTAGGTGGATATCATCCCCCACCCCACCCCTGCTCCTTTCCCATTACTGTTTTGGTGTGGAGTGTCTGAGGTGGTGGTGGGGGTTTACGGCTTATATAGCCACCTATCCTTCTGTGAACACCAGCACCCTTCCCTGACTTGGATGGCCCAAGCTACCTTAATCTCATCAGATCTCAGAAGCTAAGCAGGGTCAGCCCTGGTTAGTACTCGGATGGGAGGCTACTAAAGAATTCTGGTGGCAGAGGCAAGCAAATCACCTCTGTTTGTCTTTTTCACTTATTGTGTCAATTAGCCTTTTATTTACACTGAGCCCGCTGGCAGTTGGCAGAGCCCCTCGCCGTAGAGTGTTAAAGCTGCAGTACTGCAGTCCCAGGCTCTGCTCATGATCCGAGTCGATCCCTGGCAGAAGCTGGGTTCAGGTAGCCGGCTCGAGGTTGACTCAGCCTCCTATCTTAGAGCTGCTGGGGGTCTTGCTTGATCTTTCTCTCCCCTAGTTGGGTCAGGTGTCTAGAGGGTGCATTAACCTTCTGGGCACCCATCCACTTATTGTGTCAATTAGGCTTGACAGAGGAACTTGAGATTGGCTGGGAAGGTGTCGCACAGTTACTGCTGTGGGCCTGGCTGCTGTTTGGTGGCATCCTGATGGCACCCATGAAAGAGCAGGGCAGGTCTAAGGACAAGCAGCCCGCCCGCCCGGCTCGGGGGGGGGCGAGGCCTGCAGCCCGGTCCTGCTGAAGAGCCAGGGCAGGGGAAGCGGGGCCGAAGGGCCATTATGGGCCAGTTAGAGGCCCTCGAGCAGGAAAGAGTTGCTAGGGGTGCTCCCATTTGGGAGGGGCATCGTCGCGCCTCTGGGCGCTCGGCGCGGCTAACTTTTGAGACGGAGGTGCTGGCCCGCTTGTCTGCTCTACAGGGCGGCGCACCTGGGCCCGAACCTCAATTGGAACCGGACCAGGACGATGGCCCGGACGAGGGTCCGTCAGGTGAACAGGCGAGCAGCCGCGCATCTGGAGGCGGAGTGCAGCAGACCTCGGGCGGGGCTGGAATGCCCTTGGGTATTGCTGGTAAGCTTCTGTTGCAGGAGACACAAGGGTGGCCCTGGGGTCCTATTCAAATGCCATCCCCCCCCCCCGGTGGCGGGGGGTGGGGCTTTGTGCACTGGGCAGTCCGGAACTCCTGCCGAGCGGTGGGGTTCCAGGCTGCCTTTGGCTTGGGGCAGGCAGGTTTGCACGAGTTTGGCCAGTTCGGCGTGGGGACGCGGCGGCTGATGCTGCTGTAGGGTAGCACGAGTTCGGCCAGTTCGGCATGGGGATGCGGCGGCTACTGCTGCAGGGCAGCACGAGTTGGCCAGTTTGGCTTAGGGACGCGGCCGCGGTGGCTGCTGCTGCTGCAAGGCAGCACGAGTTCGGCCTGTTCGGCATGGGACGCGGCGGCAGCTGCTGCAGGGCAGCACGAGTTTGGCCACTTTGGCTTGGGGACGCGGCGGCAGTGGCTGCAGCAAGGCAGCATGAGTTCGGCCAGTTTGGCATGGGGACGCGGCGGCGGCTGCTGCTGCAGGACAGCACGAGTTTGACCAGTTTGGTTTGGGGACGCGGCAGCGGTGGCCGCTGCTGTTGCTTCAGGGCAGCATGAGTTTGGCCAGTTTGGCATGGGGATGCGGCGGCGGCCGCTGCTGCAGGGCAGCACGATTTTGGCCAGTTTGGCTTGGGGGCACGGTGGCGGTGGCCACTGCTGCTGCAAGGCAGCATGAGTTTGGCCAGTTCAGAGTGGGGACGCGGCGGCGGCTGCTGCTGCTGTTGCTTCAGGGCAGCATGAGTTTGGCCAGTTCGGCATGGGGATGCAGCGGTGGCCGCTGCTGCAGGGCAGCACGAGTTTGGCCAGTTTGGCTTGGGGACGTGGCGGCGGTGGCTGCTGCTGCTGCAAGGCAGCACAAGTTTGGCCAGTTCCTGCTTGGGGATGCTGAGTGGTATCGCGGGGGTGCACGGTGCGGCCAGAGGGCCTCCTGCCCCTCCCTTTCCCCCCCATGGTGGCTGAGCTGAGGGGGTGGGTTGAGGAGTGTGGGTTCCTTTTGCAATCTTTGGAGTTGCAGGTAGGCGCCCCCCCCCTCCGCTTGTGGTCTCAGATAGGGGCGTTGGCTGGGTTGCAGGGCATCTGCCTAGCAAGCTGAGGGGCCCAGTTGCTATCCCCAACAGCCCCAACTAAAAAAGGCTCCAGGCAAATGGGCATAGAAACCTCAGCTGGAGGCCCAGTGAGCTGCTGCCAGTCTGTGCAGACAATACTGAATCTGACGGACCCATGGTCTGATTCTGTATAAGGCAGCTTCATATGGTCATATGTTAGTGTAATGTTCTCCCCCTTTACCTCACGGGGGGCCTGCCGGTTCATTCCCGGCTGTTATGCTGGGAGTTTGCTTCAAAGGGAGTGGGCCTCAGAAAACACTGCAATTTCAAGCACGAGTGTCCACTTCGTGGTGAGGCTCCCGCCTTCTCTGCCTGTAGCAGGTTGAAGCCGAGGCCCGGGGATAGGCGCCCCGGCAGGGGCGGTGGTGGCAGTCAGCAGCCCCCCTGGAAAAGGGGCTTAGCACCATTCGACTGATGGTACTCAATAGATTGAGTAAGTACCCACGTAAAGCGAATGGCCAGTATCTGTCAGTGGGGTTTTCTTTGGGGTTTCGGATCCCTTATCAGGGGCCTAGGGCCCCCTGGGGTGCTCGGTCTCCTGCGCTGCATTCGAGCACTTTAGCTCCATGGTTGAGTGGGCGTTACAGGATAGGACCGGTCTTAATAACACAGCGCATTACCGGGGCGACTACCTTTTTTTCGGTCCAGCGGGCACAAGGTGATGCGCCTGGGTCTTACATGCTTTTTAGGAGTTGACCATCAAGCTGGGGTGAGCAACTCGCCAACCAGTTTGTTCTTTGCCGGGGCGATAACATGGCGGTAGTACAAGTTATCAACTACTTGACCTCTAAGTCGTGTTGGTGATGAACCCGGTTAGGTTATTCACACTTTGTTATCTCTGGTGGAATATTTGGTTCCTGTCAGGGCACATACCCGGAGGCTGCAATGGGGTGGTGGATGCTCTATCTCACCAATAGATGGAGCGCTTTCGGCAGCTTGCCCCAGAAGTGGACTCGTGGCTGGCGTGAATGCCCCTGAACCTCTGGTAACTTGGGAAGCTGAAGCTGGTAGGGTCATCTGGCTGGCTTTGGCACCTAGTACCAGAGGGGCTTATGGTAGGGCGGCTTCCCTATTCCGGGAGTTTCGGAGGGCCGCTGCATTGCAGGATTGCTGGCCAATTTCGACAGCTCATATTGTGCAATTCTGCGTGTTTCAGAAAGAGAGGTTTGGGGTTGAGGACTATTAGGGGCCAACTGGCGGCGTTGGCCTTTGTTAGTAAAGCCCATGGGTTCGTTGAGAAGACCTACTAACAGAAGGGCATACAACAGAGCAGCTTCCCAATTCCGGGCATTTGGGAGCACCGCGGGACTGCATGTTAGTTGGCTGGTTCCGTGGCTCGGGTTATGCAGTTCCCCCTGTCGGGGCCGCTCTGCTTCATGTGGCCTCATTGATGGCCTTTTTTCGGCGCTATGTATTAGCAAGTTGGTTGTGCAGTCTGAGACTGACACGGTGGGGCGGGAGCCCCAGGCCAGGGATGTCAACATTGGTTGGCCTGTGGAGGGCAGCAGCCTTTTGAATCAGGTGCGCCCGTTGGTCACCTAGGGGGTATTTATGGAGGGCGGTGGTTTCATCGCCTCTTGGTCATTATCTGTTCTGACAATTTTCTGTTTTTCAGGTGCTGTGGCTCGTAGTGAGAGGCATCGTGTTCTCATCTGCGCGCACAGCAGGGTGTCCAGGCGGCCCATCAAGCCAGGCAGTCTCCAATGGGCACCCAGCTGGGCTTCAGCGACGGGGCAGTTGGGGAATGGCTGGGTCGCCGGGGGCCGGTGTTGGCCGGGGATTAGGCCATCGTAGTGCGGAGAGAGGAGGGCACCTCCTCCGCACATCTGGGTCATTCACTTGGGCAGTCTCAGGGGAGCACCTATGGCCTAGCACCAAGTGTGCAGGTGGTCTGTATGAACCGCAGATGGGCTATACGGCTCAGTGCGGGGGCTACAGATCACGGAACAGCCTCACCTGAGCGTATCTTTCCATGGGGGATTGACGCTAGCCCAGGTGGTGAATGGCTCGTGGCCTGGCCGCTCAGCAACAACCCGAATTTGGCGGGCTTGTGCTGGGGGCAGGGTGGCTCGCCCTTTAGACAAGGCGGGGTCAGGGTGTGACCCCAGGGCTTGTCCTTCTTGGCTGGTCCTGGGTATGGTCAGCTAGATCGCCATGCAAGAGTTGGAGGTGCCCCCCTTTCACCTGGTGGGATAAGCCATGGAAGGGGGATTGGGAATTTTTCTCCCCCATCCGGCCATACGGGTCGAGCAGGCCGACCTGTATCGGCCGGATGGCGTTCATCTTTCTGAAGTGGGTAACCGGGACTTTTTTAGACGAGATACGGCAGGGGGTGCGGTTGGCTCTGGGCCACCCGTTGGGGCGCTAATGCCTAAGCAGAGGCTTGGCATTGGCGGTGGCTGGAGGAGGTTTGGCCACAGGGTTTTCCAGGGGAGCACCTATGGCCTAGCACCATTGGTGCGGTGGTCTGCAGGAACCGTAGATGGGCTACACGGCTCAGTGCGGGGAATGCAGATCACAGGGAGCCTCACCAGGGTGGATCTTTCCATGGGGATTGATGCCAGCCCAGATGGTGATGGCTGGAGGCCTGGCCGCTCAGCTACAACCTGAAAACGGCGAGCTTGTGCTGGGGGCAGGGTGGCTCACCCTTTGGACAAGGCGGGGTCCGGGGTTGACCCCAGGGCTTGTCTGGTTCAGGTATTTACACCCCCCTGCCAGTTACAGTGGTTAATTATTAATAAAGCAGCCCGGTTTAAAACCCAACACTTGTGTCTGCCTCTTCATTCCGACTGGGGGGGGCAAGGCTCGGCCCCTTCCCAGCCAAGCCGGCTTGCCGGCGCTTAGGCTGGGGGCCGTCTTTGCCTCCCTGGAAGGAGGGAGGGGCGACATCACCCGACATACGGGTGTTTGTCTCGGGCGCGGAGCCGGGGCTTTATAAGCCCCGGTTCCCGCCCGCTCAGTACGCAGTTCCTTTTGGCTCTCTGCCCGCCCACCCTTCCCTTTTGGCAGTACAGGCGTATGCCGGTCGCCTTATTGGGGGCCAGGTAGGAATTTTTTCACTTCCACACAATTGGCGCATGTGGGGGCGTTTTTTGCCTACCTTGTACTGCCTAGTAGGTTAGGATTGTTAGTGGTGTTTGTTATGGTCGCAGGCTGGAGGAGGTTTGGCCACAGGGTTTTCCAGGGGAGCACCTATGGCCTAGCACCATTGGTGCGGTGGTCTGCAGGAACCGTAGATGGGCTACACGTCTCAGTGCGGGGAATGCAGATCACAGGGAGCCTCACCAGGGTGGATCTTTCCATGGGGATTGATGCCAGCCCAGATACAGTTGGGGGCTGCAATGGCCCTTTCAGTATTATTAGGCATGTGTGGATGGGGACTGGGGAACTTTGGATTGCTTTGCAGATTTTAAATCAGCATTCACTTTTGGTTTGGGGATGGATGAGGAGTGGGGGGCTGCACTGCCAATCAGTTTGTGAGTGAGTTTTTGGAATGACTTTGGACCCGAGTCTATGTTTAGTGGGAGAGCGTTTTACAACCACGTTCCAAGCGCAGGCCAAGAGAGGATGCAGGCACAAGCAGGTGCTCACTTCATTCACTCTCAAAGTCTATGTTCGGGGAGCCAAACAGAGGCAAGTTGACCTTTAGGAAGACCAACTGCTCAACTGTCCAGGGTTGCAGGTGACTGTGATGTGGGCAGACAATGTCGCCCATATGCGAAAAGAGGCTCTGCACGCTCTCCGGTGGGCATGAGAGGAACGCCTTGACCACGGAGGAGAGAGTCAGCCAGACCCCCTCCTTCGCTACCCAGTAGTCGAAAGGAGACATTTCCTGTGACTCATTGGGCTCTGAAAGATAGTCCCTCACCATTGCAGCACCTGTCTCTGCTCTAAGGGGCCTTCTGCTCCCAGAGGGGCCAACAAGCCGCCCAATGAGTGTCATCTCAGCACTCTTCTTGGCGTGAGTCTGGTGGGAAATACTGCCTAGCCGGGGAGGTTGGGGATGAACAGCAGTGGAAGTGGCAGATGAGCTGCTTCCACCCCTCCTTCTCAGCTACCGGCACTGGGCCTTCCCTGACTCTGCAGCGCTCAACCTTCTTGGAGAGCTCGTCTCACCAGCGATCGAGCTCGGTTGCCTGCTCGGCGATTTTGCCCTTAAGGTGCGGGTCTAACATGGTCGCCATCATGTAGACATTATCCTGGGTGAAAGTCTGAAAGCGGGTCTCAAGCCCTTCCTGCAACCTAACAACCAGGGCGCGCACCGCTGGAAGAACGTCTGCACGGCCTTGAGCTGGCACTAGATATGAGGCCAGGTTCTTACAGGACATGTGGACCATGGGGACGACCAGTGCGATGCTTGCCGTGTCAGACAAGAGCATTTCTGTGTGGGTCTTGAAGGGTTCAAGAACCCCCACATTCTGAGAAATGACCACCCAATCCTCTAGGGTGAGACGGTACTCACCCCGAAAGACCCTTGTCTCGGAGACAAAGCCATCCAGGGCTGTTCTCTACTCCACCATGTGCTCCAGTATGGCACAGGTGAAGTTCCAGCATGTGCTGACGTCACTGATCAGGCAGTGCCCTGGCATGCCTGTCAGTGTCTGTTTCTCACGCAGCAGGTACAAGTCTGTATTGCTGCGTGAGAAGTGACCCGTGATGGGCCGACACTTCTGGAGCAGAAGTCGGTACTCATGGGTTGCGGCTAGATACTGATGATCCTGGCTTTTCGTCTGGCCCAATGTGTCCTTAACCACGAGGTGGAGAAGCTGGGCCACGCAAGGAAGGTGTTTTAGGCCCTGATGCTGGACAGCTGCCTTGATGTTGGAGCCACTGACAGTCACCACGAAGCCTGTGGCGACGTCCCTGCTGCCTACCCAGCCCTTTAACTGCTGTGAGAGGATGGCTCCGAGAATGTCCGCCGTGTGCAGTGCATTGACTGCTTTGGCATTTAGCAAGGTCCAGTGATAGCTGGCCTGGTGGCCCTGACCCTGCCTGCCACTACTGCCACCCCCACCCTGCAGCTCACTGGCTTGCCACCAATGTGCAGTCAGGGAGAGATACCCCTTGAACACATGTTGGGAACTCCAGATATCTGAAGTGAAATGAACAGTCCCCCTGACAAATGCTCCTTCACCACAGATCTGGTCGCCCTGAAAACAGATGGCACAATGGTCCTGCTAATGGTGATTCTAACAGGAACTTTTTACCAGGGCACCAGGTACTTGGCAACCCTAGCACACCAGAATTCTCAACCACTGAAAATGGAAGCCCAATGGTGATCGACCTGGCAAGGTTTGAAGCGATCACCCTCCTGCCGTACCTGATTCCCCCTCTTGGCACATAGGTGCCACCCCCACCAAACATCTCAGGCAGAGATGGCTGGCATCCCTGCCCTATCACAGAACTTTCCTGGAGAGCTCTGGAGGTAGTCGTGATGGGACGGACCTTCTGGCTGGGTGGTGTTAGCTGCTTGGGCACCCTAGCACCAGCCTGCTTCTCCCCCTTAAGAACCACCTGGTGGTGCTTCCGCAGGTGGTTCTGCATCCCCCCTGGAGTCAGGTGGGCAGGGTTCTGCCCATGACTGATATGGGCCCTGCACAGCTGGCACTGTGCATAGCGTGGATCCTCCATAAGTCAGAAATGCTTCCAGACTTCAGAGATGTACGGATGCCCAAGCTGACTGGCAGCTTGGGTGTCCAGAGCCACCTCCTGTGAGGTGTTTGGAGCAGACACATTGTGTCTTGGGGTGGCAGGAGGGGCTAGCCACTGGGGGGAAGTGGGCAGAGATGGAGTCACCTTGTGTGTTTCCATTTCTTCCCCCTCCACCCCATGTGGCCTCCCCTCCTGGCCATCCCCTGGACTGCTAGTGCCCAAAGGAACCAAAGAAGGGGGCTGGTCCTCCTCAACCAGCTTCTCCTCCAACTCCTGCATGACACTCTGCATTCTCCTTGGGGTAATTGTTTTGGACAGAAAACTGTCCCCAAAGTTCATCTCCAAGGAGGGCTGCTCTTGCTGCCCCTCCTCTGGCTGCTGAGTCTGAGCAACATCAGCTGGAGGAGAGACTGCCCAAGCAGCAGACCCCTTCTCAGTGCCAGCACCTAATGGCACCTCTGCTGGGGGCGCCCCAGCAGCAGCCTCGATGAAGGGCCCAAGGTGAGAGTTCTTCATCACACTCCGGCCAGAGGTCGGAGTGCTGGAAGGCAGCTGTGTAGTGGCCCTACACACAGGTGTGGGGGGGAACTGGGTCCTCCCCCTCCCCTCCACCCCTCTAATCTTCTCCTTGGCCTTGCCCCCAGGGCCCCTCTTCTGCTGCCTGTCACTCATGTCACCCTTGGCCAGTCTCACACAACCTGAACTGAGAGTGGGATTTTTTACAAACCTAACTCACTGCACTGTACCCTGAACCAACAGGTACCCCGACTTCTTTTTAAAAACCCTCCCACCAAAACTTGTGGGGGGTTTTTTTGGTCCCTAACTTGTCCTTTTTTGGGTTGGGGTAGTAGTAGTCTGGTAAAGTTTAGGAGACTAGGTGATCCTGCCTCTACCTGGCTACAGTTTTTAAAAGGCTACCTTGAGATGAAGGCAATCCTTGTTATATCCTCCTAGTTAAACTTCTCCTAACTAGATCCTGGGACAAACCGGATTTCCTTGCAAACTAGAAATCAGGTGTCCCCTATAACTAGAGAGAAGCTGTGGTTTACCCTATAGAAATCTAAGGATGCACCAGCTTTCAGTGGCTGAAAGCAAGATGCACTGCAACCCTAGTCTCTTTAAAAGGGAGCCTGATGTGGCATAGTAGTCACGCTGCCTTTTATGAAAAACCTAAAATCTTTTTAAATCGCCCCAATCTGGCTTAGTTGAATTTTGAAAGAAGATAAAGCCCCAAACTGGATTGTTCTTTTTTTTAATTTCAAAAAACACAATCCCTAAAAACAGCATTATTAGTGGGGCAGCCTATTTAATGGCCCTAGCCAAACCGAAAGCACCCTCAGACTTCAAAAATAACTCTATACAAACAGGAGAGTGACCCATCCCACACAGCCCACACACCAACCCCCACACCAGCCAGAGGTAATTAAAAAGACCAAAACGTGACAGAAAGAAATTTAACCTTTAACCCACCGCCCCCCTCCAAAACCAGAACCAGGAAAAGGGACAACAGCATAGGATGCAAAACCAACAACAACAGATCCAAACAGATCACTGAGAAAAGGCCAAGAAACTCAGCTGTTAAAAAGTGACCTTTTTAACAATAAAAAACCTCAGGCCAAATCCGTCAACAACACCCCCCCCCCAAAAAAAAAAAAAAAAAAACAGACCCAGGAAAAGGGACAACAGGACAGGATGCAAAACCAACAACAACAGATCCAAACAAATCACTGAGAAAAGGCCAACAAACTCAACTGTTAAAAAGTGACCTTTTTAACAATGAAAATTAGACCAAACAGCTCCCCCCCAAGAACCAGAACCAGAAGAGAAAAGGAGCAACAGCAGCACAACACAGCAGCAACAAATCAAACACAGAATCCTTTTAAAACAGTAAAAAACTTGACTTTTAACAATACAGGAACTTTACCAACCCCTCCCCCCAAAAAATCTTCAGCCTAACCCCAAGAAATTCAAGCCGCCCAAATCAGGAAAAGTAAAAGGACACTGCACTTTTAAAAGTCCTCTCACTAAAATAAGATATAGGAAAATTTGCAACCCCCCTACCCCAGGCCCCCACCACCAGCAGAACCCTAACCCCAAATAAGCTATCCATTACCCATCCACTCAAATCTGGATAACTAAAGGGTCTCTGAGTCTTAAAAGTCCTTTTACTAACTAAAATAAAAACAAGAACCCCAAGACTGTCTTACCTTAGATGTATTCTCTTCTCCAGGCAGGTCAGGCAAGGCTGAGAGAGAGCAACAGCAGCTGAGGCCAAGGGCCAGCTCAGCACAAACTCTCTCTCTCTCACACCAACACCAACACAGCAGCAACGGAATGGAGTCCAGCCAGGCAGACTCCTTAAAAAGGTTCTCTGGCCCTACACAGAGCAGTTTCAAAAAATATGACTGCTCTGTGATTGGCCAGAGAACACTGTTTACTTGGATACCCAAGTAAACAAAAGAACAACAATGTTGCTGATGGCTGGGGGATTAGCCCAGCCATCAGCTACACAACAGCCCTGCAAAGCATGCATTTGCAATGCATTTTGCAAATGCATGCTTTGGATTGGCTGCTGGGGCTCCTCTCCCCCTCCCTCCCTGATCCCAGGGAGGCTATGGGAGAGGTGGGAAAAGGCTTCCAAAGGCGGGAAAAGAGGCAAGCAGCTCCCCTGAGGCTGCAGAAGCTCCTTTCCCGCCTTTTCTATGGACTTCCGTATACTTCCAAATATTGATTCGGAAGTATATGGGGAGCTGTATATGGCTGCTGTATAATGGCTTCCAATTGGATTCGGAAGTATAAGGCACCGTATACTTCCAAATTGGGGGATTCAGAGGTTTATTCGGTTTAGCCGAACCGAATGCACACCTCTAGTGCCGATTTCACCACATTGGAAAACTGAATTCTGTAACCCTTCAGCAGCAACCACCTATAATTTGTGCCAATAGCCATTGATGGACCTCTGATCCATATGTTTATCCAGTTGTATGTTAATTTTACTTTTTTTTAGATTCTAATCTGAGCATGAGTAAAAGATTTGAGAGTGGTGCTAGCAAGTGCAAGTGCAAGAGACAGAGACTTGAAAATGCTATGGTAATAAAGTTAAGACCAATCACTGCTTTCGTGCATCAACCGCTCATTGAAGCAACAAGACCCAGCAGTGACACTATCCAGCCTGAGTTAATTATTAGCATGCAACCAGACAAAAATGTCCCTGAAAGAGAAACAGCAAAGCAGGATGTGGAACAGCAAGCTGATTATGAGGAAGCAGCTATGATGCTGGCTCAAACTGAAAATATAGAACTAATTCAAGAGTTACTTACTGGACAGGAAGAGGCTAAAGAGCCACAAGAAAATAATGTAAATATTCAGATTTTACAGTTCACACCTGGTAAGATAGGCCAAGTCCAGGGTGTTCCAGATGCAGATAAAGATAATGCCAAACATAGATCTACTGTTACAGATGTTTGGTTTGTGGTCAGAATTATCACATGAGGAAGTATCCTATTGGGCAGAGAGGAGTCCCTTTCAAGTTCTGAATCATTGTGGACCATTTTCAAATTGCAAGCAAGTGTACAAAAAGCAGTCCAGGTTTTGCACAAAAGCTCTTTTCTATTCAACAAAAGCAAATGGGGAAACATATAGCCGAGTGGTTTGTATATTCTTCCTCAAAAGGCCAGATTTATTTCTTTGTTTGTAAACTCTTTCCAAACCTTGCATCTTCTTCCACAGTTTTAGCTACTGAACGGTTTGATGACCGGCAAAACTCCCATCTTATCCAAACTCATGGAAACTCAGAGAAGCATAGGAATGACATGTTGGCCTACCTAACAAGGAAGTGTGAGCAAACATTAACTTCCAAGCTAAAGGAACCAATAAAAGCAAAACAGCAGTACTTGTGGCATGTCATGAAAATTATTGCTGTAATATGCACTCTTGTAGAATGGGGCTTACCATTCAGAGGAGACAATGAACACTTTGGATCTCCAAATAATGGCAATTATCTTGGTCTTTTAGAACTAGTGGCAAAATTTGATCCATTTTTACTTGCTCATATCAATTGGTATGGACATTCTGGATCAGGCAATCCCTCATTTGTCAAAATTATATGTGAGGAAATGATTCAGCTCATGGCAAAAAAGGTTAAGGATGCAATTCTGGCTGATGTGAGAAAGGCTGGATATTTCAGCTTTTCAGAAGATTCCACTCCTAACATTCCACATACAGATCAGTTGACTTTAATTATCAGCTATGTATCACCTGAAGATGTTTTGCCAACTGAGAGATTTTTAACTTTCCTTGAGCTAAAAGACCACTCAGGAGAAAGCATGGCTGATTTAGTGTTCAACTATTTCACTTTTGAGCTTGAAATTGACTTTAGAAAATGCCGCAGGCAGTCTTATGACAACGCTGCCAACATGGCTGGTAAGTACAATGGTATGCAGCAAAAAATCATCAAAAAAAATATCTGCACGATTTATTCCATGCGTGGGTCAGTCTTTAAATCTGGTGGGTTGTTCAGCTGTGGATTGCTGCCTTGATGCAGTGAACTGTTTTGGCATTATCAATGAAATTTATACCTTCTTTTCATCCTCCACAAAGAGATGGGCAGTTCTAAAATAATTTTTGCAACCTCAGTCTAAAGTGCCTAAATATTTGTCAGACACTAGGTGGGACACACACACAAAAGTCACAGAAGCTGTTTTGGAAAGTTACAATGCTATCACTGATGCCCTCAGTCATTTGTACTCTGATGTTAATAGGAAGGGGGAAACTAGGCTTCAAGCTAACAATCTTTTGCAGAAAATGGAAGAACTGGAATTTGTGTTCATGCTGCATTTTTGGACCTGTGTGCTAAGTCATTTTTATAAAGTCAGCAAAGCCCTTCAGAAATCAGACCTGTTATTGAGTTCTCGTGCAAGTTTGTACAGTTCACGTCTGTATTTTTGAAGGAAAATTAGAGAAGATTTTGATTGAGAAACAAGCAAAAGCCACCTCGTCAAATGTTAACTACAAAACAAGGAGACAAAGAATAAGGGAACGGCAAAGAAATGACAGAAGTGCACCTGATGCCTTAGATGCACTTTCTTCAAGAGCTAAGTTTAGGATAAAATCCTTTATTTCTATATTAGATGCACTTGAAGCCAATTTAAAAAGAAGTACTGTGTACAGTGATGTTACACAATTGTTTTCCATTCTTGCTAATCTGACATCATCTAAACAAGAAATTCAGTAACATGTTGAACTGTTGATGGAAGCATACCCAGAAAATATTGACCTGAAACTTACTGATGAACTTTTGCACTTTCAACTGTATGTGAGACAAAGCCATAGGCTTATAGAAGAGCACTCTCTGTCTCTTACAGAACTTTATCAAATTATATACAAGGAAAAAAATTCAGATGGCCTTTCCTAATGTGGAAGCAATCTTGTGGCTTTATGGTCATTAACTGCTCAGGAGAGAGGAGTTTTTCAAGACTCAAAAGAATTCAAAATGAATTAAGGGCCACGATGTCTCAAGAGAGGTTGTCCGCACTGAGCATTCTGTACATTGAAAGTGATAAACTTAGATAAACAAATTTTGATGACGTTTTGGATGATTTTGCTATGAGGAAGGCTAGAAAAAAACATTTTTAGTCTTACTGTATTTGATAGTTGTAGTTTACTTCTTAATATGTATTTTAAAACTGACTATGTAATGACAACATAAAGTAGATGCTAAAAGTGACACGCTGTCAGGTAATCATGATCATATTATTTACACTTCTCAGGCAATATAATTTGTAAACTCAAGGTTGTTTTTAAGAATAACATTACAACTTCATTTTCCTAAAAATTAATATTTATTCCACAAAAGGTTTACAAAGTTCAGTTACTACAAAGGTTTTTCAATGTTAATTTTAACATTTATGCATTTTTTCAATCACTATGGTATTTAACAATAACATCTTATGTCCTTTAGAGGAGAAATTGTGAACTGCAGAATTTTAAATACCTGTCATAATCCTTGGCTTCACTCAATTTTGTTTATAACACTCTTTCATTTTCTTCTAGTCATGAGGGTGGGGGATTGGGAGGGGCCTCAGAAGTGGAGTAGCTTAGGGCCTCTCTTCATCTAAATCCGGCCCTGTGCATATCTATAGATTTCTATCCCACCCTTTCTGCAGAAACGTCAGGGTTATGTATGTAGACCCCCATTCTGTCTTCATATCAGTCATATGCTGTAAATTAGACTGAAAGACACTGTTTCAAAGATTCACAGGTAATCTGAAAACAGATCTTCCAGGCCCTGATTTGATTCTTTAACCACTGTACTATACAAACTGCATTTAGTTTTGAAGTGGAGAAGTGGAGCCTGTTTCTAGCTTATTATTCCTAATATCATGCACATACAGCTGTTAGCATATGCTTTTGAGTCATAGGATTGCATAGCAGAAAAAGAAACTGAAGATTTTTTTTTAAGAACCTGGTCATTTTCATAAATTATCTCATTCCTTCCTTTTCTCCTGCATTTGTGTAATTTATCTTCTCCATATCTTCCTTTCCTTCCTCCTTGCTTCCTTTGTCACATGTATAATTCAAATATAAAACATACTTTGGCAAGAATGACCATTATATTTAAAATGTCCACACAGGTTTACATTAAAGAGAATAATGAAACTAGAACAATTTTTAATATGAAGATAAAAGAGTCCCATGACACCTTAAAGGTTCACATTAAGACTAGGGTTCATTCCATATACCACAGTGGAGAAGAGGCAGATGAGGACACCCATGACTGCATGAGTATGCTTTCATTTCACTGCTGTTTTTCTCTAGAAGGTGTGGAACTTACAGTATGGCTCAGTGTCTAGATCTGTGAGTCCAATTAGTGGTTCACTTCCACTGGTTAATAACACTCTCAGGAAATGTGTGGTGTGGTGACTGTCTGAAAAGATCTACAGGCCGAACTCCCAGTGCCTGCCTAAGAGAACAATCATTTCAGGATTCGCTAAAGGTTTTAGGTTCTTGCATGAACTAAAGCGTGTTCAGTTGGGACCTAAAAGGAGTGACGAGGGAAATTACTTAGATCACTCTCTCTTTTGTACTGTAATAAGTCGATCTTGAGTATGTCTGTTCTTGTCTGTTTGTTTCCCAGGATTAATAATGGTGAAATTCTCAAGCCTTGGAAAACACTGTGGAGTGCTTGTAGGGTTGCCAATCCCCAGGTGGGGGCAGAGGATCCCCTGGTTTGGAGACCCTCCCCCCACTTCAGGGTCATCAGAAAGCGGGGGGAGGGGAGGGAAATGTCTGCTGGGAACTCTATTATTCCCTATGGAGATTTATTTATTCCCATAGAAAATCATGGAGAATTGATCTGCGAGTATTATGGTGCATTATTGCATTTCCATTTTTAATTTAGCGTCATTCAGAGCTGCTTTTTGTTTTTTGTTTGTTTTAAAAAGATTTCTAGCTATTTTTCCTGATTCGGCCGACTGTTTCTTGTGCTTATATAATTCGTATTACTATTTAGCCGAAATGCTAAACAGCCTGCACAAGTAGATCATGCAGTACTGCATGTCTTTATATTATATTCCCAAGTTGTGTTTTAGTTTTAAAGTGAGTTGTATACTTATACACAGTGAACCCACAAACCAGGTTGTAAGCTGTTTATAGTGGGTCTTGCATAAAAAGAAGCAAAAAGTTTGATACAATAGAAATAACTGTTTATTTCTTTAAAAATTAAAATGCACTTCCATTTGCACAAGAGCATTTACTCAAGCAGAGGGGATAACTGGATATGGACCACTCTGATTTTGTATAATAGATAATAATACTAATATTGCATATTCATTCAAAATTGTAGCATTTTGAACAGATAATCAAACTGAACAGGAAGAATTCAAGTACATGTTTTGATAAACTATATAGAATGGGTCAAAGATGAGTGTGCCATTTTAAGGTCATAGGCAAACTGTTTCAAAGGAAGTTGAAGATAATGAAGTCAAGGATAAGCAATGAATGTAGCTTAAAACTGTGCAACTTTAAGCTTAGATCTTATGATATCATCAGTCAGTGTCAATAGATAAGATTCTTGATGAGACATAAGAAAAAAGAGTTGTTTTAAAAAAAAAAACTTCTGAATTTTGTTAGACCAGGCTTTCAGTCATACATAAATGGAACTACTGACTGTGGGATCCAGCTAAACATAGCTTTCTGAGAAGTTCATTCATCACTTTATTTTTGGCAATCTGCAAATTTGACATTGAAACATCTAATACAGAAGTCACTAAACTGGAATTATCTTTATCATCCCTTTCAAGATTTGTGATAATGTTGGGAAGAGGACACTTAGCATCTCATTCTTCAAGGACAAAGTATTAAACTTTGTGAGTACTTGCTAACTTTTTTCAAGTTAGGTTTTCTTTCATCTCTCCTAAACATCAAAATATCTAATTCTTAACATGGCTAGATCTGTTAACCATGAACAGAAAGGACAGATTTTTCCATGACCCTGTTACAAGGCACAGGTTTGCAGAACATCCAGTGTAAAAAGATGTGTGTGTGTGTGGTTTATAGAAGCCAAATTATAAAAGCAGAACTGTAGATTTAACAAACTGATTTCCTCAGTGGCTGTTGCTAGGCAACCACAGTAGTATTGCTAGTCTTCAAGCCTTGTGTTCTAGCAATAAAGTCAGGGAATTTCCAAATCCAGCTAGTGCAGAATGCGGCAGCCAGACTGTTATTGGGGCTCCCCAAATGGGAGCACATACAGCCGGGGCTGCGGGATCTGCACTGGCTGCCAATAGTATACCAGATTCACTACAAGGTGCTGGTTATTACCTTTAAAGCCCTATATGGCCGAGGACCAGGTTACCTTAGGGACCATCTCTCCCCACTTCCCCAGAGGGTACTTAGATCTGGGATGAAAAATCTATTAGCAATCCCCATGCTGAGGGAGGCCAGATTAAAGTCCACCAGAGAGAGGGCCTTCTATCGCTGCTCCCTGTTGGTGGAATCAACTGCCGGAAGACGTTAGGGTCTTTTGGGACCTCGCTAAGTTCCACAAAGCTTGTAAGACAACCCTATTCTGGCAGGTCTTTAATTAAAATGGAAGGACTGATATGGTGTGACCGATACATCTAATATATATTGAACGCCATCTAAAGCAAGAAAACATCAAATATGATTAGCACCAGACTGTTTTAATTGTTCTTAACTGTTTAATTTGCTTTGCTTAACTATTTAATTGTTCAATTGTTATGATTTAATGATTGTGAGCTGCCCTGACCCTGCTTCAGTGGGGAGGCAGGATATAAATCCAATAAACCTTAAACCTCCCTGTCTTTAGCTTTCCTTCTCCAAAGCTCCTCCTTCAGATCTCCAGGAATTTCCAAATCCAGAGCTGGCAACCCTACTTTCTACCCACCAACAAACCTACCTGTTACCTGTATCCCATATTTGGCTTTTATTGATATTTATTTATTTCATTTATACCCCATCTTTCTTCACAGTAGTGGTCCAAAGCAGCTTCTCAGTTTTATTCCTCTCCTCAATTTTTTTCCTCAGAACAATTTCTGTGAGCTAGGTTAGGCAGAGAATGTTAGCTGGACTGAAACTCACCCATTGAGCTTCAGTGGCAGAGTGGGCTTTCTCCCAGGTCCTATTCTGAAATCTAATCACTACACCACAATAGCTTGTGTGAAGTGGCTGCTGTTGAACAGTGTCAATGAAAAAACAGGGACAGGGAGCAAGACTAAACAACCAGAAAACACCAGATATCTCCCTTGTATAATGAAAACAATGTACTAAATATCTCCAACGTAAATAATACACAAAACACTAGTATTAATATGCGCAGTTATGGAAGCAAGATAAAATACCAGAAAAATGGGACTGGGTTGTTAAAGTTATGTCATGGAATGAAATGGATAAACTTACAAGAAACTTAAAAGACTATGAGTTGGAAGGATTTAAAATGGACTGGGGAAAATTCAGAAGATATATAGAAAAAGAATGGAAAATAAATCTTTGCCATTTTTTGGAGTCATATACCATCTGTATAACATTTCAAAACACTATGATAAATATTGTAACAAGTCAAAATCTTCATAGAGTTCTTCCATATGTATTCCCAAGATTCCATCTGTATTTCTTTATTTACATTAATTGCCCACTTTATCATTTGAGATTTTACTACTTCATCTTCAGTAGACCATTTTAATAATAACTTATATATTTTTGAGATCAGTTTATCATTATCTCCCAGCAGAACTTTTTCCAACTCAGTTTGCTCTTTTCTTATTCCTTCATTTTTAACATCGTTTTCCACTAAGCTCTTGATTTGTTGCATTTGAAACCAGTCAAACTTATTATTTAGCTCTTCGGACGTTTTTAGTTCTATCTTACCACCTTGTATTTTTAATAGTTGGCTATATGGTAGCCACTTTTCTTCACTCATCTCCGCAGATATTTTTATTACTTCTGTTGGGACAATCCACAACGGCTTCCTCTCATCTCCATATTTTTTGTATTTCATCCACGTATTTAATAGATTTCTTCTTATATAGTGATGAGAGAAAAAAGACATCCATTTTATTCTTTCCATAATACATATATGCATGCCAACCAAATAAATTTCCATGACCTTCCAATACTAAAAGTTTTCTATTTAATAGCGTCACCCATTCTTTTATCCACACCAAACATACCGCTTTGTGGTATAACTTTAAATCTGGTAATTGGAATCCTCCTCTTTCTTTTGCATCTGTTAAAATTTTCATTTTAATTCTTGGTTTCTTCCCAGTCCATACAAACTCTGAAATCCTCCTTTGCCACTTTCTAAATTGTTTATTGTCCTTCACTATTGGAATTGTTTAAAATAAATACATAATTCTTGGTAGGACATTCATTTTAATTGCAGCTATTCTACCCAGTAATGACAAATTGAGCTTGTTCCATTTTAGCATATCTTCATCTATTTTATGGCATAACTTTTCATAATTATTTTTGTGTAAATCAATATTTTTCATTGGCCCAGGGAATTTTTCAGAGCTTAATGGATTCTCTCTTAAAAGGGATTTCCAGGGTCCAGCCATTCTTTGACGATGTGCTGATCATCGCAGCGACGGAAGAGGAATTTGCCAGCAGCCTTCGCACTGTACTACAGCGTTTCAACAAGAAGGGGCTCAAGGTAAAGAGGGAAAAATGGCTGTTGGGGATCCCTACAATAGACTTTTTGGGGTGCACGGTGGATGCGAATGGGATCCACCCATCCAAGGACAATATCACAGTCATTTGTGATGCGCCAGTCCCCACTAACAAAGCCGAATTGCAATCATTCCTCAGCGTCCTCTACTTTTACCACGCCTTCCTCCCCCATAAGGCGGCGGCAGCAGAACCCTTGCATAGACTCTTAGACAAAAGCACTTCATGGGTTTGGGGCCGCCAACAAGGTGGCGCCTTCCAGGCCATTAAAGACCTCCTGACATCCAACAGCTTGCTGGCGCACTTCGATGAGAGGATGCCTGTCGTTTTGGCCTGCGACGCCTCCCCCTACGGGATGGGCACTGTCCTGGCCTATGTGTTGCCAGACGGCAGGGAGGTCCTGGTGGTCTATTACTCCAGAACATTGCAGAAACCAGAGCACAACTATGCATAAATAGACAAGGAGGGCCTGGCAATCAAGGCAGGAGTAAAAGAATTCCATGATTGCTTATATGGCCGGCCCTTCACCATCCATATGGACCACAAGCCCTTACTCAGTCTCTTCGCCCCCAACCGACAAATGCCCCAGATGTTGTCACCCAAAGTACTACTGTGGTCCATTTTCTTGGCGGGGTACCAGTATGGTCTTCAGTACAAGCCGAGGAAAGTCATGGGCCACGCAGACACTCTCAGTCGCCTGCCTCTGCCGTCGAAAGATCTGCATCCAGCCCCAGCACACCAGATCCTGCCTCTAAAGTCCCTCCCAGACTGCCCAGTGCACACGAAAGACATTGCATGCTGCTCGGCCAAGGACAAAATACTCTCCCGAGTTCTGAACTGGGTATGGAGGGGATGGCTCAAGACATTGCATGCTGGTCGGCCAAGGACAAAATACTCTCCCGAGTTCCGAACTGGGTATGGAGGGGATGGCTCACGGGCCAGGTGGGACCGGAGTTTGGAGTGTTCGCATCCCGCAGAGACGAGCTCTCTGTTCATAAGGGGTGTTTGCTATGGGGAAATGGTGGTGGTGCCCCCGGTTCTGAAACACCGAGTCCTCATGGCGCTGCACGAAACCCACCTGGGGATCGTGCGCATGAAGGCACTCACCCACAGTTATGTATAGTGGCCTGGGATGGATGATGTGATCGAGTCTTGGGTCACTCGATGCCAGCCCTGCTGGGAGACCCAGCTGGCACCTCCCTGGACTCCAGTGCAACACTGGGAATCCACACAAAACCCCTGGTCTGGGTTGCACCTGGACTTTGGGGGACCTTTCCAGGGACATATGTTTTTCTTAAATGTGGACTCATACTTGAAATGTCTAGAGGTGCTCCCGGTGGCATCCACCTCCTCCCGGGCCACCATCGGCAGCCTCTGCTGGGTGTGCACCACACATGGCCTCCTGGACATGCTGGTCTCGGATAACAGGATGCCCTTCATGTCGGGAGAGTTCCAGGACTTCTGCACCCACAACCTCATTAGGCAGATCAGGTCAGCCCCATTCCACCCGGCCACCAACAGCTAGGCCGAAAGGATGGTGCAGACGACTTAAGAATCGCTCCGCTGCATCATCCAGGGGGACTGGGAGGGTAGCCTTTCAGAATTCTTACTATCACAGCACAGTATTCCCACCTCGGCCACGGGCCGCAGCCCTGCCGAACTCCTCGTGGGCCACTGAGTAGCCACCCTGCTTGACTCATTGCACCCAGACAGAGCCCTCGACCTGCAGAAGGTTCCAGAGTTGATCCAGGCACCTCAGGGGCTAGATACGGGGGACCGGGTTATGGGTAAGAACTTGGGGGGGGGGGGCTGGTTGGATTCTGGCAAGGGTTGCCAGGGTGCTGGGGTCCATAATGTACAAGGTTACAACAGAGGGGAGGGGTCCACCATAAGGAGGCACATCGACCGGCTGAGGTCCCACGAGACCCCTGATGTAGAAGACGAGGATTACAGTCCTGACAACCAGACTGCCACCTCCACTCCTTCCCTGACCACTGCAGCAGAGGCAGGGGCCAAGAGTCTTGCCCTTCAGGCAGAGTTGGCAATCATGGAAGTCTGGGAACTGCTAGCTGAAAGCGATACAGCGGCAGCCCCCCCACTCACTGCCACTGCAACTGTGTCCGCTCCCCCACCCCCTCCGGGGCTCAGGTGGTCCACCAGAGAGCATCGCAAGCCAGCCTACCTCAATGACTACGTCAGCTAGGCTTGCGAACTAAGGGAGGAGGAATTTTATTTATTTATTTTGATTTATATCCCACCCTCCCCGCCGAAGCAGGCTCAGTGCGGCTCACAACATAAAATCCCACAAACAATTAAATTGATAAGTATTAAAATTACACATTCGGTAATAAAATGGATATACAATGATTAAAACAGTTAAAACAGAAAAAACAGAATATTGAGTTGGCGCTATTCTGGTGGCGACAGCCTTCTTCCACTTCTTTTAAGTACCAGTGCAAAGTCAATTGAATGCCAGCCAGAAGAGGACAGTCTTGCAGGCCTTGCGGAACTACACAAGGTTCCACAAGGCCCTCACTTCATCTGGATGTTGTATATGTATCTATAAGCTGGAGTTCTTGCCTGGTTTACTGGGGCCTGAAGGACAGAGCTTGGGGGACTCGGGAACAATAGGCAATAGGATCCAAATCCTGCTGCCCTACTCCAATCAAGAGCCCCCGATAGGTTTGAATGGTCCAGTGACAGGCAGCGCAGGAACTTTGGGTGTGTGGGCCCGGCGGTTTTCAGTCTTCGTAGGCAGCGCTATACCATGCTGTATTCAATAAAAGAGCTGTGTTCACTACCACCTTGCCTCATTAATGTATAGAACCCACTATATTATAGGTGGCAAGCAGTTGGCTACCTGTCCAATGTTGCTTGGCTCCCCAGTTGGCCGGCAGCTGTGCCTGATGCTGTTCAAGTGGGAAAATTGCCTCTTGGACCTGCTATTGTCCTGCAATAGCAAAATGACCCTGGGAAAATCTAGGACTGTGGCTTCTTGGAGGAAGTGTAGAACAAAGTCAGAAGAAACCCAGAGAGCAGTCCAACTCCAAATATGGCTCCCTTAAATGTACATAAATGAATTATTATATTGCAGCTTTAGCTTTCTGTTTATTTACATATGCAGCTTTCCTTCCTTTGTTTCCTGAGAAAGCTACATCGTATTCCTTTTGGTAGGGAAAGAACAGCCTGAGTTAACTGAGTAAGAAGGCTTTCTTCTGTGCCTGCTTCGTTATGCCTGAAAAGGAGAAAGAGCAAGACCAAACAAAAAATAATCTTTTTGTTTACAGTATTCAAATTGTGCATTTGTTATCTCTCCCCCACACAAAGGTGGCTCAAACTTTGAATAATCTTTTGAGAAAAAAATAAGACCGATCTGTTAACAGAGATAGGAAAGCAAAATTCATAATGCAAAAATTTCATCCAGGGTTTTTAATATTCATCAAGTAGTAAACTTATCTTTTTTTGTAGAGATATGGAAATAAGAACTGTGCTAAAGAGAGCATTCATAAACAGACAGGGCTTATTTTGCATGGAACTAATCTGACATTAGCCAAAGAATCTGCTTTCAGTAACAAAACTGAGTGCTAAAATAAATGAAGTGTTAAAGAAATGTGTCTCTTGAGCATGTTAAGATAATCTTTTTTCATCTCCTACTACCATTCATCAATATTAAGAAATGGGAGTAACATGGTGACCTGATAAGGAGCACTTTCAAAGGCTCCAGTCCTTTCTAGCTATGGGAAGGAGGGAATTTACTTCTCTATCTTCACCTCTCCCCAATGGGGGAGACCCAACTGACAGGTGAACCCATGGAGAGGCTTGATTTATTAGGTTTCCATACAGATTTTGGAAATATCAAGGGCAGCTGATACAAGAAGGGCTTTTTGCCAATGTCAACTGACTCCAGCCAATCCTTCTCCCCTTTTCATCTATCTTTTTAAAAAATCAACCTGGATTTGGCAACATTTGCAAATCCCAGAACTGCAATTGTAATTGGAAAGACTGGCAGGCTACCAGCAGCATTTGAAGTCAGTTTCCAATATATGATGGTAAGAAGAATTCCTTTAAAATATTTTGGAGCTAGACTTCTGATAGACTTTCTTTAACTTCAGCTACTTAGCTGATGAGTCAGTCAGCTACTTAGCAAGACATTTATGTAGCCAGTTTTAGAGAACTTTGTTTTGACTGAACTGCACTTGGCTGCATTCCAAGAAAATCTCAGCTTCAATAACAGAGCAAAAATGCTAAGTGAAGCTCTTTCTTATTATCTACTCTGTGGAATATATAATTGGCTATTTTCATATTTACTTCTACCTTTTCTTATTTTTAAATTGTTCTATGTTTGATGAAAGACAATTATTTGATGTGTTTACTGTTTCATCAGTGACATGATGCAGCGAGGCTGGGGAAACTTACATAATGGCTACTTTGCCAGATGAACCTCATCAGAAAGCTCATCAGACAGCTCATCAGAAAGACATTTATTTTTCTCTGTAATATATTTTCCTACTTGGACACCACCTTTGAAATCCTTCAGGGTTGAGTTTTTCCCCCCTTGAAGACAGTATAAATCAGCAAACCTGCAAACAAAGCTAAGATGATGATGTTGCTGTTTTCTCTACTTCCTTGTTGCTCATGCTCCCCTTCTCTGTCCCCTTTCTCCTTCTCATTTATCACCTTTCTCCCTTGCTTTACTAAATTTTATTTTTAATAGAAAATTGTTCTGTTGGTGATATATTGATATTTGTGACTTAATTATTATAAAATAATCTACCTTTTTCATTTATACTGCATTCATTCAGAATATTCATTACTTGCTACATTCAGCTTTTTTTTTTTAATAACAACTGAGGATAATGCCATTCTTTGTTTTAATGGACATACACTCTAGCTGAGTTATTTAACTCTAGCTGAATTATTTTCTGTGCATTTGATATATGCATAGAAAACAGTATATGGAAATTATATATAGTGTGTACAATATTTTTTAAAAGAGAAGAAGAGGAAAATACTAACTGGAACATGTAAAAGAGAAGAAGGGAAATATATAAATGAAACATGAGGACTAGAGAACTGAAGAAATGGTGGAAAAAATCATCACAAACATTGGTGCACTAAATGCAACAATCTGAAGAAAACTCAAAAGACCATTCAAGATTCAGAGAAAAGGACCTTAAAAAATATTCAGAGTATTCAGTGAAATATTCAAGACTCTGAGGAAAGAATCCAGAAGAACATTCAAGAAGTGTATCAAGAGATATCAGATGGACTATCAGAAATTACAAATTTTGAAGAAAGTTTTCCTGATTTACTTCAGAATTATTTGAAAGTAGAAAAAGACTTTCCTGACATTGCCCTGATTTTTAGAGTGAATTCAAGATATGCATTCAAGAATAAGTTGCCTCAAGATATGAAAACACAAGCAGAAATACTAAAGAACCAAAGGGAATCACTACTTAAAGTTTTGGAAAAGATCTAGATTTACCAAAAAGTGTGTTAAAGAAAACAAAAGATTTCAAACATCAAACATATTCAAGAATAGACATGTGCTGGATACTAAAAAGTTTGGCAATGAATTTAGAAAAGGCAGAGATTCAACCAAAGACATTTGCAGACCACAGTCCCATCAAAGTAGTCTTGCAATCTAATAGAGAATGAAGATGAAGATTAAATGATGCTCTTTAACTACAAAAAGATGTAGTAAATAAGTGTAAAAAAGATTGGGGGGAGTTTTTAAAATAAACAACATAGAAGGAATGTCTTCAGCCACAATTTGGGAACTTAAGCTTTTATCAGAGGAATTCTACTAGCTGCTGCAACTTTAAAAAGTGGGGAAGATTAGAACAAACTAAGATACTAACAGAAAAAAAATCAGAGATTGGAAACAAGGAAATAAAAATCACAATGAAAACACTAGCAGAAATTAAACAGTTAAAAAACCAACTGGGCAAGTAGAAGAGGTATAAAAAAATTCTAAAACAAAGATATTTTGAACATGTGAACAAATGTACATGGCAGATATCTGGCATATTGTCTCGTGAAGTAAAGAGAATAACAGGTGTAAAGAAAGATTCAGGTGGGCAGCTGTGTTGGTCTGAAGCAGTAGAACAAAGCAGGAGTCAAGTATCACCTTTAAGACCAACAAAGTTTTATTCAGAATGTAAGCTTTCGTGTGCTAGAAGCATGCTTCATCAGACAATAGGATGGAATGGCAAGCAGTCCTTAATATAGAGAAAGTGGGCAGTGAATTAGTATGCAAAATCATGGCAATGTTTTTAGCAGATTAAAAGAATCAAAAGTTAGGGTCTGATGATTGCCAGCCTGGGTATGCAGAAAATAAATAGAACAATTTATCAGTGTTCTCTCGGTATTATATTTGAGAAGTCTGTTTCAAAAGAAAGAATGTTTAAAAGATATATCACTTGCAAAGTTTATATGACATAGAAAAACATTAAACAATAACAATTTGAGAAATCTCCCAAGCAATAAAGAACATGAAGAAGGATAAAGCACCAGGGCAAGATGGGTTGACAGCAACATATTACAAACATCTTGAAGAAGTATTAATAATACTGTTACAAATAGTTATGAATTAGATAAGTGAGGGGGAGTATTACCACAAATGTGGCAAGAGATCTGTATAGCACTAATACATAGAGAAGGCAGTGATGCATAACTATAACAGTCTTCTAGACCTATTTCTTCACTGAATGTAAAATATAAAATTTTTGCCACAACAATGGCAGAAAGATTAAGCACATGCATACCAAATTTAATACACTCTGATCAAACAGGTTTTGTACCAAAGAGGTATGTGAAAAATAATATATGATTCATAACAGATGTGACTGAATTTGTAAATACGAAGAGAAAGAATGCAATATTTCTATTTGTAGATGTAATGAAAGTGTTTGTCAATTTAATGTGACCTTTCTTACTGATTTTTTCCCAAAATATGAGTGGTGGTCCTGCATTTTGGAACTCAATGCATGGAATATGCTCAAACCAAAAAGCAAAGATTTTAATTAATGGGAAACTAACCGAAGCAATTCCAATTGAAAAAGGACCACATCAGAATTACCCTTTATTTGCTTTACTATTTATACTAGCAATTGAGATTTTACCTATAAATATTAGACAAAATAGCAGAATTGAAAGAATAAAAGTAGATGATGTAGAGTTCAAAATGAAAAGTTATACAGATGACATGGTTCTAATCGGCCGGTGTCAAACCTTCCCTTTTTGGGTAAGGTTATAGAGCGGGCGGTGATGATTCAGCTACAAGAATTCCTGGAGGATACTCCGCACTGGATCCATTCCATCCGGCTTTTGACCAGGTCATGGGATGGAGACGGATCTGGTCACCCTCATAGATGACCTCATGTGACATCTGGATTGGGGCAACTCAGCAGTGCTGTTATTATTAGATCTGTCAGCCGCATTTGATACAGTTGACCATCAGCTACTGTCAAGCTGCCTCACCAACGTGAGGATCCAGGGGTCTGCCTTGCAGTGGTTGGCCTCTTTTCTCCAAGGTCAGGGACAAAGGATGGAGATTGGAGAGGAATCATCCCAAAGGCACCCACTTATATGTCCCCGATGTTATTTAACATCTGTATGTGCCCCCTTGCCCAGATTGTCAGGAGGTATGGGCTGGGATGTCACCAATATGCAGATGACACCCAGCTCTATTTATTGATGAGTGGCCAGTCCGACTGTACCCTGGAAAATCTAGACCTGGCTCTTCAAGCTGTAGCATCTTGGCTGAGGCTGAGTCGATTAAAGCTGAATCCGATGAAGATGGAGGTTCTCTATCTGAACTGCAGTGGACTGGGAGGGGAGATCCCTTTGCTGGCTCTTGACAGGGTGCCACTAATACTGGCCCCTAAGGTCAAGAGCTTGGGAGTGCTCCTGGAGTCCTCTCTGACAATGGAGGCCCAGGTAGCAGCCACTACCAAATCTGCCTTTTTTCATCTTTGACGGGTATGGCAGTTGGCCCCTTTCCTGGAGCATGATGACTTAGCAATGGTGAGCCACACTATGGTCACCTCAAGAATAGAGCATTGTAATGCACTCTACATGGGGCTATCCTTGACCCTGACTCGGAAACTACAGCTAGTGCAGAATGCTGCAGCATGGCTGTTAATAGGCCTCCCTTGATGGGAGCACATTCAGCAAGTGCTGAAAGAGCTGCACTGGCTACCTATTGTGTTCTGAGTCTGTTTCAAGGTGTTGGTATTGACTTTTAAAGCCCTTTATGGTCAGAGGCCTGCCTATCTATGGGACTGCCTTTATCCGCATGTTCCCCAGAGAGCACTGCATTCAAGGACACAAAACCTACTGTCCATCCCTGGACCAAAGGAGGCCAGGCCAAGGGCATAGATTTTTCAGTTTTCCGGGGGGGGGGGAGGCGGGAACTGGGGCTCATCCAGAGGCATTGGATCCAGTGACATCATATGGAGAAGTCAGTGACGTCACAGGGAGGGCCCTCCATTATCACTACCTATGGATTTATGGAGAAGCTCCCTTCCCATAAATTTAGGGAGTACCCCCCCACAACAATGCCCATAGACCAGGCCAAACCCAGGAAAAGTGGGAGCTGGCCAGTTGTTATAGTGGTATCTCAGAGGTCTCCTGCTGTGTCCTGTTTTTGAAATTCACTTTTAGAATAGTCACTTTAAGATCTGCAAATATAAATATCATGTGCATAGGACAAACCAATGGTCACAAATTTGACAGTAAAAGGCAATACAGAAAAGCTTCAGGGGAACATTTTATGTTTTCCTGGACATTCACCTACAGGTGTCTTGTTTCTGCCTCATTAATAAAGGTACCAGTGTACTGAAATTGACAAAACTATGGCATCACAGATACTTTTGTTTGATAAATTAATGACAGTAGTAGATAGGGGGCCCCTATCATCATCAAGCCACATTCCAAAGTGACAGCTGCCCCTCCCACACATGCACGCACACACAAAAATGAACACTGTATGTTTCCTTATGGGGGAACAGTCCCCCCCCCCCCATGGGAGGCTAGGGATCCGCCCACCCCAAGGACTGCCGGATGTTTCCTAAGGGGGAAAAAGGGGGGTCAGCCACTGGTGCAGCAGGCTTCATATTGCTTGGCTACAAATCACTTACTTTGCATTTGAAGGATTGAGTTCCATTGTCAATTTTGTAATTTTTTTGCATTAAGCCTGTGGAAGCTTCTGAGAAACGGAGGCAGAGAGGCGCCGCCATCGTAGCTGTCTGCTACTGTTGGCTTTTTTTCTACAGCAGTTTGATTCGTGAAGAAGACTTTATCTTGCCAGTTCTTGGTTGTAACCATTTGAAGGAGTACTGGTCCCAAGAAAGACTGTGCATATTGTTGTACTTCACCTATTTTGTCCTTTCTAAGGACCATGCATATTGTATGATTTCATCTTATGTACGATTTATTGCTCTAAGTGTTTGTTTATGTTTCTCCCCCCCCCCCCCCCCAAATTTCTTCTCCAATCATTAACTAAGTTTGAGTCCAGTAACACCTTTAAGACCAACAAAGTTTTATTCTGGATATAAGCTATCCTGTGCTAGCACACTTCGTCAGATACATTGAAACATTTCCTCAGCCCTTACTTACAGGGGTTGGGTGGTTGTCAGAAAAGCCAAGATGCATAAATACTGGGTGATTATAGCTGATTACAGCTGAGAATGGATGTGAGAAAGATCTGTGAATTGCATAAAATTAGCATGCAAATACAAGAGTTAACAAACATATGGGAATAAGGTTTGAGGTTTCAGTGGCACCTGCAAGTCAAACAACATTCCATTATGGGTACAACTGAGAAGCTTAATATGTCCACTCCTTAAGATTCACTGAAACTTATTTCCTCAAGTATTACATATAGGTAAGGAAGGAGGGGTAAGTAACTGAGCAATAAATCCAGCTAAGATTGGAATAGCACATTGGGTAAGATGTGTAAATCACAGTAAATTGGTATACAGATAATAAAGCAGTCAACAAATGTGAGAACTGAGTTGAAGTCCAGTGACACCTTTAACACCAACAAAGTGGTGTCTACAGCCCCTTCACAGTGCCTTCTTACCTTTTGATATTTTTTCAGACATCTAGAGTTTCTGGGGTTACACACACACACATACAAATATTTCTCTGACATAAGGCATGGATTTTTTTTGCTATTAATCATTGATCCTATTTAATATTTTACTTTTATCTTGTAGGTTTTATGATGTAAGCCATCCTGAGCCCATTGGGGGTAGGATGGGATGTAAATTGAGATGAGAAGGCAGAAGGAGGATGAGGAGGATATTATTATTGGATTTATATCATGCCCTATACTTTGAATCTCAGAGTGGTCATAATCTCCTTTACCTCCCCCACCCCACAACAGACACTCTGTGAGGTAGGTGGGGCTAAGAGAGCTCTTACAGCAGCTGCCCTTTCAAGGACAACTTGTGTGAGAGCTATGACTGACCCAAGACCATTCCAGCATCCACAAGTGGAGGAGTGGGGAATCAAACCTGGTTCTCCCAGATAAGAGTCTGCACACTTAACTACTATACCAAACTGGCTGTCACCAACTACATGTTGGGTTCAGCATATGCTGCAGTTTATCAGGGAAGCTGTTGATACCTAAACCATTCAGTTTTCACTTATACTCAGAAATCAAACTTTCATTTCATTTCATTTATTCAGCATATCCTGCCCTACCCACAAAATGGACTCAGGGTGGCTGACATCATAAAACCAATAGCAGCAAAACAATAAATAGGAATAATGATTAATAGCAAAAAAAAGGACTCGTCAGATAATATAAGTGTGTGTGTGTGTGTAATCTAAATGAAACAGTGTACATGCCCACAAAAGCTGATGCCCAGAATAAAACTTGGTTGGTTCTTTAAGGTGCCACTGGCCTCAAATTTTGTTCTGCTGTTTCAGACCAACATAGCTACCCTATGAATCCATTAGGAAAAAATTTTAATGCCTCTGATCTTCATGTCCACCCACACTCAATTTCACTTTCCCCAAAAAATATATATTGGAACCAAGCAAGAATGTTGAATCCACGAAAGAGATCCTGCAGTCTGACAGTACAGTTTGGTGTAGTGGTTAAGTACGTGGACTCTTATCTGGGAGAACCAGGTTTGATTCCCCACTCCTCCACCTGCGCCTGCTGGAATGGCCATGAGTTAGCCATAGCTCTGGCAGAGGTTGTCCTTGAAAGGGCAGCTGCTGTGAGAGCCCTCTTAGCTCCACCCACCTCACAGGGTGTCTGTTGTGGGGGGAGAAGATATAGGAGATTGTAAGCCGCTCTGAGTCTCTGATTCAGAGAGAAGGGCGGGGTATAAATCTGCAGTCTTCTTCTTCTTCTTCTTCTACATGAAAAATGGGTATAGCCAGCCAGGGTTAAGTGCTATAGCACTTATACTTTATTTTCCAACAGACACCAAGCTTATAAAGATTGATATGTGCTGGATATCACAACTTTAGTTACTAATCTAGAGAATTCAAAGATACAACTGAAAACATTTGCAGATCACAATTACCTTACAATATCAAGCGTCCTTCAACACTCTAGATCAGCTGGATGGATGAAAAAAATAGCCACCTTTCCTAGATCTCAGTTGAGAAGTCTGTATCTCCTATGCTGCAAGAGCTATTACCAGGAAAGTTACCAAATCTCCCCACCCCCTTGGCCCAGGTCTGCCAATATATTGATTTACCAAATTAGAGTTTAGGAATACTGGTTAATATGCATATTGACACCTAGCATCTGGCAGGAGATAAGTACAGAGAGTAGCCCATTGGCTCTAACTAGCTAAGCTAAGACATCAGCTTGCATAAACGATTAATTATCTCATGACTTTTAGGAAGTAGTTGCCAAAACCCAATAGATACCTCCCGGAGCAGAAGTTTCTTCATCCATCTATGTATCCATTGTGTATCTGTGCTAACTCAATTAGCATTTCTAAAAAACTGAGGTTTTATGATCATTACACTACTGACTTCTTTCTTTGCAGTCCAGAGGGAAAATCACACACAGTGGGAGATTTCCTGCCTCACAATGTCCCTGGAGAAAAATACATTTCTTCACAGAATATACCACCTCATTCATGCCTTTGAAGATCATGATCTCCCCTTCTTGAAAATTTAAATTGGAAAACATTTTTATACACTCAAAGGAGTTTGTCATTATGCCTGGCACTGGTTGCCTGGGGAAGGCCTGAGCCTCTGAGCCCCCAAGTCCTGGTTTGGTTGCCCAGAGGGTGCTCAACCCCCACCAGGAAAATCTGGAGGGGGGGGCTCAAGTCTCCGAGCCTCCCCGTAGTTTATGCCTATGGGGCAGGCTATGCTCAACATGGGCTAGGACCTTCTTGGTGGCAGCACCAGAAATGTGAAATGCCCTCCTGGTGGCTATAATGGCCCTGTGGGATCTCTCTACTTTCTGCAGGGCCTGCAAAACTGAACTGTTCCGACAGACCTTTAACATCTAAACCAGAAGAGGACTGCTAACCCACATCGCTAAAAAGCTACGATTACAATACGATCACTATCAGGAAAGAAGAGCCCGCCTATATCAAAGTTGTACAGCACCTTGGAATGTTTTAATTGTAATTGTATTTTATTGGTTTTAAACTGTAAATATAAACATCTGAAGTGACTGTTACCCACCCTGAGTCCTCTTGTGGAGAGGGCAGGATAGAAATATAAATAAATAAATAAATTGTTTTGAATCCCCAGAAAACATTGCAATAGGTAATTGAACATATTAAACAATTTTGATCCCTATCAGGCTATGAAAATAATAGAAAAAATCATAATTAATTATTTAACTCAAGAAGAAGAGGTTATAAAGAACACAGAGTGTTCAACAGCTATTAATCCTATCAAATATTTGGGAATAAACTGTGCAAAACCACACACATATATATATATATATATATATATATATATATAAAATAACTACCAAAAACTTGGAAATCAATGCAAGCAGATTTATTAAAATGGAAAAAAACAGCTAAAATCTGCTGGCTGAGAAGAATCTCTGCAATCAGAATGAATATTATATTGAACTAAGAATAAGGCCCATTATAAGAATAAATACAACAGACTCTAGACAAGTGCCCCAGCGTGTGTGCTTGTGGCATGATCTGTGGGGGGTTTTTTTTGGGGGGGCTGGCATGGTTGTGTTATGGTATACCATAGAGTATGCACCTCTAGGCAGCTATTTTCTGTAGGGGAACTGATCTGACTTCATCTGTCCATCTCCTCCGCACTCCCTGCTGTCTCTACCTAGGAAAAGTACCGTCTTTCTCCAGAGTGGGGACCAAAGCAGGAGGGAAACGACCTCAGCAGGGTGTAATGACAGATTCCAGCATTCAAAGCAGCCATTTTCTCCAGGGGAAGTGATATCTGCCATCTGGAGAGTAGCTGTAATTCGGAGTGATCTCCAGGCCTCACTTGGAGATTGGCAACAATGGTTGCCCAGGAGGAATTAGCTAGTTTGGAGGTGTGGTCTTTGGCATTGTACCTGTCTGACGTCCCACCACTCCTCAAACCTACTATTGCCAGGCTCCACCCCTCAAATCTCCAGGAATTTCCCAACCTGGACTTGGCAACCCTATCTCCTTCCCAGTCAACCATCAACCTACCTTTATCTGCCCCTCTGACCTCAGCTTTCCATCTCTTCCCCCCTTTCTGAAGCCTCTAGTTAGGAAAAGGACCAAAGCAACTTACATCATTCTCTCCACCTTTTGAACTGCACAACCCTGCGAGGTAGGTAAGGCTGAAAGTCTGCGACTGGTCCAAAATCACCCAGTCAGCTTCCACAGGAAGAACCTGGGTCTGGAAGACCCTGCTCTGAAGCACTAACTGCTCCACCACACTGGCTATCATAGGAGGGTTGCTGTTGAACATAGCAAGCAGCCAGGCCTAGTTAAGTCATGCCAGTCAGGTGGCATCAAGTCACCCAGAGGGTGTTTCCAGGCCTAGGGTAGCCAACCTCCAGGTGGAGCCTGAAGTTCTCCTGGGATCACAACTGAACTCTAGACAACAGATCTCTCTTCCCCTGGAGAAAATAACTGCTTTGGAAGGTAGGCTCTATGGCATGATATTAAGCTGAGGCCTCTCCCTTCCCTTCCCCAAGCTCTGGCTTCTGTAGACTCCACCACAAAATCTCCAGGAATTTTCCAACTTGGAGCTGGCAACCCTACTCAGGAGCGGCCCCAATATGTTCTCTCTCATAGGCCAAAATAGGCCTGAAAACAGCCTCCTCCCCCTGCCTTTTACTGACAGAACCAAGCTTGGTTGCCTAGCAACAGCTACTGCCAAGCAGCTTCCCGAGTGTACCAGTTCTCATCTGTCCTGGGACTGGGTTGCTCTTTGAGCGACACACAGATCAGTCAAAGGGAGAGTAGGTGTGTCATCCCCAATATGACTAGGCTTTTATATATATAGGATATGTAGTAATGATAAAACTAATGTTGTTCCAAAATAGATTCATTATGAAATCTGAAACTTAAATGTTGAATACAACTGTATCCCATCAGAAATAAGAACAATTGTATTTTAAAGATAATACCTTAAATGAGGAGGATGTAAGGGAAAATATTTTTTATCCTATACATTTTGTACTACATGATTGTCTTCAACAAATATAATTACATTGTATAGCTCCTTTTTTCTTTCCCTTTCCTTTTCTGTATGCCCACTGTTTTCCTAAATTAAATAATAATAATTTAAAAAAAATAAAGAGAGGGTTTACCATATTAGATGACATGGCCTCAAACAAGATTGAATCCTAGACTTTCCCGTTTAAAGAATTGCAAATAAACCAATAATTAATAAATTTCTGTGCCTAAGGATTACCAAGTTAGTTCGTGCTAAATATACCTTTGTTTGGATTCTTTTGTTATGAATATTTTTCATTTTATTTGTGTTATATTCTAATTGTCTTGTTTGCATATTTATGCTGTTTTATGTTGTCCATCATTTTCATTTCATTAGTGCACAAAAATGGAAATGAATTTTAATATTAATTGTTGCAATTTTTGTTATGGAAATCTGTAATTTTGGTTGGGAATAAAACTACTGCAATTTCATTCCAAGAAACAAAAAGTCCTAAAAGAAATGCCAACACTTAAACAAAATAAATTTAAGTGTTGTTGACATGTCTACTTGTGGCTGAACTCAGGCTGCATGTGTCCTGATTCAAGCTAAACAAAATAAGGAACATTCTTGTCCAACATACTGTTTCCAGTCATTTTAAGATGAATATACACAAACCTTTCTAGTTCCCTGGTAGGAAATACTCCAAAAATGAAAGCTTCTGTACTGAGATTATCTTGCCACCTGGACATCTCTGAAGGCCATCAAAAGATTAGAATAACACATTCATGTTTAATGTATCATACAGAATGTAAAATAGGGCGAAAATGTAAAATTCTGTATCTCTTAAGGAGTGCTGCGAATGATTAGAAAACTCTAAATTTAAAACAGGAGAAGATCATTGGTCTTCTAGTCACACTAGGGTTTGGCAATAGTCAGAAGATAATTCCGGGGGGAGGGGGTTCCTGTTTTTGTTGGGAATATGCAAATTTTTTTAAAGACAAAAAAAAAAGAGTGCAGCCCTATGCAGAATTACTGCAGTATACTGAATTCAGAGGCTTACACCATTTCAACTCTGTGTAAGATCCCACTGTTTGGAGAGTAAGCAATAATATCTCTAATGGAAGTCCTTAAAGCAAGAGTTGAAACCTTGTAATTGTCCTGCAGTGGAGCAGAAAGGGATAAAATTGTTACATTGAATAAAGTCATTTTTGCTTCAGAGTTTCTGATAGTAGCCTGCCAGCTTGATGGAGCAAAAAAAAAAAAAAAAATAGTGGGGGATTCATGAGCACACCTTTCTTGGAGAACTGCAATTTAACTCCAATTTGGGGGGCGAGGAGGATGAGTCTTTACTATTTCCAATAAATGCTATTTCCAGAAAGATACATCTCTTCATTTAAGAATCATCATCACACAGCAGATTGTAACTCTTGGTTCTTGGTTTATTTGAAACAAACAACCATGTCCTGGAGAGTACCTCATTGTTACCTAGAGATGTAAAGAAAGAACAATTGAAGGTGTGAAGCTCTTTTGTTTACATAGAGTCAAGCCGGCAGTTCTTCACATCTGAATTTATAGAATAAATACATAGCATGTCGTTTTTATGGTGGGTAAAGGTCCAGAAGGGAAAAGGAATAACTATTAACTTTACAGAATATATTGTGACTCAACGTAGCATGTCAGAGCATCTGTAAAACAAAATTTGATTACAGTAAGCTATTCAGAACGGGGGAAAAATGGTACTGGAAGATGGGAACTCCAAGTTGAATAGCACCCAATCAATTTCTGGGGAACAGCTGAGGACAAGTATGACTAGCAGTATTCTTAGTAGACTGGACTAAAGACAAAAATGCATGCAGTTGTTGATATAAATAAATGTAAAAGAAAAGTCCAAAAATGTCTGACATACTGAATAGGAACATGGAACATGAGTAGTATGAATCAAGGTAGGCTTCAAATCATTAAACAATGGAATTCTTAAACATTGCAATCCTGGGATTGAGCAAACTAAAAATTAGGGCATTTTCAGTCAGAAAATTACAAAGCATTTTACTCAGGGAATGACAAACCCAGAAGAAACAGAGTTGCTCTAATAATGAGGCAAGATATAGTGCAGGCGGTCAGGGCTAGAATGCAAAGTCTGACCAAATAATATCAATCAGACTTCATTGAAAGACTATCAAGATAACCATCATTCAAATTTATGTCCCAGCTAGAGATGCTGATGAGGAAGAAATTGAATGCATTTACACAAATGTCCAGGAAGAAACTGATCACACACCTAAACAAGAAACAGATTCAAAAGCCTATACACAGCTTTCTAGCAACTCACAGAGACAAGGAGAACTATTATAACAACTAGTGTGAGGAAATAGAACAACAGCAAAAAGAAAAACAAGAGATCTGTTCCATAAAATCAAAGAAATCACAGGGAAATTTAAAGCATGATTAGGCATGCTGAAAGATCAACACAGAAATACACTAACTGAACAGGACAAAATAAAGCAAAGATGGGAACAATACAGTAATGTCATACAAAAGTGACAAAAAGGATGACAAATTCCTTTCAAGGAGAATCTTTTGAAGGAGAACACGCAGTTTTAGAACATGAAGTGAGAGCTGCACTGAGAGCAGTTGGGAGAAAAAAATTACCGAGAGTAGATGGGATATCAATAAAGTAGATAGAATAGATAGAACTTATTGGATATGGTCATAGGTCTTTACAATCAAAACATGGTAGAAACATACATAAAACACACATATTTGTTTAAAATTTAATCAGCATTAAAATTAGATAATTTCTAAAACTATTAAGCAATGATGTATATCAGCTATTTGTTTTTCTGGATACCACATTTGTTCTTATTTTCCTAGCAGTAAGGGCATAGATTGCCATCCTTTTAGAAATAAAAGAATTCATGTCTAATAGCATAAAACTTAATTTATCAAGATTGGACAGAAGGTGGAGACCACTTAATATATTGGCGAGAAATTTTCCCCTTGGTTCCAAGTATAAAGGATAATTAAGACATAGTGTGCTAAGTCTCTTCCAAAATACCATTGTTTTGGATTTTGAGTAATTAAATATTAGTTTTTTCTCTTTGCAGTATTCACCCAGGTTGCATAACTATCTCTTTAATCCAGTTTTATCTGAAGAAATTAGGGCCATATCATTGACATATTGGACTTTTCTGATGGCCTAAAGTTGGTGAAAGAAATTCTGGTCTAGATAACTTCAAAACAATATCACTTATAGATAGATTAAAGAATAGTGGGGCTAAGATATGCCCTTGTTTTACCCCCTGACTGGGAAAATCCCTTTGGATGCAGGTACTTTAGGGCTTTCAAAGATAATAAGAACATAAGAGAAGCCGTGTTGGATCAGGCCAATGGTCCATCCAGTCCAACACTCTGTGTCACACAGTGGCCAATATGCGTCTGTCTGTCTGTCTACACATACACACATATACATACATACAAATACACACACACACACAAGTTGGCTATGCTTGTAGCTGCCACCACCTCTTGTGGCAGTAAATTCCACATGTTAATCACCCATTGGGTGAAGAAGTACTTCCATTTAACCATTTTAACCTGACTGCTCAGCAATTTCATTGAATGCCCATGAGTTCTTGTATTGTGAGAAAGGGAGAAAAGGACTTCTTTCTCTACTTTCTCCATCCCATGCATAATCTTGTAAACCTCTATCATGTCACCCTGCAGTTGATGTTTCTCCAAGCTAAAGAGCCCCAAGCGTTTTAACCTATCTTCATAGGGAAAGTGTTCCAAACCTTTAATCATTCTAGTTGCCCTTTTCTGCACTTTTTCCAGTGCTATAATATCCTTTTTGAGGTGCGGTGACCAGAATTGTACACAGTATTCCAAATGAGACCGCACCTTCAGTTTATACAGGGGCATTATGATACTGGCTGATTTGTTTTCAATTCCCTTCCTAATAATTCCCAGCATGGCGTTGGCCTTCTTTATTGCAACCACACACTGTCTTGACATTTTCAGAGAGTTATCTACCACGACCCCAAGATCTCTCTCTTGGTCAGTCTCTGCCAGTTCACACCCCATCAACTTGTATTTGTAGCTGGGATTCTTGGACCCAATGTGGATTACTTTGCACTTGGCCACATTGAACCTCATCTGCCACGTTGACGCCCACTCACCCAGCCTCAATAGATCCCTTCGGAGTGCCTCACAATCCTCTCTGGTTCTCACCACCCTGAACAATTTAGTGTCATCTGCAAACTTGGCCACTTCACTGCTTACTCCCAACTCCCGATCATTAATGAACAAGTTAAAGAGCATGGGACCCAGTACTCAGCCCTGCGGCAGCCCACTGCTTACCGAATTCCCCTGTGAAAACTGCCCATTTATACTCACTCTCTGCTTCCTATTAATTAGCCAGTTTTTGATCCACAAGAGGACCTGTCCTTTTACTCCATGACTCTCAAGCTTAATAAAGAGCCTTTGATGAGGAACTTTATCAAAAGCTTTCTGGAAGCCAAGGTAAACAACATCTATAGGCAGGTTTCAATGAAAGATTACATATTTTTGTCAGGAGATCCACAAGGTCAACTTTGAGTTCTTTCAGAACTCTTGGATGTATGCCATCCGGACCTGGTGACTTATTAGTTTTTAATTCGTCAAACAATTGTAGGACCTCCTCTCTTGTCACCTCAATTTGACTCAGGTCTTTCAACACCCCTTCCAAAATTAGTGGTTCTGGAGCGGGCAAACACTTCTCATCTTCCACAGTGAAGACTGAGGCAAAAAATGCATTCAGCTTCTCAGCCATTTCTCTATCCTCCTTCAGTAATCCTTTGACCCCTTGGTCATCCAAGGGCCCCACTGCCTTCCTGGCTGGTTTCCTGCTTCTAATATATCTGAAGAAATTTTTATTGTTGGTCTTTATGTTTTTTGCAATATGCTCCTCATAGTCCCTTTTTGCCTGCCTGATCACAGTCTTGCATTTGATTTGCCACAGCCTGTGTTCCCTTTTATTAATCTCACTTGGACTAGCTTTCCACCGCTTAAAGGAGTCCTTCTTACCTTTTACAGCTTCCATTACTTTGTTTGTTAACGATGCAGGCCTTCTCTTATACCTGTTTGTGCCTTTCCTAACTTGTGGTATAGATTTTATCTGAGCTTCTAGGATTGTAGTTTTAAATAGCCTCCAAGCTTCCCCAAGGGTTTTGACCATATTTACCTTTCCTTTCAGTTTCCTCTTCACATGCCTCCTCATCTCAGAGAATTTACCCCTTTTAAAGTTAAACATGGTTTTGCTGGTCTTTTGGGGCAACTCCCTATTTATACAAATCGTGAAATCAATAATGTTATGGTCACTGCTCCCAAGCAATGCGATCACTTTTACATCTCTCACCGAGTCTTGGGCATTATTTAGGACCAAATCCAGGATCGCCCCACCCCTGGTAGGTTCTGTGACCTGCTCTATAGTACAATCTTTGAGAGCATCTAGAAACTCAATCTCTTTCTCTTGACCAGAACACATATTGACCCAATCAATCTGCCGATAGTTAAAATCACCTATTACAACACAGTTTTTATGTTTAGCCGCTATCTTTTATCCTTGCATATTATAATCAACCTCTATTTTTTGATTTGGTGGGCGATAACAAACTCCCATAGTTAAATTTCCTTTTGGGCCCTCTATTTCGATCCAAAGCATTTCTAGAAGGAAATCTAATTCTTTGACCTCAGTCTTACTGGACTGTATACCCTGACATACAGAGCCACCCCACCTCCACCTCTCTTCTCGCCACTCTGGACCGCAGCAGACCGCTACTCTGCTCCTCATCTGAGAGTGGTATTCAACGGCGTAGTTGAGGGCGGGGCCAGCCTTTTAAGGCTGCACCTCCCCCTCCCCCGGATGTAGGCTGGGAGGGGGCCGAACTCTTTCAAAACATTGTTGTAATGGATATATAATTGAACAAGAAAAATCACACAAATAGTAATTGAAGTTATGTTTATTGAATATAATAGATCATTAGTGTTTATACCATAGATGCTTATTTTGTAAGATGAATTACAAGGCAGACCAAGAGAAGAGCATTCTGGTACTCTACTTCAGCAACCACAGGTTTTAGACATTGCACAGCCAATAGGCAAAGGACTGAATCCTTTTATGGATGCCAGCTGATTACACCAATGCATTCTGCAGCCTCCGAAGGCCAGCAATCACCAGTAGTGCCACTTGAGGGACCAGTGGATCAGTTATGCACCCTGCTAGCTCAGCCCCCACCTCTCTTCTTTTTTCCCCTTTATCTCTAGGACTCCAACTTTAGGAATATAACCAGTAACTTACAAAAAACCACTAAATTATTAATAAACATTTCAGAAGACAATAATCATGACAAGAGCTGACATCATTTCCAGGGGAAACTGTAATAATAACAAGATAACAGAAGTGATCACCTATGTTCTTCTTTAGAAGCTTTACTGTTCACAAGAATCTGCTTATCACCTGGGCCTGCAGATTGCCAGATCCTAATTCTACCTGCAGAGCTCCACCCTCACCCCTACAAATACACATTGCTGCTTGGAACTGAACTACCGGTACTTGGAATTGGAGAGGGAAAGGCTGCTTATAACCTTAACCTATGATTGCCAGCTTTTCTAATTTTTGCTTCTGTAGGTGTGTTTGATGGTATAGTATTTCTCCCCAAAATTAGTTGCTGCTCTGGAGATCTCTTTTTGAAGGAACAAGTAATGGAAGACAGTTTTAGTTTTATAACAGGCATGTTAGTTATTGATGACATTATGTATTTAAATTTTCAGAGGTTGTAACTTTATTATAAATTGTTTATTTCTTTAAAGTATGTAAGCCACTTTGAGATCTGGGTTCTCAAAGTGGCAAATAAACAAATAAAGACGTGGCATCACCTCCAGGTGACATAACATCATTGCTGCTTATAATGGCTGCCCCCATGTCCCCACCCCACTTGGTCTCCTTCTGGGTGACACCCAGATCCAGCAGTCCTACTATGTGACCCCTTTAAGGAATTATGCCTAACAGCTAGGCCACTTTGCAGTTAATCAGAGGAATTCCTCAGCCAGAGCTTGGACCACCCTCCCTGCTTAAATCCTGTGGGACTATTCACCCTCAAGAGAGTACCCTGGGGGTTCCTGGATTGGCAGGGATCCTGTGACTCCTTTAAAAGGAGGCTCAGTGCAAGGCTGAGGAGAATGATCTTGGGCTCATCTAGAAAACTGTGAAGTAATCCAAGGAGAGTGAAAGAAGACCCAGAAGTTAAACCTTTTCCTTCCTCTGTTCTGAGGCTAAAGGACTATGCAAAGGAGGACCCTGGTAGACTAATTGACCACAGATGCTTATATGAGGGAAGGGAGAGAAAAATTAGAAATTTATTTTTAATAGTTAGGAGTGAGTAAGGATGACATTATGAAAGGAGTGGGCTGAGAAAATGGTAACATTTCAGGATCTTATAGCATTGTAGAGCTGTCATTTCCCATGGTACACGCATAGATTTTTAATTACCTGCCAAGACCTGTGGTTAAACTGGTTTGCAATCTTTCACAATGTTTCAAGCTGTGTCCCAAAAAATTTGGAAGATTCCCTCAGAAATGTGACTAAAATTTCTACACTTATATTGTGATGCAAATGTTATGGCACCTTTCATACCTATCATAGTATCTCATTTTGGTGCATTTTTGTCTTTTAAAAAAGAACAGAGCAGAAAGGGCTTTTGCAAGTAAAACTGAACACTCCTGAAGCTGTTTACTATCTGTGTAAGCCACTTTGAGACCTGGGTTCTCAAAGTGGCAAATAAATAAATTTCTGTTGAATTCAGAGGAACAGGTAAAAATGGATGCATGCAACTAGAAGAAACTATCAAACAAATGTTTTTCCACAGCAGTGAAAGTCTCTATTTCACTCCCTCTCTGTTATATTTTGCATATTGCAAACCTACTGATGTTTAGAGCTAGTTCTACAATGTGATAAAAAAAAAAAATTGGTCTTCTTATTTCGAACAAATAATATCCACAGACTATTTTTGTTTTAGAAGGTTCATTAATCACTTTATAGGTCCCATTGATTTCAATGGGAGAGATTTAAGCATGTGTACTTTTTCCAGTGAAACTGTTGTGTTGTGCAGGGCAATCCTGGACATATTTATTGAGTAATAAGTCCCATTGATCTCAGTGGAAGTCTTTGATAAGTATGTTTAGGAGTGAGTGCATCGTTAAAATACTTTGGCTGGATTACACTCATTTTTTATTTTTGTATTTGTTGACTGTACAAGCTGTTATTGTAGCCAATAATCCAGAAACACTCTTAAAGGCAGTGCCTGCTTTGTGCATTGAGTCAAACATTTTTTAGCAGATCTACTGATCTGTTGTGGACAGTTTCCATTAACTAAACATTGCTGATATTATTCCTCTCTGAGACTTTTTTTTAACTCACTGCAAATAGGGATGGCTGAATCCAGTTGTTTCTTCTCTGGCTTCAGCAGTGTGCCATCCAATCTAGTTCTTTTTTATAAGGCTTTGCCCTTCCTAATCACTGCCAAGAGGTAAGATTTGCTTGGAAGACTATGCTGTGGGCATGACAATCAACTCCCTGGAAGGCATGCTTATTCACACTTTCAAGATGTGCCATTTATAACAACTTGTTTATCACACTAACAGAGGGCCCCAGGCTTGTTTATTTTCATGAAATATGTGGAAGATATTTATCTACTCTGACACTTGATTTGGATGCTCAGTAATGGCTGAAGAAATGGTCACAGCTGTAAATTTGGCTGTCTGTAATAGCCAAATCTCTGGCTGATGTCCCAATTTTACCAAACCATTTTTATACAGCAGATTGACTTACTTTCGACTGTTTAATAAAAATATGCACATTTATACCATTTTAAATTTCCAGCTGTAGTTCTGTAATTTCTTTATCAATGAATGTCCCAGCTTCCATGACAAAGCACTACAGAAATAACTGCTCCTCCCTACCCCAAGTTCTAAAGTTCACACTGTACACAGGTGAAAGCGGTTATCTAAGCTACTAACTGCAGATAGTAAGAATGTAGAGATAATAAAGAATTCACATTTTCAAAAGATGCTAATTAGATCAGGAGAACAGATGTAGTTACCTTTAAATCTAGGAATCATCTGTGTTTTTAAAACACTTATTGAAATGCTTTGAACTGTTACTAGATCACTAGCAGTAATTAAATCAGTCACTATAACTCCACAGGGGAACTGAAAACATTTCAAGGGCATTATGATGCTGTTACTGGCTAATAAGCTGACACAAGCAGTTAGGCTTGATATATACATTTCCAATACTATTCCACTAGTTCATGAATGTATGTCTATTTCTTTTATTAACAGAAATCAGTTTCATTCAGTCTCATGTTAGCAGCCATAATGGAATATCACTGGAAATTTCAGTGCTCGCAGTATTTAAACATTACTTGTGCATGTACACCCAAACTTATGAATACTTAAGTAACTCCTTTGTAATTGTTGTGTATGTGGACTAATGTTGATTATTACTAGTGTTTCTGCCTGGCTCATTGGAGTTTTTAGGACTGAGCTTAGGGACTCAGGAACAATGGGCAGGAGGATCCAAATCCCTGCTGCCCTGCTCCAATCACAGGCCCCCTGCTGGTAATTGTATATAGTTGGGCCTGTTGGCCCAGTTGAGCAGTCTTCAATTCAGCCATTACTATGCTGTAACTAATAAAGTGAGCTATGATCACTGCAACAGTGTCTCCTCCTTGCATTGAACCCACTATATTATAGTGGTGATGAGGATGGGATCCTGGTGAGTGAGCCCTAGCAACAGGCACTGCATTCAGCTCTGTGCATCGCATCGCCATCACTGTCGACATGGCTGCTGCACCAGGAACGCTGCCTGAGTACAATGCAGCCTGCCCTGAGCTATGGGAGACATGGTTGAAAGGACTGCAGTATTATGTAGAGTTCCACAAAATCGGAGGATTCAAGAAGGCGCTGCTGTTCAGCTCCTGCAGGATCGTCACCCTGGAGCTGGCCCAGGGCCTCATCGCATCTACCACACTTAAGAATGCAACCTTTGACCAGCTCATCACGGCACTCATGGCACACTTCATACCACAATCCACTATCTTGGCCTGCCATTTAGATTTTTTTGAGTGAAACCAGTGGTCCAACGAGCCAGCAGGGGACTACGTCGCTGCCCTGCTCAAGCTGGCCCTACTATGCGACTTCCCCTGCCTGAAAGGGGCTTTGCGGGATTGTTTCATCTTTGTTACCTGAGGGACGAAAAGCTGCAGCAGAAGCTCATGGGCCAGGATGATACTGATCTCCAGAAGGTGGTCAAGGAGGTGATGGCCTATGAGAAATCCAGGAAGGATCGACCCATGGCCGCCGCACATCAGGCCACCACATCATCTGCTTCAGAAGATTTGGAGGGCAATGGCACCCTCAAGCTGCACCATGCAGCCCAGTGTCGGACCCCACCACGTGCCACTGATCCAGCTTGAGTTCATGCTAAGGACATTGCATGCCCATTGTCCAAGGACCAGATCCTCTCCCACGTTTTGGACTGGGCATGCCGGGATGGCCCACCAGTTGGGTGGGCCCAGATTTTACAGCTTACGTGTCCCACCAGATAAACTTTCTGTCCACAAGAGGTACCTTCTGTGGGGGAGTAGGGTGGTGGTGTCCCCAGCCATGCGTCAGCGAGTTCTAACTGCACTGCATGAGACTCATCCAGGGATCATGCTGTTACAGGCAATGCTTTAAAGTCTCTTATTTTAATGGGGAAATTAGCTAAGAGACTTGGTAGAGTGAATTAGGAGCAAAGATCTTTTCTTTCAATGATACGGAGTTCGGGTTTTCAGCCAAGAATAGTCCAAGCAATTATATCTTTTATAGTGTTTACTTAGAATATGTAGCAAGAGGATTTACACACACACATATCTTTGTACAAGCAAAGAAGAGCCTAAGAAAATAGAGGTTATCGATAGAGGAGTTCAAGGGTTGTTGAAGCGGGTAATATTCACCTGATCTAGAAGAGGAAACATCCATCCAATGGAAAAAGAATACACGGAGAGGAACGCGAACGACCAGCGTAACGCATCCTATAGACCCAATTACAGGAGTAACGGGTGGTACAGACTGCAAATGGCGCCCTAAAGAATGCACACCAAGGTGGGTTTTTGACCCACGCTATATAGGGATATGATGGATGGGGGTTGGTAGCTGCCAAAGGGCTTTGATGTTCCATTGATGGCTATCTTGAATCATTATGTTGGGAAACTTTGCACATTTCGCTAGGATGATAAGCTTGGAGGGACCGCATAATTTGTTACTTGGTTTTGTCTGACACTCAGAAAAGGGATCAAAAGACCTTTAAGGGTAGATCGAGCAAGTTTTGCATTTGATTAGATTTAACAAGGTAGAGGTGATAGACTGGAGGAAGAGACAATTGGCAAGTAGCAGAAGATCAGAGTGAGAGTAACACTTACTCTCAGTTTCCATGTTATTATGCATCTTGTTTGGGCAGAGGCGCTAAAAGGGGAATGGGTGAGATTACGCTGAGAGACAGACTGCAGGCGCCAACCACAACAAGCACTCTCCATAGACTGGACAGGAATCCTTGTTTAATGTAGCTTCATTGCAATGTTTCCTCATAGGTGGTCAAAGAAAGCAATGGCTGAAAGTCCAATGTCACTAGAAAGGAAGAATGTGCACCTTAATTGTGCAACAAAGACATAGTTCAGCAAGCAATTTTGAAGTGTGTGCTTTCTTCAGCGATAAATATATAGCTTTTTAGTATCAGGAACAGAACACCTCAGTCTATAGCAAGAACTATCATCTGCTGTCCTAGATACTAATTCCATAGAAGGCAAAAGGAGTGAAATCTGGTTTAACCTAGATTTTTACTAAAATGCTGCAATGATCCAACAATATGGTTTTGTTGGTGCAGAGAGTTATCTGGAACTTTTCTTAGTTCCCATTCTATCTGATTTATTTTTCATGGGTGGGGGAGAATTACTGGATGGAAAGGCAAATGGAGATTTTTTAAAAAGAAGAAACACTGGATAGCATACCTGAATGTAGATTTTTATCAGTATTACAGTATTATCAATGGGATAAATATGCACATGTTTTTAAAAATTGAAATATCTAAGACACTTTCCAGGTGGTCGTAAACAGAGTTACACCTTTCTAAATACACTGATTTCAGTGGACTAAAAGATGCAACTCTGCTTAGGATTCCACTGGTGGGAGACCTTCTTTGGTTATCTGAGACTGCAGAAGGTAAGGTGGAAGATTCAGTGCAACACATCCCTAACACTGGCAGTAACAGTAGACTTTAGATTACCTAATGAAGTAAATTTACAGGAATCTGTTGTTTGGTTTGGTGGGATACAGATGGTTTTCAGGCTATGCTGGCTTCATCTAGTGCCTTTTGGCATGTCATGTATACTGAGGAAGCTATCAAATTACATTGCTGTTTGATGTTGGAGATTAATCATGGGATTTACTTTCAAATGAAGAAAACTGTAGAGGAACACTAGGTTGGATCCAGACAAAACGGTCTCTTCATGCAAGGTACTTTTGCCAGAAAAAAAAGAAGATTCCTAACTCTGCCTCCCAATACAGCTCACAGATATCTCAAAAATGCTAATCCTAGGTGACAGGGACCCTTAGGAACAACATGGTAGTCAAATCAGGGGGTTCTAGCAGGGAGTTGGTGGGAATTACCTTACCACACTCCTCCCACCTTCTGACTGGAATAAAAAGACTCAGATCTCCATTCCTACTCAAATCTGATGAAAAGAGCTTTGATTCTTGAAAGCTTATATACTGAAAATCTTACTGATCTCTAAGGTGCTGCTGGACTTGAATGTAACTGTACCACCACTTCAGTTAGCATAAAATTTAGTCTGAATCCAGCCCTTAGTTTTCTGTGTAAAGACACAGTTCATTTTTCATAGAACTTTACAGTTCCTTTAAGTAACCTTTCTGTACTAGCAAACATCCCCCCTCAAAAAAAAAGATATGAAGCTACATTAATGGGTGCAGAAGAGTCTTACATTGATTAAAACTGAACTATACATAGGTTAAATTATTAAATGGCTGATCTGCATCACCAAAGTTTAATGTGCACATTGCAACTTAACACTGGCTACCAGCATTTGGGCAACACCACACTGTTCCTACGCTTGTCCAATATTACCACCAGCCTTGTTTATTACCAATATTATCACCAGCCTGGACATGACCCATATGAGAAGCACCAAGACTCCTAACCTCTTCCCATTCAAGCAACTAAAAGTTGGTTGATCCTGCTCTGCACCAAACACTATCTCTGTCCAACCCTCCCTGCTGCTCAAGGTGTTTCAGGAAAAGTCCTTCATCATTAGATGCCTCATGGTGCTTGCCATTTTAACCCTATCAGTGCACTTATAACTACATACTATTCCTACCACTTCTTCTTATGGACTAACCAGTCCAAAGACCAGGCCTACTTATAACACCACACCCCAGTAAAGCCATGGAGTGGGTGGAAAAAGATCCCTTTTTGAGCCAGTCTGAAAAAGATCCAAAAATGCTTCCTTGTTGTGTAATGACAAGTTAACCCCATGTTGTTCCAAAAGAAACAGTGGATATCATCAGCATATGGCAAATGCCTGCATGGGAAAACAGGGCCCTTTATAAACTTCTCTTTTAAGACTGCCCCCCTACCAAATTGGCAGGCACTATGCTGCTAAGTCAGTGAAATTTTGTGCTATATTTGAGTTAGAGTAGCTGGCAGAATGACATGCATGGCCCAAGCAGAGTACTGAATAATGTTATTTTTATTTTTTGCACCATAGTGGATTGGTGAGAGAATATATATCACAACACATATTGTCTAATTCTGTAGCTCCTATTTTCATTGTTTGTACTGAAACAACTTAGACTAGGGAGTCTTAATGACGGCAATCTATAATTCTTTAGAAGCATTCAGAATTGGGGTATGTGTGAAAGATTTTTGGGAAGCCTGTATTCTCTTCTTGATCTGGCTTCTACCAGCCTGCAGAGTAGAGCTGTTTGATGTTCCTCACCATGCTCTGAGGATAAAAGTCCAGATGTTAGACTTTTATCCAGTACTTTAAAAAGTAGCACATGGCAAATAGGAATCAGACCTTCAAATACTCAAACACCTGCCAGTTCACATCCTTTTGCTGGTTATAGAGCTGATACTTTCAATGATTGATTTGACTGCCAACAATGATGGCCCCATCCACTTCCCTCCTGCTGAGGCAAAATTTCCCTTCCATTTTTCTTTCCCTTTACTGACTGACCTGCCCTAGTAATGTATTTTATTCCTTACTGAAGAACTTTGGCTATCCTGCTCTGCCATAGTACAATATTTTGGCTGTTAGCCCAACCTAGAAACCTGAGGGAAAGATCAGAAGCCCACTTTAACTTAAACAACTTAAATGGCATTCTAGACATTGGAAATTCAAAAATAACAAATTGTTTTATTTAACATTGAAGGGAAAGGTTGGATGAAATCAGGGTTGAAATTTCAGAGGTAAAACCAGTGCATGCACAGACTGTAGTTCTTATGTTTCAGGCTAAGGAGAGTTTCTTAAACTTTTCACAGTGACAAATCTTTATGTTGAAAGGCTTTTGTTCCAGTGTTTTCCCCAAGCACTTCAGTACTCTTTCTTTGAGAATTCTCTAATTCTTTTACTTTCCAGAAGGATGATACACTCTTTTCAGTACTCATTAGGGTTGCCAGGTAAAACTAAAAAAAATATCTAGGGACTTTAGAGGTGGAGCCAGGAGGTTTTGGTGGTGAAGCCAGGAGTAATGGTATGACAAGCACAATTGTATTCTGAAAGGAGTTCTGGACATCACATTTAAAGGGACCACACAACTTTTAAATGCCTTCTCTGCACTTGGAATAATGATTGATTCTCCATTATACCCTATGGAAATTGGTCTCCATAGGGTATAATGGAGTGCCCAGCAGACATTTCCCTCCCCTCTCCAATTTCTGATGACCCTGAAGTGGGGGGAGGGCCTCCAAACCAGGGAATCTGGGAATTGGCAACACTTTATTTTGAAACATCAGTACTCATCTTGAGTTTTTAACTAACCTGTAAGGTCTCTAAAGATAGTTTCAAACCGCACCAACCAGGGACCTCTGCATTCTTTAGAGCTAACTTCCTGTTTGATTGGGTTGGGAATTTTCTTCTCTCTCTAGAAAATCTATCCCCTTTCCTTGGCCTGAATGGGAGTCTTTGCCTACTTCCAAGACTTCCTTGCCAACTTTCCCCCAGTTCTTCTGTCTGTGTTAAACTGCTCTCAGTAAGGTTGAATTCCCAAACTGTCAGTATTCAAATCTTCTCTGCTAGGCATGAAATCAGACTCAGCTCTCCTCAGCATTTAGTTCAGAATTCTTTCTCTGCTCGGATCGGGGCGGTGTGGCGGTGCTGATGTTGTTGGACCTGTCGGCTGCGTTCGACACGGTTGACCATCGGCTACTGACCCGCCGCCTCGCCGATGTAGGGGTGAGGGGGTCTGCCTTACAGTGGCTTGCCTCCTTCCTCGAGGATCGGGGACAAAGGGTGGCAATTGGGGGCGAGCTGTCCCAGAGGCGCACACTGGATTGTGGAGTGCCTCAGGGGGCAGTTCTCTCACCAATGTTATTTAATATCTACATGCGCCCCCTTGCCCAGATTGCCAGGAGACATGGACTTGGGTGCCATCAATATGCAGATGACACCCAACTCTATCTGCTAATGGACGGCCGGCCTGACTGCGTCCCAGAGAATTTAGACCGGGCCCTGCAGGATTTGGCAACCTGGTTGAGGAAGAGCGGGCTGAAACTGAATCCAGCGAAGACAGAAGTCCTTTGTCTGGGTCGGGGCGCTTGGGGAGGGGAAATACCTCTCCCGGTCTTCGACGGGGCGCCATTGAAAGTGGCGCACCGAGTTAAGAGCCTGGGAGTTTTACTGGAGCCTGCATTATCAATGGAGGCCCAGATTGCAGCCACTGCCAAGTCAGCCTTTTTCCATCTAAGGTGGGCAAAGCAGTTGGCTCCCTTCCTAGAGCGCCAAGATCTGGCAATGGTGCTTCATGCAACGGTCACCTCGAGACTGGATTACTGTAATGCCCTCTACATGGGGCTGCCTCTGTACCGAACCCGGAAGCTGCAGCTGGTGCAGAACGCAGCGGCTAGACTGTTGCTGGGACTCCCTAAATGGGAGCACATACAGCCTGGGCTGCGCGAACTGCACTGGCTGCCAGTTACATACCGGGTTCATTACAAAGTGCTGGTCATCACCTTTAAAGCCCTATATGGTCGAGGACCTGTCTACCTTAGGGACCGTCTCTCCTCATATGAACCCCAGAGAGCACTGAGGTCAGCCGGGAAAAACCTGCTGACTATCCCCGGACCGAGAGAGGTGAAGCTGCAAAGCACCCGTAACCGGGCCTTCTCCTCTATAGCCCCGAGCCTATGGAACCAACTTCCAGAGGAAATGCGGGCCCTGCGGGACCTAGAACAGTTCCGCAGGGCCTGCAAGACCTTCCTCTTCAGACTGGCTTTCCCTGATGAAAATGGAAATTGCGAAGGAAACCGCCATCAGAAAAAGTAAACATAGCACTAGCACTTTTAAAAATTAATTTAATTTTAAAGCTTAACCAGATTTTAATTAAATGCTGATAATGTTTAATGTAGTTTTATTTACTTATATAATTTAACTTTGAACCATGTTGTTAGCCGCCCTGAGCCTGCTCCGGCGGGGAGGGCGGGATACAAATAAAATTTGTTGTTGTTGTTGTTGTTGTAGCTGATGCTTACCAATAAGATCTCTTAGAACAACCTGTCATTCAAGGCTCTCTGTTTCCATGAAGAATGAACTCTTCGTAGTTCTTAGCTGTTTGTACAACACTTCTAAGCTTTTTAAAAAATGTAGCCCATCACACCGATCTTTAGGCCTACCTTTTTTATTTATATTTATTTGAAATGTTTATTATCATCCTTTCTACCTTGCAGAACTTAGGTTGGCTTACAATATAAATAAAACAATGAGCATAAAAATAAGGGACTAAAATTTAGAAAACTGGCTGAAAGCCATCAGACACAAGGTTTGTGCTGATATATACTCGAGATCACAAACACCCTTAGATAAATAGTTGCTTTTTCTAGGATGCTGTTTTTATGACCAGTTTTGTATTTCTGACTGGGAGGAAAAATTCAAAGATGATGTTACATACTGGGTGGGTAGCAAATAAGAACCATTGGCCTAGACACTAACACCAGACAGCTTGTGATCACATTTTTCAAAATCTCTCCAACAGTATCTACTTAGTGTGAAAGTGATAAAGTCCTTGTGAGATTCTGAGGAAAAATGCTAGAGTCAGTAGCTGTAATTCATAGAGGTTCTTAAGTGAGGCTGACAGGCCAGAAACAGCTATTAAAAATATTTCAGGCTATCTGCAATTATTTTAATTGATTGATTGATTGATTGAAATGGTTTATATTCAGATCAACTGTTCAACCATTTTATCTCTAAAGTGCCAAGTTCCAGAAAATGTACTTGGATAAAATGAGACCATAGAAAGAAGACTATTGTTCATACAACATTATGGAGTAAAAGGCTGAACACAGGGAGAAAGCAGGAATGAGACTGACAATTGAGACTGAATATTACAAATGATATATTAATATATACAGATTAGCAAATCACCCATTTGAACAATGGGTGACCTATGAGGACCTTTACATTCAGGACCCACTGACCTATGAGGAAGTGACAGGAATATAATTTTCAACAGAAGAGATAACAAGACATCCTGAAATTTCTTTAAAAATTAAATCATGTTTCCTGCATCATTTTGGGTTGAAGACACAACACTCAAAGCAAAGATTTCCTCATACAAGACAAAAAGACCCTCGATAATTCATGCTCCCTCGGAACACATATTTTCCTTTGCTCCTGCAATAAACTTTTTTTTTTTTGCTTTCAACTCTCTCAGACATGTCTAGACCTCTCCTTCAGTAAAGACAAGTGCTATACACTGGGTGTCCCATTTTTCTATTTCCCTGCTTCCAGTTTAAAGATCCAAATCAAGAGAGCAATAGAATTGCCAGGATCATGGGACAATGGCATGAAGTCATAGGGCAAAAACCCAGAAGTGATATGCCTCCCTAGGAAATGGTGGAAACTCTGTGGTAAAACACAGAGCTTTCTGAAATTTCTAGAGAGGACTAACATCACTGATAAGGGGAAAACTCAATCCCAATGGCAAGAGAGAGAGAGAGGGACAGTAAAGACTATTGCATAAATTTCCCCCTTCAGTCAGCTGGTGGCGCACAATTTGATGAAAGCTGATCTTTGACTAGGCTATTTCTTATGGTTCCCAAAGCCTAATCATACAGTCTAATTATTCTGTTGACAATTTCCACACAACTTGAATGAAAAGTTTCATGGACTTTCTTACAAGATCCTGTGTTACACATTCTCAGGTCGTTAAATGACTTCTTGTGCTGAGTCTGCAAGTAAGAATTTGGTTTGCTTCTAAATCAATGACTCCAATCTGACTGAAATTTAGTAAGGAGGACTGAGGGGAATTTCATCCCAATTGGTGGGGGAAGGATATGTTTAGAAAGGTATTTTGCACTATAACCAATGAAAACAAAAATACATAGAATAAAAAATTGAAAGAAATAAAAAAGAATAAATGAATATTTAAAAAAAATCAATTTGGAAATTAACCTAAGCACTTATTTAGATAACTAAAATAAACAGGTTTAATAAACAGTTTAACAAAACCAGTTTTAAAAAAGAAATAAATTGTAGTGGCAGAAATGTATGCATTTTTTAAAATAATAGATTACATATATTATTACATTAAGAAAGAAAAAAAGTATAATTCATTATACCTACAAGTACCCAAAAGTAGTACATATTACCTTTAAAGTCTACAGACTTTTTGATATACTATGAAATCCTACTATTTAGTGGGAAATTCTGGATTTTTATCTGTCATATCTGTGCTCATACAAAACTACATCTATATATCTTTAATATACACCAAACAACAAAGGAAGAAGAAAAAGAAAGGAGAGAAAAGTTCAAATTCTGGTCTTCAATACTATCTTATTAGGCAAGAAGTTTCTGTATATAACAACAGCAGCTGTATATTGGCAACCTTTCTCTAAGTTACAAAGGAGTTTCAAGGTTACCAAAACTAAAACCAGCTTCTCATTAACCATGATAGGCCTTTGAATTAAATGGGTACAGTTATGATGCACATGTCTTATTAGCAAATGTTGATAACTTTAGACACTTACTTGAAAAAGCTAGCTCTCTTTAACAAACAAAAAGGGTGGATTTTCTAAGAGAAAAAAATAAGCAAGGAAGAAGAGTTTTTACAACACTCATCTCCAATAACAAAGAACAGGACAAGAACTTGCCCTCCCTAATTGTTCTCACAACTTCACACTAAACCAAGAAAAGAACCCTTGATCTATAAGGAGAATTAATTTCACTTCCATCAAGCTGCACTCCTAACTTTTCTGGAATACAAAAGGAAAAAAAGAAAGAAAAACCTCTCAGTGGATTAATTCATTAGCAGACATCTCAATACATAAGGATAAACGATAAGGGCCCTCCTCATCTACCATTCTAAAAAGGGCAAAAATAATCAAGGTACGTGCAGTTTCCTTATATTCCCTTTCATATGCCTTCGTATATATGTGTACATATCTGTATATGTATGCTCATAAGTAATTCTAACTACAATAGTTCAAATTCTAATTAGCTTAACTTTTTAGGTTTATGTTAGCATGTATTTAAATTTTAAGAGATTTTGCAAGCTGTTAGAGTCATTAAAACCCCTCATTTTTAACAATAATTTTTTTAACTTCATTATGGTTTTGAGATTTGCAAAAAATCATAGCAAGCCAAAATAAGCTACCCATTCAATTTAAAAAATAAAATATTAAATAATCCTGCTTTAGATTTGAAGAATCCCTCAAAAAAAAGTTTCAAAATTGAATCCCAAAATATTATGCCCATTAAAGAATAATATTATAGTGTCTTTTTTAATTCATATAAAAATGTAAATACCCTAATTAAAAAATCAGAATATCCATTCCACGATATTACGTCAGATCCATAGTATCAACCCACTGTATATTAAAAGTTTATACTTTCTTCTTCTTAAAAGTTTTCCAAGATCTAACCATTGTTAGACTTGTCATGAGACAGCAGATTGTAGATCTAATCCTTGTTGGGCTTGTCATGAGACTATAGATTGCATCAACCGATTTCCCCCCTTCATTGCTAAACATTTTTACAAAAAGCTTTGGAGTCGAGTTGAAGTTACTCCCCCCTTTCTTTGTCTCAGTGAACTGTAGGATCCTTTTCTCTTGCATAAGTACATTTTCTGCATCCATTTTAAAATCAGGCAAAACTGTCTCAACCTGTTGTCTTTCCACTTTTCCCCACTTCTGAGGCTGATTTTGTGCTCCTTGGTAACACTGGTCTTGCATATTTTCCATATTTTCACATTTTTTCAGGCATTTTCTCATTTGCTCCTTAACCAATTCTGCTAAAAGACCAATTCCTTGCCTATGGAAAGAATTGTAGCCATAAAATCTCTTGAATTATTAATCTCTGTTTGGTGAATCATTTTCTCTGCAGTTATAATCAGTACGATAGTAGAAATCAGAAAGTAGGTTCAAAGTGCCAGGCTAAAAATCTAGAAATCCAATTCTTCTCATATAAAGTCACCTTCCACCTTTGATCAAGCTTTAGTATTTTGGTAGTCCAATTATCGCTTATTTAATTTTCAACCAGATCTGTCCACAACTATATACTCAGTCCAATTCCTTTTACTTGAAATAAAGACAGTTGTTATAAGCTTCTTTTAATTTTAGAAGCCTTTCTTGTGTGTGTGTGTGTGTGGGGGGTCTTTTAGCCTCCTCCCCCTTTTTTGAACAGTCAAATTTGGTTTTATAATAGGACTTTAGCTAATAGGTTGCATTCCCAAATAAACTTACTTGCAAGGTATAGTTCATTAGTTGAAGTAGAAAGACTATTAGAGATAATTATTTTGTTACCAGTGGACATAGCTAGTGCCATGCAAAATGGCAATTGTCGCAGTGAGGCTTCAGGATAGACAAAGAACCAGGCTTCGTTCGCCGACGAAATCCGTGGGAATGTCACATCCAATGCTGTCAGGGCTCCCCCTCCAGGGGTCTCTTCGGGTATCTGAATGTCCAGACACCGCTCAATCTGCTCAATTCAGGGAGTTCGCAAGAGCTGCGAATCCCCGGCCTTGCTGAGCCAAAGCCGGCACAGCCAGATCTTCCATTTTTTTCTCATGTACTCCAATATAATAGACAGGAGTCCTCAAACTCATGAAATTTTGGGCAGTACTGTTGAGACCTCACATCTATTTGCATTATGAATACAGAAGCACATTCCATGCCCAGAGCAGAAGATCTCTGACCACTAGATGCCTCCTGCAATAGTAGAGGAAAAGCTGCAGTCTCCCATGGTCCTTCCAGGGCATCCAGTTGACTACTATGGAAAACAGGATGCTGGATAAGACCATTGAATCATAGAATCATACAGCTGGAAAGGGCCATGCAGGCCATCTAGTCCAACCCCCTGCTCAATGCAGGATCAACCTAAAGCATCCTTGACAAGTGTTTTTACAGTTACCACTTGAAGACTGGCAGTAAAGGGGAGCTTATCACCTCCATAGGCAGCTGATTCCACTGCAGAACTACCCTTACTGCAACTTTTTCCTAATATCCAACTGGTACCTTTCTGCCCATAATTTAAACCCATTATTGTGAGTCCTGTCCTCTGGTGCCAACAGGAATAGCTCGGTGTCCTCCTCAAAGTGACAGGCTTTCAAATACTTAAAGAGAGCAATCATATTCCCCCTTGACCTCCTCTTCTCCAGACTGAATATTCCCAAGTCCCTCAGTCTTTCCTTTTAGGGCTTGGTCTCCAGGCCTCTGGTCATCTTCATTGCACTCCTCTGCACCCACTCTATTCTGTCCACATCCTTTGTGAAGTGAAGCCTCCAGAACTGCACATAGTGTTCCCAGAGTGGCCTCACCAACATGATGTCCAATAGGATTATGATATCTTGAAATCTGGATGCTATACCTTTTTTGCTGCTGCATTTCACTGACTGCTCATATTTAGCTCATAGTCCACCTGTACCCCAAGATTTTGTTCACACACACTGCTATTCAGAAGTGTATTCGCCATCCAGATTTGCATGCTTCTCATTTCTGTTACTTAGATGTAGGACTCTGAATTTATTCGTGTTGAATTGCATCTTATTTACATCCACCCACTTTTCCAGTGTGTTCAGATCTTGTTGAATGCTATCTCTTCATTCTGGTGTGTTCATTACTCATTCCAATTTAATGTGATTGATCTGATGCAGAAGGTCTCTTTGTATTTGCATACCTGTGAGGAATAATAATTTTATTCACCCTTCCTATATAATGTCTTTGCAAATGCTATATAATACCTATGCACATGCAAGTGTTTTTTTAAAGGTAGGCAGAAGGGATTGTACCTGAACTGATCACGTACAAGCAAGAAATACATTTTGTTATACTAATGTTAGTCCAAGAAAACATTTGAGATGCATGAACTTTTAATTAAGAATGTGGAATACAAATAGCTTATGTGCACACACATACTCCCCCATACACATATATGTGCGCATTGGTATACTACTGCACAGATTGATTTATAGAAATAGAGAGGCCATTTTATGTAACATTGCAGAAGATTTTCTTTTGACAGTAAATGGAAGAAATGGCTGTTGTGCAAGATTCTGAGGAAGGGAGGGAAAGAAGCACTATCCTCTTGAAGCCATGTGTCAGATTTTTGACAGAAATTATGGGTTGTCAAATAGATACAATTAGGGGTTTTACTGTTAAAAAGGCCCAGCAGAAATTTATTTGCATATTAGGCCACACCCCCTGGTGCCAGTATTGTTCTGCACAGGGTTTTTTTTTGTAAAAAAAAAGTCCAGCAAGAACTTATTTGTATATTAGGCCACAACCTCTGACACCAAGCCACAAGAAAAGAAACAGGATGGTGTCCACTTTAACCACTGATTTGGGACAATGCACAGAAGTAAGCAAAGCCCTGATAGAGGAATAACACGTGAATGGGTTGTTAGTAATAAGATAATGGCTCTTGGGATACTTGCAAAGCTCTTTGATGGATTTTCACAGATTCTATCCTCTAAGCCAGGGGGTGGACAACGGTAGCTCTCCAGATGTTTTTGCCTACAACTCCCATCAGCCCCAGCCATTGGCCATGCTGGCTGGGGCTGATGGGAGTTGTAGGCAAAAACATCTGGAGATCTACCGTTGGCCACCCCTGCTCTAAGGAATAAAGATGTTGGCATGTTTCTGTATCACCTGATGCAAATTTCAGAGGCATATTGTAGGTTTGGTTGCTATTTACCAGTAACATTTTTCAAGACTTGTATCATACTTTATGGAGCACTGGGAGAAACTTAGTCAGATTCCTAACAGCCATAAATGTGAACAGAACCATGGGAGTGAAGATTGTGCAAATTGCAAATTGCACCAATGAGTACAAGGTTGGACTATGAAATCTTCAAGTCAGATATTATACCTATATGTGATGGGCATTGGTGGACAGAAGAATGCATGAACTATCCTGAAGTATTGTATCTACTGTGTAGCATACTCTGCATCAGGATCAACATGTTGAACAAGTACCTGTTGAGAAATGCATTTTTTTTTAAAAAAAGGAATCTATGGAGTAACATATAAAAGTTGAAATATGATTGGGGTGAGCTTTGAATAAATCCCTTAATTATGAACACTAACAAAAACAAAACTTTCAACTCTCAGAGGTGGTGCTTCTATGTATTTTATTGATACCAGATGATACTCTAAGACAGGGGTGTCAAACATGCGGCCCGGGGGACAAATTGGGCCCCCAAGCAACTGGTTCTTGTCTGCTTTCTTCTGCATCTCAACTTGCTTTGCAAGGCTTGCTCAATTGCACAGGAACTACAGAGCAAAACCTTGATTTTCTCCATTAGTTGAGGCTCCTCCCCCTCCTGGTCCCCTGGGGAGGGAGGGAAAGAGTCAGAGCTTCTTTTGCCCAGTTCCTTGGATTCCATGGGAGAAATTCAAAGAAAGCACCTTTAAGACCAACAAGTGCTAATGTTTTAAGCATGTTTTATGTAAGTTTTTTTTTTTTAAACTTTAGTTGTATTTGTCTGTGTCCTTAAAAAAGTTTATATCTCTGCTACCTAATCTTAAATAGATACACACATGGCCTGGCCTGACATGGCCCAGCCTGACAAGGTCTCATTTATGTCAGATCTGGCCCTCATAACAAATGAATTCAACACCCCTGCTCTAAGACATGGGACTTTGCAAGTGAAGTGAAGGCTTTTAAATGAATGACATTGCATCTGAGATAGACTCAATCTCTTCCATTGCTGGCTGTCATGAGGTCTTGACAGTACATCATACATTTCTAATATATGGAAGAAAACATGTGTCAGACACTTGGTGTGTATCCCTGGCCTTACTTTTCCATGTGCATGTGCTGTAATAGGCAACTGGCTGGTCTTCTACTGCACCAGCAATAAAAATGAGGTATTCATGTTTATTTGCAACCCCCCAATTGTTCCCATCATTCTAAAAATGAGGTATTTTTATCCCACAACAATGTCACCACCCTGAAACTAGCCAGTGCTTTGGTTGCTAGTAACATTAATTGATGGCTCTTACTGTGTCACAGCCTGCTTTAATCATTCTTGCTTTTGTATAGATTTATCCTTTATAAATCTTGGAGTGCTAACATATAGACATGCATGTGGAGCATTTGCAATGATCCTGTTTTTCTATCTACATGTCACTCACATGAGCACTAGTACAGGAAAATCTTTTTTTTTGGGGGGGGGGGAGCAAACCTTAAAGGACAGAGTGTTAAAGCTTTACTGCAATTTTCTACCTTTTTATTTTCAAAGAGTGTTCTTTTCTGATGAATATATTTCCAATGCTTTCATTTAATGGTTGCTGTGTGCTGTAATTGGTGCTTCGATGGCTGAAGCATGGGGAAAGGGCCACAATCAATAGAAATTGATCACTAATTCTATGAGATCACTTTGTATGTTGTTGTTAAAGTATCATTTTGCCTCATTCAGGTTAATTGCTGTTCCACATTCAATCCTTGTGCTATGTTTACAGCTTATTAAAGAGTCTCTAGGATCTTCTATCATTTTCTCCTTGTTTCCACTGATAGAAATAGAGAGAAGTATTATGCACCTCTGGGCTTTTAAGGTATTTGTATTCCAATTCAGAATTTTTCTACTGCATTTAAAAGAGCACAGAATGGCAGTACAGATAGTGCAAACATAACTAAACCCCAGAAGGATCAGTGACTGGAAGATACCTCACCATGCTAGCCCACAGAACTCTCTTCAAGGTACAGAAGAACAGTGGCTATTTGATTTTTGCAAATAACATGGCTGAAAATCAAGCATCTTGTTTACAGATCGCATTTTCTTGAATCTATACATCCCATAGCCATGAACTGGATTGAACTACAGCTCCCAGGTGGCAATACCAGAATACAGGAAGTATTTCAATCCAGTTCTAAGCAGTAGAATAACAGGAATATGCTCAGTTAGTAAGGCAATCAGGAAAAAATGTAGAAGGCTCAGTTAATAAAGAAACCACACAATTGCCCTTTCATACACATACATATTCAGGGCCCACTTATCCATTAGGCACAGTAGGCAGTGTCTGGGGCCCACAAAAATGATGAACAAGGTGACAATGCCTATATTTCAGGTAAACACTAAGATAGCAAGAATAACAGACTAATATAACTTTCTGTTAAAAAGCTAAATATATATATCATAACATGCAGCTTGAAGTAAGATACATCACTAGAGTACCAGCATCTGGCAAGAGAAAAGAGGACCTGGAAACTGGGTGAAGGTCAAGAGAATGGGTCACAGACAAAGCGAATGTCTGGCAGAATGTTTTGAGGAACTTGAACTGGACAGCCCCAGACCACAGGACCACTTAAATAGAAATGCTCACAAGGAGAAACTATGTTTAAATGTATATCTGCTGGGCGGGGGTATTCCAGGAAAATGAAACCTATGTCATACCAGACATTTCCACATGCTCACAGCAGTAAGCTTCTTTTCTTGGATTGGTTCTTTTTTCTTGGTGATGATGCAATAGACATCTGCACATGTCTGAAACTAGCTCACTGAAAAGTATAAGAAGTGAATGCAGAGACAACAGCTTTGGACTTCTGGGGATCTTGGCTACCTAGAGTAACCTTTATTGCAAGAAAGCTCTGTCCACTTTTGGAATCTCCCGGCTGTGTTCTTCTTTGGGCATTGGCACACCAGGCAATGTGCCCATTTGGGTAACAAAAATGTTTTAATTTCTTTTAAAATCAGAAGGAAAAAATGAACTTTTAAGGTTGAAGAAAATGTTTTACTTTTATCACATCAAGAAAAAAAATAAAATTTTAGGGCCTGCAAAAATCTATTAATTTTTGCTTACAATGGAAGAAAAAAGTTGAAGTATTTAAAGTTATACAAAATAATTTTTTAATATTGGTATTATGGCAGGAGGGGCCTACAAAGGCAAAAGTGCCTAGGGTCCACAAAAGTTATAATGTGGCCATGCACACATTAACCCAAGGCAAAGAAGCAAGCATAGGGTTGCCAAGTCCAAATCAAGAAATATCTGGGGACTTTGGGGGTGGAGCCAGGAGACATTGGGGCGGAGCCAGGAACAAAGGTATGACAAGCATAATTGAACTCTAAGGGAGTTCTGGCCATCACATTTAAAGGGACAGCACACCTTTTAAAATGCCTTCCTTCCATAGGAAATGATGAAGGATAGGGGCATCTTCTTTTGGGGCTCATAGAATTGGACCCCCTGGTCCAATCCTTTTGAAACTTGGAAGGTATTTTGGGGAGAGGCAGTAGATGCTATACTGAAAATTTGGCACCTCTACCTCAAAAAACAGCCTCCCCAGAGCCCCCGATACCCATGGATCAATTCCCCATAATTCCCTATGGGAATCATTCATGGAGATGCATGATGGCTATGGGGGAAAGGCTTCCCCCGCCGGCCAGATGGCTGGGGGAGGGGGGAAGCCTGTAAAACTGGAGGGATCCCCCTCTGGGACCTGGGGATTGGGAAGCCTAAGCAAGCATCTGTTTTGGTAGGAGGGAAGCAGAGGGGGGAGGCAACATGGACAGATAACAGAATGCAAGTGCAAAACAACTATTTCAAACTTTTAATACAATGTAAACCTTTTTATAGTTCAAGAGTGCTCCTCACTGTCTGTGATCAGATTGCAGTTTAGAGAGAAGAGTGTTCACCCATCACCGATAACAACATATAGAAGAGAGAACATCAAAAAGCTAATGGAAGTAACTTTGTTCCCAAGAAGTACAAAAGAACTGAGCTAAGCATCATGTTTCAGTCTTCAGTTTTTTGCACTAAGGCCCTTTCTACATTCTTGTTTGATCCAGATTTTGCAAGCACTCAATTCACCTGCTACAGATCTGCATCACCTAAATTGATTCGGAATTTAAAAATTAGCTGCACACCTTTCCAAATGAAACAGTGTTATCTGCAGATATTTACTTATGTATTTGCAGATGTATTGAAGTCTTAGAATAATGTAACTCTGTTTCTGATCTCAGAAACACCAAAAACAACTGGCAAAAATGTAAATTGCAAAAAGACAACTATTTGTATTACTGTCTCCAACAGTATTTCTATATCCTGCTTCTTAAGAACTGTAACAAACAGTTGAATTAACATTTTGCATGCAAGTAAAGTGAACCAGTTTCAAAATCAATAAAGCAACTTATCTTTGAATTAAATACCTAGAGCTAATTTTTAAAAGTAAGATAACTAACACAGCAATCGGGGGGGGGGGGGTTGCACTCTTGGAGCAAACTTACTCCTACATTGGTGTAAGTCATAGTTCTGTCAGCATAACTGGCACTTACATCAGTGCAGACCTGCTGATGTGCCTCATTGCTTGTGGGTGACGGTGGCATGGTGTGGCAGCCATCCATCAATGCAACTGAGACATAGGCCTCTGCACCAACATAGTTGTGGATGGTGTTCAAGCCATTGCCAGAGTTAGTTAGCTCCCTGAGCCCTTTTAGCCTGAGGCAGAAAGTTACACCATAAAAAAAATGGCATGTAGGCACCCATGATTGTGGAAATATGCTTTCCCTGCTTCTGTATCCCTGCCCATTAGCCTCAGAGGAGCTTAGGATGCTGACTACAGCCTCAGTCAATCCTCTCCCTCCCTGGGGCAGCCAAGCCCTCTCTGTAGCACCCAATTGAAGCTCACTTTATCCTTCATAAACTTCCTCCAAGATATTGTACAACTCAGTAGGTAGGGCACACAGCTCCCTGTCATGTGCGCTTAGAGCAAGAGGCAAGGCACTTTGGGGGTGGAAGATGTACAGAGGGCACTTAGCACTATAGGATGAGCACTTTGTGCTGACACCCAAGGAGGCAAGAGAAGTCTATATTGTGGCTGACCTCTCACATTTCAGAACCCTTTGGAGACTCAATCCACAGAGGCACTCATACATGGACAGGTAAGCATGGGAAAGCATCACAAACCTGCTCCCCCACTCCCCTCACTTGAGGCTGGGTAGCATGACAGTGTCTTCTGCACTCAAGCCCAGCATTGAGCTCAGGCATGGGTTGATGCAACTTGCCATGGAAAAATTTCCCTGGAAAGCTTTCTGTGAGATGGTCTGTCATTTGCCTTGGCAGGGCACAGGGTGTGTCAGTGGATGGGTCCAGCAGCTGCTCCACTGCTTGTGGTGAACCAGCTTGGCAAGTGTTCCTTTAAATCATTCCCTTGTCAAATCACAGCCTTGAGCTGCAGCTGCTGCAGCAGATGGATTGCAAACAATCTGGGAGCACTTCAGCATGGGATGGTTGAGAGTGAGTTGGCTTGTTCCATCATGAGCCTCAAGGGGGTGGGCTTGTGGCACCCCCCCCCCCCCCCAATGGGCTGCCTTTGCAGACCCTGTCAGAACAAGACATCCATGGCTGAGGCTGGCATGGCACTTATGCCCGGTTGCCATGGTTCTGTTTTACTGCCTTGCAGGTGGAGATTCAACAGAGAGGCTTGTGGTTATGGCAAGTCCTGTGCTCCCATGCACTCTACACAGTCAACTATTCCAGCCTCCTCTTGAAACAGAGCTTCATGCCCAGCAAGCCTTTTCATGTTCTACCTGATATGCAATCCCACTTAGGCTCATGCCATGCGAGGCATTCTCAGTCCCCAGAATAGAAGTGGATGGATTCATCCCTCTTTCCATGGATTCCATTGCAATAAAGTCTATGCTGTGCCTCAACTTTGTCTCTGCTGCTTGGTTTCTGCTACATGGCAGAGCCTCAAATCTATCCCTGCCCTATCCCTCCACACCCCATCTGCCACTCCCACTGTGAGCTTACTGAGGGAATGTCTAAGAGGGAGGGCTTGCTCACCTCCCAGGCTTCTGTATGAAGGGGGAGGAGCTAGAGGTGGTCTAGGTGAGCAAACCAGCTTATCATGCCTGTTAGAGCATAAGGCTTGACCTGGGAGTCCCAGAGTCCATTCCCCACTTGTAACATGGAAGTTAGGTGGGTGGCCTTGGGCCAGATGCATATTCTTAGCCTGACCAACTCCATGGGTTTGTTGTGAGCATGGAATGGAGAAGAGGGGAATGATGCAACCTACCAGGATGCAGCTGGGGGGAGGTCACTAATGTAATGAGAGTGTGGATGAGGCTCCTAACTGTATGTCTGTTCCATGAAGACATCCAGAGGAGAAGGCATATGTGCAAGTAGCACTGTGGGGTACTGAGTTACAAAGGGGTCCCTGAGTTTGTGGTAGGGGAAGCCACTGCAGCAGATGGACTTGAAGAATTTGGGAAGGGGCTTGCCCGTGGAACATGCTGACATGCAGGGAAAACAAATAATGGCAGCCATGTGCCTGTCATTGGCATGGGTCTCTGTCAGGGGGCATGGTGGGAGACGATAATGGGGCGCTCCAGAGCTACCCTTCCTCACACTCAATTGTCATGTGCAATAGTATCTGCCCCAGGAATGGCCCATCAACTCAAAGTGCCCCTCCCCTTGGGTTGCACCCACTTTGACAGTATGCCATGAGACTACACTGCAGCAGAATTACCATGGACTGTCCTCACAAGCAGCAAGCATAACTTGGCCCTTAGGAAGATAACTAGGAGTGCCAAGGTTGTATGATGGCCAGCCTCTGCAGCACAGGTACAGCTCAAGATTGCTCTGCCCAACTCTAAAAGATGTAAGAAACTGAATAAATCTGATGCATGATTAACTTCTAAATAGTTTAGTAGATATCTCCATAATCATGAAAGCATCAGATATCAGATGAATATACTTCTAGGGCTCTTGACCATGTGATATGTTCTAGTATATTTTTCACTGTTGTGAAGGTTTCCTGCTACAGTATGCAAGCTGCTGAATTTGGAGCCAATTAGTATGGCTAATATTAAATGCTAATTTAAGATTTTCTTTCCTGATCTAATTGAAATCTGATTAAAACCATATGCGCTCATATTTTTAAAAGAAATTTGTTTAATAAATAGCTAAATTTCCCTACCCTTTGTATGTATTTTATGTAAGAATGCAATCACTAGTGTGTAACTGATGTAATTTATAAATCATTACAAGGTAATTGGACTTATCACTTACATGCTAATTAAACTTCAACTGAGTGCTCCATATACAATCAATTGATAGCAAATAAATACACTATACCCATCTTATTAAGTCTAACTGAACTGGTAAAACAAACACAATACTGATTTTAAAAATTAACTGGCAGCATGGTATTCCAGAAACTAAGAAAGCAAAGAGCTAACCTCATCATGATGTATCTCTAGCAGCCACATACAGACTGGGAAAAGTCCAAATGAGATAAAATGAGCATTGGTGGTAAGATATGTATGTATGTATAAATATATACATGCATACATACATACATTAAAAAGGTAGTCCCCTGTGCAAGCACCAGTCCATTCTGACTCTGGGGTGACGTCGCATCACGACATTTTTGTGGCAGACTTTTTAACAGGGTGGTTTGCCATTGCCTTCCCCAGTCATCTACACTTCCCCCCCAACAAGCTCGGTACTTATTTTACCGACCTCAGAAGGATGGAAGACTGAGTCAACCTCGACCTGGCTACCTGAACCAGCTTCGAACTCAGGTCATGAGCAGGGAGTTCGGACTGCAGTACTGCAGCTTTACCACTCTGCGCCATGGGGCTCCTTACATACATAGAAAATTTTAAAAAGGGCAAAATATGACATTTGTGTTTATTATTTTAAATGTTTAGTTTAGTTTAGTTTAGTTATGGTTTATATCCCGCCCTTCCCACCAAGTGGCTCAGGGCGGTTTATATTCTGCCTTTCAGAAAACTCTTATAAATCTACATTATATAAAAACAAGTTATAAACAATAAATATGTAATAAAACAGCATCACATTCATAAGACAGAAATAAGGCACAGCCAACTAACAGTAAAATGATACATCAAAATTGCAATATTAAAGACAAATAGAAAGAGACATGTCTTACACCTCCTCTTAAATAAAGCACAGAAGAACTATACATTTCTAGGAGAAACATATTTGTTAGCTATAGAGACAATTGCTGCAAAGACCCTGTAGCAGCAGTCAGGGTTGCATCATGATGATTCCATATTCTTATAGGAAACTGAGGATCTCTGCCTGCTGCACCCTCAATATATGTCTGGAAATGTGGCAGCAAGCTCATCAAAACAGTTCTCACATCATTGACTGGGAGAAAGGCTAATGCAGCAAGAGATTTCAGTGTAATTTAACACCCTTTGACCTCAGTGTGTGGAAAGGCAATCCTTACTGCATTCATACAAGCCTTCTCAAAATCCACTAAAAATTTTTGAGGTGACAGATCTGGAATCAATAGCTTCATTATTTCAAACATTCTATTATAAGTGTCCATGTTCTTCTTTTTTTTTTTTTTGAAGTAAAATATAAATACATGGTGGATTGAATTACCCACCTTGGCATGCCATGTGTACAGTCGGCAAAACATATTTGGCACTTTATCAAAGGTGGCATCTTCATAGATGGTATCTTTGTTTAATTCAAGCATAAGATCTCTATCACCTAAAACCAGAATTCTGTCTGGATTTTTCCATACCGGAATCATGAAGTATCAGTTGCCTATACTTTTCAGGAATGTCAAAATGTATGGTTTTGGGGTTAGGCAAATTACTGCCTGCTCTGTGATAGCTTCTCTTTCTTAAATAGCAGAAGTAGTTAAGGCCTCATAGATCTAATACCCTCAAAATTTCAAAAGGCTTGGACCAGGGGGTCCAATTCTATGAGTTCCAAAATAAGGTGCCCCTATCCATTATTTCCTATGGAGGGAAGGCATTTAAAAGGAGCCTGGTCCCTTTAGCAATGCTGAGGGTTTTTTTCAGACTGTTGTAACTCCTTTGTGGCCAGGCAGGCCTTATTAGGTTGAAAGAAGTCTACTCCCTCTTCCTCTGACTCCCACAGACCTTGTTACTAAAATAACTTCTTTGTGATATCAGACAGCTACTACTGCAGATATGCTGATGTCGATACGGGGTCACCCTGTTCAAGGCAGCCTTTTTTGGTGCTTTCTGCTGTGGGGAAATATGTGCTCCATCTGCACTTCTTCTCATCACATTTACCTTCTTTCAATCAAGGACATAAGGTTTGTTGCTAACAAACTCAACCGGATCAGAGTCAACGTTCTGGTACTAACCTTCAAGGCCCTAAATGGTCTGGGAACAACATATCTGTGGGACCACCTCTCCTGGCATACCCCCACCAAAGAGGTGAAATTCTCTGCTGAATGATATTTGTGTCCTGTGCAACCTAATGCAGTTCTACAGGGTTTATAAGGCAGATATGCTTCACCAGGTCTAGGGCTGACAACACTTCCCTTTTCTCTCCTCCCCCTACATGGGGATAAGGATATAATTCTGGTTTATTTAAGCATCATCTGAAATTGCTGTTGTATTGCTACTGCTTTTATTGTTTTAAATAGATTAACTTGATTTGTGAATATATTTACTGGAATGATTGTTCATCTGCCTGAGTCCACTGTGGAGGGAGTGTTGTCTATAAGTTGACTGTATTAATAAATATAAATATAAATATAAATTATAAATAAATAATACTGCACCTCTACAAGACTGACCAACAGAGCAAAGGCACCTTAATTTCATTGGCCCAGGCCCCTCCTAGCACCCTTTCCCAGTTCAAACTACCAGTCTATTTATTTTTATTTGGCCGCCTGTTCCTGGCATGTTTTTTTTATTCATGCCATTGGTTCCTGCCTATCCAGATATCAGCTTGCTGGTAGTTTGCACAAATGTTTGGCATAGGGTTGCCAAGTCCAATTCAAGAAATATCTGGGGACTTTGGGGATAGAACCTTGAGACACTGGAGGTGGAGCCAGGAGCAAGGGTATGACAAACATAATTGTACTCCAAAGGGAGTTCTGGCCATCACTTTTAAAGGGACCGCACATCTTTTCAATGCCTTCCTTCCATAGGGAATGATGAAGGATAAGGGCACCTTCTTTTGGGGCTCATAAAATTGGACCCCCTGGTCCAATCTTTTCAAAACATGGGGGGTATTTTGGGGAAAGGCACTGAATGCTATACTGAAATTCTGGTGCCTCTACCTCAAAAAATAGCCCCCCTTAGGTCCCCAGAGATCAATTCTCCATTATTTTCTATGGGAATATCTCCATAGGGAACAATAGAGTTTCCAGAAAGCATTTCCCTCCCCTCCCCCCACTTTCTGATGACTCTGAAGTGGGGGGAGGGTCTCCAAACCTGGGAGATCCCCTGCCACCACCTGGGGATTGGCAACCTTAGTTTGGCAGGTTTGGGCCTACCTCTTTTGGAATTTGACATTCACACTTTTCGTATAGGTGCCATCACTACTGTTTCTAAACTGGGGCTCCTGCCCACAAAAATCCAGTCCATTGGTTGCTGGCACTCAGTTACCATTAACTCTTACATTAACTCTTACACATTAACTCTTATATATTTATCTTATTTCAGTTTGTACAGACCAGCTCAGAAAGGTCTGGATCATCAGGCACAATATTGTTTACTGGGTGGGCCAGTATGCAGCCTCTTCCAGTTGGGGGGGAATCACTGGGGCTTGTCAAGCATCTACATGTCACCAGAGGGGAATGCATTGGGCTTCCCTATTAGAAACTGCATCTCAGCAGGTTTTTCATCATGGTCTGCTCAATTGCTTAATTATTCAGCCAGGAGAGAATGATGTGCCTGCTACAAAGGGATCCAAGTTGCATTAATAGATTGCATCAGATCTTGAAATCCTCACAGCCAGCGCTTGAATTCAGCAGGAGCTCACAGGAGCATAGCTCCTGAATCTCCAGCCAGGGTCTGCTTGCAGTGGGGAGTTCTCTCCCCACTGCACAAAGATCCCAGAGCATATACAAATGCTACTGAGCTCCTGCACCTTTTTTCCTACAAAATGACCCCTGCTCACAGCACACTTTCCTCATGCCAGGTTACTCTAGTCAGAGCTTTGGAGCTCTGGAACTGGAGACCTGCGATCCACCCAGAGAAAGTGGATTTAGCAAGAAGGAAGGTCTTCAAATGTTCAGGAAAAGCCATCGTGGCTTTGGGCAGCTCCATCTTCAATATGTGGACATTTCTTTTCAGCAGGAGTCTTTACATAGGGTGGACAGTGTTTACCTCTCCAAGTGGGGAATGGACATTTGGCTGTTCAGCATATAGTATGCCTTGCATTGTTGGCTGTAGGCGTAGAAGCTTTGGTGGGAGCACTGGGTGGCTTTCCCCTTCCATTGCTCTGTGGCAGTTTTGTGCATCTGGGCAGATTCTTTTGGGGGAGTTGGGCCTGTGTGCCCACCTCCCCCATTTGGGGACTTTCTTATGAAGTCTGGGGATTTCAGCCATCACACAGTAGGCCCAGCTTGGGGGTTGTGCCCAGGCTCACCCCAGGTGACAAACAATACCATTCAGCAGCAGCCACCCTTGTGATACCACTAATAGTTGTCACTCCTGGGCTTTTCCCCCAGCAGGCAGGCTGTGGAACATCTTATCAAGTGGCAGGCAGGTCACAATTCCCAGGATCTGCCCCCATGCTTCACCAATGCTCCTTCATCTGTAATCAATAAATGCTATGTCTTGTTTCATTACAATAAGTTTGGTGTTGTGTGTTTTGTGACTTTCCACAAGTTCTCTCCTTCTAGGGGAAGAATGATGGCTCAGTGGTAGAGCATCTGCTTGCTAAGCAGAAGGTCCCAGGTTCAATCCCTGGCATCACCAACTAAAAAGGGTCCAGGCAAATAGGTGTGAAAAACCTCAACTTGAGACCCTGGAGAGCCGTTGCCAATCTGAGTAGACAATACTGACTTTGATGGGCCATTGGTCTGATTCAGTATAAGGCAGTTTCATATGTTCATATGTTCTAAGCCCTTGACCTGCAATGAGGTTTTACAAAGTCAAGCAGATACCACATCTCTTTTTGTGTTATTTCTAGAGATTTTATCTTTTTGTAAATAATTGACTATTTTTGGAAGAGTACAAATGAGAAATCCATTATACTCAGTGTGAAGAATGAAATTGATTTTAATGGAATCTAATAGCATACTAAGTTTTTAATACACTCCCGTGTATATTTAGCCATTTAAAAAAAAAGTCAGGCTCTGCTCACTTGTAAGTTTTATGGGCAGTGTTCTGTTCTTTAAGCTATGTATGATTTTTACATCCTAGTTACCCTTGTGCAATAAAAGCCTTGAATTACTACCACTACTCAAGACAATCATTAAGGAAAGCAAGTAGGAATTTGCTTTCATATGGATAGCAAGATTAAGTTTTTAAATCATAGTAGGAAAAATGTTATATGCACAATGGATGAAAAATAACTCTCTCCATGGATTTCACAAATATGCATACTGGGCTAGGTGATAGCAAAATGGAAATCTCTTTCAGCATAGTGGTGATGTTTCAAAGGCAAAAGTAGAAGCTTTTCGAACAAAGCAAGGCATTAACCTGGAGTTCAGCTTCATGAATGGCTTTGGACCCCTTCTCCTCCTACCTGCTGTGGAGCAGAACTAAACCCCTCTTTGCTAGAACAAGTGGTGAAGAAAGGTGAATGAAGGGATAAATGGACAAGTGGAGACAGGAGGAAAAACGACAGTATCCTTTGTTCCTGCTGTGGATCAAAACATTTACAGGGGGAGGGAAGAAAACTGGTTTCATGGCATGAAGAAGGAGCCTCTGGTCTGCAGTTTGCAAAGTCTTCGTACTGAACATCAAGCTTGACTGCTACCTTGCTGTTTTGTGAAATGCTGGTTCATCCTAAACCAAACATTATGGGGATTTTCTGAGGACCAACTCCGCAACCTACATTTTTTGTTTATTTTGGGAAATACCGAATTTAGCCATCAAGGAGAAGAATTGCTCAACTGAAAGAAGATAAACTTTAGATGGGATATTTCCCTTTTTCATTCTGTCTGTATGAACATAAGAAGAGACGTGCTGGATTAGACTCAAGGCCCATCTAGTCTAACACTCTGCCCACACAGTGACTGATTGGCAATATGCTTAAAACAAAGAGAAATACTTGGGTCTTATAAAAGGACAGAAGCTTCTATGAAGCATGCACAGATTGCCACATGCAATTGGAAAAGGTCTGGTAGGCAGTTAAGGACGACGCTATGCAACCTTTCCTCATCCCAATACTGCACTTCATCCTTTTCCCTCTGCCAATGCACTAAACTGAAAGTTGAATGAGCTTTCTACTATTGTCTTATAATCTGAATAGTTACAGCCAAATGTGGACTAATGCCACACATAGTTAATTTAAAACATTTTTTTTTAAATAGCTGACTGATTATTTTAATATGGGCCAATTCCAAATTAGGTGATAGGCTCCTGGAGAGAATGAAGTATCACAATACCTCCTTAGTACAATGAGTCATATTTTCTTCATACCAATCACTATAAAGAGTTAATTCAATGAATTGAGTGTAATAAAAAAAAATCTTTCTCCTTGCTATTAGATTGCTGTGCAGAATGTTTGCAATTGCCATTAACTAACAACATAAAGAAGATAATCATTTGCCTACAGTTACAGCTAATCAAACTGGATGCCTTAGTAGTTGCCAAAGTTGTTTGCTGCTGTATATTTAGTTTCTCCCTCCTTCTACATGTCTAATAAAATGTAACTGTTTTGTCACGTGAGGTTATACATATCCACACTCCCTACAAGTGGTAATCACTTGTGGTAATCACACCTACAAGTGGTATATAAGCACAAGGAGTCATGCAACATGTGAGGAAGGCATGGTTAAGTTGTTCTAGACACTACAAAGAGAGAGGGGAAATCTAGACATGGCTGCCTTTTTTGTCAGCAGCAATAATGTCTAGTTCCAGTCATATGCTGCATTCGTTTCCAGTTCTGCTTTTTAAATTTGATAACCAAAGATATTCATGTAGATGGATTCAAACATTTCTTATGCTATAAGGGGGAGCACATGTGTGTGTTTATGTTTTAACTGCTCTCTCTCATCTATCGTTCATCATGCTACTTTAAACACTGTTTAATGTTTGAAATGCTTTAATATTTTTCACCTTGGCCATCCTGAGTTGGATGGAAAAGTGACATCAAAATGTTTTAAATAAATAAGTGAATAAATAAACATGTTACCTATGCTCCCTTTTTAACTGTTTTATTTTCTCCTTTGGGCATGAGAACTGTTTTATGAATCTCATTTTAGGCTGCTGAATATTTTAATGCACTTGACTTGTTTTAATAATGACAATCCTTACAGGATTGTTTTATCTTTGTGAGTTGTGTTTCCAGCTTCTCAAGATGCAATATATACATTTTCTAAATAAATAAATAAAGCAACTGTTGTTGCCATCAATGTTGTTTTGAAGCAGCATGTTATATTGTAATATATATTTATGGCCTGAATGTTGAGAATACCTTGTTTAATAAGCATTCAACTGTTCTTTCTCCCTTTTCTTTTGGGCTATGCAGTTGCTGTCAAGACAGAAAAAGGAGCACACTATTGATCAGCTGAGATTTTTCTACTACACCAATTTCAAGTAGTGTTAGATTGCACAGTTTTTCAGACCCCCTATCTCAGGATTAATAAAGTAGCTAATTCTCAGCTACATATAATGAAAGATGGAATCCAAATGCAAACATTTTCCACCTTGGGTACACAGTGGCTTAATTACTAACGTTTCTTAACACTTCAGCACAGAGCTGTCGATTAGCAGAGGCTTACAAGTAGTTTTAACTCAAGACCTAACTATTGATCATTTGGTGTTCAACAATATTACATTAATTGCTAGGAGTAGGCACGTATTTTAATATGCTTTGCAGGTACTACTTTTAGGATAAGGACTGAAACCTCATTGAAAAAGGATGCTCTTTATAACTCTATTGCATAATCCATCTATATATTTTAACCGTTTTTGCAGTTGCCTTAAAACCCAGGGTCCACGTACTCCAGGATTTAATGAATGGTGCATCCAAAGTTCATATTTCGCTGTACTGAAACCAATATGCTGACACCTTCCATACTCATATGTCATTATTAATAACATTAATGCATTTATCAGGACTAAAAATCATCATTTCACTCATAAATTCTAACTTTTGATAAAAAATCCAACTGGCGATTATAAAGCAAATTTACTCTATGGAAAGCACATAAAAATAGGTAGATATGGCCCCGACTCTCATTCATTAATCTACTTTTGGAGTTATTTTGGTGATCCTGAAGATGGTTTTATATCTTAAGCTCATAAACTAATTAAGAGCATAGTACTAATTTTGTTAGTATCTTGAATGAGTTCTAATTGACTCTTGCAAGATTAAATTGTTCTTTTTCAATGTGCTAATTCTTCTACTCATGGAGCCCCTAAAACACTAGTGGCATATGGGCACTATATAAAAAAGAAGCATTATTCCTCTTTGTCTTCTTCTTATTAAGTGTATATATTATGGCATACTTGTATAACATAAAAACCTTTCTAAAAGGCGGTGGAAAATTTCTTTAGAATTTGCTTTCATTAATATTACATTTGTAAAAGAGATCTCTGTATTGCTATCAGAGTAAGACATAAATGTAGGACTGAGCTGGATGGGAGTGGTTTCCCCCCACATATTTTTATTGGCATTTAATTTTAAATGTTAAAAAATCATGTTCACCTTTATAGGATGGCTGATCTCAGTCCTATTCCTTCAAGGGACATACAACCTGATCCAGAAAGGATGAAACTTTAAATCCTGAGTCAGACCTTCCACTTTCTAAAAGTACTTTCATCTATTAGCCTGCATCCACTCCAAAACTGCCTCCAGGCTACAGGGTTTCTACAGCCTTAATGGGATTTGTTGGGATTAAGCTTCAGTTCAGTTGGAAGCATGATATAAAACAGAGTATCATCCATATATTGGTGACAACCCAGCTTAAATCTCCAAATAACCTCATCTAGTACTTTCATGTAGATGCTGAAGAACATAAGGGACCCAATGGGACCTTGCAGGACCCCACAGGCCAAAGGCCAAGTGGCTGAACATCTGTCCCTGAGCACTGCCTTCTGCAAGCAGTCTAGATAGGACCAGGACTATCATAAAATTGTGGATAGTCAGTCCAGGATGATACCATGACAGAGGATATTGAAAGCTACTAATTTTTTTTAGTAAATAGACAGATTTTGTGTATGATTCAGCTTCACAGTGTAAACTATAAAGGTTAAATACAGGGGTGATCTTAGCCATGGGAGAACTGGGGCAGCTTCCCCAGGCCCTGCATGAGTTAATCCCTTATGCTGGAGGATATCATCAGCAACATACACCCATCTTCTGCACACCACTGCTGCCAGCTTCTCTGCAGTGGGTAATCTTGGCTTCAGGATGCCCTCCACCCTGATTGTTAAGCCATCTCAATGACTAAGGTAGAAATAATTAGGAATGAAAATGAACTGGCTGACAAACTAAAGTTCATCATGAATTCTGGCTAGTTTGTGAAGCAATGTATGTGAACTGAAGCACCACCATGAACTTTCATGAATATTGATGCAGTTCATGGCAGTTTGTGAAGAGCAGAAAGCAGGGGTCTTCACAAATAATAGCTGTTTGGTTTAAATGGCGGCCAGACATTAAAACCGCCAAAGGAATCTGCTTCCTTTGAAATGCTGCTCGGAGCAGAAAGTAAGGGTTAAAATAGGTCTGAGCCTGGGACTGGATGGGGCTAGCTGACCAAGAAAGCCCCTTTAAACAAATAAACTGCACAGAGCAAACTGCTTTCACAGCTCAGCTGTTTAATGAGCTTTCTTGGCAGCTAGCACCTGGGGCTTTCTTGGGCAGCCAGAGCATGGGGCTGGGCTGTCCAAGAAAGCTCCTTTAAAGAATTGAGCCATAGGAGCAGGCTGTTCCCATGGCTCAGCTGTTTCAAGCATGAACTCTATTTGGTTGATATGCAAGCCAACTGGGTATGTGGGGTTTGTGTTGCAGTTCATGATTTGTCTGTGAACCAAACCGCATTTTTGTGATTCATGCCAATCCCTATAAATGATCCTAGAAAGGGCCCAAGTCCCCAGGTCTCTGGCCCACCCACATCACTGCTCTTTTTAATGAAAGAGGAAAAGCATTTGGAGAAGCAGCATTTGCTTTTCCTGCCCATCCACCAGACTGATGCATTCAAGGTGGTAGCAGCAGAAGCAGCTCATACCCTCCATGCCCAGAGTTTGGCCAACTGCTCAGTGCAATAGTGGTTGCTCATGCCCATCATGCTGCAGAGGCCACCTCTTGCTTGAGGCCTAGTTGGCCTCTGGAGGTAGGGCAAGGAACAGGGGCAGTAATTGTGGGGTCCCATCCTGGACTTTTGCTTAGAGCCCCAGAATCAGTAAGGTCCAGGAGCTGAATTTAGCTGAGGTTCCTGACACATCTACAGGAGCTGAATTTAGCTGAGGTTCCTGTCAAATTTACAATGTCTTCAGGGAAAATTTAACAAAGCTGTCTTTAGATCCTATCATATTTCTCCTTTCAGGCCTCATTGATTAAGGAAGTGAAGTGATGTAAGATGGCTCCAAGATATGAAGTTTAAGAAGCCTGAAGCAGTTTCTCAAAAGAGTAGTCAAATAATGGAAAATAAGAAATAGAGCAGCAAGAGTAAAGGTGGAATTAATTAGGTGCTTGTATGTGTGTAAAAATACACTAGATAAGTATTGCCACATGTATATGAGTGAGACAGTTCTTGAAGACTTAAAGGAAGAATGCTTGTGAGTGAATATGTATGGGAGATATCTTCTTCGTGATCTGTGCTTCACACCGATGGGATACAGTGAGCCTGTGCTAATCCTGATTGGTACTTCTAAAGCCTAGGGGGAAAGGATTTCCACACCCCTCCCAACAGGCATACACAAGGCCTCTACTGTGCAGGCCCACTGGGATGGGCGCAAGGATCCCACCAGTTCCTTTCTGACCGCCGCACAAATAAGAGCTTACCTTTTTTGCTCTCGTTGGTACTCATTTTTTCTTCAGATTCTTATATCTTTTCTCCATTCCTCAGATTGCCTAAAACAAAATTGAACTTTGGTGAGTCACTTTTAGTGGTTTTTTCCTCCTCACACAGGGAGGAAATTATCTTCCTTGTACACCCTGGCATCCCTTCCATCATCTCATGGGAAAACTTTGGGGGTGCTTCAAATGCTGCAAAAAGTGCAGCAGCAAGCTCCCTCTATCTGATGGCCATGACCTCTGCCTACTCTGCCTTGGGGAAGTGCATAAACTGGAGACTTGCACCCACTGCACAAAGTTCTCCCAGAAGACCTGTAAAAATCGAGCAGTGAGAATTCAGATGGCTCTATTGGAAGCAGCACTTACAGCCACTACCATATCATCCCAATCAGACTCGGGACACACCTCCATGCCAACCCAGACTATGTCGATGTCCACGGTGCCAGCTCGTTCTGACGCTGATGGGTTGGTGCCAAAATGCTCGACTTGGGCAACTAACTCAGAAACCTCCACTCCTGCCAAGAAATGCAGGGAGGGCAAAAAGCATAAATGGCACAAGGATAAGATCCATAAAAAGGACTCCACCAAGAGCCCTCATGGCCAAACAGGCAAGAAATCCACCTCACTTTGTATTAGAGAACTGGGCACTCTCCCACCACTTCAACTTCTTGACTCGCTGATTCAACAGCTTTCACAGCCTGAACTCCAGACCCAAGATGTCGCTCTTTCCAACTTTGAAATTGACCTCACCCAACAAACCTCCAACTCCCTATCTTTGGGAATGGAGGGTAGTCCACAGACCAAGGTGAATCCTCTTCTACCTTGACACCTTCCACCTCGACAAACTGAGAAACCAACAGAACCATTACAAAAGTCTCTGACCCTCCGCTGCCACCCCCACCACCTAGCTGGGATCAACATCAGTTCCAATATCTCTATGGATCCTACCCAATACCATCCACTTTCCTGTGGCTTCCACCCCCACCCCCAGATTGGGATATGTGATTGATGGCCTCCTGCCACTCTTGCCATTGGGATCCATGCCGAACCCCTGACCCAGCACAAAAACCTCAGCCTGAGGAGCTGGCACCCCCGGCACAAAAAAAAGCTCCACCTCAACCACTGAGGCCAAAGACTCCACCTCGACCAACGCCAGACCTCTCTGAAGGGGAAGCCTGTTCATCTTACTCTGTGGAGTCCAACAGTGAGCATCAAGAAGCTCTAGATTCTGATACTGAACCCTCCCCTCCACCACACCTCTTGGAGGATGCCCCAGTTTCCCCGTTGGAAGATCTTTGTGCTTATGGGGATTTTGAGAAACACATGACTCAAGCGCTCTCCTTACTGATCACATAGCCGCAACTCATTGTTATGGATACAGTCTTTGATATCGTACAACACGATGTGTCAACCCCGGTAGCCCTACCAATGATGTCAGTCTTCTTTGAAGTCACAAAAGCCCCTTGGGCAAAACCTGCATCTACACCGATCTCATCCAGACATACAGATCACATGTACAAAATCCAAGAATCGGATGCAACATTCCTACTCAACCATCCTAAACCTAACTCGGTGGTTGTCTCTTCATCCTCAAAAAGCAAGCAAAAGCATTCTATTCCTCCAGACAAGGAAGGCAAGAAACTCGACTCCGTTGGCTGGAAAGTCTATTCAGCAGGAGCCCTTGGCATTAAGATGAACAACTCCAAGGCCTGCATGGCCAGATACCACTTTGCATTGTGGCAGAAACTTACCAATATCTTACCTTCACTACCAGAGGAACAGGAAGTCAAACAGATCCAGAAAGGGGGCATGCTGGTCGCCAAACAACAAGTTAATGCCGCCAAACACTCACTGGATGTTTTTGCAAAAACCCTTACCACTGCCTTCACTCTTCAATGGCATGTTTGGCTCTGTATCACAGCTCTACCGCAGGATACAAGGGCCTGGGTGGAGGACCTCCCTTTGGGGGCCATGGCCTTTTTAGTTCTACCACTGATATGGTGCACCAGAACTTATATAAAAGCATAAAAACTTCAAAAAATCTGGGAGTTTCCTCCTCATCTTGATCCAAACCTAAAACCTGGACCAAAACATGGGCTTGGAAGACCTACTCTAAGTCCTCCCCGGAGCAACCATGGTCATCCAGACCCCAGCAGAGCCACTCTAGACCCTTCTATGGGTTGAAGTCTAAATTCTCTCTGCAACAACAGCAACAGTGGCAAAAAGGGAGAAAAACACCCAAGCAGGGCCTTTGACTCCTGCCTCCACCAACATCAGATGTTTGAGAACTGCAAGACATTAACATCAGATGTTTGAGAGCCACAGGAAGGAAGGAAGGAAGGAAGGAAGGAAGGAAGGAAGGAAGGAAGGAAGGAAGGAAGGAAGGAAGGAAGGAAGGAAGGAAGGAAGGAAGGAAGGAAGGAAGGAAAGAAAATAGATGGGGGTAGGAGGGAGGGAGAGGTAGAAAGAAAGGAACTTTAAATGCATTCTCCAAGATGCAGGTGGGCATGGTTTGCAGAAGTGATTTAAAGAGAAAAATGCTTTTTCCAAGTTGACCAACAGGGTGGCCAGGGCTTAGAGAGCCACACAATATGTGTGAAAGAGCCACATGTTGCTCCTGAGCCACAGTTTGGCCACCTCTGTCCTAAAGCGACAACTTGATAATGTCACTTATGGTTTTGTGTTGGACATGACATGATGTGTCATGCCAATGGCAGAGAACCTCCAGGGAGGGGTAAGGGATAGTTACCTTCATCTACAGGAAAATTTTTCCCAGAAGTCACATAAATGATTGGCTAAATTTGGCATGTAACAACTGGTAAACACATATTTGAAACATTTCTAAGAAGTTATTCATCTCTGTCTTCTGCAGCTGCTAAAGCTGAAGGAAGAAATCTCAGCAGAGTTATTCTTGCCTAAATCCAATTGGCTACCACTTTGGCATGAGTTATAAATTGGCTTACACAATAATCCTAATAAATATTTCACTCACCATTTTATATTTAGTCATTCTTTTATCCTCCAGAAATGTTGTACAACAATACTGTACAAGAACCCCTTTTTGCCAGAACATTCAAGAAGTTTTTACATAACCTTAGCTATCCTAAATAATTCAGAGCCTTTGACTTTTTTTTTCTTTTTGCTGCTTTAAGTAGTTAATATATGAATCATGGCTTCCTGCTACTCCCCAGGGTGCCCCCAACTCATGCTTAGAATGGCCATTAATTCATACTCCAATGGGTAATTGTTTCATGTTACTTTAGGAAATCCTTTCTCTCTTCCCATAGTACCTCACTAGGAAGCACTTAGGATTTTAACTGAGGCTGAAGCAGCAGCAGTGACCCTTGAAATCAAACAGATTTAAATAAAGTTTATGAGAAGTAGCACCACTATGTGGTGTTGAAATTATGCTCCTGACAACTTCCTCTAAAATTTCACAGTGTGTGTATCGTATTAACAGGCATTAAACCTCTTGATACTGGTGAAATCTGTGCTTTTGGCAGAGTTCCTCATAATCCTGTTATTTGGCACAGGTAAAAGCTGTAAAAACACTGAGATTTTTAACCTCTTTCACTCATCTTAAAGCATCCACAGTCATAATTCTCAATAGGGGAGTATTAGAAAAAAACAAACGCATGTTTTCCAGTTTCAGGTATATCAGACCTCAAAAAATCCGTAAATACTGAATTTCCTGATAACCAATACCAAGATATTATTGGGTTTCAGGAAATATTTGGCATTTCCAAATATATTCAGATCTATTGCCCCCCAGTTGGGAGAAGAAGGCAGACATGAGTGTTGGATAACTAAAGGCCACTTTATTAACTTTAAATAGTTTAAACAGCAAGGGCATCTAACTTGCGACATAGGCAAGTCCAGGAGTCATCAAACCCCCTTTCTTTCCCAAGCAACAAGGGAGCCCCCTAGCCCCAGGCTGGAGCCAACAGATTGTAGCTCTGACCTGGCTGGCAAGGCAACAGGGATCACCCAAGATTCCTCCCCCGTGCCGTACAACTTAAGGGAAGCTTCAAATCAGAGCAATCCCAAAGGCAGTCAGCTTTCCCTGCCCAGAGCCGTGCAACTCTAGACTGTACTCACCGACTCCTATTCCTAAAGGGTTTTTGCTGGGGCTTCACCAAAACCACATCTCATGCCCACTAACTTCTGCCAACAATAAAGGGATAACCTATTTAACAGCACCACCAAGCCAATTACCCAGCCTCTGCTGCAGCCCAAGGTAGGCAAAAAACATCTGTTCCACTGCCAATTCTGAAAGAGGTGAAAATTCCTACTTGTCCCCTCACCAAGGCAACCAGCCAAGCCAAAAGCCTGCACTGCTTACAGGGTGGGAGGGTGGGCCACAACCGGGAGAAGACTGCTGGAGGAGGTGGGACCAGCTATGAAGCATGCCAGCCCCCACCTCCTCCCAATAACACCCAGATGCGGCTTAGATGCAAAAATACGCCTCTCCCTCCTTACGAGAGGGCAAAGGCAGATCCCTAGCCATACAGGGATCTGCAACCCCAGGCTGTACTCACTGACTCCTGTCCCTAAAGGGTTTTTGCTGGGGCTTCACCAAAACTGCATCTCATGCCCACTAACTTCTGCCATTGCCAAGGCCAAGCCTCTGCTTAGGCCCTTGTGCCCACCAAGAGACCTAAAACCATTCAAAGCCCTTGCTGTAACTCTTCCAAAAATACATCCATGCCAACCTCTGAAAACAATGAGCCACCCAGAATACAAAGCTGTGGCCACAGATGAGGACTCATCATCTTTCACCTTTGACAACTGGAGTTAAAAAAAAGGAGAACAATAAACCACAGAACAGGCATGTAGAATGCTTAAAACTGAACCCAACTAGAAGAACAAGTCAGGGAAGGACCATTGGGTGCACATATTATTTATATGCAGAAGAGCGCCATCAACCCAAGCACTGAATGTCTTAAGTTCTAAACCGCAAAACTGACGCTGTGGAAGCTGCCCCAATCAAAAAAAAAAGAATGAGTACAAAAATGAACCCCAGACAGTCCAATCCTATCCAATGCATTGGATGTTACTGCCCAAAACTGGTGCTTAGTCGATGGGGTTCCGTCCTGATGGCAAAAGAAAAGGCTGCCTATTGATCCCCTCAAACTCATCTATTCTGCCAGTGCAAAGACTGGACACAGCTTTCTCTTGGAGCAAGCTCCCAAAGAGACAACCATCTGAGCCCGCCTCTGATCCATTTTGGAGTGTCTCACAGAATATAAGCTTTGCCACCAGCCAAACTAACATCCCGCACTAACAGCGCCTGGCAAGATGTGTCATGCTGAGACCCAGCTTACAAACCCACTTATGCAAAGAGCTCCAAAGAAGGTGACCAAGCGGGCCTCATAAGGTGAGGAAAAAAACCTCATTCCAGGTGCCATAAAGGCCCAAGAGCACCGAGGGAGAAATGAGTTGCCTGGTATCTTGGATATGCAAGGACTTATGCGTCCAGCTCTCCAAAACCTTGCACACTCAAAAATCTCCCATAAAATCCATAACGCCCCCCCCCCCAACCTTACTGGCATGGGCAATACCGATAACTGCCTTTTAACAGAACTAACAGCTAAACCCTTGCATTTCAATATGACACAAAAGTGCAAGAGATGGTCCACTGGAACTGGCCATAACTGCTGATACCCTACTTCTTGCCTAAAAGCCTTAAACTGGTGAACTGCCCAGTCATAAGCCATCTTCATAGTTGGGACAATGGAGAGGCCTATTGCCCTGCAAACTTAAGCTTTCCAACCAGCCAGAGCCCGGGGAGGTGGGGGGCATCTGAACAGTTGAAGATCAGCTTCTGGGCCAACTGATGAAATCTCTCCATCTGTTTATGAGAGAGAGCATCGGATACCCTATTATTAACCCCCAGTACATGCCTAGCCAGAAACTGGATATTATGCTGGAGGCAAGCAAGGGTAAAAGCCCAAACTAAAGATATAGCCCTAGCTGATTTGGATGTAAGGGCATTGACCACATGAACCACAGCTAAATTGTCACACCAAAAGTGGACAGTGTGGTTGGCCAACTCATCATTCCATAGACAAATCATAACAAAGAGTGGGAAGAACTCCAAAAAAAAGTAAGACCCCTAGTGACACCATCCATAGCCCATTCTTTGGACCACTCCTCAGGGCACCAATGCCCCTGAAAATAAACTCCAAAGACCCAGCAGCATCTGACATTATTTGAAGTTTGGCTTCCAACCTCATATCACTTCTCCAAAAGGATATTCCATTACAAGAATGCAAAAATACAAGACAAAACTTCAGATCATCTCTTCCCGCTGTGGTAATTTGAATCCTATGATGAGATAATCTAGTACCCCTCATGGCATCACAAAGCTGACATAGAAAGGCATGCCCAGGGACCACAACTCTGCATGCAAAGTTAAGGTGACCCACCAGCTGTTGAAACTCATTCAATATGGCCTTTATCTCTATAAACCTCTGTACCGGACTACATAAATCATACAATTTAACTTGGGGAAGACTTGAAGCCTGAGCAATCATGTCCAGCTCAATCCCAAGGAAGGTATATACCTGTGTCGGGCCCTCCATTTTCTCATGTGCTAAAGGAACCCCAAGCTCAGTATAGGGATGTACAAAAAAAAATAAAATTCGGAAGTACACGGATTCGGAAATATTCGGGGGGGGGGGGGAGGGAATACAGAATCCTGTATATTTCTGAATTCTGTAGTCAGAATAGCTGCATATAAGGTAGATGTGTGGCTATTTCCGAATATATGGCTGCATTATACCCTATGGGCCATTGAAATCAATAGCAAATAGGGTATATTTGAAGCCGCCTGGAGGGGAGGGGGTTTGAGGGAGAGCCCCCAAATTTGCAGGGGAACTGCAGGAGACTCTCCCCTACAAACCCCCCAAGTCCCAAAAAGATTGGGCCAGGGGGTCCAATTCCTGGGGCACCCAAAGCCAAACCTAACTTCACACCAGAGAATCTCTATAGGATACAAATGCACTATATACATCTATCTACTCTATGAACCCTGCCACACAAAACACAATCTGCTCAAGGTCTGCTCTGCAGACCTGGCTGCAGCAAAACCAGATGCCAGCTCTCCAGCCCTGCCCCAAAGAATGCGGGGAGAGCTGGCCAAGCAGAACAAGCATGCTGGCTCTGGGTCTCTCACCCAGGTGCCAGCTTCCCTGCCACAGAATACACAATCTACAGATGCCAGCTCTCCAGCCCTGCCCCAAACAACATGGGGAGAGCTGGCTAAGCACAACAAGCCTGCTGGTTCTGGGTATCTCACCCAGGTGCCAGCTTCCCCCCCCCCCAAAAAAAAAACAGAACCAGGAAAAGGGACAACAGGAGAAAGCCAAGTAATGCAACTGTTAAAAAGTGGCCTTTTAAACAATGAAAATTAGGCCAAACAGCCCCCCCACCTCAAGAATCAGAACCAGAAGAGAAAGGGAACAACAGCAGCACAACACAGCAGCAACAAATCAAACACAGAATCCTTTTTAAAACAGTAAAAAACTTAATTTTTAACAATACAGGAACTTTACCAACCCCTCCCCTTCCAAAAAAAACCTTCACCCTAACCCCAAGAAATCCAAACCACCCAAATCAGGAACAGTTAAAGGACATTGCACTTTTAAAAGTCCTCTCACTAAAGTAAGATATGGGCAAATTGGCAAAAACCCCCACCCCATGCCCCCTCCCCCAGCAGAACCCCCTAACCCTAACCTCAAATAAGCTACCCATCATCCAAATCTAGATAAGTAAAGGGACTCTGAGTCTTAAAAAGTCCTTTTACCAACTAAAATACAAACAAGAACCCCAAGACTGTCTTAACTTAGACATCTTCTGTACTCCAGGGAAGTCTGGTAAGGCTGAGAGAGAGCAGCAGCAGCTGAGGCCAAGAGCCAGCACAGCACAATCTCTCTCTCACACCAACACACACCAACACAGCAGCAATGGAGGAGTCCAGCCAGGCAGACTCCTTAAAAAGGTTCTCTGGCCCTACAGAGAGCAGTTTCAAAAAATAGCACTGCTCTGTGATTGGCCAGACAACAGTGCTTACTTGGATACCCAAGTAAGCAAAAGATCAAAAGAACAACAATGTTGCTGATGGCTGGGAGATCAGCTACACAACAGCCCTGCAAAGCATGCATTTGAAATGCATTTTGCAAATGCATGCTTTGGATTGGCTGCTGGGGCTCCTCTTCCCCCTCCCCCCCTCCCTGATCACAGGGAGGCTATGGGAGAGGCAGGAAAAGGCTATCAAAGGCGGGAAAGGAGGCAAGCAGCTCCCCTGAGGCTGCAGAAGCCTATTTCCCGCCTTTTCCATGGATTTCCATATACTTCCGGATATCTATATGGAAGTATACGGGGAGCCATACTCGGCTTCTGCATAATGGGCCCCAATTGAATTCAGCTATATGTGATTCTGTATACAGCCGAATCAGGGATTATTCGGCAGTTAATTCGGTTTGGCCAAACCCTAGCTCAGTAGTCATCTGCACAAAGGCAGATAACAAATGAGCACACTGGCCAGAGTCCACTGGGCCCATGAATAAAAAAATCATCCAAATAATGAGCCACATTGTGCAAGTCAGTGCGTGAGCAAAGGGTCCATTCCAGAAATGAGCTAAAGTGCTCAAAAGCTGCACATTAAATGGAACAGCCCATAGGCAATGCTGTGTCCATGTAGTATTGACCTTCAAAACAAAACCCCAATAACTCAAAATCATCAGGGTGGGCTGGAAGAAGACAAAAGGTGGACTCAATGTTACATTTCACTAACTCACTGCCCACCCCACAACTGCATACCACCCTCACTGCCTGATCAAATGATCTATATCTAACAGAACATAATTAGTCAGAATAGCATTGTTAACTGACTCACCCCTAGGGTACGAAAGGTGATAAATCAAACAATACTCCCCTGCAGCCTTCTTGGGCATTATAACCATTGGGGAAACCCATAAATTAGGCACTGGTGGATCAGCAAAAGGACCCAAAACTCTACCCTTCTTTGTGTCTTTCTCTACTTTGGCCCGAACAATATGTCCCATGCCTTTTATGGAACATAGGTTATGTGCCATAAAAGGTGCCCTGGAACCCTGTGCTGGAATCCTGAAACCAAACAAAATCCCCTGGAATAACAATTGGCCATCAGCAACCTTAGGATAACCCTGCAACAAATCTTCAAGTACTTTTAGCCTTAGAGCAAAACATCATTTGGCAAATATTTTACAAATTAATCCTTCAGTAATAGACATGTTAAACTAGAGTGGCTTCCAAGTTCTCTGCATTGCAAATGCCTTTTATTACACTTCCATTCTAGAAATAGTCCAGCAAAGATGTTTTCCCATGTTGTGGATCTAAATAAATTTGGAATTAAGATGCAAAGACATTTTAAAAATACTACAGTACAAAAATTAGACTTACCAACTCTAAAAGAGAAATCTAGGATCTCTAAAATATCCACGAAAACACGGAACAAATTTGCAGATGAAACCGCTTCTCTACTAATGGATCAAGCAATACCATCAAATTTACCGACACCGATGGAAGTTTCTGTTGTAGTTACACACCAAATACCATCAAGCATCAACCATCTACTTGATAATGCAGCAGAGATTGTTGAGTGGCCAGAAGAGGATGTGGAAAAAAATCTACAGTTTTCCTTTGAGAACCTACCAGAAAAAGAGCAAGACTCTGATAAATAGAGTGATTTGTTTAGTATCTTCTTTAAAGAAAATAAAGCATTCTTCTTCTGTTAAGCCCCAAGTAATAAGCTTACATCCTGATTTGAAAGATCTGCAAGATGCTTGATTGGAACATTTGGAAAATACTTCTGAGAATCAGCCACCATTGGAGCCAAGGGTTCTTATAAAAAAGGGGAGTTTTGTATCAAACCTTGTGGTTCCCTCAAATGACCCAATGTTTTGTAGGATACAGAAGGATATTCAATCAGAATCAGTTAACAATTTGGACTCCTAGAGTTTTGGGTTACTATAATGCTGTCTGCTGTATTAGATTTAGATTATGTTTTTAGTGAAGTCCCTCCCCTTTTTTGGTCTCTATTGCTTTTTATGTATTATTAGCTGTAGTAGTATTATCTTTATTTTACTAATTTTTCTTAGGTTAAAAGCTGTAGTCAGTTCATAGCAATGTGGGGATTAGAACTGTTTTAGATTTTATCTTAAATTTGCATTTGTTATTAAACAGGTGAGCAGGGAGGGAGGACGAACCAAAGAAGAGGGTTTTGCTCCTGATTGGGTGTGAAACAGTTGCAAGGCATTGGTTTTGGTCATAGGAAAGACCAACAAAGGGTTTTTGTTACTTATTTTGTTGTTAGTTAATAGTTTTTGTTTTAGTGCTGGTGTTGACTGTAACTGACTGGTAAGAGACTGAAGTCATTACCTTGCAAAGCAGTTTTTTTTTTTCTTGACAGGTAACTAAAGTTGAGGGCAGAGTTTATATCATGCATGTAATCTTGTCTTGGAATGTGTGAGGGCTTAATAACTGTATTAAGAAAAAGAGAGTAGCCAGTCATATCTTAAAAGCTAAACCTCAGATTAGAAGAAATGAGTCAATTCCTCTCTTCCCCACCACGTGGTTTTCTAAACAATTATCATCCCCGGGCTCATCCAAAGCAAGGGGCACTGCAATACTTTTAGCCAAAACAGTACAATTTGAGCTAGAGGCAGAAATGAAAGATAAACATGGTATATTTAACTTCATAAAAGGAAAACTAGATGGGAAAACACTGACTATTGAGTCAGGTTATGCACCCAATGACAACCAATTGAAATTCCTTCAGGAACTTTTAGAACAACTTCAACCTTTTCAACAAGGGGAGCTCCTGATTGGGGACGATTTCAATTACATTCTTGATAATTGGGACAAATCTAATTTCAAAAACGGAGGGGCAGTGCAGGAGAAGAAAACAGGCTTACACTATATCATTGCAAAACATGGTCTCCACGATATTTGGAGGTCTCAACACAGGGGTGAAAGAGATTATGCCTATTATTCCTCCTGTCACAACACCTTTACACGTATTGATTTTTTTTTTTGTCATCATCGAATTTACTGGGTAAGATTCAGGCATCAGAAATAGAGTGCAAACCACTCCCCTATTTCTTGTACACTCCATAGCAGGAAAAGTAGCAAAATGGAATATAAGTGGCGAATGAACACTTCACTTTTATTAAAACAAGAAATTAAGGAACAAATAGCGAAAAATGTGAATCTTTATTTCCAAGAAAAAATTCAGGAAACTTCAGCATGTAACACGTGGGATGCAATGAAGGCTGTCATCAGGGGGGCAGTTAATCTCCATTGCTTCTAGACAAAAAAAGGAAGAAAAAAAACAGATTATGGCACTAATGGACAGAATAGAACAATTAGAAACAACTCATAAGCAAACTGGTAACAAAAAGATATCCACTAAGTTACTAGCTGAAAGAAAATCATTAGAAGCATTAACCGCATCTAAAATACAGAAATACCTTCTTTATACTAGGCAAGCATATTGGCTTAAGTCCCCCAAAACAATTAAACTATTAGCATGGAAAGTCAAATCCAAACGGACTTCTAGACTGATCCACTCATTGAAAAACAAAGGGGAGAATTATTACTAAGTATAAACTAATTAAACAAGAATTTTAAAACTATTATACTGCATGTATGCGGAACAAAACATCCATTCTTCATTACATGTGGAACAAAAGCATATTGGAATACTTTTCTCAACATGGGAAAATTCCCAAACTTTCTAAGCAACATTTAGAGCTAATAGAGAATCCAATTACTGAACAGGAGATAAAAGAGGCAATAGCCCAATTAAAAAACAACACCTCACCAGGACCAGATGGCTTTTCATCTGAATTTTTTAAGGCATTTAAAGAACTAGCTAAACCTTATGAATTAGTTTGTAAAGAAATTTTCCATCAGGAAAGTATCCCAAATACGTGGGCAAACTCTGAAATCTACTGACTTATTTTAAGCTAACTTTGTAAAAATACAGAAGCAGATAGAAAATACTCTTAATAAATACAACTCTAAGACATGCAACTGGGCAGAAAGAATTAATATTTTAAAATCTTTCATATTACCTACATTTATTTTTCTATTTTGAGCATTGCCAGTAAAAATCTCCTCCATAACATTTAAACTTTGGCAAAGTATTTTTAGTAAATTTTTCTGGGCTAACAAAAAACCCAGGGTCAATATTACAACGCTGACTAGGGCATCAAGCAGCGACAGAGTAGATATTCCAAATCTGAAACTGTATTATGAGGCTATAAATATAGGCACTCTTATTAAAGCGGCCACTACGCCAATTATACCTGAATGGGTCTCAATAGAAGCATAACCATTAAGCAGTAATATGTTATACGATATACTATGGAATCCTACTTTAGCAAAGAAAAGAGAGAAAAAATATAACAATTTTCTAGACCACTCATTATACTTATGTTTTAGAAGACAAAAAGACTTAGCTCCACAAATTTCTCCATTATCCTCTTTTGTAAATCAACAATGGTTCAACCTGGATATAAACCAGGCAACGTTCAGTGGATGGAAAAAAGCTGGTCTTTTATGGATTGAAAATCTCTGGGATAAAGGCGCTATGATAGAGAAAACAAAATTAGAACAAAAATTAAAACAAAAGGTACAGTGGTATCAGTATTTGCAGATGAGCCACTGTTTGGGGACTAAGCAAATTAAACAAGCTCTCACTAGGGACCTAACTCCACTGGAATCACTGTTATATGCAGGAAAAGAACAATAGAAAGGACTAACTAAGTTTCTTTATTATTTATTAAATAGTATCGAGGAGGAAGATCAGATGTTGTATCAAAAGCAATGGGCCATAGATTTAAATAGGGCTATTACTAATGAGGAATGGGAAAACATTTGGTCCTCACTGGGGAATATCTCTAGTATTTTCACGGTCAAACTGCAAACTTTCAAAGTCATGGTGAAATGGTACCTAACACCTTCATTAACTGAACAAGATATTTTACTAACAAATGTACTGTATCATAACCTGATCTACTTCTAGACGACTTTGTAAACAGTTATTGGAGTTAGTTTTTTTGACTAACTATTTTTGAAATAAATTAAAGGGGGGGGAAGCAATCAATATGGTAAAATCAATTGAGGTCTCATAATCAACTCTTTAATCCATTCTTAAAAGTTCTCCTTAGAACTTGGAACAGGACAAATAAACTTATCTCACCTCTTACCTCTCCAGTAACAGAGTTTATAAATTATAAACACTTCCCTCCAGGACTAGGATTGGAGAACTTCCGCCCATGGACTGCTGGTCATCTCAATAGGTTCTTTAATATTCTATCTCAAGGTAAAACCTAAACTCCAGATGGAAACCAAAGCAGGATGCCCACTGCCTTGGTTTGAATATTTTCAACTATGCAATGTTCTTAATTTTCATAAATTTGATCCTCCATTACGCGTACATCTCTCTCATTTTGATAAGCTTATGCAACTGGATACAGTTCCAATAAAGGAATGATTTTCCTGTTGTATAATATGTTTATTTTATTTTATCAAATTTATATCCTGCCCTCCCCTGACGGACTCAGGGCAGCTAACAACAGTTAAAAACAACATAAAATATTAAAAACAGAATATGCAATAAAATCTGGTTTCAATTATATTGGTTCAGTGAGATTCTCGGTGATGTGGAATAATAGCCGCCCCCACCCCCCGAGGCACACTGCATACAAGTGGGTGCTTATAGGACAATTGCTCCCCTATAGCCACACTTTGTCCCTGGCCTTGGAAAAAAGAGGCAAGCCATTGAACGACAGATCCCTGAATCCCTACATCGGTGAGGTAGCGGGACAGTAGCTGGTGGTCAACTGTATCAAACACAGCCAACAGATCTAACAACAGCAGCACTGCCAAGCCACCCCAATCCAGATGTCTCAAGAGATCATCCATGAGGGAGACCAGTACCCTCTCCATCCCATGGCCCGGACAGAAGCCGGACTGAAATGAGTCTAATGGAATTGTGATCCAAAAATCCCTGTAACTGTACTGCCACTACCTTCTTAATGGCTTTACCCAAAAAGGGCAAGTTTGACACTGGCCAATAGTTTGCCAATACGACTGGATCCAAAGATGGTTTTTTAGGAGAGGGCATACCAACACCTCCTTAAGGGGCGTGGGAAAGGTTCGTTCAATCAGGGACCTGTTGATAATCTCCTGCAATGGGGCTCACAATTCCATCTGGCAAGCACATATCAGCCAAGATGGACACAAGTCCAAATCTCAGGAAGTGGAACGTACAGTACAGAGGACCTTGTTGATTTCCCCCAAGCTGAGTGGAGTGAAATGATCCAGAATTGAACCAGAAGATGTGCTCGGAGCCTCGAGTTCACTTACTTTATCAAAATTGGTGGGGAGATTGCAGTGGAGCGACAGGACCTTATCTGCAAAAAAATCTGCAAGAACCTCACAGCCAGTTTCCAATTCCTTATTGTTTGGTTTGCTCTGTGGCAAGTTTGTAAGGGTCTGAATTGTGCTAAATAATTGGTTCAGGTGAGAATTCACAGATACAATCTGAGTTGCAAAGTAAACCCTCTTTGCAGCCTTAACTGCCATCTCATAGGACTTCATAAACAGCCTATAAGATGTTCTTGTTGCTTCATTGCAGGCATGCTGCCATTGTCTCTCTAGCCATCTTAGTTGCTGTTCCATCAGCTGCAATTCTGGGGTATACCACAGTGCAAGCCATGAATGGCAGTGAAGAGGGCGCCGGGGAGCAATCTCATTGATGGCTGCAGAGAGTTGATGCCACGTCTTTGCTAGTTCATCCAGTGAGTCACCAGGGGACCAAGGATCCTGCAAAGCTATTTAAAGCCACATAGGGTCCATCTGGCTTTGCTGGCGAGCCAAAATATGATCACTGCCTAAACAGGGTTGTGGCGGCATAACCATACAGGCCTTCAGGGCATAGTGGTCCAACCATGGCACTGCCTTGGCAGTAATCCAGTCCACCGTAACTCCCGCTGCAAAGATCAAATCCAGTGTGTGCCCGGCCTAATGGGTGGTAGTTATTACATACTGGGAGAGCCCCAGTGTCACCATGGAGGACACCAGGACCGTCGCCTGTAAGGAGTTTGGAGTCTCCGGCAGCCTGCCGCCTCGCGGCTTGGCTACTGGGGAATTTTTGCCACCCAGGAGGGAGAGCAGATGCTTGCGTGCCCATTTAGGCACGTCTGTGTGGGGGCGGGGCTTGAGCATGCTAATGGCCAAGCCTCCGCCCCCTCTCCTCAGTCCCTCGGCGATGCTCGGCCCTCCCGCCTGCCCTGTTTGATATGTAGGCAAGTGCTGGTCACCTCATTTAGTGAGGGGCCGAGTAGGAATTTTTTACTCCCCAGCTGTTTGGCTTATGACTGGGGTGTGTTTTTTGCCTACCCTGCATAGCAGGGTCTGGTCTTGAGGACAAAAGGTGGTCTTGAGGACAAAAGGAGACTGAGGAAGAATCGCACTGCTACAGCACCAACCCTGTAACGTACTCGACGCGGAGACGAGAGTAAGGCAACATAGTTTATTAGGAGCACGTTGCAAGAGAGAGAACACGCGGGCCGGGTCCCACTTATATACAATTCCCGGTACAGCCTACTGGGCCGGTCAGGCCAATCCTGACCGGTTAAACTTCCCGCCACAGCTGTTGATTGGCGGGGGATTCCGCGCCCGGCGCTGGGGCGTCTGGGACAGCCCAGTTGCCCCCGCGCCTGGTCGCATGTTGTTACTGATACACTACAAACCCTAAATCAGACTTTTCCCTGCAGCCACTGTGGCCGGATCTGCCTGTCCCGCATTGGTCTTGTCAGCCACCAGCGAGCCTGCAGCAGACGTGGACTATTGCACCCTTCTTAAATCTTCGTTCGCGAAGCCAAGCCGAGAGAGCATAGCATATCAGTGGATTGTGGAATTGGCTATGGGATGGTGCCTTTTTCATAGGTTGGTCACTTTTGAAGGCAGGTTTTACTGGGTTTATGGTTCCATGCGGCCTGGGGAGGACCAGTAAGCCTCCCCCTTTTGAGGAGTTAGGGGTCTGGCAGGATCAACCTTTGGGTACTTGTGACAGGGTGTGTAAATGCAGACTGTCCTGGAGACTCGATTGGATGGGTGCCTTTCACTGAGACGGGCATCTGGTGTCTGGGCCCTCTGGTGAGTGCCTCCCTGCTGGGCCTGCCTGACAGGAGCTGTGACACACAGCTCCGGCTGGGGGGCCGGGTCTCTCGCCCGCTTAAAGGCAGGGGAGTGATCTGTTGAGACCCCTGGCCCTGACCTGGCCACAGTTCTGGTTGCCCTTGCCATTTATGTGTTCATTTAATAAAGTGGGCCATAGTTTTACCAACTCATTTGCGTCCGCCTCTTTATTCTGAATTGAGGGGCAATGCATCATCGACATGGACACTGAAATTGCCCAGGACTAGAAGATGTGGGTACTCCAATGCCCAGCCTGCTATGGCCTCCAAATGTTATTAAATTTGCGCTTGCCATCACCTCCAAATTGTCAACTGTTATGGGAGAAGGATTTAGCCAGTTCTATAACCACAGAACACTGGTCTCAAATCTGGAAATCCCCTCCCTTATGTTCCAAATTATTAAATATCCAGCTCTAGGAATATAAGTTAGTCTTGTGCTCGTATTTGCCTCCCTCTAAACTTTTATTTATGATACCCAACATAGCACCAGAATGTTTCAAAGAGTGTGGACAAAAAGGAACTTATTTCCATAGCTGGTGGGTCTGCCCAGTTATACAGGATTTTTGGAAAGCTATTCTCACTCAAATAGAAAAGATTACTCATATTTCTTTTCCATTATCTCCTCAGCTTTTACTTTTGAATGTTTGGGACAGCATCACTATATCTAACTCCCAAGATATTGGCCTCCCAAGATCTTCTAATAGTCCCCGGCCCAAGAGATGCCCGTCTTGCCTCTACCAGGGCCAGGATTTTCTTGGTCCTGGCCCCGACCTGGTGGAATCAGCTCCCTATGGAGATCTGGGCCCTACCTGACTTGCTGGCTTTTCGTAGGGCCTGCAAAACAGAGTTGTTCTGCCAGGTCTTTGGATGAGGTAGCGGGCATCTATTTATCGATTGTTTGGCCTCCCCTCTACTGCTTTGCTGCTCTACAGCACTACTGTACTGTGATGCTGTATTGTGGTACTATTTTGTGCTATACCACCTTGCTGTCATGTCATCTTGCTGAATCATCTTGCTGCACTTTGATGAATGTTGTACTTGGTTTTATTATGATTTTATTGTGATTTTATTTCTATTTGCTGTACTCTGCTCTGAGCCCCCAATGGGGGAATGGGTGGAATATAAATAAAGAAATAATAATAATAATAATAATAATAATAATAATAATAACAACAACAACAACAACAACAACTCTCATTTAGAATTAATATCTCTAATGTTAACTGCAGCAAAATATGCCATCGCTTTGAAATGGAAGTCTACAAATTTTCCCTCATTGACCCAACGGCCTGAAAAGCTTTGGGAGTATTTCCTTCTTGAAAAAGTTGCAGAAATTAGACAAACTCAAAAACCTGCACTTTAAGCACTCACTGAAAGAAAAATGGTTACTCTTTCTGTAATGTAAATTAAAACATCAGCATACATCACCTATGTTTGGCAAACTTGATCTCTTTTCATTACTCTCTTACCACTGACTACTTAATTCTTTATATTTTTTTTCCTTTCTTTCATTTGATACCACAGCTGCAGTCACAACCCTTTTTCCCCCTCTCCCCTTCTCTTCCCATCCTTCCACATTTTTTTTCTTTTTCTTTCTTTTTTTTCTTTTTCCCATTTCTCAATTATTTTATCCAGATTATAAGTTTCACCTTGGTTTTGGTCAGAACCTTATAATTTATTCTTCTTTGCAACTATTTTTTGAAATATTTAATGGACAAAAATATTGGTATTTTAATGATATCTTAATTATATATTGCAATTAAGTAATCAGAACCTACATAAGTTTGAACCCTTCTGATTTCTTATTATTTAAATAATTTTGTTTTCACCTATAATAATGTACGTACTAGTACTATTATTATTGAATCTTTATATCATGTTGTTTTTGTATATGTTTTCTAGGGTTCTCAATAAAGTTTGGAAATTTTGGGGGAAAAATCCATCATATTTTTACTTTTCTTCTAAGGGAAGATATACCACATTTTGTCTTACCATCCGCTGTGCTGATCTATTAGATCCAGAAACTGACTGGATCTAATAGATCCAGTGAAGTTCATGGAAGAAGTTAGATCTCCCTACTTCAAATCCACATTTTATCCACCATATTTCACCCAGTTGTCTTCTTTGCGTAAGCAGATTCTGGAAAGGGAATACTAGGAAAAAGTTACATCACAGTGCAAGTTGCATGGGTATAATTTATTGCTAGTTTATACTGACAGCCTAAAGCCTGAAGACTGAATTTCACAGTAGCACAATAAACACTAACTCTGGACAGACATGTACTTCTTTACTCAATGAATAAATAGATTGTGGAAGTCATTACCAGTAGATGAAGTGATGGCCACTAGCATAAAAGGCTTTAAAAGGAAATTAGACATATTCATGAAGGATAGTCCCATCAATAGTTACTAGCCATTTTGAGTAAAGGGGACTTTCACAGTAACAAGCATTAAACCTCTTGATACCAGTGCTGGGAGGCAACATCAGAGGGAGGCCTGGGTAGAGAGAAATACAGAAGGAAGAGGAGCCAAATACTGTTCCCCTCCCCCCCTCTTTTCTCTAAAGTCCAAACAATTCACTTGTTTTCTCTGAAGTCCAAGTTTGGGGTGGGGATAATCTGTTTCTCTCCACCCCCATCCAAAAATATGAACTTAGACTATAGAGAGCAGGATAAGTCTGAGATACAGTAAAGTTTCCAAGAGAAGGCAACATAAGAACTCAACTTCCAGCTGAACAGGAGCTTGCTCCACCCCAAACTTTACTGGGTAAAGAGCTAAATACCCAGCAGGACTTCAGAAGCTGACTCCCACCTGATCCTGATTGCCACAAACAATGAGAGCAGAACTGGCAGGTATTCAAGCATTCATATCCCCCTCTAATTTATCCATTGCATAAATGTGTCCATATTATAAGCAGTATTTCACACATACTGTAAGGTATTTGCAAAACAACAACAAAGTAAATGTTACTGAACTTCCCCTGTGCCCCGCAAGAGGAAAAAGTGCTACGTAAGTATGTAGGAAAATTAATGTTTTCTGTTAATTGCTCTCAGTTCTATTCTGTTGCACTGTTTTTTGAAATAGTTAGAATAGGGATGCCAGTCCCCGGAGGCAGGGGATCCCCCAATTTTGGAGTCTTCCTCCAACACCAGCCAGTTGGCAAGTGGGGGAAGCCCCACCCCCAAGAGTCCTCCGAGGCATCATGGGTGCTATGCATGCCTACTCCCAGCCATGAATTCGTGGCTTGAGCGGAAAGCGCATGCAGCACACACTTTTTCTGAGTTGGGAGCTGCCTGCTTGTGCCTTGCAAGTCTGGATCTCCAGGGCAGGAGCACCCGGTGCCCACTCTTCCAAGCAGGGAGCTGCCTGCTTGTGCCTTGCAAGCCCGGATCTCTAGGCTTGCCAAGCAGGAGTGCCTGGTGCCCACTCTTTCTGAACTCCAGACTTGCAGAGCAAAAGCACATGTCACCCTCTTCATCCCATTGAAAGGGCAGGTCCCTTTAAATGGTTGGGGAAAGCGGGGGAAGTGTACACACATGGCACTGCCTCCCCAGCACAATGATGTCATCCTGCATGATGTTATCATGTTGAGGATAGCCATGCCCCCTCCCAGAATGTCCTCAAAATCCCTCCGCTGGGGAGAAGTTGAAACCTGGCAACCCTAAGTTAGAAAGAGACCCTGTGTGGGAAGGAAGCAATACTCAGACATGCCCCAGAAACATTTTGGTTGTCCTACTCAGACAAATGATAAAAGCATATGGCCATGATTTTTGCCAGTATAGAGCTCTGTTTGACAAACTTGAACTTGCTCTGCACAGCCACAATAGACAGCTAGATTTTTTTCTAGAAATCAATCAGTTATGGCATAATCAAGAAGGCTTTCGCTGAGTTCATAGAAATGCAAAGCACAAAGAAGCATTACAGGACAGACTTGTAGAACTTTATGAAGTCTTATTTTTAAAAGGGTTTTTGCCATTTTCTGTTCTAGTGTGCATTCATTCTCTTCCATATAAGAAATTAAGTTCTTTGCTCGTACTGCTGGATCCCAGATTGATCAGGGCCCTGCACATTACAAGTGACATTAGAAAACTTGTTAATTTTTTCCAATAATTAAATAAATAGTTTGTAATTGGCAGATACTCTCCATATGTCCTCCATACCCTGCAGCAGCAATCAACTGTAGCTCTTCTTTATGAGCCCTCAGCCATCTTTAATGTTGGCAGAGGTTGCTTCTCTCTCTCTCTCTCTTTTCTTGTTCCCTGCTCTTGAGCTATGTCAGTAGCAATGGCAGGCAGGGAGTGAAGTCTCAGAGTCCTTCATTTCTTCTGCATTTCTGCACCGCTTCCGTGATGCTCTAACAACTACTGTGGAGATGCTTAAGATACTAAGTATACTGGGGAAATGTGGGCTTTTTCCTGCAGGCATCCTTAGGGGAAAGCCAGAATTTCTAGAAAGTACAACTGTGGCAACTGTCAGGGAGCCAAGTAAAGAGAAAACAATGCTAGGAGGAAAATGAAACCATGACCTTCATCCTACCCTCCTTCCTTTTCTGTTTTGGCAGCTTCAGCAGCCTCAGGAAAGGGGAAGATGGAGGAAGAAAGATATCTCCCCCTGTGTATGTTGCTTCTTCCATCAGGTAAGCATGTGGATGGGGGAGGGATTTCTTATTCAGACCAGTTTTTAACCAGGCCAAAGACAATTCAGTGTTATCATTAAAAGCCTTCTGAGCTGCTGCAAAGTCAGGTTGTATTAACAAAATCTGCTATGTGAACAATGTTAATGTGAGAGTCAACTATGAGGGAACAGGTACACTGCTGTGAAGAGCTTTATTATGCCTCTGATTTATTAGTGAACAAAGCATGTAATAAAAAGAAATAATTTAATTCATGTACACAAAGTAAATAGAAAATGCAGCAGTGTTTTTCTGATAGTTTGTCCCATTGAACAATTGTATATTGCTTCAAATGGCAAACAAGTGTTTGGAATTTACTTATAAACTGTAGAGAACTTGTCTAATATGGTTCTTTATTGAAATGAATACCGTTCATCTAAGTGAGTATCACATCACAATAGGAAGATAAGCTGTTAATGTTTATGAAATTCTTGTCTAAGTTTCTTGTATGTCAATGTAAAACATAGTCTAAAATAGCAAATAGTCCAGAGCCATCTTTTTTGGACCCATTTCAATTTGGGTTTAGATCAGGATTTGGCACAGAGACTGCTTTCAGTCACTTTGGCTAATGGCTTCTTTTGAGAACTAGACAGGGCTAAAGATGGGCACAAACCACATTTTGCAATTTGGTTTGGTTTGTGATTTATGGCTATGAATCAGGAGGTTGGTTTATGAACCAACCCTGTTTGTATCAGTTCAAGAGCCATTTAAAGTTTAACACCCTGCTTTTTTCTCCTGCTGCTTTTCATGAGGATCAGAAAGCAAGACACCAATTAAACTAAACAGCTGAGTGGTGAAGAGCTCCCCACTGCTCAGCTGTTTAGTTTAAATGACTGGGAGCCATTTAAACCCCTGCTTTCTGTTTCCTGTGTTTTTTTGCGGGGAGCAGAAAGCAATGTTTTAAAGGGCTCCCTGCTTTCTGCTCCCCATGAAAAGCAGGGGCAAACAGAAAGCAGAGGATGAAATGGCTGGGAGCCATTTGAACCCCATCTTTCTGCTCCCTGCAGCTTTTCACAGGAAGTAGAAACAGTGGTTTAAATGGCTTCTAACAATTTAAACTAAGCAACTGCTTAAATCCTTGATTTCTGCTCTTCATGAATTACCATGAACCACCACAAACTACATCAAAAATTTTGGAAGTTTGTGGCAGTTTTTCAGTTCATGAACTTTGCTTCACAAAGCATATACAAGATTTGTGATGAACTTTATTTCATCAATCAGTTCATGCCCATCCCTGTACAGGGAATATAGTCCTGCTGGATCTCTCAGCAACCTTCATTGTATACTGCTGAGAAATCTCTCTGTGCTGGGACTGAGGGGCATGTTGCTATTATGGCTCAAATTCTACATAGGCAGCTGGTCCCAGAAGGCATGCTGGGAGATTCCAGATCTATCCCATGGCTGTTGGCCTGTGGGTTCCATGCTGTTTAATATCTGTATTAAACCACTGGGAGAGGTCATTAGGAGGTTTGGGCTATGGTTTTTCCAGTATACAGATGCTACCCAGCTCTTCCTTTCTTTCCCACCTAATTCTGAGAAAGCTGTTGATGTTCTAAACCAGTGCTCGGAGTCAGTAATTGGCTAAATGTAGATGAGCAAGCTGAAACTAAATCTTGACTGTCCTATTGACAAGACAGAGGAGCTCTGAGTTAGCAAAAATGCAGAGAAGGGACTTGATATTTCTCTTGTCTTGGACGTGGTTATACTCCCCTTGAAAAGCCAGTTTTGCAGCCTGGGAGTGCTGCTCAACACAGCAGTCACTTTAGAAAATCAGGTGGTTGCTTTGATTCAGATACCGTTTTCGCACACAGCTTACCTCGCAGTCACAATCCTGTTCCCTCCGCAGCGTCTGGTCAGATTTCCCACCATCTGCGCCGAAGTTACAGGAAGTGCTGCAGCTTTTGCATAGCAAACGTAAACCACTAAAACCCAGTTTACATTTGCTACACAAAAGCTGCGGCACTTCCTGTAACTCTGGCGCAGATGGTGGGAAATCCAACAGACACTGCGGAGGGAACAGGATTGTGACTGCGAGGTAAGCTGTGTGCAAAAATGGTAAGAGTGTTTTCTCCCAGCTATGGCTAGTGCAATAGCTGTGCTCATTCCTGGCTCAGTCTGATCTAGACACATATGCCTTAGTTACATTGTAATTGGGGCTACCCATGAAGATTGTTTGGAGACTGTGCATAACACTGGCTAGACTACTGCTCAGGGCCACATGGGAACATGTGACCCCAATCTGACAACAATTACACAGACTTTCCATCCACTCCATAGCCCAATTCAATGTATTGATCTTTAGAGCCCTGCATGGCTTGGGCTGAAGGGCTATCTTCTTCCATATATTCCTGTCCATGAACTAAGATCATAGGGAAAGACCCTCTTGACTGTCCTGTTGACCATTTAAGCTCATTAAGTGGTTACACAAGAGAGGGCCTGCTCATGGCAGCCTTAAACTGAATCAAACCATTGGTCCCCATCTCCTTCCCTCTCCTTACAGCCTCTTCCTGCCTTTCTCCCCAGTGGAGACCGAAGCAGGAGGGAAGTGACCTCAGCATCCAGCCTGCAAAATAGCCATTTTCTCCAGAGGAAATTATCTCTGCCATCTAGAGAGCAGTTGTAATTCTGAGTGATCCCCAGCTGTCACCTGGAGATTGGCAATAATGGTTCCCCAAGAGGAAATGGCTGGTTTGGAGGGCGGAGTCTATGGCATTGTACCTGTCAGAGATCCCACCCATCTTCAAACCCCACCCTCTCCAGGCTCCACCTCTCAAATCTCCAGGAATTTCCCAACCTGGAATTGGCAACCCTATCACCTTCCCTTTATTTGCCCCTCTGACTTCAGTTTTTCATCTCCTCCCCCCTCCCTGCAGTCTCTACCTAGGAAAAGCACAGTGGGGGGACCAAAGCAGATTACATCATTCTCCTCTTTGATCTGCACAACAAACCTGTGAGTTAGGTTAGGCTGAAAGTCTGTGACTGGTCCGAAATCACCCATTCAGCTTCCAACGGAAGAACCTGGGTCTGACAGACCCTCTCTGAAGCTCTGACTCCCATCCCACACTGTCTGTCATGGTGGAGGGGGGCTGCAGCTGAAGAATAGCAAGAAATGAGGCTTAGGGTAGCAAACCTCCAGGTGGAGCCTGAAGATCTCCTGGGATCATAACTGAACTCCGGACAGTTGTTGTCTGTCCTGGGATGAGGCTGAGGGGAGGAGGGAGAAAGAGAGAGTGACAGGAAAGAGGTAGCAGCCATGGCCTTTGAGGAAACACTCCTGGTGGGGTCAGGCATTGCCACCTAGTCGCACTGTAGTGCTGGCAGTAGCTCCCTGGCTATTTCAGCAGCTATACAAGACTGTGTGTGCTAGGAGGTTGTCTGTGTGGACCATTGATGGGAAGAGGTCTGTTGCCATGATGCCTTTTAGGAGACTGCAGTAGAGCAGCAGCCCTTTCTGAGGCTGGTTGACAGAGAGGACACAGAGAAGCACTGGATATGTGTCTCTGATATAAGACTGTTTTGGCAGTTTGTTCAACATTCCCATGTCTGCATTAGGCAGGGATAGGGGAATCAGCCAATGGGAGGCTAGAGATGCTGACTCAACCATGATGGGACAATGGTTTGTAGTGTGGACCCCTAAGCCAATAGGAGTGCTCCATTTGGTCACCAGCATAGAGGAATTATTATCTGTGACAGAAACTTTCCTGAACTTACCAGGTGGGGATCATAACAGATAATTTTTTTGGTACAGGCAGTTGATCTCACCCATTACCCTTGAATGTCATCAGTATTAGGGATGTGCCTTTTTTCAAAATGAATGTACATACAGCCCCCAAGACCCATTTGCTACATTTGTTAGGATTATCAGAATTAAAGGAAACAATATATCTATCTGAGTGCTTATCAGAAAAGTTGTATAAATATTGTAAATGAATAAATACCATTTTAATTAATCATTCATTTCTCCTGAAGTCCAGAAGTCTGGTTCAGAGAATTCAATCAAAGTTCACACATGAAAGAGTTAGAGGATATGCAACTGACATAGAAGGTCTTCAATCGTCAGAAAGATTTTTCAACAGCAGAGAATTGTGCTGATAGGGCAATTTTCACAGTGTTCTCGCAAATTATTAATGTTTCAGTAGCTTGGAAGGAAGGATTTCTTGATGTAAGTGGTGGGGCTCCCCACAAGTTACCCCTTTGCCTGTCACTTCTCTTCTCTCTGAGTCTGGGCATATCCAGAATGAAGTGAAAGCTTGGACTGTGCACTAGATTTGTGTGTGTCAGTTTGTTTCATTTCTTTCATTTTTGTTACTAATTGCAAAATGGACAGTGTCATTATTGGGTGTTTCATATGGTTCTATGTCATTGTTTCTTTTTATTGTTGTATTGTTTTTCTAATTCTGGTGTGTTTGCAGACAATCAAAAAAGCCTTCCTCTAAGGAACACTTTACTCTCTCTAGGTTCCCATTAGAAAAAATGAGGGCTATTTTGTAAAAGTGAAACCAATAGAGGCAAAGACTGTTTTCGCACACAGCTTACCTCGCAGTCACAATCCTGTTCCCTCCGCAGCGTCTGTCGGATTTCCCACCATCTGTTCCGGAATTACAGGAAGTGCCGCAGCTTTTGCGTAGCAGACGTAAACTGGGTTTTAGCGGTTCACATTTGCTACGCAAAAGCTGTGGCATTTCCTGTAACTTCGGCGCAGATGGTGGGAAATCCGACCAGATGCTGCGGAGGGAACAGGATTGTGACTGTGAGGTGAGTTGTGTGCGAAAACGGTCATAGACTACAATAATGAAAGAAAATGGAACAAAATGAAAGAACATAATGTTTTCAGGGTTTTCTGTTAGAAGCTGTTTAGACGAGGAATTTGATTCATATTCATTATGATCATTGTGAAACATCCCATTTTCATAATTATTATAACTAATAATGAAAGATGTTCAAGTCTAGTTTGTACTTTGGAAATGTTCAAAATAATTTTGGATCTGGATTTCAGGTAAGGTATTATTTTTATTCTGATTTTTCAGAAGTGTTATTTTTTTAGGATTTTTTTCTGGCTATGGGGGCGGGGGTTGTCCCCCAACATTTGGTATGATTATTTCTGACATCCGCCCAGGGCAGCAAAAGTGTGTAGAGAAAGAGAGGTTGCTGGCACGGTCTCCACTGGAGGCTTCTCCCTGCTGTTGGCCTTCTAGGCAGCAGAGCCTGCTTCATAGCAACAAGATGGTGGGTGGTCTGGCAGGCTCCTTGACCTCTGCAAGGGTTGACTGTCACATTGGCTACTTCATCTCCCAGCACCTGGGGAGTTTTTTGTTTTTAAAAATCAGTAGCTGTATGCCAGGTTTTCTGAATTCCCAGCTTTAATTTAAAAACGAAAACAAACAAACAAAAAAGTATTGTTAGGGTTTGTAGAATCTTTCGGGATCAAGTGCCATGTTCTACTGGAGAAAGTTTTCCTTCCAGACATTTCGTTCTCAGCTGCGGAGAACATCCTCAGTGGCATTGCAGCCGGAGCAGGTGCTCAGACCTTCTTGGCTGCTGTGCATTGAGTGGGGCCAGGGCTGCTGGAGAGCTGCTATTTCTAGGCTATTGTATTGCCTGATCTTGGATTGCAATAACTGATAAAAGGTAAAACTAAAAAAAGTAAGTCTCCAGCTTTTCCCATTGTGGAAATATAAAGGAAAAGGCATGTCCTGCAACAGACGGAGCTAGAGCAGGGGTGGCCAAACTGTGGCTCAGGATCCACCTGTGACTCTTTCACACATATTGTGTGGCTCTCTAAGCCTCTACCACTCCATCGGTTGACTTGGAAAAGGCATTTGTCTTTTTAAATCACTTATCCAAGCCAAGCCAGCAGAAGGCTTGGAGAATGCATTTACAGTTAAAGTTGCATTCTTTCCACCTCTCTCTCCCTCCTCCCATCTATTTTCCTTCCTTCCTGTCTTGCGACTATCAAACATCTTATGTTCATGCATTGAGGCTCTCTAACATTTGACATTAATTCTATGCGCCTCTTATGTTAAGCAAGTTTGGCCATACTGAGCTAGAGGCTTCTTTTCATTTTTTGTTTGCTTGTTTGCTTTGTTTTATGAAAGTTGGGAGTTCAAAAGAACTTAGTACACATACTGCTGTACTGTTATGTGGGTATAACCAGGCCTCAGATTCAGCAGGAGCTCACAGGAGCACAGTTCCTGAACCTTTCTGAGGGTTCCACCACATCCTCCCCATCTACCTTGTCCATTGAATAGCTGGCGCAACTGCATAACAATCCCTGGATTAGGTGAGCAGGCAGCCAGCCAACCACCAGGAGTTTTGCCACAACCCCAGCAACCATCATTAACCCCTGGAGAAGCCCACACCACCCTTTCTCCATTTCTTATGTGATTTTTTGGCTACCAGTGGCTTGCTGGCCTTTTGACTGGGGGGGGGGGTGGTGGCCCAGGAGAGCCCCAGGAGAGTGAGGCCTGCTTGGGCTGGCTGGATCTCTAGCCAGCCCAAGCAGGCCTTGCTCACCTGGGTCTCTCCTTTCTTGTGTCAGGTTGCTTTTGGCTGGTGGGGGGGGCAACATATGCTAATGAGTTATGCTAATGACCTCCACCACCTATTTTTCTACAAAATGACCCCTGGGTATAATGCTATTCAGTTTTCAATTTTTAACGAAAATAAAAAAGCCCTCCCAACTGTCAAGGGAGGAAACAACTGTTGCAAGAGCCAAGGCTCTCAGAAGTCCAACAGTCTGCCATTGAGCCCGTTTATGGGAAAAGGCGGAATATAAGCCTATTAAATAAAATTCCATTCACCATTCTCCTGCTGAAGGGGTGGACTCTGCTGCCTCTGGCAGAGAGAAACCTATAGCATGAACAATACTGGCATGGTAAACCTGAGGTTGGCTTCCTGTCTTCCCTTCCCTCCCGCCTTCCACCTGCTGCTCAGGGGTGACAAAAATAATGTTCATGAATTTTCAGGAATCCTTCAAATAATACTGAAGAGGGGAAATCCCAAAGCAGTAATATTCTCAAAAAATTATTACAAAAATTTTGAAATACACACCACTAATAAAAAAAAACCAAAGTATAACCAAAAATTGAATCAATGGAAACAAATACAAATGTAATAATGAACTCCAACATGTGCAATAATGAATATCATGCAACCTTTGGATTATTTTTTGTTTAAAAATATACATACACATGCACTCCTGCACATCCTTGCTCATTATTGATGAATATCAGGGGAATAGAAGAGAGAATGGAAGTGCTTCAGGAACAGGTGCTAAAAGCAGAGAAATTAAGGGAGAACAATATGGATAAAAGAGACTCTTAGGAGCAGGGCAATATGCAGCTGCTTTGTTTTCTTTGATACCAAGCAGCAAGACTATTAATGATGCAGAAAATGCTTGCACAGCCATGAAAATTAAAAATCAGCTGGAAGTCTGCAGGGAATTACCGAGAAGGAACAATTGGGAAATCTCTCTGCCTGTTATTAGGGAGGAATGAGTGTCTAAGTATTTGTAACTGTATTTGATAACATTCCTCCTTTGTTATTCAGGTACGTCTTCCTTCCTTCCCTCTTCCCTACCACTCCACTTACATTTAGAATGTAAGTTCCTTGTGACAGTAATTTGTCTTTGCTTGTGTGAATCTGTAAAGTTCTCTGTACACTCCTGCTTTTATTAATATAAAGGAATATGACCATAAGCATTAAGGATGTCTCTTTTGGGTGGTTGTACATTTCATTTTAAAAGCTGTATTAAATTTAATATGTGTATTACCTTCGTTCATTTTCCTTATTTCTCATTTTTACTATTTATAGGTTTTCCCCTTCCCTCTCCCTCTGCTCCTTTCCTCCCAATTTAGTGTGATACTGGTCAGGGTACAACTCTATGGTGATGCTACTTAGCTTCCATGATCTGACTAGATTCCCTGCTTGTCATATCTTAATTTGGTGCATGGAGTTTTAAAGAAATCATGGAAATAGTATAGCTTGAACAGAAAAAGCTCATATAATTCTGGTTATGTAAGAGTGTTCAATGTATGGAACCATACAATATATTCTAAAGACAGACAAATATTTATTTGATAAATATCTGTACTCAATGGTGTGCTGGTAAATTTTCAACAACTGGCTCTCCAGAAAAAAAATATGTATGTGAAATTAAGTGAGTTCAGTGTAAGCCAAAATGCCCTCAATAAAGGTTGGGGAATTGACAGGTGGGCAACTTTGACTCCAAAGGACCTAGAATCTATGTATACAGGATTCCACTTCCAGAAATTATTGCTAAATTTACCAAGGACACTAATTAAGTAAAACAATTATGAATTTATTACAGAAAAATATAGAACACACATACAAGACAAAAGATACATATAACATACATATAGACCTAATAAAAATAGAGAGAAATATATAGAGGTAACATAAGGATGGACAAACAGGGTGATAACTACCGATCGTAGTATTTGAAGAAGGCTCCAATGGCGACAAAGTAGGGTGATGGGGGAAGGGACCCTCAACTGATCAGGAATCAGGGATGTATCTAGACAGCAGAACTGGGGTACTGCTAGATGCACACCTGGGGGGAGCTGGGTCAGAGGTTATAAGGACTACCTTGAGCCCTTAGGAGATGGGAGGTGCAGAGGTGGATGACAGGTAGTGACCTCAGAAAAAGGGGAGGTTCCTCAATGACCATAAGGGCTGGACTTTTGCGGTGTCCAATGGCCAGTTTATTGGGGGCACTTGATTGGATACCCATACCTGGCCAATGAGCATACCTAACCCTGGTTACCTGATTGGGCCTTCAGGTAACAATGGGAAAAGGGGGAGGCTCCAGGGTGACCATTAGGGAAAAGAATAAGTAAAATTATTGGGGTGGAAGGGATTAACAAGTTATCAAAACTTATCTAAAAGGTGACAATAGATGGCCAAATTGCTTCCTAAGGTAACACCCAATCTATACAAAGAAGCTTGGCTCTTGATGAAGATGTTCTTCCTTTTCTTCACTCCTCTACTGGCACCATTGGGTTCCATTGGACAAAAGCTTAGGCAATCTGACAGGATCCACGCCTAAGATAAGCTTGATTGCCTTATGCATAAGTGACAGCTGTTGAGTACGTGAGCTTCTCGCTTTGCTGTTATGGAGTCTGGCACTGCAGGAAGGTAGTTGCTGATGATGTTAGCCTACCAACATGGATTTCATGATCAAGGCTGGAAACCGTCTGCCCGGACAGTTCCTGGCGGTGCAACTTCTTCTGCTGCAACGGCCGAGATGGTGCATGCATGGAGCGGCTGGAAACCCATCTGTTCTCCTGGTTAGCACTCTTCCAGAGATACCGAGTGCTGCTGCAACGTTGTGGCTGTTAGTACTCACATAAGTCCCTTACATTCTTGTAGACAAAACCCACGTTTTCCTAGCAGATGTGTGTGAGTTGAATCTCCAGGCACCCTGGCAAGCAAACGGGTGACTATGATGTTCTGAAATTAGGGGTCTTTTTCTCACATCAGCCAGCTCTGAATCAACCAACAACACTTTATTGTAAAAAGAAACAGTCACAGAGAAATACTGGCACATGGCGGACTATATACAATCTGGCTGGATTTTCATAAAATGGTTTTTCATAAAATACTATAACAAAACGTTATTTCACTCCTTAAATAAAGAAAAAAAAATCCAGTTTCTAGACCAAGCAGATCACTTGAAACAGTATTAAAACCCAAGCTTAGATCCAAGACCTTGCATTTCTTTATTTTTAATATCCCTCTTTTCTCCCCAGTGGAAACTCAGTGTAGATTAAAGTATTATTCCTTCTCCTCCATTTTATCTTAACAACAACCCTATCAGAGAGAATGACTGGCCCCATGGTCTGTTGCCAAGTGGACACATGAACCTGAGTTTCCTAGATCAACAACTATGAAGTAGGAAATTCCTATTTCTCAGGAATATAGGTTTTTTTAGGGGAGTTTAGGGGGAGGAGATTCATGGAATATATTCACAATGAACACATTTATTGTCAAGAATTTGTATTTTCTCAGTGCAAAACCATACTGCTATGAACTAACCCTACCACTCCAGCAGCAAAACTGTTAATGATGGTGTTAAATACTGGGTTCAATGGAAAGAATGAGGACTCCCAGAGTAGTGATCAGCATCTTTTACTCAGTGACTCAGCATAACTATTTACAAAGTAACAAGCATAGAAAACCCCCAGAACTAGACCTAGTTATATACAGTAAAGCTTCACCTGGTTGAAGACCAATAAAGGTAAAGGTAGTCCCCTGTGCAAGCACCAGTCATTTCCAACTCTGGGGTGACATAGCATCATGACATTTTCACAGCAGACTTCCCCAGTCATCTACACTTTACCCCCAGCAAGCTGGGTACTCATTTTACCACATTCAAACTTCACCTCAGTCCCCCTATAGGTAGTCCATGGCAGCCCAGCCAACTGGACTGTAGCTGTTTCAGTCCTACCTGTCATTTGTCTACAGGACTGAAGTTCACACAGTTCTTAAGTAAACATGTCCAGACATAACAGATGGAATTATGTTTTGCTTTGTAATAATGATAGTTCTTATGCCTTCCCTCCTCTCTTGTTTTCTCATTGCCTATTTTGGACTATAAGTTCCTATATGGACTATAAGCATGGGCTGCAGCTTTGAGTGCACTTCCTCCCCCCAGGTATGGGGAAAAGTAGAAGGGAGGCACAGGCAGCCAACTCTGCCCTGGGCCCATTGGGGTGGCGAAAAGAAACATGAGCACAACAGTCAATGGTTTCACATGTCTTACTTATGCCTAGCGCCATGAGCAAATATGAGCTCCCAGCTTTGCCCTGTTCTGGCCCACCCTTGGGAGGAAGAACTCAGAGGCCCCTGCTTTCTCTCCAGCCCTCCATCAGTGAGAGGAACAAGGGGGCAAGGGCTGTTTCCAAGTCTGTTTCCAGTCCACTTTCCACCCACTGGGACAGCTTCACAGCCTTGCATACCTCACAGACCTTCACTCACTCTGGTGAGGGATCTGTTTACTTGTGAGGTGTAGTCATGTTTTGAAGGCTTAATAGGATGTCTCTCAATACTGTATGTATGGCAAGAAATGAGGTGCCACCCAGAGGTGAAGCCCAAGGACACACACATGATGGAGAGTTTTTAACTGTCTTGTGAAAATCTAACAATCGGCTCTTGTGGGCTGGCAAGAGCCTGCTCCAGCAGACCACTGTATGTACCAAACTGTCATAACATATACACAAGAATGAAAATTCAAGCAGTCTAAAAGATACAAGAGCCATGATGCAGTATGATTACAGAAAAATATTTATGCAAATAGTTCTCCCAAGTCCTTTCCTTAAAGGCTGGATTATGAGAATACTGAATAAACTCACATCAGAATAACAAAGTAGGAGTCAAGTACACCTTTAAGACCAACCAAGTTTTATTCAGAACATAAGCTTTCGTGTGCTATCTAAGCACACTTCATCAGACGAGGGGATCAGGTATTGTGGGCTGAAATACAAGCAGTTTGTTGATTAAGTATGCAGACTGATCACATGGATCACATCAGAATAACAACTGTGAGTTGCAAAACAATCTTATAAACATATTACAATTTTACCATTGTTATTAAGTTTTGTGTGTTTTGTATTTTATTCTGTCAAGTCAAAAAAGGCCAATTTCCAATTTAACAATGAATTTACCTATAATGATCTTAAGTGCAAACTCATAATTCAGATTAACAGCTACATTTTACATGGACAACCACTCTTCTATATCAGAAAGGAAAGGAAAGGTCCCCTGTGCAAGCACCAGTCATTTCCGACTCTGGAGTGACGTTGCATTCACAATGTTTTCACAGCAGACTTTTTACAGGGTGGTTTGCCATTGCCTTCCCCAGTCATCTACACTTCCCCCCCAGCAAGCTGGGTACTCATTTTACCGACCTCAGAAGGATGGAAGGCTGAGTCGACCTGGAGACAGCTACCTGAAAAACCAGCTACCACTGGGGATCGAACTCAGGTCATGAGCAGCGCTTAGGACTGCAGTACTGCAGCTTTAACACTCTGCACCACGGGGCTCTTTCTATATCAGAAAACTGAACTGCAAAACAAGGTTATTCCAATAGTTGTTGCTTTTATGTGTTTTTTGTTTTGCAGAGGGTTGTGGCTGAGAGTCAGGATGAATTTGGGGTGCACACATTAATAACTAAGTTTTACTGTCCATAAAATATCCTTAGGGAACTATAGGGGCTATGAAACTGACTATATCTCAAAAAGAATAGGTCTATAGCATGTATTCCCAAGGAGGCAGCGGTCTCTCAAACTAATAATCCATTTCTTGATGTTGTACCGTAAACTCCACTCTTATGAATATATTTCTTTTGTGAACTTACTTGAAGTGAGCTCTATTGTATTATTACTCTCTCTTGTTCTATTAGTGGTAACATCAGTTAATCCTGTCAAAGTCTAGCTAGAACAAAAGAAATTTTAAAAATCAGCCTTAAGACAGCTCCACTGAGGCTCATTTGTTCTGATTAAGCTCAGCTGATGCCTTCTTAAGAAACCACCATCCCTTTTCACTCCTTGGATGCCAGACAGTTGATCAGCACAAGTATCTGTCTATCATGAATGACTTGTAACCAAGGCCGGGGGAGGGGGAGGGGGGGAAAGAAAATTATGTGCAGAAGATGAGAATGGGAGGAGATGAGGAGAAAGAGATGGCAAAAAATGGGGTAGCTGCATTTACCAGTGATGAAAGCCTAGTTGTTAGAGAAATTACCAAAAGCTGGTGCACATTCTTCTTATCAGAATGAATCAAAACATCTCTCTTTGTGCCAGCCTAAGACTAAGGAAATGCATGCTCATTTTCCATAGATCCAGTTACTCGAGGTGCTTTTTTGCCAACTCTGGGCAATTGTGTTGCAGACATCAACTGCGTTTAATGATTTTGTTAAACTTTTAAAAGAGAATTTTGGCTTTCATCCAAATAAAATACAATTAGAGCTTTCCTAGTTGAGAAGAAAAGCATGGTTCACAAAAGAGAAAGGCTCCCCCTCCCTTCATTTTGTATAATACATTTATTTTGCTTGCTGCGCTGGCACTTAAATTCGTAAAATCCATATAATAAGCCTTAATGCAATATGGTTCCCACTTTGTAACAAGTCTGGTGGTGGTGACAGAAAATGTCTTCAAGTCAGAGCTGACTTATGGCAGCACTATAGGTTTTCAAGGCAAGAGATGTTCAGAGGTGGTTTGCCATTGCCTGCCTCTGAACAGCAACTCTGGACTTCCTTGGTTAAGTACTATCCAGAGCTGATGATGCTTAGTTTCCAATATTAGAGAATTGGCTCACAAAGTAAAGTTCATCATGAATTTTGCTGGCTTGTGGTTCATAAACTAATGTTCATAGAAGGGCACCCTCCTCATTGACCCCTATGTGGCAGAGTGTCAGGTGTGCCACACCCACATCTGAAAGGTCACAAACCCCTAACACTTGTCCTCTTTACTCTGCAGGCACCTGCAAAGGATGCACCCAGGCCTGTAGCCATGGGAGAGGGGGTCTGACCCCTCTGTTCACTCCCCCTCTTCAGCTGCATGGTTCCTCTGTTGGAGTCTTCCAGCCAGAGAGATTCCTGGTTGGCAAGGAGCTGTGGGAAGCCCAACTGGGTGGGTGGAGGGGGGATCCTGGAGCTGCTGTGTGGGGGCCTGGGGGGAAGGAGGGGTGCATGCTTTGGGTTCCACTGTTGCATTGGGGGTGCAGGCAGCAGTGGTTGGGGTGGCCCCTTCCTTGTCCATTGGCTTGCAGCTCAGCTCCCCCCCCCCCCCACTGGATGCTCTCTCTCCTCCTTCTTCTTCCCACTCTCCCTCTTGCAGCTCTGCCTCTGCCCCCCCCCCCAGTGTCCTCCTCCTCCCCTTGGTACACTTGCCTTCCTGGCTGCAGCCCACAGGAACAATCAGGGCCCACTCCCCTTGGAATTGTCGTTGTCATTTTCCAGCATGGAGAGGGAGGAGAGAGCAAGAGCTGCTGGCTTGCCGGGGAGGGTGCCCTTCTCCGTGGGGCGGGGGTGGGGGGTCTTGTTTAGTGGACCTGAAGGAGATGATTGGCCTGTGGCACTCCCTGACACTGGCGGCATCCCCTCCTGGGCAGGCAAGAAGGGGGCTGGTGGTGCTGGTGATGCTGGAGCAGGGCTGGCCAGCCCTGGGGGGCATGAGGAGGCAGTCCGGGTGGGCAAGTCGGGGGCTGGTGCTGCTGGCTCTGCTGAGCAGGGCTGGCCAGCCGCCTTCTTCTGGAGTGCTCCCTCCCAAGGGACGCACCCCTCCCAGCCACTACTGAGTGATAGAGGAAGTGCAAGAGGTGAGAGTGACAGCAAGAGAAAGAGAGAGCAGGAGAGAGAGAGAGTGACAGTGAGAGAGAGCGTGCAAGAGAGAGAGAGCTGGGGCCAGGCAGGTGGCTGCTGGAAGAAGCTCCATGCCCCCTCACCCAAAATTTTATCCCCTGGCCCCCCCACCCCAAAATTACTGGCTATGGGGCTGGGTGCATCCCAGTTTGTTGCTAACAGGGAAAACAGTAGTGACCAGTGGGTGGAAAAAGAGGCTCACTTCCACTTAGCAGGGGAAAGCTGAGGGGGAGCATGAGCCCCCACCCCAATAAAGGCTGTCTATACTTGGAGTGTGGGTCATCAAGGTGTAGAGGGTGGGGGGGTAGGTCATTGAAGCAAGCTATTCTCCAAGAGGTCATTCCAACAGGGAAATCCTTATGTGCCCCAACAATGCCACCTAGAAAGGCCATGTGGATGGCCCAGGAAGCAGTTACTCACCTTATTGGTGAGTTGATTGCTATGGATGGGATACCTTTCTCCTTCATGGAGAACATAGCCTTTCATCATCTGCTACAATACCTGGGTCTCTGGTACTCTGTCCCCTCATGGAGGAACATGTGCTGGCAAGTCTTGCCCACCATGAACCGCTCCACAGTGGTAATGATCAAGGCTCAGGTCTCCAGACTGCAAGGCAGAACCATGCACTTTGCAGCAGACCTCTGGAGCAGCCAGCAGCATGACTGCCTCTCCCTCAGCACCCAGTGGTGGCAACCAGAGAACTGATCTGTCTAGACTGCCGAGGCATGGCGCAGGAGGAGACAGTCCTGCTACTGGGCTACAAAGTGGTTCTGCTCCATGTGCAAGGGATGGATGCAGACCACAAGGTGCAACATATTGCCACCATGATTCAGAGTCTGAGGGAGTGGGTGGGTGGCAGCAACATGGCTACATGGTCAGGGAAGCTGGTACCAGCATCCTGGTAGTGATGCAGGCTGTGCACTTCAAGGGCATTGACTGCCTGGTGCACATGTTTCACCTGGTGATGAAGGATGATCTGAGGCTGGGGAACACTGAAAGGGCCACCTGAGATGTAGCCAACCTGTAGTGTATGGCGCCCACTGAAGGCAACCAGTTCATAAAGACCACGATAGCAGTATAACACCCATCCACCCCAGCCGCGGAGGCAATTGAGTAACACCCAAGTGCCTCCGCGCCGGGCGCGCCAATCCGCCAATCACAGCGTGTGGCGGGAAATTCGGACGGTCAACATTGGACCGGCCAGAAGGTTGAATAGTCCGGCAACTGTATATATGCGGGAGCCGGCCCGCGTGTTCCCTCTCTCCATCTTGTATCGTACCATGGAATAAACCCATGTTGCCCCACTCTCGTCTCCACGTGTGGTACTTTACAGTGGCGACGAGGATGGGATTCTAGCCTCATCGGCTACGACGGAGATCTGGGCAACGAACGACCGCCGCCGCCATCATGGCCAACCAGGGCGGAATCACCGGCTACCTCGAGCCCTTCGACCCTGCCAATCCCGAGGGCTGGGAGTCCTACTCGGAACGGGTCGAGTTCTATCTCCGGGCCAACAAGATCACCGACGCCGGGGCGAAGCGGGATGTGCTCCTAAGCGTCTGCGGGCCTGCCACGTTCAAGATCGCTAAGGGTCTCTCGGCGCCCGCCCGCCTGGCGGAGAAGTCCTACGACGAGATCATCCGACTCCTCACGGGCCACTTCTCACCACAGCCCTCACGGGTGGCTCGCAGATTCCTGTTCCACAAACGGGACCAGACCGCGGGAGAGTCCGCCGCCGACTACCTGGCGGCCCTCCGAAAACTCGCCGGGAACTGCAACTTTCCCCAGCTGGAAGAAACCCTGGCCGACAGATTCACGTGGGGCCTCCGCGACGAAAGGCTCCAGCAGAAGCTCTTCGCCAAAGAAGAGCTCACCCTCCAGGGAGCCTTCAGCGAGGCAGTGGCGAGCGAAAGGACCGCCCGGACGTTTCCCCGGGCAAAGACCGAGACCGCCCACCACGAGGAGCTGGACCCCGAGCACCAGGACGAGGGAGAAGCTTTCCAGACGCGACGCGCCCCAGGATCCGTCGCCCGAGCTTCACAGCGACCCCGAGCCAACGAACGACCGAGCCAGCGCACCAACGAAAGGGCCAAGTGTGCCAGCTGCGGCGACCCCCACGATCGGCGGGACTGCCAGTACCGGACCTGGGACTGCCGGAGCTGCGGAAAGACCGGCCACATAGCGCGGGCTTGCCGCACCAAGCCCAACCGCCAGCGACCGACCGCCCACCACGAGTCCGCAGAGTCCCACTCCACCGCCTCCACCTCACTTCAGGTACTGAATTTGCCCCTCACCACCCCCAACAAGATAACGATGGCGGTCCTCATAGACGGGGCCCCCTGCACCATGGAAGTGGACTCAGGCTCCTCCATCTCCATAATTGCGGAGGAGACCCTGAGAAGGCTACGGCCCGGCCAGGGGCTGCAGCTGCGACCAGCCAATTTCATATTGCGGGACTTCCAGCAAAACCCGGTCCAAATAGCGGGGTGGGCACGGGTGCAGGTGGAGCGGGGGTCCTTCAGAGGCCCCCTGGACATCCTGGTGGTCAAGCGGCCACTTACCACCCTGTTGGGGCTAGCATGGTTTGGCCCCCTGGGAATCAGAGTAGAGGTGGCGCGCACAGCCACTACTGGGGGGTTCGGGGGTGTGTGCGGAGAATTCCCCGACGTTTTTGATGGGTCGCTAGGGAGCTACAAGGGCCCGGCCATCTCCCTACCGCTCGACCCGACGGTCAGACCGATCCGGCTCAAAGCAAGGCGGGTCCCCTTCGCCTTAAAGCCCAAGATCGAGGCAGAGTTGGACCGCCTTGTAGCCCAAGGGGTCCTGGAGCCGGTCGACTACGCCCCGTGGGAAACCCCCATAGTGACCCCGGTCAAACCTAACGGGGACGTGCGAATATGTGCAGATTACAAGTGCACAATTAACAAAGCGCTCCAAGACAACCCATACCCGGTGCCAGTGGTCAGCCACGTGCTGGCAGCCCTTGCGGGGTCCAAGATTTTCGGGAAGCTGGACCTGGCCCAAGCCTACCAGCAGCTCCCGGTGGACGCCAAAACAGCGGAGGCACAAACGATAGTCACCCACAGGGGGGCGTTCAGGGTGAACAGGTTACAGTTCGGGGTTAGCGTGGCTCCGGGAATCTTCCAGAGTATAATGGATGCTCTCCTTAAAGGGATCCCCGGAGTCCAGCCGTTTTTCGACGATGTTTTAATCGCCGCCCCGGACCCGGAGGAATTCCGCAACCGCCTCCGGGAGGTGCTCCGCCGTTTCCAAGCCGCTGGACTGAAAGTTAAGAGGGAGAAGTGCATGTTGGGGGTGCCCCGCGTGGAGTTCCTGGGATTCGCAGTGGACGCAGAGGGAATCTACCCGACCGAAGAAAAGACCAGGGCCATTGTGCAAGCCCCTGCCCCCACGTGTAAAGCGGAACTCCAGAGTTTCCTGGGGGTCCTCAATTTTTACCACACGTTCATACCCCACAAGGCGGCCCTTGCCGAACCCCTACACCGTCTACTGGACAAAAAAGCTCCATGGGTGTGGGGAAAGAGGCAAGCCGCCGCCTTCCAGGCAGTTAAGGACGTCCTCATCTCCAACGCGGTGCTGCATCACTTCGACGAGCGCCTCCCGGTCATCCTGGCTTGCGATGCATCGCCGTACGGGGTGGGCGCTGTCCTGGGGCACCAGTTACCGGACGGCCGGGAGGTCCCGGTCGCATACTACTCGCGCACCCTGACCTCGGCGGAACGGAACTACGCGCAAATCGACAAGGAGGCCCTGGCCATAGTGGCGGGGGTCCATAAATTCAACGATTATTTATATGGGCGCCGGTTCACAATAGCGACGGACCATAAGCCGCTCTTGGGTCTGCTGGCCCCAGACCGACAAACCCCCCAAATCCTGTCCCAGAGGGTGTTGAGATGGAATCAATTCCTTAACTCGTACACCTACACGCTGGTTCACAGGGCGGGCAAGGCAATGGGCCACGCGGACGCTCTCAGCCGGTTGCCGCTCCCGGACACAGGCCCCGATCCAGCCCCAGCTCACCAGGTCATGTCAATCGAGTCACTGCCGGAGCAACCCCTCCATGCGGCAGAGGTGGCTAAAACCACCAGGAAAGACAAAACCCTAGCGCGGGTGCTCGACTGGGTGGTGAGGGGGTGGCCAGAGGAGAACATGGGGGAAGAGTTCAAACCCTACAAAATGCGGAGGGAGGAACTCGCAGCACACAAAGGGTGCCTGTTATGGGGAAGCAGGGTAGTAGTCCCCCCCCCTCTGCAGAAACGGGTCCTGGAATCACTCCACGAAACACACCCAGGCATCGTGAGAATGAAAGCCCTAGCCAGAAGTTACGTATGGTGGCCGGGGATGGACAGTGAGATAGAGGACTGGGTCCGGAGATGCGGCACATGCCAAGAGTCGCGGCCGGACCCACCCAGTGCCCCAGCTACACGATGGGAGACCACCAGGAAACCGTGGTCCAGGCTACACATCGATTTTGCTGGGCCGTTCCAGGGACAGATCTTCCTAATCATCGTGGATGCATACACAAAATGGTTAGAGGTCATCCCCGTAGGGTCTACCTCATCAGCTGCAGCCATTAGGGCATTACGTAAGGTCCTGTGCACCCACGGTATTCCGGACACCATAGTCTCGGACAACGGGGCAGCATTCACCTCGGGGGACTTCCAGGGGTTCCTCCAGAGGTACCTCATTAGGCACATCCGGTCAGCGCCCTTCCACCCGGCCACCAACGGCCAGGCCGAGCGGATGGTCCGAACAACAAAAGAGGCCCTGGGCAGAATAGTGCAGGGCGATTGGGACCACCGGCTAGCCGCATTCCTCTTTGACAACCGGGTCATTCCCAACCCAGTCACAGGGGTTAGCCCAGCCGAGCTCCTCATGGGACGCAAACTCACCACAAGGCTAGATCGGCTAAACCCCGACCGAGCCCCAGACGTGCGCGGGTCCCCAGAGGTCAGAGACGCGACTAGGGGGTTCTTCGCGGGAGACCCGGTGTTCGCCCGCAACTACGCGGCAGGCCCAGAATGGGTCGCCGGGCGGGTATTACGGGTTATGGGCTCCCGCCACTACGAGGTCTCCACCGACGGGGGCCAGATTCTACACCGGCACATCGATCAGTTACGCCGCCGGACCCTCCCGGAGGTACCCCTGGAAATGAGGGAGGGGGCCAGGCCCGCGGAGAGCCCAACGACACCCGCACCGACACCAAGGCCACACACACCGGCAGAGGCGGACCCACCATCGGACCCCGACCCACAACCCACCAACGCTCAGACCCCCGGGGAAACCCCAGAGGCGGAAGCAACCCCGGCACCACAAGCAACACCGAGGCGTTCTGCACGGGAGCGTCGACCCCCCGCCTACCTCCAGGACTATATTACTAACTAAGGGGGGAGGAGTGTAGTGTATGGCGCCCACTGAAGGCAACCAGTTCATAAAGACCACGATAGCAGTATAACACCCATCCACCCCAGCCGCGGAGGCAATTGAGTAACACCCAAGTGCCTCCGCGCCGGGCGCGCCAATCCGCCAATCACAGCGTGTGGCGGGAAATTCGGACGGTCAACATTGGACCGGCCAGAAGGTTGAATAGTCCGGCAACTGTATATATGCGGGAGCCGGCCCGCGTGTTCCCTCTCTCCATCTTGTATCGTACCATGGAATAAACCCATGTTGCCCTACTCTCGTCTCCACGTGTGGTACTTTACACAACCTTGAGATACAGGCCTTGCTGGAGGCCTGCCAGTGATTGGCCACCCACTTCTCATGCAGTGTCAGGTCTGCTAGTCTGCTGAACACTGGCTCATCCTGGATCTACTCACTCAATGGAACTTCACCTACACCATGATAGAGAGTTTGGTGGAGCAGAAGAGTGTGGTGCAGGATGTCATCTCCTCCATCCCCTCAGCATCAAATCCAGTGACTGGCTGACCCTTTCCCAAATGATGTGTGTCCTCAAGCCCTTCCAGGACAGCACTGGTGTGCTCTGGGCCCATATGGTCAGCCTGGGGCAAGTTACCCCTTTGACTCAAAGCCTGGGTGCTGGCCTCTGAACTGCAGTCAGGACCCAAAGGATTGCCTGTTTTCCAATGGATCAGGGCCTTGATAGAGAGGTCTCTGGTTGACATCACCATCAGGTTTCATCTTCTCTACAAGGAAGGGGAGTACAGACTGGCCTTTATGTGTGACACCCAGATAAAAGGCAGCATTGCTCTCTGAAATACAGAGTTCATGCAAAGAAGTGCAGAGGCTACAGGCCAGCAGATGTGACCAAAGGAAGGGAGGGGAGGAGGAGGATGAGCAGCATTCCAACACCTCTGCCTGAAAGACCTCAACCAGGGAGAAGTCTTGCTACTGGTTGTCAGTGGTAAACTGGGAGGTCAGCAGCAGCAGTGATGTCAGGCATGCAATGCCAGAGAAAATGGTAGAGGTGATGATGAGGGAGTATCTTGTCAATTTCCCTGAGCCCGCCTCTGCCTATTCCCTATAGTATTGGTCATACAAGGCTGCCATCATTCTCTTGTGTGTGGCCATGAGTCTCATCTCCTGCCCTTCCACCAGTGTCCAGAGTGAGCAAGTGTTCTTCTACATGGGAGACATTCTCAGCCCCCACTGCTTCCAAATGGACCTTGCCAGGATGGATGAGTTGGCCTTCCTGAAGGTTATCCTTGCCCTACTGGGCTACCCCTCACTGAACCTCACAGGGTCATTTTCAGGCCTCCTGTGGTTCCCCTGTGTACCCCCCTCTCCATTCCTTGTCTTCTCTGGGTGATCTGGCCTGCAACCCATCTCTGGATGATCCAGCCTGTGGGTTGCACCCTTGCCACTTAATTGGGAAGAAGGCCACCTCTGCAAGGTGATGGTGGGCTCCCTCACCCAACAGCTACCTCATAAACACCTACCCCATGATCACTTTAAGTGGAAGACTCTGATTTCCAGATAGGTGCATGTGGGTGTGGGGGTGGAAAGAAAGGACCCTGAGAATGTATGAAAAAGTTGCAGACCGCCTACTTCCCACCCCCATTTTGGCTCAGCATGAGTTTCAGAGAGAGTTACTTCAGAAGAAGAGGCAGGTTTGGGGGAGTGCCCTGGAAGTGACATCACAGGAAGAGGTGGAGTTTTGGTTCTGTGTGCCCTGGAAGTGACATCACTTGGCCCTTGACCTGGAAATGACACTACAGGAAATGACATAATTCCTGTCTCCCAGCTCCACCCCCAAAGTCTCCTGGCTCCACCCCTGAATTTTAGTGGGCCATGAAGGAGAAGTGTAAAAATAACTGGGCCATGGGGGGGGGGGGAGTTTGGGAAACCCTGCTTAAACAATCCATCAAAGGCAAGCATTGCTTCAAAAACAAAGAGTTAAGATAAATATAAAAGTTAAATTATATTGGTACATGAAATGAATTAGTCACATTTCTTAGTTCCTTATTTATGAGTTCAATCACAAATACTGAGGATAATTTAAAAACTTTGCATCCCAAAATAATATTTGGACTGCCACAAATCATATATATCCACATGCAGGGGACTCTGCCCTCCAATGCTGTTTCCTAATCCAAAGTCCAGTTCTTCTGCTAACTGCTCCAAAGTAGCAGTGCTACTGCTCCCAGTGCCAATACACATGCCCAAATTGGGACAAGGTTGCACCAAAAAGCATCCTTTGGACTGCCCCAAATCACACATACCCAGATTCTGGAGATTGTTCCCTACAAGAAGACAAGCATTGGTGCCTGGCCCAAAACACTGGTTGTGGCACAACAAACTTCTATTTGAGATAGAAGGTGAGAGGTGAAGGTTCATGAGGTTAGGGGTGTATAGAATGGATCTCGTGAAAGCTAGAGACCCCAAACTTGCAGTTGACCTCCAGCTGATTATCCTCTATCTACCCACCAAGTTTGATAAAGATTGACTGTACAGGGTTTGAGTTATTGCCCACCTCCCATTCTTCATTATTTCCAAGGGAGGGGAAAAGCAACAAAAAAGCAAGGTCTCAGAGAATCTCTGAAATAGAAACTGAAGGAAAGGGAGGCATTTTTGCAAGCCCAGCCGAACCAGTGCAATGTGCAAAGAAGAACCAGTGCCACTGTGGAACTGCAAACTCAGCAGGACTAAGGTCAAGTCCGGAAAGTGCTTTTGGGGAAAATGTCAGGCACAGGTTCAAAAGTGAATAGAATGGACCCCCTGCAAACCACACACACTAAACACACAGGGAACCTCATACTGCCACCCACTCTTCTACAATCTCTCTGTGTTGGGGGTGGGTTACATTTCTGGAGGCCCAGTTATGGACACCCCAAAACGACCTCTCCAGTACTCTTTTGGAAAAGACAGCTGCAGTGACAGGAGTCTATGGAATGACTCAGAAAGAAGTCAGTGTCAGGAAAACTCACAGGGAAACTTCACCAGGACAGACCAACACTTTCCCCCACCAGACACTGGAAGCAAGGCAAGCATCCCACTCTCCACTCACTGTCTCCTGAGTAGGGTTGCCAAGTCCAATGCAAGAAATATCTGGGCACATTGAAGGTGGAGCCAGGAGACTTTGGGGGTGGAGCCAGGAACAAGGATGTGACAAGCATAATAGAACTCCAAGGGAGTTCTGGCCATCACATTTAAAGGGACAGCACACCTTTTAAAATTTCTTCCTTCCATAGGAAATAATGAAGGATAAGGGCATCTTTTTGGGGGGCTCATAGAATTGGACCCCCTGGTCCAATCGTTTTCAAACTTGGGGGGTACTTTGGGGAGAGGCACTAAATACTATACTGAAAATTTGGTGCCTCTACCTCAAACAACAGCTCCCTCCGAGCCCCTGAAACCTCCAGATCAATTCCCCATTATACCCTATGAGAATCGATCTCCACATAGGGAATAATGAAGTGCTCAGCAGACATTTCCCTCCCCCCGCCCCCCGTTCTGGCGACTCTGAGGCAGGGCTTGGCCTCTCTACTCATGAGTTGCTGCCAACTTCTTCAAAGTAACACAGACACACCATCCCAAGAGGAAGCCTTTCAATCAGAGACTGAAGCCTCTGGAGGTAGAAAGGCACATGGTCCTCTGGGGGCGGGGCTTCCCCCCGCCAGCCAGCTGACCGGGGGCGGGAAGGAGTCTGGGAAAGCGGAAGAACCCCTGCTGGGACCTGGGGATTGACAAGCCTACCCCTGAGTCTCTAAAGGCAGATTTGGAATGACAGAAAGGTGAACATAACAATACTTCCGACAGGGGGTCCCCAAGGTAACTCCATGACAGCTTGGAGGGCACCCAGTCCCACACAACAAGCAGGAGAAACATGTCCAAAACTCTCACACAACTCCCCCCTCCCCCCGGGGGCTGAAACACATCCATCAACCATGCTGAATTCTTCTACTGTGCAGAGGAATAGAAAGAAATGTTGAGCCTGTCAGGCCACCCCTGAAATCTCCAAAGGCAGATTCAGAATGAGAGAAAGACAGACATCCTCATCCCCAGATGATGATGATGACAATGACAACAACAATAATGACGAGCTTAATCACCTCATCCTGGCCTGTGCCAGGCTCTCGGCAATGTACAAGATGCATCAAAACAGTATACAAGTTAAAAACAGACAACAATTAAAATTCTTTTAAATCTCAGATGGTGCCCTATATTTTTTCTACATTCTGGACTGCCACAGTGTCATGCTGGGGTGGGAAGGAAAACTTACAAAGTGTCTGGGGAGGGGGTAGGAAAGGAAGGTGCTAGCCAAGTGGCAAACCGTTGCTGCTCTTAACCGAAGGCCTGGAAGAACACCCCTGCCTTACGGGCCCTGCAGAATTGCATAAGGTCCCACATGTCATCTGGTAGAGAGTTCCACCAGGCTAGGACAAGGACTGAGAAGGCTTGACCCTGGTCAAGGACAGCTGGACCTCTCTAGGGTCAGGGATCATCAGAGCACTGTTACCAGTAGAGCGTAATGCTCTTCCAGGGACATACTGGAGGAGATGGTCCCGCAGATACATTGGTCCCAGTCAGCTCAAGGCCTTAAAGGTCAGAACCAAAACCTTGAATTTGACTCAGTACTCCACCAGGAGACAATGGAGCTGGTGCAGCACCAGTTGAATATGTGCTGTCTGTGGTATTTCGATCAGGACTCATGCTGCTGCATTCTGGACTCATAGGAATTTCTAGGTCAATCTCAGAGGTAGGCCAGCATAGACCAAATTACAGTAGACTAGTCTGAAGGTTACCATTGCATGAATTACTGTGGCTAGGTCAGTGCGTGACAGGAAGGGAGACAGTTGCTGAGCTTGGCAAAGATGGAAAAATCCAGTGTCACACCCAGGCTCTTGACAGAAGGTGCTGGTGCTAACAGTGGTCCATCAAAAGCCAGTAACTTGCATTCCAATCCCAATCCTGTCCCCCCCACAGAATCTCTATCTTTGACAGATCCATGAAGTAGGTGTTGTGTTATGAGGTAGAGGTTGTTTCATTAGGTAAGTGTTGTGTTATTAGCTAGATACTGTTTCATGAAGTAGGTGCTAGGTGAGGGAGCTCACCCCCACCTGCCAGAAGTGGCCATCCTCCCACTCAGGTGCCAAGGACACAACCTGCAAGCCTCATGTTGGATCACCTAGAGAGGAGAAGGAATGGGAGGGAGAGATGCAGGGGGAGGAGGAGGCCTGGAAATTAACCTGTGAGGTCCAGAATGGGGTAGCCAAGAAGTGGGATGCTGACCTTAAGGAAAGCCTATGCCCACCTGGCAAGGTCCAGGGGGAGTAGTGAGGGCTGAGAATGTCTCCCAGACGGAAGAACACTTGCAAACTCTGGACACTGGTGGGAGGTCAGGAGAAGAGATTTGTGGCCATGCAAGAGAAGACAGGCTAGATTGCATCCTTGCATGATCAGTACTCCAGAAGATCAGTAGAGGCCAGCTTAGAGGACTTGGTGAGGTACTCCCTCACCATCACCTCTGCTGAATCCTCCTCCATTGCATGCCTGGCATTGCCACTGCTGCTGACAGTTCACCACTGTCAACCATTAGCAAGGCTTCTCTTTGGCTGTGCTCTCTGAGGCAGAGGTGCTGGGCTGTGGCTCCTCCTCCCCTCCAGCCTCTTTCACCCACTGTTCCTTCTGGCCACATCTGCTGGCCTGTAGCCTTTGCACTTCTAGTAGAGCTCATGCTTCCATTGTGTGAGCTCTGCATTCTGGAGAGCAATGCTGTCTTTTATCAGGGGGTCACAGGCAGAGAGGATGCACCCTAATGGTGATGCCCACCTGTAACCTCTGTGCCAAGACCCTGACCCATGGGAGAACAGGTGATCCCTTGGGGCCTGGATGAAGTTCAAAGGCCAGCACCCTGTCCAGGCTTTGAATCAGAGGGGTGACTTGCCCCAGACTGATCGTATGGGCCCAGAGCACACAAGTGCTGTCCTGGAAGGGCTTGAGGACACACAACATTTGGGAGAGAGATTATATCCTGCACACACTCTTCTGCTGCACCAAACATAAAATCATGGTATAGGTGTGGTTCCAGTGGGTGAGCAAGTTCAGGATTAGCTTTCCACATAGCTTCCTGGGACCTCCATGTAGCCCTTCTGGCTGTTGGTGTCCCTGTGGGAATGACCTCTTGGAGTGTGGCCTGCCTTGATGTCCCACCTACCCACCTCACCCTGAGCACAGGGAGCCTTTCTCTGCTGAGAGGGAGTAGGCTTCTTCTTCTTCCTACTGGCCACCACTCTTTCCCTGACAGCAACATAATGGGATGCATCTTTTGCAAGTGCCTGCAGGGGTTGGAGGACAAATGTTGGAGGGTTGTGCCTCTCTGGTCATGTGTGTAGCACACCTGTCACTCTGCCACACAAGAGTCATTGGGGAGGGTGTGAAAATATTTTCAAAGCGTGGACTAAAAATAGGGCCCCAAGGTTGGAGAAGGTGGGCGGAAGGACAGCTGCTTTCTGTCAATGGGCTGGGGAGGCCACAGAGAGGTGTACTTGAGGCAGGAGCAGCAACAGTGGGTGGTGTGGAAGGGGAGGATGCTCCCCCCCCCCCAATTACTGTTAGCAGAGTCCTCCTCTCCAAAGAGTGTTAGCAACTGCTGGTCTCTGGGCAGTGCTACCAACTATTTTGCTTATGTGGAGAGCCCCAGGAACAGATTGGGGATAGGAGGCTGCGAGACCTCTGGTAATGCCTTGCTAAGGGTGGGCTACAGTAGGCTGGTAGGATGGTTTTGGTGTTTGTTTGTCTGGAAATGTATCAATTCAAGAACCACCACAAACCTCCATGAACCCATCAAAGTTCATAAAATGTTCAAGCTGGGTGCCCTTCCATGAATTTTGCTTTGCAAACCACAAACAGGTGAAATTCATGATGAACGTTACTTTGTGAACTGGTTCCTGACCATCCCTAATTTGGGATGCCTCCAAGAAAATTGTATTTCTTCTTTTTCCCTCAGAAACAATGGGTGCACAGTCACTGGGACATTTATGTTCTCTATTCTTTTTATGAGATGTCACCACAGTTTGTGGATCCACAAAACCATTTGCATCAAGATATAGGCACACATCTTGAGTTGTTATTTGTACTTTGTGTCTGTTATCCCCAGTTACTTTATCATTTGGACTGGACTTGTTTTCATTCTTAAACCTTTACAACTGTTCTAATTCTCTTCTGTTTTCATGCCACAAATTGAAGTCCCCTGAATGTGGGGATGAATGATATTTTGGGGTGCAGAGCTTTTAAATTGTCCTCAATATTTGTGGCTGGATCCACAAATAAGAAACTTGGAAATGCAGATAAGGAGCTGGGAACTGAGAACCAACTTCAGCCTCCTGAATGAAGAGGCCAAGCCAAAGAAATTAGATTGACAATTGGGAAAAAAAATTATTGCAGCCCCTTGGTATGAAGAAAGTAAACTCAGTGACTTTGTCACACTTTCAGAGATGCAAATGATTAATAACATTCTGAAGATAGAGAAATAATTTTCTGCTAATCCCTTTTTGACTTTAGTGGGAGGCAGCTGGAAAAAAAGAGCTTTTTCCAAATGGCATGGAGAAGCTGGGCAAGCTGCTCAGTTGATTTGAAGCTTTTTTTCCTCCTCTGCAAGTTGTTTTACAGAATAAAGCCCAGTTGTTTCATCTGGCAAAGGAAATCACTTTGTGATTCTGCAGGTGTGAAAATAAACAGAAAAGAGGAAGGGATAAAAATCAGTTAGCCTTTCAACCATGGAATCTGTTTTTTCACACATGATTCATTCCCAGTTGTGAAGCCCTTTGGAAATACATTCTTCTTTATTTGTGTTATATGATAATGCTAGACAGTGTGTTGTGCTGAGAATTCTAATGTGGAAGGGAAGCTTTTTTTTTTTTCTTTTAGCTTGCTGAATTTTGAGTTCACCCATAGTGGAGCCAAATTCCATTGTCTGCTCCAGTGTGAGATTCCCAAACCAGCTAAGGATACTAGAAGCTTGATAGATAAATAATTGTTTTGCCTTGTTTGAGATGGAATTCTTTTGTTTGTGTATGTGTGTGTGTAGTTTTGTTTCAAGTTTAGTAAAACAAACTAACTAAAAGCATATTTCAAAATAACATATGAAAAGGACCATTAAAAAATTGGACTGTAGTACTTTAAAGCCACTAATAAAATAGGTGGTATAACATCAGACAATTCCAAACAAACTGAGCCCAAAGCTTCCAAATAGTATGTTTGATTAGGCTTCACACATTTCCCAAAAACTATAGTTCATATGATCTGATCTATGAATTGGAGGACTAGAAATAAGCCATTCTTTTACATGATATATTGTTTACAAATGGTTGAGAAATGGTAGAGAATGGAGGTAGGCAATTTAGAATTTTTGTGAAGGGTAGGAATAAAAGTGTAGTGGTATCATTTTACAAGAAGATGACAGCATGCTTGCACTGCCAGCAAATGAATGTAAAATATAACTGCTGAGGTCCTCTTGGGAATACATATGGGTTCAATCTCAAATTGTACCTAACTTAGAAACAGGAATTTCCAAAGCACTTGAGCCTAGAGAGATGCTGGATTAGCAATAGAATAGGTGAAATATGCTCTCACAAGAAGTTTAAGACTGCAAGTTGTCACCTATGAACTTCTCAAAGTTTGACAGCATCTCCAATATGATGTGATTTGTGTTTTCCTTTGGGATATCCAAGGTCATGATATGTGATATGCATGCAGCTTATACAAATATCAATGTCTAACTGTTTATTTGTCACCCCTAAATTCATTATAAAAATGTTTATAGACTTTCACAATGAAACTGCAGTTTGGCACTTCTAGGTATGTTAACCTTTGCCATGGATATTCAATAATTCTGCTGAGACAGGTCTTTCAGGCAGCTTTTGTGCACCATCAGTCATGTCCCATACTAATGCACTTAGCTAATCAATCACATTCTGTCATTGTTAATACATTTCCTTAAAGAAAAAAAATAGTGGATAATTTACACACCTTACCTATTTACAACAATCTGTGTGGTTTGCAATTGCCTATCAACTCTGGTTGTCATTTTTTATTACCCTTCCATCAGCTCCAACCTAATTTGAAATGAGTTGGCTGCCTTCATTTAATGAACCAGATTGTCAAAAGGCTTCTTTTCATTTGATGACATTTGCTTGCTCTGACTTTACATTTTAATATGAAACTGTGAGGCACAACTAGCCTAACCTGCATTGGTGAACCATACCTCAATTCAAGTCTAGTGTGAGGCAACTTGTACAATTGTGTAGTGAGACTGTATTCTTATAAAACTCTTTTTGAATTTGTGGCAGATAAAGCCTTCAAGGGCCCTCACCTGGATCATCCAAGCAAGCATGATCTCGTGAAATCTTGAAAGCTAATTAGGGTCAGCTCTGGCTAATAATTGAGTGGGAGACCTCCAAGAAATAGCAGGGTCATGACCATCTCTTGCCTTGAAAAACCTCCGCAGTCACTATATGTCAGCTGCAACTTGATGGCACTTTCCTCCACCACCAAAACCTTCAAGAAGCTCAAGTATCTCAGAATGCACAGGTGGATTCTGATTATTCTGGGGACAAAATTCAACAGCAACTATATTAATTCTAGCAAGAATATTTAGCCTGAAAATAGTGTAGCTAGTGTTGCATGTAGAATTCCCTCAGATGTATTTATCTTCCAGATTTTCTATGTGAGAATCTTTAATGTTTAGAAGCAGTGTCTCTGGAATTACTTTTCTAAGATTTTTTTTTAGTCTTATGCATTTGCTAGTATGAATGAAAGAGGCAAGTGCTGACAGCACCAATCGAAGAGTTGCCCATGGGAAATATCTTTCCTGATCATCAGAATCTTAAAAAGAAGACTGATGTTTGCTCAGCTGTTCAAGATAGCTTTTCCTGATGCATTAAATTTGGTTCCATTGTTAAGAAAAATTCAAAACCGTATCAGGATGATAATACTTGTGGTAGCATTTTTTTCCTAGTACTATAAGCTTCCTTCTCTTAAATTAAATATCTTTATTAGTGATTTTCTCTAAGAACTTTCTGAGGGCCTATTTGATGCAGAACATATTTAATAGGCCTTGGGTGTATTAAATATATTCTTGTTACTTTTAAGTTTTTGAAAATGTAAGGAAGGGAAATGGTTTCATCTTTGTAATGTCTCTTAAAAGTCCTACAGATGCTTAGCTTCAGTCAGGCCCTCTTGCTTTTTGCTTCGGTAAACTTTATGTATCCATATGGTTGGTTGGGAAATTCTGTACTTTGTGTGGGTTGCAGTTCCCCAGGGAGAATCAGAGATGTTGACCTAAAAATGTAACACTGCTTTCCCACAGGTTCTACAACTCTCACTTCGGACTGTGCTCTAAATCAATAACTAAGAATGAGGAGGGCATAGCACACATGTAGCAATGTTTCACATGTAGTTCTTGGTTATCCCTAATATTCTTTACTGCAGCTTAGATATCAGCTTCTAGCTTGTACAGGGCAATTTCACAAGAAATGCTGGTGAAAACAAACTTGCTTTGTATAATTGGTAAGTGGTATAATAAAATATAGCAGTAGTTATTGCCATTTATCTCCTTTGGCTATGTGAGATAATGAAGAGGTGTAATCCAGACAAAAGAGTTTCATTTCCTCAAGGTGTACTCATGTGACCCAAATAACACCCTCTATCTTTTCATATCTGATTTCATGAGTGTGTTGTGTTTTCCCCCAATTTTGAACACATTCAGAAACTGAATAAACAGCTCAAAGTACACAAACAGGAGTTGAACAGTATGCGTAGCACTTTTAACCTAGCCTCCCTCAGTCCAAAACAATGAATCATTTTTGAAGACAGCCAAGTATCATCACAAACATGATTATCTGATCAAAAGTGTAAAGGCAGATATATGCTGCTGCCCACAAATGAAATTTAATTTGTTGGCACAATCAATGTGGTAAAGCTGACTGTTTTGGTTTATAAATTTCAATCATTTAAGTATCATAAGGTTTCAGGCCACTGATTTCATTCAGAGAACAAAGAATATCTCTAAAAGGTGGGGGGAGATGCCAAAATGTTTGTCTAAAGCAAAAATTTAAGGCAAATTGGTAAGTTCCTATTTAGTCAAAATAATTGAGGGATTTAGGGCTAAAAAAAGAGAAATTAATGTAATTCATCCAGAGATTCTGCATCTATCTACCACAAAAACATTAACCCACAAAAACACTAAAACAGATTATTAGTTAAGCCAAATGTAGATGCTATTCTAGAGCTGGTGAAGAAATTCATCATGGGCAAATACTAATGGAGTTGCCAACATGTGTATAAAGCAAAATTTCAAGGCAAATTTGGAGATTTCCAGTCAGAAAAAAATCAGTTTTAAAAAAGAAAGTAAATCTAGATCAGCTGAACTCATTTGTTACTCATTTGTTACTCATCTGACATAAATGGGACTTTGTTGTCAAGAGTTCCTTTTGCCATGAATTCTTGTGCTAGGAGTGAATGCTATACTGGTTGTAACCTCTCAGGGCCCAGCTTTGCTGGTAGTATATTATGCACACATACTTTTTGTGGCCTGTTTTGTCTGTACCATACTAAGTAATCATTTCAACCCACCCTGGAAAAGGAGTGCACAGTGGTACCAAGGTCACCATATGCTATCTGAGTCTCAGAGAATGTGCTTTTGTTTCTTCTGTGTAAGGGGGTGCCTGAAAGGTGGGCTATTGGTAGATTTTGGTGCTTAGCATTTGAATGTATAACATATGGGCCCGAATCTATAAGAGGAAACTGAGGCCCCATGCCTCAGTTTCAGCAAGAGAAGTCACGTATCTTGTACCTGTCTATATGCATACTCCTTTGGAATAGAGATGTGCTTATGATAAGGACTGTGCAGAACTTGACATTTGTTGGAGCAGGCCATGTGTGCCATAAATGTAATGCAAGGTAGCAGAGATATAAACTTCATAAAGGACACAGACAAACAAAACTAAAGATATTTTATTTACTTAAAATAAAAGTATACTAAGAATTCTTGCAATATTTTGTTTAAAATTGAAAGGTGGAGGAATAGTGGGATTTGGCAATGCAATTTTTAAAATAAAACATTAAGAAAATCACAAGGATCACAGCAGAAACTAAAAATATAAACTAAAAATCTGAAATGCTCTGCACCTAGGAAAACATGAAATGGCTAGGTCCACAGAGACTTGAATGGGAAATCCATTCTGCATTTTATTTGCAGCATTTCAAGTTCAGAAGAGCATCCTGCTGCAGCTGGCAAAGATAAGGCAGAAGGAGCTGGAAACTTCAGCAGCCTCAGAACTTCAAAGGGTGAGGAATGGAGGGGGAGGAGGAGGAAGAAAAGAGCCACAGACCTGATTAAAGACCTGAGTGCGCCAGTTCTAGCCCATGGGTTGGACATTTGACATCCCTGAGCTACAGTTCTCTGGACAAGTCCAACATAGCTGGCTGGGTTTGTTTTGTTGTTTCATTTTTTTACAATGTTGCAAACTCATTAACAGCCACTATGGTTATAGATACTGTTGTCCCATCCTCTTCTACAATTCAAGTAAGCCTCTGGAAGACAGTTACTTAACATATGGGAAGGACCAGGGGAAAGCCATATAAGCAGTTTTCCACCTTTTCTACTCTTCAGCACACTCTCTTCCACCCTCCCTCCCTGTGGGGATCATGGGATTAGCTGGTTGCTTTGAAATTGAGTTGGAATTTTAGGTGATGATGGCTTATTAGAGGACCTTTTTTTCCCCCTGCTCCATGTAGTTCACAGATGGGTTGAGATAATAGGCTTGGTCTGTTTGTCTGAAGCTGTTTAGCCCTCGATTTGCCCCCCCCCCCTTAATTATTTGCTAACTCATTCCCTGAGATGAAGACACAATACACTTGGCTTACTAATTAGTAGTTTATCTATGCATTTATTATCCCCCTTTAGTGTATGTTACCCTATCTACCACACAGCCCAAACACATGTCTGTATTGTGGGCAACCCCACTTTGGCCCCATGCTTTTTCTTGCCTGCATGCCCAGTAGTATGTCAAGAGGACATGAACTTCCCCCATTACCTCCATGCTAGACAGCCGCATGTTCAAATTGTGGAGACCCATCTCTGAGGGGCCCCTCCCCAACCTCTCTGGTCCTGAGCAGCCATGAACTTGGAAAATCTCCCTAATAAGAGATGTTTCAGAGTGCTCAGCAAATATCCTTACTTTATGCAAAAAAAACTTCACTATTTCATCCTACCCAATCCTACAGCCATGCTTATTCAACACTATCCTCTCCCAATTCTTCCAAAACTCAACAGGGTGAAGCAGAAGAAAAGGAAACCTTTCTATATCCACTCTGAAAGAGACAAACACTCCTGGGTTTGGCTCTGAAACAACCATCTAGATCCACATTACCAAATCGGAAAGGAGGGCTGGTGAGCAGCTCCTGATATAAATGCTAGATAGGGAATAATGCAAGCATTTTAATGTGTACTTTCTGGAGTTCCTGATGGGTCGGACAGAAGGGGCCATGCCCCACCATCCATGTCAACATTTTCCCTATTTTGAAAAGAAATTCGGGCAAGGGCAGCTCACAAACCACAGGAAACAGCAACTGGTACTTCCTGCAAAATCTTTTGTTTGGGTGATTATTTGGGAAAACTGCAAAATGGAGGCATTCAAGCTGAGAACAAAAAGGCCTGCAAGCATTTTGACTTGGCTCTATGGTACAATTGCATTAACACAACGCCCGCTTGATTTTTGATGGCTGGATCCAAAGCCTGTGACAAGAACCCTGTGGTTCTTTAAAACACACAAAAGCACCTGTTGAAGGACTACAAAAAGAAATAGAAGGGAACACAATAGTGTGAGAGGGCAAGGTCTATTGAATGGTTTTAGAGCCCCTTAAAATTCCTTCTTCCACTTCAAAAATCTCCTCTGTGAAACCATAGTTCAACCCTAGTGAAAGGTATAAAGCCTCTCTAAGAAACAAAGGTTAGCAATAGTAAATATTTATACAGATCCCTCTTGAAATACTGTGTATTAGAAATGGTGCACTTACAGATTTATAATTTGGTTTGTTGTCAGTTTATCTATGTTTAGAACATTTTTCCAGACTAACTATGCTATCCTATGGAGAGTTAGTCTAGACCCATTAATTTCAATGGGGGTAGACTGGAGTAATTTTGCACAGGATTGCACCCAGGCCAGTAACTGCTGCTAATATGCTTTTACTGCTTTGATCAGCCTTCTTTTTCTTTCACAGAAAGTGTGCCATTTCCTTGCTTTTGCCCAGCATTTCATACACTTAGGAAACAGATGCCTTCCCCCCTCCCTCTCTCTAAGATGATGAGAGGTTGAATAGATCAGTCATGCAGATATTTGTTTTTGTATCCCCGCCATGTCATCTGATTTTATTCCTGAGGAGGGACAAATGCCACATTCCCATTGTGAGTTCTTCATAAGAGTTCTGTTCTTGCAGGCGCTCTCTCTTTCACACACACACACACACACACACACACACACACACACACGGCAATTGCTTTCTGAACAATACCCCATCAGATGATCAGCCAACAGCAGGAAGCAATTTGAGTGGCACTGAGTAATGAAAAGTATATATGCTTTCATCACAACATGAAAGCCGCATTCTTAGGGATTTTATGATGAGTTGCATCCTATGCTGAGATCCCAGCTGTGGATGAGCTGTCTAAAGGACAAGCGGAAATAGACAGATAATTTTTGCCATCAGCAATTTTCTGTGGTGCTCAGTGTTCTTTCTACTTCCCCTTATACATATTGCCTACATCTTGATCTGTTTCACATTGTCATAGAGAATTCAACAGCACTCTCACGAGTGGGGGATAGAACTGTTCATTGAAGCCATGTTAATATGTTGTTGTCTGAGGGGTTTTTTTTTACAGTTTGGATGTGTGGAAATCGATATTTTGATCATGAGAATCAATGGCAAAGAGGCAAATTAGAATTTGCCCTTTCCAAAACTTTCTCTGAAGGTGGGAAGGAGAAAAGGAAAACATGGGGCTTTTGTGATGTGCCTCCAAGCAGTAAGAAAGGGCAGAACACGGAAGGTTCTACAGATAATTTTTTACAGTTAAGTCCCTACCACTGGCTCTAGTTTAAAGTACTTCAGCAAACCCTGGCATCACCTATAAAGCTATCTTGTTCAATGAGTACTAGAATTTTTTTCCTTGTTTATGTGAAAGCCGGAATGAAGCAAAATGGTACAGGAACTACAGAACTAGGCTTAAATATGGGAAAACAAGAATGACTCCGCATTAGCCTTTGTCCCAGTTTCGTTCTTGGCTCTCAAGTTTGTGCGGGACAGGGAACAAGCAGGGAACACTCAGCCCCACTCCAGAGATGCCAAAACAGCATCTGGGGGGAAAGGCCACCATGAGGAGCCCCGCACAGAAGGGAGGCAAGTACTAAATGTGGAATCAGTCCAAGTTTTAGAGCTTTGTGAAGTTGTAAAACTCACTGGGGTACTCGCTATTAGGGGTGTGCAAAAAAAAAATCAGAATTAATCAGATTTGGAATTATACGGAGCCAAAATATTTGGAATACCTTATATTTCTGAATACTAGAACTCGGAATAGCCGTATATACTGGAGATATACGGCTATATCCGAATATACGGCCCAATTATACCCTATGGGCCATTGAAATCAATGGCAAAATAGGGTATATTGGAAGCCGCCTGGAGGGGAGGGGGTTTGAGGGAGACCCCTCAAAACTGCAGCGAACCCACAGGGGACTCTCTCCTACAAAACCCCCAAGTCCCAAAAAGATTGGGCCAGGGGGTCCCTGTCTTTGGGCTCCCCAAAAGGCCCATTGCCACCAATGCTGGGGAAAGCCCAATTAGCCACTTCCTCCACTATAATTGCTGTGGGGAAAGTGGCTCTAGCTAGAGGGGGGTTTGAGGGAGAGGCCCCAAAACTGCAGGACAGCTTCAGGGGACTCCCCCACATGCAACCTCCCTGGCCCAAAAAGACTGCACCCCTCTGTGGGCACCCCAAAAGGAACACTGTTCCCAATGGTGAGGAAAAAAAAAAACAATTAGAGCCACTTCCCCTACTGTAATTATCGTAAGAAAAGTGGCTCTGGGGAGCAGGGGGTTTTGAGGAGAGCCCCTCAAACTGCTGTGCAGCTTCAGGGCACTGTCCCACACAAAACCCGCAAGGCCAAAAAAAATTGGACCAAGGGGTCCAATTCCTGGGGCACCCAAAGCCAAACCTAACTTCACACCAGAGAATCTCTATAGGACCCAAATGCACTACATCCATCTATCTACTCTATGAACCCTGCTGGCCTGGAACCAATATAAACCCAGTTGCCAACATCACTGCCACACAAAACACAATCTGCTCAAGGTCTGCTTTGCAGACCTGGCTGCAGCAAACCCAGTTGCCAGCTCTCCAGCCCTGCCCCAAACAATGCGGGGAGAGCTGGCCAAGCACAACAAGCATGCTGGTTCTGGGTCTCTCACCCAGATGTCAGCTTCCCTGCCACAGAACACGCAATCTACAGATGCCAGCTCTCCAGCCCTTCCCCAAACAGTACAACTCTCAAAGAAGAGAAGCGGTGGACCACACCTAGCTCCACATCATTCTGTATCTGACACAAAGCAAGAAGCATTTAGACTTACCTTGATTGATGGATGGTTGGCTGGTCCAGGCTCTTTTGCATTACCCAGGCGAGCCAGAGTTACACCCCAAATGAGGAAGATCACTGGGAGGGCCTCAGATTGTATAAGAGGAAGGGAACCATTTCTTCTCTCTCAGCTCAGCAGCAACACACCAGCTATCACTGTCCCATTAGAGGGACCTCAGCATTGGTACGGCTGCTGGCTGCCTGTCATCATCACTGGCACCTCCCTCTTTGGTCACCGCACCTCAAAAAGGATATTCTCTCGGCTTAACTTCACGAACGAAGATTTAAGAAGGGTGCAGTAGTCCACGTCTGCTGCAGGCTCGCTGGTGGCTGACAAGACCAATGCGGGACAGGCAGATCCGGCCACAGTGGCTGCAGGGAAAAGTCTGATTTGGGGTTGGTGCTGTAGCAGTGCGATTCTTCCTCAATCTCCTTTTGTCCTCAAGACCAGCTATGCATGCATTCTCAAAGGAAGAGACAGCCTGGTGGATGGTGTGCCTCCATGCTTTGCGATCTGAGGCTAGGTCAGACCACTGGTGATGGTTGATGCGATAGGTGCCAAGGGATTTCTTCAAGGAGTCCTTGTACCTCTTCTTTGGTGCCCCTCTATTTCGATGGCCGGTGGAAAGTTCGCCATACAGAGCAATCTTGGGAAGGCGATGGTTTTCCATCCTAGAAATATGCCCTGCCCAGCGCAGCTGCATCTTCAACAGCAGTGCCTCGATGCTTGTAACCTCCGCCCCCTTGAGGACTTCAGTGTTGGTCACAAAGTCACTCCAGTGGATGTTGAGGATGGTGCGAAGGCAGCGCTGATGAAAGCGCTCAAGGAGTCGCAGGTGATGACGGTATAAAACCCACGATTCAGAGCCGTAGATGAGGGTTGTCATCACAACCGCTTTGTAAACATTGATCTTTGTGCCTTTTTTCAGATGCTTGTTGCTCCACACTCTTTTGTGCAATCGGCCAAATGCACGGTTTGCCTTTGCCAGCCTGTTGTCAATCTCCTTGTCGATCTTGGCATCTGAGGAGATGATGCACCCCAGGTAGCTGAACTGCTGGACTGTCTTCAGAACTGATTCACCCACAGTGATGCAGGGAGGGTGATAATCTTCCTGGGGTGCAGGCTGGTGGAGAACTTCTGTCTTCTTCAGACTAACTTCTAGGCCAAATAGCTTGGCAGCCTCTGCAAAGCAGGACATCATATGCTGCAGAGCTGATACCGAGTGGGAGACGAGTGCAGCATCATCAGCAAACAGTAGCTCTCAGATAAATTTTTCCATTGTCTTGGAGTGAGCCTTTAGTCACCTCAGGTTGAACAGGCTGCCATCAGTGCGATAGCGGATGTAGACACCATCGTCATCATCTAGATCTACTGCAGCTCTTTGAAGCATCATGCTAAAGAAGATCGTAAAGAGAGTTGGTGCGAGAACGCAGCCTTGCTTTACACCTGTGCCTACTGGGAAGGGCTTCGAGAGGTCATTGCAGTGTCTGACTTGGCCTCGCTGGTCTTCATGTAGCTGGATGATCATGCTGAGGAACCTTGGGGGACATCCTAAACATTCCAAGATTTGCCAGCACTGGGACTTCCCTGACTCTGCAGCGCTCGACCTTCTGGGAGAGCTCATCTCGCCAGCAATTGAGCTCGTTGGCCCACTCTGGGGAGCAGGGGGTTTTGAGGAGAGCCCCTCAAACTGCTGTGCAGCTTCAGGGCACTGTCCCATTGGAAAAAGTGCAGAAAAGGGCAACTAGAATGATTAAAGGTTTGGAACACTTTCCCTATAAAGAAAGGTTAAAACGCTTGAGGCATTTTAGCTTGGAGAAACGTTGACTGCGGGGTGACATGATAGAGGTTTACAAGATTATTCATGGGATGGAGAAAGTAGAGAAAGAAGTCCTTTTCTCCCTTTCTCACAATACAAGAACTCATGGGCATTCAATGAAATTGCTGAGCAGTCAGGTTAAAAGGGATAAAAGGAAGTACTTCTTCACCCGAAAGGTGATTAACATGTGGAATTCACTGCCATAGGAGGTGGTGGCAGCTGTAAGCATAGCCAACTTTAAGAGGGGATTGGATAAAAATATGGAGCAGAGGTCCATCAGTGGCTATTAGCCACAGTGTGTGTGTATATATATATATATATATATATATATATATATATATATATATATGTGTGTGTGTGTGTGTGTGTGTGTGTGTGTGTGTGTATACACACATATATTGGCCACTGTGTGACACAGAATGTTGGACTGGATGGGCCATTGGCCTGATCCAACATGACTTCTCTTATGTTCTTCCTCCTGCCCCTGAAAAAAAAAAAAACCTGGGTTATCCTGGCTGGGCCTATGGGTGTTGTCGGTTACAGTAGGGGACTGCAATGGCACTTTTAGTATTATTAGGCATGTGTGGGTGGGGACTGGGGAATGCCCTGGCCACAAAGGCGAGGGCCGGCCAAACCCCCTCCTTCGCGACCCAGTAGTCCAAAGGGGATGTTTTCTGAGACTCGTTGGGCTCCGAAAGATAGTCCCTCACCATCGCAGCACCCGTCTCCACTCACAGGGGCCTACTGTTCCCAGAGGGGCCAATGAGCCGCCCAATGAGTGTCATCTTGGCACTCTTCTTGGCATGAGTCTGGTGGGAAACACTGCCTAGCCGGGGAGGTTGGGGATGAACAGCAGTGGAAGTGGCAGATGAGCTGCTTCCACCCCCCCTCCTCCTCAGCGACCGGCACTGGGCCCACCTGACTCTGCAGCGCTCGACCTTCTGGGAGAGCTCATCTCGCCAGCGATTGAGCTCGTTGGCCCGCTCGGCGATTATGCCCTTAAGGCGCGGGTCTAACATGGTCGCCATCATGTAGACCTTATCCTGGGTGAAACTCTGAAAGCGGGCCTCAAGCCCTTCCTTTAGCCTAACAACCAGGGCGCGCACCGCTGGAAGAATGTCTGCACGGCCTTGAGTTGGCACTAGAAATGAAGCCAGGTCCTCACAGGCCATGGATGACCAGTGTGATGCTCACCGTGTCAGACGAGAGCATTTCTGTGTGGGTCTTGAAGGGTCTAAGAACCCCCACAGTCTGAGAAATGACCACCCAATCTTCTTGGGTGAGACGGTTCTCATCCTGAAAGACCCTCATCTCAGAGACAAAGGCATCCAGGGCTGCTCTCTGCTCCACCATGCGCTCCGGGATGGCACAGGTGGAGTTCCAGCGTGCGCTGATGTCACCGATCAGACCGTGCCCTGGCACACCTGTCAGTGTCTGTTAATCACGCAGCAGATACGAGTCCGTATTGCTGTGTGAGAAGTGACCCATGGTGTGCCGACACTTCTGGAGCAGAAGTCAGTACTCATGGGTCGCAGCTAGATACCAATGATCCTGGCTTTTCGACTGGCCCAATGTGTCCTTAACCATGAGGCGGAGAAGGTGGGCCACACAAGGAAGGCGTTTTAGGCCCTGACGCTGGACAGCCACCTTGATGTTGGAGCCACCGTCAGTCACCAAGAAGCCCGTGGTGACGTCCCTGCTGACTACCCAGCCCTCTAACTGCCATGAGAGGATAGCTCCAAGAGCGTCCATCGTGTGCGGCACGTCGACTGCTTCGGTGTGCACCAAGGCCCAGCGACAGCCAGCCTGGTGGCCCTGACCCTACCTGCCGCTACTGCCACCCCCACCCTGCAGCTCACTGGGTTGCCACCAATACACAGTCAGAGATAGATACCCCTCGAACACATGTTGGGAGCTCCAGATATCTGAGGTGAAATGAACAGTCCCCACGACAGCACGGGACAAATGCTCCTTCACCACAGATCTGGTCGCCCTGAAAACAGATGGCACAATCGTCCTGCTAATGGTGGTTCTAGCAGGAACTTTGTACCAGGGCACCAGGTACTTGGCAACCCTAGCACCCCAGGATTCTTGACCACTGAAAATGGAAGCACAGGCGACCTAGCAAGGTTCGAGGTGATTACCCTCCTGCCATACCTGATTCCCCCTCTTGGCACACAGGTGCCACCACCACCATACATATCAGGCAGAGATGGCTGGTGTCCATGCCTATCATGGAACTCTCCTGGAGAGCTCTGGAGGTAGTCACGATGGGACGGACCTCCTGGCTGGGTGATGTTGGCCACTTGGGCACCCCAGCACCAGTCTGCTTCTCCCCCTTAAGAAGCACTGCCTGGTGGTGCTTCCACAGGTGGTTCTGCATTCCCCCTGAGTCAGGTGGGCAGGGTCCCACCCACGACTGATCCAGGTCCTGCACAGCTGGCACTGCGCATAGCGTGGATCCTCCATAAGTCGGAAATGCTTCCAGACTTCAGAGGTGTACAGATGCCCAAGCTGACTGGCAGCTTGGGTGTCCAAAGCCACCTCCTGTGAGGTGCTTGGGGCAGACACATTGTGTCTCGGGGTGGCAGGAGGGGCTGGCTGCTGGGGGGAAGTGGATGGAGATGGAGGCACCTTGTGTGTCTCCATTTCTTTCCCCTCCACCCCATGCAGCCTTCCCTCCTGGCCATCCCCTGAAGGACTGCTGGTGCCCGAAGGAACCGAAGAAGGGGACTGGTCCTCCTCAACAGTTTCTCCTCCAGCTCCTGCACGAAACTTTGCATCCTCCTTGGGGTGATCATTTTGGACAGAAAACTGTCCCCAAAGTTCATCTCCAAGGAGGGCTGCTCTTGCTGCCCCTCCTCCGGCTGCTGAGGCCAAGCGACATCAGCTGGAGGAGAGATTGCCTGAGCAGCAAACCCTTGCACAGTGCACCTAATGGCACCTCTGCTGGGGACGCCGCAGCAGCAGCCTCGATGAAGGACCCAAGGCGGGATTTCTTCTTCACACTCCGGCCAGAGGTCAGAGTGCTGGAAGGTGGCTGTGGAGTGGCCCTACGCACAGGTGGTGGTGGGAAAACTGGGTCCTCCCCCTCCCCTCCATCCCTCTTGTCTTCTCCTTGGCCTTTCCCCCAGGCCCCTCTTCTGCTGCCTGTCACTCATGTCACCCTTGGCCAGTCTCACACAACTTGAACTGAGAGTGGGGTTTTTTACAAACCTAACTCACTATACTGTACCCTCAACCAACAGGTCCCCTGACTTCTTTTTAAAAACCCTCCCACCAAAACTTGTTTGTTTGTTTTTTTGGTCCCTAACCTGTCCTTCTTTGGGTTGGGGTACTGGTAGTCTGGTAAAGTTTAGGAGACTAGGTGATCCTGCCTCTACTTGGCTACAGTTTTAAAAAGGCTACCTTGAGATGAAGGCATTCTTGTTATATCCTCCTAGTTAAACTTCTCCTAACTAGATCCTGGGACAAACAGGATTTCCTTGCAAACTAGAAATCAGATGTCCCCTATAACTAGAGAGAAGCTGTGGTTTACCCTATGGAAATCTAAGGATGCACCAGCTTTCAGTGACTGAAAGCAAGATGCACTGCAACCCTAGTCTCTTTAAAAGGGAGCCTGATGTGGCCTAGTAGTCAAGCTGCCTTTTATGAGAAACCCAAAATCTTTTTAAATCGCCCCTTTCTGACGTAGTTGAATTTTGAAAGAAGATAAAGCCCTAAACTGGATTAATTTTTTTTTAAATTTCAAAAAACACAATCCCTAAAAACACCCTTATTAGCGGGGCAGCCTATTTAGTGGCCCTAACCAAACCAAAAGCACCCTCAGACTTCAAAAATAACTCTATACAAACATGAAAGTGACCCACCCCACACAGCCCACACACCAACCCCCACACCAACCAGAGGTAATTTAAAAAAACCAAAACGTGACAGAAAGTAAAGGGACTCTGAGTCTTAAAAAGTCCTTTTACTTTTATCCTAACTAAAATAAAAACAAGAACCCCAAGACTATCTTACCTTAGATGTATTCTCTTCTCCAGGCAGGTCAGATAAGACTGAAAGAGAGCAGTAGCAGCTGAGGCCAGCACAATCTCTCTCACACACCAACACCAACACAACAGCAATGCAATGGAGTCCAGCCAGGCAGACTCCTTAAAAAGGTTCTCTGGCCCTACACAGAGCAGTTTCAAAAATTACCACTGCTCTGTGATTGGCCACAGAACAGTGTTTACTTGTATACCCAAGGAAACAAAAGAACAACAATGTTGCTGATGGCTGGGGGATTAGCCCAGCCATCAGCTACACAACAGCCCTGCAAAGCATGCATTTGCAATGCATTTTGCAAATGCATGCTTTGGATTGGCTGCTGGGGCTCCTCTCCCTGCAGTTTGGTGTAGTGGTTAAGTGTGTGGACTCTTATATGGGACAACCGGGTTTGATTCCCCACTCCTCCACTTGCACCTGCTGGAATGGCCTTGGGTCAGCCATAGCTCTGGCAGAGTTTGCCCTTGAAAGGGCAGCTGCTGTGAGAGCCCTCTCAGCCCCACCCACCTCACAGGGTGACTGTTGTGGGGGGAGAAGATACAGAAGATTGTAAGCCGCTCTGAGTCTCTGATTCAGAGAGAAGGGCGGGGTAAAAATCTGCAATTCTTCTTCTTCTTCTTCTTCTTCTTCTTCTTCTTCTTCTTCTTCTTCTTCTTCTTCTTCTTCTTCTTCTTCTCCCCCTCCCTCCCTGATCCCAGGGAGGCTATGGGAGAGGCGAGAAAAGGCTTCCAAAGGCAGGAAAGGAGGCAAGCAGCTCCCCTGAGGCTGCAGAAGCTCCTTTCCCACCTTTTCTATGGACTTCCAAATACTTCTGAATATTGATTGTATAATGCCTGTGAATTGGATTTGGAAGTATATGACACCATATACTTCCGAATCAGGGAGCATTCGGAGGTTTATTCGGTTTGGCTGAACCGAATGCACATGCCTACTCGCTATCTATTGTCACAGACTCTTTCGCCAGATAAAACATTACTTTGAGTATCTTACAATAAGAGCTAAATGCCAATCAACCTAACATTACAAACCATAGGCATCCAAAGAATCTGCTGAATGCTATAACCTTGGATAAACATGCTATGAATTCTAGCATCACAAATAGCAACTATGTAAAGATAAGCACACAGTGGGATGAATTCCACCTACAGTTTCTACTGGTGAAGGATTTCATCTTTGGAAGCTCAAATTTCCCTCCTTTTCCCTCCTATAGTAGGGATCCCCCCCCCCCAAATGCTGTTATTAGTGGATGGAGGACCCCTACAAATAGTTTGGAGAGGGATTAGTGGCATGTTGTGGGAGGAGAAATTAACAAAAGTTGCCTCCTCCTGTATGGGCAGAAATTTTAGGTGGGATAAATCCAGTGGTTTGGATTGCATTCTGAAATGATGGTCTTGTAGGGAAGGCAGGCTTAGGGGATTCTGCTTCCCTGCTTTGTTTTGGACTACATGGTTTTCAAATTAATTTCTTGCCCTTGGGGGTGAAAACTGGCCTTCCGGTTTACTAATGAGCAGAGTGATCTGAGAAGGGCTGGGAAATGTCTAGAATGACACTGGTGGACAGGGACGGTCCTGCCACTAAGCACAATAGGTGGTTGCCTAGGGTGCCACCTCTGGGGGGCACAGAGGGGGAAGATGGGGAAGAGTTAAGGCTCCGCAGCATGTTGGCAGGGCAGGTGGGAGGCATCGCTTCCTCCCTAACATGTTGGATGTGAAGGGGGGCTTCTTTCTGTCTTTCCTTGCTTTCTCCCCCCCCCCCCCCTCTGCTTTCTCCTGGACATGGGAGCTATTTCCTTCTACTCCCTCTTCTATCTGTCCTTCCTTGCTTTCTCTCCCCCCCTTTCTCCCAGACAAGGGGGCTTTTTCCTCCCATCTCCTTTTCTTTCTGTCCTTCCTTGCTGTCTCTCCCCCCACTTTCTCCCAGACACAGGGGCTCTTCCCTCACATTCCCTCTTCTTTCTGTCCTTCCTTACTTTTTGTCCCCTCCGATTCTCCAGGACATGATGCTTCCCTCCCATCCCCTCTTCTTGCTGTGTATGTGCCTTTAAATCTCACTGACTACTGTATTGGGGGGAGAGGTGCCAGAACCTAGTTTTGCTTGGGCACCAGATAGTCTAGGGCCAGCCCTGCTGGTGGCATAATGAATTTGACAGATTATGTAATAGAGCCTACTGGAAGACATAAAATGGCTGTGATGGTGGCAAAGAAATATTTCTCTGCTACTATAGCATCAGCTAGTTCATAACCATTGCAACTGTTCTAGGTGACTGAGCATCTGCTGACACCTAAATCTGAGCTTTTCTTGACTGAGGAACAGACAATTAGCTGTTATACTTTTGCCAAGTTTGCTGATAAAATATTGAGATTACACTCTGATCTGGATGTCAATTGTAACATAGGTACACCAGAAGAAAGGATAATACACTGCCTGGTTTATAGATCAACCATTTCAACCCAGTTTCTGTGATGAATGTTGACAAGATCTTGGGATCTGTGAAGGCCACTACCTGCCCATCCTGCCTGCTAAAGATGTGTAAGAATCATGTCAACAAGCCCTTAGTATCTATTATAAATCAGTCACTAATTCAGAACACCTTCCCTCAGCCACTCAAAAAGGCAGATTATCAGTACACTACTGTATATATATATACAGAAAAATTATATGGTTAATTATCACCAAGTTTCTAATCTGCCCTTTCTGGGCAAATGATTGAGAGAGCAGAAGCAGACTAACTCCAGGTCTTCTTGGATAACTCATCTGTTCTGGATTCTTTTTAATCTGGTTTCAAGCAAGGCTATGGGGCGGAAACTGCTCTGCTAGTTTTAGTTGATGGCTTCTATCTGAGTATAGATAGCCATTGCTCCTGTGGTGGAATGTGCCTGGTCTAGCCTGCAGGCCCTATTCTGCCCTGTCTTCCTAAAGCTTCCCAGCTCCCAGGAGGGGCTTCTTCCACTTTTGGGTAGTCCACCACCACCTGATCATTACTAGGATTTTCCATTAGGAGGATCAGCTTCCCTCCCCTGTACAAAACACCATGAGGTGGCAAACTAGACATGTTTTGGGCCGAAAAAGCTCTGAGAGCTGTGACTGACCCAAGGTCACCCAACAGGAGTGCTGAATTGAACCCAGTTCTCCAGATTAGAGTCCACTGCTCTTAACTATGTTGGCTGTCATCCAAGTCACTTGGTGATATGGGAGAGGTCCTAAATTGCTGCCTGGTTGATGTGGTAAATTGTCTAAGAGTGAATAAACTGAATCTAAACTGAAAAAGCAGAGGTAATGATGACTGGAAAGGCAAAGATCTTGAAAGACATTAGGTTCCACACTTTTGATGGAGTTCAGCCTGACTCAGTTAAAAGTCTAGGGGATATATTCGATCCAATATTATTGCTGGAGAAGCAAGGTAATGCAGCTGCAAAAACACTTTTTTCCAACTCAACCTAGTCCATACAATGGCTCCTTACCTTGATACAGCTAATCTGGGCATCTGGATCTATGCCAGAGTAACAGCCAGACTAAACTACTGTAATGCACTGCACATCTACTTGGAAAAAAACAGTTTTTGTGGAATGCTGTGCCTCAGCTATTATTGGGAGCTAGATAGAATGAGTACCCAGCTTGCTGGGGGGAAAGGGTAGATGACTGAGGAAGGCAATGGCAAACTACCTCATAAAAAGTCTGCCGTGAAAACGTTGTGATGTGACATCACCCCAGAGTTGGAAACGATTGGTGCTTGCACAGGGGACTACCTTTACCTTTTAGATAGAATATGCATATTACCACATTCTGCCAACACTTCATTGACTGCCCATTTGTTACTGTGAACTGTTAAAGGTACTGGCTACAATATACAAAGCTCTTTGTGGCCTTGGTCCCTTATATCTGTGGTACCATCTTAGAATTGCCAGGCCAGTGGGAAATGGGGGTGAACTTACTGGGAACAGGGAGGGAAGAAGCTGGAAATAAATGTGATGTGTCTACGTCACCCAGAAGTGACATAGGCATGTTAGCGATGATGCTCTGGTTTGTGGGGAAAATCTCTATGATAGAATTAGCTTCTGCCATAGAGTTTTGTTCAAAATCCAGAGTTTATGCCCTGAGGTCACCAAAGTGCCTATGACACTTGAGAGTGATACAGGCACATCATGTTTATTTCTTGCCTGTTGGGGGGGGGGAGAAATTCCCCCCACTGGTCAGCTGACTGGCAGTAGAGAGGAGCACCCAAGACCAGGAGACCTCTGCCCCCACCAGGGGTCTGGCATCCCTAAGCTACCTCTCCCACTATGCTGCACTGTAACAGCTTTTCTTATCTGAGAAGGGCCTTCTGCAGGTGCCAACCTGAAAATGGGCAGAGTTAAGAATTACCTGTACATGTGCTGTCTCCATTGTGGTCCCCACCTTATGGGATCACCTGCCTGATGAGGTCAGGAGGCTCCCATTCTTCCGGCTTTCTACAAAAGATGGCTTTTCAACACAAATAATAAGGCTGCACTGTGTATAGCTTGTTGTATGAAGGATCCTACTATATAATTCTTGCATTGTTTAATGTGTCATTTTCAATACTTATGCTTTGCTTCAGTTCTGGTTTTTGGGGAGAGGGGGGAAGAGGTTAAATTTCTTGCTGGTTCCAGCCTTTTACAATCCTAATTATATTTCACTGTTCATTGAATGTTCCATTCCATTGATTGTATTGATTCACTCTATGTAATCTGCCTTGAGTCCTGGTGAGAAAGACTAATAAAAGGATTGTAAATAAAATTTAAAACAAATAAATAAATTGAAACAGCTTCTAATCCCTTATGTGCTCCTCTATATGCTTGATGTGCCTATTTTTAGTCAGAATAAACAAATGATGATGCAAATGAAGCCTTTATTTTCTTAGAGCTGGTGAGTGTCTTTCTGTTTATGGCAATTACATAGTTAACACAACTATGAACTGGGAATCATGGAGTCATAGTTACATATGTGGCTATTACCTGCTTGGCCACTGACAGTAATGTCCCCGTAAAATGATCAGCTGTATCTGGTTTCAAAGGATTTGAAGTAATGAAACTAAATTTCTTGAGATGGGTACATTAATTTAATGGTATGTTGTAATTTATTTATGTATTTTGGAAAAGTCTATGGTGCCCTTCAAGGAACCTGCTTGAGGTGACTGACTAAATAACACACAACAGAAATATAAAACACAATAAAAGTTGTTAACAACTTCAAACCCTTTCCGCATCTATATGCAATTTAAAGGGATGTAGAGTAAATGCCGTAAAGAAGATCAGAAGTTTCTTTTTACAAGGCTCACATTTATTCTCTTTTGATTTAAAACTGCTTTCTATATGTATAATTCCATAAATATGGAAATGGCATTCATAAATCTGGAAATAGCTAAAGAAATTAATTGCCCTTGCACTTGACTATACCCTCCACAGAGATTCATGGGTTATTCATAAACCTGATTGCATATCTATATGGTGACGATTTATCCAAACCATATTTAACTTACGTATGAAAAACAAGGACAATTAAACTGGGCTAAGCCTTGTGGTCATGATTTATTCTGATCAGGAGTGGAAATAGCTTTTTATTTTAAAGGGTAAATGAAATATCATTCTGTATATCAGCTGAATTTCATTACAACTACAATTTTATTGCTGCACTTCAGTAGAGAGATTTAATCCTTTGCTTGGATATGCAGTGTTCTTTAAGACAATAACAAATAAAAATGAGATATGAGTAGAGTCCTCAGACGTGTTTGTTCTGAAATATGCACTCACAAAGTAATTGCACTAATTGTGATAATACCAAACTGCTACGATAAGGATGTGAAATGAAGGTCAGAGATTTCAAAGCAAAGGAACTAGGAAGGGATACAACAGGAAGGCACAGCGTGAAGCCTGAATGGCACATGCAGCCTGCCAATGCATATACAACTGGTATGTTGCAAGGAGAAAACTTGTGACTTTAGATTATAAGCAAACTATCTGTCATATATTAAAGAAAAATCTTGTTGCAGATTGCACCCTTGAGATCTATCTAGAGCCATTGCAGTTGTTCTTTGGATCCTGTGCAATAGACTGTCTATAGCCCTGTATCTTTTAATGTCCCCGACTTCCCCCAAAATCCCTTTCTGTGGCTTGGCTGGCCTGGAGCCATTAGTGGTCCATCTGGAAAAGCAAAGTAGCACACTTTGCAATGCTACAGGTCAAAGAAATGAAAGTGACTGCATCTATAATGAGTTCCTGATCAACAGCGGCACATTCACTAAGAAGTGACACAAAATGTTTCTCACTAACATCATGAAAACAGGAAGACTCCCAGGGGAATTCAAGAAAGCAAAGATAGTTGCTATTCTGAAACTAGGAAAACCGAAACCTCTGGCAGAAAGTTACAGACCTATTTTCCTTCCAAGCTCCTGTTATAAACTCCTCAAGAGGCTAATCCTGAACAAAATTTGTTACAGAATTAACTAGCATGTATCTATAGAGAAAGCAGTATTTAGACCCTGTCATAGCTGTGGAGATCAGGTTCTCAGTTTAACAACTTTCATTGAGGCAGGGTATCAGAAGGGTCTTAAGACATCAGCAGTTTTCATCAGTCTGACTCATACTTATGACAGAGTCTGGAGGGATAGTGTGCTGTACAAATTTTTATACGTTTTCCCCAGCAGAACAATATTTCAAGTGAATGATAGAATTTTCCAAGTAATTATGGGTCAGTCAATAAGCAAGCAGAAGAAACTAAATAATGGTCTACCCCAGAACTCGGTCCTCGCTCCAGTTTTTTACATCTCTGATGTTCCCAATATGATATTTAGGAAGTGTGCTTATGCTGATGACATGGCAATTTCATTAAGGCACAAATCAATTGAAAAAACCCAGGAAATACTGACTAGGGACCTTGAAATTCTGGATTTCTACTACTGTAAATGGTGGCTTATCCCAAGTCCAAGAAAACACAATGCTTCTGTGTTCATCTCAATAAAAATCTTGCCAACCATGATGAGCTGAATGTCTACCTATAAATCACCTGACTTCCAAACAACCATACACCTAAGTACCTTGGCATTACCCTGGATAGGACCTTGAACTATAAACACCATCTTACCAAAGTAGCAGTGAAAATATACACATGAAACAACATTTTCCAAAAATTATGTGGTACAACTTTGGGTGCATCTTCTACAACTCTTAGATGCTCAGTTTTGGGGGCAGTGTATTGCATTGCAGAATATAGTGATTAAGTGTGGTTTAAAAGCCCCCATGTCCACAAATTTAATCTCGAATTCAATACGGCAATGAGAACCATCAGTGGATGAGTTACCCACTCTGACCTATTGACTACCCACATTTCACCACATTGCTCCCCAACATCTCTGAAGACAAAATGCTCTTCTTCATGAATGCAGAAATGTAATTGAAAACCAAGAGTTGCTCATCTACAAAGACATGGCTGACATGTACCTATCCAGACTAAGATCTCAACACCCAACAATAAGATCTGCACAAATCTTGCAACCATAAAATTTCAATCTAGGGAATGAATGGTTGCAAACATGGATGTAATCCATTCTATCTGATATCCATAACCTGATAAACACCAATGAGAGGCTCATAGGACTTAACTTGACACCTAAAGGATGGAAGATGACTAACGGAATACAAGTAGCCTTTGGCAGTTGTGCAGACCCATTGTTTAAATGGGACAAAATATCAGGACCTGAATGTGATTGTGATGCATCCTGCCAAACTATTTCCCATCTGTCAAAGGAATGTGAATGTTGTGCTTTTCAGGGTGATGTGACAGAGCTCATTGAACTTGTCCCAGCTGCAATTGAGTGGATCAAAAATTTAGATATTAGTATTTAGATGAATTACCCAATTGGTCATCATACACATTGTATCAACTTGGTTATGCATTTTATATTATTATATATTTCCTGTGTGTAACAATGCCATATGATAAATAAATAAACAAATAAATAGACCATAAATGTAAATTCCTACTCATGCACTTCACTTGCACCTTCCATCATGTAAGCAGGTCCTGTTAGTGCTGGTTTAACATTCACAGACCTCAGTTCATGTTGTGGGTTATAATTATTTCTGACCTATATGCCAAGTAGGCTTCCCAACCCTCCCACCCCGGCGGGGGACCCCCGAATTTTCAGCCTCCTCCCCCGCTCTTAAAAAATCTGGGGGCGGGGGGAGAGAGAACATACCTGTAGGCATCATGTTGTTTTACAGCTTGGGATCCGTTTTTAAAATGTGTCCCTTTAAGGCTGCACATGAAACAGGAAACAGGAACAGCCCCTCCCTTTCTTTTCCTGTTCAGCCTTACTTTCGTTTTCACAACGAGCAAATTCTGCTGGAAGAAGACCAAGTACGGTAAGTATTGGTGTGTGTGTGAGAGAGAGAGAGGGAGGGGGCAGAGAGGGGGAATTCCCTGGTATGGAGGCCCTCCCCCCCTTTAGAAAGCGTGGGGGGGAGGGAAATGTCTACTAGGCACTCTATTATTCCCTATGGAGAACGATTCCCATAGAGAATAGGGAATTGATCCATGGGTATTGGGGGATCTGCGGGGGCTATTTTTTGAGGTAGAGGGACCAGATTTTTAGTATAGCAGCTAGTGCCTCTCCCCAAAATACCCCCCAAGTTTAAAAAATATTGGATCAGAGGTTCCAATTCTATGAGCCCCAAAAGATGGTGCCCCTATCCTTAATTATTTCCTATGGAAGAAAGCCATTTAAAAAGGCCTGCTGTCCCTTTAAATGTGATGGCCAGAACTCCCTTGGAGTTCAATTATGCTTGTCACATCCTTGTTCCTGGCTCCACCCCCAATGTCTCCTGGCTCTGCCCCCAAAGTCCCCAGATTTTTCTTTAATTGGACTTGGCAACCCTAATGCCAAGGCCTTACATGAAATGGCCATTGTTCCAAGGAAATGTGTTTAGGATAAGAACGTCTATGACATTGTTTACTCAGTGTAATGCTTCTTCATAATCCATGACTGGATGTAAAATTCTTTTTAAGAAGGCCCTTGAGGATCATTACACTTTGGAACTCTCATAATATCTATAAACCAATTTGTAGGCCTTTAGTGTGGATAATTAGTACTCAAGGGATGAATAATCTGGCTGTTATCATTGATAATTTCTGCCACTAAATAATCATGTGAATGTCTGTAATGTGTAATGAAATATATGGAATCTGTGATAGGCCATCACACAAAAATGCTGTTTTCTTTTCTTTTCTTTTTTGGAGAAATGTAGAAAATAAACCAGGTAATTTTCATTTTTTCTCAGTTCCCACTAACACCAGATAATTTTTTTGATAAATTGGTATTCTATACAAATCTCAAGGCTATTGTTTTTCCTTTAGAGGTAATTTTTGCTGTCAACCAGTAACTTACACCACACAGAAACATATCACTTTAATAGAAAGCATGATACATACACCCAAACTCATAATCATTCTGTGTCTTTTACAAAATAATATTTATAAAATAAAGGAAACAACCAGAAATATTTTGAGAATACAAAAAATAGTAAATCTGTTTAAATAATCTAAAACAGGGGTCTGCATACCTTTTCAACCTGTTGGCATCATTGGAATTCTGACCAAGGCTTGTGGTGGTGAGCATAACCACAAAATGGCTGCCACAGGAGGTGGATCCAACACAAAATGTTACAGAGTGAGGTCATGAATAACTCTTAACAGTAACTCCTTAACAGACTTGGCAAACCTACATAAGGTATGTTTAGCACATTTGCAATCTAGGGGAAGCTGCAGTTTACTGTTTAAAGCCTGTTAAATTATTCTCTTGTTTCCTTCCCTTTTGTGCTTCCACTCAGCAAGTTCTTATACCTGAAGGCGGGGGCGGGGGGGGGGAGTTGTTTGTTTGTTTTGAGCAGGAACACACAGGAATGCAGTTATGGCTGACTTGGCATTAAGTGGTGTGGCCTAATATGCAAATGAGTTTCTGCTGGGCTTTTTCTACCAAAAAAGCTCTGCCTGAAGGTCTCTCTGGGTTAGGAAGGACTACAGTTACAAATCCTGTTGTTGCAGTAACCTTTTCAGAAAGCAACTCTGCCATGTGTGGGACTGGATTATTTTCCCAACTCAACTAATAAAACACAGACTGCTTTTGGATGATGAGATTCAAACCCCCATCTGCAAAACTTACACAAATGTGGTAGTTACTGGGAGGACTGTGTTGTCATGCCTGCAACATTCCTTTCCATGTGCTCTGTATGTGGGAGGGGACAGGGTGACAAGGGAGGCATAATAGCATTAACATCAGTTGCCTGTTTCCATATATGGCTGGCACAATGGAATTGTCTGCATACTGTTCCAAGGTTAGTAGACACAGGAGATGTTGTTATAGACCAGGAGTGGCCAAATTGTGGCTCAGGAGCCACATGCAGCTCTTTCACACATTTTGTGTGACTGCCAGAGGTCAAGGAGGAACTTAATGTAGGCTTATTCTCAAATAAGCTTGCTTAGTATTGGGACTTCAGTCAGCCTCTGAGAAGAAGAAGACGACCATAGATTTATACCCCATCCTTCTCTCTGAATCAGAGTCTCAGAACAGCTTACAATCTTCTTTATCTTCTTCCCCCACAACAGACAACCAGTGAGGCAAGTGGAGCCAAGCACTGACTCATATTTAGGCAAATATTTTCACATGTGGCTCTTTCACATATATTGTGTGGCTCCCAGAGGTCAAGGAGGAACTTAATGCAGGCTTACCAGGGCCAGCCCACCCAGAAGGCACACTAGGCATTTGCCTAGGGAGCCAGCAGAGCAGGGGTGCTGAATTCGGCCTCTCCCCGCCCGCTAGGCAAATCCCTATTTGCCTCCTCCTCCCTCCTTCTCTTGTCCCTTTGTCACAATTTTAATGCCCGGGAACAGGCAGTGAAGCACCGCGTTCCCAGGCTCTTTAAAGGCTGACCTCCCCCCCACACCCACACCCACAATCCAGGAAGGAAGTGGGGAGGAGAAAGAGGCGCTGCCATTCTTTCAGTGGCTTGTTCGCCACTGCTGCCCTGGCACTGATCTTGAGCGTGCCAGAGGTGCAGCATAGGAGCCACCAGCCCCTAGCATGGTTTTACCACTGATCAGCTGATCGGTGAGGGGGTCAGCCTTTAAAGAGCTCAAGAGCATGGCACTTCACCGACCATTCCCGGTCATTAAAATTGTGATGAGGGGACGAGGGAGGGAGGTGGTGCTGTGGGAGGGCAGGGGGCATGGTGCTGCACAGTACCATGGAGGGAGGCGGCGAGTCTACCTGGGGTACTATGCATCCTAGGGCGAGCCCTGAGACTTTCTCTCAAGTAAGCATGCTTAGCATCGGGACCCTCAGTCAGCCTCCTAGGTCTGACCCATAAGTAAGCAAATATTTTCACAGTGTGTGAAGTGGGGAAGGAGGGGGAAGTAGGCAGGCTTGAAAGTTCTTCTCCTCCACCACAGAAGTTACCCAGAGACCTAGGGTGCGGTCAGACGGAACATTAACCGCGACTCACCCACGCCCCCAATGCAGAGTTAAAGCGGACGTTCAGACATTCACATCTGTCAAACGATGTGGAGTCGTTATCATCCCGACTTGCTCCACATGTATATCGGGTTAATTTGACTGTAGAAAAAGTCCGGTCCTTTTTCAAAATAGCGGCACAGGATCGGCTTTTTGTTGTTTGGACAGCTCACGCGCAATACTGCCTCTCACCTCACAGACATGCGCATTGCCAGATCATCCAGGAATCTGAGGTGACGCTTCTGCTTCTCCAATCAACACAGAATTGGGGGGGAAACGTTATCCCACTATTCAGAACAGGAAAAAAATTCTTTTTTTTCAATGTGGAGGATTTCAAGATATCATTGTCACTGCCAATTTCTAGGAAAATAATTCCTGGCAGTTCCATGGCTTGGATCGGCAATGTTAATTCCGGAAACTTTCCCCCTTCCCCCCTGCCGCTGAAGCAAGGTTTGATTTCCCAGCTCCAAACAGTTGGGCGCATGTTCAATGGACCCCCCCCCCTCCCAGAAATCACCATCACTGTGTGATCGATCAACTGCTTTTCACTAACCAGACCAACCCTTTATACCACCGTTCATGTGAACGCCGCCACGTCGGATTTTTCTGCCCCGGTCCAGAAAAAGGCTCTTCCATCTCGCTTTAAGTGGTAGGTCTGGCCGCACCCCTAGAGTGGGAAAAGAGAGTACAAGAGCTGAGGGAGCCACTGGAAGGAGGGATAGAATTAAAAAGGGCAGCACAGGGTTCCCCCTTAGTTTCATAGCTTTTGTAGGAGCTGTATTTACTAATCTTGGTGTCAGGGCAAAGAGAGATGCATAATGATGCAAACAGTGATCAGTTATTTATGTGGTGCATATGTGTTTCCTTCTCCCACTAGTGCCAAAAAATAATTCCCTAACTTTTCCCTGTGCTGGTCTTATAGGGACTGCTATTCCTAGTGTTGTTGTTGTTGCTGTTTTAAACAAGTCTCCTTCTAGCATGGTCATGTTGTCAAGTGCATATACATGTATTTTTATCTTTTTGTGCAAAGGAAGTATTAAGGGTTTTAATAAAGATGTGTGTAATGTTTGTTCATGTCTTGCAGCTCTCAAACATCTGCCATTTATTCTATTTGGCTCTTATGTTAAGTAAGTTTGGCCACCCCTGTTACAGACTCTGACCGATTCCCCACTAGCCTTGTTCTGGTCTCACACTCCTCACCTCCAAGTGGCTTCCTTCCAATTTTGCACAAGCTGCCCCGGGGCTGCAATTTGCTCTTCTTTTTTTGCGTGACAAGCAAGATCCTCTAAAAAACAGTTTCTGCTTGCCATGTGAAAAAGGCAGAGCAAGTTTCAGCCTCAGGGCAGTTTGTGTGAAATCCAATAGAAGCCTCATGGAGAAGAGGAGCATGAGACCGGGGCAAGGCCAGCAGGTGAATCGGTCTAAATGTAATTGGTACATACTCAGGTCTTTGGAGTTGAATCTTTTTTCTCTATTTCTTTTCTCAGTGTAGAGAACATAGGATACTGATTAACTATGCTGGTACCATGCTGACATCAGAGATGTGCTAGCACCTGGAGTTTAGGTCTCAGCTGCCTATCACCCTCCTAAATGGTAATCCAAATGCTATATTTGTCTATGGAAGTGGTGGAAGGTGCCAACAAGTCACAATGATTATGGCAACTTCTAGGGTTTTCAAGGCAAGAGATATTCAGAGGTAGTTTGCCATTCCTGCCCTCTGTATAACAACCCTCGACTTCCTTGGTGGTCCCTCATCCAAGTATTTACCAGGGCTGACCCTGCTTAGCTTCTGAGATCTGCTGAGATCAGCCATCCAGGTCAGGGTGTATTTGCTTGTACTCAGCTTTTAAAAATGAATGATCCACAAGGCATACATTCTAAAAAGTACACGAGAAGCCAACATTCTGTACTGGGAGAAAATGTAAATTCTGCTAATCCCTCTGCAGCCCCATTCATGCCAATGAAACCAATGGAAATAAAGAACTCTCACTGAATAATAACATTATTTTCATTCCATTGGAAAAAGGCTGCTTTTTCCCTCTGATTCAGAAGAGATGTATTCATTGTGTCTAACATCTGTCATACTTTCAGAATTGAATTTTAGATGTTTGATTAAAGTGGGAACCACAGTCTCATGGTACATTTATTCTGTTTGTCAATAGTTTTCTCCTTGTGGTAATCTATGTTGACTTTCCCATTGTTGAATTTATAGTATTATTTTGAAATTTTGAAGTAAAGGAAATATACTGCTTGTTGGGGTCACCAGAGAGACTCCCAGATAGGAAGGATACACAAAGAATGCTAATGTACATAATTAAAATTAGATTACCACTTTTACTCACTGGTATTTTATTAGCACATTTTTAACACACCATTCTTCCAAAGAGTTCAGGGCTGGTTCCACATGGGTGTGATTCCTCATTATGGATTCATTGCTGCTGCAAATGTAGAGGCTAAACTAGAGCACCCAAGCGTACTGTGCTATCATAACAAATACAACAATTCCAGTATACTGACAATTAAACTATGGTTAATATTTTGAATAATTGTGAATAAAGCTTACTCAATAAGTGTCTTTGTGCTAATAAACATCTTCAGTATACCAAACATGCTATAATAAATATTCAGTCCACATATTCAGTCCATTTAGTAATAAAGTTGAAAAGGTTCCACTTCTATGTTTCTTATGAAGCAAAGACTCTTGTCATGACAGACACAGACCAACACCAATTGTAGCCATTGGTCACTTTTTCCACCTTACAACTGGTCCTAAATGGATATTATACCTCTGTTCTTGTGTAGTAGATTTGAAGGGCACTCTGACATATTCTTGTCTCTTCAAATTCAATTACAATCTTACTTCATATTATCTTATTGTCTGATGATACTTGCCAGCTTCAGAAGCTCGTTTCACAACAGCTTCCGCAAACATTTAATTCAATAATTATTATATGCCTCACATTACAGCTCAAATTGTACCCCAAAAAAATCATTCTTCCACTGATACACAGGCAGTTACTCCCAGGATATTTTTAATGGTAGATCCTTGCCTTTGAGAATGCCATCCCATATGAGGGAATGTTTATGCTCTGCTTCCAGCTGCAAGTTCACTTTATCAACCACATTTTACACTGCTCAATGTATATTCTATGCTGCTGTGCCCTGGCTCTTGATTTTGGCTTTGTAGCAGCTTTTTTAATGAAACTGGTCAGGGTTCTTTTCTAGGGTCATTTTTGCCTGACATCCATCTGTCCACTCACCCATCTATCCATCTATTTACCCATCCATCTACTTTTCCATGCATCCATCCACCCATCCATCATTTCCCACAAGTTTTATACCTTCAATTTTGCATGTTCCTATACTAATTTTATAATACCACAATATGTAACAGCCAAAGGCTGGCTTCTATATATATAGCCAAGTCTGTGCTGTGGGACCATCCTGTACTATTATTCAGAGTTGCACAAATCTGCAAGAACAACTTGATGTTTAGAAGAATCTGACCTTATTTTTTAAACTTTATATTTATTGCTAAAATATCATAAAATACTACCTGTGAGGTCTTCATAAAGGAAATTATTGGCTTCTGAATTGCAGTTTGCACTCCTAGTATGGCCCAGAAACATTTTTTTTTTTTGGGAGGGATATAACATTGGGGGTGGGAGGGATATAAATTAAATAAATGAAGACTGAGGTGGGGAGCAAGCACAAGCTGCAGGTGGGAGGATATGAATGGAGGTGGTGATGAAAATACAGGAAACTGGAGTTTGCAGTGTGTGGGGGGAGGGAGGAAGTGAGAAGAAGAAGGAAAACAAGATATTCTCTGTTTGAAGAGAAACATTTAAACTATTTAATACACTGGTTTTATTTCTTTCGTATTGGGTGCATTAACACTACATAATGCATTTTGCAACTGGATTTTTGCTATTCTTACACAAAAAAATCCCAGTTGCAAAATGATTTATTTAGTGTAGTGTGAATGTACCTATTGTTTGTGTATCAGGATTTAATTAGTGACTAAATGCTAATTGATTTATAGGCTGTAATAAATGGTCTCTTCTCATTAAAAGGTGACACAGATGTCAATTTAAATGCAATTTACAGCAGATACTAAAAAGAGAAAACCATGCCAAATTCATCAGCGAACCAGGGGTGGACAACAGTAGCTGTCCAGATGTTTTGCCTACAACTTCCATCAGCCCCAGGCATTGGCTATGCTGGCTGGGGCTGATGGGAGTTTTAGGCAAAAACATCTGGAGAGCTACTGTTGGCCACCCTACTATTAGACAAATGAATTAGCAATGAAGGACCCCTTTCTAGGATCTGAGCAGCTCATTCAAACAGCAGTTACAGAACCCTGATCTGACCCCTTGTGACCTCAGAGCAGCTTTTAAAAAAATCATTTGCAGAGACATCACCAATGCCTTCACAACAAAATCCCTTAGTGCATTAGAACAGAGATTGCAGAGATTTTTAAAATTAAAGCTATATTGACATTTCATAATTTAGGCAATGTACTTTTGAAGCATTAGTCAGGATGTTTCTGTGAGAAGCGTAGGAAATGTTAGCTCTAACAGTTATAACTAATTTGCAATTATTCAATCACATAACAACCTAATGTGTATAAACATTATGGACTAGGGGTGTGCATTCGGCTCGGCCGAACTGCATAGACCACCGAATCACCCTTGATTCAGAAGTATATGGGACCATATACTTCTGATTCCATTTTCAGGTCAGTAAACGGGAGCCGTATATGGCTCCCTGTGTACTTCCGTATAGATATTCGGAAGTATACGGAAGTCAATGGAAAAGGTGGGAAAGGAGCTTCTGCAGCCTCAGGGGAGCTGCTTGCTTCCTTTCCCACCTTTGGAAGCCTTTTCCCGCCTCTCCCATAGCCTCCCTGGGAACAGGGAGGGAGGGGGAGGGGGGAGAGGAGCCCCAGCATGGTTTGCAGGGCTTTTGTGTAGCTAATGGCTGGGCTAATCCCTCAGCCATCAGCTACATTGTTGTTCTTTTGTTTACTTGGGTATCCAAGTAAACAGTGTTATCTGGCCAATCACAGAACAGTGCTATTTTTTGAAACTGCTCTGTGTAGGGTTAGAGTCTGCCTGACTGGACTCCATTCCATTGCTGTTGTTTGGTGTGTTAGTGTGAGAGAGAGAGATTGTGCTGTGCTGGCCCTTGGCCAAAGCTGCTGCTGCTCTCTCTCAGCCTTTCCTGACCTGCCTTGAGAAGAGAAGACGTCTCTAAGGTAAGACAGACTTGGGGTTCTTGTTTTTATTTTAGCTAGTAAAAGGACTTTTTAAGACTCAGAGTCCCTTTACTTATCCAGATTTGGGTGGGTGAGTACTGGGTAGCTTATTTGGGGTTAGGGGTTTCTGCTGGGGGTGGGGGCCTGGGGAGGGGGGTTTGCCAATTTGCCTGTATCTTACTTTAGTGAGAGGACTTTTAAAAGTGCAGTGTCCTTTTACTTTTCTTGATTTGGGTGGCTTGGATTTCTTGGGGTTAGGGTGAAGAGGGTTTTTTTGGGGGGAGGGGTTGGTAAAGTTTCTGTATTGTTAAAAGTTAAGGGTTTTTTTACTGTTTTAAAAGGATTATGTGTTTGATTTGTTGCTGCTGTGTTGTGCTGCCGCTGTTCCTTTTCTCTTCTGGTTTTGGTTCTTGGGTGGGGGGCTGTTTGGCCTAATTTTCATTGTTTAAAAGGCCACTTTTTTAACAGTTGAGTTTCTTGGCCTTCTCCTGTTGTCCCTTTTCCTGGTTCTGGTTTTGGGGGGAGGGGGGGATGCTGGCACCTGGGTGAGAGACCCAGAACTAGCAGGCTTGTTGTGCTTGGCCAGCTCTCCCCGTGTTGTTTGGGGCAGGGCTGGAGAGCTGGCATCTGTAGATTGTGTGTTCTGTGGCAGGGAAGCTGGCACCTGGGTGAGAGACTCAGAACCAGTAGGCTTGTTGTGCTTGGCCAGCTCTCCCTGTGTTGTTTGGGGCAGGGCTAGAGAGCTGGCATCTGGGTTTGCTACAGATTGTGTTTTGTGTGGCAGTGACATTGGCAACTGGGTTTATATTGGTTCCAGGCCTGCAGGGTTCATAGAGTAGATAGGGGGATGTAGTGCATGTGGGTCCTATAGAGATTATCTGGTGTGAAGTTAGGTTTGGCTTTGGGTGCCCCAGGAATTGGACTTCCTGCTCCAATTTTTTTTTTTGGCCTTGTGGGTTTTGTGTGGAACAGTGCCCTGAAGCTGCACAGCAGTTTGGGGGGCTCTCCTCAAAACCTCCTGCTCCCCAGAGCTACTTTTCCCATGACAATTACAGTGAGGAAGTGGCTCTAATTGGTTTTTCTCACCATTGGGAGCAGTGTTCCTTTTGGGGTGCCCACAGATGGGTGCAGTCTTTTTGGGCCAAGGGGGTTGCATGTGGGGGAGTCCCCTGAAACTGCCCTGCAATCTTTGGGGCTCTCCCTCAAACTCCCTGCCCCACAGTAGCCTCTAATTATGCCCTATGTTGCCATTGATTTCAATGGCCCATAGGGTATAATGGTGGGATAGGGGCTCCCTCTTTGGGTGCCCCTGGAATGGGACCCCCTGGCCTAATCTTTTTGGGACTTGGGTGGTTTGTAGGGGAGAGTCCTCTGCAGATCTCCTGCAAAATTGGGGGCTCTCCCTCAAACCCCCTCTCCTCCAGGCGGCGTCCAATATATCCTATTTTGCCATTGATTTCAATGGCCATAGGGTATAATGGGGCCATATATTCGGAAATAGCCGCACATCTACTGTATATGTGGCTATTCCGAGTACGGTAATAGGAAATACACAGTTTTCCATATTTTTTTGGCTTCATGCATTTCCGAATCCGTGTAATTCCGTTTTTTTGTTGTTGTTTTTTTGCACACCCCTATTATGGACTACAGGACCTACAGACTGAGAACATGAAGTTCCCTGCAATATTACCAGCACAGTTTCTGAGGGTGGGAGCCTTAGAAAATGTTATATACTGATGTACTTGCCTTTAGATTTTTAAACTAGTATCAAACTATTGTGTTAACAATGAGTTGCAAATCATGCAAAGCACTGGATCAAAATTCTTTTAAGGTATAATTATACCTTTTAAAGGAATAATGTTGGGCAAATTACACTCGAGTCTTAATTACAGGAGCCCATGATGACCAAAGGTGTGCTTGGTGGAAAGTCACATGATGGACTTCAACCTTCCCAAATTTTTTGGCCCTTCCTACTCCATGAATTACACCTGACCCTCACACTACAGACCCTCCAAGGAGAGCTAGCATTTTTATTTATTTATTTATTTATTTATTTATTTATTTATTCCGTAACTTATATCCCACCCTTCCCACAAGTGGCTCAGGGCGGCTTACAACAAACAATAAAACAATAAAATCGGAACAAAGTTATTACATTTAAAATCAAGCATTTAAAAACCTAAAAACCTTAAAATTTTTACATTGAAGCTATACAGTATAATCACAAAAATCTAGAAAGCTACATTTGTCCAGTCAGGCGTAGGCTAACCGGAAGAGGGTCATCTTACAGGCCCTGCGGAACTGAGTAAGATCCCGCAGGGCCCTCACCTCTTCCGGTAGCTGGTTCCACCACATAGGGGCCATTGTGGAAAAGGCCCTGTCTCTAGTTGTTTTGAGATGCACTTCCTTGGGCCCAGGGATGGTGAGAAGATTTTGAGTCCCAGACCTCAGTACTCTCTGGGGAACGTGTGGGGAGAGACGGTCCCTCAGGTAGGCAGGTCCCAGACCATATAGGGCTTTAAAGGTAATGACCAGCACCTTGTACCAGACTCGGTATATTATTGGAAGCCAGTGCAGAGCCCGAAGACCCGGCCGGATGTGCCCCCATCTTGGGAGGCCCAATAACAGCCGGGCCGCAGCATTCTGCACCAGCTGCAATTTCCGGGTCCGGCACAGGGGCATCCCCATGTAGAGGGCATTGCAGTAATCCAACCTCGAGGTGACCGTAGCATGGATCACTGTTGCTAGGTCGTCGGGGTCCAGGAAGGGGGCCAACTGCCTTGCCCGTCTAAGATGAAAAAACGCGGACTTGGCAGTGGTCGTTATCTGAGCCTCCATATTTAGGGACGGCTCCAGTAGCACCCCCAAGCTCTTGACCCTGTCCGCTGGCCTCAGCGGAACACCGCCAAAAGCTGGCAGGGGGATTTCCCCCCCCCGGCCCCCGACGGCCCAAACAAAGGACCTCTGTCTTCGCAGGATTCAGTGTCAGTCCACTCAGTCTGAGCCACTCAGCCATGGCCTGTAATGCCCGATCTAGGTTATCTGGGGCGCAGACCGGTCGGCCGTCCATAAGTAGATAGAGCTGGGTGTCATCAGCATACTGGTGGCACCGCAGCCCATACCTTCGGGCAATCTGGGCAAGAGGTCGCATATAGATGTTAAATAACATCGGGGAGAGAACCGCTCCCTGGGGCACCCCACAGTTAAGTGAGCGCCTCTGGGATAGTTCCCCCCCAATCACGACCCTTTGTCCCCGACCTTCAAGGAAAGAGGAAAGCCACTGCAAGGCCAGCCCCTGAATCCTCGCGTGAGCTTTTAAAACTAATTCAAATCCTGGTTTTAAATATGAAGTAATTAATATTAGATTTTAATCTCCATGTTTGTCATTTTTTGATTGTACCTATATGGAATTTAAGGCACCCTGGACAGTTTTCAAATAGAAAAGGTAGCATATAAATAACCTAAATATACCATAGTTTTGTGCTGATGCATACACATTGGCTTTCTGCATGCAGTTGGCCCCTCTCATTTCCACTTAGAGAACAAATATCAAAGCACATTGATCTGTTTTTGCCGTTGAAACAAAGGGTCTGTCATTGTAAGAAGGGGAGCTATGTGTCCATATGAGAACTTCTGTACCACAAAAAAATAGCTTAGCTAGGTCAAGTAAACAATGAAGACACAAGAAGCAAGGGTCCCACAAGGTTTTATGGGTGGAATCTCATTTTCCCCTCCTCCTACATCCTCTTTCTCCTCCATGAAAGTCTCCATAGCCTCTCCCCTTTCCTAACTCCTTCTCTCTTTCCCACCAATGAGTCAACTTGGCCTTTAATTTCAGTTTCCCATTCTCACTGGCAGTCTCCCCCTGGAAAACGTTTGGCTGAGTTACACAGTGTCATCTGCATGACCAGACCCAGGTGCTTGGCAGGGGACCAGCAAGCACTTGCATAGAGCACTTTGTTTTCATGTACCTCCCCAGAACCCTCTTTGTCTTTCCCTGCCTCCTTCTCTTCTTCCCTAGTTGGCCACTGTGTGAGACAGGATACTGGACTAGATGGAGCACACACCAGCCTACATTTTATCTGCACCCCATCTTCAGCTATTTTAGCTATTTTAATTTACTTAACTTATACCCTGTCTTTTGCCACAAAGGGGTCCCAAAGCAGCTTACATCAGTCTATTCACCTTTGTTGTATCCCCTCAACAACCCTGTGAGACAAATTAGGCTGAGAATATGACTGGACCAAGTCATCCAGTGAACTATCATGGTAGAGTGGGGAACTGAACCTGGGCCTCCCAGATCCTGAACTGAGACTCTATCAATCACACTACATTGGTTTTCATAGGGTGACTGCTGTTGAACCATGGCAAGCAGCCAGGCCTGGGTGAGTTCTGCAAGTCACATAGCAGGTTTCCTGGTGGTTGCTGCTAGGCCTAGCACCAATGAGTCCTTTCTCAAAAGTCAAACTGGCTCTGAAAAGGGCTGTAGCCCTCCCTGTGTTTTTTGTTTTTGCTGACAGAAACCAAACCTAGAATGTTGGCAAAACATTTGTGGTTAGCTAGCAATGGCCCCTGCAAGGATCTTTTTTTTTTTTTTAAAGCAACATGTTTGTGTAGTTTTTTTAAAAACCTTGCTATTTTTTAAATCACATTTTCCTGCAAACCTGAGGTGCTTTTCAGGTTTGTTGAAAGATTCATATCTATTTATGACTTCATTCTCCAGATTTAAGTATCCTCAGATTTGACTAGGTTGACTATTAGAATACTCAAGTGGAGACCCAGCTTTGCCACCTCAATGGTTTTAGCTGCAGTTCCCCATCCCACTCAACCTCAGCTTCACCATGGCTGTGTTCCCGCCCTGAAACTTGAAACTTTTCACATGTTTAATTTACTGATTCTTAATTTTATTTTATTTTTAAAAAAGTGATAATTTATTTTAAAAATTGTGAGAATAAGTGCTTGCCGGTCAAGCCAGGAAGGAGGGTGGTGGGATAGGATGAGGTGGGAGTCCAAGATGCAAATCGGGGAGAGGAGGTGGCTTGGCTTTGTTGAGGGCAGCTTAGTGATGGGAGAGGACAAGGTGACAGTGGTCAGGAGTCAGTCATGTGTCAGGGAGGAGGTGCCCAATGGTGCCCCCTAGGCCAGGTGGCACCCTAGGTGACTGCCTACTCCCATGCACCAGCCCTGCCCCCCTGCCCAACCAGCCCACCCAACCCCAGCTTTACTGCTTCAATGGTGGCAGTAGTGCCCCCCCCACAGTTTCATACCAGCACAGCTGATCCTGTGCAGGGTTAATCTAAACTAAACCTATAGATTTCAATAAGATTACATTGGAATAATTTTGTATAGGATTGCAGTGTCACTCCTCCCTGTTAGGTTAGCAGTAGAGCGATAGACTTGGCTTCATAACTCTCATAGTGCTAAACATTTGTAACATACACTCTTTGTATTTAAGAATAGGTCAATAACAATTATCATTCATTATGAAAAATGAAAAGCCCTGTGGCCACTTACAGAATTTTAGTGTTTCAATTAACACCCACTGATCACATTAGCTGGCAACAAAGCCTTCAGCTATTTCATTACTGCAGTTGCTTCTACACACACATCTGCCACTACTTTGCAGTTATTCCCTCCTTTTTATCAGTCATGTTATTCTGGTCTCTGTAAAGTTTTAGGACCTGTTACAAAGCTTTAGTTCTGCTTTTTGACTGCAGTGTCCTTTAATGAATTTTTGTGATCACTAAGGAAAAAATCCACAGTGTACTTTAGCCAATCAATATGCTTTCAATGTAATCTAATTTTATGCTGAATTAGAATGCAGAAATTGCAATGACCGCTTACAGTTTTAAGAATTAAATATTATCTGGCAACAGGTGATAAGAGAACAGCCCTGTAGCCTTGAGAACAGTTGTAATGAGTGACATTATTTGGGGGCTTTGTGTAAAGGAAAAGCAAAAGAGTAACTAAACATTGGAAGACAATTACCATCCTGAAAAATTCAATTATCTGATGCTTGGATGCTTGTCATACTGTGTCAATCATCTTGAATAGAAATACTGATGACCATCTGCTACTGAATGGCTACGGTCAAAGAAGAATGACAGCCAATAGGAAGTCCCAACGCCTCTATTATGTGTCAAAGCTAATGTGTGAAATAACAATAAAGGAAACAATGATTTTGAATATGATAATATTGGCCATAGTATCCACTTGGTAAGAATACACAGTCCTATTGTTTACTATCTTTCACAATGGGAATAGTTTGAAACAAATGCATTATTCTTGGTAGAATATTCATTTTAATTGCAGCTATTCTACCCAGCAATGACAAATTAAATTTATTCCATTTTAACATATCTTCATCCAGTTTACGCCATAGCTTCTCATAATTATTTTTAAATGTAGGAAGCAACCACACAAGACACATGTCCTGGGAGAATTGCTCAACTTGCAAGCCAGCAGTCAAACTGGAGAGCCAGTTTGGTGTAGTGGTTAAGTGTGCGGACTCTTATCTGGGAGAACCGGGTTTGATTCCCCACTCCTCCACTTGCACCTGCTAGCATGGCCTTGGGTCAGCCATAGCTCTGGCAGAGGTTGTCCTTGAAAGGGCAGCTGCTGTGAGAGCCCTCTCCAGCCCCACCCACCTCACAGGGTGCCTGTTGTGGGGGAGGAAGGTAAAGGAGATTGTGAGCCGCTCTGAGACTCTTCGGAGTGGAGGGCGGGATATAAATCCAATATCTTCTTCTTCTTCTTCTTTATTTTTATAGGATTTTGGTCTCAGATTTTGTCATCACAATCACAAGACTCGCACAAGGGACATGCAAAACATTTACCGAAATACCGAAATCTACCATGACAATTATCCGGAAATAACTTGTCTCAAGGTGACAGACGTAAGAACATCTCTGTTTCCCCACATTTGAGAAAGTCCCTGCTGACCTTTGTCTGGGTAGCTAGACTCGTGATCTTCCCACCCATCTAGTGGTTGCTGGGTCAAAAAGTCATGTAACTGCTCTCTGTAACTGGGGCAAAGTATCAAGTCTCTACTGCATGATGGGTAAGTGCAATGTGTTACTGGTTTGAGGGTCCCTGTTCATGGTGTATGGTACTACATTTAAACAGATCAATATTCTTCATTGTTATCTCCACACCCAAATATTTTACCTTGGAGGTGACTTCACAGCCCGTTAGTCTCTGCAATTCTTGTTGCTTTTTTATTTGCATATTTTTACATAGAAGTTTAGATTTTTCTTTATTAATACAAAGTCCCGCCAACTCCCCATATTCTTGTGTTTTGGCTAACAACAAAAGTGTGACTTGTATGGGGTTTTCATTTATAAACATTATATCATCTGCATATGCTCTATATTTGTAAGTAAATCCTTTTATTTTTAATCCTTCTATTTCTTTTTCTTCTTGGATCTGCATCAGTAATATTTCAAGAGTCATTATAAACAACGGAGAAAGCAGACAACCTTGTCTTGTACCTTTGCTAATTATCATATCTTCTGTAAGATCTGCATTTATACATAGCCTTGCACATTGTTCAGTGTATATTGCTTTTATCATTCTTATAAAGCTTTCTCCCAGCTCCATTATTGCAAACATAAAGTCCCAGTTTAAATTATCAAATGCTTTCTCTGCATCCACAAAGAATAATGCTACTTCCTTTTCTGGATGTCTTTCATAATATTCTACAATATTTACAACAGTTCTGATATTGTCTCTTATTTGCCTTTTGGGAAGAAACCCCGCTTGATCTTCCTTTATAAAATTTATCAAATGTTGTTTAAGCCGTTATGCCAAGATTCTTGTATATATTTTATAGTCATAGCGAAATTTGTCTGTAATTTTTTACATTCGTGACATCTCTATCTTCCTTAGGTATCAACGAAATAACTGCTTCATTCCATGTGTTTGGGTATTTTCCCTTTTATTCTTATCATGTTCATCAACTTCTGCAATTTCGGTATTAACTCATCTTTAAAGGTTTTAAAATATTTAGCTGTATATCCATCTGGCCCAGGTGCTTTTCTATTTTCCATTGCATTAATTGCTGCTTCAATTTCTATTTTTTCAATTGGATCGTTCAAAACTTTCAGCATATTTTCAGTTAAGGGTTCTATTTTTATCTTTTGTAAATACTCATCCATCTTTTCTTTATTTATTTTAACACCTTTAAACAACTTGGCATAGTACTTAAAAATTCTCTTTTTATTCCCTCTTGGGTAACCACCTCTCTTGCATCTACCACAATTTTATTAATAATTTTATTTTCTCTCTTTTTCTTCAGTTGCCAAGCCAAATGTGGATGGAAATACTTTCCAGGTTTATTTGCTCCCTCAAAAGATTTCTGCTGCAGTCTTTTCAAATTCCATTGCAATTCTTTATTTAACAAATGTCTCATTTGTGTTTGTAATATTGTAATTTCCCTTATAATTTTCTTTTTCCCTGGCCTTTTTCTCAACTCCCTTTCTTTATTTCATTTTGAATGTCCAACAACTGTTTTTCTTTTGCTCTCTTATCTTTATTATTCAGAGTAATCAATATTCCTCTCATTACTGCTTTATAGGCATCCCAGACCGTCTGAAATTCTATGTCCTCTTTGTCATTCATTTGAAAGAAAGCTTTAGTTTCATTTTCTAGGTATGTAACTATTTCTTTATTCTGTAGCAAATTTTCATTCAATCTCCATCTTTTCAACTTCTTAGATAATTTTGTGATCCACATTATTGGGTTATGGTCAGCACCAATTTTAGGTAAAATCTCTATTTTGCTTGTTATAAGACCTAAATCTTTAATGCCCCACAACATGTCAATTCTGGGAAAAGATTTATGTCTTGCTGAAAAAAAAAGTATAGTCCTGCACTTCAGGGTTAAATTTCCTCCATATATCTTCAAAATGTTCTTGTTTTACCAATTAAAAAAAAAACTTTGGCAATTTTCCTTCTTTGTTATTATCCCCCCCCCCCAAGACCTATCCAGTGAGTTTTGAATTGTTCCATTAAAATCTCCCATTATCAAAACTTGGTCATAAGTCAGTTCATCAAGTTGTTGTATAATGTCTTTTTAAAAGCATCCTTTGCACCATTAGGCGCATACAGTCCCAATAACAATGTTTTGGGGGTTTTTTGCATTTAATATTATTTCTACTGCTACAAATCTTCCATCTTTATCTTTAAACACTAATTTTGGCTCCAATTCTTGTTTAATATAAAAAATCACTCCCCTTTTCTTCTGTTCAGCCAATGAAAAAAATTCTAACCCCAATTGTTTATTCCATAAAAATGTATAATCCTTTTGTTTAATATGCACTTCTTGTGAACAAACTATATTACAATTTTGCTTCTTAATCCAATAAAACGTTGCCCTTCTTTTTTGTGGTGAATTTAGTCTATTTACATTCCAAGACAATAATTTGTAATCCATCGTGGTGCAAATTCTTTATGTTCTTCATAAAATCTATGCAGTTCCTGTGCATTTGTAATTGTGATTCTTTCTCCCTGAAGTTCAAAGCTCAAACCTTCAGGTATTATCCATCTAAACCTCATTTCATTGTCCCGTAATTTTTCTGTCAGTTTTTTATATGTTCTTCTATCATTTATCACTTGCCTTGGGAACTCCTTCATAATTCTTACTCTGCTGCCTCCCACTATCAATGTCTTTTCAAAGTTTTTATTCATGATCTTTCCCACCATTTCTTTTGCCATGTATCTTATGACAACATCTCTTGGTAAATTATTTTTCTTGGCATAGAGTGAGTTCACGCTATACATATAGTCATACATATTTTTAGTCTCTTCAGGATCTTCCTCTAAAAATTCTGCAATTATTTTTATTATATATTCTTTCAGGTCACCATCTTCCTTTTCAGGTACTCCTCTCAGATGCACCTGAATCTCCATCAATTTTCAGTCATGGATTGTCACTTTTTCTTGCATTTTCAACAAAGTGGAATCATGTACTTTCATTCTCCCTTCTACCTCCTGCACTTTCTTAGATGTTTCCTCTGTTTCCTTGCTGAGATCTTCCATATCTTTTTAAATCTCTTCTATAATTTCTTTTTTTTGATGCAGTTATCATCTCTCTCATGCCTTTCATAATTCTGGCCTTTATTGCCTTGAATTGGTCCTGCATTTTCTCCAATGAAGTAGCCCTTGTACTGGTTTGCTTGTATTCTGACATTTAAAAACACCAAAAATTTTGATCTCACCAATTTCAAATTTAACTATCAGATTCAAAAGATTAGAGCTTGCTTTTTATAACAAGCCTAATTTCGCCGTCCTCAGAGCATTCCAGGCCAAAGAAAAATTTCAGAATTTGTGTGGGCTGGGAAGAAACCAAGGATCAAAATGAAAATTTTGACAGATGCAAGAGAGGTGGATTTCAACTACCGAATTTAAAATTATATCAGGAAGCAGTTTGTTTAGTGTGGATAAAAGAATGGATAACGCTGTTAAACCAAAAACTTTTAGTGCTGGAAGCTCATGGAAATAAATTTGGCTGGCACACGTATTTGTATTATGGAAAAAAGAAGATTGACTTTTTTTCTCTTACCATTACATAAGAAATAATTTGCTAAATACATGGATGAAATATATGAAATATGGAGATGAGAGAAGACCGTTATGGATAGTGCCAGCTGAAGTAATAAAAATAATGGCTGAGATAGGTGAAGAAAAGTGGTTGTCATATAATCAATTATTAAAAATACAAAGTGGCAAAATAGAATCGAAAACTGCTGAAGAGTTGAATAATAAATATGATAGGTTCCAAATGTAACAAATAAAGAGCTTGGTGGATAAGTATATCAAAACTGAAAAAATAAGAAAAGAACAAACAGAAATGAAAAAAAGTTCTGCTTGGAGATAATGAAAAATTAATTTGAAAAATATATAAATTACTTTTAAAATGGTCTACGGAGGATGAAATAGTGAAATCTCAAATGATTAAATGGGCAATTAATGTAAATAAAGAAATACAGATGGAAACTTGGGAATACTTGTGGAAGAATTTTATGAAGCTTTCGACGTGTCATAGTATTAGAGAGAACTGTTTTAAAATGATGTATAGATGGTATATGACTCCTAAAAAATTGGCAAAGATGAACAATAAGATGCCAGACGGATGTTGGAAATGTAAAAAACATAAAGGTTCTGTCTATCATATGTGGTGGACTTGTGAAAGGGCAAAAAAGTATTAGCAGATGATTCAGCAAGAAATTTCTAAGATCTTGGGATATGATTTCAAGAAAGTTGCAGAGACTTTTCTGTTGGGATTACAAAAGGAAAAATTTCCAAAAGAAGATGGAACTGTAATTTGGTACTTGCTTTCAGCTGCTAGGACATTATATGTGCAGTTGTGGAAGCAAGAAAAAATACCAGAGAAATGGGGTTGGATTATAAAAGTTATGACATGGAGTGAAATGGACAAATTAACAAGAATATTAAGAGACTATGATTTAGAAGTTTTTAAGACAGAGTGGAAAAAGTTTAGAAGATATGTAGAAAAAGAGTGGAAAATAAAAGGACATTGGACAATTTTTGATAATGATTAAGTTTTTAAAAAAGAAGAAGAATATAAATTTTTGTTTTAATAGTTAAGGGTACCTTTAAATATTTGCATTTTAAGTAAATAACATTGGTGGGGGTCAAGTAATGGGGGGAGGGGTGGGTAGAAAGTAATATATGGGGTAGATAAAAGAAGTTATTAAAGATGTAAGAAATAGATTTATTACCATATGTTACCAATAAAATTGTTTTAATTAAAGAATACACAGTCATGAAATACTGATAGGATTCCTCACCAAAGTGTGACTTGCAGACAAATTCTGACCCTCAGTCTTTCATTTTAAAACAGAACAAGTGGGGACCCACAAGATACTTTGGGGAGGATGCATTCTCCCACCTTTACTTCTTTTCTCCCCCTCCTCCTTTCATTTCTTTCTCTCCCCCAACTCAACACCTTTTTCTTTCTTTTTCTCTCCTCCCCCCCATTAAGCTCATTTTGGGAAGGGTGGGATATAAAATTATTATTATTATTATTATTATTATTATTATTATTATTATTATTATTATTATTATTATTATTATTATTATTATTATTATTATTATTATTATTATGTGTTTTGAGAGGCCAGGCGTGACACCAAACTAAATTGTATCAACTGTATACATCACTGTGGTTTTCTAAAAAAAAACTTGGTTTCATCCAGAGAAGGGAAAGGCCTTAAATCCTATCAAAATGCAGCAAACAGCAGGCTGCAAATTGCACAGATAAACAACAGAGGTACTTGGTTCACTGTACTTCTCCCTCACACTAAATATTTTTCTTTGCCTTTTCAAAAGGTATTCCAGACTGGTGGTGAGGCAATTTCTCATTCACAAAGGATGCCCAATTGACAGCAAACATGTGGTTCCAGATCCATACATTTTCTTTTGTATGTCCTTGGATATCACAGCAGAAAGAAGGTAGTGTAATGAAAGTAATGAAACCAGCTGTGCTTTTGAAAATAGGGTCAGAATAAGGATGAAAGTTTCAATTTTCTTTCTTCTTTTTTTTTAAAAAAGGAAGGTTCACTGAACTCTAAACAATAGAGGGGGGAGCCCTAGAGAAGTTTTAGGTATTTCTACATAGGTTGGGTTCAGTTCACCATCCAGCCAACCTGGACCCAACCCAAATAATTTCTCTGGGTCTCTTTTGCATCCAGAAGTGACACAAGTAATTCAAACCAGTAGGCTGATGCACATCAATAGCTTCAGGGAAAAGGTGAATTTGGGATACAATCAGGCAATGGAAAAGCATCCTCCTTGGAGAATTAATTTTATCACTGTCTCAGCTGTGTAATTTCGAAATATGTTTTCCAGTCATCAGAAAGCAACTTCATTTCATTTGTCACTTTTTCATAAACCCTCCTTGGGTTCTGCATTACTGTTCTGCTCTGGTTCAGATCCTTTCCCCCTCTTTCACTCCTTATCAGGGGCATAAAATATGGAAGGCAGCATAGCTCCCACCCCCACTGGGATTCCCTGTCTGGGCTGCCAGGTTCTCTATGATTTCCCTTAGGGAGCAAGGCTCCCTGGGCTGCCAGGTAGCACCATGAAACTGCTCAGGCTGTCAAATTCGCAAGTCCACTCAGTCCTGTTTGTTTATTTATTTATTTACTTTATATTTGTATCCCACCCTCTCCGCAAGTGGATTCATAGCAGCTAACAGTCAAATATCATTTAAAACAATACAATTCCATGGGTGCAGTCAAACGTCGCATTAAAAGCGGGTGTGTAGCGCTCAAATTTGAACCGCTGAATATTGATTTGATGCAGGGCCATTCAGACGAGCATCCAAGAATGTGACTCATTCTGTTGTTGAGCGATCAGACATCCAAAACTATCACGCTCTGTTCTTGGAGCATGCGTGATCAGATGGTGATTTCTGGGGGTGGGGTGGGGGTCCATCAATGTTTCTTAAGATGCTACCCTTAGAGTAGATTGTGTTGCTAGATGGTATTGCCCAGTTCTTGTAGGATATGGCAGCTCTCTCCTGTCTCAGATGTTGTAGGCCAATCAAAATAGTTCTGCCTTGCAGGCCCTGCAAAATTGAGAGATGTCCCGCAGGGCCCTTATGGCCTACAGGAGGGTATTCCATAATGCTGGTGCTTCCACTGAGAAGACCCTGGCCTTAGTGAAACTCAGCCTGGTCTCTCTTGGTTGGGGATAGAGAGAAGATTTTGACTTCCCAAATAGTGCTCTCTGGGGACTGTGTGGGTAAAGGCAGTCCCTTAGAAAGACAGGTCCCCGACAGATAGACAGGTCATTTGTATTTGTAGAAGAAGAAGAATATTTTGGATTTATATCCTGCTCTCCACTCCGAATCTCAGAGTCTCAGAGTGGCTCACAATCTCCTTTACCCTCCTCCCCTACAACAGGCACCCTGTGAGGTGGATGGGGCTGAGAGGACTCTCACAGCAGCTGCCCTTTCAAGAACAACCTCTGCCAGAGCTATGGCTGACCCAAGGCTATTCCAGCAGGTGCAAGTGGAGGAGTGGGGAATCAAACCCAGTTCTCTAAGATAAGAGTCCGCACTCTTAACCACTACACCAAACTGCCAAACTGGCAACTTAGGTTACTAAGCAAGTCCATAGAAGACTCAGGCATGGTTTCGTAAGCAGTGGAGAGGACCTTAAAAAGGTAATACTGCAGGGCTTTTTTTGTAGCAGGAACTCCTTTACACATTAGGCCACACACCCCTGATGTAGCCCATCTTCCAAGAGCTTACAGTAGGCTCTGTACTAAGAACCCTGTAAGCTTTTGGAGGATGGGCTACATCACGGGTGTGTGGCCTAATAAGCAAAGGAGTTTCTGCAACAAAAAAGCCCTGTAATACTGTATGTGAAGAAGTCCATTTTAGGAGATAGCAATGTTTTGCTTTGGAGAAGGTGACTATGCTAATGAGTGGCCAAAGCTTGGGGTAGTTATCTGATGGGACAGCTGCAGACCTACCCATTGCCACAGCGGCTTGCAAAGCCATGCACCAATGCAATTTCATCAACAAATGCAAGTCTTCCCAAGTGAGCTTGATTACTCAAGAAAGCTTGATTACTTAACCTTGTCTGAATTTCTCCTATCCTGCTTAGGGCATGGATGAAGGCTCAACCCTGTCAGCCCTTTTGTCCACTATGCCTGGATGCAATCCCTTTTTGTTACCTTTCTGGGACCCTCCCCCTTATATGTTGGTTCCCCAAATATGGAAGGTGAGGTGATTCTTCTGTCCTTCTTCAACCAAACAAATGCCCCCCATATTTTCAGGCCAGGATATTTGAGAAGCCAGCATTTGCTCAGGATTGTGAGATGCATTTGGAGAGGTCTACTGAATATCCAGTATGTGAGCGGTGTAGTTGCTAGAGAATATAGCTACACAATTTGGTTGGCAGAGCACTGATAGTAATAGAAGCCAGCACAAAAGAATATCAAATAAATAACTGTAAGGTCCAGAAATTCGGAGTGAGTCCAGAATGAGAATGTATAGATTTCCTGGTCTGGCTGAGTTCCAATAAGGAACTGGGGTATAGTGTTCTCTATAGCAACCGCCCCCCCCACCGCCACCCCAGAGAGCATACACAGAAATCTCAAACATTAAAATTTTGTTGATAAAAATAGGGATGATGAGGTGATCTGGCAAAGTTACAGTGCAATCCTAAATAGAGTCACACCTTTCTGAATCTACTGAAGCCAATGGGCTTAGGGTGTAACTCTGTTTAGGACTCTCTGGTCAGTTTCCATCACATTCATAGAACTTCCCCTGATGCAGACAGTTTTCCTGAACTCACCTTCTGTTCATTAAAATAAAAAAACAATTTGCAAACTCTTTTGCAAGCCAGTGAGGAGTTTAAGAGTGTGGATTGCATTTTAATGTGCATGTCTTTGATATCAAAGGACAGTATTTGCATCTGGATGCACAACAGAATGTGGATTCTGATGCTCATTCAGTGTATGCTAACAGAAAAGATGTCAGACAGTCCAAAGTCAATTCTATAGAGCAGATAGGAATGTATGAATATTTATTTATTTATTTATTTATTTATTTATTTATTTATTTATTTATTTATTTATTTATTTATTTATTTAATGATTTATATCCTGCCCTTCCCAACAAGTGGCTCAGGGCGGCTCACAACACAAAGTTTCACATAAATAGAATTTAAGCATAAAAACAGTTAAAATAATTAATACATTTAAAATTTAAAATTTGTATGTATTTTTAATTTGTTGTATACATATCAAAAAAACTATTTTGTTCTGTTTATTTTTGCAAGCCAATTTTGTTTGTTTGCTTTCTATAATAGCATATATAGAGTCACACAAAATGGCATAACATTTCCACAGTTTTGTCCTGAGTATGAAGAAACAAAAAGCAAAAAAACCCTTGAACCCGTGAATCAAATTAGAGTTGGAAAATTCTGCAGAAATAAAAGAAAGAGCAGATTCCATGCAAGGGACTTTTCCTGATGGTTGGCATGTTCTCAATGCAATTGTTACTCAGTGTGTACCTACAGGATAGTGATGTTTTTCATCCTGGTTAGCCATGGTTTCCTTTTCATAGGAGATATAGATTGCATCACCCTCTGCTGTTGCCATGCCACTATCATGTTTCTCTATCTACTTTTTTAAAATAATGCATACTTAGCATAGCTGAACAGTAGCACAACACTACCCTCACAAATACAACAGATTTGGACGCCTGCAGCCTGCAGCAATGCTGCTAGGCTGCATGGATAGTCTTTTGCCTCCCTGGAGGGAAGAGACAGCGGCGGCCTGTTTGGGCACGTATTTCAGGGGGCGGGGCCAGGTCGTCGTAATGGCCAGACCTCCACTCCCTGCTCAGTCCTGGACAAGATCGGGCTGGGCAAGGAGTGTGTGCTGGGCAGCACTTTTTTCCATGCTGGAAGGAGGCCTCATTTTCTGACGCTGGGGTCGGGGTGTCTTTGGTTGCGGCGGTGGCTGTTTCAGCGGTGGGGGTCTTCTTGGAGGCTGGCTCGGCTGGGGATAAGTGGAATGTGCTCCTGAGGTTGGCGGTGGCGGCGTGAGGGAGTTTTTCATAGTGTTATTAATTTAATTTTATTGCCTGAGGTGGCCTGCCTTCTCCCCTTTTAATAAGGAAGGGAATTTTTTGTGGGGCTGCTTTTCATAGGGCTGTTACTGCAGTTTAATTCTGCAATGCCGGAGGTGGCCTGTCTTCTCCTCCCCCTTTTAACAGGGAAGAGGATTTTTTGTTGGGGGCTGGGACTCCCAGCGGGAGTTAAGGGGAGTGTGGCCTTGATTGGGTTAGCCATTTTGCTTCCCTGCAATTGTCTGGGGTGTTGGCCATATTGGGTTCTCTTTCTTCTTTGAGGGAGGGTGGCCATTTTAGGAGGCTCTGGTTCGAAAGCCATTTTCAGGTGCTGTCTTAGGATATCAAGATGCCCGGTGGAAAGGTGTCTGGTAGGTCTAAGGGGGAAAAGCAAGCACCTAAGGGCCCTAAGGCTCCTGCCAAGAGGCCTCCACCCCCCTTGTCCTCATCTGACGAAGAGTGTGACGTGGCTGTTAATGACAATATTCTGCAAAAGCTGCGGGCTCTGGAGCAGGTGACGGGTATTCCTTCTTCAGAAGGGGTGGAGGGGGATAGGGCCTCAAAAAGGGGGCTCCAAACAAATGTATTAACCAGATTGTCTATCCTTGAGGGCAGATCTGGTGCATTTGGCACTGGCGGTGCCTTGGGTCCCGGCGGCCCAGATGTGGGATCTGGGTCATCTTCAGGAAACCTTGGAGTTGGATCATCGCTGGTTCCTGCTGGATTTGTGGGTAAAGCCAGGGAAAACTGGCAGTCTTATACTGGGCAGGCTTGGCCGTGGGGACCTTGGGGTCCTGCCTCGTCTGCTTGGCAGGCCATTCCTGCTGTGAATTCTGGGTTGGCTACCCCCTCTGGGTTGGGCTCGTTCTTAAATTGGGCCTGGCCAAATGGACAGTGTGGCCCTTGTGGGGCGTGGCTGGGTGTGGTGCAGCAAGGTCTGGCAGGCTCTTTTATGGGTAATTGGGCCACCCTTTCTCCTTATGGAATGGTCCCTTTTACTGCATTGCCCTTCAGGGATGTAGCCTTGCCTTTGGGAGACCATCTGCTTCCTGCAACTAGGAAAAAAAAATTAAAGGGAGAATACATGGACATTTTTTTCCTCCTTTTCTGGGAGGGAAAAAGTTAAAAAAGCGTAAAGTGGATCAGACCTAGGCTAATTGGCTTCCGGGGTTTTTTATTTACACTGGGGTGATTTCTCGGGCACAGCCTTGGAGGGCAGCTGCCCTTATCCAATACTTGGACATAATCTACAAGGGGTACACGACCTTTAGCGGCCCCGCATGGCTGCAGTATGATGAGGAGTTTCAGTTGAGGGCAGCCTTGTATCCTTCCCTTCAGTGGGACCGTATTCATCAGCAGCTGTGGCTGCAGGTCATGTCTCCGGCGTGGCCAAATTTAGGTGACTGCTCTGACAGTAGTCATTTGGTGAATAAGGTATCTGCAACCTCCTCAGCTTCATCAGGTTCTCTCCACAATTCAGCGGGGCAGGCAGTTCAACCCCTCCTGCTCTGTTGGGAATTCAGTTCTCAGGGAGTGTGTAGCAGGAAGGCTTGCCAGTTCAAGCATGAATGCCAAATGTGTGGTGCGTCACACTCCTTTAATAATTGCCCGAAAGCCCAGAAGTGCAAGAATTCAAAGAAGCCTGGGGGGGGGACCCATCAGGCTGGAAAAGGGGCCCAGTCCGATAAAGCCGGATCCTTTTGAGCATTGGCTGTCTAAGTATCCGTGAAGGGCAGACAGTGTTTACTTGCTAGAGGGTTTTAAGGTTGGTTTTAGGATCCCTTTTCAGGGGCCTCAGGTCCCATTTATGTCTGGGAATCTTAGTTACATTAAGGACTTAGAGCAAGTGGTTAGAGATAAGATTGCCAAGGAGTTGGCTGAGGGCAGGATTTTGGACCCTTTCCCCCATCATCCAGTGCATAACCTTAGGGTTTCCCCATTGGGTGTTGTGCCTAAAAAGGCACTGGGTGAATTTCGTTTGATTCACCATCTTTCCTTCCCCAGAGGGAAGTCTGTTAATGATGGGATTCCCAAGCATTTATGCTCAGTTAGGTATACCAGCTTCGACCAGGCTGTTGCCGTGGTGAGACGCTGTGGGATGGGTGCAGAGTCGGCAAAATGCGATATTAAATCTGCATTTTGCCTTCTACCAGTGCATCCCGAGGATTTCGAGCTCTTGGGATTTTCCTTTGAGGGTCAATTTTACATGGATAGAGCATTGCCAATGGGCTGCTCTGTATCATGCTCAGCTTTCGAGTGTTTTAGCACATTATTGGAATGGGCTGTTGGGGAGAAAGTGGGTTTACAGGATGTCATTCATTATTTGGATGACTATCTCTTCATGGGTCCCGAGAGGACTAGGCATTGTGAGCAGTTGCTGTCTGGCTTTATAGAGCTGGCCGCAGAGCTTGGGGTTCCTTTGGCTTCAGTAAAAACAGAGGGTCCAGCCCAAAAGCTGACCTTTTGGGGGATTGAGATTGACACTGTAGCACAGCTGTCCAGGGTACCTTTTCAAAAAATAGTCGAGTTGAGGAATAGGATTCATTCCTTTATTCTTAAAAAGAAGGTTACCTTGCTTGAGTTGCAACAGCTGGTTGGGCATCTTAACTTTGCTTGCAAAGTGGATGCCCCAGGGAGAGCTTTTCTTCGAAGGCTCTGTGATGCTATGGCAGGACTACGCTTGCCTCAGCATAGAATACAGTTTACCAGCAGCATTAGGGAAGATTTGAGGGTTTGGCAGGAAGTTTTGGAGTCCTTTAATGGAATCTCTTTATGGAGAGAGGACATGAGGCTTGAAGCTGAGCTCCAGGTCATGTCTGATGCTGCTGGGTCTTTGGGTTTTGGAGTCTATTTCCATGGACATTGGTGCGTGGAAAGCTGGCCAGACTCCTGGAAGCAGGTAGGAGTGAATCGAGATCTTACGTTTCTCGAGTTCTTTCCCATTCTAGTTGCAGTTTGGCTGTGGGGGAAGGATATGGCCAATCACACTATTCATTTTTGGTGCGATAATATGGCGGTAGTCCATGTCATTAATTCCCTTTCATCTAAATCTCAGCCAGTTATGCAGTTGGTGAGGGCCTTCACTCTGCGTTGTCTGCGGCTTAACATTTTGTTTTTAGCCAAGCATGTTCCTGGGGTGGGTAACAGGGTGGCTGACGCTCTCTCTCGTAAACAGGTGGAGAGGTTTCGTCAACTGGCCCCAGATGCCGACAGAGAGGCGGTGCCAATGCCCCAGGAGCTATGGCTGATTGGAGAGCCTAGGCTTGCAGACCAATAGGCCTAGCCATTGCGCCCAGCACCAGGAAGTCTTACGAACGGGTTGTGTTGCAGTTTGAAGACTTTAGGGCTGAGGTAGGGTATCACATCGTTTGGCTCCTCCTGATGGAGCAGTTGCTCCATTACTGTGTTTCACTTCAAGGTAAGGGATTGGCCATGCGATCCATTAAGGGGCACCTGTCTGCATTGGCGTTTGCCAGTAAGGCGCTGGATTATAAGGAAGAAACAGCTGATTTTCGTCTTTGAAAGATGCTGGAGGGGTGGGCCAGAGAGGCTGGACCTTGGGTGGACACACGGAAACCTATGTCTCCTTCGATTCTTCAGGGCCTGAAGGGGGCTTGGGGCATGGTGTGTGCTTCTTCTTTTGAAGCATCTTTGTTTCATGCTGCATCTTTAGCAGCCTTTTTCAGGGCCCTTAGAGTCAGTGAGTTGGTGGCACAGTCCAGAAACGATGTTTCTGGTAAGGCTCCATTGCTGCGGGATGTGAGGTTATCTGAGGATCATGTGGTGATTACTGTCCGTTGCTCTAAGATGGATCAGTTTCAAAAAGGTACCGTGCTTGAGTTGGGTAACTGTTCAGAGCTTGAGCTGTGTCCAGTTGCTGCGTTGGCTGCTTATCTGGCAGTCCGGGGGCCCAAGGAGGGTTTTTTGTTTTGCCACAATGATGGTAGCCCATTGACGAAGCATCAGTTTTGGACGGTGACGTCATGGGCTTTATGTGAGCTGGAGTTGTCTGGGTCGTGGTTTGGGACCCACTCCTTTAGAATTGGGGTAGCCTCGACAGTTGCTGCCCCAGGATATCCTTCCTCCTTCATTCAGCGCTTGGGCCGTTGGTGTTCATCGGCTTACAAGTCTTATGTTCGACCTTTGCTCAGGCCCTGTTTGCTTGTTTGTTGGAACGTTATTGGTTATGTTCTTGTTTGACTGATTTTTCTTTTTAGATGCTGTTGTTTCTGGCCAGAGGAGCCGAGTTCTCATCTGTGGCCATAGCCACGTGTTTTGGGCTGCTCATCAGGCATGGAGAACTTCGGTCAGCTCTCAGCTGGGACTTAGCCAATATGTTTGTATTGGGTGGCAGGGGCGCCAGGGCCTTCAGTGGCTGGGCCTGCTGCCTCTGTTATTCCAGGGTAGTGTGGGTCCTCCTCCTCAGGTTTTAATTGTTCACCTGGGAGGTAATGCTCTTGGGCTAATAAAGGGCAAGGCTTTAGTCTGGCAGGCCCGGGAGGATTTTCAGTGCATTAGGGAGCAATGGCCTGGGACCACTATAATTTGGTCAGCCATGCTTCCTTGCCTTGTTTGGCGCAGTGCGTGGGACCCTGCAGCTATTGAGAGGGCACGCTACAAAGCTAATAAGGAAATTAGGAAGGCATTGGAAAGGCAGATTTTTAGAGGTTTAGAGTACTATGTGCCTAGGGGAGGACCATGAAGCATCCCCCTTTTGGGGAATTAGGGGTCTGGCATGATCACCAGGTTTGGTGACCCGGGGTGGGGAGAATGCAGACTGTCCTGGAGGCTCAACTAGAGGGGGCCTTCCATTGAGATGTGCATCAGGTGGTTGGACCCTCTGGGGTGTGCCTCCCTGCTGGGCCGGCCTGGCGGGAGCTGTGCCACACAGCTCCGACTGGGGGGGCTGGGTCTCTCACCCGTGAATGGCAGGGGAGTGGTCTGTTGAGACCCCTAGCCCTGACCAGGCCGCAGTTTGGGTGCCCTTGCGGTTTGCTACGATGATTAATAAAGTGGCCCATTATTTTTACCAATGCTTGGTGTCGGACTTTTCATTCTGACTTGGGGGGCAATTGCATGGTAAAATAAAGCAAACCTTCAGAATAAAGCCAGCTCAAACCCTTTGGAAATGCTAATTGCTGGAAGGTACTAGTATTACAGTCATCCTCACTGAAAAAAAAGCAAATTGGCCTCTTACAGCTTGGGGGGGAAGAGGAGAGAGAGCACTTCATAAACTTTTCAGATGTTGATTGAGAGAACAGAAAAAACACTTGCCATAATGTAATAATCCTATGAGATTGCTCTGAGTCATATTTTCTGGTACAGATTAACGCATATGTTTCAAGGTCTCTGCAAACCAGCTCTTAACCCAAATGCCACCTCTGCTTGGAAAGAGGGTATGTAAAGCATTATTGTAAACTTGGGTGTATGTTCTTCATTGTTATCTTTTTTTTTTTACATTGCAATAGCTCCATCTGGAATGATTGTTTACTAATGAGAGATTGAGCAGAGGAAGAACATCAAAACTGTCTTGAAGTTCTGGAAAGCACAAGTTCTCTTTGTCTCCTGAGTTTGGGCTCCTGTGAAAAACTTCTCAGTGCACAGCTCTAGAACATGAGGTGGACTTTTAATCATTTTTATTGAAGTTACATTTGCTTACAGTGAAAGAGCTCTGCAGCATGTGAATTTAAAGCCTTATTTAAAGATACATTTGACACAGAATCCTGGAAGTTTGGCTATTGTAATTGTGATTTTTTTACATGAATTTTGGCACTATATTGTGATACTATATTATTTTGATAACAATGTATTGTTTGCATAGTGATTTGGCGCAATTTGTTTCCATTGCTATTTACACCAAAGCCTGTCAGGGTTTTGCATCTGAAGGCTGGCAAATCTATATCTTCTGCATACCCAAGAATTGCTTTATAAATTTTGGGGAAAAATATTTGACATTGTAAATATAGCATAGATATTATAAAGTTTAACTAGGTGTAATACTAATATACATTTACATATAAATTTCTCTGACTTATAATACAGAAACTTCATATTTAAATATTGTTGGTCTAATCAGATTTCTGCAAAGGAGGGAAGGCAATTTTCACTGCGCAGACTCTCCTGCAGCAGTCCACAACACAGTCCAAAATGCTGCTCCTGGAGGACAGGAACAGCTGGGGGGAACTGGAGGTCTTCCATAGTAGATTGCCCATGGAAATCTAAGCAGGATCCAAGCAACAGTTTTACACTCTTTTTTTTAACTGCCTGTCCACAGTCCAATGTGTATATAATATCACCATTTCAAACATGGCTCAAATACTTCTCAGAGAATCTTGCAGTTCTACATCTTAATTAGTGGGTCATAGAGTTTGAGGCTAGTTAATGAAAAACAGAACTTTACCCTAGTTAACCAAAATTGTTGTTTCTGCTACAATTTACAAGACAGCCTTGAACAACAGGCCATTCTGGTAAAGAATTTAGAGGACACACAGGAAAGCACCATAAATTGGATGTAAGCAAAGAGTGAAATCCTAGTTAAGATTTTTGCTCTCCTAGAGGGCACATTGTCAAATCTACATTTTGAAGGGATATTGACTGTCAGTCGTAGCTCCAGTTGTAAATTCTTACAGTATAGAAGTTGTAAAATATTATACTCTGGCAGAATTGTACATTGAAATATGTCAGAACATGCATTCCCCCTTAGCCACAAACTAAACTGGGCTGACATAAATTCAATTTCCTGTTCTGTGGTCTTCTGTCCCAATTTTAATATAAGACTCATTATGCTGACTGATAGGACCTGACCCTATAATTTCCTTCTGTAGCTGAACTGCACTCTGTTCTCTGTAGGATTACTTTGTTTGACAGTAGATAGTCTATGCCCTTCAACATCTCCACAGTGATTCCTTCTGGCTCCATTGAGTTGCCTTGTTTTATTTTTCTAAACACCATCTTTATCTGGGCTCTTATAATTACTTTCAATATTCCAAGGTTAGGAGCCAGTCCTCTCTCTCTCTCTGATTTGCTACAGTGTGCAGAGGTTATAAAAGTATCTTTACTATCTAGCTCCCAATCAACAACTATCTTTTGGCTGTTATCCTTAATGAAACGTACTCCAGGGAAGACTTATTTTGCTAGCTAGACTTCTTTGCTTTCTGTCTCTTGCCTTTCCAACTCCTTCTAAATATTATTTAATTATTAGGCTTCCACATTCATAACGTTTCCCATCTTTTATTTTTATCCTCTGAATTATTTTAGAATTACTTAGAATCATAAAGTTAGAAGGGGCATGCAGGCCATCTAGTCCAACCCCCCACACAATAGACAATCAGCCTAGACCAGGGGTGTCAAACTCATTTATTATGAGGGCCAGATCTGATATAAATAAGACCTTGTCAGGCTGGGCCAAGATTTATTTTTACTTAGCACACTTGCAATATTTTGCTTAACAGTCTCCAATAACTGAAACCTCTTGCTCTGAATTATTGTATCAAAATCTGGAGACAATGTCTGTGCTGTAGCAATCTTGAGTATATTGTTCAGGTGTGATTATTGCTGATTTTTACTGATGGTTTTCTGAAAGTTTTGGATTAATTTTGATATTAAATATTTCTAGTTTTCTTAGCAATCTTTAAGTCACAATACTTTGTGTAACTTTGGTAGCATCCTTAATTGGTAGCAAATGATTCGTAGTGACTACTGTCTCACCATTCATTCTGTCCATGGGGCATTTTGTAGAAAAACAGATGATGGAGCTCATCCAGGGATTGTTATGCAGCTGCACATACTATTCAATGGACAAGGAGGTGGAACTCTCAGAAGGAGGAGGTGGAACTCTCAGAAAGGTTCAAGAGCTGCGCTTCTGTGAGCTCCCACTGAATTCAAGGCCTGATTCTGTCATATTTTCACAATCATATACCTCTTGCTAGATAGTCTTCAATCCAGACTTTTCTGCCCCCATTGCCACTATGCATGAACAAACACAGATCCAGCTATAAGCTCGGGTGTTCGTAGCTCCTGGTCATAGGGATGGTAAGGCAATTGACATAATGTCCTTGAGAAACATGAAGGAATTACAGTGCTTCCAAAATATACCTTTTCAAGCCTTGTCAATTTCCCAGAAGAAGATATGCCAAAATTGGGAACCGTAGGAGAAGGAGAAGAGATTGGTTTTATAACTCATCCTTCACTACCAAAGGAGTCTCAGAGCAGCTTACAATCTCCTTTCCCTTCTCCTCCTCATAACAGAAACCTTGTGAGGTAGGTGGAGCTGAAAGTATTCTAACAGAAGCTCTTCTTGAGAGGAACAGCTCTGTGAGAACTTGTGACTGGCTCAGGGTCACATCAGCAGGTGCATGTAGAGAATCAAACCAGATGAATGACTTTCTATATTTGCTTGTGGTTCTGAGTTGACATGTAGGTGATATATTTAATAGTATTCCAAGATGATATTTTATTCATTTAGCTAGATTTATAATCTGCACTCCCCTTAAAAATAGGGCTTAGGGTGGGGTACATAATAAAAGCACTGACATAATATCATCGGTTTAAGATCATGGTGAAAAATAGAGGTAAATACAATTTTAAGATATGCTGGTATCAAGCCATCTGTTGCGCTATAAGACATCATTAGGACGTTTAACTGAGTGTAGAAGGTAACAGGCTCCAAGTTCATTAGCTCTGGTCCAGTGTGTTCCTGTGATCCACTCCAATCAAACTATGGGCCAGCTTGTAGTGCTCTGCCTGCCATTAACCTCCGCTCTCCCCTGGTTTCCTGGCAGGAGGCTGGCCAGGGGTCCTGACAGGGGAGGCACACTTTGATCAGTCAGCACCTACCAAGTTGGTTCTATTTATAGGAAGGAGACCACAAGCCCACTCTGCTTCTCCTAAGATTTTACAGCAGTATGCAAGCTTCTTTGCCCAGGTTTAAAGTCCCAAAATTAAACTCTGTACAGGTAGGATCCAAGGGAACTAAAAGCTTCTGCAGGGCCCCAACAAATTGACCAATTTTAAGAGGTCTTTTTTTTTCAGAGTTTATTAAGGTGCAAGATCCTTTAACTAAATTACCTTGGTGGTTCCACCAGGCTACAGTACAACGTACCTGCTTCATTAGGACATCAACTGATTTCAAATAGAGAGTTCTTTGATTGGACTGCGTTACTAGTAGATTGTTCTATTGCAAGGACTTGGTCTGCACATTGTGGAATTTTCATATTATTATATATTTGCATAATTTGATTACAGAGTTGTAGGGTTATTTGTACACAGTTCTTGATTTTTTGATTTTTTGTTTTGGGCTACATTAACCTCAAGGCATACAGCATTCCAATCCAGCCAGCATAAATCCAAGGTTCCCAAGCGAATAACAAAAATTTCCAAAGATAACTCTAAGAGTTTTAAGATAAAGATAAGTTTAAGAGCTTTAGCCTTAGTGTAAGCATAATGGGGAGGAAAACTTACCTTCTTTTACCCTTATGGGAACCATAGGCAATAATTAGATACACCTGATTCACCTAACTAATCACAAGTTTGACACATGCAACTGAACTTAGCTAGATGGAAATTATTTGGTTTGACAGGGCTTCCCATACTTGGCTGCTGCATAAAGCCCCAGTTAGCCCAGTTACAGTGATCATTAAGGAGAATCCAAACAATCTACTAACAGCCTACAGGTGGCCTTGCCAGCCTCAATAATTCAAGCTTAGGGCTGGGCTGCTGCAAGGACTAACCCCAAGGTCTAACCGAGTCCTGCAGCACCCCTCTGGACACCTCTCTCCAGCCAATGGAGTTTTGTCACATTGGAGAGAGGTGTCCAGTAGGGTGCCGCAGGGCTTGGTTTTGGGCCCGGTTCTTTTTTATCAATGATCTGGATGAAGGATTGGAAGGGCTGCTCATAAAATTTGCTGATGATACCAAATTGGGAGCAGTAGCAAACACCCTGGAGGATAGAGTTAAAATTCAAAAATAATCTGAATAATCTGGAGAAGTGGGCAGTTGCAAACAGGATGCAGTTCCACAAAGATAAGTGCAAAGTCTTACATCTGGGCCACAAAAAGTGAAGCACAAATACTGGATGGGGGATGCACTTTTGGGAAGTAGCATGTGCGAAAGAGATCTTGGGGTACTAGTGGACTGTAAACTAAATATTTGCAGTCAGTATGATGCCGTGGCAAAAAAAGGCAAATTCAATCCTGGGTTGTATCAAAAGTTCTATAACATCAAAATCATAGGAAGTCATAGCTCCACTGTATACTGCCTTGGTCAGGTCACACTTGGAATACTGTGTGCAGTTCTGGAGGCCTTACTTCAAAAAAGATATGGACAAAATAGCTCTTACGCCAATCCTATTAAGACTACAACCACCATGGTTCCCATCAATATCCACAATACAAAAATATACTCTGTCCTGATGGATTTTTTTAATGATATAGTCTATTTCAATTCCTTTGTCAAGGGATTGTATATTAATTTTCAATGACTTGTGGATCTGGCTATTTGCTGGCTCGCTAAAGAGCTGCTCTGCCATAATCTTACATCTTCATGTTGTATAGATGTTGATGGGATAATTGTTTCTGTGATCTTCTTAGTGTTGTTATTTTGCTCATTAGATGGTTCTGATATGGAAACCATGGTTCTTGTGATCCTAATAGGATTGGCTTAAGAGCTATTATAAATAAGACATAGACACATTATATTAAAAGAATATATTTAGGTATTGATGTTTATTGGATTTATGTTTGCACAGTGAGGTTTATTTATAATTATTTGATTGAGACTTCAGCCTGTGGTCCCAATTCCATTTATGTGTTTTCTAAATCTATGACACTTTTATATTACTCCTCCTCCAAAGAGGGTGACTTCTGTTTTAAGTCTCAGAACAGTCTTGTGAGCTAGGTTAGGGTAACAGAGAGAGTAAAGCAGTCTAGGATCATGCAGTGACTTTCATGGAGATATGAATTCACTGAATTCAATTCAGCCCCTACCAGTTCTAGTCCAACACAGCAACCAATAAAGTGCATCAAAGCGGCTCTCTTTAAAAGGTTGGTTAAACCTCATTCTGCAAAATGGCCAAAGTCTACTCATGACAAGGTTTCACCATATGAAAGTGGCATGCAAATAAAACATCATTTAAATCTGCCTTTCTATACACACAAGCATTATCAGGACAAAGCCTCTGATTTCTAGCACTAAACTTCACACTTGTTAGAAATATTTGCACGTGCCTTCATAAGGATGAAGTTGTAGATGCCACAGAAGCATCTGAATAATATCAGGCCATATTTTTACAAAACTATATTTACCTCAGTTCCCAGTGTTATGACAAGTCCTGGTTTCTGTCTGTGACAGAAATGAGTATTTCTGCCTGCCTATTTGCAAGTGACAGCATTTCAGGTGGAAGAAGGCCTAGTGGGTGGCTGCAATCTGCAGAAGCAATGACTAAGCTACAGAGACCCGGGAATGGTAGCAGGAAGGAACTCAGAAAATACTAGGGCAATAAACAGGGTGACTACTCAGTTCCTGAATCCCTTTGAAAGATAACAAAAAGGCCAACAGTGAAGCCACATCTTCCATTATTTTTGCTTCTGACATGAAAGCTTTCCCAAAAGGCCAGGACCACTGTAGACTAAGAAAACAACATGCAGGAAGGCTTAAACCCACTTCCCCTCATGTCATGGTCTTGATCCAAATCAAACCTCCCTCCACTACTGTTAAGTGTAAAAATGTTGTGAGTGCTACACATAGAATTCCCAATGTATAATCTGGTTAGAGTTTTTGGCAACAACACCAGCTAGCATAGGGAGGGAGAATCTTCTCATATCCAGTGCTACACTCAGGCAGTAGAACTCAAAATGGAGGAATGAAACCCAGCGGTGGTGCTAAGGTGCCGGCACAAAGCTGGCACCCCAGGCAAGTCTCTGCCACTGCCCACTCCTCCTGAGTGCATGCATGAGCACAGCAGCCCAGCCAACGAGGCTCCACTTCCAGTCTGTGCTGGAAGCACAGACACGGGAGACAGAGCCATGTTTTCTGGCACGTGTGCAAGCGTGGGACACACTGCTTTGCAGCGTATTTCAAATGACTCAGGCACATGGGTGGGTGGGAGGCCCAAAACCACCACCCTTTTCCAGGCCTATGTCCCAGGCAGCCGCTGAATCCTGCCTTACAGAAGTGCCAGAACCAATGAAATCCAATTTCATACATTTGGTGGTTCAATTTGTACTGCCCATTATCAATTTCACTTCTCCCTTGTGAGAAATGGACCTTTGTGATATTTTCATACCACTTTCTTGAGCTGAACTTTCCCCATAAAAAATGCTGTAAAGAAACTCAAACAAATGATCAATTACATGAAGGAAAAAGACAGCATGTGCAATCAAAAAAGTACTGTAAATGCCTATTTGAGCTTATTCACACTCATAAGGAGGCCATTTGCACATGGTAGATAGCATTGGGAGACTCTCACAGCAAGCATCAGTGCTCTTTCTGCCCCTATTCATACCGCAGCACACCATGAGGTATGTGCAGAATCCATATGGGAAGCTAAAAGTGGGAGGAATGCTAATCCTGGTGCTGCCTATAGAAAAAAACATTCCTGTTCTAGGAGTATTCTATTGGTATGTTCATTACAGCACACACTGCCTACCATAATCTGACTGATCTATTCAGTAATTTGGTGGTGTAAAGTGAGATCAAGGCACAGCTGATTTATGGAAACCCATAGTAGGGTTTCCAGGGCAAGAGATGAACAGAGGTGGTTTGCCATTGCCTCCTTCTGCTTACTGACTCCAGACTTCCTTGGTGGTTTCCCATACAAGTATTATCAAGCGCCAACTCCGTGTAGCTTCCCAGTTTTTTTTAAATTTAATTTTATTGAACTTTAACAAACAAAACAAATGTAGGAGATTTCAGTTCCAGTTTTACAAACAGAGTGTGAGGTAAACTTATTCTGCAGTAAACCACCATTCAAACTAAGTTTACAATAAGAAGTTGCACAATAATAGATTAGTAACTTCAGGGGTAGTTTTGTAGAAAGATACGTGGTGGAGCTCATAAGCATAACTCATTAGCATACACTGCCCCCTCCCCCAGCCAAAAGCAACCCGATGTAAGAAAGGAGAGCCCTGGGTGAGCGAGGTCTTCTTGGGCTGGCTAGAGATCCAACCAGCCCAAGCAGGCTTCCCTCTCCTGGGCCACCCCCCCTCCCAGTCAAAAGGCCAGCAAGCCACCCACTGCCCAAAATCACATTAGAAGTGGAGAAAGGGTGGCATAGGGCTTCTCCAGGGGTTAATGAGGACTTCTGGAGGCGTGGCAAACCCCCTGGTGGTTGGCTGGCTGCCCACTCCCTAATCCAGGGATTGTTATGCAGCTGCACCTACTATTCACTGGACAAGGTAGGTGGGGAGGAAGAGGGGGAACCATCAGAAAGGTTCAGGAGCTATGCTCCTGTGAGCTCCTGCTGAATCCGAGGCCTGAGTAACTTCAATATTTTACAATTTAAAAAATTAGGTTTTCTAAAGAAATTTATGAAAACCTAATGATCATTTAGTTTAGTACCAATGATTTAAAAACCCGGTCAATACTGGTAGGGAATACAGTAGACACAGTTATGTAGACATCCATATGTTATAGTCAGATCGATTCAGTATAACATTGTTGGACTTAAGATAAACAATAACTGGGTCCCAGTAGTTATGCATATGATTTTAAAAAATAAAATAAAGGTAGTTCTCTGTGCAAGCACCAGTGGTTTCCGACTCTGGGGTGACATTGTTTTTACAATGTTTTCAAGGCAGACTTTTACGGGGTGATTTGCCATTGCCTTCCCCAGTCATCTACACTCCCCCCCCCCCAGCAAGCTGGGTACTCATTTTACCAACCTCAGAAGGATGGAAGGCTGAGTCAACCTCGAGCCGGCTAACTGAACCCAGCTTCTGCTGGGATCAAACTCAGGTCATGAGCAGAGCTTAGGACTGCAGTACTGCAGCTTTACCACTCTGTGCCACAGGGCTCAGTCATGCATATGATTAGTTGTAGTTAATAAAGAATCTCCTAAAAAGAAAACATTTTGAGTAATCTGAGACATAATGAATGTTTCCCAGATTCTATCATTCCATGCTTCAAGTGTGAGTTTAGCTGAGTCTTTCCAGTGAGAAAAGCAGAACCGCCAACATAATAATGGTACAACACCATGGAATAGTTTTTAAATTTTAATTGTATTAATGTTTTATAGATTTTATTGACTTATTGTTTTAATCGTGTAAATGACTGTTGTAAACCGCCCTGAGTCTGCTTGCAGAGAGGGTGGGATAAAAGTCTAATGTAAATAAATAAATAAATTTCAATACCCCTTCCAAAATTAGTGGTTCTGGAGTGGGCAAACACTTCTCATCTTCCACAGTGAAGACGGAGGCAAAAAATGCATTCAGCTTCTCAGCCATTTCTCTATCCTCCTTCAGTAATCCTTTGACCCCTTGGTCATCCAAGAGCCCCACTGCCTCTCTGGCTGTTTTCCTGCTTCTAATATATTTGAAGAATATATATATTTCACATATATTTTGGGAAATAGATGGAAGAATATATATTTCTTCACCCAAAGGGTGTTTAACATGTGGAATTCACTGCCACAGGAGGTGGTGGCAGCTACAAGCATATATTTGGCCACTGTATGACACAGAGTGTTGGACTGGATGGGCCATTGGCCTGATCCAGTATGGCTTCTCTTATGTTCTTATGTTCATGGGGCTGGCTGGCTGGTTTTTGAGAGAGGGTTTTGACAGAGAACAGTGCTAGTTGGTTGCCTATCTTTTTGTCCACCTTCCTCCAGAAATGTTCCTTCCCCCACCCCGCTCCAGCAATCTGAAGAAAATGATGTACATTGCCCTGAGCCTGGCCTTGCCTAGGATGGGCTGATTAATCAAATCAAATAATGAGGAGGAGAGAGTGTAAGTGAGTGAGTGAGTGAGTGAGTAAAGGGAGACTCACCAACCTGCAGAATTAAAAACAACAGCAAAGAAAAATTTAGCCATATCAACTGTACTCAAGCACAATCTTAATTTCTGACTGTCAGAAATGGCTGAACAGTTTAATAACTTTTTTGCAAGGAATTTTTCCATGGCAACAATGTGTTTGTTTTAAACAATTTTATTGATAACATATGGTAACAATTTCTGTTAATAACTTCTTTTCATCTATCCCATATGCTTCTTTCTAATCACCCGTCCCCCCGTTACTTGACCCCCGCCAGTGTTATTTACTTAAAATACTAACATTAAAAGGTACCGTTAATTACTAAGAACTAAAATTAATATTCTTCTTTCTTCTAAAGTTTAATCATTATCAAAAATTGTCCAAAGTCCTTTTACTTTCCACTAGACTTCTACATAACTTCTAAATTTTTTCCACTTCCTTTTAAAATCTTCTAAATCATAGTCTCTTATTGTTAATATGTCCATCTCACTCCATGTCATAACTTTTACAATCCAACCCCATTTTTCTGGTATTTTTTCTTGCTTCCATAACTGTGCATATAGTGTCCTAGCAGCTGAAAGCAAGTACCAAATTATAGTTCTATCTTCTTTTGGAAATTTTTCCATTTCTAATCCCAACAGAAAAGTCTCTGCAACTTTCTTAAATTCATATCCCAAGATCCTAAAAATTTCTTGTTGGATCATCTGCCAATACTTTTTGGCTCTTTCACAAGTCCCACCACATAAGGTAGAAGGAACCTTCATGTTTTTTGCATTTCCAACATCTGTCTGGCATCTTGTTATTCATGTTTGCCAATTTTTTTAGGAGTCATATACCATCTATACATCATTTTAAAACAGTTCTCTTTAATACTCTGACATGTTGAAAGTTTCATAGAGTTCTTCTATAAATATTCCCATGTATCAATCTGTATTTCTTTATTTACATTAATTGCCCATTTAATCATTTGAGATTTCACTACTTCATCTTCTGCAGGACCATTTTAAAAGTAACTTATAAGTTTTTGAAATTAATTTTTCATTATCTCCAAGCAGAACTTTTTCCATTTCTGTTTGCTCTCGTCTTATTCCTTAATATCATTTTCCACTAAACTCTTTGAAACCAATCATATTTGTTATTCAACACAGCAGTTTTCAATTCCATTTTGCCACTTTGTATTTTTAATAGTTGATTGTATGACAGCCATTTTTCTTCACCTGTCTCAGCTGTTATTTTTATCACTTCTGCTGGCACTATCCATAATGGTTTTCTTTCATCACCATATTTCTTATATTTCATCCAAGTATTCAACAAATTATTTCTTATATAATGGTGAGAGAAAAAACTACCCATCTTTTTCTTCCCATAATACATATAAGCATGCCAGCCAAATTTATTTCCATGACCTTCCAACACTAAAAGTTTTTTATTCAACAGCATCACCCAATCTTTTATCCACACTAAACAAACTGCTTCATGATATAATCTTAAATCTGGTAATTGGAATCCTCCTCTTTCTTTAGCATGTTTCTATTAAAACAATGTGTTTGAAACAATAACAGAAAACGTGACATAATGAATCAACCATTGGCAAGGAACAATCATAAAAATGTTGTTCTGAGGGACTCCCAACAAAGTGCTGTGCTGTAGGTAATACATTACAGCATGCAAGCAGGTATGACCCCCTTAATTTGGGTATCATCAGCAGCATATGAAGATAGAATGAGAATTCAAATTCAGCTAAGGATTTGATTCCCAGATGGAATGGGGAACATTTCCTTCTGGCATCTTGAAGTAATAGGTTCTAATCTACCAAAGAGGAAAGGGAGTTATCAATATCTCCTTCTAAGCCTCTACTATCCTTGCCATCCTATGCATTTTTACTCTGAAGGAAGTCTAATTTTATTCCATGGGGCTTACTTCTAGGCAATTTTAGGATTGCAGTCTCAAACTGACATCTTCATTAAAAGTGTTTTAATTTTTTAAAATTGAAAGACTTATTTAAAAATGTACTCTAATTTTGACCAAAGGTTATCCTTTCAATGTTTGGGTTCAGTTTCAAAAACAAAGTCAGCACTGAATTTCACAGTGGAGAGCATGGAGAAAGTTTTGGCACTAACTCCCCCCCCCAAAAAACCCTTGCTGTCTTCCCATCCCCCAATCCTTGGCATTCAGTTCCCCTAACCTTCCTGTCTCCCCCACCAACCCTTGGCATTCATTTCCCCTTATCCTTGCTTTCTTTCCACACATGGTTGGCCCACCCACTAGGCAAATTAAGCATTTGTCTAGGGCACCGGGCTGGGGAGGGTGCCAAATTGGGACCTCCCAGCCTGGCACCATAGGCAAATGCCCAATTTTTGCCCTGCAAGGGCTTCTAGCCGGCACACAGCCTCTGTATCGCTCCCTAAGCATCCTCTACATGAGGCAGCAGCAATGGCAGTGGGGGGCAGAGTGCAAGTGGGGAGGGGCAGCCTAGGGGCGGGGGGTGGCTGGTCTGCCTGGAGTGCTGTGCATCCTAGGGCTGGCCCTGTTCCCACTCCCACCCCACCCCCATCCTTGGTATTCACTCACCCCCACCATTTCTGGAGGGACCCAGCATTGTCATCAGCTCCTGGGGCATTGTGCAGACCTCAGGAGGCCTTGGGAAGGATCCAGAATCAGTGGCAGCTCCTGGGACACTGTGCAGGCCTCAGGAAGCATGGAAGGGACTCAATAGTGGCTGCTCCTGGGGCATTGTGCAGGCCACGGGAGGCCATGGGAAGGACCCAGTGGTGGCAGCAGTTCCTGAGGCATTGTGCAGGCCTTGGGAGGAGTGTGCATATGTAAAAAATGAGTTGTCAGCAACATGGATTGCCTTTTATATACAGAGAGATTATAATTCAGAAAATTAAACAAACCAAATGTTCCTTTAATTCTGAAGGTATGTATGAGAATTCAGAGGTGTGCCTGCCACTGTAATTGCCACCCTTATCACCTGGGTGGGTCCCTACTTACCGGTACCACATAAATAGTGTGGAAGAAGAGCAAGATTCAAGTTAAATAACATCTTAAAGACTGACAATGTTTCCTGGGAAATCTTTGGAAGTAAGCGAATGAGCTACTATTGCAGGAACTGCTGTCTCTCAGATTTGCTGCCCAGTATTGCAAGTATTTTCCTGCCTGTGAATCCTTCTCCACTAATCCCAATACCTTCAAGAATCATAGAATTATAGAATCATAGAGTTGGGAGGGACCTCCAGGGTCATCTGGTCCAACCCCCAGCACAATGCAGGAACCCACAAATACCTACCCCAAATTTACAGGATCTTCATCTAGCCTCTGTTTAAAAATCTCCAAGGAAGGAGAGCACACCACCTCCCGAGGAAGCCTGTTCCATTGAGGAATCGCTGTAACGGTCAGGAAGTTCTTCCTAATGTTGAGCTGGAAACTCTTTTGATTTAATTTCAACCCATTGGTTCTGGTCCTACCTTCCGGGGCTGCAGAAAATAATGCCACACCATCCTCTATACGACAGCCCTTCAAGTACTTGAAGATGGTGATCATAGTACCTCTCAGCCGCCTCCTCTCCAGGCTAAACATGCCCAGCTCCTTCAACCTTTCCTCATAGGACTTGATCTCCAGACCCCTCACCATCTTCATCGTCCTTCTCTGGACCCATTCCAGCTTGTCTATATCCTTCTTAAAATGTGGTGCCCAAAACTGAACACAATACTCCAGGTGAGGTCTTACCAGAGCAGAGTAAAGCAATACCATCACATCACGTGATCTGGACACTATACTTCTGTTGATACAGCCCAAAATTGTGTTTGCCTTTTTAGCCACCGCATCACACTGTTGACTCATGTTCAGCGTATGATCCACGAAGACCCCTAGATCCTTTTCACACATACTACTGCTAAGACGAGTCTCTCCCATCCTATAACTATGCATGGGATTTTTCCTACCGAATTGCAAAACTTAACATTTATCCCTGTTAAAATTCATTTTATTGGTTTTAGCCCAGTTTTCCAGCCTGTCAAGGTCATCCTGTATTGTATCCTGTTTGTCTTCTACTGTTGAGCTGGTGCAAGTTGTAGAGTTGGTGAAAGTATCCCCCCCCCCCCTCTTTATCACTTCTCCCCAGTCATTGCAAGTAGAGTTTTGACTATTTTGCTAACTTTTAAAAAGGGTCTGTTTATTAGTTTGGGCTGTTTTACTCATATCTCATACTGCGGATTTGGACTGTATAATCTCTGACCTATTTTCTGCTTCTGGTGCTTTGAGCATGACAGTGCTTCAGGGAGATGACTCCATGATAAGAAAAAAACACCTGGTTCATTTTCTGCCACTGGTTGTAACCCAAATAAAGTGTTTTAAGTGTAATCCAAGTTATTTTATTCCTTTTTTGTAGCAATGGCTCACAGTGCATATTATTTTAACAAACATGTTGGGATCAATTCCTAATCATAAAAAACAATGCCATAGGGAAAAGAGTATTCAGTCAACAATCAAAGTACCTTAAGTGTCAATATACTGCTTTCTTAGGTGTTCCTAGGAATAGGTATAATGAAACACCAGTTACTATATTTTTATTCAACTACTTCTTGTTAATCACAGGCATTTATAAATGAATGTGCTTGTTCTGTTTTTGAGTTTTCTCTAAGAAAGTTCTGGATACAGAACGAATCCCCCCTCCCCAGTGAATAGGCATGGGAATTGGTGGGAATTGTTCTACCTTTTTTATGAATTCTCTTGTTTCTTTTATCTGTAATTGGAGAGAATTGCAAACGTACATCTTTCTAAAAGAAAGAAATGTTAGATCAAGAGATGTCCCTAAGGTGCGTGCATGAGCAATTTTGATGAGATGAATATATATTCAAGCCATGGTATATCAAGTTCCTTAAAAGCTAATTAGAAATAACCACAAGAGTACTAAAAGATGACAATGAGTCATAAGCAAATTAAGTCTCCCTCCATGTACCATGTATCCTAAACTGGAATATCTATGTGCTGCTTTATTCACAGATCCCCTGTGGTTTTTGTTTTCTGCTGAACATTTATTTCTTTTAATTCTACAGTTAGTTCAAATTTAAAGCCTATTCTTACTCTTCTCAGCAATTTACAGTGCAGTCCTAAAAATGCTTTGAATAGACCTCAGTAATATACTGAGTAGGCCCATTTAGGATTGTTCTCTCATTGTGGTGTTAAAAGCTTTCATCTTAAATGCTATACTGATAACACAATTAAAGGCTCAGACTTAAAAATAGAAATGCTTCCAGAAACCTCTTCACCAGAATTTCTTAGTAGACTTGGAAATTCCAGGTTAGCCCATCACATTACTAAAATGGAAATGGTGCGGGAGGAATCCTACTTCACATATGCAGATAGCTGCTGCTTCCCAGTGCATCTCTGTGTTTTGCCCCCCCAGTCGGAAGAACGAGACAACGCCAAAGCTGGATGGAAAACAGGGCAACTTTATTGAGTTAAACAGCATGGGCAACTTACCAGCTACCGGACAGGCCAAGGGAGGCACCCCAGGACCCTTCCCTGTCCGGAAGGGCGAGCCACCCTGCCCCTGGCCGCAGCCAGCTGAAAGCGGCTGCTGCCAGGCCGGCACCGGCCAGGTTTACACCCCACGGCACGGCCGCCCACCCAGGGACGGCCTGCCCGAAGAGGTGACCCGATAGCGGGCAAGACAGCAGAGGGCCGTAGAACCCCGCTACTGTCCCATCCCGCTACTTCCTTAAATCAGGGAAAACCGTGGGTGCTCACCGGAACCTGCAAACCAACTTAAACACCCGCCAATAAAGTTACCAATTAAAGACCCAACCTACAGTCAAATAGTACAAGGTAGGCGAAAAACATCCCAGCAAAGGCCAATCAGCTGGGATGAAAAAATTCCTACCTGGCCCCGTAAAAACAGCGACCGAAAAACCTGTACTATTAAAGGGAGGGAGGGAGGGCCAAAACACGCGGCGAAGTGCGTGTAGGAGGGCGAGGCTGGGCTTATAAAGCCCCAGCCCCCGCCCTGCAAATCCCCGTATGGGCGGGAAGCGTTGCCTCGCTCCATCCGGGGAGGCAAAACACGGCCCCCGCCCACAGCCACCTGCGGCGGCGCGGTCGGGGAGGGCCGCATTCTCTCTCTCCTATGCTATTTATATGCATGTTTCTTTTAAAAAAACCAACCCTGCAAGATAATTATCCTGATGTCATCATGTGCAATATTGTATCAACAAGGGGGGTGTGTGTGTTTGAGTGCAGTATGCTATCACTATTCAGGAGTACATGTGGATATCAGTAAAAACTACCCAAAACATCAACACAGTTCTTATTTCTAATTAATTTAGAAATTATCCTCATTAAACCAATTAAGGAGGAGTAAATCAGTAAAGGGAGAAATTCTTGAGTAATAAGAGAATGGGAGAGTAGAGATCTACTTAGACAAACCTGATAATTTCCTAGAGTCTCATTCATTCATCTCTTTTTCTGACTTGCCCAGAAAAGTGTTGGGATTGAAACCAGAAATTAACTGTGCCATCCAAAGACTTTCTTGAAAGTAAACTCCACTGAATAGAGTTGAGTAGCACAGAACCTGAGTAGACCTGCTTAGGACTGCTGTTTAAGACTCCCCAGTAGAGTTCAAGCTATATTCTTGTATCCCACATAAAGGGCTGCTCATCCCCTTCATAAAATTTTATGAGTCCATTTGTTCAGATTAAAAATGTACAAGTTTGCTATATTCTTAGAGCCATTGATAGGAAATGGTACACGTGATGGCAGTAGGAAAAGAGGGGGGTTTGGTATCAGAATGTATCAGTGAAGAATGTATTTAATATTCATGAAGTTAGAAGATCAATATATTTAACTTGGAAGTGGGTACACAAATATACAAAACATATTCTGAAATGGATATCACCTCTAGAAGCACTGAGCCAACCAAAACTATTAAATTTTGAAGTTCTTACATATGAGAATGTACTGGATGAGACCAATACCTAAATAATAGAAGAACATAAAATGCTAGATTGGTGGACAAAAATACAATTAAAATACGGATATATAAAAGACAAAGAAATGGGTTTTGCAAAGCAGAAAAATGAATTCGACCAAATTATAACAGGACCAGAAGAAAAAATGATTTTAAAAATTATAATTATTTATTAACTATGAAAATGTAAGATGAAATAGTAAAAGACGATATGGTGAAATGGGCACAAAATATTGGCTATAATATAGACTTAGATACCTGGGAGAGAATATGGAAAGGAAATATCAAGATTACAAGATCAGTTACTTTCAAAGAAAACTTTTATAAAATGTTTTATAGTATATTACACCAGATAAATTGGTGACGATGCACTCAAATGTTTCAAATAAATGTTGGAAGTGTCAAAAATCGAAAGGATCATTCTATCGTATGTGGTGGTATTGTGATTTAGTGAAAAGTTATTGGAAACAAATTCATAGTTGTCTACGAACAATTCTAAAGACTAACTTACAGCATAAACCTGAGATGTACTTTTAAATATTTGCCAAGATTCGCTTCCCAAACCGCTAATCAAATTCTTGATCCATGCTGTAACTGCAGCAAGAATAATGTATGCAAAACAGTGGAAAACACAAAAAAATATTTAAACAAGAGGACTTTGTTCAGAAACTCTTAGAAACAGCTGAAATGGACTTGCTCTCTGCAAAATTACGAGAAGGGAATATACAAGATAACAAGAAGAATTAGCAACCATTGTATGATTGGTTGGGAGCAGTATAGGTGTGGAAATTGAGACACTAAGAAGTAATATGTTTGTAAATAAAGAATGCATAAAATAAGGAATGAGTACTATAAAATATACTGAATAAGAAGAAGCAATTTCAGGAAATGTGTAGTTGTAAGCCAAAGCTTGCAGCCTGCAGTAACGTTTGGGCGCATTTGGCGTGTTTTTGAGGGGGCGGAGCCAGGCCTTTGTAACGGCCAGACCTCTGCTCCCTGCCTCAGTCCCCGTTGACGATCGGCTTTGAAGGGTCGATCTTTGTAGGCTTGAGTGCTAACGGGGAAGAGGCCTTGCCTCTTTCTTGGGGTTAGCACGGTCTTGCAGGGATTCAGAAGCCTGAGGCTCAGAGGCTGCGTCTGTGGCAGCAGCAGCCGCCTTTGCAGGTGAGGGAAGTCTCTTGGGAGCTAGGTGCTCTCCAGGCTCGGAGGCCGCGTCTGTGGCGGTGGCGGCCATCTTTGCAGGCGAAGGAAGTTTCTGGGGAGCTGGGCGCTCCCCAGGCTCAGAGGCTGCGTCTGTGGTGGTGGCAGCTGTCTTTGCAGGCGAGGGAAGTCTCTTGGGAGCTAGGCACTCCCCAGGCTCAGAGGCTGCGTCTTTGGTGGTGGCTGTCTTGAGCTGTATCTCTTGTCGTTTTGGGGTGGTGAGGACGAACTCTGATGGTCGTCAGCTAAGCCAGGATCACGCAAGGCGGTCTTTTTTCTCTTCTTATTGTTGGTGTGCCCAGCCTCCTCCCTCCTTTGACAGGAAAGTGGTTTGGTGGTTTTACTTCAGGCAGACAGGGGGTGGATTACTGTTTTAGCTGCATCACCATTTTGCTTCCCTGATATTTTGTAGGTCGGCCATATTGGATCCCCTTCTTAGTTAAGGGAGAGTGGCCATTTTAGTTGGCATTGGGCAGAAGCCATTTTGAGGGTCTGCTTTAGTTATAGAGATGCCTGGAGGAAAGGGGTTGGGGAAGCCAAAAGGGAAGCAGCCAGTGCCAAAGGCCCCTCCTAAGAGGCCTCCACCCCAGCTGTCGTCTTCTGATGAGGAGGGTAATGAGGCTGTTAATGCGAACATTATGCAAAGGCTGTGGGTGCTGGAACAGGCATCAGGCATTTCTCCTTCTGAAGAGGCAGGAGGGGAAAGGGCTTCAAAGAGGGAGCTCCAAGCGAATGTACTAACCAGGTTGTCTATTCTAGAGGGCAGATCTGGTGCATTCTTCACTGGCAGTGGCATGGGCCTTGGCGGTCCAGACGCGGGATTGGTGACATCATCTGGAGCTGTGGGAGCTGGGTCAACGGTGGTGCCAGCTGGATCCGTCAGTAAGGCTGGGGATATCTCGCAAGCATATGCAGGGCTGGCTTGGCCTTGGGGGCCTTGGGGGCCAGCTTCGCCTATGGAGCAGGGCATCCCTGCTGTGAGTACAGGGTTTGCTTCCCCCGCAGGGGTGGGGCCATTATCAAATTGGACTTGGCCTACTGGGCAATGTAGCCCTGGTGTAGTTTGGCCGGATGTGGGACAGAAAGGTAGTGCAGGCTCTTTCATCGGGAATTGGGGTGCCCCTTCTCCTTATGGGATGGTTCCTTTTACCGCCTTACCTTTTTGGGAGGTTGCTTTGCCTTTAGGGGATCATTTGTTGCCTGCAGTAAAAGATAAGATCTTAAAGGGTGGTATGTCGATATCTTCTCCCTTTTATTTCGGGAGTTGGAAAAGAAGGATAAGGAGGATCTGGACGACAAGGAGAAGGAAAAATTGAAGAAACACAAGGTGGATTGGACCTGTGCGAATTGGCTGCCAGGGTTTTTTATTTATGCTGGAGTGATTGCACGTGCCCAGCCTTGGAGGGCGGTTGCACTCATCCAGTACTTGGATATAATTTATAAAGGGTACACTATGTTTAGTGGGCCTGCCTGGATTCAATATGACGAGGAATTCAGGATGAGGGCCGCATTGTACCCTCCCCTCCAGTGGGACCATACTCACCAGCAGCTGTGGCTGCAGGTCATGTCTTCTGCCCGGCCAAATTTAGGTGACCGCTCCGATAGTGGTCATTTGGTGACCAGGTCGGGTGCTACCTCCTCGGCTTTGGCAGCCTCTTCCCACAGTCCTGCGGGGCAGGGGGTTCAACCCCTCCTGCTTTGTTGGGAGTTCGGTTCTCAGGGAGTGTGTAGCAGAAAGGCTTGTCAGTTCAAGCACAAATGCCCCATGTGTGGCAGGCCTCACTCCTTCAATAACTGCCCTAAAGCCCGGGTGTGTAAGAATCAAAAGAAGCCAGGAGGAGGAGGGGGAAATTATCAGGCTGGAAAAGGGGCCCAGTCCAATAAAAGTGGGTCCTCTTGAGCTCTGGCTGTCCAGGTATCCACGGAGAGCTGACAGCATTTACCTGTTAAATGGTTTCAAGTTCGGGTTTAGGATCCCTTTTCAGGGGCCCCGATTTCCGTTTTTGTCTGGGAACCTTAGTTTTGTTAAGGGTTTAGAGCAGGTAGTTAAAGATAAGATTGCCAAGGAGTTGTCTGAAGGCAGGTTGTTGGGCCCGTTTTCCCATCCTCCTGTGCAGAACCTTAGGGTTTCCCCATTGGGCGTGGTGCCTAAAAAGGCGCCTGGGGAATTTCACTTGATTCACCATCTTTCCTTCCCCAAAGGGAAGTCTGTTAATGATGGGATTCCTGAACATTTATGCTCTGTTAAGTATACCAGCTTCCGTGGTACCGTGGTACGACACTGCGGGGTAGGGGCGGAGTTGGCAAAATGCGGTATTAAATCTGCATTTCGCCTTTTACCAGTTCATCCTGCTGATTTTGAGCTCTTGGGATTTTCTTTTGAGGATCTATTTTACATGGACAGAGCATTGCCAATGGGCTGCTCTGTATCGTGTTCAGCCTTTGAGTGCTTCAGCACATTCTTGGAATGGGCTGTTTGTGAAAAGGTGGGTTTACAGGATGTCATTCATTATTTGGATGACTATCTTTTTGTGGGTCCCTTGGGGATGGGACGTTGTGCACAGCTGCTGTCTGGCTTTATGGAGCTGACCGCGGAACTTGGGGTTCCTTTAGCTCAGGAAAAGACAGAGGGTCCAGCTGAACTTTTTGGGGATCGAGCTGGATACCCTGGGACAGCTGTCCAGGATACCTTTCCTAAAATTAGTGGACTTAAGGAACAGGATTCATTCCTTTCTTAAACAGAAGATCTTGATTGAGTTGCAGCAGCTGGTTGGGCATTTTAACTTTGCTTGCAAAGTTGTTGCCCCTGGGCGAGCCTTTCTTCGTAGGCTTTGTGATGCCATGGCAGGTCTACGCTTGCCTCAGCATAGAACACGGTTACCAGCAGCATGAGGGAAGATTTTGGGGTTTGGCAAGAATTTTTGGAGTCCATTAATGGGATTTCCTTTTGGAGAACAGACATGAGGCTTGAAGCTGAGCTCCAGGTCATGTCTGATGCTGCTGGATCTCTGGGTTTTGGAGTCCATTTCCACAGACATTGCTGCATGGATGGTTGGCCAAACTCCTGGAGGCAGGCGGGAGTGAACCGAGATCTTACGTTTCTCGAGTTTTTTCCCATTCTAGTTGCAGTTTGGCTGTGAGGGAAGGATATGGCCAATCGCACAGTTCATTTTTGGTGCGATAATATGGCGGTAGTCCATATAATTAATTCCCTTTCATCCAAATCCCAGCGGGTTATGAGGTTGGTACAGGCCTTCACTCTGCGTTGTCTGTGGCTTAACATATTGTTTTTAGCCAAGCATGTTCCTGGGGTGAATAATGGGGTGGCTGACTCTCTCTCTCTCATAAACAGATGGAGAGGTTTCATCAGCTGGCTCCAGATGCCAATCGAGAGGCGGTGTCAATGCCCCAGGAGCTATGGCTGATTGGAGAGCTGAGGCCTGCATGCCAGACTCTGTTCATTGATACTCTTCTTGAATACTGACCACTAACCATACTGATTAATAAAAGATATATGCTTACTACCACATACTAGTATAGTAGTAGAAGGGGGCCCAAGTAGAGGCTAGCCCAAGAGTAGCTTCCCAGGAATATCAAAGGTTGTTAGCTAGTCTTTGAAGTAGAAAGTGCCTGGGCTGATTCTCACCTCCCCCCTAGAGGCAGCAAGGACATTGCCACCGGGAAATGTAACCACCAACTGTAGGAGATAAGGGGGAGCCGTGTGAAATGTATCACATGCAAAGACAGCCTTTGTTTTGGGAACTGGGGGGTAGATGTGAATGCTTTGATGTATAATGTTAAATACCAATGACTCGGACTGCTAGCCATCAGTTCCAATGTCTTTCACGCTGAAGTAACTTTGGAGTATACAATAAATGCAACTTTGTTTCAGATAACTAAGTCTGCTCATTTTGGGAACTTCAATGAACCTTCGCTGACACTGCAGAGCGATAGGCCTAGCCATTGCGCCCAGCACCAGGAAGTCTTATGAACGTGCTGTGTGGCAGTTTGAGGACTTTAGGGCTGAGGTAGGGTATCGCAGTGTTTGGCCCCTCCCGGTGGAGCAGTTGCTCTACTACTGTGTTTATTTATGAAGTAAGGGACTAGCCGTGCGATCCATTAGGGGGTGATTGTCTGCATTGGCTTTTGCCAGTAAGGCGCTGGGTTATAGGGAGGAAACAACTGATTTTCATCTACAAAAAATGCTGGAGGGGTGGACCAGAGAGGCTGGACCTAGGCTGGATGCACAAAAACCTATTTCCCCTCTGATTCCTAGGGGTCTGAAGGGGGTTTGAGGCATGCTGGGTGCTTCACATTTTGAGGCTTCTTTGTTTCATGCTGCATCCTTGGTAACCTTTTTTGGGGCTCTTAGAGTTAGCAAGCTAGTGGCTCGGTCCAGAAATGACGTTTCTGGCAATGCTTTGTTGCTACGGGACCTGAGGTTATCTGAGGACAAAGCGGTCATTACTGTCCATCGTTCTAAGACAGACCAGGGTCAAAGAGGTACCATGCTTGAGCTTGGCACCTGCTCCGAGCTGGAGCTGTGCCCAGTTTATACTTTGATGGCTTATTTGGCAGCTCGGGGGTCTAAGGAAGGGTTTTTGTTCTGTCACGATAATGGTAGCCCGCTAACAGTTTGGGCTGTGACAGTGCGGGCTTTAGGTGAGCTGGGCTTGTCTGGGGTAAGGTTTGGGACCCACTCCTTTAGAATTGGGGCAGCCTCAACAGCTGCTGCCTTGGGATATCCTTCCTCCTCCATTCAGCACTTGAGGCGTTGGCACTCTTCGGCTTACAAGTCTTACGTTCGACGTTTGCTCAGTCCCTAGCTTTAATTGTTCGGCTGAAATGTTGTTGGTTATGTTCTTGTGTGACTGTTTTCTCTTTTTTAGACGCTGTTGTTCCTGGCCAGAGGAGCTGAGTTCTTGTTTGAGGCCATAGCCATGTGTTTTGGGCTGCTCATCAGGCGCAGAGAACTTCAGTTGGCTCTCAGCTGGGACTCAGCCAATATGTTTGTATCAAGCGGGGCCTTCAGTGGCCGGGCCTGCTGCCTTTGTTATTCCAAAGGCATATTCCATTGTTATCGGCCTTCCTCCTCAGGTTTTAATTATTCACCTGGGAGGAAATGATCTCGGGCTAGTAAAAGGCAAGATGTTAGTCTGGCAGGCCTGTGAGGATCTTCAGTACATTAGGGAGCGATGGCCTGGGACCACTATAATTTGGTGCAGTGCGTTGGACCCTGCAGCTATTGAGAGGGCACGCTACAAAGCTAATAAGGAAATTAGGAAGGCATTGGAAGGTGGGGGGGGGTAGGCCACTATCTGCCCCATCCAGATATTTCTACGAAATTTCCTGACCTTTACAGAGGGGATGGGGTACATCTCTCAAAAAAGGGTAACATGCTTTTCTTGAGTGATCTCCGGCAAGGCGCTAAGCCCTAAATTGAGACTTGGCCTTAGTGGTGGCAGGTTTTCTGGGGTAGGGCATTATGCGGCTAGGGAGGACCATGGGGTTTTAAGGGTCTGGCATGATCAACCTTGGGGTTTTGATGACCCAGGGTGGGGAGAATGCAGACTGTCCTGGAGGCTCGACTAGAGGGCGCCTTCCATTGAGATGTGCGTCTGGTGCTTGGGCCCTCTGGGGCATGCCTCCCTGCTGGGCCAGCCTGGTGGGAGCTGTGCCACACAGCTCCGGCTGGGGGGGCTGGGTCTCTCTCCCGCGAATGGCAGGGGAGCGGTCTGTTGAGACCCCTAGCCCTGGCCAGGCCGCAGTTTGGGTGCCCTTGCCATTTTTATTAAGATGATTAATAAAGTGGCCCAATTATTATACCAATGCATTGTGTCCGACTCTTCATTCCAACTTGGGGTGGGGGAGAATGCATGTCTTATTTTCCCTCTACCAATATGAAAAACATTAAACAATCCTTGATTCTATAATCAAAATATGGCCCCACAGTTGCTTAAAGAGAAAGTACTAAGGCTGATAGATATGAGATAATGGACGTTTCACCTTGGGAACTTCTGCTTAGGCTACTGGACAAGACTTGGTAGCTTTGGCTAGCTGACTGGTTTAAAGCCCATCCAACTGTAACTCCTAGGTATACTTTTTAATCTCAGTATATTGTAAACAATCTATTTTATTTTTGAGTTGCATTTTCTAATTCTACAGCCTCTCACTCTATCAAAATGTTGGATTCAAATGACCCATCCTGGCACACAGGTAAGCTAAGATAGTACAATATGTTAGAAATGTTCAGAAATGCCTTTCTGACTGTTGGGAAAGCGTTTATTATATAACACACAGCATTCACATGATTATGCTATACTGAATCAGCAGAGATAATGGGTGTTTTCGCACTGACCTTAATCAGCAGCGACGCCCCTCTTCACTGCGCAGGATCGGCGCGGATTTCGCACTAATTGCCGCGGAGCACCCGGAAAAGCCGGAAAGTCCCGCGGCTTTTGCAGCGCAAATGGAAACTGGTTTTTGGTGGTTTCCGTTTGCGCCGCAAAAGCCGCGGGACTTTCCAGCTCTTCCGAGTGCTCCGCAGCAATTAGTGCGAAATCCGCGCCGATCCTGCGCGGTGAAGAGGGGCGTCGCTTCTGATTAAGGTCAGTGCGAAAATGCCCAATGTCTTTCTACTTAGGCAGCAAAAGTGGAATATCCTTCATAACTGGGAGTAAAGACAGGGCAAAGTGAGCAAAACTGCTTGGCTATGGTGGGTGATCTGGGTTTGGAGGGTTGATATTTTAAGAGTGATTACATATTTCCATGCAGACAAATATACACATCTAAGAAAGAAGTCTTGAATGAATACATAGAAATCCTTGTGGAGATAATTGCCAAGTGGACATGTACTCTTCTTTCAAAGAGTCAGACTCGAATGTGCGACTGAACAACAAAAATATTTTAATACATCAAATGTATATGGTGGATGCAGAAGTTCTGAAAGGCCCATGCTGACCCACACTTCACATGGCAAATAATATTTCCATTTGTGCACAATATGTGTGCTGGTCACCATCTATGACGTTTCAATAAGAGAATATGCAATTCTTTTGTAAAACAAGACATGTGCGAGAGAATTGCACAGCACTTGGAAAGTATTATGAGATGAATGAGATTGTTTTAGCATTTTACTCTCGATTGTCCACCTGGCTAGTAACATGCCCATGCAAAATATTATAAGATCTCAAGCATCATTACAAATGGTAATGAATTGAAAGGGATGAAGAAATACTGACTAGAGACCTCAAAATTTTGGCTTACTACTACTGTAAAGGGCAGTTTATCCCAAGGCCTGGAAAAGCAGAATGCTCCTGTTTCCTCCTCAGTAATGATCTTTCCAACTGTGAATGGAATGTCTACTTTAATGGCACCTGGCTTCCACACAACCATACACCTAAGTACCTTGGCATTACCCTGGACAGGACCTTGAGCTATAACACTATCTTATCAAAGTAGCAGCAAAAATATGCATGTGAAACAACATTCTCCAAAAATTATGTGGTACAATTCATAGTGGATGCTCACCTTTTGGGCTGGTTTATAGGATAGTATATGGTTCTTCAGTGTGGCATATGGCCACACTGTCAAATCTCACACCCCCACTTGCATGGGGCTCTCCTCCCACTTCACTATGTGAAATGCTGGTCATTTTGCTTCTGCAGACCTCACTCTTCAAGATAGTAACTATTACCTTCCCTGAAATCACTTTCTCCCTAATTTCCTCTTAGCTAGCTTGTGTGATTTCAATGTGCTTGCATGTGTGCTTTGCTTGTTTCTATTTTTAATGAAATCATTACTGGTTGAACTTCACCCAGGTTTATTTTGAGAGTTCTCCTAATGGAAAAATCCCCATAAACATTGGTGGAGATCCCAGTTATCCACTTCTCACTCTGTCTCCATAAAGCTATTTCCCCCAATTAAATAGGAAACTGCCTCTTTAGATAATAGATTAATGGTGGCTCAGTCTTTTGGATTCCTAACTTAATTTTCAGGTTGGTTTCCCCACCATTTGTTGTCTCCACTCTCCAAGCCACCATTTGAGGCAGGCTCTTGAAAAAAATATATATATTAAATTTGACCTCCCCTACCTTAAATACCTATAATGTGTTTATATGTGTATGTAGGTTGGAACCAGTATAGAACTCCTGCACGAGGAGCAAATTCTTCAATTCTGATCACAATAACTGAAATATGAGCTGGTTAAAATCATAATTCTTGGTTTAAAATGGAGGTGTAAGAACCAATGCTAATATATTTAAAAAAATGGTTCCGAATAAAAAAAAGTTAGCTTATATTAACTCTTCAGATTTAAATGTCAACCTGGTTAAAACTGATTGACATCTATAGGCTGAAATCTAGCCTCCCAGGATTATAGTACGTTTTGTGTTTTAAGATACATATACAAGTTCCTTCAGTTCCCAGTTATCAAATTGTGGCTAGGTGGGTGATTTCCCTCCCCTTTTCCATTCATACTATTCATTGCAGTAGAATGCCCTACATGCCCTGTGCACAGTAATTCTGTCAAAAACAAACATGAATTAATAAGGTTTGTACTGTAGTTTTGACCTTGGCAGTGTTCAGCTGTTTGGTTCACTGGGCTATGACATCTACATTCTCTCCCAATCCCAGCCTTATGCTCCAGTAATTTTCAAAGCAAATGAGGAATCAACAATGCCAATGAATTCAAAATGTAGATTAAAACAAAACCTAGGATGGACACAGATTGCCCTGGGGAAATACATAAAGTAATAAGCAGCCAAAGACAGGGGTGCAATTCAAGAAGGACAGAGAGAATAGCTTCACCAGTTCCCTGCTGTCCACAATTATCTATTGTTATAAGCAGTGAAATGAGCCTTAGAGCATGGAAGATTTTCTACCAGGTAGTAAAAATGGGTATAAAAGATCTGGGCTGATCAGCTCAACTCTGCAGTCATCCTCCTTCTTTTGTTTTCAAACTTCATAACAGTAATTTTGCCTTTTCCCATAGCATGAGGAGCTTTGGTTGATAGACATTCAGCTAGGTCTAAGATTAGAGTGGTGATTTGTGCAAATCTCATAGAGTAATTGGTGGCTTGTTAGAACTAGTGAAAACATATCATCACCCCATGTGCTTCCTAGACCAAAGGAGGAGAAGGCTCTCCTCCCAGTAAAAATTCCATAGTGCAGTCTCTTGCTCCCTTTCAGCTTTCTGATGGCACTTTTTCAGCCAACACTATAAAGTACAGGAAAAGGGGGAAAAGCCATTCATTCACCACTGAGTGATACTGGAAAAGGTTGTGGCACCCTTGCCTGAAAATGTCAGTAGTTGGAGACAGAGATGCTGGGGCAGTAACTGCAACCCATAGTGTTAACAACTGCAGTTCCTCTGCTAGATTTTGCTCTCCATTCAATAGCTGTGTGGTGCTGTAGATATAGTGCCAGTGTCTCTATTGTCAGTAAGGAAAATGCATCTCTGCCCTTCAGAGATTCCCAGTAGCTGCTGAACTTGTGGATCTCCTGACAAAAATATGTAATCTTTCATTGAAATCTGCCTCCGTTCCTGAGGACTGGAAGGTAGCAAATGTCACCTCCATCTTTAAAAAGGGTTCCAGAGGAGATCCGGGAAATTACAGGCCAGTCAGTCTGACTTCAATACTGGGAAAGTTGGTAGAAAGCATTATCAAGGACAGAATGAGTAGGCACATTGATGAACACAAGTTATTGAGGAAGACTCAGCATGGGTTCTGTAAGGGAAGATCTTGCCTCACTAACCTGTTACAGTTCTTTGAGGGGGTGAACAAGCATGTGGACAAAGGGGACCTAATAAATGTTGTTTACCTTGACTTCCAGAAAGCTTTTGATAAAGTTCCTCATCAAAGGCTCCTTAGTAAGCTCAAGAGTCATGGAGTAAAAGGACAGGTCCTCTTGTGGATCAAAAACTGGCTAATTAATAGGAAGCAGAGAGTGAGTATAAATGGGCAGTCTTCGCAGTGGAGGATGGTAAGCAGTGGGGTGCCGCAGGGCTCAGTGCTGGGTCCCATGCTCTTTAACTTGTTAATTAATGATTTGGAGTTGGGAGTAAGCAGTGAAGTGGCCAAGTTTGCAGATGACACTAAATTGTTCAGGGTGGTGAGAACCAGAGAGGATTGTGAGGCACTCCAAAGGGAACTGTTGAGGCTGGGTGAGTGGGCGTCAACGTGGCAGATGAGGTTCAATGTTGCCAAGTGCAAAGTAATGCACATTGGGGCCAAAAATCCCAGCTACAAATACAAGTTGATGAGTTGTGAACTAGCAGAGACTGACCAAGAGAGAGATCTTGGCGTTGTGGTAGATAACGCACTGAAAATGTCAAGACAGTGTGCAATTGCAATAAAAAAAGCCAACGCCATGCTGGGAATTATTAGGAAGGGAATTGAAAACAAATCAGCCAGTATCATAATGCCCCTGTATAAATCGATGGTGTGGTCTCATTTGGAGTACTGTGTGCAATTCTGGTCACCACACCTCAAAAAAGATATTATAGCATTGGAAAAAGTGCAGAAAAGGGCAACTAGAATGATTAAAGATTTAGAACACTTTCCCTATGAAGAAAGGTTAAAACGCTTGGGGCTCTTTAGCTTGGAGAAATGTCGACTGCGGGTGACATGATAGAGGTTTACAAGATTATGGATGGGATGGAGAAAGTGCCTTTCTCACAATACAAGAACTTGTGGGCATTCAATGAAATTGCTGAGCAGTCAGGTTAGAATGGATAAAAGGAAGTACTTCTTCACCCAAAGGGTGATTAACATGTGAAATTCACTGCCACAGGAGGTGGTGGCGGCTACAAGCATAGCCAGCTTCAAGAGGGGATTGGATAAAAATATGAAGCAGAAGTCCATCAGTGGCTATTAGCCACTGTGTGTGTGTGTGTGTGTGTGTGTATTTTGGCCATTGTGTGATACAAAGTGTTGGACTGGATGGGCCATTGGCCTGATCCAACATGGCTTCTCTTATGTTCCTATGTTCTTAACATTGCTGGCTGGTAGGATAACTTCATTGTATGTTCTCATTACAGTAATTGCAGTGTTAACTAAAGTTTTTCCCCAGTTTTGACTTCTGCTGAGGCTGGGGATTTAATGATAACTCAAAAAAATGCCAAATGGCAGAGGCAAAAGGTGAAATTATTGCTCAGATATATTTATTTGAGAGCTAAAATGTGTGAGGTCAAGAGGCCATGCAGAAGAGGTAATTGCTAATTAAGATTCAGGAGAGCAGGCAGTCATCCTAGCAAACATTCTTGTGTGCCACTGGGCAGCCCATTGATTACAAATGCAGGTGCTTGATTAAAACTTCAGCAGTGATTAATTGATTAATACCTAAAACCTTTTCTGGAATGGGGAACATATGGGGAATTCTAAAAGGAGGCACCTGGGTTCAACCTCAAGGTAATCTTCAAGGCCTGAAAGATTTACAGTTCATCAGCTGTCCTAATTTTTTTCACTTTGGCTTTGTGAGCTCTAAGTGCAGAATGAAAAGTAGGTCTGATGGATCAAGCACTGAAATGGGACAGTTAGATTTAATCCTTGGCTCAGCAGCAGAGCTTGTTTGACTTTAATTAGACCTATACATTTTCATTCCCTCTACATGATACAACATTTGTTTATTGCTTTGCTTTTAACACTAATTGATTATTAGGTCATGTAGATTGTTTCTTCGGGATAGCCCATATCAGCAAACACCTTGAGACCATGCAGGGCTGTCATAAATTGTATAACTGAAGTGCATCCGTGCTCATTTGTTGGACCACTGGCTAGTAGGAGCTGGCAGTTAAATGTCTGCATAGGATAGAGGGGCAATCTGCACCTAATGAATGCTTGGCCACAGATTTATAGGTACTTCCCAGCCTCTGAGTCCAGGGAAATTGCTCCCAGCCAGTAGCAGCCCAGTTCACATGTTACATTTGCTCATATTCATGAGCTTTCAACTACTATGAACAAGAGATATGATATTTGAAGTAGGTGTGCTCAAACAACATCTGGTTCAGCCCTTGTCCCATTTGCCTGTTGCAAACAGCTGATATTTCAGCTATTGGTTTGATTTTATTTATTTATTTATTTACATTATATTTATATCCTACCCATTCTATGCAAACTCAAGGCAGCTAACAACATAAAATACACATTAAACAACAAGCAATATTAAAACAATAAAACAAATAAATTGCAATGGTGCTACTTCAGGCAGATCATATAATAGTTTCCTTTCTCAACGCATGCAAATCCTAGGCAGGTAGTACTAAAGCGCAATAGATCCAGATATGGTGGCATCACATTAGATGTCATATGCCATCCAAAACAGTTCAGTCTTGCAGGCCCTGTGGAACTGCGATAAGTCCCACAGGGCCCTGATGGCTTCTGGGAGGGTGTTCCAGAGTATTGGGGCTGCAACCAAGAAGGCTCTTGCTCTGGTGGAATTAAGCCTAGCCTCTTGTAGCTCAGGGAGAGCCAAAAGATGTTGAGAGCTTGATCAAAGTGCTCTCTGGGGAATAGTACATTGATCTGTTTATGGGCATTGAGTGGATTGTTTCACTGTGTTCATTATTAACCATGCAGTGCAATGCATCTGGGTTTTTGAACAAGCATGTTCTCATACAGCTTGATTGGGTTCTACTAACCCCCATCTTTGCTGTGTAACTGTTCTGCTCAGGAGGGAATTGTTGAATAGATAATTGGGTCAATAAAAATCATATAAATCAATCACCAATAAATACTGCATTTCAATAAAATGCTACCACCTGATGCTCATCAAAATAGTTATTAATGACACTAATAGCCACTAAATGGTTTGAATCAGCAGCATGTTTGTGCATGCACAATTTTGGGGAAAAACGTATGCATACCTGTTTGGTGGGTGTTCAGAGCCGCTTGGCCTGAACTAAACAGACAAAAAGTGATCGGATCACATCTGATCACCACCTTCAAACACAAGAAGTTCAACAGCAGAGCATGTTCATGGCAAAATGTGCAGCACCCCTAATTTGAGTGGCTATATGACAGCAAGGCATGGTTTAAAGAGCAAAAGTGATTTGAGAATGGATGCACTAGTTCATAATGCAAGAAAGAAAAGCGCATTTGTTGGTCTATCATTCCATGCCATGGTATTTTCAGTTCTGAAACATGATGAAAGTTTCAGATGTATTTCAAGTTTCAGCCAACTTTTGATCTGACCTTTGTTATGAGAAACATCTGTTTTAAAGGGGGAGGGCGAAAGTAATTTTAATAAGTAAAGAGATCTTCTATAGTGTGTTTCTGCAAGCTTTCCAATGATCTGATTCTGATTTATTTACATTTTAGCAGGCCTTCTACTTTATTAATTACTCTGCTGTACTGCATTTCTTCATTGTTCAAAGTGATTTACAATTTAAAAATCTACTAGAAACCTAACACAATCAATCACACCTGAACTCTTATACTGCCATATGAATAGAATGAGAATAGGCAGCCTTATTTGTTTTATTATTTATTTAAAATATTTATATCTCACCTTTCAGTCCATTCAGGGCCACCAAGATCGTTATGGCGATCTGGCTGGTGTACCGACCGCCTAACGCACCGGCCGGCGCCTTACCATCCCTGGTGGAGGCCGCGGCGGGCTGGGCGCTGGAGCACCCAAGGCTTTTGGTCTTGGGTGACTTCAATGTCCATGCCGACGACGCGGCATCCAGCCAGGCGATGGTCCTGGTGTCATCCATGGCGACACTAGGACTCTCCCAGGTTGTTACAACACCCACTCATCAGGCGGGACACATGTTAGACCTGGTCTTTGCGGCCGGAATATCAGTGACTGATATTGCAATGGAAGCAGTGCCATGGTCAGATCACTTTGCCCTTAAGGCCCGTATGGAGGTGTCACCCAAAACCTGTTTAGGCGGAGAGCGTATTTTAGCTCACCCGCAGAGCCTGATGGACCCGGAACGGTTCCTAACGGCTCTACGGGATACCTGGCCCGCTGGCGATTCCCTGGATGATCTGGTAGAGTCCTGGAACGATGGGCTCTCCAGGGCCATCGAGGAGATCGCACCCAGGCGCCCTCTGCGCCCCCGCCCGAAACCGTCGCCTTGGTTTAACCGGGAGCTGCGGCAACAAAAGCGGGGGCTCAGACGACTAGAGAGGCAATGGCGGCGTACTCGAGACGAAGTGACCCGAACATCTTATAGAGAGAGTTTAAGGCCTATGAGATGGCAATCAAATCCGCAAAGAGAGTATTCTTTGCGGCTAAGATTGTGTCCGCAACTTCGCGCCCGGCACAATTATTAGAGGACTTACAATGCTGCCGCAAGGCAGGTTAAATTCTATTGAATTGGAAATTGGCTGTGAGGCTTTTGCGAAATTCTTTGCGGATAAAATCGCGTCACTCCGCCCCGACCCCCCTGCCAGTTTGGAGACAGTTAGCGAACCTGAGGCCCCGAGCCTGTCTTCTGATTATATTCTGGATGGCTTTAGCCCCCTCAGCCTGGAGGAAGTTGACAGGATTCTCTTATCGGCTCGCCCAACAACTTGTAAATTGGACCCATGCCCTTCCTGGCTTATTAAATCTTGCCAGGGGGATCTTAGATATCCTGTACGGGATATCATAAATAGATCCCTAACGGAAGGGCACTTTCCAACGCCACTCAAAGAGGCTGTGGTCCATCCCCTCTTAAAAAAACCATCCTTAGATCCGGCCCAATTGGCACACTATCGGCCGGTTTCAAATTTGCCCTTTTGGGGTAAACTTATTGAGAGGGCAGTGGCGATGCAATTACAGACTTTCCTGGAGGATGCTTCCGTCCTTGACCCATTTCAGTCTGGCTTTCGCCCGGGACATGGGACGGAGACAGTGTTGGTTGCCCTAGTGGATGACCTTCAACGGCATCTGGATCGGGGTGGCTCGGCGGTGCTGATGTTGTTAGACCTGTCGGCTGCGTTCGACACGGTCGACCATCGGCTACTGACGTGCCGCCTCGCCGACGCGGGGATTCAGGGGTTGGCCTTACAGTGGCTTTCCTCTTTCCTGGAAGGTCGGGGACAAAGGGTCGCAATTGGGGGGGAGCTATCCCGGAGGCGCACACTCGATTGTGGTGTGCCCCAAGGGGCGGTTCTCTCCCTGATGTTATTCAACATCTACATGCGGCCTCTTGCCCAGATTGCCCGAAGGTATGGGCTGGGGTGTCATCAGTATGCTGATGACACCCAGCTCTATCTACTGATGGACGGCCGGCCGGTCTGCGCCCCGGAAAAGCTTGACCGGGCATTACGGGCCGTGGCTGAGTGGCTCAGACTGAGTGGGCTGAAGCTAAATCCTACGAAGACAGAGGTCCTTTGCTTGGGTCACCGCGGCCCGGGGGGGAGATCCCCCTGCCAGCTTTTGACAGTGCGCCGCTGACGGCGGCGGACAGAGCCAGGAGCTTGGGGGTGCTGTTGGAGCCTTCCTTAAAGATGGAGGCTCAGATAGCAGCCGCTGCCAAGTCCGCATTTTTTCATCTTAGGCAGGCAAGGCAGCTGGCCCCCTTCCTGGAGCGTGACGACCTAGCAACAGTGATCCATGCTACGGTCACCTCGAGGTTGGACTACTGCAATGCCCTCTACATGGGGCTGCCCCTGTCCCGGACTCGGAAATTGCAGCTGGTGCAGAATGCCGCGGCCCGGCTGTTATTAGGTCTCCCAAAGTGGGGACACATTCGGCCGGGTCTTCGGACTCTGCACTGGCTTCCAGTGATGTACCGAGTCCGGTACAAGGTGCTGGTTATTACCTTTAAAGCCCTATATGGCCTGGGACCTGCCTACCTGAAGGACCGTCTCTCCCCACATGTTCCCCAGAGAGCACTGAGGTCAGGAACACAAAATCTCCTCTCTATCCCCGGGCCAAAAGAAGCCCACTTGAAAGTCACCAGAGAAAGGGCTTTCTCCGTTATGGCCCCCACATGGTGGAATCAGCTGCCGGAAGAGGTGAGGGCCCTGCGGGACCTGGTTCAGTTCTGCAGGGCCTGTAAGACGACCCTCTTCTGGCTAGCTTACACCTAGCTGGGATGAAAACTTGATGTAACTGGCCAGCCATCTGTTTATATGAAATGAAATGTTACTGGTTTTTAAGGTTTAATTGTTTTTATGAAATTGAAATGTTACTGGTTTTTAAGGTTTTAAATGTTTAAGTATCTAATTGTTTTATACTTAAAATTGTTTAAATTTTATGCTTGATCAATTGTTGGAAGCCTCCCTGAGCCACTTGTGGGAAGGGCGGGATATAAATCCCGAATAAATAAATAAATAAAAATAAATAAATAAAGGTAGCTAACAACTACGAAGAGACCACTGTAGGAAAAAAAAACATTGCAATTTGTAACATAAATTAAAAACCAGAACAAAAATATGTGTCTACAGGGCTTTTTTTGTGGGAGGAATTCCTTTGCATATTAGGCCACACACCCTGATGTAGCCAATCCTCCAAGAGCTTGCAGGGCTCTTAGTACAGGGCCTACTGCAATCTCCAGGAGGATTTGCTACATCAGGGGTATGGCCTAATATGCAAAGGAGTTCCTGCTACCAAAAAAGCTCTATCTATCTATCTATCTATCTATCTATCTATCTATCTATCTATCTATCTATCTATCTATCTATCTATCTATCTGACAGGAGTTCTCCCCCCCCTCCATTCCATAAGGATCAGCCATCACAGAGAACATTCATGCCCTGGCATTCAAAGATAGTATCAAGAAAGAAAGAAAGAAAGAAAGAAAGAAAGAAAGAAAGAAAGAAAGAAAGAAAGAAAGAAAGAAAGAAAGAAAGAAAGAAAGAAAGAAAGAAAGAAAGAAAGAAAGAAAGAAAGAAAGAAAGAAAGAAAGAAAAGAGAGGATCTTTAGGTCCAACTGGGCTCAGATGAAGAAAGGCCATTCTTGAAGTATGGGATTTCTGAACCTAATTAGGCAATCTTATTTCATTAATATAAAAAAATAGAGCCATTGTTAGCCCCACATCAATATTCCTCCCACACTTCCTTTTTTGATCCCTTCCCTTAAGGCATTCTCTCTCAGCACACCCTCTTTTGCTAGTAGAATTGCTTATCTTCTTGACTCTGTCCCCCCTCACACATATCATGCAAATATCACATGAAAGACATCCTCTTTCTTGTCCTACAGAGGCTCTGGGTTGCCTTGAGCACAAAGAAAGAGTGCTCTGGTGAAAGGTGAAAGAAACTGGTTCATTTTCTAATATAAAGCCTGGCAAATAACTAGGAATTCAACTAAAATATAATCTCTTAGAGCAGAGGTGTCAAACTCATTTATTATGAGGAGTGAATCTGACATTAATGGGACTTTGTCGGATCAGGCCATGTGTGTCATAAAATGTGATGCCAGGCAATGGAGATATAAACTTTATAAAAGACTCAGACAAATACAATTAAAGGGGGGTTTTTTTACTCAAAATACAAACGTGCTTAAGACAGTAACACTTCTGTCATATTTTATTTAACAATCTTGGATATCTGACAGGACACCTCCCAAACCCCATCCCCAACACACCTTTAAAAGATGCTGCCTAAAATGGAAAGGTGGGCAAATAGTGGGATGTGGCAATGCAGTTTTAAAAATAAATCATTAAGAAAAAGCACAAAGTAGAAATTAAACTTCTGAACTAAAATTATAAAATGCTCTGAGCCTAGGAAAACATGAAATGGCTGAGCATTGCAAGCCTCTCCCCCAGGTCTACTCAGTGGCAGTGGTTCTCCAGGGTCCCAGGTTTTTTACAAGGTGGTTTGTGATAATAATTTTGGTTGTCCTCTTCAGCACTTGTTATGCATTGAAGCCCCACATTAAGAGTGTGTGTGTTAAAACTAATATTTCTCTGCAAAACTGAAGTTCCTCTATATTTTAACTGTGATTGGTCCCAAACCTCCCCCTGCCCACAGTTTTTAAAAGATGCCTGCCTGAAATGAAGATGTGAGGGAATACTGGGATTTGACAATGCAATTTTTAAAATAAAAAAACATCAAGAAAAAATGCAAAGATCACAACAGAAACTAAAAATATCACTAAAATATAAATACTCTGAGCCTAAGAAAAAAATGAAATGGCTGGGCTTCTCCCCCCATGAATAATGGGTAGTTATTGTATATATGTAACAGAGCAGTATGCTCCCTCCCTGGTATCTGTGTGATTCAGTTTGATCATATTGAGTGAAGCTTTTATTTAAATTTCCAGTTTTGTATGTTAGCTATAGTTGTTGGTTGTGGGAGTTGTCTCCTTGCAAATAAACAGTCAATGTTTTGAGCTGGCTTGTCTCTCCTGGAAGGACCTGAGAATGGGTTCTTTAGTGAGTACTCTAACCTAAGAACCTACGGCCAAAGGGGGACATTACATGGAGAGCCACTGATACTCTGAGTAGACTGGGGGGAGGGGAAAACATGCAATGCCCATCCATTTCATGTTTTCCTAAGCTCAGAGCATTTTATATTTTTAGTTTTTGTGTTTAGTTTCTTCTGTGATCCTTGTGCTTTTTCTGTAGAAGAAGAAGAATTGCAGATTTATACCCTGCCCTTCTCTCTGAATCAGAGACTCAGAGCGGCTTACAATCTCCTATATCTTCTCCCTCCACAACAGACACCCTGTGAGGTGGGTGGGGCTGAGAGGGCTCTCACAGCAGCTGCCCTTTCAAGGACAACCTCTGCCAGAGCTATGGCTAACCCAAGGTCATTCCAGCAGGTGCAAGTGGAGGTGTGGGAAATCAAATCCTGTTCTCCCAGATAAGAGTCCCCGCACTTAACCACTACACCACACTGGCTCTCTCTGTAGTGCTTAGAGGAGCTTCTGTCTGGAGGAAAACTTGGCAAAGTTGAGCTAGGAAGTTCAGCTCTACCTTCTGCTCCCTATGTTCTTGAGCTTAGAAGGCCTGCTGGCAATAGGTCTGACACCCCTCTCTAGAGCTTGCTCTTTCAATAGGAGCAGATGAAGGGAGGAGAGCTAGAAAACAAAGTTCTCTATTAAAAGAGCTTTCATTTTCATTTTCAGATATTGTTTAGAGCCAATGAAGATGTATGGTCATCTCATATGATGCATTTTTAATTATCTGTACCTCTTCAGAATTCTTGTGAATGTGTCCTTATTAAAAGCAACAAACTAACAATGTAAGAGAATTTCTAACATTTATCAATTTCATTCAAATCATGCTGTTTCAAATAAGCAAGCTGAAGAACAGCGAATCTACATTATTTAAAAGAACCATTATTTTCCAGAACCAGGTACCACTTAGGAAGTTTGACTTAAATACAGGATATTCATTGAATGCAGGCCCATAGCTATGAGGGGGCCTGTGGGGGCACAGCCCCCTGACTGCTAGGCAGGGCCCCCTGACTTGGGGTCCCTAACCAGCCTCCAGTGCCTTGGCTGCATCCTTCTCCATTCTGCCGTCATCATACACCGTTGCTTCTGCTTGCTTAGGGGACGTGATCATACATAGTTGCTTCTGCTTGCTTAGGAGCTGGAAGAATTCTCTGACCCCTCAGCAAGCAGAAACTACCGGGCACTTTCGTAGCCCAGGACTGAAACTTAAGCTCCCTGTTGCTTCTGCTTGCTCAGGGGCTGGAAGAAATCTCTGACCCCCCAGCAAGCAGTGCCCAGGACTGAAAGTTAAGCTCCACATTGGGCTGACATTGGGCTAGAGGCGCCTGCAAGAAGAGGCCGTCCTGGCCCTCAAGTGGGGTAGCGGGGGTAGGGGGTGGATGACTCCATTGCAGACAGGGCAGGGTAGGGTAGGCTGGCGCACACAAGTGGAGGTCCTGGCTGCAGTCCGGGGCTGGGGATTAGTAGAGAGGTGATGTTCGCCTGCAGAGATTTTCTGGCCTGGTCTCACTGACCACCCGAGCAAAGGTAAGAGCTGCGCTTGGGCAGCCTCGGCTCGCCCTCCGACAGGAAGAAATCCAAATTGGAGATCTTGTAGCCCCAGAAGTCAGTTGCGACTTGGTGACGCCTTCCACCCCACCCCCCTTGTCCCTTGCCTAGCTGGGTCATGTTAAAGGTAAGGGCAAGAGACCGTGCGGCACGTATCTAAACCTCTGAGTGGCTCTCCACCAGAGCTGCTGGAAGAGAGGTGGAAAGGGATCATCTTGGGGCATCTGTGGGGAGGGGGAAGGCTGTATGGCAGCGAGCTGGCAGCTTTCCTCCTCGGTGGTAGGAGAGAAGTCCATGGAGGCTGGGGCCACTATGTGCCCCCTGAAAAAAATCAGGGCCCCCCAATTCTTCAAATCCTGGCTATGGGGCTGATTTAATCTCTTAACATCCACTATTTTATTAAAAATTATGTAATCCCACAGACACATATACCACACGTTTACTTCAGGCAGCTGGGAGGCCTTCCAATGGGAGGCAATTACTTTCTTAGCTACCAGTAATAATGTTTCATTTTTTTTTTTGTATGTCAGGAATATCAAGGTCAGACCAAACATTCAACAATATTGATTGTATCATAAAAGGAATCGTATGTCCAGTAATATAAGTTATTTGTTGCACAATAACTTTTCAAAACTTAAGAACAATTGGACAAAACCACCAACAGTGAATGTAAGTTTCTTCCTCTCCACATCTTTACCAACAATGAGAACTATATCTTGAATTTATATGTGCTATTTTGCACCATCTTTATTGAGCAGAATAGATCCCACCTATTCTCTGTTATGTTTTAAAAACTGTGGTTATTATTCAAACTATTTACATAGCTGGTGGGCATGCTCCAAGTTGCAAATTTATTGGACTAATATTATAAATAAAATAAAAGAAATTTTGTTAATTAATATACCATATACTCCAAAAACAATCTTGCTAGACCTCTGGAATGTGGCTGAGAGAGACGCTATAAAGAAAGAAATTGCTTTAATCTTAATTAGTATAGCTAAATGGTTAATAGCAGCAAAATGGAAAGAAGACAAGGTACCAAGTTTAGCACTGTGGACAAATAAAATATGGGAATATTTTATTTATACTAAATTGGCTTTTGTAACATCAAATTGCTCTCCTGAAAAATATGAAAGAAAGGTTGTAAGACCATGGTTTCCAGTAAATGAATATTTGATACAAAATGACATTATACCTCATAATCCTTTGTATAAAAAGTTGATTTATTTCTAAAAAATGACAACCATAGAAACCATGTAAATTTTACAAAGTATTCCATCCAAAGGAAACCCTGAACTTTATCCTGTTAATGTATGGTTTGTATTATATTTGTATTTTATTTTATTTGTTATGTAATAAAAATTTGAATTGAAAAAAAATATGCTATCTTACCATTGGGTAACAAATTTATAAGCCTGGTACACAAATTTTAAAGAACTAAAGAATGATAAGACCAATCCCCCCCCCCACACACACACACACAAACATTTGCTCTATTCGAGAATTCTCACGGTCACACATCCAGGCTTTATGGAAAGATAATGAAGCAGACCTATCAAAGGTAATTAAGATTTTATAAATTCTCAAAATCAAGCCTTTTGAGGAAAAATGTGTGTTTGTTGATATTTTTGTAGGTGCTATATAAATGCTGTACCAATTTTATATGTGACATGTGTTAATAGAAGATTATATTATGTACAGATTGTTATTTAATACTGGAATTCAGCTGATAAAGATTTACAAAACACTGGCCACATCTAGGAATCATGTCTATTTAGAATTGTCTGTGTTTATCTCTTTGAAGACACTGCTCCTCTGCAAATTTTGCATTGCCTTTCAAGACTTTTGGACTGTTATTGACTTAGTCAAACTGATTTATGGATTGGGGTTTCTCCTTGTTAATCTCTGTGTGATTCTATATAGTGACTTTAAGTCATATTTGTTCATTATCACACTTAGTTGCACAATTTAATATATTTTCATGAGTTATGTCAACTGAGTTTTTTTTTTTTAATATAAAAGCTTTATTGGTATAAAGTTCAAGGTACAAAGGTGGTAGTACATTAGCAGATGCATAGCATATACCAATATATAGTGAGGAAGTGGATACATACAATGTTAACCATTAAAAAACTAATTACAACATTAGTTGGCATGACATTAATATAGCATGGTGTGAGTCATTAGGGTTTCTGCTGTCTTTTGAGACTTTATCAATAAAGGGACGCCATTTACACACGAAGTCCGAGGAAGCGGTCTGGGAGGAGCAACGAGGATCTAAGTCATAGGTGAGCTTATCTAAAACAAAATAATCCCATAGTTTCAGCCACCATGCCTGTCTCGAGGGAGGAGTTTGTTGCTTCCAAACCAGGGCAATTGCAAATTTAGCTGCCACGAACATATGTGAAATTAGTTCCTCCGCGTGCTCAGGAATGCGTGAGGTGCCTACAAGGTTCAGGAGAGCGTACTCCGGCGTGAAAGGTGGGGAGTATGAGGTGAGGGCATGCACTTCTTGGTAAATTAGCCTCCAAAAGCTTTGTATAACGGGGCAGAGCCACCAGGAGTGAAAGAATGTGCCTCTCTGGCCGCAGTTCTTAAAACAGAGGGGCGAAGTAGAGAAGGAGTGTGATAATTGCACCGGGGTCTTATACCAGCGCGTGAGAACTTTAATGGCTTGAAGTTGCACGTTCATTGCCTTCGTTTTATATATGGAAGAACTCCAAATAGCCTGCCACTGCTCTTTGGTTAGCTCGGTACCCAGATCTCGGTGCCAGGCCCCTTGATAGGAGTGTGGTTTTGTGTCAATGGAGTGAAGTAGCAGTTTGTAAATTTTCGATATCAAACCTTTAATAGGGGCTGAGTCATTAAACAAAATTTTTTCAAAATCACCAAGATGAATCCGCAAGGGAGGGCTAAAGAGATGAGTATCTGATAAATGTCTGAGTTGCATGTATTCAAACCAAGGAAGTCGAATTTCAGAGTTTGCCTCTAAGGTCACTTTATCTTTCAGTATCCCCTTGGAGAGGACATCAACAAAGCGAGTCAGCCGCAATTGTCTCCATTTTGAGAAAGAGTTTTTATACAAACCTGGAGTAAACCAGGGTTGGCCGACAAATGTGGCTAAGGGGGAAGTTGGAGGGGCTAGCAGATTGCAGTGTTTGCGCCAAACTTGTAGGAGAGAAGCTAGAAAGAGATTCGAGGAAAGAGAAGATTTAACTCGTCTAGAGACACCCCAGAGCCCCTCCTGAAAAGAAGAGGTCTTGAGATAAGAATTTTCAATCAGCTTCCAGTCCGCCACATAGGAAGGCCTGTAATATTTTATCAAGGTAGAGAGGATGATAGCATCGTGATATCTGGAGATGTCAGGGACCGCTAAGCCTCCCATCGACGTAGTTCGCCTGCAAGACGCAAAGTTGAGCCTTGGTTTCCGGTGTTGCCATACAAATCCGTTCACTTGAGCCTGCCATTTATGTAGCAAAGGGGCCGGGATACATAAAGGGACAGTGCGTAAATAAAACACTATCTTAGGTAAGATCAAAGATTTTACTAGATAAATGCGTTCCAATAAAGTGAAAAAATTTTTGTCAGAGAGGGTTAGAAGGGAGTTGATAGAGTCAGAGATTTCAGTCTGGTTGATGGAAGAAAGGGTATCAAACTGAGTTATTACCTGCTTGTTTGTGCCTATGCCCCAGATTGTCTTTGTGGTGCAGGGTATCCAGCATTATTTTGTACTATCTAGTAGGAGGGAATGGAACCCTGAATCCTGCAAGGAACAGGACCACACTCAGGCAAAAGGAAGGTACACATTTATTTGAAAAGAATGGCAAAAATAACTTTAGAATTCCTCCTGTTGGTTGTGTTTGCTTGTCCCATTAGTTGCTACTCTTATTGGCTACTAGATGATCAACTTCATGCTCCAAGATGCAGTCAAAAACTCCCCCATCCATATGCTCACAGGGGAAAGCAAGAAGAAGAGAAGAGATTGGATTTATACACACACCCTCTCCAGTTGGAGTCTTGGATTGGTTTACAATCTCCTTTTCCTTTTTCTCCCCCCCCCCCCAAATAACCTGTGAGGCAGATGGGGCTGAGAGAGCTCTTTCAAGAACTACCACTGAGAGAGCAGCTCTTTCAAGAACTGTGACTGACCCAAGGCCACTCATCAGCTGCATGTGGAAGAATGGGGAATCAAATCCAATTCTCCCAGATTAGAGTCTGCACACTTAGCCACTAAACTGGCTCTCAGTCCTGGCAACATAATCCTGGCAGGTGGTTACCAGTCACCAGTCAGGTATTACATTCAGATTTCAAAGTGTTGACCACCCACTATCTACCTAGATGTACATGGCATCACTATTGTTTTGTATGCTGTCTTAGATTTCTAAATGGATTTTGATAGCATTCCATTCTTTGATACTGAAAGACAGCAATGCATCCAAAACTTGTTAAATATTACAGTGTAATCAACAGAATTATTACAATGAATGGAAGATTGCATTAGGTACCCCATCAGAGCAAGGAGGAATTTCAACCTATTACTGTACAGTGAATCATAATAAAACTAGGAAGCACATGGCTGAGATTTCTGTTGTTAAAGTAAATGCTGAGGAATAAGCAGTTAAGGAATGTCAACAATTAATAGAATAGAAAAAATGCTATAGACATAAACAGAACTTTTCTTTGTGTTAAGTATTCTGAGGATCAGGATTTCTTGTGCAGTGATGGAATAAGATAGCAAGAATGAATGACCTGAGAAATGAATATCCTGACTTTCATTATCATTCAGCATGCTACATTAGGTTTTTGAACTCTGGAAAGAAGCTGTAGCTCAATAAAGACCACATGGTTATTTACCAATCACCTGGTCCAATAGTGGACCTTCTAATCTGTTCAAGTTTGCATCCCAAATTAGATTTCATGTGTGGCTATGCTGCTAGCTCTTGACTTGATCCAAAATGTTCTAGTAATCCTAAGGACATTGATAGCGCTAGGGAAAGGGTAACCAATATTTAAGGATGGCTTGTGCATTTAAATTCTGGGCTTCAAGCATCTGATGTTGTATTTGAATAGAGATGGAGTATACTTCTCTGATGTGTACAACCAGGCCTTGGATTCAGTGGGAGCTCACAGGAGCACAGCTCCTGAACCTTTCTGAGAGTTCCACCTCCTCCTTCCCACCTTGTCCATTGAATAGTAGGTGCAGCTGCATAACAATCCCTGGATGAGCTCCACTACCTTTTTTTCTACAAAATGACCCCTGTGTACATCATTTTCCTTGAGGATCTGTGATGAGGCATGCTCAAAGTTATTCAAAAGGAGTTGGAGGATAGGATACTAAGCATGATCCAATTTCCTTCCTTGGCAAAAGCAATGAGGGTAAAGCAGATAAGCCCAAAGCATATAAAGACAGTGAGCGCACTCAAACATCATTCAGATGGTGAGGTGGGTCTTGCTCATCCCAGTAGTTTCATGACTCAGGAGGAGAGACCAAGCACAGCCCCATCAAACATCTGGAAGTGTTGTATAAAGTTGAGTCTGAATGTTATATATGACTATTCATGGACCCTAAGCCTAAACTCAACAAGTAGCCCAGCAAGAGCAAACCTGACCACCTAATACCAAAAACAGAGTTTGCTGCACTTGGGGAAGAAGATGAAAGGTAAGCATCCCTGCAGATCCTTTGTTGTAGCCAAATAAAGTTTGGTTATATAATATGTGTGGTTCTCCTCATTTTGTGCTCATCTGCAATTAGCCATTGCCAAACAGCCTGTTAGACTTTATTACTCAGATTATAATGATTGCACATAGATAACAAGGGGGTGTAAAATGTACCATGTTAGAAGGTTTAATAGAACAAACTCTGCTGCATAAAAAATGCTCTTGGATACTATGGTGATATATATTTTTTTCCTTATTCAGAAATTGGTTCTTTTCCCAGAGCAAGTTCTTACATCACAGAGAAAGTTATTGTACTGAATTATGAAATATTAATGTTTAACTATAGGTTGTTAGATTCAAAAATATATTTCCCATTAGTCTACAAGCACAATGCAGTAAATTGTACAAGCATGTTTAGAAGCCATTATATATTTATATTTTAATATATATTTATGAAACTATGCAATATATCATGCTGCATACATGGAAATTTAGATAGGCAAATAAAAGGGGTGAGTGTTGTTCTGCTGCCATCTAATAAACGAGGATGGAAAAGTCCCAGTTGCCACAAATGGAATGGTATGAATCTGTGCCATCCTTGTACAAGTCCATAGAGGTCAGTAGTTTCTAAGATTGGAATGGACTGCCACAAGATATACTGGCGCTAAATGTAACTGCATTATATGTAACAGCTTATTCTGTCTGCATAGCTAGGGTTGAGGCCACTCCTGCTTTCCAAGTCTTATTTTAAATGTATGCTCCCACCATCACCACATCTCTTATTTATATATCACATTTATCTTTTCTTTTGTCATGGAACTTAAGGCAGCTCCTATATAGCCTCCAGAAGTTCTGCTATCCAGATCCACCTAACCTGCTTCAGCAAGGCTATTGTATCACTTATCCTCCCACCATGCTCTGGGATCTATATTATGAATGCACATTATCATATTACTGAAATAATTATTTTTAATATCCCTAACTGCCTACTTACTTCACTATATATACATATATGCATGTGCCATGAAGTCACAACCAACTTGTGGTGACCTCAGCAAACGGCTTTCAAAGCTTGTGAGAAATAGAGGTGGATGACCATTGCCTTCCTCTGCAAAGCCTCCTTGGTGGTCCCCCATTCAACTAATGTCTCTGCTTATCTTCTGATATCTGATAAGATCACACTATACCATATCATTCCACATCCCAATTACTTTACTAGAACCTTCTTTTTTTTCCTTGGCTCTCTTCTTGTTAATGGCTATCCTTGTTTTGTTGCTTGGTTATTCCTCACTTGCTTCTCCATTCCCAGCCAACAGTGTCTGAACTAGTTCCCTGAGTGGACCCTTTCTTTCCTCTGAAGAGATTGAAGCCATCTCTCCTCATCCCCTTCTGCTCCCAGACATCCCTTCCAGCTCTATTCATCTCCATTAACTCCCTTCAGAGCTCCTTTTAAAGTTCTAATTATCAGAGCTTCTGCTGATTGCCTTCCTTCCTTCCTCTCATCTCCTTTCCTATCTCCTTCTCCACATTTCCTCTTTCAACAATCTCAAAGCCTCGCCACCAAGTATTATTACTCACCATCAAAGGACTGGGGAAGAGCCAAATACTTCCACTTTGAGAAATGGAGAAAGTTGGAGATAGTTCAGCCAAAGTCATATCCCTGTGAGAAATTTCAATAATATTTTCAAAAAAATTTAAAATAGCATCAAAAATCCTATGGCTGAAAAAATACTACCTGGTCATATTACTCCAAATTCATCATACACTTTAGTTTACAAAATGTTTGCAGACAAAACGAATTGGAAGTGCTGTTGATCATTATTTTCTTCTCTGGCATACTTGTAATGATACCCAACCACATCTCGATAATATAGACTTCAATGTCCAAGTGTTAATTATCCTGATGATTTGCCCTGATTTTGTCAGGAGAAAGGCAGCCTTGAAAATATTTAAATAAATAAATGTCAATGTATTTTTTATTATCAATATGTACAGCTAAAAAAATAAAGAATTTGCGCTCCTGATCACATAGACTGTATAGATCAGGAGTGTCAAATGCATGACCCAAGGGCCGGATCAAGCCCCTGGAGGGCTCCTTTCAGGCCTGTGAGCACTGCATTGTCATCTGCTTCCTTCTCTTTCTCTTGCTTCCTTCTGCATCACAGCTTGCTTTGCCAGGCTTGCTCAATCACATAGGAGCTACAGAGCAAAGCCTCTATTTTCTCCATTGGCTGACCTGCACATGAAGCATCTTACGTACAAAAGCTCACAATGCCCAGCCATTTCATGTTTTCCCCAGGGTCTTGGGCTCAAAGCATTGACCATGAGATTTCTGTAATGAATGTCAATAAATCAAAAGTAGGTTTGCAATTTACAGACACAGACCTGAACAACAGCTAAACAGCATACTCAAGATTGTTACAGCACAGAAATTGTTTCCAGATTTTGATGCAACAATTCAGAGCAAGAGGTGTCAGTTATCAGAAACTTTATTTAACAAAATATTGCAAAAGTGCTAATCTTTTAAGCATCTTTTAAGTTTTTTTTAAAAAAATCTTTAATTGTGTTTGTCTGTGTTCTTTATAAAGTTTATATGCTTGCTACCTGGTATTACATTTTATGATACATATGGCCCGGCTCAACAAGGTCTCATTTATGTCAGATCCGGCCCACATAACAAATGAGTTTGACACCCCTGGTATAGATGAATGAGGGTGGTTCAGGACCAGGTATGCGTAATATTTTCTTGACAAATGTAAATGAAAAAAAGTAAAGCTAGATACTGTATTATGAAGGAACGCTGCCACTGTGATTTTATTAGTTGAGCGTTCCAGTATAATACAAAGGTGCTGATTTTATGCACTGCATACAGAATGTGGCAGTGACATCACTCTCATCCTGAAACTTGTGCCTACATTTCCAGGTACAAAGAAATTTAAATACTAGAAGTTTAGCAAGTATGATCAGGAAGAAAGGAAGACTGGCCCTAGGGCACCTGGCACCCCAGGCAAACCTCTGAAGCTCTGCCCTGCAGTGCCATGCCCCACTACCCGCATGGTGGACAAGCAATGGGGAGGAGGTTGGGCAGGCAAGCTACGGGGTGAGGGGAAGGCACGGACAGGCAGAGGAAGAGGAAAAGCAACAGGGAGGAGGCCGGGCAGACAAGCTATGGGCGAGGGGAAGGTGTGGATGAGCAGAGGAAGAGGCAAACTAGGGATTTGTCTAGGGTATGGGGAAGGCCAATTTCAAACTGCCTAGTTTGCCTAGTGGGCGAGCCAGCCCTGGCTGTCTAGGAATATGAACTGCAAAAACGAACCAAATGAAGCACCAAGTCCGAACCATGAACTTGTCCAATTTGTGCACAAATCACAATTCATGGATTGGTTAATGCCCATTCCTAATCCCAATGTTAGCAGACTCAGAGTTCAGCAAACAACAAACAGCTGTGCCAGCAAGTCCCAAGAAACAGTACTTACCTTAGGACCCAAAAAATTAGACTGTCCTGAAGCAGGCTTTAAAAGTGATGGTATTACTCTGGCAGAGGTGATACATTGCAAGCAAAGGGCCCCATGGCCAATGAGTGTGCTGGGAAGCCAGGGCCGCCCTACCTTCCTCCATAACCGGCGTCACCGCCACAGCCGCCGATTGTTCCGCTTGTTGTTGCTCCTCAGCTTCGTCCAAACCACCGCTGGCACCACCCGACAGTGGTTCACCGCTCGGCTCACCCTCTTGGGACTGGTCTGCCCTCGACCTGGCAACCATAGTGTCCTGAAGAAAAGAAAGTCTGGAGAGCAACTTTCTCTCGAATGTAATGGTCCCCGACCTACCACTTGCGCTATGGTGCCCCGGCCACACCGCTTGGGACCCGGACGCACCCTGCTCCTCCTCCATGACCCTTACCCTGTCCAATATGGCCTGGCATATCACTGCACTATCCGACTCCTCAGAAGGAGGGTCAGTATGCCTGCGCTTGGCCGTTGCCTTAGCTGGCTGCTTGCCCTTAGATGGGCCCTGACCTTTTTTAGGAGCCATCGCCTCAATCCCACAATGCAACCAATCTAAGCAGAAGGGTGCAGGTGGGGGGGGGGGCAGAAAGCCAGCAAGTCACAACCAGGGTGTGACTAGAGAAAAGGGGGGAAACTGGGGGGGGGGGTGGAGGTGAATAGCCTAAGTCAGGGGCCCACCAGTCACACACACACGCCCCGGGACCACACCTTTTAATGACAAGGAATCCTCCTTGGCTAACCCTAAACTGCTCCAGGCAATGGTGTTATCTAGGGACCGCCCCAAAGCTCCGCTGCCGCCGCCTCAGACTAGCAGGGGAGGTGGCTAAGGCCCCAAATGCTCCACTCAATGAGCCCGCACAGTCCCACCCAAAGGGGGCCCGCCCCGCAACCGGAGCACCAAACCGTGTACAGAAGCCCTGATGGGCTAAACGTCGCGTCCTCCGCCACCGAGCAGCCAGCCGATGCCCCGAAGCAGCTGACGACGCTCCGCCTCTGGAGCCGCGTTCCCGGCCCCTTTAGAATGTCGCCACCGGCCGCCGCAACGGGCCGCATCGGCGGGCGAACACAGCACGCCGAAGCAGGGGCTTTCCCAGCCGGTGCCCAAGCAGGCGCGGACGCCGCCACGAGACCGCCGCTGACAAGGCCGCCTCCCGGCCCAACGACGCAGTAAGCAGGGGACAGGCAGCTCTGGCTCCTGCTCCCCCAACGCCTCCACGAAACTGCGTGGAGAGGTTTGGGGCCAAGGCTACTTAAAGCCTCGCCCCCGCCCCCACGCAATTCCCGGATGCCCGGGAAACTGCCTTTTGATCCTGCAGGGGCCACAAAAAATGGCCCCAAGGCGCGCAGCTGCGTTGCGGCGCGGCCAGGGTGGGGCCGAATTCCAGTTCTTTTTGCCTTATTTTGGGGTTGTGAGTTTCTGGTTCTCAGCACACCAGTCCTTGGCTCACCCTTTGCATTTTCATGTGATCCATTCCATCATGTTAGAGCAAAACTGCAGTGATAATAGAAAACAAGCCTCTTGCAGGATCACAAAAGAAGCACTCTTCCCGTTAATAGCTGCTGAATGTGGCAGGCCCCACTGAAGAAGAAACATGTTGCTGAAGCTCTCTCCAATTACTTCTGGCCATGTGGCTGAGTCAGTACCCTTGCAGTTAGTGCTTGCTCACTCACCCCACACCCACACACCCCTTCCTCTTGGTTTTGTTGCCTCCAGATTCTGTTGCCTGGCAACAGGTCTCTGCAATCTCCTCATAGACAAAAGGCTTTTGTGTCTGTCATATAGATGCACTAATCTGGTTATTTACTGGGTACTAGGTCTCATTTTAAGCACTTACAAGGTCAGAGAGTGTCAAGAGAATGGCAAAAGGGGGAAAGGTACACACGTAGGCACAATGGAGATGTGCAGATGATGGAGATAGAAGTTCTGCTTCAGGGTATTTGGAAAGATATGATTCTGGAGAGATGATGATAATGATAATTTAAAGCATCAGCCATGTGCCTGACACTGCACAGAGTTCCTATCTTAAAGGATCTTTCCTCCCAAGGAACCAACAGGGAACAAAGAAAGAGGAGCATGGGGAAAAAACAAAAGTTGAAAGCACAAATGTAGATAGAATAATTATCATTACAATCAGGGGTAGAATTCTAGCAGGAGCTCCTTTGCATATTAGGCCACACATCCCTGATGTAGCCAATTCTCCAAGAGTTCTTTTGCATATTAGGCCACACACCCCTGAGGTAGCCAATCCTCCAAGAGTTTACAAGGCTCTTTTTTATAAATTCTTGAAGGATTGGCTACATCAGGGGGGATGGCCTAATACGCAAAGGAGCTCCTGCTAGAATCCTACCTCTGATTACAATGGGATTTTCTGAATACTGAAAAGAAAACTGATCATATGATGAGAAGGAAGGCAAGTTGATGGGAAATTAAAAAATTTAAAACACAGAAATTGAGGGTATATTGCAAATGTGTTCTGGAAGCAAATATCATCCAGAGGCCATAAAGGAAAAGGGGCCCTCAAGTAAAGCTTATACAAGACACTTTGCTTAACAGTCCAGCTGTGAAAAATCCCTTGCAATGTTGCACAGTGTGTAATAATTAGACCCTTTAAGCAGGAGGTCCAAGCTATTATGGGTTACTATCACATCAGTGGGTAAGCAACTGCCAATTTCAAGACACAGAAGTCAGATTATTACTGCTATGGACTATTATTGGAACACACTGTTGGCCAAAACACTGTGGGGGGGAAGCAAAGTAAATCAATCATATTCATGATACATGATAAATGGTACCTACCTGTGAGGTAGGTGGGACTGAGAGAGCTCTGAGAGAACTGTGACTGACCCAAGGGCACCCAGTGGAGGAGTGGAGATATAATACCTCCAAAAATATGTATCTGGCTATAGTGCAGGATATGAGATCCATAAACAAGTAATACATAGCAAATAAAGCCTGAGTTTACAATTCAGTTTTAAAAGCAACCCTCAGTAGAAGATACACTGGATAGTGGAGAAATGAAACATAAATCATTATGCATTACAAATGCACCTGGAAAAGATTACCAAATCATGAGAGCAAACAGCATGCATGTACTTCTCCCACCCCTCTAGTTACAACCAAGTTGCCTACAATACAAAAACTGTCTCATAGCAACCTATCCATGGATCCAAGAAGGTTGGAAAAATAAGAATTCCATAGGCTTCTGGGCTCCTTGGCTCTCTGATTCTTGAGAACCAGAAGGAGTAGAGCTGGGGATGGGCATGAAACCTGGTTTGGTTCATGGTGTGCACCATTTGTGAACCAAGGTTTATCACAAACTTTTTTGTGTTAGATGGACTGGTTCAGTTCATGAAGTTTGTGATGTGGCAGAATGGCCCCCTGGTGTGTTAGAGACATCAACTCCATAGGGAATCTCCAGTACATGCTCCTCTACCTGGTGAGGATTGGATTTATGAGGTCCAAGTTATGCCCCCAAAAAGTGCTTTCTGAGGAAATGACAAGAACAGGTTCAGGAATGTATAGAATGGATCCTATGAAAGCTAGAGACACCAATCTCACAGCAGATCTCTGGCTAAGCCTGTCAACTTTGGTGAAGATTGGATTTATGGGGTCTGAGTTACAGTCCCCCCAAAAGGTGCCTTCATCCTCCACTGTTTCCAATGGACTAAGCTAAAACTAGAGAATCTCTCAGTAGAAACTGAATGTGGGAGCATTTTTGAAAGTCCAGCAGAACCAGTGCAATGTGCACAGCAGAACCAGTGCCAGTGTGGAACCCTGTGAGGTAGGTGGGACTGAGAGAGCTCTGAGAGAGCTGTGACTGACCCAAGGTCACCCAGCTGGCTTTATGTGAAGGAGTGGAGACTTGCCAACTGCTGGCCTTCCCCTTGGCATTCCTTTTAAAATAGTGTGTCTATATGGTACAGATAACTATTACCAGCATCAAAAGTTATAAAGTATTTATTAAAAAGAAAATGAATACAGCATATTGGTAGCACAGCACCAGACTGAGCATGAGATTGAAAAGAAATGGGTAAAATGCAAATACCTTCAGAACCAGTTTGGTGTAGTGGTATCTAATTCCTCCCAAACTCTATTCCATGCTTGGGGATGGGGGAGAGCTTGACCCCACACATCATCTCTCCTACTAGATCTAGTAGCATTTTGAAGAAGGTGGGCTGAGGTACATCTGGAAAGCAGTTGAACTGATTACCCTCCCTTCCTGCCTGTTCTCTGTCCAGGGAGGGGGGTACTTTTAAAACTCAGAGTGAAGGTTTTGTACATTTCAAACCTCCAAAGAAAAAATGTGTTTCTTCACACATACAAATAGTTTTGGAGTCTCCTTATATATGGGGCCCAGTCTTGTGCAATTTGGTTCCCTGTAATGGTGGTTTCTGATGCATCAGGAATATAAAAACTTTTCTTGGCATCTCAGGAGCTGCTTATCTGAACTCAGCTGGCACAGATGACACGGCATATTCCAGATGACATACCAACTACTCAGTGCCTTCAGCTGAATCGACAACTTCTCCTGAAGCACTGAAATAAGCACTCAAAATGACATCAAAAGGTTAGCATCCATGTTTATCTCCAGGTGACAGTATTTTCCAGGGGGCATCTGGAAAGATGGAGTCCTTTGTTGTAAAAATCAGTTTGGTCAAGCTGACTCTCTGAACAAAAGTGTTCTCTCACGATGAGGTTCTTTCCAAGTGTCTACAGCAGAGGTTCCCAAAGTTTACAGCAAAGTTCCCCATGGAGTCTGCCAACACTTTTCTTGAAGTGTGCCAAGGGTTCTTAAAAATTGGGCAAGGCCAGGTGGACTTTCAAACACCAAGCCTCTGATTAGCCGTTGGATGTCTGATTGGCTTTAAGGAGATTTTAAAAAATTGCTTCAGCAACATCTGCCACCATACCACAAGGAGCTTCAGTGTGTTACTATATGTGCATGCAATAAATAACTAACTAAATAAAACATGCAAATTTTAAAACATATCATGCTAAATAGAGCTTCTGCCTGAAATACTGAAGTTACTGTTTGAGTTATGCATGACCTCAGTCCCTGACATTCTGTAGTTTGCTCTGCCTCCTGTGGCAGTCATTTTGTGATTGGCTGAACTTCTTATGGCACCCATTTTGTTGTTGTACCTGTCACCTCTTGCTAAAATCCCAAAGGTGCCTGCAGTCATGAAACGTTTAAGGACCCCTGGTTGACAACTTTTTGCAATTAAATGTAACAATGCTAATGTTATACTGTTGCTGATTCAGCAAAATTTAGTTTCTGATGGCAAACGAAACAAAGTCAGCATCTGAAATTTTGTTCAAAGAGGGAGGTTTTACTGGGCCATTCTGGTGCCAAATTAACAGTGTGCAGGGGTGCATTTCTCAACTCTCATGCAGCTTTGTCTGCAATATATCAAAGGTACCTATGGGTGTGCCTTTCAGTCAAAAGTCTTTCATCTTTCACTGTTTCTTTAGTGACCTCAAAAAGCATTGTCATCCCTTCAAATGTTTGGGTTGTTTGTGCCAGCCCTCTTAACTATTTTCTTTCACAATGAAATGACTGATATTTCCCTTTCAAAAGAAGAACAAAGAATGTCTTCTAAAGGAAGGGATATTTTTATTTTTAAAAATCATGCTATATCATCAGCTGCCTTTTTAACATGAGTTTTTGTCCTTTCAAGTATAGGATATCTAGTATAGTGAAATTTCCAAATGACAGTGAGGAAACATTATTTAAAGGAGAAAAGTGGACAAAGAGCATTTCACATGTAGTACTGACATGTAATGAAAAAGTAGCATTACATACAGTTATATATGCACTGCCAAAGTTAATTAGCAATGGTAGGGACAGAATAAGCAAACTTGGTTTTCCTGAATTTAAAACTCTTCTATCTATAAGGTCAGATTATTATATACTTTATTAGAAAGTGTTAAAAGGTGGGATCACAAGCTATTGCATAGAAGACATTATGGAACCCAGTTCTGCTCTCACTCCCCCCACCCCCAAATCCTGGATTGTGGTAGAGGCACTAAACATGCTTGTCTATTGCCTTGAGCAAAGGCCCAGCTCCACCTCACTCTACTCTTTCTTGTGGCCTGCACCCAAACTGTTCATGCTTACAGGATGACTCTGAGAATTGATTTTCTATGAAGAATTGAAGTTGCAGAAAGCAACCTCAGAAGACAACAGTATCATAATTTCACTCAGCATGTGGGAACATGTGCACATATAGCTGAGATTGCAACTAGAAATGAGGCAGTGACTCAGTAGGCCAGAGAAGGGAACTGACAGTGCCTTTTGAAACTGAGACACATATAGCAAATGTAACTGAATTCTCCCATCTCTCAAGCAGTTGGCCAGCCAATCTATTGCCATCTCATATAGTTACTGCTGGCTTTGATTCCTCATGTAGGAATAGCAATAGTGACTCAGCCTGAGTGGAATGAGGAGAGTGATTTTTTTATGCACTCTTTGGCAGTGAAAGGTGCTTCTGTGCTTTCAGCAAACAAATGAAAGAATGCTCTGCTTTGGGAGTTGTGGTCTGAATAGATTTTGTTCACCTTTACTTTTCTGATCAACTAGGATTACTCAGCACTGGAACCATCATTCTGCCTCTGACTATATTTGCTTTGTTTGCCCTTAGTGACATCCACATGTAGTGAAATGTGATTGGCTAAATAGTATAATATTGCCAAATTCACTATATGATACCTCATAGAATCTGATACACGACCCAAGTGAGAATCTGAAAACATTTTCAGTGAAGGAGAGATGGGCAGACAGTGGAAACAATTTACAAAGAAATTGTATTGCCTAGGGGCAACGGTTATTTTCCTCTAAGGGATACAGAGGTGGTGAACACACAAATAGTGAAGGATTTCATTAAGTAGCTTAAGTAGTCTACAGAAGAAATCCACATTCACAGTGGATCCATCAGTGCACAAAAATAACATGCTTCTATCCCTTCAGCTGTTGGGAACCTCTGGTGAATGACCATGGGTGGTCTCCCTGAAACTGGCTGACTGCACAACAATGTTTCATGGTTTCAGTCTGCACTGAGGTTCCAATCTCAGAGCTACTCCCAAGACTTTACATTCTATCTTAATTTCAGTGGTAGTTGTAATGATACATAACTGACCTTGACAGGAGTGATAGATCTCAGACTCTCCCAAGGCAGTGGTATGTAGCAAGTGTCCAATATAGATAACTGCTTTGTTGCCACGGCTTCCTTTACTCCATACCAAGTGTGCTAGTTGTTGTCAACATCTGCCTTGTTCAGTATATCAACTACAACTATATGCAAAACATAGACAAGGGTTTGGGTCTGCAAGACTTCAAGTCTGCAGTACAACAGGAAAAATGGAGCAATTGTGGCATATCACTTGACTGCTCAAGATGACAGTTGGCTGACTTCCTCATCTTGCACATATCTGCCAAGTCACTCCTTCTTCCCTCATTATCCTCCACCACTCTTGTCCTGCTGGAAAACTGGGCTAAAACCAATAAAATGAAGTGATGGTTTCACTTTACTCTGCTCTGGTAAGACCTCATCTGGAGTATTGTGTTCAGTTTTGAGCATTACATTTTAAGAAGGATATAGAAAAGCTGGAACGGGTCCGGAGGAGGGTGACAAAGATGGTGAGGGGTCTGGAGACCAAGTCCTATGAAGAAAGGGTGAAGGAGCTGGGCCTGTTCAGCCTGGAGAGGAGGTGGCTGAGAGGTGATAAGATCACCATCTTCAAGTACTTGAAGGGCTGTCATATAGAGTATAGTGTGGAATTGTTTTCTGTGGCCCCAGAAGGTAGGACCAGAACCAATGGGTTGGAATTAAATAAAAAGTTTCTGGCTGAACATTAGGAAGAACTTCCTGACCTTTAGAGTGGTTTCTCAGTGGAACAGGCTTCCTCAGGACGTGGTGGGTTCTCCTTCCTTGGAGGTTTGTAAAGAGAGGCTAAATGGCCATCTGAGAGCAATTTGGCCCCCACCCAGCCGAGCGGCCGATCGGCCACTAAGGCTGGGGGCCGTCCATTGCCTCCCCGGAAAGATGGGAGGCAGTGGACTCTTCCTGATCCGGGCGTGTGGGGTCAAGATGTTGTCTTAAAAGGCTGACCCCACCCCCAACTACACAGTTGGAAGCTGGTCTCGGCCGCAAAGCAGCTGGAGTGGTCCTCAGTGGCTCAGAGCAGCGCGGCATGCTCGGCCTTCGACTCATCTGGGAGGTGGCGGTTCCCAATGGCAGCGGGGGGCCTCTTTTGTCGGTGGATCAGTTGAGCCAAGAGTGTTGAAGGAGCTCCTTGGACAGGAGTGGTTTGCTGGCCTTGTTCTGGACGGGGGGCAGGGCAGTGAACAGGCCCGGGCCTGGGTACAGCCTAGAAGTTGGGAGGCACGCCAGCTTTAGTGGGCCCTGACTGGGATGCCTTGGCTAGCCTGAACTCACCAGATTTCAGAAGCTAAGCAGGGCCAGCCCTGGTTAGCATTTGAAAGGAAGGCCACCAAGGAAATCCAGGGTTGCTACTCAGAGGCAGGTGGGCGGTCTTAGTCGGTGTCGGGCTGCAGCATAGGTGCATAACATGGGGCCTAAAAAAGGCCAAGGCCTGTCTAAGGGAAAGCAGCCTGTTAAGAGGCCCCTCAAGAGGCGTCCTCCTGACCAACCCCTGCTTGATGACAGGGATGATGTGTGGACCAGGCAGGCCATCCTGGAGCAGCTGGCTGTTATGGAGGAGGCTAAAGGGGTGGGGGGCATTTCACATAGATTCGCTGGGCTTTAGAGTTCCAGGAGAGCAGCCACCATATCCTTTCAAAAGAAAGTGCTCGCTCGGCTTTCTGCCTTGCAGGGTGCCGAGGAAGGCAGCAGCAGCACAAGTGAGGTGGCGCCAATGGATGAAGAGCAGCAAGAGGAGCCTGAAGCGGTTGTGCTGGTGCCTTCTGAGGTGGACAGTAAGTCACCTGCATCGCAGCAGGGGTTGTGTGACCACGGGATCCATGGGGCCCCAGTGTCGCTTCAGGTTCAGGGCCTACAGTGGGATCCCCGGCTGCGGGGTCGACCTTTGTGGGGGTGGGGCCACCCATAAGTCGGCAAGCAATTTTAGGTACGCCGCCCCCTGAGATGGGCAATTTGCTTCCAGTTCCTCCCCCGGGGGGGGGGGTCTGGTCACCTTGGCACTCAGCTTCAGTAGGAGGAGGTCAAGTTGGGAGTACAGGGCCAGGTGGGCATTCGGTGGCGGGGTGTGTGTTGCCTTGGGGCTGGCAGCAGGCCGCCTCTCTGCCACCAACCTGATCCCCACAGCATTGGAGGGGGGGGTTGGAGATTTCCATCTCACCCCCCTGTCCCTTATGGCATGGTGGTTTTTCATGCATTACCATTTGGGGATCCATCCATGCCTTTAGGTGATCACCTTACGGTGGCAACCAAGGATAAGATCTTAAAAGGGGAATACGTGGATGTGTTCAGCCTTTGGTATAGAGAGTTAGAGAAGAATCCCAAGGAGGAGCTAGATGAGAAGGACAAGGAGAAGTTGAGGCGAAAGAAGGTGGATAGAACATGGGCGAACTGGCTGCCAGGATTTCTCATATATGCGGGGGTCATTGCTATGGCCCAGCCATGGCAGGCTGCCCTGCTCTTTCAGTATTGTTACATTATATATTGGACATATAACAATTTTACTGGAGGGGCGTGGCTTCATTATGTTGAGGAATTCCGAATGTGAGCAGCGGTTAATCCTGGCCTCCCTTGGGAGCAGATCAATCAGCAGCTTTGGCTGCAGCTTATGGCGCCTGAAAAGCTGAACGTGGGGGATAGTTCTGACAGTGGCCACCTTGTTCAGAAGATGGTTAATCTTGCTGGCACCCACGCAGCCACAGGGCAGTTGGTTCAGCCATGGCTGCTTTGCTGGGAGTTCACCTCCCAAGGCGCGCTTGCAGGTACAAGCACGAATGCCCGCTGTGCGGCGGGCCTCATGCATTCATGGCTTGTAATAGGTCCAAACCAAAAGGGATCAGCAAGCGGCCGGGCAGGGGGCCAGTTCAGCATGCTGGAAAAGGGGCCCAGCCCCATTCATCTGAGGGTTCTTAGGGAGTAGTTGTGGGACTATCCATGCTTGGAAGAGAGATGCTATCTTTGGGAAGGTTTCTCCGGGGATTCAGAATTCCTTATCAAGGTCCCCGGATCCTGTTCTCTTGTTCAAATTTATGTTCTGTTAAAGGTTTAGAGCATGTGGTTAGGACCAAAATTAAGGAGTGTGCGGAGGGTCGAGTGTTAGGCCCTTTTATGGTCCCTCCGGTGCCCAACTTGTGGGTGTCTCCCTTGGGGGTTGTACCAAAGAAGGTTGTAGGTGAGTTTCGCTTAATCCATCACCTTTTCTACCTGAGGGGGCAGTCAGTGAATGATGCCATTCCTGCAGAATTGTGCTTGGTTAAATACACATCCTTTGATCGTGCAGAGCGGATAGTGTGCCGGTGCAGTGTAGGTGCAGAGCTGGCAAAATGTGACATCAAGTCGGCATTTCGCCTACTCTCCGTGCACCCTGATGATTTCGAATTGTTAGGTTTTGCATTTGAAGGCAGTTATTATGTAGACAGAGCTCTGCCAATGGAGTGTTCCATATCATGTGCTGCTTTCAAGCGGTTTAGCACATTTTTGGAATGGGCGTTCTGGGTCAGGACAGGAGTGCACAATATGGTGCATTACTTGGATGACTTCTCTTTGTGGGCCCTGTGGGCTTTTGTTAGAGGCATTTGAGTGGCTGGCTGAGGACCTAGGGGTACCACTGGCCTGGGAGAAGACGGAGAGTCCAACTACGGTTTTGACTTTTTGGGGTATTGAGCTTGATACTGTGCAACAGTTATCTAGGCTGCTGGGTGATAAGTTGGAGAACCTTCTGACTAGAGTGAGGGCCGTGCAGGGGAAGCGTAAGGTCACCCTTCTCGAGTCACAGCAGTTGGTGGGCCACCTGAACTTTGCGTGCAAAGTGGTGGCTCCCGGCCAGGCATTTCTAAGGCAATTTTGTAATGCCATGACTGCCCTGCGTTTGCCGCATCACTACACCCGCAGCGATCTTTGTGTATGGGAGACATTTTTGAAGGATTTTAATGGCATCTCCTTCTGGCAGGGAGTAATGCAACTGGAAGCTGAGCTCCAGATTGTCTCAGATGCTGCCGGCACCACTGGCTTTGGGGTGAATTTCCGGGGGCATTGGTGTGACAAGCGATGGCCACAGGAGTGGCTGGTCTCCAAGTTATGCTGTAACCTGATTTTCTTGGAGTTTTCCCCCATTGTGGTCGCTATTTTCCTCTGGGGAAACTCTCTAGCCAATCACATGGTACATTTCTGGTGTGACAACATGGCGCTGGTCCATGTGGTTAACAACTTGACATCTAAGTCTCCACCGGTGATGAGATTCGTCAGGGCGTTCGCTTTGCAATGCCTGAAGCAAAATATTTTGGTTTTAGCAAAGCATGTCCCAGGCATTTGTAATGGTGTGGCGGATGCCCTGTCTCGCCAACAGATGGAGCGTTTTTGTCAGCTAGCTCCAGAGGCCGACCTTTTACCCGTGTGCATCCCAGTGGAATTGTGGCAGATTGGAGGGATGAAGTTAGCCGGACGATCCACCTCGCCATAGCGCCTAGCACTAAAAGGTCGTATGACTAAGCGGCTAGTCAGTTTACTGTTTTTCGGGAAGGGACAGGGCTACCTGATGCCTGGCCTGCACCAGTGGACCATCTGATGCAATTTTATGGTTGACAGAAGGGGAGGGGCCTCTCAGTGAAATCCATCAAGGGGCAGATGGCAGCGCTGTCCTTCCTTAGTAAGGCTCGGGGGCATCAGGAAGCTACAAAGGATTTCCGTATTCCGAAAATATTGGAGGGTTGGTCCCGAGAGGCGGGGCACCAGTTAGATCACAGGCAACCGATTTCCCCATCTATTCTTCAAGGGTCACATGCCACTTGGCAATTGGTTTGTGCCTCAGTTTTCAAGGAGGCTCTGTTTCACGCAGCCACATTGACGGCTTTTATGGGGGGCTTGCGGATGTCTGAGCTAGTGGCTCTCTCCCGTAATGATTCTTCAGCAAGAGCTCTTTGGGTTGGGGATGTCAAATTTTCTGATGGTCAGGTGGCGCTACGTGTCCGTCGGTCAAAGATTGATCAGAGGCAGCGTGGTTGCACAGTCACCATGGGATCTTGCTCAGAGAGGGAGTTGTGCCTAGTTGCTGCCCTCGCGCATTATGTGGAATTGCAAGGGGTAGCGGATGATCCTCTGTGTCGCCATAATGACATAACCCCCTTGACTAAATATCAATTTTGGACCATTACTAGCCGGGCATTGACAAAGTTAGGTCTCGGGAACATGAAATTCGGCACCCATTCCTTTAGGATTGGAGCTGCATCTACAGCCGCAGCTATGGGTTATGGGGTTGAGGCCATTCATCGTGCTGGACATTGGAAGTCTGGGGCCTATTGAGCCTATGTATGGCCATTGTGGCCTTGAGGCGAATTTCCCCCTATAGCACCCCTTCCCTCCAAGTTGGTTTTAAGTATACTGTTCAGTTATGTTGGTCAAAAGTTCTAATAGTCTTTCTTTTCTAAGTGCTGTGGCCACAGTATCCTCACAGTGGCCACAGTATCCTCATATGTGGCCACAGTATCGTTTTTTGGGCGGCACATCAGGCCCGACGAATGCCGGTCAGCTCACAGCTGGGCCTGAGTAAGAGGGCTGTTACTGTGTGGCAGGCACGCTGGGGCATGAGGTGGTTGGGGCTCCTTCCACTTCTTTTCAAGGGTAGGAGGGGCCCTGCACCCCATATTTTGATGATACACCTGGGGGAGAATGATTTGGACCTAATGAAGGGGAAGGCCCTTTCACTTCAGGCCCAGGCTGACATCACCTTGATTGGCGAAAGGTGGCCGGGCGTCCTCATCCTGTGTTTGGCCATGCTGCCACTCTGGGAATGGCGGGCAGCTTGGGACCCAGCAGGTTTGGATCGAGCTCTCAAGAAGGCCAACAGGGCCTTGCAAATAGCCCTCGGGATGGCTAGGAGCTTATGTGCCGCATCCATCCATTCAGGCTAGTCTCAAGGACTTGTACAGGCAGGACAGGGTCCATCTTTCAGTAAAGGGCAACAAGGCCTTTTTGCTGACTTATGGCAAGGGCTGGTGCAGGCTCTAGGGGTTAGTATGGGCACAGTGGCCTAAGCTGAGGCTTGGCTCTGTCTGTGGCTGTTTACTGTTGGGAACATGTTTTGTGGGGTATTGGTGAGCTCCCGTAGCACCACACCATTGTGGTGAATGGCCTCTCTGGGGTGACCGTTAAGCAGTATGGCCCAAGGTCGATTCCAGGGAGTCTTGGGATCCCATCACATAGAGAGTTGTCCACATCCCAGGCTTCATGGTTTGGGGAAGGTGGAGCTCAGGTGAGCGGTGATCACGTGGCCTGGCTGGCCCGGTCTGAGTTGTTGGGTTGCCTGCGTCCGACACTGGTGTTATGCAACGCCAGGTCTATAAATAATAAGACCGAAACCATTAGGGACTTCCTGCTTCGACAGGACGCAGACCTGGCTTGCGTGACCGAGACCTGGGTACAAGAGGGGGAGACGACGGCACTCTCCCAGATGACCCCCCCAGGTTACTCGGTCTTTCACCAGTCCCGGATTAGCGGGCGGGGGGGCGGGGTGGCGGTACTCATACGGGAGGGTTACTCCTTCCGGGCTCTCCCGGCCCCAAAGATCGACGGTATTGAGTGTGTTGGCCTTGCGTGGGATGTCGGGGAGAGGTTGGCGATCTGGCTGGTGTACCGTCCGCCTAACGCACCGGCCAGCGCCTTACCATCCCTGATGGAGGCGGTGTCCGGCTGGGCGCTGGAGTACCCAGGGCTTCTGGTCCTGGGCAACTTCAATGTCCATGCCGATGACGCGGCCTCCACTCAGGCGATGGACCTAGTGTCTTCCATGGCGACACTGGGACTCTCCCAATTTGTTACGACTCCCACGCATCAGGCTGGGCACACATTAGATCTGATCTTTGCGACCGGGATTCAAGTGAACGAAATCGCAATGGAGACGATACCATGGTCGGATCACTTAGCCCTCAAGGCTCGTATGGAGACGCTACCACAACCCTGTAAGGGCGGAGAGCCTATTTTGGCTCGCCCGCGGAGCCTGATGGACCCGGAACGGTTCCAAATGGCTCTTCGGGATCCTTGGCCCCCTGGCGATTCCCTTGATGCCCTGGTTGATGCCTGGCAAGATCGGCTATCCGGGGCAATCAACGCGATCGCACCTCGACGTCCTCTGCGCCCTCGTTCAAGGCTGGCTCCTTGGTATACCTTGGAGCTACGCCGGTTGAAACAAGGACTCCGACGACTAGAGAGGCAGTGGCGGCGCACTCGTGACGAAGCGGCGAGAACATCCTATAGAACGTTTATGAGGTCTTATGAGGTGGCAGTCAAGGCCACGAAGAAGAAGTACTTCGCGGCCAAGATTGCGTCTGCAAATTCGCGCCCAGCACAATTGTTTAAAATAATTGGACAGTTAACCACACTGCCCCAAGGCAGACCAAACGTTAGAGAATTGGAAATAGGCTGTGAGGCTTTTGCGAAATTTTTTGCAGACAAAATCACGTCGCTCCGCCAGGACCTGCCCATCACCTTGGATACAGTATGTGAGCCCGAGGCCCCGTGCCTGTCTTCGGATTTAATCCTGGATCACTTCAGCCCGCTCAGCCTGGAGGAAGTTGACGGAATTCTCTCCTCTGCATGCCCTACAACTTGCGATTTGGACCTATGCCCCTCCTGGCTAATTAAATCCTGCCTGAGGGAGCTTGAATGTCCTTTACGGGACATCATAAATAGATCCCTCTCGGAGGGGCGCTTTCCATCATCTCTAAAAGAGGCTTTGGTCCGTCCCCTCTTGAAAAAAAGTACAGCGGATCCGGCCGAATTGGCAAACTACCGACCGGTCTCTAATTTACCATTTTTAGGTAAAATTATAGAGAGGGCAGTGGCGTCACAGTTGCAGAGCTTTCTGGATGACGCTTCCATCCTAGACCCTTGCCAGTCCGGCTTTCGCCCGGGTTACGGGACGGAGACAGTACTGGTCGCCCTGGTAGATGATCTCCAATGGCACCTGGATCGGGGCGGTGTGGCGGTGCTGATGTTGTTGGACCTGTCGGCTGCGTTCGACACGGTTGACCATCGGCTACTGACCCGCCGCCTCGCCGATGTAGGGGTGAGGGGGTCTGCCTTACAATGGCTTGCCTCCTTCCTCGAGGATTGGGGACAAAGGGTGGCAATTGGGGGCGAGCTGTCCCAGAGGCGCACACTGGATTGTGGAGTGCCTCAGGGGGCAGTTCTCTCACCAATGCTATTTAATATCTACATGCGCCCCCTTGCCCAGATTGCCAGGAGACATGGACTTGGGTGCCATCAATATGCAGATGACACCCAACTCTATCTGCTAATGGACGGCCGGCCTGACTGCGTCCCAGAGAATTTAGACCGGGCCCTGCAGGATTTGGCAACCTGGTTGAGGAAGAGCGGGCTGAAACTGAATCCAGCGAAGACAGAAGTCCTTTGTCTGGGTCGGGGCGCTCGGGGAGGGGAAATACCTCTCCCGGTCTTCGACGGGGCGCCGTTGAAAGCGTCGCACCAAGTTAAGAGCCTGGGAGTTTTACTGGAGCCTGCATTATCAATGGAGGCCCAGATTGCAGCCACTGCCAAGTCAGCCTTTTTCCATCTAAGGCGGGCAAAGCAGTTGGCTCCCTTCCTAGAGCGCCAAGATCTGGCAATGGTGCTTCATGCAACCGTCACCTCGAGACTGGATTACTGTAATGCCCTCTACATGGGGCTGCCTCTGTACTGAACCCGGAAGCTGCAGCTGGTGCAGAACGCAGCAGCTAGACTGTTGCTGGGACTCCCTAAATGGGAGCACATACAGCCTGGGCTGCGCGAACTGCACTGGCTGCCAGTTACATACCGGGTTCGTTACAAAGTGCTGGTCATTACCTTTAAAGCCCTATATGGTCGAGGACCTGTCTACCTTAGGGACCGTCTCTCCTCATATGAACCCCAGAGAGCACTGAGGTCAGCCGGGAAAACCCTGCTGACTATCCCCGGACCGAGAGAGGTGAAGCTGCAAAGCACCCGTAACCGGGCCTTCTCCTCTATAGCCCCGAGCCTATGGAACCAACTTCCAGAGGAAATGCGGGCCCTGCGGGACCTAGAACAGTTCCGCAGGGCCTGCAAGACCTTCCTCTTCAGACTGGCTTTCCCTGATGAAAATGGAAATTGCGAAGGAAACCGCCATCAGAAAAAGTAAACATAGCACTAGCACTTTTAAAAATTAATTAATTTAATTTTAAAGCTTAACCAGATTTTAATTAAATGCTGATAATGTTTAATGTAGTTTTATTTACTTGTATAATTTAACTCTGAACCATGTTGTTAGCTGCCCTGAGCCTGCTCCGGCGGGGAGGGCGGGATACAAATAAAATTTGTTGTTGTTGTTGTGGGTTGTCTCACACATGGGGCTTTGGGGCTCACCCAGATCCAGGTTAAGGAAGTGGTCTGGTACTGACCCCTGGCTTGACCTGTCCCCACTGTTTTGCCGTTGTGTTGAATAAAGTGGCCCTTTAATCCATACCTGTGTCTGTCTCATTATTCCAACTGGGGAGGCAATTCGGCCCCCACCCAGCCGAGCGGCCACTAAGGCTGGGGGCTGTCCATTGCCTCCCTGGAAGGATAAGAGGCAGTGGACTCTTCCAGATCCAGGTGTGTGGGGTTGAGGCGCAGCCTTAAAAGGCCACCCCCACCCCCAACTATGCAGTTGGAAGCTGCTCTTGGCCCGCCTGCCCATCATGCAGTACAGGCAAAGGCTGGTCGCCTAGTTTAAAGGGGCCGGGTAGGAATTTTTCGCCCCCAACATATTGGCCAGTTGGGGAGTGTTTTTGCCTACCCTGCACTGTTTGTAATGGACTCTGGCAATTGTCTTGGGTGGTGCAGTTAAATAGGTTGGTCACTGGCTGCTTACTGTTGGGAACATGTTTTGTGGGGTATTGGTGAGCTCCCATGGCATCGCACCATTGTGGTGAATGGCCTCCCTGGGGTGACTGTTAAGCTGTATGGCCCAAGGTTGGTTCCAGGAAGCCTTGGGATCCCATCACATGGAGAGTTGTCCACATCCCAGGCTGCACGGCTTGGGGGAGGGTGGAGCTCAAGTGAGCGACGATCATGTGGCCTGGCTGGCCGGGTCTGAGCCATTGGGTTGGCTCACACATGGGGCTTTGGGGCTCACCCAGATCCAGTTTAAGGAGGTGGTCTGGTACTGACCCCTGGCTTGACCTGTCCCCACTGTTTTGCCCTTGCTGTTGTGTTAAGTTGAATAAAGTGGCCCTTTAATCCATACCTGTGTCTGTCTCATTATTCCAGCTGGGGAGGCAATGAAGATCCCGTGAATTTGGGAGGAGGTATTTGCGAGTTTCCTGCATTGTGCAGTTGGGCTAGATTACCCTGGAAGTACCTTCCAACTCTATGATTCTATGATTCTATCCAAGAAACTAAAACCAGACAGCAATGCCCCAAAATACTGTCAGATCAGACTATTTCCAGCTACCATCAAATATGATAAATAATACATTTGAAGCATTCACTGTATTTGTTAATGGGATCAGGTCCTATATGCAGGACTGTTCATTGCATTGCATTCCATTGTCAGATGAAGTGTGCTTAGCACACAAAATCTCACACTCTGAATAAAACCGTGTTGGTCTTAAAGGTGCCATTGGACTCCATCTTTGTTCCAATACATTGAGTCATCTTCCCTCCCCCTGAAAGGGCAGAATAAAATTTGTAAAAAAAAATTCAGGCAATGCCACGGTGTATTTCATATTGTGAAAATCTATTATTTTCCAAAGGATTCAGTGCAAAGAACTGATGGTATGATGTAAAGAAACACTAATGGTCCTGGGCCATTTCCTTGATGAAACTGGCTCAACTCAATGCCTTCAGAAGTTACTGGGACAGTACAGATACTGTTGAATCATAATTTTCTCCGTGAAAAGGAAAACAAAATGACATTTCCTCATAAGGAATTTAGAGCAGGGCTGCCAATTGTGCTTCCCCTCCTAATTAGAAATTGAATTCTAACATTACTGCTTAAATGACACTATGTAGCTTTCCATATAAATATAGGCCTGTTTTCACCTATACACAGAACACAAATGAGTCTGATGCTTGAGGTATGTTTATTTGCTTGTTTGCAGGAGGAACTGGTATGTTTTACAGATACATCTATTAATACTGACAATTGCCCAACTGCTGCTTCATTTAAAATGCAGATAAGCTTCCACGGCATTTGATGGTGTCAGTTCTGCAGTATTCTGTGCTGTGAAATTGAAAGGACTTTGGCACTGTTTTTTACAGCTGGGAAAATGCTGTTAAGCAAGTAGTTGACTTCTACTGCTCAAGTAGTTCTAATTCAAAACTTCACAACTTCTGACATATCCTTTCAAAATTCAAGGCTGGATTAAGTGCCCTCTTGACTTCCATGAACATGCTGAGAAAGTAAACATATGTCTTTAAACAGTGTGCCCCTGGTTTGTGTGATGAACAGTTCTTACAGAGGTCTACAAGCTCTAACATGTTCACTTTATATCTTCTTTTTTTAAAGGCCTAACAATGTTATGTCACAGCTAACCTGTTCTCAAACAAATCTGCTGTAATTCTGGACACCATCTAAAACTATGAGATCAAAAACAGGCCCTTGCAGGTTTACCTCACTGAAGTATTTATGGTTTCAATTCTCAGAAGGTGTGACAGATCCTAGTGAAGAATAGATTGTCTCTGTTTAACCTAGTTCTTTTTCATTTATTGGTCTTTCCTATTTTATTTTATGAGAGAGTGTTGGGTTGCCTCTCTTCTGCCAAGTGAAAACATTGTGTAGTTGATAGGAATGAAACTTGTGGAGTGGAACCTGGTAATTACCCCTGCTAGAAGGGAAATAGAGAGGTCGTTCCTTTGCACTGCTATGGTTGGTTAAATGTTACCTGCCAGTCTTTCTAGAGAAGCTGGTCACCCATTTGTCAGCTATAATAACTGTAATTTCTTTGCCAGCATGCTGGCCTTTGGATTCAGTAGAATTAGTATCTGCAACTTTCAGAAAGCTTATTTATTAGAAAGGTTTTTAAAAAATAAAACTCTCCAGACTCTTAGAATATGGAAATCACTAATGAAATTCAGCATTAGACTACCTTGTAAATTCAGCAATAAAGGCAACTAACTCATAAAAAAAATGGAACTGGACTAAGAAATGTTTGGCGCATCGACTTGATTATGCCTTCCCTCAAATGTGTTAACTGAACAGGTTCTACAAGGATGTTTTTAAAGGGAATTCTTTCAGACTGCAGACTGACTAGTCACTTTTGAAAATGGACATGTCTGTATGTATACAGATCCTTGCTAATTACAAGATGTTGCTAAAGAGAAAATTTTGCTCACTGAATAATCTCACTTGGATGCGTTTTCTTTTTAAATATAAACTATGTATTCTTTTACCATATCCTCTTCTGATGCAAGTCCTATATTTTTAAGTCCTCTGATCAATTTCCTTCTCTTCAAGGAAGTGTTTTATTGAATGTTTATTGTGGAAGTTTTACTGTAAACTGCTTCAGGACTGTATGGGAGACAATGTGGCATAAAAATGTAAAAGTAAATAAATAAAAATGAATAACAGTTTTGATTATGATACAGCACTGTGGCACTTTAAAGAATCTTGTCACTTTTTTATTTCAGCATAAACTTTGGCAGAAATGCTGGCAGGAACACAGGCAAGAAAATATAAATCATGTATAAATAACATTAAATGGTATATATCATTAATATGTTGCAAAATGTATCAATTAAAGAAAAGGGGGTCATGTGTTTTAGAAAATAGGAGATAAAATTTTTATTTTTCCTAAGTTCTTATTTCTTTCTTGTGCACTTCCAGTTTTTATCCAAGAGGCATCCTTTAACAAGGTAGTCTATCTTCCTTCATATAGATTTACAAGAAGCCCCATATTAATTATTGGACATTGCATAGGCCTATCGATATGGGTGGTCTTGATCTACCACTCTTAAAAATTTATCACCAAACCTCTATCCTTGCTAATTTTATACACATTTTGCTCTCTGATTACTTGGTGGACTGGATGTCAATTGAACCATCTTCAGTTGCTCCTCAGCACTTAAAAGAAATTCTTTGGGTACCACCCACTTGTCACCAAAAACTACTCAGACATGACATCTTTTTACAGACTTTGCTACAACACTGGGATCACAAGAAGATGTTCCTGGCTCCTGGTATCTCTTAATTTTCTGAGTTTATTAATCAAACTTGGTTCTTGCCTGGTATGGCTACTGGTGCTTTTGAGGACAAGCAGATATCTCTTGCACTGTAGATCTAATACTCAATGGGAGGATGAGGTTGAAAGCTTATTTTGATAGGCTACTTGGTAAGAACATCCCCTAACTTTGTTACCTGCAACTGAAAAACGTGATTGAACATCACCTGAGAGATGGGGCTTTTAACAGGCCTTTCACAAGCTTTGAAAAAATTCTTGCTACAGCCTCCACATCTATAAAAGGTTTGCTGGCAAAACTTTATAAAATTTTGAATGGACTGGACACTTCGCAATTATGCTATCAAAGAGCTTGGTAAGAAGATTTAAATAGAAATATCCCTCCTACCTCATGGGTGAACATTTGGAATTCTCCCACAAACTCCTCTTCAGTTTTTAATATTAAAATGCAATTTCTCAAGATTCTGTCATGCTGGTATTATTCCCCCAGAAAATTACATCAGATTGATCCTCATCTCAGCCCACTATGTTGGAAAAATTGTGGTCGGGTGGGCACTTACTTTCATTGCTGGTGGGAATGCCCCTTCATCCAATAATTCTGGATGGATGTTTTACAACAAGTTTCATCGATTACGCCACAAGGTCTACAAATGTAACCTGAACTTCTGCTTTTAGATCTATGGAATGACTCAACTTTGAATATTTGTCACAAAGATCTCATTCATATCCTACTAGCTGCTGCTCATCTCACAATTGTGTCGGCATGGAAATCGTCTTCACCTCCAACTCAACAGGCCTGGTTTGACAAAATCTGGGACCAATTTGTTATGCAGAAAATTTCATCAGTCATGGATTTTGCTCTTTCATGCTCCAACAGTCCTCACAATAAATTTGTCTCAACATGGGCTCCTGTTTTGGATTTTATGTTCAGACATGATTATCTTCCTTCAAATGGGGTATATCACTCTTGGTTATATTATTAACCTCTGTTTATTTATTTATTTTTCTATTTGCTTTCCCCCTATCCCTTCCTCTCCCTTGGCTTAGGGTCTCCCACTACTGAGTACATGGTCTCTCCTCCTTTTTTTCCTTTTAAATCCATTTTTATATTTATGTTATCTTAGTTAAGACAATGGAATTTTTTCCCCTTTCCCCATTCCTTTCTATAGGTTCCTACATTAATTTTAATGTCCATATTCTTTTCTTGCCCATTTAAAATGATTATTTGTATATGTTTGTTCAGTATGTGTGTGTATGTATATATATACTGGCTTTCCTCTTCTTGTTTTACTGCACTCTTTTTTCTTGTCATTGTTATGCTGCTTTAAGATCAAATAAAGTCTGTTTTTAATTTTTAAAAAATAGGGGATAAAAGAAAAATCTTTCTGACCATGCACAAAAATTAAAAGAAATTATGTCTTCCCAGTTCAAGACCTCATAGCTGTGTAAAGCTATTGGATTGGGCATGGATGCATACATTTGAGGATTATTGGCTCATAATATATTGATTCACCTTTTTTTAAAGGGTCCTCAATTACTAAAACAATAGATAATGTATGTTATCATATAGCCAGGGATGCAATTCTAGCAGGAGCTCCTTTGCATATTAGGCCACATACCCCTGATGTAGTCAATCCTCCAAGAGTTTACAAGGCTCCTTTTTGTAAGCTCTTGAAGGATTGGCTACATCAGGGGTGTGTGGCCTAATATACAAAGAAGCTCCTGCTAGAATTCCACCCCTGCATATAGCAGACCTGAGTTATACTTAGGAATGCCATTGCCCATGTGGGACCTGGAGATCCCCAGGAATTACAGCTCACCTCTAGACTATGGACATCAGTTCCCCTGGAGAAAATGGGTGCTTTGGTGGGTAGGCTCCATGGAATTGTACTCCATTGAGGTCCCTGTCCTCCCCAAGTTCCATCTGCAAATCTCCAGGAGTTTCCCAGCCTGGATCTGGGAACCCTAACCACACATTCTCCACCAGGAGGACCTGACTACCCTAGGTATACTTAAATTCCCTGGTCTGAGGCAAGCAATCAACATCCTACATGTTGCACTTGCAACACAATCTTAAACAAAGCTACATGCTTGTAAATCCATTGAAACTGATAGCTTTGAAGGGTATAACTTTGTTTAAGATTGCATTTTTGCATCCAGATGTTCTGGGTAAAGGAATATTAGAGGTTTTCTTTCAGGAAAGAAGGGGAAATTGACTATAGTCCAGTTATTCATTCTTTCATTTCAAATATACCCCATCTTTCTCTCAATTGCAGTTCCAAGTGGCTTATATCATTTTCTTCCCCTCCATTTTATTTTCACGACAACTGTGTGTGGCAGGTTATGTGTGACTGACCTGAAGTTACCCAGCAACCTTCCACAGTACAGTGAGGATTCTAACATGGATCTCCCAGAATCTAGTCTGACACACTGACCAATACACTACACTGATGATAAATGAGTCTGAATGACAAATGTATAAATACTGGCTATAGAGGGAGATATTTAGAAAATATAAACACCTAAGTCATGACAGTTTAGAAAAATTGGTCCATATTTCTGTAGATGTAAAGATGCTAAAGGAGAGGAAGGCCATTTAGTTTTGCGATTAACAAATGTCTGAATCAAAATCAAGTGCAAGGACTGGAACATTTGCACTTGACAACTCAGGAGGATGAGAAATAGGGCATGTTGATTGGCTGGAAAGTTGCTGTTCAATACAATTGTAGCTGCTGCTTGTGCTGTAATAAATGATTTGCTGTTGTCAGAGCCTCCTGAAGAACAGACTGAATAATTTAGAAATCAGGATGCTGTATAAACAGAATTTTTAAAAAAAAAAAAAAAAAATCAGTAGCATATCAACCCTGCCTAAAGCAACCAATGTTTCCTCCCAGTACTAGCAAGGTTATTACAGAATCTCTACATTTATATTTTATTGATTTTTACAGTGAAAAGAAGCACAAATATAACAGACTAATAAGAACAATTGAATGGGAGGGAGATTTTAAGAACCTGTTTGGGGTGCTTTAAATAAAATGAATCATATCCAGAATCCAGGTGCTCAGTCCCACATTACCTTACTAAGAAAAATAAAAGATTGGAATTATACCCCACCCTTCACTACCTGAAGGAGTCTCAGAGCAGTTTACAATCTCTTTTCCTTTCCCCTCACCACAACAGACACCCTGTGAGCAAGAGTAGCCCTTGGGTGCTGCATGCCCTAGGCACCCTGCTGCCCCACCACCTTCACTCCCCCCACCCTCACTGCCACCCCCGCTGCCCCACACTGCAATGCCATCACTCCAGCTCCTGAAAGCAGAGGCATAGCGATGTGGTGGCATGTGTGCCTCCCCACCCTCTGCCTTTACCCACGTGGGACCAGTAGAAGGTGATGGGCAGTGGGGCAAGGGCACTGTGGAAAAGGCCAGGCAATGCATGGCCTCTTCCAGGGTCTCAGTGGCCTCTCCTCCCAGGCAATATCAATTGCTCTACAGGCAGGGGCAGATAGGAGGGCCTAATCCAGTGCCCTCTCCCAGACCACACCCTAGGCAGCCACCTAGGCCTGCCTAGTGGATGGACAGTCCTGCCTCTGAGGTAGGTGGGGCTGAGACAGCTCTCCCATAACTGCTCTTGAACATAACAGCTCTGAAAGAACTTGTGACTGACTCAGGGTCACATCAGCAGGTGCATATGAAAGAGTGGGGCATCAAACCCGGTTCTCCCAGATAAGAGTCTGTGCACTTAACCTCTACATTAAACTGGCTCTCTTAAGGGCTGAGATTTACCAGAGGATACCAAAGTGAACTCTCAAGGCCAAGAAGATAGGATGCAGTGATCTGATGCAGAGGTCTCCTGTAGCCTCACCCAGCTGAACCAAAATCCACACCCCAAAACACTGGCATTGAGATTGCTATTTTGAGTGTTTTCCAATGCACACATGCTCAAAGGAGGAGGGAAATGCAAGCAAACTGATGGAAATGAAGGCAAGGTGAACCTACTCCAGTTTCACAATGAGTATAGTAAATTATCAGTGGTTAAATTAGAATCAAGGGGTGAAATTGATTGATTATTAATTAATTATTAAGGTGAGTGCACTACAAGACAGAGCAAACTTGAGAATGATAAATTCAGCGAACTGGGCAAATTGCCACTCCTACCACAGGAGAATGGCTCAGAAAATGTTACTCCTACCTAATGCTCCCTCTAAGCTGTGGAGTCTTATGAGCAAAAATTCTATTTTGTGGCTACTGGCAAGTTGTGAGCTATTGCATAAATTAGCTTGCTCTAAGACTATCTTTCCTGAGCTAAGACAAAAATGTGTGAGCCAGAGGCAAAAAAACTGTGAGCTAGCTCACACTAATTCAACTTAGAGGGAACACTGCTTCCTACCATGGCAAAATAGATCATGAAATGCAAAGAAACCTTTAAGGCTATTAGACTAACTGCTTTAAAAGAAAATAATAACACGTTTCAATTGGACATGACCTGGCAATCTTTTTTTCCAAAAATCTGTTAGACATGTACAGTCTTTTTCACTTTTGCGTCTGTTTATCCTCCTAATCTGTAATATGCTTATTTTTCCCTTTTGTTTTCCAAGTGTGTAAAAATGCTTTTCAAATCCATTTTCTAAAATTAAATAATTGAAAAAAATCACCACAGCCCAACTCTCCAGTCAATCAGAGAGCTTCATTCTCAAGTTGAAACTGACAGGCAAGCGAATTTTCATGCAACTTCCCCTTGTCTGTTCCTTGGGGAAAACATAATAAATGAATATTTGCTTGACTTTTTCAGCATTCCCATTTATAGCTATTTTAAAATTCAGGGATTTTTCATTTTAATATATATTGAGCATAAATTGATACTTAATATTATTGCCTTCAGATTAGTAGTACTAACTCTGTGTCTTGCAGAGAGGCACATTCAAAATTACCATCAACCACATGAGCCATATGACTGCTGTACACTCTGTGCACCATCCCAAACACACAAATACAATAAAATAGCATTGATATTAAATATCAAATTATAACCAGAGGCTGAAGAGAAGAGTGGGGAGGTGCTGGAAAAGACTGGCCCTTTAATACCATCCCTTGCATGAAGCTTGCAGCTGAGAAAACCTTAGCAGTTTACCCATCCTCCAGTCTTTCCAGCAGCAGCTGTTTCAATATAGGAACCATGGACCAACCACAAGTCCCACTGGGCTTGCTCACTATCTCAGAACATAGGGCAGATACAGCATTGTGGAATGGGTCCTCGAAGAGCCACAGATGACATGTCAAAGAGTCACATGTGGCTCCTGGGCCACTAAATGAGTATTACTGATTTAGATTAATCCACAAAAGTTACAATTCAGGGGTTTTAAAACTATCAAAGCAAAATTTCAAAAATTAAATATAAAAATCATTTAAAATTGTAATATTTACATTTTGAAATGTTGCTTGATTTTGAAATAGAATAAAAGGTCATTTCAGCCCCCTCCCCCCACACACAGATACTTGGGAAGAAAAACTGCTATACCAGTATATACTGCTGGTGTATGACGATAATAAATTATTGATTGATTGCTAAAATGTCAGTGTGCATGATGCATTCTGCGTAGCTTTCCATGTGTTTGAGTTTGTTTCTGTGGAATTTCATTTTTAATACACTGATTACTCATTTTTTAAAATTTTCTTACTGGAAAAAACTTTTGCTTCGGTTATAGTAGCCTATTCATTTTGTATTTCTTTCTGCACAGAATACATACAATCAAGACTTTTTTTGAGCAGGAACACCTTGGTGGCAGGGGGTGTGGCCTAGTATGCAAATTAATTCTTGCTGGTCTTTGTCTACAAAGAAGCCCTATATGAAACAATGGTGATGTCAGGGCGTGTGGCCTAATATGCAAATGAGTTCCTGCTGGACTTTTTCTACAAAAAAAGCCCTGCATACAATAAAAAGGTAAAGGTAATTCCCTGTGAGTCGTTATCAACCCATGGGTAGTGACATCACATAATGATGTTTTTATGGCAGACTTTTTGTTAAGGGGTGATTTGGGCATTGCCTTCCCCAGTCATCTACACTTTACCCCCAGCAAGCTGAGCACTCATTTTACTGACCTCAGAAGGATGGAATGCTGAATCATCCTTGAGCTGGCTACCTGAACCCAGCTTCTGCCAGGATCGAACTCAGGTTGTGAGCAGAGCTTGGGGTGCAGTACTGCAGCTTTCCACTCTGTGCCACTGGTCTCCTACATACAATAGTGCAGACTACTATCATTATATGTTTCTAACTAGGCTTCCCAACCCTCCCGCCCTGGCGGGGGACCCCAGGATTTCCACCCTCTTCCCCCGCTCCCCCAAAAAATGGAAGCGGGGGGAGGGGGGAAACGGCGCCGGGGTGCCCCCCTTTCCCCTCTCCTAAGACTTCACAGGGACAGTTCAAACTTGGCAAGGGGAAGGCCGTTGACCGTTACAGGGGCGGCGGCAGCCCATCCCTGATTGGATGGGGGTATGGCAAAAGGGGGGCGGGGAGAAACCGCACAGGAAAAGGTGCTCGCCTCACCAAGCCTCACCTCTGCGGTGCGAGGCGCTCCCCGGCCCCACCTACTAAATCACCGCTCTCTTTTCCACCTCCCTCTGCCGGTGCCGCCTCCTCTCAGCGACTGGAGCGTGAGGAAGGGAAGGGGGGGGAGAGAGAGAGGAGAGCGTTCCATTGCCAAGGAGACGCAGATTGTTTGCTCTCCCTGCTGCCGCTCCCGCTGCAAGGCTCTTCTCCCTTCAAACTTTTGCAGCCAGCGGGAAGCCGGTAAAGGGGCGCACAAGGTTCTTTCGCCTCCATCTCCCCGCGGCAACGAAGCTGGACGGCTGGCGGGAGCGGCGAGGGTGAGGGGAGCCCCCTTTCTTGTGGTGGTGGCGGGGGGGGGAAGCCGACCCTGTCTTTCGCAGCCTCGCGCAAGGCAAAGGGATGCGCGGCGTTTTCACATCCTCTCCACAGCCCTGCGAGGTCGGTCGGTGCCGGCCTAGGGTTGCCAATCCTCAGGTGGGGACGGGATCCCCGCGCTTGGGGCATCAGAAAGAGGTGTGGGGAAGGGAGACGGCTGCCTTGCACTCCCTTATTCCCTATGGAGGCCGATTCCCACAGAATTTAATGGAGAATTGATCTGTGGTTATCTGGGGCTCTTGGGGGGGGGAGGCCTGTTTTTTTGAGGTAGAGGCACCAAATCTTCAACATGGCATCCGATGCCTCTTCGCAAAAGACCCGCCAAGTTTCAGAAAGGTTGCACCGAGGGGTCCATTTCCGTGAGCCCCAAAATGCAGTGCTCCTATCCTTCATTATTTCCAATGGATTGAAGAAGGCATTTAAAAGGTGCGCGGTCCCTTTTAGTGTGATGGCCAGAACGCTCTTTGGAGTTCAATTCTGCTTGTCGCAACCTTTCTCCTGGCTTCGCCCCCCAAAGTCTCCTGGCTCCACCCCCAAAGTCCCCAGATATTTCTTGAATTGGACTTGGCAACCCTATTTCTAACACATTTTCTTAACCATATTCCCTGTTTTTTGGTGCTCCACTTCTATCCCACTTATCCAATAGTTATAGTAACGTATGATTGGTAATCATATTGTTATCATTTTGTTGATATATAGATTTAAAATATATTCAAGGTAAGCTGGGTATCACATCATAACAAGACCATCCACTTGGCTAAAGGTTCAGTTGCTCAAATCAAACAATTTTTCTTTGCAAGGGGCAACCAATTAGTCCCAGCAGCAATTAAAGTGCTCAAAGCTAAAATGCTAGCCCAAATTCTCTATAGTAGCCCTATATGGATCTCAGCATCTACTAGGAAAGTGGAGGACATTCAAGCCTCATTCTTTAGACAAATGCTTGGTATGCCAAAATGTGTGTCCTACTTTGCTCTCTGCTCTGAAGTGGGTCAGTTTTTGGTGGAGACAAAAGCCAGGATCACAGTGTTTAAATCCTGGCTCAAAATTCATTTTAGAATGGATCCTAACAAACTTCTAGATTATCTGAAAAGAGATCCATATATCTCATCCTGGTCAGCAGTTCTTATGTCCAAACTTAACCCGTTGGGGATAGTGGTTGATGATTTTCTTACATCTGATGAGTCATATATCTTCAGATGTATTAAACTGAGATTGTTGGAGTTGGAGGAAATGAAACTATGCCCAACGGAGCCTTATATCTGCTCCCCAGCATCCTTAGGTCTCAATGTTTTTTGTGGCAAAATGCCCCATTATCTTTCAAACTTAACTATTCCTAGTCATTGCAGGGCATTTATGTTGGCTAGACTAAATGCATTTCCCTCCAAAGTTTAACAGGGGAGATATCATCGAGTCCCTTTATGTGATACTCTGTTCCTGCGGAGCGAATATTCCCGACTCAATTCAGCATATATTGCTTGATCGTTCTATATATCATAATCTCTTTAAAGATCTATTTTGCAAGCTTTCCTTCTCCCCAGATCCATCTATTCTGCCACCCTGTCATTATTTACTGAATGACACTGAGTGGGAGGTTAGTGAGACTGGCAAATTTTTTGGCTGACATTCTTAAATTTAAATCTGACCATGTATGAATGCATTTGTAATCTCGGTTTCTTTTTGATTTTATCTCCAATGTTTAATTTTTTTTAATATTTGGTACATTTTCATTTGCAGCTGTTATGCCTTTAAAGGTTTGGTATGGTATATTCAAGGTATGTATTGAACATTACTAAAGGAGATGTTAGAACAGAAAGAAGTATATATGAAGTATGAAAGTGAGATAATGTCAGAAGGCTGATAATAATAAAGTAAAATCCTTGGAAGATCATAAGCGGGGTGAGAATAAACAGCAAGAGGTGCAAATAAATTTCAAAGAGATAGCAGAAAGAAAGCACCAATTAAGAAAATGGAAGTCTATGGCTAGGTGGATTGAGCTCCCAATGATTCCTAGAGCTACCCTGTGGATGTTTTTACATTCAGTTTGATCCAGAGTTTTAGAGTCTTCAAATCGCCTGCCACTGTTCTGCTTTAATTATTTTCCTTTTACATTCAAGCGTTTCATTTGGGGGGGGGGGTGTCTCTGATCAGAGGGCAGCAAGAATACCAGTGCTTAGTTAAATGTATACGATTGCTTGGCAATCGGGTCAACACTGCAAAAACAATAGAAATTTAAATCACTAGATGAGGCAAGCAATGATATGTAAAAATTTCAAATGCTGTCAGTTCTCATGCAAATTACTGCACCTTGCGGTGGCTTTTGGAGGAGCCTTTAAAATGCAGGAAAACTCTTACAAGTTTGCAATGCCCGTAGAGAAAAGACCAGACCAAAACTAGTCTCGAGGAAAACACTTTTGTGGCGTCATCGAAACCCATCTCACTAAAACAAATGTAAATGCCTTGGGAAGCAATGATGTGAAACAATTATGGGAACGTTATGTAATGTAAAAGGTGAGTTTACAATGCAGAGATAGATAGTCACCAACTGCCAGTGTAAAAACACCCGCAGTCACCTTTTTTTGAGAGGCTGAGCAGGATTTTTTTGGGACTCCTTCCAAATGACCTTTGGCTTCTAGTGAGCCTTTTTTCATTTTGTCCTGTTGTTGGCCAAGACATGCTGAGTCCCTAAACTATGTCACATTTAAGAGGTCTCATATTAATACCCCCTCAAATGTGTATTATTCTAATTGTATTTTTGTATTTGGAGCCTTCTCATAATCAGAGGCCCTAAACTGTTCACCTAGTTTGTGTATAATTCCAACTTCATCTCATTGGGGACACTGCATGACACATTGCATCCCCCACCCACTGTCAGGTTCCTTAACAACTGTGTGGCTAATCATTGTTGCACTGTATTCTCATGTATTCACTGTACTCATTTATTGCATTTATTCAACTGAGCATATATTTACTACATTGTCTTGCAAAGTATTTACCCATTCAGCCTATCTTGTAGTGTCTGTTTGCTGGCAACAATTTTTCTAAGTTGTGCAGGAGGTGGCTTTTGCAGAGAGCTGGTTATCTGGTAGTTATAGTAACAGGTAGAATTAGCAGAGTTGAGCCCCCAGAAATTTTTTCCCACATTTACATCAAAGCCAGGGAATTGTAAAGGACTTGGGAGGGAGCTAACTTTTCTGTACCTTTTCTGCTTCCTATATTATCTGCCTTGTTTGCATGCCAGTTATTCTCAGCAATGGCTCTTCAGCAGAAGGTCATTGCTCTGTACCTGACTCTCATTAAAACCTTGACCATTTTCATACATGCTTGAGTTCCTGAAGCTGGTAACTAGCAAAACCTTACACCCACTCCCAGAATGTCCCCTAAATCCCCACTGGTGAGGAGACCTGGCAACCCTATGGAATAGCACAATTTACTATGGTATGGATAGGGCTAACAGGCAACACCCTGAGACTTTCTAAACTGTTTAGAACTTGAGCTCTGAAAGAGAGCGGGAAAGGAGTGCTGCTGCAAGGGTGAGTGTTTGGCTTTCTAAACAGCTGGGGGAAGTTGCTGAGAGTCTGAGTTTGTGTGGTTTGTGTGGTTGCTGGGGAACGTTTCTTTCTTTTGAGTGGGCTTTAGGTGATCGTTGCTGATTGTAGGTGATTGCTGCTCATTGGGAGTGTCTGCGTTGCCTGGGGCAGCCTGAGGCCCCACCCTCTTTGCATTTATTAGACTGCACCTTGCCAGAGGCTCTTGGCTTGTGGCTCTTAGCCTGGGGGCTCTGTAATAAGCACAAGAAGGACCAGGAACCCAGATGCCTATTTTCCTTAAGGTGAGTAGGCTTTCCAGAAGGAGAGCCACATAAAAACAAAAGGTTTTAAAGGGGGGACTGTATATTTAAAAAGCTATTATGAAGGTAGAATGCCAGCAAGGGAGGGGGGTGGAGGCTTTCCAGTGTTTTGCACTGAGTGTCACATTTTATTTATTTATTTATTTATTTGATTTATATCCCGTCCTACCCCACTCAAGGCGGGCTCAGGGCGGCTTACAATTCCAAAAGCTAACAAAATCAGTTTAAAATACATTAATAATTATACAATAAAATATATAAAATACATAAAAATACATAAAATACATAAAACTACATAAAACTAGAATGGCAGGGGAGGGGGCCAAACCTTGAGGAACTAGTTTTCTACTTGCAGGGAGTGTCCACAATGTATGTATGACTATCTGCCCACTGGACAGAAGTCTTGGATGTGTGCTCGATGCAAGGCGCTCCTGGTCCTCAGGGAATGAGTTTGAACCCTTGAGGCCAAGGTGGCTGACCTGGAGAAGCAGAGACAGTCAGTTAGGTACTTGGAGAAAACTCTTGGGGACTTATTAGATAAGTCCCGATCTGAACATGGCAGCCCCATTGATGCCAGGGAGCATGAGGGTCAAGAGGGAACAGGGCACCATGCTGAGGATAAAGGGAATGAGCCTTCAGAAGGGACCTCTTCTTCAGTTGGTGAGGAGGTATCCTTTCACACCAAGGAACCATCCCTGGGCAGGGAGGGAGGGGGGGGGTCTTGGTAGTTGGTGATTTGATCCTTAGGCAAGTAGACAGCTGGGTGGCAAAACCGCATATTGACCACGTGGTGACTTGCCTGCCTGGTGCGAAGGTAGCGGGCATTATGCGTGTCATAGATAGACTGAGTGCTGGGGAGGAGCCAGTGGTCATGGTGCATGTTGGCACCAATGATGTGGGGAAATTCAGTCGTGAGGTCCTGGAGGAAAAATTTAGGCTGCTAGACAGCAGACTCAAGACCAGGACCTCCAAGGTAGGCTTCTCAGAAGTGCTACCTGTTCCTTCTTTAACATCCTGGCAAAATAAGGCTTGGGAATGTTTTGTTCATTGCAGAATCACTACTTGCCATCTCATGCCTCTTACAAAATTATCAAGAAAAATTTACAGCAGTATGGTTTCCAGTAGTATCATATTTGATTCAGCAAAATGTGGTTCCTAATAAGGCTTATTACCAAGACTTGCTATTTTTCTAAGGTATGTCATTCCATATCTGTATCTTCTCTGTAGCAAATGTGTATTTGTCTTTGGTTTAATGCAGTGTCATGTTGGATTGGTGTATATTATAAATAAAGATTATTTCAAAAATCAAAAAAAGAAGATAAGAAGATATTGGATATATAGCCCATCCTCCACGCTGAAGAGTCTCAGAGCGGCTCACAATCTTCTTTATCTTCCTCCCCCACAACAGACACTCTGTGGGGCTGGAGAGGTCTCTCACAGCAGCTGCCCTTTCAAGGACAACCTCTGCCAGAGCTATGGATAACCCAAGGCCATGCTAGCAGGTGCAAGTGGAGGAGTGGGGAATCAAACCCGGTTCTTCCAGATAAGAGTCCGCACACTTAACCACTACACCAAACTGTGGCAAAGAAGAAGAAGAAGTGCTACCTATTCCACATGCAGGGCTGGAGAGACAGGCACAAATTAGAAGTCTCAATGTGTGGATGAGACAATGGTGTGGGAGGAAGGGTTTACGTTTGTTAGGCACTGGGATGTTTTTTGGAACAAGTGGGAGCTGTACAAAAGAGACGGTCTCCACCTGTCTCCAGAATGAACCAGGCTGCTGGTGCTTAAAATCAAAAATGTGGCAGAGCAGATTTTTAAAATGAATCTTGGGGAAAAGCCGATAGGAGATTAAATGTCTCTGGTTCGTGAGGACTCATCTCAAAGAGATGAAGGGTTAGCAGTAACTTTTCTACCAGGCAATGGATTAGAGTTGTCCACTGAGATGGGGACAAACAGTATGTACTGTCTCCCAAAGTCTCGAGGCAACAGGAGGAAGGTTGCGGGCCTAACTTGCCTGGGATATTATAGATGTTTGTATACAAATGCTAGAAGTGTCCAAGGTAAAATCGGGGATTTGGATTGCTTAGGGTTGGGGGAAAACATAGGCATTTTGGGTATTTCAGAAACTTGGTGGAATGAGGAAAATCAGTGGGACACGGTGATTCCTGAATATAAGTTATATCGGGAGTGAAGGGTTGGAGGTGTGGTGACTCTGTATGTCAAAGAGGGTATACAGGCCAGTAAGATTGAGAAGGTCAGAGAATTAGATTCCCTTCTAGAAATGCTCTGGGTCAAAATAGTGGTCCCAAATGGAAATTTAACTATAGGAGTTTGTTATCACCCGCTGGCTCAAAAGATAGAGGATGATTATAATATGATGAAAGAATTAAAGATAGCAGCTAAACATAAAAACTGTCCCATAATAGGTGATTTTAACTATCAGCAGATTGATTGCGTCAATATGTGCTCTGGTTGGGAAAAAGAGATTGAGTTTCTAGACACTCTCAATGACTGTGCTATGGAGCAGATGGTCACAGAACCTACCAGGGTTGGGGCAGTCCTGGAAAACTAGTTCAAGTGTGGTTAATAATAGGGAACACAAGTTGTGGCAAATCAAATGCAAGACTGTGATCAGGCAGGTAAAAAAAGACTATGAGGAGCATATTGCAAAAAACATAAAGACCAACAAAAAATTTCTTCAAATATATTAGAAGCACGAAACCAGCCAGAGAGGCAGTGGGGCCCTTGGATGACCAAGGGGTAAAAGGATTACTGAAGGAGGATAGGGAAATGGCTGAGAAGCTGAATGCATGTTGTGCCTCTGTCTTCACTGTAAAAGATGAGAAGTGTTTGCCCATTCCAGAACTGCTAATTTTGGAAAGGGTGTTGAAGGACCTGAGTCAGATTGAGGTGATGAGAGATGAGGTCCTACAACTGATAGAGAAATTAAAAACTAATAAGTCACCAAGTCCGGATGGCATACATCCAAGAGTTCTGAAAGAACTCAAAGGTGAACTTGTGGATCTTCTGACAAAAAAAATATGTGATCTTTCATTGAAATCTGCCTCCGTTCCTGAGGACTGGAAGGTAGCAAATGTCACCCCCATCTTTAAAAAGAGTTCCAGAGGAGATCCAGGAAATTATAGGTCACTCAGTCTGACTTCAATACCAGGAAAGTTGGTAGAAATGGTTATCAAAGAGAGAATGAGTAGGCACATTGATGAACACAAGTTATTGAGGAAGACTCAGCATGGGTTCTGTAAGGGAAGATCTTGTCTCACTAACCTGTTAGAGTTCTTTGAGGGGGTGAACAAACGTGGACAAAGGGGACCCAATAGATGTTGTTTACCTTGACTTCCAGAAAGCTTTTGATAAAGTTTCTCATCAAAGGCTCCTTAGTAAGCTCAAGAATCATGGAGTAAAAGGACAAGTCCTCTTGCGGATCAAAAACTGTCTAATTAATAGGAAGTAGAGAGTGAGTATAAATGGGCAATTTTCATGGTGGAAGATGGTAAGCAGAGGGGTGCCGCAGGACTCAGTACTGGGTCCCATGCTTTTTAACTCGTTCATTAATGATTTGGAGTTGGGAGTAAGCAGTGAAGTGGCTATGTTTGCAGATGACACTAAAGTGTTCAGGGTGGTGAAAACCAGAGAGGATTGTCAGGCACTCCAAAGGGATCTGGGTGAGTGGGTGTCAACATGGCAGATGAAGTTTAATGTGGCCAAATGCAAAGTAATGCACATTGGGGACAAAAATCCTAGCTATAAATACCAGTTGATGGGGTGTGAACTGGCAGAGACTGACCAAGAGAGAGATCTTGGGGTTGTGGTAGATAACTCACTGAAAATGTCAAGACAGTGTGAGATTGCAATAAAAAAGGCCAACGCCGTGCTGGGAATTATTAGGAAGGGAATTGAAAACAAATCAGCCAGTATCATAATGCCCCTGTATAAATCGATGGTGTGGCCTCATTTGGAGTACTATGTACAATTCTGGTCACCGCATTTCAAAAAAGCTATTATAGCATTGGAAAAAGTGCAGAAAAGGGCAACTAGAATGATTAAAGGTCTGGAACACTTTTCCTATGAAGAAAGGTTAAAACGCTTGGGGCTCTTTAGCTTGGAGAAATGTCGACTGCGGGGTGACATGATAGAGGTTTACAAGATTATGCATGGGATAGAGAAGGTAGAGAAAGAAGTACTTTTCTCTCTTTCTCACAATACAAGAACTTGTGGGCATTCAATGTAATTGCTGAACAGTCAGATTAGAACTGATAAAAGGAAGTACTTCTTCACCCAAAGGGTGATTAACATGTGGAATTCACTGCCACAGGAGGTGGTGGCGGCTACAAGCATAGCCAGCTTCAAGAGGGCAATGGATAAGCATATGGAGCAGAGGTCCATCAGTGGCTATTAGCCACAGTTTATTGTTGGAACTCTCCATCTGGGGCAGTGATGCTCTGTATTCTTGTGCTTGGGGGGGGGCACAGTAGAAGGGCTTCTAGCCCCATTGGTGGACCTCTTGATGGCACTTGGGTTTTTTGGCCACTGTGTGACACAGAGGGCGTTTTCGCACTGACCTTCAAGTGGTGCGACCACCCTCCTCACGCCGGCGGATCTGCAGGGATTTCGCACCAGAAGCGCCGGCGCACCCAAAAGAGCCGGCGACTTCCGTCGCGAAACCAGCTCAAACGGAAACCGCCAAGAAGCAGGAAAACGTTTGAGCTGGTTTCGCGACGGAAGTCGCCGGCTCTTTTGGGTGCGCCGGCGCTTCTGGTGCGAAATCCCTGCAGATCCGCCGGCGTGAGGAGGGTGGTCGCACCACTTGAAGGTGAGTGCGAAAACGCCCATAGTGTTGGACTGGATGGGCCATTGGACTGATCCAACATGGCTTCTCTTTTGTTCTTATATTCACCTGAAGTCAAAATTACTCCTTCAGTGTGTTGCCAGATGCTTGGAGGAGGGAGAGGGGAAAAAGCCACAATTCTGCCCGTTTAATAGGCTTGATAAGATGTTATTTACTTCCATGCCAAGAAAGGCTTCACTTGTCCATTTCTTCACATTAAAGGAACAGGAGACTTTTCTCCAGTCCTCATAAATTGACCAGTTTGAAGATTTCTGTTTCCTCAAGATGTTTAAGTGGAAGAAAAACAATAAAAAAAAGTCCACAGTCCGATACAGACAAATGCTTTTAAACCTGTTGGTTTCATGCTTAAATTCTTATGTTGCCCTGTGGTGTTTTATGGCCATGCTATGCAGTGAATAATGGCTTTCATTTTAAGGGAAAAAATAAAAATGTAATCATTTGTTGGGCTATGCAACTTTCCCAAATAAAATAAGGGGAAATGATAATATTCAATCTAGCTGGGCACTTTAACACAAGAATGCCACTTTCCCCAGGTTTTATAGCTGTTGGCAGTATATCTGATGGTTAAAACTCTCAGTAGAGCTTTGAGTAATTCTGGCTCAAGTGCACCTGGATCTAAATTTAGGCAATTACTACATCTCTCTGTTGTAAGTGCATTCAGTGAGTACTTTGCTGAGAACACTTCCAGTCTTCCAGTTTATTTTTACATCCTCCCAGGCTAGATACGTTATTCATTCTGTGACTTCTCCTGCTGTGGCCTGTCACAGAATTAATGGCCTCCCCACCATAGCACAGTAACAGTGATCAACCCCACATTGGTCCAAATCTCCACAAGGTAGTTTCTTCTAAAAGTATTTTGTTCCTTCTGAGAAATACATCCCAGTTCTAGAATGAGAACAATGGCTCTTGCACACCTTCAAGACCAATCAATGTATTGTGGCCTACAATCCACTTCATCAGAAACATTGAATCCTGGAGCTAAAATAGATATCTATGTTGTTGGTCTTTATGTTTTTTGCAATATGCTCCTCATAGTCACATCTCAAATTTTTACTCTAATTTCAACCTCAAATATCTGAATGTTGAAAGTTGAGTTTTGAAAGCATTTTAATTTGAAATGACTTTCACTTTGTGTGTCACATTATTTGGTTGATTTCAAATGCGGGTGACATCCCATTTCATGTCCCAAGGCACTTAAAAATATAAGAACAAAAGGGAAGCCATGTTGGATCAGTCCAATGGCCCATCCAGTCCAACACTCTGTGTCACACAGTGGCCAAAAAACCCAAGTGCCATCAAGAGGTCCACCAATGGGGCTAGAAGCCCTTCTACTGTGCCCCCCCCCAAGCACAAGAATACAGAGCATCACTGCCCCAGATGGAGAGTTCCAACAATAAACTGTGGCTAATAGCCACTGATGGACCTCTGCTCCATATGCTTATCCATTGCCCTCTTGAAGCTGCTTAGTCCTTTCCCTTGTCAGCTGCAAGAAATAGCAAATATTCATTTTAGCCTTACAGGGAAGATTTGCCTGCACTAATTGAATCCAGCTTCCAAGATTAATGAAAAATAGTAATTAGAGATCTGTTGTTTGGTTGGAAGGTAGTGCTCCACCTTTATCCTCTATCAAGAAATAAATAAATGTGGATAGTTTCCACATAATCTCTCCCCCCCACCTCCTTGAAAAAACAGCCCAGGGGATAACTTTTCATGAAAAAGGCGTACCGAGAACCATTATTTTAAAGGAGGCAATGTCCAGGGCAATCCATGTGAGAAAGGGAGGAACGTAGGTCATGTTTCCTTTAAAAGAGGTAGTCCATAGTACTAGCAACCTTTTGTTTCCTCTTTTGGCAAACTGCTTGCCAAGAGAGCAGGAAGAATGCAAATTGTGCTGGAAATTGTTGTTTTTAACGTGGCAGTTGCTATGTTAAAAGAAGTACACAATGGGACTGTGGTAGCATTCCATAACACTCCTCCCAGCTAGGTGAGATAGTACTGTCAGTTCAGACCTAAAAGAATTGTGCTATTATTGTGAAAGAAGCTCCATAATCACGAAACAAAACCAATTTTTAAAAGAAAATTGGATAATGTGTGTGTGTGGGGGGGTGCGAACAGGAGTGGAACATTGCCCCCCCAGTCGGAATGAAGAGGCAGACACAAGTGTTGGGTTTTAAACCGGGCCGCTTTATTAACAATTAACCTGTAACTGGCAGGGGGGTGAAAGTACCGAACCAGACAAGCCCTGGGGTCAACACCTGGACCCCGCCTTGTCCAAAAGGGCGAGCCACCCTGCCCCCAGCACAAGCCCGCCATATTCGGGTTGTAGCTGAGCGGCCAGGCCTCCAGCCATCACCCACTGGGCTGGCATCAATCCCCATGGAAAGATCCACCCAGGTGAGGCTCCCTGTGATCTGCATCACCGCACTGAGCCGTTTAGCCCATCTACGGTTCCTGCAGACCACCGCACCAACGGTGCTAGGCCATAGGTGCTCCCCTGGAAAACCCTGTGGCCAAACCTCCTCCAGCCTGCGACCATAACAAATACCACTAACAAATCCTAACCTACTAGGCAGTGCAAGGTAGGCAAAAAACACCCCCACATGCGCCAATTGTGTGGAAGTGAAAAAATTCCTACCTGGCCCCTAATAAGGCGACCGGCATACGCCTGTACTGCCAAAAGGGAAGGGGGGGTGGGCAGAGAGCCAAAGGAACTGCGTGCTGAGGGGGCGGGAGCCAGGGCTTATAAAGCCCCGGCTCCGCGCCCCGGACAAACACCCGTATGTCGGGTGATGTCGCCCCTCCCTCCTTCCAGGGAGGCAAAGACGGCCCCCAGCCCAAGCGCCGGCAAGCCGGCTTGGCTGGGAAGGGGCCGAACCTTGCCCCCCCAGTCGGAATGAAGAGGCAGACACAAGTGTTGGGTTTTAAACCGGGCCGCTTTATTAACAATTAACCTGTAACTGGCAGGGGGGTGAAAGTACCGAACCAGACAAGCCCTGGGGTCAACACCTGGACCCCGCCTTGTCCAAAAGGGCGAGCCACCCTGCCCCCAGCACAAGCCCGCCATATTCGGGTTGTAGCTGAGCGGCCAGGCCTCCAGCCATCACCCACTGGGCTGGCATCAATCCCCATGGAAAGATCCACCCAGGTGAGGCTCCCTGTGATCTGCATCACCGCACTGAGCCGTTTAGCCCATCTACGGTTCCTGCAGACCACCGCACCAACGGTGCTAGGCCATAGGTGCTCCCCTGGAAAACCCTGTGGCCAAACCTCCTCCAGCCACCGCCAATGCCAAGCCTCTGCTTAGGCATTAGCGCCCCAACGGGTGGCCCAGAGCCAACCGCACCCCCTGCCGTAACTCGTCTAAAAAGGCCCGGTTACCCACCTCAGACAGATGAACGCCATCCGGCCGATACAGGTCGGCCTGCTCGACCCATATGGCCGGATGGGGGAGAAAAATTCCCAATCCCCCCTCCATGGCTTTCTAAATGGCCCTATCGGCCTTACGCCTGGCGCGTTCAATTCCACCCGCTTGGAGAAATGGCCTGGCTCCACACCCTACGCGGCAGGATTGTCGACCCTGCCAAAATAACTCCAGGCCACCTCCGCTGAATTTCACGGAGGTCGGCCAAGCCTGCTGGGAGAGAGCCCAAGCCCTTCTCCATGGCTTTCATAGGGCCCTAATGGCCTTGCGCCTAGCGCGCTCCATACCACCAGGTGAAAGGGGGGGGGGCACCTCCACTCTTGCATGCCGATCCAGCTGACCATACCAGGGCCAGCCGAGAGGACAAGCCCTGGGGTCACACCCTGACCCCGCCTTGTCCATAGGGTGAGCCACCCTGCCCCCAGCACAAACCCGCCAGATTCGGGTTGTTGCTGAGCGGCCAGGCCCCAAGCCATTCACCACCTGTGATAGCGTCAATCCCCCTCGGAAGGATACGCTCAGGTGAGGCTGTTCCGTGATCTGCAGTCCCCGCACTGAGCCGTGTAGCCCATCTACGGTTTATGCCGACCACCTGCACACATGGTGCTAGGCCATAGGGGCTCCCCTGAAACCGCCCAGGTGAATGCCGAGATGTGCGGAGAAGGTGCCCTCCTCTCTCCGCACTACAATGAGCGTGCTGGGTTGCCTGGACACCCTGCTGTGCGCAGATGAGAAAACGATCCTCTCACTATGAGCCACAGCACCTGAAAGATAGAAAATTGTCAGAACAGATAACAACCAGGAGGCGATGAAACCACCACCCTGCACAAATACCCCCTTGGTTACCAACGGGCGTACCTAGCACCAAAGGCTGTCGCCATCCACAGGCCAACCTTGTTGACATCCCTGGCCTGGGGCACCCGCCCCGTAGGGCGGTCTTAAACCGTACACCCACTCGCTAAAACATAGCGCCGAAAAAGGCCATCAACAAAGCCGATGAAGCAGAGCGGCCCTGGAAGGGGGGCTGCATAACCATGCCACGGAACCAGCCAACTAACATGCAGTTCCGCACTGTCGAATGCCCTCAACAAACCCAGGGGCTTCACTAATAAAGGCCCACGCCACCAGTTGGACCCGAATAGTCCTCAACCCCAAACCTCTCTTTCTGCAACACGCAGAAGTACATAAAATGAGCCGCCGAAAACGGCTAGTAATCCTGCAGCGCGCAGCAGCCCTCCAAAGTTCCCGGAATAGGGAAGCCACTCTACCATAAATCCTTTTAGTACTAAGTCCAAAACCAGCTGAATGACCTAACCAGGTTCAGCTTCCCAAGATACCAGAGGGCCAGTGGCATTTGCGCCAACCGCGAGTCCACTTCCGGGGCGAGCTGCCGAAAGCGCTCCATCTATTGGCAAGATAGAACGTCCTCCACCCCATTGCAGCCTCCGGGTACGTGCCCTGTCGGGAACCAAGTATTCCACCGGAAGTAAAACAGTGTAAATAACCTGAGTACATCACCAACCCGACCTAGAGGTCAAAGAGTTGATAACTTGTCATCGCCCGAGACAAGCACAAACTGGTTGGCGAGTAGCTCACCCCAAAGTCAAATGGCCGCTAGAATAGGGACAATTTCAAAAATTACCATATCCCTACTAAACCAGCTGCCCACGCCGGTGACCCCTAGCGTCCCAAATATGCTCCCAAGAGGCCCTACCGGGTGCACCACTTTGCATGCAAATTTAAGGTGACCAACCACCTGATGTAATTAGAGCAGCGACCCCTCGCGTTGCCCCCTCCAGGGCACAAACGGCCCCTAAGGTCAGCCACCTTATTCTCTGGTCACCGAAACGCCTGCTGGCGAATATCAAGCTCAATGCTTAAAATGTAAGCACCGTACTAGGCCTCTCAGCATTCTTGTATGCCAAAGGTCCCCCAGCCGAATGGCCAACACCTGAAAAGCATGTAAGAGCCAGGCCCATCACCTTACAACCGCTGGGCCGACCAAAAAAAGGCATCCCGATAGTACGCCGTGTTATTGAACCCGACCCTATCCTATAACGTCCCCTCGACCGAGGAGCTGAAGCGCTCAAATACAGAGCAGGAGACCGAACCCCCAACAGGAGGGTGCGATCCATGTAAAATTTTGCTCTTAAAACCAAACCCAAGAACTCGAGATCCTTGTGATGAACTGGCAAGAGGCAAAATGCCGACTTAATGTCGCATATTGCCATCGCAGCCCCAACACCACAACCCCACAGTAAATTTGACCGACTGGTCAAAGAGAGTGCATCGTACCGAACATAATTCCATAATTTACCAGCCCCCCTCCAGGGTATGACCGGTGAAAATTGAGGTGATATTCCCCTGGCGCTTTATTAGGCACCACCCCCAGGGGGGCTATGCACAATGTGGGCCTAGGCCCCTGATAAGGGATCCAAAACCCCAAAGAAAACACCTCCGGCAGATACTGACCCTCCACTTTACATGGGAACTTTACATGGGAACTTAAGTAATAAGCAATTGGGTACCCCCAGTTGAATGGGGCCGGGCACCTTTTCCAGGGGGGGCTGCTGACTGCAGCCACAACCCCCGCCGGGGCGCCTACCCCCGGGCCTCGGCTTCGACCTGGTATAGGCGGAGAAGGCGTGCCCCCCCCCCGTAAAGCGAACACTCGCACTTAAAATTGTAGGGTTTTCTGCCCTGCACACTAGGCCCAGCCTGGTGCTACACCAGGCCACGCCCCCTGCAGATGTGCATACTGCTGCCCCCCGGGGCAAAATGCTGGGGGGGGGGGGACACCGTGGGAACAGCAAGTGTCCCTGCCGGGGCAGCCTGGTGACCCACCCTGTAAGCCCAAACCACCCAATGCGGCCCGGCACCCCACTGCTCAGCGAGAGTTCCGGACCGCCCAGTACTCCAAGCCCCACCCCCTGCCGCCAGGGCGGGGGATGGCATTTTAATAGGACCCCAGGGGCACCCATGTGTCTGCTGCAAAAGGAGCTTACCCCCAACACCAAGGGCGTTCAAGCCACAGCTGGGGTCCGCTGCACCTCACCTCCAAGCGCGTCGCCGCTCACCCGATCACCCGACAGACCCTCGTTCGGGCCATCCTCCCGGTCCGGTTCCACCTGAGGTTCGGGCCCAGGTGTGTCGCCCTGTAAAGAAGACAAGTGGGCCAGCACTTCCATCAAAAGTCAGCTACAATGAGCACCCAGAGGTGCGACGATGCCCCTCCCCGATGGGAGCACCCCGGCGACTCTTCTCTGCTCGCGGGCCTCAAACAGGCCCGTAGTGGCCCATCGGACCCACTTACCCTGCCCCGGCTCTCAGCAGGACCGGGCTGCGGGCCTGGCCCCCTGGCGGGCGGGCAGGCCGTTTGCCCTCAGACCCGCCCTGCACTTTCATGGGTGCCATCAGGACACCTCCAACCCGCAGACAGGCACGAAGCAGTACATGTGCGAAACCTAAACCGGCCGGTCCCAAGTTCCCCTGACCAGCCTAATTGACACAATAAGTGGAGGGGTGCCCAAAAGCTAATGCACCCTGCAGCCAACCACCCAACTAGGGGAGAGAAAATCAGGCCAGCCCCCAAGCAGCTCCAAGATAGGAAAAAGAAGATATTGGATTTATACCCCGCCCTCCACTCCGAAGAGTCTCAGAGCGGCTCACAATCTCCTTCATCTTTCTCCCCCACAACAGACACCCTGTGAGGTGGGTGGGGCTGGAGAGGGCTCTCACAGCAGCTGCCCCTCCAAGGACAACCTCCGCCAGAGCCATGGCTGGCACAAGGCCATGCTAGCAGGTGCAAGTGGAGGAGTGGGGAATCAAACCCGGTTCTCCCAGATAAGAAACAACACACTTAACCACTACACCAAACTGGCTCTCCCCAAACTGGGGAGATAGAAGGCTGAGTCAACCTCGAGCCAGCTACCTGCACCCCCGACTTCCGCCAGGGATCAACTCAGATGAACATATGCCCCTACGAACATATGAAGCTGCCTTCTACTGAATCCGGCCCTGAGTCCCTCCAAGTCGGCATTGTCCTCTCAGACTGGCAGCAACTCTCCAGGGTCTCAAGCCGAGGTTTTTAAACCTAATTTGCCTGGACCCTCTCTTGGGGATGCTGGGGATTGCACCTGGGACCTTCTGCTTCCTTAGCCACTGCTCTACCACTGAGCCACCGTCCACCCTGGTAAGATCCTGAGCAGAGCCTGGGCCTGCAATATTACAGCGTTAACCTCTTCCCCGCCATCAGCGGGCACAGTGTAAAAGGAGGGAGAGCGCTTGACTGCGCCGACCCTGAAACACGGCAACGTCCCTACCATATGGGAGCCACTGATCAACCTGGGAGGATGGGGGGGGGGTGGATGAGGCAAGGCCGGGCCCATCAGGCACAATAGAATGAGGGGGGGGGACCTTCCCAGAAGGGCACAGATTAAAGCCCCAAACCCCAGCTTACTAACACCACAGCTGCGTGATAGAGCCATAATGGCCAGCTGTCTACAAACTCCTTATATGCAACCAGTGAAGAAGGGCTCAGACTGACCGGCCAGAGAAGAAGGGGAGGGGGGGTAGGCAATTATCTGCGCCCACCAAAGTACCCACAAGCCCCAACTCCTAACCAAAAGAGCAGCTCAGTGCTTAATGACCCGAACTGGCTGAAGCCCCACTCCAACGGGCTCTAGCCCAATGAAAGGCAACTGCCCTGCAACTGATCCCCCGCTTGCGAACTACCCGCTAAGAGGGGGCCGCTGCGCGCTCCCTCGCTCTGAGGGAAAGCAAGAGTGGCCGCAGCACGCTGCCACCTAAATTGCCGCCCAGGATCGGCCCCACATGGCCAAGGGGCTGGGGAATCAAGGCCGCCGCGCTAGCTTTGCCCGCTCAGGCCTACCGGCCGCTAATCGCCAAAAACACAGTAACAAGCTGAGCCTCGCCAGCGCCAGTCAGCCGCCGCACGCGACCTCGCCGAGCGCACAGGAGCCGACGCTCGCGCTGCTGCAGTTCCCGCCACGCCGAGGTCCCTCTCCGATCGGGCCTCTCCGCGCCGCAACCGCACGTGGCTCTCCTTCAGAGAGCCAAAGGAACTGCGTGCTGAGGGGGCGGGAGCCAGGGCTTATAAAGCCCCGGCTCCGCGCCCCGGACAAACACCCGTATGTCGGGTGATGTCGCCCCTCCCTCCTTCCAGGGAGGCAAAGACGGCCCCCAGCCCAAGCGCCGGCAAGCCGGCTTGGCTGGGAAGGGGCCGAACCTTCTGGAAAAAATATCAAATGGATGGGGGTTCAAGTACAAACAAGTGTGCAAATCATTAATAAGGAACTGAGCTAGTATGAAGGTGTTGTGCTGCAAATAAATTATTCCCTGTTTGAAAGCTGACATTCTTTCAGAAAACTGGTGGACTTTGTTTTCAAGTAGGTTAAGTAAAAAGTGTAAAGTAGCACATTTCATTTAATCTATTATTGTAACTTACACTGTAAGTGTAAAGCAGTTTCACTGTTTTCTTGCCAGAGGTATCAGAGGTTGTTTGTTGCACAGGGATGTGTAGATTGAGCCTACCAACTCTTACTTGGGTGTAATAATACTTCCATCTCTCATGTCCACATACTGTCCCAAGAAGCTCAGAGTGACATGCATGGTTTTCCCAACCTCCATTTTATTTTCACAGTCACCCTGTGAGGCTGTCTAGGCTGAGACTTATCTAAAATTATTCAGTGAGATTCATGGCTAACTGGGGATTTCAAGACAGACCTCCATGTTCAATAAATCTAATTCTCAACATGACCCCATATGTGAAAATCCTAATCTCTGGATAGCAAGAATGTAGACAGAAAGAGATATTTCTGTAAAGTTGGGTGGAAACCCAGGTTTGGAGAAAAATCTGAAAACTTGAAAAAAAATGGAGGAGATTAAATCTACTGAAACAGAGCAGCTTTCTCTGGATTTGCTCAGACCAGGGCTTTTTGCAGTACCTCAGAACTTTAATGCCAGTAGCTCACAAAGCAGAATTTTTGCTCACAAGACTCCACAGTTTAGAGGGAGTATTGTCACCAATGATATTTATATGGATTCTATAATTAAAAGTGTTCAATACACTATAATTGGGTAATAGAATGTTACCAAATAATCTTTACTGGTCATCTCAGAATAGGCATGTAATACAGTTTAATATTTCTCTTGAATTAATGAGTGAGAGGCTTTCAGTACTGCACAGGTGCTGTGATTAAACAGCCCCATGTCAGTCTATCCCCATGTGAACATGTTGACATCACCAAAAGAGGGACTTATCAAGTTAATTCAGAAGCAGAACTAAATTGCCAGAGGCATTGCTGGGAGGGTCAGGCAAACTCTGAAAGAAAAAGCTGGAGCTCGTCTCTGTGTCCTTTGTATTTTGAAGAGATGAACTGAATGCAGAAAGGGAATATTGTTTGTGTAGAGGATCAGCAACAAATATAGATGCTGAAATCAGGCCTAAGGCAAAGGATGCATTGCTAACCAAACAATGCTAAGGCAGAGCTAGATGTGGAAACCCAAACTGGGGGCAGATTTTTCCCCCCTTCAAATTAACAAAGCCTGCCAGATTTTTACTGAGGGACTTGGACCATACTCACAGTATTAGCTTCAAAGCCAGCCTTCCTTTATTGATGACATAGTGGCACAATGAAAACATGCTGTAGTAGTACTTCTGTGACTTGAAACAGAAAAAGAAGTTAGAAGATTGAACTTGGAAAGAGCCCTAAGTAACCGGTAATCCAGCAAGCTGAAAAAAGTCCTCTAGGCATGTCTTGAGGTCTTGCCAATCAGTCTGCATCTGCTGCCCCAGTCCCAGCAGGCACTGCAGCACAGACAGGAGGTTTACTTTGGTCAGCTTTCATACATGGCTGATCAGCTGTGTTCGGCTCAGTGAGTCACAAGTTGCTCTGGCCTCATGTAAAGAATCATCTGTGTGCAGCACTTCAAAATATAACCTTAGCCACCACTTTCTCCTTTTACCTTAGAGAAAGCAAAGGCTCCTGTGGATTCTCTTTGTGCAAATGAGAGCAGGTTGCCAGCTTGAGAGAAGAGCCATTTCATTTGGCAGATGCCAGTTTATCAAGGAGAATTCAACATGACAACAAAGAAAAATGTTAGGAAAGCAGCAGGCCTGTGAATCGCCTTCAAACAAGATTTCCAGTGAGAACAGAACACTTTGAAATGGGACAATGTCTTTTTTATTTTTATGTGCATACATCAAGGTGGACTATGGTTATTCAATGGCATGGGGAAAACACAGGGTGCTTGCAAGCTACAGCAGGCAGCCCCCCACAAAGAACTGGAGGGCAGGGATAATTGTACTGGTGTCACAACATTGTGAGATGTCACTTCTGGGGGGAAAACAAAGCCAGAAGTGATAACATTACAGAACACTTCAAAACATGCGTCAGTACACATTTTCTGCTGGATCTGTCTCATTTTTCAGCCAGGACAAGATCAATTTAAGTGACAACAAGTATGCACCCACCTCATGTCTGGGGCTCTGTGCAAAGGTCCACACCCATCCCATCAGATCATAGATGGGAACAGTGCAGATCTATGGATTTAATTTTATATGGGTTTCCAGAGTATTTGTTTTGGAATGTATCTAAAGCAAAAATGAAGGTGTTTCCAGTATTCTGAAAAGAAACATGAACACAGTTTGGGGAAAGCAAACAATGTGGAAAATCCTCCTCCTCTTCCACCCAACCCCCAGCCATCAATTTGCTGGCAATAAAGCTCTGAGGGATTTGCTAGCACATAGTCCAAATGCTTTGTAACTTAAAACCAAAGGATTTTATTTGCTCCCCCCACCCCCAAAACCCATGTCTTTCTGATTCTTTCTCTTGATCCTAATAGTTATAGATGGAAATTACAGATAGGGATTCTGTTAAGCGGAAGGATTGTTTCCATGCAATAGGTTTCAGGTAAAGCTGAATGTTGGGGTAATGTTGTTCGAGCCCTCAGTGAGAAAGAAGCTGACTGAGACAAAGAGATATGTATTTATCAAGAACTTTTTTTAAAAAAAATGTGTTGTTTAGTAACATAAAAAAACCTAAACACTATTCTAAACAGGTCTACTCAGAATCCTACTCAAAGTCTATTTAGTATATTTACTCCCCAATAAAATGTTCTTAGCACTGCACTACAAACTAAACTTTTTAAACACACGAGGGTACATGACATGTTTATTGCTTTCATGGCATGGAAAGAAGGTGCCTTTAACCATGGGCATCAGACAAAAGGATTCCATTAGAGTGAAAGTGGTCAGGCACTATGACATATTACGTATCAGTCTCACAATGGCCAATTGGTATGGCAGTAGCTTCAGGGGAGCTCATCCTACCTTTTGGATAGCTGAGAAGATACTGGTCTGGTAGAATTGCTCCTTCCATCACTGGAAAGAATGTGTTGGGGGGGGGGGCAGGAATAGGAACAGCAACTTGTGTAATGCTTCACTGATGGGCTGTCAGTTTCCTGCAATAAGCAGAACAGAATGGGAATTTCTGAGGGCCTTACATCAGGAGATGATGGTAGAGATACTAGTGCGAACTCCTAAAAGGAAACAGTGATCAGCTCAGATATGTAAGTATCAGTGGGTATACGGGGTTCCACCATCCACTAAACAGTTATGTGCCCAACATGGACTAAAATAGCAACCTCTTTGCCTTCACCTTCTGACACTTCTCAGAGAACCCTCTAGATCAAGGGTGTCTAACTCATTTGTTACGAGGGCCGGAGCTGACATAAATGAGACCTTGTCGGGCCAGGCCATATGTGTCATAAAATGTAAAGCCAGGTAGCAGAGATATAAACTTTATAAAAGACACAGACAAAAGCAATTACAGATTTTTTTAAAAAAAATTAAAACATGTTTAAAATATTGCCATTCGGTCTTAAAGAGAGACTGAGAGAAAGGAAGATACGCTCTGGATGCACCTGCTGATTCTTCCCCCTCTCCCACAGCATGCAAGAGCCAGCAGTAGGAGTCATCAGAAGACAGATGTATATTCAGTAGGGAATAAAGTTCACAGCACAGAAAATGCCAACTAGACTATTGTTGGTGTTATATAACTTATATAAGTTACTGAATAATAACTAGGAATGTACAAATCTGCTGGTTTTGGATTTGTATGATGTAGTAGGAATCTTTTTTGCATTTCAGTCATTTCCCTTATTTGGTTGTTCCTTGTATGCCATTTCTACACCATATCAACGCTTTTGACGTTTTAATATGCCATTTTATACACAGTTTATATGCAATTGATACAAAACGGGTATCTGTCATTGTATCAAATTCTGCTAATGCAGCTAAGATGACTACAATTTTGTCCTAAGTGGGAAGACACCATGATAGAAACTAGGATTTTTGAATCAACACCATGTGGTTATGAAATGTGATAATACCTCTATAAATATCTCAATGTGTTTCCATCTTCGCTCCCTTTTTCCAGTAAATGACTAGAGAAAGAAGAGTGACCAAGCAGAGAAGCCATAGGTTAAAGCTGAAGCATTAAACTCAATTAAAAAATGAATATCTACCAGTAAAGTCTAAGAGTTGTTTCTCCTGAAGTCTTCCTGGTTGTAAGTGTATTAACCCACATAAAAGAGTTAACCTTTATGGTTCAGCAACATCTATTATCTTGTATCTTCTGTGTAAACAAAGTGGCTGAACTGCCTATGTGGCAGGTGAACTTTGCAAGTGCTATTTATCAGTACCTTTACAGCAGCACCAGGTTTGGGAGGAAATGTCATTTATTGCAAGTATAAAATTAGGTTAACTCAACTTATGTATTACATAGAAACAAATGGTGAAAGAAGGCAAAGGGGGCGTATGCTTTAAGCACCCAAACCGTGTTCATGATAAACCATGAAACCACGAATTCACTCTGGCCCATAGCTAGCACAATGAGGTACCTGGTGTTCCAAAAAAGCAGGAAGAGTTACATAAGTTCAGAGAGGTTTGAATATGACATCCCAAGAAGATAGGCATAAAACTATTCTCTCTCTCTCTCTCTCTCTCGCTCACTCTCTCATACACTCCCAAAGAGTTTAGTAATTGCAAAGCAAGAAACAGAGAACCTATAACACAGTCTGTCAGAGGAAATACCAGACAGATACAGGGAAATTGTTGTGCTACTCCATGCTCATAAAGCACTCTCCAGTAGTTCAATTAATGGTGGAAACTCTGTATACAGAATTCTATCAGTGTAATTCTCCTTGGTGGTGTAAAATTCATATATGCTGCTTGGGTAACATATCTGTCTGTCACTCCTGCTGACTCACTCTCTTCCTTCCACCTGTCCCCTCTCATTGCTCTTGTCAAACTGAAATAGTGTCAGGCAGGTGCCTGAATACTGTGGATAAAAGTCTTTCTTCATTATGTCTACTTTTTTAAAAGGTTTCCAATTTGGATTTCTTATATTACCTATAAGAAAGAATGAGGTGCATCTGATTTGGGACTTCATTAGCTTCCATGTGACAATATACATGCTTATGATATATGAATTTGCCCAGTATTATGAATTGTATAGCACATCCTGCAGAAGTTCTTTGGCACAGCATGTAAAATGAATTTATCTACGCAAATGGAGGAAAAGAGAATTTAATTCTGACCATGTTTGAATGTATCTGTAAGCTCGGTTTTATTTTGATTTTATCTCCAATGTTTAAATTTTTATATTCTGTGTATTTTTATCTGAATCTATTATGCCATTAAAGGTTTGGTATGGTATGGTATGGAATTTATCTACATACATAATCAGTGTTCACCAGACTGGATAACCAGGGTAAGCTTATATTGCAGGCATGTAACTTCTTTGCTCATGATGAAACCATTGGTGATAGTTGTGGACTCCATGACTGTACCCTCATTTTGTTTGGTGAACGTTTTCCCCATTTGGGTCAGTACTCTCAATTGTTCCTTGGTAACTTTATATGGGTTTGCTGTTGCATCTAAAACTGCCTTGTTCCTGATTTTTTGGGGTGGGGTGGGGTGGGGGGAATGGACTGAATTCTCAGAAAGAAATGAGCTGTTCCTGAATATTTGCATTGAGAAATCATAAGTGCTGAACCAAATCAAGTCGAAGGTACCTTGTCTATCAATAAGTGCACTGAATAATCTTTTTCTGGTACAGCTTTGATGGGTTCTGAAAGCTTTTGAGATGCAATAGGTTTCATCTTCCAGGTACTGCAGCCTCCTGAACCATCATGGCATGCTGGGAAGGGATTGAATAATTTCTACCTTTGTGTATTTGGTTCTTGCTATGTTTAAAGTTTAAAATACAGGTAATTGTTTTGGGGGCTAAAAACAACATCCATTTCAGATAGAAAATGTATAAGGTTAGTCTATGAAACAGAAAGCAAAAGAAAGTATCATTTGAGAATGTGGAGAAATAAGGTTTCAAGCAGCTTATATACATGCACACACACAGAGGAGTATTTGGGGGTTAAAGAACTAGCAAAAAGCATCAAGCTAAACATAACTAACTTATTCTCTGTCCTGGCAGGTTCTAAGATAAATTAATTTACTTTAGTTCAGCCCTGTTCCTTTCTCAGGTCACCTCCTTGACCTTCTTGGAGCAGTCAAATTTTCTTAGCCAGGACTTCTCAGCTCTCTTGTTTAGTGCTCTGACTTGTCCTTTTCAGATTTTGCTTTCAGGTATCTCTTGTTTATATCATTCATATCTAGCACTTTCTCCCAGATCATGGCCAGTCAGTAGGGCATCTCCAAATCCCAGGTCTCAAAACCTGTTTTTTAAAGTGTTATGTTGTGATATCTTGAAAAATCTTCAATGAAAAATCTTCAGTAAAAGCATAACTTTGCTATGTAAGCACCTTGATCTCTTAAGCTTTGTTTTTCATCTCACATCTATCTCAGAATTGCTTGTGAGTTGTGTGGGTCCTATAAGAAATCTATGAGGATATAAAGGCAAAGCTTTGGGGTGGAGGCAACCAAGAGGAAATGAAAAACACTTGCACCTAATGGCAGCGGTAATGGCCGCTAGAAGGGAAGAGGTATTTGACAATTGACTGCAGAAGGTGTTTTGGCTTGTTGGCTCTCCTTTTTATGGTATAGATAGGCTATCTCTTAGATTGTGACAAGTCATCACATCAGCCTTTCAGGCATTGACTCATGTATTACAAGGGTGATATATACCACTAACTTATATTTATACATACCTCCTTTTCTACTTGGTATTAGCTGCAGTGTATCTCCTGAATGAACCTCATGGCGCAGAGTGGTAAAGCTGCAGTACTGCAGTCCAAGCTCTCTGCTCACAACCTGAGTTCGATCCCAGTGGAAGCTGGGTTCAGGAAGCTGACTCAAGGTTGACTCAGCCTTCCATCCTTCCGAGATCAGTAAAATGAGTACCCAGCTTGTTGGGGGGGAAGTGTAGATGACTGGGGAAGGCAATGGCAAATCACCCCATAATAAGTCTGCCGTGAAAGTGTCGTGATGCGACGTCACCTCAGAGTTGGAAACGTGCTTGCACAGGGGACTACCTTTACCTTTTTTAATCTCTTGAATATTTCAAACATTGTAATGGTATGATATAATTTTGATAATTGTAGTTTGGTTTATTTTTATTGTATTTATTAATTTTTCAAAATAAAGTGTGTGTTGATTTTTTAAAAAATGTATTACAAAGGTTAAAAAAGTCAGGTTTAATATTTATCAGAGTACCAGATGACATAAATACATAAAATAGTAATCTTCCAGCCTTTTCCACACCTCCACCAAATGTGTCATGAATTTTAGAGCAAATTGTGGGTTCTTAGATAAATTTGTCTTTGAATGCAATACTTATTGAAAAATAAGGAATACAGATCAAAATGTGTTGTGTTCTTTAAAGTTTTTTCATTGGGGGGGAAGAAGGCATAAATCTACCCTTGTGAATTACTAGCCATCTTTATTGTTTCAAATTGTTTCTCTTTCAGTATTTTCCCATTAATAGCAAAATACATGGGGAGCTTTCATGCTTTCATGAATGAAAGATGCACAGATCGCAGGGTTTTAGTGGTGGTGGTGCTGGTGGTGTTTTGCAGATGTGGGAGTCCAAAGGAGCACTCCTGGTTATTTAACTATTTATTTATTTATTTAATTTATATTCTGCCCTCCCTACCAAAGGCAGGCTCAGGGCAGCTCACAAGGGTCGACACTAACACATTAGTGTGACCGATACAATAAACAACAATAAAAACAATTTAAAACATTTGCATGTGCTACTATCATAATTTCAGGCAGCGATTTAAATTCTGGTGGTTAGCTATACTCAGAGGTCTCAGGATCGCCATAGCAGAGTGAAGTAGGCCATTGGTGGTGTTCTTATGGGCCAGTCCCATTGCTGCAGATGTTACCATTCATGTAAATTCCTGATGGAAAAGTGTCGTTTTGCAGGCCCTACGGAACTGTAAAAGTTCTAACCTCCTCCGGCAACTCATTCCACCAACTAGGGGCAGTATTTTAAGAAAGACTGTGGGATAGCACACTGATGAATTGCGTGTATTTTATTGTATAAATTATTAATGTATTTTAATTCTTCATTTTATTGTTTGAATTTTTATGTTGTGAGCCGCCCTGAGCCCGCTTCGGTGGGGTAGGGCAGGATATAAATCAAATGAAATAAATAAAATAAATAAATAAAATAACAGAAAAGGCCCTGGCTCTCGTTGTTTTGAGCTTCGCTTCTCTGATACTGGGAACTGTCAACAGGTTTTGAGACCTGGACCGAAGTGCTCACTGGGGTATGTTCAAGGAAAGGCGGTCCCTAAGGTATGCAGGACCCTGGCCATATAGGTCTTTAAAGATAATGACCAGCACCTTGAAGCGAATCCGGTACCCTATCGGTAGCCAGTGCAGTGCTTTCAGCACAGGCTGGATGTGTTCCCGTGAAGGAACTTCCATTAACAATCTGGCTGCAGCGTTCTGCACTAGCTGAAATCACCGGATTTGGGACAAGGGCAGCCCCATGTAGAGAGCATTACAGTAATCCAGTCTCGAGGTGACCGTTGCATGGATCACTGTTGCCAAGTCATCGCGTTCAAGAAAGGGGACCAACTGCTTCGCCATCCGCAGATGGTAAAAGGCTGACTGGGCAGTGGCAGCTACTTGGGCCTCTACTGTTAAAGAGGGATCCAAAAGCACCCCTAAGCTTTTAACCTTGGGTGCCAGCATGAGCTGGGCTCCATTAAGGGTCGGTAAACGGACCTCCAGTCCCGGACAGCGGTGACTCAGATACAGGACCTCCGTCTTCATTGGATTAAATTTCAGCCCACTCAGCCTGAGCCACCCTGCCACAGCTTGCAATGTTGTGGACAGATCTTCTGGGGTGGAGTCGGACTGGCCACCCATCAGCAGATAGAGCTGGGTGTCATCCGCATACTGGTGACAACCCAGCCCATACCTCTGGGCAACCTGGGCAAGGGGGCGCATGAAGATGATGAATAACATCGGAGAAAGAACCACTCCCTGCGGCACACCACATATAAGTGGATGTCATCAGGATAGTTCATCTCCTACTGCCACCCTCTGTCCCCGACCTTGGAGGAAGAAGGAAAGCCAGTTCAAGGCCAACCCCTGAATCCCAACGTCAGTGAGGCGACAGGTCAGTAGCTGATGGTCGACCATGTCAAACACCGCCAACAGGTCTAGCAACATCAGCACTGCCGAGCCATCTCTGTCCAGGTGCCTCTGGAGGTCATCTGTGAGGGGGACCAGAACTGTCTCCGTCCTGTGACCCGGATGAAAACTGAATTGATGTGGGTAAAGCACGGAAGCATCATCCAAAAAACTCTGAAGCTGTACTGCCACAGCCCTTTCAATAATCTTGCCTAAGCATGGCAAGTTAGATACCGGACGGTAATTAGCTAATTCAGCTGGGTCCAAGGATGATTTTTTTTTAAAGGGGGGCGAACCACTGCCTCTTTTAGAGGCTGGGGGAAGGTTCCTTCAAGAAGGGACCTGTTGACAATTTCCCTTAGGGGAACCCGTAGCTCCTCTCAGCCAGCTTTTATTAGCCAAGAGGGGTAGGGGTCCAGACTACAGGTGGTTGGGTGCACAGTAGAGAGTACTCTGTCAATTTCCTCTAGGCCGCCCTGAGCCTGCTTCGGCAGGGGAGGGCGGGGTACAAATAAAATTTATTATTATTATTATTATTATTAGGCTGAGTGGAGTGAAAGAATCCAAAACTTGACTAGAAGACATGCTCAAGGCCTTGAGTTCATTTACTGTTTCCAAGGTGGCAGGGAGGTCACGGCAGAGTGACAGGCCTTTATCTGCAAAAAAACTTGCAAATGCCTCATAGCCAATATCCAATTCCCTAGCATTTGGTATACCCTGCAGTAGGGTAGCTAAAGACCGAATTGTCCTAAATAATTGTGCTGGGCGCAATTTCGCAGACTCAATCATGGTCGTAAGATATATTTTCTTAGTGGCCTTGACTGCCACCTCATAGGTTCTCATATTCGACCTATAAGCTGTTCTTGTCACTTCGCTGCGGGCTCAATGCCACTGCCTCTCTAGCTGTCTGAGCCTCCATTTCATCTGCTGTAACCCCAGCGTATACCAGGGCTGCAGCTTTGTACGGGGGGCACAGAGCGCGCCTGGGAGCGATTTCATCAATGGCTGTGGTGAGCCTGCTATGCCAGGACTCCACTAGCTCATCTAGAGAATCGCCAGGGAGCCAAGGATCCCGAAGAGCCATCTGGAACCGCATAGGGTCCATTTGGCTCCGTGGGTGGGCTAAAATACACCCACTGCCGAAACAGGGTTGGAGCGGGATATTCAAGCAGGCCTTCAGGGCATAGTGGTCCGACCACAGCACTGCATCAGCAGTAATGCGGCCCACTGTCATTCCCACTGCAAAGATCAAATCCAGAATGTGTCCAGCCTGATGGGTGGGAGTTGTTACATATTGAGAGAGTCCCAGTGCCGCCATGGATGACACCAGATCCGATGCCAATATGGAGCCCACGTCATCGGCATGGATACCTTGAATAACATGAACAATCAATATTTCAGTAGAAGTGACTTCTGAATGTTCAAAGAATTCCACTGATATAGTGCTATGTGATGAACTACTCAGGTATCTAATCATGTTAGAAAAACCAGATTCAACTAACAATGTCAATTATAATGTACTCATTCTTTTATACTGCTTTTAGGGTTTGAGAGATTTTAGTCTGCAGACAAATGAGTTTCTCAATTAATAGAGAAAAAAACACTGATGACAAGAATAGTACATGCAGGTGCTCTGCAATTTTCTTCCCACATAGGTCTGGCCTGTGCTGAGAGGCTCCTGCAGTTCTGGCTGTGGTTTTCAGATGCACACAGTGCCATCTAGTGGATAAACTGGAAATGCAGGTGAAGATGGTTTCTTCTAAATTGGAGGCAATATTGGTGAGTGTATAGACAGAACATGTTCTGTGACAGAAAGACAGCATAAGAAGAAAAATGTTTATTTATTTTATTCCATATTTCTATCCCATTTGCTTCCACTGAAGTCAAACTGGGACACGTGGCATTATTCAATTTTACCTTCACACAAAAACTCTCAGGTTACCTTGACCTGGTTACCCCAGACAAGCCTAATCTCATCACAACTCAGAAGCTAAGCAGGATCAACTCTGGCAAGTACTTGAATGGGAGACCTTCTTGGAGCCAGGGACAGGTTTTATTCAGCCACCTCTCTGAATATAGAATAATAAAATCACAGAGTTGGAAGGGGCCATACAAGCCATCTAGTCCAACCCCCTGCTTGGTGTAGGATCTGCCTACAGCATCTCTAAGAAGTGTTTGTTCAGCTGCTGCTTAAATTGAGGGGGAGGTCATCACCTCCCTATGTAGCTGATTCCACTGTTGAACAAAACTTACTGTAAAAAAGATTTCCTAATATCCAGCTGATACCTTCCCACCCTTAATATAACCCGTTATTATGAGTCTTATCCTCTGCTACCTATAGGAACAGCTCCCTGCCCTCCTCTAAGTGACAGTCCTTCAGATACTTAAAGAGAGCAATCATGTCCCCTCTCAACCTTCTCTTCACCAGACTGAACATTCCCAAATCCCTCAAACTTTCCTTGGTCTCCAGGACCCTGATCATCCTCGTTGCTCTCCTCTGCACTTGCTCCATTATGTCCACATCCTTCTTCAAGTGAGGTGTCCAGAACTGCACACAATACTCCAGGTGCAGCCTGACCGATGCAGTATACAGCAGGACTAGGACATCTTGTGATCAGGATGTTAGCCTCCGTCAATACACCCTAAGATCACATTAGCCCTTTTTGTTGCTGCATCGAACTGGTTGCTCATATTTAACTTACAGTCCACTTGTTCCTCAAGATCTTGTTCACATGCACTGCTACCCAGAAGTGTATCCGGAATCCAGTATGTGTGTTGCTCATTTTTGTTACCCAGATGTAGAACTCAGCACTTATCATTGTTAAATTGCATTTTGTTCATGTCTGTCCACTTTTCCAGTATGTTCAGATCTTGTTGACTTTTATCTCTAACTTCTGGTAGCTTCACTGCTCCTCCCAATTTGGTGTCATCTGCAATTTTAATGGGTAGCCCCTCCGCACCCTCATCCAAATAATTGATGAAAAATATTGAAAAGTACTGGGCCCAGAATCAAACACTGTGGCACCCCACTGGACACCTCCCTCCATTTAGATGAAATGCCATTGACAGCTACTATTTGAGTGAGGTTCTCTTATCAGTTCCCCATCCACCTATCATAAAGTCCATTCCACAGTCCTCTAGTTTACCCATCAGAACATTATGTGGAATGCTGTAAAGAAACTTTATTGAAATCCAGGTAAACATCAACAGCACTCTCTTGATACAGTAAACTTGTCACTCAATTGAAGAAGGAAATGAGGTTGGTCTGGCAGGACCTTTTGGGGACAAATCTGTGCTGACTTCCCTACTCACATATTGATCCCTTTAAAGTTCGCTTTAGTATTTTTCTTGGAACAGAAGTCAGACTGATAAGCCTGTATCCGCCATGCCCCCAGTAGGGGTCAGTCACCAGAGGTCACCGTTACTCCCAGGTGTATGTGTGCATGTGCACGCACAATTTTTTTACCATTTTTTTTAAAAACCCTCTGTAGTCATGTTGGCCAAGATATCATAATTTGTCCAAGTCTTTCTAGTTTTCTTCATGGCATAGTGGTAGGCCAGGTCTCTTTTGCTGATCCTGTTTACCATATCAGTATACTACACCAACTTTTCTACAAGTATTTTAGTGGTATTGCAGACAATTTCATATCATGGTGGACTGTTTTGTTTACTTTATTGTTCATTTAAGATATATAACTGAAGATATCAGAATTTAAGATGAGAAAAACTATACCTTCTTTAATTCATTTATTGAGAAAATTTATAGAACCACCTTTCTCTTAAAAAAATCAGGACCCAAGGTTGAAAAAAACCCTCTGAAATAGAAGACCAATTGATGCATATCAAATATATTAAAGTGGCCAATATAAACAGTATTAACAGCCTGAAAGCACTTTCCTTTTTGTCCAGACTCAAACTGTACTCAGAGTTCTAAGAAATGATTATCTTACTGCCTCATCAAAAAGCCAGGGATGTCAGAGCTTCCTGACCTCTTCTGAGAGTCTGTTAAACAAATATAAAGCAGGGAATGAGAGGCAATCCTTCACCTGTGTCAGCCCTAGTTCACAAAAGGATGTAGGGTTACCAGCAACTTAAACTGTGCCAAAAGCAGGGACATTAGATATGTGCCTGGACCCAGAAAATAGTAGGCACTGAAAGGACTTTAAGGGATTTCCTATCTTCTTTTAGGCTTTAAGAAATTTTCATTTTGTACAGTGCTTAGTTGGGTTGACATGTCTGTGTAGCAAAATACCCGAAGACTTTGAGAGAGGGTCCAGGAGAGGGTGGGGTTTGGGGAGGAGAGGGGCCTCAGCATGACACAATGCCATAGAGTCCAGTTGGTCTCTGCCAGCTGGAAATAAGCTGTAAAAGTGGGAGAACTCCAGGCCCCACCTGGAGGCTGGCAACTCTAAATGCTAGGGTTACTAACTTCAAATTGGGGCTTGGGGTTGTAATTCTTCTGGTGATCTCCAGACTACATAAGACAGTTCCCCTGGAGAAAATGGCTGCTTTGGAGAATGGACTCTATAGCATTACACCCTGCTAAAGCCCCTCCCTCCCTAAACCCTCCTGAGCCCCCCTCCCCCCAAAAAATGTCTGGTACTTCCCCACCCAGAGCTAGCAACCCTAAGTCATGTGTGTGTGCCTTCTTCCTAGCCAGGAAGGGTCTACTAAAACTGACCACTTTAATTTGTCTTCTGAGTTTCATTTCTCATAAGTATGAATTCCTTCAGTGTACTTGTTTGAATAGCTATGTAAGAGCATCATAACCTAATTTATCCTTTCATAACTGGAAATGAAAGGTGGTGGGAGGCAGAACTGAAGAGCTGACTATTCCTCCAGGCTCTGTTTGAGGTCACAGAGTTTCTTTGTGACTGAAGTGTGAAAATATTCAAACTTTCCCTCAGCACAGTGGGGTTCAAATCTATATATTCAAATGTTAAATTTATTGAACTTTCTGTGTTCTGATACTTGATGAAGATTCTGTATTTCATTCTTCTGAAATGCAAGAATGTGGCTTGCAATGGAGATTATTAGTTTAAAAGGACTTCTTTAATGTTAAACTGAAAACATTAAGCTTTCCTGAATCTTCAGTACATTATAAATCCCAAACTCCTAATTTGGTCTTGGACCAATATTTGATAGGCAGCATAATTCTGCAATTGGCTCTGTACTGGATACCGTCACTGAGTCTGAGAGAAGGATTAGAACACTCATTTATACTGTTAGCCAAAATGGCTTTTCAAGTTAATTTGGGGGATTTTAGTCAATTAAGCAAGATGGCAAAAAATAGTGCGGGATCAATAACCTATGTATGCCATAGTTGGTATCTCCCAGGAGCCCTTAAGTCAATGATGAGATATTGGGTATAAATAAATTGCCCCCCCCCCCCCGTTGGAATGAAGAGGTGACACAATGTGTTGGATAAAACCGAGCCGCTTTATTGAACATAACTTGAACGAACTAGAATGGCAAGGGCTATAGGCCTAACAGGACAAGCCCTGGGGTCAACCCCAGGACCCCACCTTGTCCTGGAAGGGTGAGCCACCCTGCCCCCAGCACGAGCCCCATATATTCTGGCTGGTGCTGAGCAGCCAGGCCCAAACTCCACCTCCACCTAGGCCAGCATCAATCCCCCTGGAAAGATCCGCCCCGGTGAGGCTTTGTCGTGATCTCCACTCTCAGCATTGAGCCGTAAAGTCCATCTGCAGTTCATACAGACCACCTGCACCAACTGGTGCTGAGCCATAGGTGGTCCCCTGAAAACACTGTAGCCCATACCTCATCACGCCCAGCGACCAAACTCCTCCCAAACTTCCTAACACTATCGAGCAGTACAAGGTAGGCAAAAACCAAATTCACATAGGCCAATTCTGTGAAAATGAAAAAAATTCCTACCTGGCCCCTAATAAGGGGACCGGTAAAACCTGTACTGCATAGGGTGGGCCGAGAGCCGCAAAAGAACTGTGCATTGCTGGGCGTGGTCGAGGCTTTTATAGCCCCAACACCACACCCCCTTGCAGTTTCCCAGATGCCTGGGATGATGGGGCCAGCCTTTCCTCCTTCTGGGTCGGCAACAGCGGCCCCCAGCCAAACGCTGGCATTGCCAGCCTGGCTGGGAGGGGCCAACTTGTCCCCCCCCCAGTCAGAACACAATGTGTTGGATAAATCCGGGCTGCTTTATTGAACATAACTTGAATGAACTAGAATAGCAAGGTATAGGCCTAACAGGACAAGCCCTGGGGTCAACCCCAGGGCCCCGCCTTGTCCTGGAAGGGCGAGCCACCCTGCCCCCAGCATGAGCCCCATATATTCTGGCTGGTGCTGAACAGCCAGGCCCAAACTCCACCTCCACCTAGGCCAGCATCAATCCCTCTGGGAAGATCCCCCCCGGTGAGGCTTTGTCATGATCTGCACTCCCAGCATTGAGCCGTAAAGTCCATCTGCAGTTCATACAGACCACCTGCACCAACTGGTGCTGAGCCATAGGTGTTCCCCTGAAAACACTGTAGCCCATACTTCATCCTGCCACCGCCAATGCCAAACCTCTGCTTAGACATTAGCGCCCACCGGATGGCCCCAGAGCCGACCACAGCCCCTGCCTTAGCTCGTACAAAAAGGCCCGGTTGTCCAATTCTGATAAATGAACCCCATCCGGCCTATACAAGTTGGCATTCTCAACCCGTATGGCTGGATGGGGAAGGAATAAGCCTAAGCCCCCTTCTATGGCCTTCTGCAAGGCCCGATTGGCCTTGTGTCTGGCGTGTTCCATCCCCCCGGGGTACAGGGCGGACTGCCAGACGCTACTTGGCAAAATTGCCGACCACACCAAAAGAACTCCTGGCCATCTCCGCTTAATGGCCTGCAGATCCTCCTGCGCCTGCAACGAAAGGGCCTTCCCTTTCATAAATCCAAGATCATTACCACCCAAGTGTATAACCAGGATGTGCAGAAGAGGCCGCCTCCTCCCACAGAACAACAGTGGCATGATCCCCAGCCAACACAGGCCCCGGCGACCCAGCCACTCAACCGTTGCCCACTCGCTGAGACCCAGCTGGGTGCCAACTGCCGATCTCCTGGCCTGGTGGGCCACCCAGAACATCGTACTGTGCCCACAGATGAGGATCCGATGCCTCTCCCTACGAGCCATAGCACCTGGAAAACAGAAAAACGTCACAACCCGGAAAATACATGCCAACAGGCAACAAAACTGCAAACCTGCTCCCACGCACTCACTGAAAGACCAATGGGCGCACATATGATTTGTAGACTGCTGACCGCCACCAGCCCATTCTCTGTATAGCAGGGGGGTGTATCCCATCGCTGCCGCCGTGGATACGGCTCCAATTTGAAAAGAATGTGTTCCATATTTGACACCCCCTAACCCCAACTCCACCGGTGCCTTACCTGTCACTGCCCAAAATTGATATTTTGTAAGGGGGGAACCCTCATCATGACAAAACAAGGGGCCATTGCCCTCCCCCCTGAGTGGTATATACTGCTCCAGGGCCTTGACTGGGCACAACTCTGGCGATACACATTGGCTGATCGTAATGACTGTGCCCCTCTGATGCTGGTCCATTTTGGACTGCCGTACCGTCAGCCGAACCTGCCCCCCTACAAATTTAACATCACTGGCACACAGAGCCCGGTCAGAATTGTCCTTTTTCGACTGCACCACCAACTCACTGATCCGAAGTGCACCGAAAAAGGTAACCAAAGAGGCCGCATGAAAAAGGGAGGCCTCAAAGGAAGATGAACATATGTCGGGCCAAACCCTATAAAGCCCCTTCAGCATCCGCCCGTGGCCCTCACTCTCTCACCCAACTCTCCAGCATCTTCCTAACTCTGAAATTGCCAGTGCCCTCAGAAAGGCTCTGCACTTTATTAATAAAGGAAAGTGCAGCCAATTGACCCTTAATTGACTTAAGCCCTAACCCTCTGTCTTTCTGGTAAATGCAAAATTGTATAATGTGTGCAATAGGGACCGGCCAGCTATCCGGAAGCCCAGCAGCCCTCCTAAAAACCCAAAACTGCAGGTCTGCCCTTTCATAGGCTTTTTGAGTACTCGGTGCCAATGCTAAATTAATTGTCCTACCGGTTTCAGCCTCCCAAGCTGCCAAAATTCCAGTGGCATTCGCACTAGCCATGGGTCTGTTTCCGGAGCAAGCTGATAAAAACGGTCGATCTGTTGGCGAGATAGAGCGTCTGCCACCCCATTGCACACTCCCGGAACATGCCTTGAAGAAATAGAATGTTCAACCAGAGGCATCGCAATGTAAATGCTCGCACCAAATTCATAACCAATGCTGATTTGGATGACAAAGAGTTGATAACATGTACAACAGCTATGTTATCACACCAGAAAAGGACTGTATGGTTAGCCAGCTGCTCCCCACAAAGCCAAACAGCTACTACAATGGGAAAGAACTCCAAAAAGGTGAGGTCACGACAGAGCCCACTGGCCAACCATGCTGTGGGCCACTGCTTGGCGCACCATTGTCCCTGAAAATATACTCCGAATCTGGTGGCGCCCGCTGCATCCAAAGATATCTGGAGCTCTGCTTCGATCTTTAAGTCATCTCACCAAAATGAAATTCCATTGAAGGATTCCAAAAATTCATCCCACACCTCTAGGTCCCTCCACATGCCTGCGGTCATTCGAACTCTATGGTGAGGGAGACGCAGGGCCCCCATGGCATCACATAGCCGCCTCACGAAGGCCCTCCCTGGAGCTACAACTTTGCACGAAAAGTTGAGATGCCCCACCAACTGCTGAAGCTCAAGCACCGACACCTTGCGCTGCTTCTTAAGAGAAGCTAATCGAACTCTAAGACCCCCCCACTTTATCTGCAGGCAGCCATGAAGCTTGCTGCACGGTATCAATCTCAGTGCCTAAAAACGTAAGCACTGAGCTGGGGCCCTATGTCTTTTCATGTGCTAATGGCACTCCAAGCTCCCGCACCAGACCCTCAAATGACAACAATAACCTGACACATTGCCCGGATCCTGCAGGGCCAACAAAAAGGTAGTCATCCAAGTAGTGAACAGTATCACTTAACCCCGATCTGGCCCGAAGCGGCCATTCCATAAAGGAACTAAACCGCTTAAAAGTGGCACAGGACACTGAGCATCCCATGGGTAGGGCCCTGTCCATATAATACTTCCCCTCAAAGGTAAAGCCCAGCAGATTAAAGTCCTCTGGGTGTAATGGCAAAAGGCGAAATGCGGACTTAATGTCACATTTTGCCATTTCAGCCCCCATACCACAACCCCGAACCACTTTGACCGCTTGATCAAATGAAGTGTACCTGACATAACAGAGAACGTCTGGAATGGAATCGTTCACTGATCCGCCCTTGGGGTAGGACAAGTGGTGTGTCAAATGGTATTCCCCTGGCACTTTTTTCAGTACCACCCCCAAGGGGGATACCTGTAAAGTGGGTACTGGCAGAGCCTCAAAGGGGCCAAGGACCCTCCCCTCCACACACTCCTTGGCTATTTTTGCCCTCACCACATGTTCCATCCCTACTACTGAACGTAGGTTAGGGGCCAAACAAGATACTCTAGGTCGCTGGTATGGAATCCGAAAACCGTAGGTAAAGCCTTCCAGTAAATAGGCCCTCTCAGCCACCAGGGGATAATTGCCCAGCAACTGCTTAAGTACCTTCAGTCGTATAGGACTGGGTCCCTTTTCCAGGTGGTTGCTGGTTGCTCCCTCCCCCCGAGGCATTTGGCACCAGCCTTGGTTTTAGATTTACTGCAGGTCGAAAAGGCATGTGACCCCACCCCCCGCATAGCGGGCACTCATGCTTAAATTTACAGGTCCGCCACACTGCGGGCACCTACACCAATCTGTTGCTTATGTACCAGATGACCACTATCAGCCCTATCGCCTATATTAGTCTTCGCTGGGGACATCAACTGCAGCCAGAGCTGCTGATTAATCTGATCCCAAGGAAGCCCTGGGTTGACTGCGGCCCTCATCCTGAAAGCCTTGTCATATTGCAACCAAGCCGCGCCGACAAAATCAGTATATGCATGGTACACTATGTCACAATACTGAAAAAGCGCTGCCGCCCCAAAAGGCTGCACCCTTGCTATAACCCCTGCGTAGATCAAGAAGCCTGGCAGCCAATTGGCCCAGGTTCTGTCTACCTTTCTCCGCTTTCGCTTTTCCTTCTCCTTGTCATCTAGGTTCTCCTTATCCTTCTTTTCCAGTTCTCTAAAGAGATGACTAAAGACATCCACATATTCACCCCTCAAAATCTTATCCCGTGTAGCCACTTCAAGGTGATTATCCAATGGCACTGCAGTGTCACAATACGGAAGCACTTGAAAAGGTATGGACCCATAAGGATTTGGGGGGTATCTCCACATACCCCATGGATAACCTGGCCACCCCCCGTGCTGTGGCACCCCTGGTGCTGCCTGTGAAGCAGAGGCACTTTGCGAAACCACAAAAGCGGCTGCTTGCAAAGAACCCTGTGCAGCGGAACCTGCACAACTCTGGCCTTGCGGCGATACATGCCCATGATGGCCCCGCCAGACACTGATGTTTCAAAGGCCCAGACTGCCCAGCCATTATCACTGCCCCACCTGATGTACTTGGGGGCACTGTCAATTGTGAGTGGCCCCAAGGATCCCAAGGCCACGCCTGAGGCTGGTGTTGCAATGGGGGCTTACCAACATCCTCCGAGGGGGTGTCTGCCACTGCCACAGACGAAGCCGGCTGCCCGACTTCCTCCACTGCTCTTTGTGCCATGGGCTCCCCACCGGGCAACTCTACTGTATCAGTGCCATCCTCCTGGTCCAATTCCTACCTCATGTTCGCACCGACAGCTCCGCCCTGTAATGCAGAAAGACAGGCCAGAACCTCCTTCTCAAAAGTCAACCTGGATGACCGTCCCATTGCCCTATGGCACCCTTCCCATATAGGAGCCCCACAGTACTCCGCTGTTGCTGTAAAACCTCCAACTGGCCCCTAATGGCCTGCCTTAACTGGGCCTCCTGACCCTCTTCCCCTGAGGGGCTGGGTTGCTGGCCCCACTTCCTTGCGGGCCTGGTGGGCTGCTTCCCCTTCAAGGGACCCTGACCCTTCTTGGGAGCCATATCCCAACCACCCCAGTCGCTGTTCTGTGGCAGATGGCACACCGACCCACCAAAGGAGGCCAAACTAAAAGCAACAAGGGAGCAGGCCTTCTCGATTACAGCACCCTACTGGTGGAACCAGCTACCAGAAGAGGTGAGGGCCCTGCGGGGCCTTAATCAGTTCCGCCGGGCCTACAAGACCATCCTCTTCCAGCTGGCTTTTAAAGGTGGAACTATTGTATCATTGCCATGAAAACTATGTTTATATGCATATACCAAAACTGTAGCACCATATCATTACTGTGGTTTTAAATTATTAGTTTAAATGCTGTTTTAAATGTAATTGTACCTTTAATTGCTATGAATTTTATTGCTGTATTACTGTAATGATGTGTTTATGTCATGTAAGCCGCCCTGAGCCTGCTTCGGTGGGGAGGGCGGGATATAAATTAAAAATCATTATTATTATTATTATTATTATTATTATTATTATTATTATTATTATTATTATTATTATTATATGGCAGCCCCCTTCTCTAAGGGGACCCGAGGGTTGCCCAGGCCTGCCTCTAACCACCCCTGAACCACCCTAAAATAGCAGTGGGTGTAAGGAGGGGGGGTGGCAACCCCACAACAACCCCCCTGTACACTTATCAATTAAGGGGGACCATGATCCCCAATCCGCCCACCCCAGGCACTCCCGTGAAACTGGTATGGGGGGGCTATCTGGCCAAGCCCCACAACCCATGTCCCCTTTGCCTCCTCCCCCATCAAGGGCCCAGCATCCAAACTCCCATTGCCCTGGGACCGCTGTCTGCCATTGCAGGCTGCTTCAAACAGCAGCCGCATGCGCAACCGCTCATCCACCCCAACCACCACTCGGTCTTCGAGCCAAGGCTCAAGCCCGGCCCAGGAGACTCCTAAAAATGCAGCTCTCCTCGCTGAGAGCCGCAAAAGAACTGCACATTGCTGGGTGGGGAAGGTGCTTTTATAGCTCCAACACCATGCTGTCAGACACTGGAGAATATTATTGCTGTGTTATAATAAATATGGTTGAAATGCAATATGTATCTTGACATGACTAACTCCATTTTGAGCATTTACTACGAACCCTGAAACAGAGACCTTGCATATCAAAGTAGTTATAGAGATGTTACTAATCCCTGCTGTGAATTCCTCTGAATAGCACTAACAAAAGCAACAGTCCTTTGAAGATAGCATGCCTCAAGAAGAGCCAGCAGGGCTCCTCCATGAGAAGAGGAACCACAGAGATAAGGGGAAGGGAAGGTGTTACATGTGCCTCAGAAGTGTGAGAATGTAGTATTGTTTAGAAACTCTTTGATGTAAACGGTTTAAAGCTGTGCCTTTCCCGCCAACTGCTATCAGTTCCAATACTCCTGTGTCCAGAACCTTGAGATATCAAATAAACGCTTTAACATTTGCAACAAATAGAAGTCCGTTTACTTTGAACCTCCATCGTCTGACATACGCCCCCTCGCAGTTTCCTGGATGCCCAGGATGATGGGGCCAGCCTTCCCTCCTTCCGGGTCAGCAACAGCGGCCCCCAGCCTATTGCTGGCGTTGCCAGTCCGGCTGAGAGGGGCCAACTTATATTTATTAAAGGAAACACAAGCATACAAGAGAAAAAAACATACATTCAACACACAGTTCAGACCTAAGAAAAATAGTTGGAAATAATAGGGAGGTTTACAGTAGCAGGAGTATCATTGGTAGGTAATACATTACCTGTCCATTTGAGAAGCAGAGAACCTGAGTGAAGGAAGGGGAGGGGGAAACCTGTGAGATGACCAGTGTCACATGGTCAAGAACCCAAACTGATCAGGAGAGGGGGTGGCTCTTCCAGCAAGGCAGCAGTCAGAAAAGAGTCATACCTGAATAGCAGAAGGATCTGTCTTAAGTAGCCAAATTTGTGACCTGAGGCATGATCCCGTGATGGGATATCCTGACAAGTTAATGGTCCCCAGGAAATTTAACAATAGAACTCAGAGAGTAATTAATTTTTCTCTGAGTAGAAACATACACTAACATAAAGAAAACTGGAATGGACAATTTAGGATCTGATGGTTTGCTGTAGTGACATCTCTTGGGGAATAATGGAAGACAAAAGGGATTGGGAGAGGAGTAGCAAGAGGAATGGCTGATGCTCCTTGGAAGGTGAAGAGATTAATCCAACAATGGTCTGTTATCAGAGGTGCTATTTGAATGGGTGGCAGGAAGACTCCTTTGTCCACAAACACTTGTTACAATTGCCTCATGCTAGTTTCTTTGTCTCTAACTGGGCAGCCAGCATCTGCATAACCAAAGCTTTATGTAGGGACCCTGAAATGTAGTATGGTGGTGAAGACATTTCATGCCTGCTACAGGAAAAATAGAGAGTTGTTTTGAAACTCTCAAGAACATGGTTGTGACTCTGTGAAGATATGGTATGTACTGTCTACTAAGACTTGCAGCTGTTCTCCAACTCAGCAAAATGGCTGCACATTGAAAAGGGAGGGGATAAAAAGCTTGTTTTATCTGTAACCCAAAGTGACAGCTTGAGGTAGGAAGAAGAGAGGGAAAATAATCTGGGTGTATTTTACATATACCCCTTTGGTGTTTCTTGTTAAGTCTGACCAGCTGAGAGTAGAATCCTGATTTCCCCCCATAAAACACTTTGCTTGCTACAGAATAATTTTTTTTCAGCATGAGGAAATTTCCCATTTGCAGTGACGATCAGGCAGCCAATTAATCAATGGGCTGTCTGGATGTTTGCAGGAACAGGCTACTTGCAGGTGGCTGATACAGATTCTCAGTTGACCAACTGATGGCTTCAAGTAGACTCTTCCTGCAAATACAAACAAACTTATGAACACCCAAATGGCCTGCTGATTAATTAGCTGCCTGATCCCTACTGGTAAATAGAAAATGAGCCAAGGTTGGTGGTGTTTGAACATCCCTGTCATTCATATGGATGCTTACGGGGATGCCTGTGTCTGTAGCAGTTGGTGAGGTAGTTCATTAGATACAAAAGCTCCCTACCATTGAGTAGTTGTTTGAGGGAGTTGGACCTGATACCCTTGGGAACCACTATATAACTCTGGATAAGCTCACATTGCCAAATGCCCAGTATGGATGTGAGCCATGGTGTCAGTGGAGTCTTGCATCCCATGCCTTAGTGATTGTCCAGAGAGGATATTAGATCCCATTCCTCTTCATTCACTGCCCAGTAACAGAAATATCTTCACCTCTATTGGACAACCTTTCTGGTCTATGTTGTACAGCATATTAAATGTGTTTTTGAAGGCTCCATGTTTATTTATTTTATTAGACTTACACAAGTGAGCTCAAGGCATTTACATAATAAACATTAAAACATATAATCTAAAAACCAAACTTAAAACAATCAGAACAAGATGGCAACTAAAACAACTTCAAAGCAGTCCATAGTGCCTCCTGCAAGATGTGAAATTATGAGCCTTTGAAATGCCAGAAATGAGACTTTGTTTCCTCTCTGTCAAACATTCATATATTGCTGATCACACAGATGTTTTAATATATAGAATTGTTTTTTAAAGTAATTTTTCCCCATTTTGGTCTTAATAGTGATTATTGTATTAGCACATTAAAGAACTGCATGTCACAAACACAGATATGGATAGAAATCTGATGGTCCTGGTCAAACAGGAGTGATTTACTATATTGTTTATCTAGAAAGATTGTTATCTACTGGGTAGATCAGTTTGTTCCATCTTCTGAATGATGAATGCAAGTGAATATAGATTACTTTCTTTGCATGGATATTTTTCTCTGAGATCAGTCTGTGAATCAACAGGTTCAAAAGAACTCCTTTCCATGCAAAAAAAAATCAGTCTTCAAGTGTTTCCAAACAGTAGTTTATACAGAGCTTATTGTTTTTAAAAGTAACACAGCCAAAGAAGCATAAGACATAGGGGAATACTAAAATAAACATTAACTTTCCCTAAGGGGTTTCTATTGTGCTAGGTGAGTAAGAGAACATAATCTGAGGCAATTCTCAAAGTATGCTGAAAACAGTATCGATGATATAATCATTTATAATCTTAAAAACATTGCAGGTGAACTGCAATTGTTGTTACCACATATGTTCACTTTCACATGTATCCTTAGACGTGTGTGGATTCTCTAACTTGGGTCTAGGACACTCACCCAGAACCACAAGCAATCTGAGGGAACTGAGTTCAGTATCAGGGGGTAACATCTTCCCACTTCCACAGCCTGGCTAGCTTGGAAAACAGACACACTTGCCAATGAGTAGGGAGCAGAGCATGTGATTTAGCCACGCCTCTGGTTCAGTAGAAATTCTGTACCACAGAATGGTCATGAGGAAGAGTAGGGAAGAGAGGTATTTAAAGAAGGGGAAAGGAGAGTTTTTAAGAGAAAAAGGCGTGGACAATGAAGAGGTTTATCTATCCTCTATCTGTTGAGCTGTTTAGAGTATTTTGTCTGTTGATCATCTAAACAGAGATTCAGTGTAGAAGGCCTTTAGGCAGAACTTCCAAAAGTTCCAAGGAAATAGTAAGATATACTGGTTCCCAGGGCTTTTTTTTTTTTTTTTTTTTTTTTTTTTGAGCAGGAACACACAGGAATGCAGTTCCAGCTGGCTTGGCATTAGGAAATGAGTCCCTGCTGGGTTTTTTCTACAAGAGAGAGAGAGACCAATCTGCTGGTTCCAGAAGAGAAGAGTGGAATTGTCAGTAAAAGGAATAAAGCCAACCTGACTTTTTGACTTCAGTTAAATTTTATACTCAGGAAGACTTGACCTTGCTCATGAAATTACATTGATAGAGCAAGCCCCTATGGTGATGGGTAGGCATGCAGATGTAACATCTGTGAATCAGGCTTTTTTGCCATATATTAGCATAGCCTAAGGAAAGCCTTGACCTCACCTTCTGCAAAGCATGGCATTGTTAACTCCTAAAATGTCTGTCAAAGTGAATTTAGCCAAGATGGAGTCAAGGCAGGCAGTACATATCTGGGAAGGTAATCGCTGGTAATATTACCAACATCTGGGAAGAGTAAAATGTGCATCAGACTACTCAGATAAGGATTTTGTGAATGATGTACAAAGAATCATGCTAAATTTGACCGCAGCAATCACAATCAAAAATAGCCCAAAGGTATGCTTGGATTTACCACACTAAGGCTGTGATCACACACACTAAGTAATCCCATTCCATTTTTTTTTTTTTTGTTTAATAATAATCTTTTTATTTTCTCCAAAACCCAAGAGCACAAATGAAATACAAACAAAGCCAACAACTACCACCACCACAACAAAACTAAACAAACAACATAACATAAATTAGGATGGAGAATGCAGCTTCCATACATTCAATAATACACAACCCTATATCTTTTTTACAATTACTTTTAACCCCATTTCTCTCAACATATTAACTTACTAACCTTTTAACCGGCTTCATTCACTAAATAAATAATAAGTACATCCACATACCATTATTACATTTGCATATCCTATAATAGGGCAATAACCCATTCCTTAGTTTACATTAATTCTGTTCTGTTCACAAAATATTTGGCAAAAGAAAAAAAAAACCCAAAATCATTCATCCTCTTTCTCTCTCTTCCCCATCTCCCTCCTTCCTTCCTTCCTTCCTTCCTTCCTTCCTTCCTTCCTTCCTTCCTTCCTTCCTTCCTTCCTTCCTTCCTTCCTTCCTTCCTTTCTTTCTTTCTTTCTTTCTTTCTTTCTTTCTTTCTTTCTTTCTTTCTTTCTTTCTTTCTTTCTTTCTTTCTTTCTTTCTTTCTTTTCTGAAGGGTTCCATAATTTTTAATAATTGGTCTGTTAAGACTTTGCTCCTCGTCTCCTTACCCATTTTTCTATTGACGGTATCAGCTCTGCAGCATATGACATCCTGCTTTGCAGAGGCTGCCAAGCTATTCGGCCTAGAAGTTAGTCTGAAGAAGACAGAAGTTCTCCACCAGCCTGCACCCCAGGAAGATTATCACCCTCCCTGCATCACTGTGGGTGAATCAGTACTGAAGACAGTCCAGCAGTTCAGCTACCTGGGGTGCATCATCTCCTCAGATGCCAAGATTGACAAGGAGATTGACAACAGGCTGGCAAAAGCAAACCGTGCATTTGGCCGACTCACAAAAGAGTGTGGAGCAACAAGCATCTGAAAAAAGGCACAAAGATCAATGTTTACAAAGCGGTTGTGATGACAACCCTCATCTACGGCTCCGAATCGTGGGTTTTATACTGTCATCACCTGCGACTCCTTGAGCGCTTTCATCAGCGCTGCCTTCGCACCATCCTCAACATCCACTGGAGGGACTTTGTGACCAACACTGAAGTCCTCAAGAGGGCGGAGGTTACAAGCATCGAAGCACTGCTGTTGAAGACGCAGCTGTGCTGGTTAGGGCATATTTCTAGGATGGAAAACCACCGCCTTCCCAAGATTGCTCTGTATGGCGAACTTTCCACCGGCCATCGAAATAGAGGGGCATCAAAGAAGAGGTACAAGGACTCCTTGAAGAAATCCCTTGGCACCTGTTGCATCAACCATCACCAGTGGTCTGACCTAGCCTCAGATCTCAAAGCATGGAGGCACACCATCCACCAGGCTGTCTCTTCCTTTGAGAACACACGCAGAGCTGGTCTTGAGGACAAAAGGAGATTGAGGAAGAATCGCACTGCTACAGCACCAACCCCAGATCAGACTTTTCCCTGCAGCCACTGTGGCCGGATCTGCCTGTCCCGCATTGGTCTTGTCAGCCACCAGCGAGCCTGCAGCAGACGTGGACTACTGCACCCTTCTTAAATCTTCGTTCGCGAAGTCAAGCCGAGAGAGAGACTATAGTCTTCCTTCTGAGAAGGATACTTTTTATTATGGACTGAAGTACCCTTATATGGATCCTCTATTTCTTCCTCTGCATCCAAGGACTCCATTTCTGTTACTACTGGCAATGCATCACTTGCACCATGTGAAAAGTCTTTTTCTTGTTTTTGTTCCAAAACCTCTTGAGGTCTCAAACTATAAATTACCTGTTCCAGCTCAGGACTAACTTTCCTTCATTAATCACTTGAGTTGTCTTATCTACCTCCACTATTTGATTCGCAACCTTCATTTTAATATCCAGAGGTTTGAAAGACTCTCAAGCCCAGAATCTCTTCCTTAGTTCCTACTATTTGTTCCTGTAGGCCATCCATTTTTAAATGTAATCCACCCATCTGCACTGCAAGATCCACCTGCATCTGATTCAGTACTGTCCTAAAATAAATTTGGATATTTTTTGATCAGGTCCTGAAATATTGTAGGCCCCAATGATTTTGGAGCACCTAGTGAGGCTGCTGTCTTGACTAACATATTCATTATTTTAAGTATTCTATTTTTAACCTTATTTGTATTAGTATTCAGGGAGGGGTGTTTTCCTTACTAATTCATCTTGATTGTACATACAGTATGTCACAGAAGTGAGTACACACCCTCACATTTTGTAAATATTTAAGTATATCTGTTCATGTGACAACACTGAAGAAATGCCACTGGGTGTAACGTACTCAGCCGGGAGACGCAAATAGGGCAACATTCTTTATTAGGAGCACGTTGCAAGAGAGGGAACACGCGGGCCGGGTCCCGCTTATGTACATTCCCCGGTACAGCCTACTGGACAGGACAGGCCAATCCTGACCTGTTAAACTTCCCGCCACAGCTGGTGATTGGTGGGGGGTTCCGCGCCCCGCACTGGAGCGCCTGGGACAGCCCAGTCGCCTCTGCGCATGGGTAGCTGATGATACACTACACCCCTCGCCCCCCTGGTTAATGTACATAGTCCTTGAGATACACGGGAGGTCGGCGCTCCCTGGTGGACCGTCTTGGGGGGTCCTGTGGGGGAGGCGCGGCTTCTGCTGCTGGTGTGTCTGTGGGCGGTGGTGCGGCCGGAGGCTGCTGGTCTGGTTCCGCGGGTCTTTCGGGCTCTGCTGGCCCGGCCGCTTCGTGCGTCGGTATCAAGGGAGTTGGGGCCACGTCCTCTGGTCGGCCCCTGGTTGGCTCTTCCCCGGGTCTCACCTCTTCAGTGTCCGCTGGTTCTTCTGGTAGCATGCGGCGGCGTAGCTGGTCGATGTGCCGCCGTACGACCTGGCCCCCCTCGGTTGATATATCGTAGTGGTGGGACCCCGTGACCCGTAGCACTCGGCCCGCCATCCATTCGGGGCCCCTCGCATAGTTCCAGGCGTATACCAGATCGCCTGCAAAGAAACCCCTGGCCGCGTCCCAGACCTCGGGGTTCTCGCAAATGTCAGAAGCCCTGTCGGGGTGTAGCCTGTCCAGCCGGGTTATGAGCTTGCGCCCCATGAGGAGTTCCGCCGGGCTTACCCCCGTGACAGGGTTGGGAATCACCCGGTTGTCAAACAGGAAAGCCGCCAGTCGGTGTTCCCAATCCCCCTGTACGATCCGGCTAAGGGCTTCTTTTGTAGTGCGCACCATGCGCTCTGCCTGATCGTTGGTGGCCGGATGGAACGGGGTGGACCTTATGTGTTTGATCAGGTACCTCTGGAGAAACGCCTGGAATTCCCCAGAGGTGAAGGCCACCCCGTTGTCTGAGACAATAGTGGCTGGAATGCCGTGGGTGCATAATGCCCTGCGCAGTGCCCGGATGGCGGAGGCTGAGGACGTGGACGCTACAGGAAAGACCTCCAGCCATTTGGTGTAGGCGTCCACGATTATCAGGAAGACCTGCCCCTGGAATGGCCCCGCAAAGTCGAGGTGGAGTCTCGACCATGGCTTTCTGGTGGACTCCCACCATGTGGTGGGGGGCGCTGGGAGGTTCGGGCCGCGACTCCTGGCATGCCTGGCACCTTCGGACCCAGCTCTCGATCTCCCCATCCATCCCCGGCCACCAGACGTAGCTCCTGGCTAAGGCCTTCATTCTGACTATGCCGGGGTGGGTCTCATGTAGGGACTCCAGAACACGCTTTTGTAGCGGGGGCAGGACCACCACCCTACTTCCCCATAAGAGGCACCCTTTGTGGGCTGCTAGTTTCTCCCTCCTGGTTTTATATGGTTTGAATTCTTCCCCCATGTTCCCTTCTGGCCAACCCCTCACCACCCAGTCGAGCACCCGTGCCAGTGTCTTGTGTTTCTGAGTGGCCTTGGCGACCTCCGCTGCGTGGAGGGGTTGCTCCGGGAGGCTCTCCACTAGCATGACATGGTGTGCGGGGGCAGGGTCTGGACCCACTTCAGGTAGCGGCAAACGGCTGAGCGCATCCGCGTGGCCCATGGACTTGCCTGCTCGGTGGACCAGTGTGTACATGTAGGAATTTAGGAACTGGTTCCACCTCAGTACCCTCTGGGACAGTATTTGTGGGGTTTGGCGGTCCGGCGCTAGCAGACCCAAGAGCGGCTTGTGGTCGGTGGCGATCGTGAACCTCCGCCCATAAAGGTAATCGTTGAACTTGTGTACCCCCGCTACTATGGCCAGAGCCTCTTTATCAATCTGAGCGTAATTGCGCTCTGCCGGCATTAGCGTGCGGGAGTAATAGGCTACTGGCACCTCCCTCCCGTCCGGGAGTTGGTGCCCCAGGACTGCGCCCACCCCGTATGGTGATGCGTCACAAGTCCGGGGCGGCGATCAAAACATTGTCGAAAAATGGTTGGACTCCGGGGATTCCTTTAAGGAGAGCGTCCATTATGCTTTGGAAAATCCCCGGAGCCACGCTCACCCCGAACTGTAGTCTCCGCACCCTGAAAGCCCCCCTGTGTGTGACAATGGTTTGGGCCTCTGCCGTTTTTTCATCTACCGGGAGCTGCTGGTAGGCCTGTGCCAGGTCCAGCTTCCCGAAGATCTTTGACCCTGCTAGGGCTGCCAGAACATGGCTCACTACCGGTACTGGGTACGGATTGTCTTGAAGTGCCCTGTTTATGGTGCACTTATAGTCAGCACAGATCCGCACCTCCCCGTTAGGCTTGACCGGTGTGACTATCGGGGCCTCCCACGTGGCGTAGTCTACTGGCTCCAGTACCCCTTGGGCCATTAGCCGGTCCAATTCAGCCTCTATCTTGGGCTTGAGGGCGAAAGGAACCCTTCTGGCCTTGAGCCTGATTGGTCGGACTGTAGGGTCCAGTGGTAGGGAGATGGCTGGCCCCTTGTAGCTCCCCAGGGACCCATCGAACACGTCGGGGAACTCGCGGCATACCTCCCCGAACCCAGTGGTGGATAGGATTTGCCCCACTCCTTCCAGCCGTATTCCCAGGGGTTTGAACCATGCCAGACCTAGTAGGGTGGTAAGCTGGCGCTGGACCACCAGGATGTCCAACGGCCCCCTAAAGGACCCCCGCTCAACATGCACCCGGGCCCACCCCGCGACCTGCACCGGGTTCTTCTGAAAGTCTCTTAGAACAAAGTCCGCCGGTCTTGTCTGAAACCGCTGCCCGGGACACAGATTCCTCAGGGTCTCCTCCGATATAATGGAAATGGAGGAGCCCGAGTCCACCTCCATTTGGCATGGGGCTCCCTCTATTTTGATTTTGTTAGGGACGCTCAGGGGCAAGTTCAGTACCTGCAAGGTCATGGATGCAGTGGAGTGGAACTCCGCGGACTCTTGGTGGGTGGCCGGCCTCCGACGGCTGGGCCTGGTCTGGCAGGCCCTCGCGATGTGGCCGGTCTTCCTGCAGCTCCGGCAGTCCCAGGTCCAGTACTGGCAGTCCCGTCTGTCGTGGGGGTCGCTGCAGCTGGCGCACTTGGGGGCTAGAGACCTCTACGACGCTGGGGGACGTTCCGGCGCTCGAGGCCGCGGGGATGCTTGGTTGGGTGGCCCGGCTGGGCGGTGCAGCTGGTAGGCTTCTCCCCCCTCCGGGCGGTCATGGTCTAGCTCCTCGTGGTGGACGGCGTCCATTTGGGCCTTGGGAAAGGTCCTCGAAGTCCTTTCGAATGCCATGGCTTCGCTGAAGGCGCTCTGGAGGGTAAGCTCTTCCTTGGCGAAGAGCTTCTGCTGGAGCCTCTCGTCGCGGAGGCCCCACGTGAAGCGATCGGCCAGGGTCTCCTCTAGCTGAGGAAAGTTGCAGTTCCCAGCGATCCTGCATAGGGCCGCCAGGTAGTCGGCGGCCGATTCTCCCACAGCCTGGTCCCTTCTGTGGAACAGGAACCGGCAGGCCACCCGCGAAGGCTGTGGCAAAAAGTGGCCAGTGAGGAGTCTGCTGACGTCCGCGAAGGACTTCTCCGTGAGGCGGGCGGGGGCCGAGAAACCTTTGGCGATCTCGAATGTGGCCGCCCCGCAGACACTCAGGAGAACATCCCTCTTCATACTGTCCTCCGTGACTTTGTTGGCCCTCAGGTAGCATTCGACCCGTTCCAAGTAGGACTCCCAGGCCTCTGGGTTCGCGGGGTCGAACGGCTCAATGTGACCGGTGTTTCCGCCATGGTTGGCCATGGTGGCTGCGGCGGCGGTCGTGGCCTGGTGGTGCCCTTGGTCTCCGACGTAGCCGATGAGGCTAGAATCCCATCCTCGTCGCCACTGTAACGTACTCAGCCAGGAGACGCAAATAGGGCAACATTCTTTATTAGGAGCACGTTGCAAGAGAAGGAACACGCGTGCCGGGTCTCGCTTATGTACATTCCCCGGTACAGCCTACTGGACAGGACAGGCCAATCCTGACCTGTTAAACTTCCTGCCACAGCTGGTGATTGGCGGGGGGTTCCGCGCCCCACGCTGGAGCGCCTGGGACAGCCCAGTCGCCTCTGCGCATGGGCGCGTTTAGCTGACGATACACTACACTGGGCTACAATGAAAAGTAGTGAGTCTACAGGTTGTATAACAGTGTAAATGTTCTGTCCCCTCAGAATTACGCAACACACAGCCATTAATGTCTAAACAGCTGGCAACAAAAGTGAGTACACCCCTAAGTGATAATGTCCAAATGGGGCCCAAAGTGTCAATATTTTGTGTGGCCACCATTATTTTCCAGCACTGCCTTAACCCTCTTGGGCATAGAGTTCACCAGAGCTTCACAGGTTGCCACTGGAGTCCTCTTCCACTCCTCCATGACGGCGTCACGTAGCTGGTGGATGTTATAGACCTTGAGCACATCCTCCTTTCGTTTCAGGATGCCCCACAGATGCTCAATAGGGTTTAGGTCTGGAGACATGCTTGGCCAGTCCATCACCTTTACCCTCAGCTTCTTTAGCAAGGCAGTGGTCGTTTTGGAGGTGTGTTTGGGGTCATTATCATGTTGGAATACTGCCCTGCAGCCCAGTCTCCGAAGGGAGGGGATCATGCTCTGCTTCAGTATGTCACAGTACATGTTGGCATTCATGGTTTCCTCAATAAACTGTAGCTCCCCAGTGCCGGTAGCACTCATGCAGCCCCAGACCATGACATTTCCACCACCATGCTTGACTGTAAGCAAGACACACTTGTCTTTGTACTCCTCACCTGGTTGCCGCCACACATGCTTGACACCATCTGAACCATCTGCAGGGCTGTCATCCCAGAAGGGAAGCCTCTTCTAAAGAAGAAGAAGAAGATATTGGATTTATATCCTGCCCTCCACTCCAAAAAGTCTCAGAGCGGCTCACAATCTCCTTTACCTTCCTCCCCCACAACAGACACCCTGTGAGGTGGGTGGGGCTGGAGAGGGCTCTCACAGCAGCTGCCCTTTCAAGGACAACCTCTGCCAAAGCTATGACTGACCCAAGGCCATGCTAGCAGGTGCAAGTGGAGGAGTGGAGAATCAAACCTGGTTCTCCCAGATAAGAGTCCACACACTTAACTACTACACCAAACTGGCTCTCCAGTTTGATGATGCACAAGAAAGTCCACAAACGGTTTGCTGCAGACAAGTAGACTAAGGACATGGATTTTTGGAACCATGTCCTGTGGTCCGATGAGACCAAGATAAACTTATTTGGTTCAGATGGTGTCAAGCGTGTGTGGCGGCAACCAGGTGAGGAGTACAAAGACACTTTGGGCCCCATTTGGACATTATCACTTAGAGGTATATTCACTTTTGTTACCAGCAGTTTAGACATTAATGGCTGTGTGTTGTGTAATTCTGATGGGACAGCACATTTACACTGTTATACAAACTGTAAACTCACTACTTTACATTGTAACCCAGTGCCATTTCTTCAGTATTGTCACATGAAAAGATATACTTAAATATTTACAAAATGTGAGGGGGTGTATTCACTTCTGTGACATACTGTAAGTAGTTTGGGAGATTGTCAATACAATGATCACAAAATATTTTTTAATTATTACTAGTATTTACTGTTGCTTATCATTTGTTATATTTATAATAAATGTTTATACTTTCTCTTTCTCTGCTCAAATTCAAATCAAACTACTTGGAGCATTATCATTATCTAAGATATCTTCACCGTAGTATATGACATAAAGTCTGTATTTTACCTTGCTGAGAGAGTCATTTTTGTATGTTTTTTGTTGTTCATATATCTTCACTGCCGCTTCTCCTCCTCCCCGGTATTCATAGCTTCTCTGTCCAATGGCGTCCGCACAATCCAGGCTTTGGGGATTGTAGAAGCTCAAAAGAGAACAAAAAGTTCCTGTTTTTCACTCCTCTTCCCCCCCCCTGCCTTGAGAACCCCCTGACCGGGGTCCTACTGGGCCTTCCTATTCAAGGAGACCCCCGAAAACTGAATGGTTGGCCCATTCCCTGCAAGAGCAATTGGGAACATGACCACTATCGCTGTGCCGAAACCGGAAACTGCATATATATATCTCAAGTAATCCCATTCCAATCCACTTTCAACACACTTTCCAACTGGATTTTACTTTCTGAACTGACAAAATCCAGTTGGAAAGTGCATTAAAAGTTGATTATTTAGTGTGTGTGACTGCAACCAGAGACTAGATTCACAGTGATGTTTTCCTCAGAATTTTCCAAGGAAGTGCATTCCTTGAATGCATGACTATTAATAATGTATGACCCTTATACTGCTTCCTTCAGCTCCACCTACTTTTCTCTTTTCCCTATCTGACACTTTACCTCCAGTCTGTCCTTCTAGTCCCCTCACAGCTTCTCCCTTTCCCTGCTTCCTTCCCTATCTCCAACAACCATTTCACCCTTTTGTCCTCCCTTCATCAACTCTAGCTTCATTTTTCCTACCCTTCCTGTCTTTCACCTCCAGTTTCAAAATGAAACAACATCAGTTGCCTAGGCAACCCAAAATGGCTGCTAAATTCTCATAGGGAAACCTTGTGCAATCTCAGTATTAAGCACCCTTCATTTTTAAATTTAAGAATGTTATTCAAACCTGGGTTTCCCCAGCTTTACAGAAAAATTTCCTTTATCTGTCCTCAGCCCTGCTATGCAGGCATTTTCATTCACCGATTGGGGCCAGATTCAGCATTATATATTTAAAAGCATGCTTGTATTACTATATATACTATTACTTGCCTTTTCTGGCCCTTTCTCTACCTGGTACCTTGCAAGTCGTTGCCTATCCAAACTTGAAATGGGAAACCCCAGTCACTTTGTCATCAGGAACAGTAGAGCTGATTTTTGTCTTGGTTTAAGAATAAGGGTCAATGAAGGCCCAACTTCCTGATGCCCCATGAAATAATGGGATTCACATGTCTGTTGAAGATAGCCATATGTCTTCCTGTGAAGGGTCCTTTCTTTTGTGTGTGTATGTTTACATAGCAATTTTCTCAGACAAAAAGACAAGCAATCTATGTATGCATCAAGCATAAAATCCAGATGTCACATCTCATATCCAAATGCCATCCATATGTTATTTTAAGGCAAACATACATTAAAGCTGAAATTCTATGCATTCTAACTTGTGTGCAAGTTTTCTAGAGAAAAATGGAAGATTACTGAGGAAAACATATGGGCTGAAAATATATTTTCAGATTTGTTCACTAACTTTTTCTATTTACTAAAATTATATTATGCTTCTCCAAATTAGATCAAAATGTCTTACAATAGGGACAATTAAAACCACAAGACCCCTCCAATAAAACCTTTTATACAATCAGCAAATAAATATGAAAGAATAACATCATCCCTGAAGCATAACTGTGTCATCACCTTTTTTCCCAATGCCCTGTGAAAAAGAGCAACTTTACAAGCTCTCCTTAATGAAAGAAGGGAAGGAGCATTCGAGATGTCTTCCAGAAGGTCATTCCAAAGTGTGTTGGCCAGTAAAGGAGAGTCCTTGATAAGGCCAGAGGATGAATTTATTTGTTTATTTCATATATACCCTATCTTTCTCCCAATGACCCAAAATGGCTTACATTGTTCTCCTCTCCTCCAGTTGGCCCTCCCAATCACCTTGTGCCAAAGTTCAGTTCCTTCTGAGCTGAACCTGGAGCCCTGTTTGGTAACAACATGTTCCCCCAAGGCCAGAGAGCCACTGCTGCAGCCACAGCAGTGGAAACCACCACCACTGAAGCCATGGCAGGAGAAACCTCTGTCATTGGATCTTCCCCAGCCAAGAACTCCCACCTCACAGAGCCCCAGGTGTGGTCAAATGCTCCTTCTCCTGGGAGGTTGGGTCAAGAAGAGCCTATCTCCCAGAGCTTGGAATGATCAGACAAGCCCCACCACTGCTGGCAACTAGCACTCTGCCTTCTGGGACCCTGTAGAGTTCACCATGGGTGTCTGTTGGAGGACAGGGTGAGAATCCTGAGACTCTGAGGCAGAAGCCAAAAGTTCTAGCAATCAGCAGAGTCGGGAGGGAATGAGCAGTTAGGAGCAATTAGGAACTTACCCACAATAGGAGCTTGGACCTAAGGAAGACAACAGGAAGGCACTAACTGAGGACACACCCATAAGAATATAAGAACATAAGAGAAGCCATGTTGGATCAGGCCAATGGCCCATCCAGTCCAACACTGTGTCACACAGTGGCCAATATATGTGACCAATACACACACAGAGAGAGAGAGAGGGAGAGAGAGAGAGAGAGGGAGAGAGAGAGAGAGAGATAGATAGATAGACAGACAGACAGACAGACAGACAGACACTGTGGCTAATAGCCACTGATGGACCTATGCTCCATATTTTTATCCAAACCGCTCATAAAGCTGGCTATGCTTGTAGCCGCCACCACCTCCCGTGGCAGTGAATTCCACATGTTAATCACCCTTTGGGTGAAGAAGTACTTCCTTTTATCCGTTTTAACCTGCACACACAGAGGAAACAAACACAACTGAGAAGCTCAGGGGAGGGGTCAAGAGACATGAGGTTTAAAAGAACAGCAGACTTTAGCCAGTGGGAGCCCAGGGGAGGAAGACAGACAGAGGAAGATACCAGTCTCTAGGGGGAGGGAAGGCATCAACCAGGTGGAGAGAAAATAAAAAAGTGGCAGTTTGCTGAGGCCATGGAGGAAAAAGGGTCAGAATGCTGGCACAGAAAGACAAAGGACTACAATGACCAGGAAGAGGTTAACAGGGTGTAGTAACCCCAACCCTTCCCTTTCTGAGGCCTCAGAGGCCCAATAAGATAGTGGAAGGGGGTTGTGCCTTAGGAGAGCCAAAGAGCCTCATACTTCATGAGGTAGGTTAGGCAGAGGGTGTGTGACTTGCCTAAGATCACACAACAAGTTCCATGGCAGAGTGGGGATTCAAACAAGTCTCCCAGATCCTGGTCTGACACTAGATACAGAATACACTCCATTTTCAAAGCTCAGAATTTTCTGGATAGATCCAAGGGAAAAGAAGGCAAGGAAAAGAAGAAGGAGGGAGAGGAGGAAGAAAGCTCGGGTGAAAAGAATCCAAATGAACCATGGAGATAAGAACATAAGAGAACATAAGAGAAGCCATGTTAGATCAGGCCAATGGCCCATCCAGTCCAACATTCTGTGTCACACAGCGGCCAAATATATATATATATATATATATATATATATATATATATATATATATATATATATATATATATATATATATATATATATATATATACACACACACACACACACACACACACTGTGGCTAATAGCCACTGATGGACCTCTGCTCCATATTTTTATCTAACCCCTTCTTGAAAGTGGCTATGCTTGTGGACGCCACCACCTCCTGTGGCAGTGAATTCCACATGTTAATCACCCTTTGGGTGAAAAAGTACTTCCTTTTATCCGTTTTAACCTGTCTGCTCAGCAATTTCATCGAATGCCCACGAGTTCTTGTATTGTGAGAAAGGGAGAAAAGTACTTCTTTCTCTACTTTCTCCATCCCATGCATTATCTTGTAAACTTCTATCATGTCACCCCTCAGTCGACGTTTCTCCAAGCTAAAGAGCCCTAAACGTTTCAACCTTTCTTCATAGGGAAGGTGTTCCAGCCCTTTAATCATTTTAGTTGCCCTTTTCTGAACTTTCTCCAATGCTATAATATCCTTTTTGAGGTGCGGCGACCAGAACTGCACACAGTACTCCAAATGAGACCGCACCATCGATTTATACAGAGGCATTATGATACTGGCTGATTTGTTTTCAATTCCCTTCCTAATAATTCCCAGCATGGCGTTGGCCTTTTTTATTGCAAACGCACACTGTCTTGACATTTTCAGTGAATTATCTACCATGACCCCAAGATCTCTCTCTTGGTCTGTCTCTGCCAGTTCACACCCCATCAACTTGTATTTGTAGCTGGGATTCTTGGCCCCAATGTGCATTACTTTGCACTTGGCCACATTGAACCGCATCTGCCACGTTGACGCCCACTCACCCAGCCTCAACAGATCCCTTTGGAGTTCCTCACAATCCTCTCTGGTTCTCACCACCCTGAACAATTTAGCGTCATCCGCAAATTTGGCCACTTCACTGCTCACTCCCAACTCTAAATCATTTATGAACAAGTTAAAGAGCATGGGACCCAGTACCGAGCCCTGCGGCACCCCACTGCTTACCGTCCTCCACTGCGAAGACTGCCCATTTATACTCACTCTCTGCTTCCTATTACTCAGCCAGTTTTTGATCCACAAGAGGACCTGTCCTTTTACTCCATGACTCTCAAGCTTTCTAAGGAGCCTTTGATGAGGAACTTTATCAAAAGCTTTCTGGAAGTCAAGGTAAACAACATCTATCGGGTCTCCTTTGTCCACATGTTTGTTCACCCCCTCAAAGAAATGTAACAGGTTAGTGAGGCAAGATCTTCCCTTGCAGAACCCATGCTGAGTCTTCCTCAATAACCCGTGTTCATCAATGTGCCTACTCATTCTGTCCTTGATAATGGTTTCTACCAACTTTCCCGGTATTGAAGTCAGACTGACTGGCCTGTAATTTCCCGGATCTCCTCTGGAACCCTTTTTAAAGATGGGGGTGACATTTGCTACCTTCCAGTCCTCAGGAACGGAGGCAGATTTCAATGAAAGATTACAGATTTTTGTTAGAAGATCCACAAGTTCAACTTTGAGTTCTTTCAGAACTCTCGGATGTATGCCATCCGGACCCGGTGACTTATTAGTTTTTAATTTGTCTATCAGTTGTAGGACCTCCTCTTTTGTCACCTCAATCTGACTCAGGTCTTTCAACACCCCTTCCAATATTAGTGGTTCTGGGGCGGGCAAACACTTCTCATCTTCCACGGTGAAGACGGAGGCAAAAAATGCATTCAGCTTCTCAGCCATTTCCCCATCCTCCTTCAGTAATCCTTTTACCCCATGGTCATCCAAGGGCCCCACTGCTTCCCTGGCTGGTTTCCTACTTCTAATATATTTGAAGAAATTTTTATTGTTGGTCTTTATGTTTTTTGCAATATGCTCCTCATAGTCCCTTTTTGCCTGCCTGATCACAGTCTTGCATTTGATTTGCCACTGCCTGTGTTCCCTTTTATTAATCTCACTTGGACTGGTTTTCCACCGCTTAAAGGAGTCCTTCTTACCTTCGACAAGACAGCAGACTAAAAAAGACAAAAAGGATAGTGATAAGCAAAATCCGTAATGGCTTCAATGATCTCTATTAATGTGAATGGACTCAACTCTCCTGCCAAAAGGAGGAAGACTTTCAGATATTTGACAAAAATGGAAATGGACATAAGTTGTTTGCAAGAAACCCATATTCTAACTAAAAACCAACATCTTCTGAAAAATAAAAAACTTGGTAGCTTATTCACAGCAACAGATATGAATAAAAAGAAAAGGGGAGTGGCAATATATATTAAGGATAAATTCAACCCACAATTGCAGTATGCCTCTGAAAATGGAAGAATTCTATTAGTGGAGATTACAGTAGACAAAAAAAAAATTCTACTGGCAAACATTTATGCCCCAAATGATCAACAAGAGAAATTCTTTCAAAACTTACACCTTAAACTATCAAATTTGGAATATTGTTTTTAATAGGAGATTTTAATGCCGTTTCTGATAGACAAATGGACAAAAAAATGCATAAAAAGCAAAAGTCCTCAATTGCCAATAAGTTTTTGGAAACTAGCAGAAGAATTGGATTTGGTTGATGTATGGAGAACAAGATACCCAAATTCTAAAGATTTCACCTACTATTCCCCTAGCCACCAAACGTGGTCAAGAATTGATATGTGCTGGCTTTCCACAAATCTGGTCAAAGATCTAGTTGAGACAGAAATTCAAACAAGAGTTATCTCAGCCCATAGTCCTGTAATGATAAAGTTTAAAGGTACACCAATGAAAAGATTATGGAGGTTAAATGCCTCATTTCTGAAAAATAAAGACTTTCTTAAGGAATCTAAGGTTGAAATGGAATCCTTTTTCAAACAGAACATAACGCAAGATGTAAAGATATAAATAGTTTGGAATACTGCTAAAGTTTATTTTAGGAACCTTGCAATTCGATATGGTATCAAGAAAAAGAAAGAACTGAAAATTTTCAAAAATTAATGTCACAAGCTGGAGAAGCTGAAAAGAATCTAAAAAACAAAAAACAAGACAGGAATTCCAAAATAAGGTGAAAAAAATACAATACCAATTGAACTTGTTACTTATGGAGGAGACAGAGATAAAACTGAGGTTTGCTAGACAAAAATTTTTTTGAGTATGCCAACAAGTCTGGAAGGTGGTTGGCCTATAGAATGAGAAAAGAAAAGGCCAAAAGAATAATTTTGGTTCTGAAAGATGAGAATAATAAAGAGAAAGCTCAAAAACAAGAGATATGTCAAATCATGGAACAGTTCTATAAAAAATTATATGAAGATAAGCAAGTCCTCAAAACAGAAAATTATGAAGACACAGATTCAATTCAGACCAGAATTGTTTTTATTGAATATATTTCCTGAGGACTATTCCAAAGAAATGAGACATTTGTTGGCACATTTCAATACAGCAACCAGGATTCTCTTGGCGCAGAAATGGAAATCTCAGGAAATTCCCATGAGAACGAACTTGGTGGGAAAAATCCTGGAAACAGCAGAGCTGGACTTTCTGTCCCAGCTGTTGGCTGGGAAATCTAAGGAAGAAGCAAGAAAATACTGGATGAAATTTTATGCCTGGCTAGACACTCTAGACTCTTAAGATTCTCTGAACTCATATCTCCTTTTTTCCTGTACTTTGTATTGCAAGATTGCCTGTATTGGAACTGTCAAATTTAATAGACACTGTAACAAAAAGATTCATAACATAAAATATCCAAATGTTGATGATGCATAGTTTAGAGACAATAATATGTGACAATTTATGTATTTTAAGTAAGTATTGCCGATGTAGACCTATATTTCTTCAAAGTATTTTTATAGGTGTGAACTTATGTCTCTTTTTTTCTTGTACTCTGTAACATAAAATTCCCTTTATTGGAATTGTCAAATTCAATAGACATTTTAGCAAAAAGATTTATAACATAAAATATTAAAATGTTGATAATGTATAGTTTAGAGACAATAATATGTGACAATTTATGTATTTTAAGAAAGTATTGCAGATATAGACTTATATTCTTTGAAGGTATTTGTTATGCAGAATAAGACTAATATGTACTCTTACCCCCTATCTTTAATTACCCCCTATCCTTAATTACCCCCTATCCTTAATTTCTTGAAATCAATAAAACTTTTCAAAAAGGAGAACTGCATGAAACTCAGCAGTGTCAGAAAGGAAGCACATACCAAAATGATCCATGCAACCTAGACAAGCAAGTGAATCTCACACTTCTGATAATGGTTCAAACATCCATCTAGCAACCAAGCTGGAAGACATAAGAGAAATTTGACAAAGAATCTAGTAAAAGATAACAGCATGCTACTGGGGTATCTGGTTCCTAAAGGGGAATAGAATAGAACTCAAAAACCCAGAGAAATCTACATTGCTGGATGAAATTCAGCAGATACAGTGATGGGAGAGAGAAAAAAACTTTATCTGCTGCCATCTTCATCATCTGGTTCATACTCAGCCAAATTGCTTTTGGAATCTGAGAGAAATCTTGATTTGAAAATAAGAGGTCGCCTTGTTTTGCTTTCATTTACCTCCCCGCCTCCTTATTTCATAATTATGGTCTATGTTCTGCTTCTGCTGCAGAGGGAGATGGGGAGCCTTGCCATACCATCCTCAGTGCTACTGCTGACCACAGAGAGAATGCAATGGTTATCTAAAGGCTATTGTTTTATTAAAATGGGTATTCTTTTGCCTGCTTTATTTTCTTCACTTACATCTTGTCCTGTAAACAGCTCCAAACACTGACCTTCAGTGGACATAAAGTATCTCAAACAGAGAACTCTTATCAGTACTCAGTAGTGGTTGCTATTAATCCTTCAGTGCCTTTTGTTTACAGGTCATTTCCTTCACTCCTCAACCTAGTTACATGATCTCGTAAAGTCATTCTGTCTAACTAATGTCAACATGCACACCTACAGTCATTTATTTGTGTCAGCCTTTCCTGTAGTCTACCAGTGGGATGTCAACATGACATCTTTCATGAATGAAATGGGGCTTTTATGCTTCACAAGTTCTTCTAATTGCAACTTCAAAAGGTAAACACAGAGAAAGCAGGAGCAAGAGGAACTGCAATTGAGATGGCATGAATGAAAATGGATGTCTATGACCTGTGAGGGGGGGGGGGAGAAACCAATATGTCATTTTGATAAAACTTTTTGTTCAAGAGACAATCAAATATTCTCCAGACATAGCTGTTCAAGATAGCTAGATGCCATCATACTAAAGAGTTCTAGTAATATTACCTTACTTTCATCTAGTGGGAGTTGATAGCTCTATATCTGTGAAAATTGCTCACTTTGTTCAGTCTAGCTGCTAATAGGCTGCTTTATCTTAATCGGTAGACCAAGTACTATAACTTTTACTGGCAAAGGAAATAAAGAATTGATTTATAATCTTAGCTATATGCAGCCTTTGTGAATAGTCTATTTAGCCTCTCAGAGAAAAACAACATGATTTTACCTCTCTAGTAGTAGCATTAAGAAACAGCATATGCAGTTAAAGGCTGCATGATTTAAAATGTTACAGAATGAAACACGGAAGTGCAGGTAACAATTGTAAAGAAAAGAATTATATCTACCTTTTTCATCCAGGTTTATTGCAAGTTCTGGTACTAGTGTCCATGTTCAAATTATATGTATTATTGTGGGTGAGGAGTTGTCTTGCAACATGTTGTCCCTGGGTACTATTCTGGCTTTGTTTCTTGACTTCATCAGGTGGATACTTTAGTTCCAAAAATGTTTGTTGTAGATTCCTCAGGTGGGAATCTCTTTCTGTAGGATTCGAGCAGATGTGACTGTAGTGTAGAACCTGGCTGTAGACAATGGACCATTTGGTATGTTTAGAGAGCAATCCTAAGAAGGTATACTCTGAATTCTACTACAGTTTATTTAATGGAGTTTACTCCCAGGAAAGTGTACTTACGATTGCACCGTTATTATGGTAACTGGAGGCATGTAGATATGTTTGTGGGTAAGTAGGTTTCTGGCATAAAGTGGTGTCTATCCCAATCTCAAATAGTTTGAAACTTTTGCATCAATACACATCACATAGATGACTTTTAATATTGTTTGGCATCCCAGTTGAAGTTAACTATTTCCAATTTGGATAAGTGTTTGTAATGAATGTGATTGATTTTGGTATTTCACACTTAGGGAAGTCATTGGCATTGTTTCTTACGAATTATTTTTTGAATAGAATTTGGCTATTTACATGTTAAGATTTTCATATTAAATCATTTATATATTTATAAGTTTTTGAGTTAGTTATTTTGTCATGGGAGTTTTGTTTGTGTCTTATGTTCTGCCCTAAATGTCTTGGTTGGCTTCCAAAAGACCTCTGCATGAGTACCCCCAACAGAGTGACACAGATGGGTCAGGGTCCAGATAAGAAGCCTTATTCTCCCTGCAAAAGCACTTGATACCAGAGAGGGCACTGCTGATGCAAGCCCCCCTCCCTTTTGCCATCCACTCATTCCTGAGCCACTTCAGTTGAGAATCACCTGCAGAGCGCCTGCAGTGAAGAATTTCTCATGCATAGAAGCAGGCAAGCTGGTTCACTTCCTGACCAGGCTTGCCACTAAACAGCTGATAAAGGCCACTGAACAGCTGATGTCCCTTTAAATTGACAAAGAAGGAGGTTCAGGACCCTGGAATGGTGCTTGCTGGCCTCTGCAGGAACATGCAGCTTCAGCCAGGAAACAGGAAGCAAACTGGCAAATGGGGAAAACAGAGGCCAAACTGGCCTGTGCAGGTTGCTTAAATAGCCCACAGAGAGCAAGACATGCCCACAGGTGGAGGCCCCAGTCTGACATAGCAAGCAGCATCTCTGCCTAGCCCAAGGGCCCTGCACTGCCAGGCCCCTGCCTCCTTCACACTTCTTTTTCTGTCCCACAATTACCAGTGGAGGTATGTCTAGGTCATGTTTGTTGTTATAGAATACATACTCTGGATATGTGGAATATAGTTTATGTATACTGCTAAAAAAAAATACCAAATAGCACAATGATACAAATGTACATTCCACTTTAGAGTTTTATGAGGAAAAAATAGACATGACCCTGCCCACAAGGAACGTGAAAACTAAAACAGATAATGGAAAGGGGGGGGGAGGACTCCAAAGTACAGGCAGGGAAATAATACCACCACAAATTACTAGGAATGAGGGTTAAGGGGTTAAACCAAAGACCTTGTGGAAAACATAGGTGTAGAACTGGGATTTAGAGAAGGCAGGGGAGGGATCCTAAAGCTTTCAGAGAGGGAGTTCCATACAAATGTAGCAGGGGAGAATGGACATTGTAGATCTTTGTGTGACTGCAAGAACAAAGGTCACATTTAACAATAAGCAGGCAAGGCAATGGGGAGCTTTAAAGGTCAGGACAAGGACTGTGCACGGAATACAGAAGGGAATGATAAATCTGTAAAGGGATTTGAGGAGGGCCATAATATGGTCTGGATGAATGGAAAGGTGAAATGTCTGCCAGCTGCCTTAAAAAAAACTTGCTACAATTATTTATAGGACTAGGGTGCAATACATTAAATTCACATGTTCGAGAGGAATACCTTAGTTTCTTAGTAGGATGTTAGTTTGCTTACCCAAATCACTTTCATTTTAAAACAATAGCTCCTCTACTTGTTTGAGCTGCAGCTTGCCAATACAGGGCCTCAGAATTTGTTTTGTAAACCAGTATATAGTCCTAGAAGATTAGTTTCCTACATCATGGAGTAGCTTGGATCCTTTCCCTCATATCTCCTGGATCCCTAATGAGAAGAAGGCTCATGAGCATTTACAGAGAGATTTTCTACTCCCTGTGCACATTAGATGATAGGTCATCTAAGGCAGATACCATAATTCAAGGATGTCAAGCATATGGTCCATGGAGTGCATTCAGCCCTTGCAGGGCTCTGATCAGGCCATGAGTAAACTGGCCCTCCGCTGCTTCCTCTTTCCTGTTTACAGCATCAGAGCTGGCTTTTGTGCCACTATTTCCTGCTTTGCAGAGGAAGGAAAGAAACCCAAGCCTCCCTTCCCTCGATTGGCTCAGGGCTCCTCCCCCTACTCCTCTGTGGGAGGAAGGAAAGAGCCAGAGAGAGAGAGAGAAAGAGAGAGAGAGAGAGAGTCCTGTAGCACTTTTAAGAAAACCAACAGCACTTTATTCTGGGTATAGGCTTTTGCATGCCTGCACACTTCTTCAGAGAGAGAGAGGGAGGTGGGGGGGAAAGGGGGAGAGAAAAAAAAGTTCTAATTGTTAGGGGGGGGAAGAAACCTAATGATATGGCTTGCATTCTTTATTACTGGAAGTGAGCAAGAGTCCAGTAGCCTCTTAACTACTAACAGGGCATAAGCTTTCATGAGTCATTGCTCACGTCTTCAGATGCAGCTAGAATGGAATATCTTGGAGACTGATTTCAGATGCCAAATGGCAACAGCAGATATTGGAAACTTAGGACTCAATTCATGTTTGAGCTTCATTATCAGTTGTAATTCAGCAGCCTCTTTAATCATACGTTGAAATTCCTTTGTAAGAGAACTGCTACTCTTAGATGAGCAACTGAATGTCTTGGAATGTTACAAATTTTCCCCACTGGTTTTTGAATGTTCTGGTTTTTAATAGAGTAAAAAGAGTAAGAATCCAGTTAGCACCTTAAAGACTAACAAAATTTATTGTAGAGTATGTGCTTTCATGAGTTATTCATCACTTCTTCAGGCTTATTTCCATATCTTTTTTTGCATCCTCCTGGATTGAATCCTCCTGTACCAAACTGTCTCATAACAATGCTGGTATCTCCATGCCTGCTACCCCTCTGCATATCACACCTCATCCAGTCATGCATGCTATTGCCATTCAACGTCTGAAATCATCTTTATAAATTTTACATCTCCAGTACCTTGTGTTACATTTTATAGCACACATGGCCCTGCCCAATAAAGTGACATTTTTGTCAGATACATCCCTCATAACAAATAAGTTCAGCACCTCTACCATAATTTTACTAATTAAACATTTTGTATGTACAAGCTGACCAAAGTGCACTTTGTAAATTACCGGATAAATACTTAGATTTTGCTTTTTACTAGATATTTACTCTGTATATCATATACAAAACAGGATGGCTTGTGTTATAGATATTGTTATTGTTATAGTTGATGTTTGTAGAATTGTGTTTTTATTAATTAATAAAAAAAAATTAAACTTGAAAAAAAAAGTATGCATGGTTTGCAGGTTCAAGGAGGAATAGAGTGTGAGGCTTCAGAAGGAATAAACATACAAACAAGCATTCTTTTGGTAAAACATGGCCACAGCTCAATTTTATTAATACAGGCAGAAGGAAAAATGGTGCAGCATAAGGGCAGATCCAAACATTGAGTGACCACCCTGCCACCCAATGAACCACACAACCCCAGCCTACCTGCTGGAGTCAACTATGGAGTGAAAAGATACCAGAACACATGTGGATGCCAGCCTCGACATGGCCCCCTTGCCACCTGGTGGCTCCACACCCCAAGGCTCTTTATAAGGTAAAGGTAGTCTCTTGTGCAAGAACCAGTTGTTTCCAGCTCTGGGGTGACATTGCTTTCACAACATTTTCACAGCAGACTTTTTACAGGGTAGTTTACTGTTGCCTTCCCCAGTCACCAACACATTACCCCCAGCAAACTGCGTAAAATTAAATATAAAAATAATTTAAAATTGTGAAATTTAAATTTTGAAATGTTGCTTGATTTTGAAATAGAATAAAAGGTCATTTCAGACCCCCACCCCAGATACTTGGGAAGAATAACTGCTATACCAGTATATACTGCTGGCGTATGACCATAATAAATTATTGATTGATTGCTAAAATGCCAGTGTGCATGATGCATTCTGCATAGCTTTCCATGTGCTTGTGTTTGTGTCTGTGGAATTTCATTTTAATACAGATTGCTCATTTTTTAAATTTCCTCACTGAAAAAACTTTTGCTTTGGTTATAATAGGCTATTCATTTTGCATTTCTTTCTGCACAGAATACATGCAATAAAAAGGTATAGGTAATCCCCTGTGAGTTGTTATCAACCCCTGGGTGGTGACGTCAAATCATGACGTTTTCATGGCAGACTTTTTGTTATGGAGTGTATAATATAGTGGGTTCAAAGCATCGAGGAGACAAAGTAACAGTGATAACAGCCATGGCTCCAATGAGCCAGGCATGAATCACATACTCCAAACTATATACATAACATCCCTCTCCCCTAAGTTTGCAAGCCTCGGCTGGCGGTATGGTTTCTTCCAAAATCTTCGGTGCAGCCAGATGTTCTGGCTCCTCTGGAGACTTGGGTGGTGGCTGAGCCACAGCAGCGGGGGCTTCCGGTTCTGTCATCCCCGGCCCTGGGGTGGCGGCCAGTGTGTCATCTGGGATCGCCTCCCCAACCTCCGGTGCCTCACATGACCGCAACTGGTCCTCATGTCACCTCATAGTGAATCCCCCCTCTGAGGTGACCTCATATATGACTGCCCCTAGGAACTTGGAAACTCAGGCTGATATCCATGTTGCCCCCCCCCCCAAGTTTTTCACAAACACCAAGTCCCCAGTGTTGAATCCCTGGGTTGCCCGGACTACCTCTGGTGTCTCCTGTAGGTTTGGGGCCCAGTCTGGGTGCATGAGGTTGAGTAGTGTGTTTACCTTCCTACCCATGAGAAGTTCGGCCGGGCTCTGGCCAGTAACCATACTAGGGGTGTAATGCTGGGCTAGTAGGCACTCTGCTAAGCAGGTTTCCCAGTCTCATGTGTATATTATTTATTTACAGAACAAAAAACAGTCAACAAAAACACTAGACAACGATATATAAATTTGAACAAATCTAACCTAACTTAAAACCAAACACATAAAGGAGCTTAAGGATTAACACAGTATAAATACATCAAATACCATCTTTCCATTATTCACAGACTTTTACCCAGTCACATAACGGCTTCCAAGTTTCATAGCATTTCTCTATATTTCCTTCTCTGAGTTTAATTGTTAGCATGTCCATTTCTGCTGTCTCATATAATTTTTGTATAAATTCCTCTTTCCCTAGCACCTGCGGGGATTTCCAATGTCTGGCATATATTAGTCTCGCCACAGTCACAATATTTAATAATAATTTTCTGATTGCATTCGGAATAGAGTTCTTACATATATTTAGCAAATACAATTCAGGCACATGTGAAATATTTACTTTTAACATATTTTTGGCCCATGTATAAATTTGAGACCAATTTTTTTTTGCTTTTTCACATTGCCACCAACAATGATATAAAGTTCCTTTGGTCTCATTGCATATCCAGCATTTATTCGATGCACGGGGATATATTTTCGCTAATTCTCAGGTGTGAAATACCAGCGATAAACCATCTTATAAAGATTCTCTTTAAGTGCGGCCAATTTAGTTAATTTAATATCTTCTTTCCAAATTTTCTCCCTATCCATTAATTCTATGTTATGACCAAAATTCTGCATCCATTCTACCCAGTTTTCTTTAACTGTTTCATCTTGCATTCTTACCTCTAACAACCACCTATAGATTTTCAAAATCAATTTCTGATCAGTATTTAAGATTAAGTTATCAAATTCATTAAATTTGTTAACAAAACCTAGTTCTTTGTCAACTTTATATCTTGATTTGATTTGTAGTTTAGTCCACCAATCTAAACCACAATCCTCCAAATGCAAATCCACTTTGTCATCTAATAAGGACTCATAACTAAGCTTATATTCCCATTGATAGAGGTTCGGATGAATAGATGCTTCCGCCGGTGATAACCATACCGGCACATACTTATAAAATTGTGATTTTACTTCTGTCTAGATTCTATAAATTGATTTCCTTATTTCGTGCCTGAAAAAATTATTGTTCCTTTGGGGAGGTTGATACCAGACATACGAGTGCCATACCCTTATTAAATCTGCTCCTTCCAATATCAATAATCTCTTATTCTTTAATAAAAACCAGTCCTTGGCCCAAGTCCCCAGTGTCGAACCCCTGGGTTGCCCGGACCGCCTCTGGTGTCTCCTGTAGGTTTGGGGCCCAGTCTGGGTGCATGCAGTTGAGTAGTGTGTTTACCTTCCTACCCATGAGAAGTTCGGCCGGGATCCGACCAGTAACCGTACTAGGGGTGTAATGCTGGGCTAGTAGGCACTCTGCTAAGCAGGCTTCCCAGTCTCCCTGGATGATGCAGCGGAGCAATTCCTTGGTTGCCCTCACCATCCGTTCTGCTTGGCCATTTGTGGCTGAATGGAAGGGGGGCGACCTTATATGCTTTATTAAATTACGACCGCAGAAGTCTTGGAACCTGGCTGAAGTGAATGTTGTACCGTTGTCCAAGACAAGTGTGGGGTGAAAACCCTTCAGAGTGCCCCTAGTGCTGCCCTGGTGGAGGTGGACACTACCGGAATTACCTCTAACCACTTGCAGTTGGAATCTACGATTAAGAAGAATACCTGCCCTTGGAAGGGCCCCGCAAACTCTAGGTGCAGGCGGGACCAAGTGTTTTGTGTGTGTTCCCACTGTTGGGCTGGGGCTCGTGGTGGGGTTGGCCAGGTATCCTGACATGGCTAGCATCGGGCTACCCAGGACTCAATGGCATCATCTATACCCGGCCACCAGACATAACTGCAGGCCAGCACCTTCATGTGCACTATTCCAGCATGGGTCTCGTTCAGCGCATTGAGGACCCACTGCCTCAGCACCAGGGGTACCACCACCCTTTTGCAACATCTGGGAATAGTATGCTACTGGGACCTGCCTGGAAAGCAGCAGCTTGCCAGCGACCCCAAACCCATGGAGCCCTTTTGTCCAGGAGGCAATGTAGAGGCTCTGCTACCACCACCTTGTGGGGAAGAAAAGTGCGGTAAAAGTTGAGGAGTCCCCAAAATGACTGTAGTTCTGCTTTATTAAGAACATAAAAGAAGCCATGTTGGATCAGGCCAATGGCCCATCCAGTCCAACACTCTGTGTCACACAGTGGCCAAAAAAATTATATATATATATATACGCGCACACACACATATATGCACACTGTAGCTAATAGCCACTGATGGACCTCTGCTCCATATTTTTATCTGACCCCGTCTTGAAGCTGGCTATGCTTGTAGCTGCCACCACCTCCTGTGGCAGTGAATTCCACATGTTAATCACCCTTTGGGTGAAGAAGTACTTCCTTTTATCCATTTTAACCCAACTGCTCAGCAATTTCATCAAATGCCCACAAGTTCTTGTATTGAGAGAAAGGGAGGAGAGTACTTCTTTCTCTACTTTCTATCCCATGCATAATCTTGTAAACCTCTATCATGTCACCCCACAGTCGACGTTTCTCCAAGCTAAAGAGCCCCAAGCGTTTTAACCTTTCTTCATGGGGAAAGTGTTCCAAACCTTTAATCATTCTAGTTGCCCTTTTCTGCACTTTTTGAGGTGCGGTGACCAGAATTGTACACAGTATTCCAAAATTCCAGAATTGTACACAGTATTTATTCATGGGGGCCGGTGCCTCACATATCGCCATTTTGTCCTGTGCCGAGTGAATACCCTTCACATCTACCGTGTACCCCAGGAAATCAGTGGTGGAAACCCCCAACTCACACTTCTCCCTTTTAACCTTCAATCCCGCCTTGTCGAAATGCTGCAATATGGGAGGTGGAAGGCAAATTCCTCCTCTATGTCTGTGGTGATCAGCACATTGTCAAAGAATGGCTGGACCCCGGGAATCCCTTTAAAGAGATGTCGAACTGTAGCTGTTTGACACAAAAAGCCTCCCTGTGCGTGACGATAGTTTGCGCCTCTGTGGTAGTGGTGTCCACTGGAAGCTGCTAATATGCCTGAGCCAAATCCAGCTTTCCAAAAATCTTGGCCCCCACTAGAGAGGCCAGCACGTGACTGACAAAAGGCACTGGATAAGCCTGGCTTTGCAGTGCCTTGTTAATTGTGCATTTGTAATCAGCACAAATGCGTGCACTGCCATTGGACTTAACTGGGGTGACTATTGGGGTTTCCCATTTGGCGTTTACCACCAGCTCCAGTACCCCTTAGGCCACGAGGCGGTCTAACTCCTTCTCAATCTTGGGTCTTAATGCTAGAGGCATGTGCCTTCAACATAATGGGTTGCACATTAGGGTCCAGTTGTAGTGTCACGGGGCTTCCAGTGTACGTCCCCAAGGTTCCATCAAAAACAGTGGGAAATTCCTTGCACACCCTCTGAAAATCTTTCTGGGAAGGGGCATGGTGGATATCTGTTCTGGATTCCCAAAGCCTTGAACCAAGACCACCCCAATAAACTGCACAGGTCCCCCTCCACTACTATTAGGGAAAGCCTGCCTGAGAATTGTGCATATTTTACATGGACCTTTCCCACCCCCAGGACGGCGACCTCCCTCTTCTGGAGGCTGGCATACCTGATCCCCCTCCAGGGTAAGTGTCTGGATGTCCTCCATGAGTGCAACCTCATGGCAGTGGCCATCTTTCTTCTGTGAGGTGCCCCCTTGGCGCAGCGACTTTGACCAACAAACCTGTGCTAAAAGTCTAGTCCTTCCACACGTGTGGCAGACTGTGTTCCAGAACTTGAGGGAACGATGCTCGTGGGCTTCCCCACAGCAGGTGCATTCTCCCGATGGGGCCAGCTCAGTTGCACATGTCGGTTGGCGTTTTGGGGCCTGGTGCATCTTAAGCACATCCTCCTCACTGGAGTCCTCCAAGTTGGACCCGCTGGCGACCTGGTTCACTCCTGTGGTGCACAGCTCTTTGTTTGATTTTTTGTAGGCAGCCGCCTCATCCAGGGCATCCGCCAGCATAAGGGTCTTGTGTCTTGTCAGCTTGGCTTGTAGCTTCTCATCGTGGAGGCCAGCCACGAAATGGTCCAGCAGAGCTTCATTGAGGCTCACGAAGGCACATTCCCAGGCAAGGCAGTGCAGCTCTACCAGGAATGTGGTGACGGGTTCGCTGGCCTCCTATACCCTCTTGAGGAATTCCAGGTGCTGGGACGTCCGCGTTCGCTGGGGTGAGAAGTGCTCTGTAAGCTTCTCTGTGATGACCTTGTAGGTGTCAGCATTGTTGGTCAGTAACACGGGTGACATCAGGTTCTCCACTAACTCCAGCGTGTCCTCTCTGCAGAGCCTGAGAAAAAGCTGTTTCTTCTTTAGCTCATTCGTGATGTCGTGGTAGAGGAGCTAGGTGTTTAGCCTCTTCTCCCATCTCTCCCACTGCTCCGGGTGAGCAGGATTGAACTTCAAGAGGTGCCCATGTGGCCCAGGCACAGTGGCCTGGTCGGGACTGTCCCTCAGAGGAGGAACTATTCTGGTGCGGAGGTGCTGGATGCTCGGTCCTCGCTCATCTCTGGTCCTGGCTTTGCGACTTTCTTCAGTGATGGCTGTGTGATGCGTAGAGTTGGAAGCAGCTGCTGCGAGGTGCGGTGCTGATTGCTTGGTCACCTACCAGGATCCCACCTTCATCGCCACTATAATATAGTGGGTTCAAAGCATCGAGGAGACGAAGTAACAGTGATAACAGCTCTTTATTAGAGGCAGAATGGTAGATGGCTGCACTAACTGAACTGAGAATGGGCCAGAGGACCAAACCTATATACAACTCCGGTTTCCCGTGCAAGCATGTCATTGGGTCATTCAAACAGGCAGGGGACCTGTGATTGGTGTGGGGCAGCAGGTATTAGGATCCTGCTGCCCATTGTTCCCAAGTACCCAAGCTCTGCTCTCATGGCTCCAATGAGCCAGACAGGAATCACATACTCCAAACCATATACATAACATGGTGATTTAACCATTGTCTTCCCCAATCATTTACACTCCCCCCTGCCTAGCAAGCTGGGCACTCATTTTACCAACCTGGAAGGATGGAAGGCTGAGTCAACCTTGAGCCGGCTACCTGAACCCAGCTCTTTATGGGAGCCCCCAATAATTGGAGGCAAGCATGCAGGCACAGCTTCCCTACCAAAGGATCTATCCCAATGCCCAAACCACCAAGCTATAACAATAAAGAGCAACATAAACCAAAATAAACATCTTGTAAATCCAAAATACAAGGGCAATCTGTATCAGTTTAACTGGTTGCTGTTATGGGCCAAGAAAGAATTTTGAAGATGTTTCTGAAATGGGGGTGAGGGGGATCTTTTTTCAACATACTTTATGGAGTTCTGAGGGTATGGTGTTATAAATAGGCCTGGTCTTTTGACTGGTTAGGCCATAATTAAGAATAGGTGGGGATAGAGTTGCAGCTCTGAGTTGGAAAATTCCTAGACATTTGGGGTGGAACCTGGGGAGGGCTTGGGTTGCGGAGGAACCTCAGCATCTGACTACCATTGTCAGCACTGACCTGATACCGGTTAAATTCTGGAAGAGAGACAAGCAGGACTATTTTTGTAGCAAGAACTTCTTTGCATATTAGACCACATACCCTGATGTAGCCAATCCTCCAAGAGCTTGCAGGGCTCTTAATACAGAGCCTACTGTAAGCTCCAGGAAGATTGGCTACATCAGGGGGTACAGCCTAATACGCAAAGGAGTTCCGGCTACAAAAAAAGCCCCGGAGGTGAGAAATAAAAGGTATCCATTGCCCCCCCAGGCGGAATAACGAGACATACACAAGATTGGATTGAAGGGCCACTTTATTAAACACAACGGCAAGGGCAAACATGGGGAACAGGTAAAGCCAGGGGTCAACGCGACCACCTCCTAGACCTGAAACTGGGCGAGCCCCCTGAGCCCTGGGTATGAGCCAACTAAACGGCTCAGACCCGGCCGGCCCGGCAACATGATCACCGCACCTGAGCTCCGCCATCCCCACAGCCTTGCAGCCTAGGATGCGGACACTCACAGCGTGCCGGGATCCCAAGACTTCCTGGAGCAACCTTGGGCCGTACAGCTTGCAGTTCCCCAGGGAAGCCGTGCACCAAAATGGCGCGATGCAATGGGAGCTCACCAATCCCCAAAACATAATCCCAACACAAACTGCCATGGACAGCGCCAAGCCTCAGCTTAGGCCGCTGTACCCCAACTACAAAACACTAAGAAGCCCTTGCCGTAAGTCAGCTAAAAATAGCTCATTGCCCTTCGAAGACAGATGAACACCGTCATCCCTATATAACTCAGGTATGTCGGATAAAATCGAAGGATGGGGCACGTAACCCCCAAGACCCGCACAGAGGGCTTTGCGCAGGGCCCTATTGGCCTTAATCCGGGCACGCTCCAATCCAGTAGGATCCCAAGCCGTCCGCCAAAAGCGGCGCGGCAGCATGGCCGACCACAAAATAAGGACACCCGGCCACCTTCTGCATATTAAGGCCAGATCCTTCTGAGCCTGGATTGAAAGGGCCCTGCCCTTAATCAGCCCCAAATCGTTCTTCCCCAAATGAATTACCAGAATCTGCGGAGGGGGGCCACTTAGGTCCCTAAACAAAAGGGGGAGAAGACCGGGCCATCTCATACCACGACGGCCCTGCCAAGTGATGACAGCTCTGTCGCTCAGGCCCAGCTGCGAACCGATCGGAGTCCTCCGGGCCTGATGCGCCGCCCAAAAAACAATGCTGTGGCCGCATATAAGGATCCTTTTCCTCCGGTCACCAGCCACAGCACCTAGAAGAAAAAAACTATTAGACTGCAGAAAGGGGGGGGGGGGACGACCAACTTGAAACAAAACGCTTGGGTCAATGGGAAAAACATCCTAAGACCGCAAAGGCCGGATATAGGAACGGTATGCCCCGGACCTCCAACGCCCAACTCGCCGAATGTCTTCGCCCCCATAGCCTAGTGCTGCAGCAGTAGAGGCTGCCCCAATTCTAAATGAATGGGTACCAAATTTGCGCCCCCCGAGGCCCAAAAGCTGCAGAGCCCTGCTTGTGATGGCCCAAAACTGGTACTTCGTCAGAGGCGCCTCGTCGGCATGGCGGAAGAGGGGGCCGTCCGATGACCCACACAATTCAATATAATGCCTAATAGCGGCAACAGGGCATAACTCGCGTTCAGCGCACGAACCCACCGTCACAGTGCAGCCATGCTGCTTCTGATCTGTCTTCGAACGGCGTACCCGGAACGACACGCGGTCGCTAAATAAACAAACGTCCCCAAACTGCAGGGCCCTGGCCGAAACATCGTTGCGGGAAAGCATTACGAGCTCCGATACCCTAAAAGCCCCAAAGAAGGCCGTCAAAGCGGCACTGTGAAAAAGAGCCTCCTCGTAAGGAGAACCACAAACCCGGGCCCAGGAGGCATGAAGCCCCTTAAGGATGGAAGGTGAAATAGGTTGCCGGCAATCCGCACGGGGTCCGGACTCACGGGACCAACCCTCCAACACCTTCTGTATACGGAAATCCATGGCATCATCTCGGTACCCCTTGGCCTTACACATGAAAGCAAGTCCCGCAAGCTGGCCGCGGATAGATTTCACCGATAGGCCCCTATGCCTCTGATGCACGCAAAACTGTAAAACATGGTCAACAGGAATAGGCCAAACCTCAGGTAAACCAGCCCCTTTTCTAAAAACCACAAATTGGCTAGCAGCCCGGTCATACGACCTGTGAGTGCTGGGCGCAATCGCCAGATGGATTGCCCGGCTTACTTCCTCCTTCCAATCAGCCATAGTTCCTCCGGGATGCGCTCTGGGAACAGGTCGGCCTCCGGGGCTAATTGACGGAAACGGTCCATCTGTTGGCGAGACAGAGCGTCCGCCACCCCATTACAGATGCCGGGAACATGCTTAGCCAAAAACAAGATGTTCAATTGTAAACAACGTAACGTGAACGCCCTGACAAGCCGCATAACGGCAGGGGACTTGAAGGTCAAACTGTTAACAACATGAACAACCGCCATGTTGTCGCACCAGAAGTGTACCGAACAATTGGCCAAAGCCTCTCCCCACAGAAAAACAGCAACAACGATGGGGAAGAATTCAAGGAAAGTCAAATTCCGGCACAACTCGGAACCTAACCAATCCTGCGGCCATAGCTCTGCACACCAGTGCCCACGAAAATAGACCCCAAAACCGGTGGAACCGGCGGCGTCAGAGACTATCTGTAACTCGGCCTCAAGCTGCATATCGGCCCGCCAGAAAGAAATGCCGTTAAAGTCCCTTAAGAACATCTCCCAAACAGCAAGGTCCTCCTGCATCTCCCTCGTCACTCGGGTGAAATGATGCGGTGAGCGCAAGTTAGCCATCCCGTCGCAGAATTGCCTCAAAAAGGCTCTGCCCGGGGCCACCACCTTCCAAGCGAAATTCAAATGGCCCATCAACTGCTGTAACTCAAGCAGGGTGACCTTGCGCTTACTTGACACCGCTCGCACCCGAGCAAGCAAACTAACTCGCTTGTCTTCGGGCAGTCTAGAAAACTGGCGCACCGTGTCCAACTCGATGCCCAAAAAGGTGAGCACCGTAGTAGGACCCTCGGTTTTTTCTGTAGCCAATGGAACTCCCAGCTCTTCGGTTAGATCCACAAAGGCGGTCAACAACGAAAGGCACTGCCCAGAACCCGCGGGGCCCACGAAAAGAAAATCATCTAAGTAATGATCCGTGTCGCGTAAACCCGTTCTAAAACGCAACGCCCATTCTAAAAAAGTACTGAAGCCCTCAAACGCAGCGCAAGAAACCGAACAACCCATAGGCAGGGCCCTATCAACGTAATAAACACCTTCAAAAGCAAGGCCCAGAAGATCAAAGTCCATGGGGTGAACCGGGAGGAGGCGGAAAGCTGATTTTATATCGCACTTCGCCAACTCCGTGCCCCTGCCGCACCGCCGGACAATTAGCACTGCACGGTCGAAGGAAGTGTACTTCACCGAACAAAGCTCCGGGGGAATTGCATCATTTACTGAACTACCCCTAGGGTAAGAAAGGTGGTGGATTAACCGAAATTCACCTACAGCCTTCTTGGGGACAACCTCCAGGGGGGAAACCCTAAGGTTAGGCGGGGGGGGGGATTTGAACGGGCCTAACACCTGACCCTCGGAACACTCTTTCTTGATCTTCTCCCTCACAATACACTCAAAACCCTTAACCGAACGCAAATTGGGAGCAAAAAATGGTGCCCGGAGGCCCTGAAACGGAATTCTAAAACCAAAGGAGAACCCCTCGAACAGGTAACGCGCATCGCAGGCAAGGGGATACGAGCTCAACAGCTGCCTAAGAACCGTCAGCCGAATGGGGCTGGGGCCCTTTTCCAGGGGGCTGCCCGGGCCCGCCGCCCGTCCGCTTGCCGGGCCACCGCTGCTTGGACCTGGTGCAGGCAGTAAAAGCGTGGGGGCCTCCACAGATAGGGCACTCGTGTTTATACTTACAACCCTTCCTGGTGCACGAGCCTTGGGAGGTGAACTCCCAGCAAAGCAGCCGTGGCTGAACCGGCTGCCCCGCGACGGCGCGGGCACCAGTAAAGGATGTAGCCGATGTCTTCTGGACTAAATGGCCACTATCAGATCGTTCCCCAGCGTTTGGTTTCGCAGGGGCCATAAGCTGCAGCCAAAGCTGCTGGTTAATCTGATTCCACTGGAGACAGGGATTAACCGCTGCCCGCATACGAAACTGTTCGTCGTACTGGAGCCAAGCGCCCCCAGCGAAATCATTATATGCCCGGTATATAATGTCGCAGTACTGGAACAGTGGTGCGGCTCTCCATGGTTGGGCCCTGGCAATAACACCCGCATAAATGAGGAAACCGGGCAACCAATTAGCCCAGGTTCTATCTACTTTGCGGCGCTTGAGCTTCTCTTTGTCCTTTTCATCAAGCTCATCCTTGGATTTTTTCTCCAATTCCCTGTACAGTAGGCTAAACACGTCTACGTATTCGCCTTTGAGGATTTTCTCCCGAGTAGCAGCGGTAAGGTGATCACCCAAGGGCATGGCAGGGTCCCCAAATGGCACAGCGTGGAACTCCAATGCGCTGTAAGGAACTGGTGGATGAGGTGGGAACCCCCCAAAACCAGCCTGCTGCCCAGCCCACGACAAAGGCGTGGAAGAGGACTGCTGCCATCCCCAGGGCCAAACCTCCACCGCTGGCCCCTGGCCAGACGCCCCTAAGCCGGATCCAAAACCACTGGTACCGGGGGCTACACCCCATGTTGGCCATGAACCTCCAGGAACCGATGTCGAGGAAGAAGTACCGGCCGGAGCAAGGGAACTTTGTGTTGCCTGCAGACCCAAGGAAGGCGATGAACACGAATAATTAGGACCAAACGCTTGAGGACCTGCACCTGGTTTTGAACCCAATACTAAACTGGGCCCCCACGGGCCCCATGGCCAAGCCACACCCTGTTGTGTAGCAGGTGGCTTACCTTCACTAACCGGTGGCACCACCACGACAGCCTCAGGTTCCTCTCGCGGCTCGTCCTCGGGGGGGAGTCCTGGGTTCACAGCAGCACTGCTTCCCTCCGCACCCTGCAACACAGACAGTCTGGCAAGTACCTCCTTTTGAAAAGAAATGGTAGCCGCCCTACCAGGGCCCAACAAACCAGTAACCCTATGAGAAGGACCAGGCAAACCCATGGCTTCTTCTAGGGCAGCCAGTTGATCAATAATGGCCTGCCTGGTCCGGGCTTCCTCCGTCTCTTCAGGCGGGGGCGGCTCTGGGTGGGGTCGCTTTGTAGGGCGCTTGGCGGGCTGCTTGCCCTTTTTATTCCCTTGGCCTTTCTTAGGCCCCATTGTTTTTTTTATTATTATTATGCCCCCACCCTGAGCAATCAATTAGGTGGTAACTGAGTGCTTCTCTCTTTTCCTTCTTCTCCTCTCTTCTCCTTTTTTTTATGAAAAAAAGGAAAGAGGGGGGGTGAGTGCACAACACAATTCACCCCTAAACCAATGGGGCCGAAAGAGGGGGCTTACCTACCTAGATCAAGCCCAAACCCAGCACACACCTATGCAGACCAAGAAAAAAGCGCCTGCCTGCCCAGCTACTGGCCTGCCTGGCCCAAACTCGTGAAAGGAGGGGGGGAGGTATCTTAAAAACCCCCCAGGCCCGCAGGCAAAACGCCAAGCAGCCCGTGCGGCCTGACCCGGCCTGCTGTGGAGCCTCCCCCAAACGCCAGCCCCACACGCGACCCGCTAAATGATAATGCGAAGAGGGGGGTCGCCGCAAAGCCTCACGGCCACCTGACTGCCTCACGCAACGCAGCTCAAGCAAGCCGCCCGACAGGCCGCTGTGCCCGCTGCCAACGCCCGACCAGCCTCCAAATCCTTGTGCGAAGACGCGGCCAACGACGCGCCGAAACACCCGCTCTTCGGAAGCCTCGCGGGCTCCAAACAGCCACACGGCCTCGCTCCTTATTGGCCAACGGCGCAACGGAGCAGCGCCAGGCGGACAACAAAAAAGAACTGCGTGTTTGGGGGCGGGAGCAGCCTTATAAGGCCGCTCCTCGCCCCCACCTTTGGAACAAACCATTGCCTCTCATCCGCACGGGGAGGCAATGGGCGGCCCCCAGCCTCAGCGGTCTGTGGACCGCCCGGCTGGGAAAGGGCCGAATTCTCTTACCTCTCCAAGAGGCATTTGGCACTGTTCAAGATTACAGCACTAATAATCGTTAATCAGTGAGAATACTTTGGAAGGGGTGTGTACATGTCCTAGACGTAATTATAAGTACAATCCTAAGAGTTACACTTAAAAGAATGTAACTGAATACTTTATTTTTTATAATAAAATGATGGTGATACAGTTCTGAATACTTTAATTCTTATAATAAAATGATGGTTGCTGCAAATAGCTGTATTTTTTATCTGCAGCTATCATTATTAAATCAGCTATCATTATATCTGCAGCTATCATTATTTATTTGTATAGGATTTTTGTTACAATCTTTCTTTTTCTTGATGGACTTCATTGCCCATTTGCAAGTTTTTCTGGGAGGTGCAAATATTGGATATGATCAAGTTATTGGTGAAAATATGTGCATTGTTTCAGATATCAAAATAACCAGGCAGATGCCACACAAAATAGACCATATTGTTTTGTATTTCTTACTTGGGATGATTAATTCAGCATGACTTAAAAACCAGTCTTCCATCATCAACTTTATGATGGAGAGATTACTGAAGATCGGGCTCAAGAAGATATCATTGCTGTTAATTATGTAATAAACATTCTGACTGAGGAAAAGCCTATTCTGAATAACTGTTAATATTGTGTGAGAATTTTGAAGAAAAGTAAATACTGGAATATAAGGTGATTCAAAGGAAGAGTGTACTGACCTCTAGTGATAAAGCAGGGGAATAAAGGGATACTAAAGTGGACAAAAGTTGTTTGCAGCCAAGCTGATCCAATACCAACATCCAAAAATAAACCACAATCCATGTAATACTTTATATTTGGATCAACCAAAATGACACAAAACAATTTGCAAGCTTTAGAGTTCACCAGATTTCTGCATTAGGCTGGATGTTACAAAATTATAGTAATTCAGAAGGACTAAGTCAGTTGCTTTTACTTACAAAAAGATGCAGCATTTCAGCAAATAATTATTACTTGTGAATTGGATCTTAAAATTCCTTTTCACCAAGTGAGGAATCTTACAATTCCTTTCTGCTAAATGAGGGATCCTCCTTAGACTCTTTCCTCTAAGAGAGATTTTGCCTACAGAGGGCTTAACCCACAAGTACCTTTGCAGATACTTCTAATGTTACATTTTGCTAATCATATACAATTTAATACTTAAGATACATGGCAGGAGAAGTTCACAAAGGTCAGGTCTTTTTTTAAAATTTCTAAACTGCCTGTTTATATGCTCCTATGTCTAAAGACAGTGTTTTTTTGTAAAAACAATTTTATTATTCTAGAACATATTATATCACTATTTCATTTACTTCTCTCAAATAAAAGTCAATATGTTGCATCACATTTCCACCTCCCCTCCTCCCTTTCAAGACTTCCCCAGTGTTACTTACAATATAAAAGCAATAAAGGTAATTTAACATTTTAAAAAAATGTTTAAAAAGAAAAAAGGAACTTATACTTCTTTATGGTTATTACCTCATTCGATTAATGATCCAATATATTACTAAACTAAGTCATATTATCTATCTTATTATATTCTTTTAAGAAAGAACAAAATATTTTCTCATACTCTCATTTTAACTATCATTCTTGTCTCAGTAAATTAAAAATAGCTGATAAACAAGTTATCCATTATCAAATATCACCAAGTGTCCTTTCACTCTCCAATGTTCTTCCACATAGTTCTGAAACTTTCGCCATTCATTATTAAATTTTTCCATATCAAGTTCCTTTAGTGTTCTTGTTAATTTGTCCATTTCACTCAAGTGCATAGTTTTCATAACCCAGTCCCATTTTTTCTGGAATTTTATTTTGCTTCCACAACTGTGCATACAATGTCTGTGCAGCTGAAAGCATGTACCAAAGTAATGTTCTGTCTTGCTTCGGAAAATTTTCTATTTGTAATCCCAATAAAAAGATTTCTGGTGCCTTCTTCACTTTGTATCCCAAAATCTTTGACATTTCTTGCTGGATCATTTGCCAATATTGTACAGCCCATTCACAAGTCCACCACATATGGTAGAAGGACCCTTCATGTTTTTTTACATTTCCAACAGACATCTGATTGTTTTTGACAGTTTTTTTGGTGTCATATACCATCTATACAACATTTTGTAACAATTTTCTTTTATGTTATTACATGTCGATATTTTCATAGAGTTCTTCCACAAATATTCCCATTGTTCCATCTGAATTTCCTTGTTTATATTAATTGCCCACTTTATCATTTGAGATTTTACCACTTCTTCCTATGTAGACCATTTCAGTAACAGTTTATATAATCTTGAGATCAATTTTATGTCCTCACCAAACAGCATTTTTTCCATTTCTGTTTGTTTTTGTTTTATTCCTTCATTCCTAATATCCTGCTTCAGCAGACTTTTAATTTGTAACCATTGAAACCAATTAAATTTATAATCCAATTCTTCCACTGATTTTAATTCTGCTTCACCTCCTTGTATTTTTAACAATTGTTTATATGGTAACCATTTCTCTTCCTCAATATCCGAATATAACTTTATTACTTCCGTTGGCACAATCCACAGTGGTTTCCTCTCATCTACATATTTTTGGTATTTCAACCAAGTTTTAAGCAAACTACTTCTTACATAATGATGTGAGAAAAAACCATCCATTTTACTTTTCCCATAGCACAAATATGCATGCCAACCAAAAACCTTTCCATGGCCTTCTAATGTTAATAATTTTCTGTTTAATAACACTATCCAATCCTTAATCCATACCAAACAAACTGCATCATGATATAGTCTTAAATCCGGTACTTGGAAGCCTCCCCTTTCTTTAGCGTCTTTCAGGATCTTCATCTTAATTCTTGGTTTCTTGCCAGCCCATATAAATTCCGAAAGTTTCCTCTGCCATTTATGAAATTGTTTATCTTCTTTCACTATTGGTATAGTTTGAAACAAGAACATTATTCTTGGCAATACATTCATTTTTATTGCCGATATTCTACCCAGGATAGACAAATTCAACTTATTCCATTTTTGTAAGTCCACCTCAATTTTCCACCAAAGCTTTTCATAGTTGTTTTTTAAATAAGTCAATATTCTTTGTTGTAATTTCTACTCCTAAATACTTTAGAGGCCACTTCACAGTTTGTTAAATTTTGTAATTCCATCTGCTTAGATTTTGACATATTTTTACACAATTTTTTTGTTTTCTCTTTATTTATATAAAAGCCTGCCAGATTACCATATTCTTTTATTTTTTGAGCAGCAACAGTGTTACTTGAGTTGGGTTTTCATTTATAAACATTACATCATCTGCAAACGCTCTGTATTTGTAAGAAAAGCCTTTTAATTTCAAACCCTCTATCTCCTTATCTTCTTGAACTTGCATAAGCAGTATTTCCAGTGTCATTATAAATATCTAAGGGGATAGAGGGCACCCTTGTCTTGTTACTTTACAAATTGATATTTTCTCTGTCAAATCTGCATTTATACAAAGTCTTGCTTGTTGGTCAGTATATATTGCCTTTACCATTCTAACAAAGTCTTCACCCAATCCCAATTTCTCCATTACTGCAAACATAAAGTCCCAAGGAACATTGTCAAAAGCTTTCTCTGCATCAGCGAAAAGCAAAGCTTTTCAGGATGTTTTTCATAATATTCTATTATATCTATTACAGTTCTGATATTTTCTCTTAATTGCCTTCTGGGGAGAAACCCTGCTTGTTCCTCTTTAACAAAACTATTCAAATGCTGCTTCGGGTTTTCCACTAAAATTTTACATTAGTCACATCTCTGTCTTCTTTTGGTATCAACGAGATTACTGCTTCCTTCCAAGTATTAGGTATCTTCCCATCTATTGTTATAATGTTCATCAATTTCTGAAGTTTTGGAAGTAGAGTTTCTTTAAAAACTTTATAATATCTTGCTGTAAAACTGTCAGCACCCGGAGCCTTCCCTGGCTTCATTGAGTTAATTGCTGCTTCAATTTCTTCCTTAACAATTGGGTCATTTAAGATCTTTTTCATATTGTCCATTAGGCATTTAACATTAATTTCCTGTAAATAGGCATCTATTATCTCTTTTCCCCCCACATGACTTTTATACAAATTTGCATAATACTTATAAAACTCTCTTTTGATTCCTTCCTGGTCAACAATTTCTTTGTTGCCCAAACTAATTTTATTAACAATTTTATTTTCCCTTTTTCTTTTCATTTGCCAGGCCAAGTATTTTCCAGCTTTATTAGCACTCTCAAAAGATTTTTGTTGAAGCCTTTTTAAGTTCCATTCTACTTCTTTATTTAACAAGTGTCTTAGTTGGTCCTGTAGAATTCCAATTTCTTTTAAAATCTTCTTTTCCCTCCGTCTCTTTATAAGCTCTCTCTCCTTCTTCTTAATCTCCTTCTGTATGTCTGTCATTTGTTTCTCTTTCGCTTTTCTGTCTTTATTATTCAATGTGATTAAAATACCTCTCATCACCGCATTATAAGCACCCCACACCATTTGATATTGAGCATCCTCATTTTCATTTACTTGGAAAAAGGTTTTAGTCTCTTTTGGCAGAGATTCTACTACCCCATCTTTCTGCAGTAAATCGTTTATTTGCCATCTTAAAGTATTTTGGGTAGGTTTCGCAGACCACATTATTGGATTATGATCTGCTCTTATTTTCGGAAGAATCTCTATTTTTTTTGTTGCAAGTCCCAATTTTTTTGTACTCCATAACATATCAATCCTTGAGAAAGAGTTATGTTGAGCTGAGAAGAAGTTATAGTCTCTAACTGTAGGATTTTTCTCCCTCCAAATGTCTACAAGATTTTCTTGCTTGGCTAATTAAAAAAAAGATTTGGTAGTTTCCTTCATTATTCGTCTTTCCAGATCTGTCCAAAATATTTTAACTGTACCATTAAAGTATCCCATTAACATGATTTACTCATACGTCTCTTGATCAAGTTGCTGAATAATGTCCTTTAAAAAAGAATCTTTTGCTCCATTAGGAGCATACAGTCCCAATAGCAAAGTCTTCTTGTGGTTCATCATCACTTGCACTGCAATATATCTACCATCATCATCCTTAAAAATCAATTTTGGTTCCAATTTATGTTTTACATTAAAAAAACACGCCTCTTTTTTTCTCCTTAGCCGATGAAAAAAATTCCATACCAAATTGCTTATTCCACAAATATTTGTAATCCAATCGTCTAAAATGTACTTCTTGTAGACAAATTATGTTACATTTTTGCTTCCCAATCCAATGAAAAGTTAACTTTCTTTTTTGTGGTGAATTAAATCCGTTTACATTCCAAGATAATAATTCGTAATCCATCATGGTTTTATATTTTAATCTGAACCTCCAAATTCTTTATTCTCCACCAAAAACTTCTCCATCTCCTGAGTGCTTGTAATGGTAATCCTCTTCCCCTTGTATTCAAAAACCAATCCTTCTGGAAGAATCCATCTATATCTCATTTGACTCTCTCTCAATTGCTCAGTCAGTTTGTTATATAATCTTCTGTCATTTAAGACTTTCCTTGGTAATTCTTTCATAATTCTAACATCACTGCCTTCCACAATCAGCTTGCCTTCATACTGTTTACTTAGAATCCTTCCCACCAAGTCTCTTGTTACACATCTCACTACCACATCTCTTGGTAGTTTATTTTTCCTTGCCTATTCTGAATTGACCCTGTAAATATAGTCATAAAAGTAATTAGTCTCCTCAGGATCATCTCCAACATATTCAGCAATAATCCTTATTATGTATTTTCTTAAATCATCATCCTTTTCAGGCACACCTCTCAAACGTATCTGATTTTCCATTGATTTGCAGTCCTGCAGTACTGCTTTGTCCTGCAGTTTTTTTAATAGTGGAATCCACTGTATTAATTCTTTCATCATAGTCTTTCACTTTTTCTTCAACCTCTTGGATTTTTTTTTTTTTTTGATACTGATTTAAACTCTTTACTGAGAACTTCTATATCTTTTTTAAATTCCTTCTTACAATCACTTATAGAATCTTTAATCAGTTTAGACAATCTAGCTTCCATGGCATCCATCTGTTCTTTTCTATCAGCCTTTTTGTCCTCTTCTAGTGTCTTGGATCTTGTCTGTAATGGTTTTTGGGCTGACATTACTGCCTTCCCATTTTAAATATAGGCTAAAGACAGTGTTATCGATGCAGCGAACATGAATTTGAGCAAACTTAGGAGGACAGTGGAAGATAGAAGGGCCTGGTGTGATGTAGTCCATGGGGTCATAAAGAGTCAGACTCGACTGTGTGACTGAACAACAACAACAACAATGTCTAAAGAAGCCCCCCCTCCCATATTGTCCTGGTACTTCTATATATTTTAAATAAAATGCATAGAAAATCAGGTTTTCTGAAAAGTTTTATGTTGCAGAACTAATGCACAAAATACACACAAAATTAACCATTTGGTTTGAAATGGTTTTAACCATCTGGCTTAAGAGCCCTGTGGCGCAGAGTGTTAAAACTGCAGTACTGCAGTTCTAAGCTCTGCTCATGACCTGAGTTCGATCCCTGGCAGTAGCTGGGTTTTCAGGTAGCTGGTTCGAGGTTGACTCAGCCTTCCATCCTTCTGAGATAAGTAAAATGAGTACCCAGCTTGCTGGGGGGAAAGTGTAGATGACTGGGGAAGGCAATGGCAAACCACCCCATAAAAAGTTTGCTGTTAAAATGTTGTGAAAGCAATATCACCCCAGAGTTGGAAATGACTGGTGCTTGCACAGGGGACCTTTCCTTTCCTTTAAAGTTAGTGTATGGATGACTTCATATGGTAGACTGATTGGGTGACCTTTCCTCACATAGCTCTGGTGATTTTTATTTGTATCTAATTAAAACATATATAAGTATAAAACAGTTAAGTAACTTTTGAGGATCTTCTAGTCATTGTTACTATGCTTTAACAACACTATCAGAAGACACTTCTGAATATTCTTAATCACATTACCAGGGATCGCTTTGTAGAAAAATAGGTGGTGGAGCTCATCCAGCTGCAGCTACTATTCAATGGACAAGGTGGGAAGGAGGAGGGGGAACCATCAGAAAGGTTCAGGAGATGTGCTCCTGTGAGCTCCTGCTGAATTCAAAAAATAGCATTTACCAAAATGCCATTAAGAACACTTATAATAAATGTTAAATTGAAGGAGAAAAAACACATGGTTGTACAGTATTGTGGAAGTCATTGTTTCAAAATGCAATGACAGTGGACTATTTCTGAATAAACAGATTTTCATATATGGGACCCTGTAGCCTATATGCAAAAAAGTATTTTAAAAGTTATTTTAAAACATATTTTAAAAAATGTTGAACAGCAACAAGATTATAAAATGAATTGCACTATTTTCCCAGTATTATTATTGAATAACAATTAGTAAATGTATAACCATTTTTGAGTCTACATTCTTCAGTAATCCTTCTCAATAATTAATGTAATCAATAAGTCCACAAAGATTTTGTAGACCGTAATCAACTCACTGAATCTCCAGAGCAATTTCTTGGTCATATTACATCTCAAAAAAAATCTGTAGAAACTTCCCACGGTACCAGCAATGACTTTTTTGACATTTTATTAATTCGTCCAGCCTATCTGGATGAAACATCTTAAAACAGCAGCAGTCTTTTGTCCAGATCCTTCAAAATCTAGTTGCATATTGTCATAAGTATTTTAGCCTTTAGGTATTTCACTTGTTTCCTTAATGTAGTAGTCGTTGTTGTTATGTATGCACACTGCCAGCTCTTTGAGACTGGATTATTTGTATGGACAAATATTGTTGGAGGTTTTTAAGATATTCTTCTAAAATGCATCTAGAGTCAAGCCCAATAACATCTTAGGTACCAACCAGATTTTCAGGGTATGAGCATTCAAGAGAGAAGGATCCCTTCATCAAATATCTAAAAAGGAGTTTTGGCTCTTAAAAGCTCATACTCTGAAAAATGTGTTGGTCCGTAAAGCGCTGCTGGACTAGAATCTAGCTGTTCTACTGCACACCAACATGGATATCCTCAGGGGGTTTTTTGTAGCAGGAACTCTTTTGCATATTTGGCTACACCCCCCCCCCCCAGATGTAGCCAATTCTTCAAGAGCTTACAGTGGGCCCTGTACTAAGAGCCCTGTAGGCTCTTGGAGGATTGGCTACATCAGAGGAGTGTGGCCTAGTATGCAAAGGAGTTCCTGCTACAAAAAAAGCCCTGGATTCCCACTGGAATTACCTCTAAAATGCATGTTATGAGTATTTTACCAGTGAGCATTTCAGATTTTCTAGAAATAAAATTAATTTATTTCAAATATTTATATGCTTTTCTCTTGAGCAGCTCAGGATCTGAGACTTCTAACAACAGTATGAAAACAATGAGATAAAACAAACATTCAAATGACTATGTGGCAAATCTTGTTTAAAGCAGCAGCACTTCCAGCCAGCATCATGCCCATGTTATCTAGATTCAACTTCAGTTTTCCTTAGCTACCTGATCACCAGATTCCAGACACTTGGCTAGGAAAGAGACAGCTGCATCTGATGGCTTACTCAAAATAATGGACACCTTGTCATCAGTATAATTCTGTGTTGGAAAATAGCCGGAGACTTTGGGGGTGGATCTAGGAGAGGGTGAGGTTTGGGGAGAGGCATCAGCATGGTATATAGAGCCATAAAGTCTACCCTTCAAAGCCACCATTTTCTCCAAGGGAGCTGATCTCTGCCATCTGGAGAACAATTGTAAAAGTGGGGGATGACCAGGTTCCACTGGGAGACTGGCACCCCTACATGTCAAAACTACTAGTGATCTCATCAAGGGGCATTATATAATTATTAAACATGTGAACACCCTCTGTTGCAAGGTCACCTCCCCCCATTTTTGCCATCATGCTATCTGTGTTGGAGCTCTTTAAGCCTCAGAACTGCGGGCAGTAGGGCACCAGCTGAGCATTGCAGGAGTTATTTTTTATCTCTCCTTCCCCACGCCAAAATTATGAGGTATAGATGTAGCATAGGGTAAGTGTTTTCCGTGATCTTTGGCAGGACTAGAAGTTTCTGGAGATACACTAAGAGTCCTAGCCACCTAGAATTCATGCTGGTGTTCTTTAGGAATCATGGAGCAAAATACTTAGATTGAAAAAGAGGAACATTTTCAGTAGTAGTTAGCAGCCTATCTATTGTTACCAGAATTGCGGGGGTCTCCTCTTTGTGGGGAAATTAGTAGAGGCAGACCAGAGGTAGAGCTATTTTGGAGCAGGTTCTCTCACCAATAGTATAGAAGACTCCAGATTTAAAATACTTTAAAATATTTACTAGAAAAATATGTTTCAGACATTCCATTGTAAGAGGTGGGGAAGGCAGGAGACTAGAATTAACCTCAAGGATGCTGTTTTGCAACCTTATGCAGAGACCCTTTAGACAAGTTGGGGCAAGTTTCCAGGCCTTAGCAGAGTGTCCTCACTTGGCCTGTGTCATGATCCTGGGCCTAGTGAGGCCTGCAGGCTCCTGGGAAGCCTGCTTAGGAGTTACTGGGAAAAGCCTACATCTCCCAGGATCCCCTCTGTCCCTCTGACTGGGTGGCCAGGTTTTGGAGGGAAACTGGCCCAGAGAGGGGTGGGGCCTGGGAGGAGGACATAAAAGGGTCAAGCCCGGGAAGTGGGTGTTCTTTCCCTGGAAGGTTGAGCTGGAGGTAGGCTGTGCCTGGAGAGCTTGAGCAGGGGAAAGTTCCCTCATCCAAGGCAAGGAGTGAGTGTTGGTATTAGGTAGGAACTGTATAGATAGATGTGTTAGGGCATTTGTTTATTTGTCTTCACCCTTTTACTGGTTAATACACCTTGTTAATTTATATTGCACTAAAATAAACCTTTTGTTGTTGTTGTTGTTCACTCTGCCTGGTCCTCATGCCTATTATTTGGCCTAAGCTACAGGAGGCTGAAGGGCTTGGGAAGGTACTCTGGGCCTTCTCAAGGGGGAGCCTTAACCCAGAGTGGTGGCAGCAGTTGGCAATACCTCCCTGAGTCGTGACAGCCTGTTTTGGGATCTCTGGTTCAGGTATAAATACGGGGGACCCCATTGAGGTTAGGGTCCATCCATAAGTTAGGCAATACCTCTTGGCTACACTATGCTTGCAAAATGCAAGCTGTATTTACTAGTGGACACATAAATATAATAAAGAACATGATGCTATAAACAACAGCCAGCCATTCTTAAAATCAGCTAACATTTTAAAATAATTTCATTTATATATTTTATAGAATATTTATTAGCCACCTTTCTCTCTTTTAGAACAAAGCTTATAATATAAAAAAGCATTATAAAAACACAAAACCAATTCTAAAATCATAAAAAATCACAGTTTGAAACTCCACATAGGACTGCCAATAATAATAATAATAAAAAATCAAAATGCAGTCCAAAATAAAACTGTGTTCAACTGACTCCTGAAGATCAACAGTGAGAGGACCAGGCATCTTGGGAGGTTGTCCCGTAATTGTGGCACTGCCTTGGAATAGGCCTTATCTCATGTACCCACCAAATAAACATTTTAAATCGGTGAGACAGTGGAGGGCAGCTCCCCCCGTGATCTTAATTCTTGGGCAGAATAGTATTGGAGAATAGGGTCCTTCAGATGCCCCCTTCTGAAGCCATTAGCATTACCATGTTTGCAAATGAAGCTGATAAAAATATTTGGAACAGTTTGTATTTCTGAACCAAAACAGCTCTGGGGTAAGAAGCTGGAATGCCAGTGCTAATGGAAATAGTTTCAGAAAATGTTTCCTAAGGTGTCAACAAGCCTTTCATGTAAATGTATGCCATTACTGCATGCTGAGTATAGCCCATAATTGTACTAATAAACCATAAAGTAGACTGTAACTTAATTACCACATTTAATTACCATTTTTTGCAATTTTGCTTTACAGTCAGAATATTAAATGTTTGTATTCCTTGCTAAATTTGGGAGGGGGGAAGAAGAATAATTGGGATGCCTGTGTTATTTGATTAACTGTTTCATAGCTTGTATATACATGGATGCTATGATTTTAAATACAATACCTTTATTTTCCCCCCTCTTTGGCAATCATCAATACTTTTCAGTTATTTAATTAAATTGTTTTGTTTAAATTAACTTGCATTTCTTCCCTAATAGAGGATGCTCAAAAATAGAATCCCTCAATATTACAGGTAAATTCCACTATTTCCTTGTATTCAGCAGAGTAAACCCTAAAGCAGTTTGGTGTAGTGGTTAAGTGTGCGGACTCTTATCTGGGAGAACCGGGTTTGATTCCCCACTCCTCCACTTGCACCTGCTAGCATGGCCTTGGGTCAGCCATAGCTCTGGCAGAGGTTGTCCTTGAAAGCCCTCTCAGCCCCACCCACCTCACAGGGTGTCTGTTGTGGGGGAGGAAGGTAAAGGAGATTGTGAGCCGCTCTGAGACTCTTCGGAGTGGAGGGCGGGATATAAATCCAATATCTTCTTCTTTTTCTAAAGCAGGGATGTTAAACATATAGCCTGGGGGCCAGATCAGGCCCCTAGAGGTCTCCTATCAGGCCTGCGAGCAAGTCTGCTTCCTTCTTCTTCTCCCTCTCTCTTGCTTCTTCTACATCACAGCTTGCTTTGCCAGGCTTGCTCAATCACACAGGTGTTACAGAGCAAAACCTCTACTTTCTCCATTGGCTGAGTCTCCTCCCTTGGGAAGGAAGGGGGAAGAGGGAATGCCTGCTTTGTAAGACTCTCTCGATCACACAGCAGAACTACTGAGCCAAGCCTCTCTTCCTTCTATTGGCTGAGGCTCCGCCCCCTCCTTGTCCCCTTGGGAGGGAGGAAAAGAGCCAGAGCTTCCTTCGCCCAGTTCCCCCAATCCTACAGGAGAGATACAAAAAAAGCACTTAAAAAAAAAACACCTCTGTCCTTTATAAAGTTAGCCTCTCCACTTCCTGGCATTACATTTTATGACACATGTGGACTGACATGACAAAGTCTCATTTATTTCAGATCTGGCCCTCATAATTAATGAGTTCAGCATCCCTGCAAATCAACTAATTAACAAATCATCCCTTTCATTTAATACTGAGCACACCTCATTTTGGACAGGAGCTCACAGGAATGGAACTCCAGAACCTCTAAATTTTATTAAGCTCTTTCTTTCTTACCCCCCACCCCCACCCCACACACACAATAATTGCTTCTGGGGTCCATTGGTCAACCCCCAGGGGAGAATTTGCTGAACTCTAAGATTTGACAAACTTTCTAATATTTTCCCCACAAAAAATGGGAAAATAACCAAAACATATAAAGCAGACATGTGGAAATCATCATCACACCACTGTGGCCACATAGGAGAAAGTAATTTAAAAGTATGATGGGACTCATGGGAGTAAGATTTCATTATGACAATTATAATTTAAGAAGCATTTTAAGGTAGATATTGAGCTGGTATAATTTAGTACACCTTCCAGTGATGTCAGGGGTGTGTGGCTTACGCAAATGAGTTATGACAATGAGTTGTGCTAATGAGCTCCGGCAACTCTTTTTCTACAAAATGTCCCCTGATACTGAGTATCTGTAAAAATTACAACTATAGATAGGTATGAACCTGCTAACCAACTAAAGTTCATCACAAATTTTGATTGGTTCTTGATTCATGATGTTTGTGAAATAGTGACTGGCACAAATAGTTCACAAACCTCCATGCTGTTTATGGCAGTTCATAGTGGTTTGTGAATAGATACATTTCTTGACAGACAACCTCCACTCACTTAAACAGTTTACAAAACTTCAAAGCAACCTCAAAGGAGGTGGAATTCTTCAGCCATGGAAACACCAATAGGAGCCTTCTAAAGCTTAACTGACACTGCTGGCTGTCAACAATAGTGTTCCCATTCTGCTGCATGGGATTAGAATGCTATGTATCAGCTCAGCTCTGCAGCCTCTCCTCTGTTGGATGTTGGCCAACAGAGAGGCAGAGAACTTATTAAAAGTAGAGCACATTTATTTATTCTTGATTGTGAACATCTCTCCCCTGTTGGGGATTGAGTGGCCTTAGGGTTCTGAGTCATTCCATTTCTCTGTTCATGCTGAGCAGAGGGGTTTAGCTACTGGGTGCCTTGGCTGAAGACTCACATTTGATACCTTCCTGATTGTGAACTCCTCTCCTTTGTTGGAGTCTGGGTGTTAGGTGGACTCAGGGCTCTTGGCCATGCAAGAGAGGTTGGGCCAGTTGATTGCCTTGTATTACCAGTACTCCAGAGGACTGGCATCAGCAGGCAGAGGGGACTTAGAGAGATAATTCCTCATCATTATCTCTGCCAAATCCTCCACCATTGCATGACTGGAATCCCTGCTGCTGCCGACCTCATAGTTCACCACTGACAGTCAGTAGTGGGGCTTTTCCTGGTTGGACTCTTTGACACAGAGGTGCTGGAATATGTCTCCTTCTCCTCTGCAGCCTCTTCTACCCACAGTTCCCTGAGGCCACATCTGTTGTCCTGTAGCTTTTGCACTTCATCGCAGAGTTCACACATTCATTTCAAGTCTTCTGCAATGCTGCCTTTTTATTGTATAGTGGGTTTTATGCATGAAGGAGTCTCAGGATAAGTGATAACAAGCTCTTTAATAGGAGTAGCATAGTACGAGGCTACATTAAAAGACTGAGTGCTGAGCCACAGGGCCAAACTTATATACATATCTGGGTTCCCATGCAAGCACATAATTGGGTCATTCAAACCGGTGGGGGCTTGTGATTGGTCCAATGTGGGGATTCATTCAGTTTAATACAGAGAAGTGTGTTGGAATGCAGGCTTGAGGAACAGAAAGAGATAAGAACTTGGACGGGATGTTTTGCAGCCTAGTTTGATTTATGTCTCAAAGAAACTTGCTGTTGTTTTTATTGTACGCATGTGTGAGCTACTGTCTCTGGGCAGAATACACAGGGTAATTAATTGGCTGGTACAGGTGGCATGTTATTAAGTCATGAAAGATATAAAAGGCAGCCCTCGGTATTGGGAGGGGTCTTTGGTCTTTTGTCTTTTGTAGGGCTTTTTGTAGGAACTAAGAATGTACCAAGAAGATAATAAAGAGTTTTTGAGTTATGAAGAAGCTTCTGACTGATTTGCGCAACACTAGATAACTTTTTCCAGGCACCTCCTTGTGTGCATGTGTGTGTTTTTCTTTTGGTGTAAATCTTTCTCTTATCACCAGTGCGTGGGCTAGATCTGCGCACTTGGTCCCAGCTTCTGAATTACGACAGTCCAATGCTGCAGAGATTTGGATCCCAAGTCCCCAAGCTCAGTCTGTATGGTTCCAATGAGTCAGGCAGTAACACCCAAAGTCTTCACTTGAGTCCACATACATAACACTTTGATGGGGGGGGGGGGTGGATCACAGATACAGGCCAACTTGCATTCCCTTTTTCTTGTAGAGAGGATGCAACCTGGTGGTAATGCTTACTTGTAACTTCTCTGCTAAGGCCCTAACCCATGTGCACTTGGTCCAGCCCTTAAATGGGATCACAGTACTTCGTTGGTGTCCTTGGAAGGGTTTGAGAAATATGCACCATTTGGGAGAGTGTGAGCCATTTATTGGAGCTTATGCTGAACACCTCTAACCTGTGCAGGATGGTCATGGAGGAGGTGCAGTCCCTCATCCACTCCCCCTGCCTCTCACTCAGCAGGTGGGCAAACGATGCTAAGTGAGAAATTGGTGGCAGGGCACCAGCAGGTCTTGAACAAGGACCATGTCTTGAGTGAAGCAGCATCCCAGGTACCTTTGATAGTGCTCCTAGCCCCAGAGTATCCTTCACCATTTCTGCCATCATGTAGCCATGGATGATATTGCTGCTGGCCAGTCCCTCAGGCTGTTTATGGTATCACATGGTGGTGACATTTGGCACCATGTAGTCTGCATCCATCCCCTGCACATGGAGCAGAACCATTTTGTAACCCGATGTTAGGACTGTCTCCTACTGAGACCTGGGCCATGCCCCAACAGTCCTGTTGATTGCTCCAGAGGTCTCCTGTGAAGTTCATGGTTCTGCCTTGCACTCTGCAAAGCTGAGCCTTGACTGTCACCAGTGTAGCCAGCAAAAGGCTACATCAACCATGAAGGAGAATGGTTGGTCATCATCTTGCTGCCAAGGTGAATGACTACTTCCTGGTCCTCCACATAGCCATTGTGACCTCTTGGAGGGTGGGCTGCCTTGATGGGGAGTCTCCTGCTCCCCTTCCACTTCTCCATGCTGAGAGGGAGTGAGCCTGTTCTTCCTCCCAAAGGCCACTGCTCTTTCCTCCAGTGGCAACATAGTTGGGTGCCCTCTTTTAGGTATCTATGGAGGAGGACAAGCATTGGGGTGGGTTTGTGCCTCCAGAGGCAGTCCTGCCACTAGGCAAACTAGGAGATTGCTTAAGGCACCGGCCTTCTGGGGACAGCGAATTGGGTGCCCCCCATGTGACTCAGTGATCTTATCAGTGTAGGGGGGGGCACCAGATGTTAGCCTCACCTAGAGTGCCAGTCAGCCTAGGGCTGGCCCTGGGTGCCCCTCCAGATATAGGTTTGGCACATCTGACACTCTGTCACACAGGGGCCACTGGGAATGGTGCAGAAATGTTTCCAAACTGTAGGCTTCCCCCCACCCTCTGACTCACTACTGTCAAAATCCTTTGCAAAGAGTGTTAACAACTGCTGGTGTCTTTGGACTGTGCTAACAACTCTTTTGCCTCTGAGGAGAGCTTCAAGAACAGATCAGGGGATGGAGGCTCTGAGACCTCTGGTGATATCCTGCCAGTGTCAGCTCCAGTAGCTGACAAGATGGGTGTGGTGTCTGTGGAAGGCTAGATCTTTAAATCGTATGGGGAGGTGTGTGCAGCTGCTCCTGTCACTCTTCCTGTGTGATTTCAATCACTGGTGGGGGGAGTGGCAGCCTTCAAGCTGCAGTAGAGGTATTTGAAGGCTGCCCCCGCCTCCACCGGTAATTCAGATCACATAGGAAGAGCAGCAGGAGCAGCTGCATATACCACCCTGTGCGATTTAAAGACCCCACCAAGCAGCTGGTTGGCAGACTGTTTAAATGGAGGGGGAGGCCCAGCTGCATCTGCCAGTGCTCCTGTGTGATTGGAAGAACACCCAGGAGCAGGTGCTGGCCTCCTGATGATTTAAAGGACTTTTCACTGGCATGGGGAGGTCAGTGGCTTCACCTGGGCACTCTTCTGCGTGATTTAAATCACTCAGGGTGGATGGGGCAACCCCCACCCTCCCAGCCTAGGGTGCCAGGAAGCCTGGCACTGGCCCTGTTGATCAGTCCTGAAACAGAAGGCAAATGGGCCACATATGCAGTTTTGTACTAACATCTATACTGTCTACTTTTTGTACTTGCATAAAGTGGCAGCATGAGTGACAGCAAGGAAAAGAGATAATCTATCAGGAGATAATCTAGGTGACAAAGGTATCTTCTAACCAGAGGAATTAGCAGATGTTGTCCCCGATTGATATTATCTCAAAAGGCATTACTCTTTCTGTATTATGCCAACTACAGTGTTATCGTCATTGACTTGTTGGAGGATTGGTTGGTACAATATAAGCAGACATGATTTTGTTTTCTTGGTATTTCATTTTGTGTTCTGGGGCTATGCTTGCTAACCTGTATGGGGCAAATATTTTTTGCATAGACAAAATATACACATATATACATCCATGATTGCCAGCAAACCTGCTGTGGACAAGGATAAATATTTTGCTTATATTCCCTGATATATAGGCAGATATTGATTGCGGGGGGGGGGGGGCACATTAGATTCCCTAGAGAACCCATAAACAGGGGAGAGAGGCAACTGTTTTGCTCATACTTTCTGAAAGGCAGACATGCAGGTGCTGCAGAGCAGACTGTGAGGTGAATAAGCACTTCCTGTAATAACAGGCAGGATGAAAGGAGATAAAATACAAAATATATGATACAAGCAGATGGAAGGTCCCTAAGGATCAAATTTCTGTAATTTTCTAATATCTTTTAATCAGCTGTGGTAGAGAGGACTATTTGAAATGGGGCAGAAAAAAATCTGAAAATGTTAAAATATACATTTGGGTGTTTAAATCTACTCTCCAAAACAAAAGTGTTGTCTGTGCCTCTCTCACCTCCTGCAGGAAGCAGTTAAGATGCTGGGGGGAGGGGGAACATTGACAGGTGTGCTATTGGAGGCCTAGAGCCATATATCAGGCTTGCCTGTGATAGTGGAGAAAATGAGAATGGAGGAAGCTATGGCAGGCCCAGTGATGAAGGCCAGTAAGTCTAGCTGTGTGGGAGTGTCTGCTGGGTCTAGCTGTGGTAGCAGTGATAGCGGGGGAATGGCCAGGAGCTGTGGCTGCCCTGGCATGGCAGAAGCAATGGCAAGCAGAAAGTGGCTTGAAGGCAGAGGCTAGCAAACACACAATCCTGATGGAGCAGGCCTGTTGGTGGAGGTCAGGAGCCTCACCAAATCCAACAGTGATGGGGCGAGGTGAGAAGGATGAGAAGTAGAGGGATCTCTCTGTGAGAGTCGTGGGTCCCCACTAGGGTTGCCAAGTCCAATTAGAGAAAAATCTGGGGACTTTGGGGGCAGAGCCAGGAGACTTTGGGGGTGAAGCCAAGAACAAGGATGTGACAAGCATAATTGAACTCCAAGGGAGTTCTGGCCATCATATTTAAAGGGACAGCACACCTTTTAAAATGCCTTTCTTCCATTGGAAATAATGAAGGATAGAGGCACCATCTTTTGGGGCTCATAGAATTGGACCTTCTGGTCCAATTGTTTTGAAACGTGGGGGGCATTTTGGGGAGAGGCACTAGATGCTATACTAAAAATTTGGTGCCTCTACCTCAAAAAATAGACCCCCCCCCAGAGCCCCCAATACCCATGGATGAATTCCCTATTATTCCCTATGGGAATCGTTCTCCATAGGGAATAATAGAGTGCCCAGTAGACATTTCCCTCCCCCCACGCTTTCTAAAGGGGGGAGGGCCTCCAAATCAGGGAATCCCCTGCCCCCTCCCTCTCTCTCACACACAAATACTTACCAGATCTTCTTCCGGAGAACTCTTGCTGTGAAAACGAAAGCAAAAGAAAGGGAGGGGCCGTTCTCCCAAGCCCTTCCTGCCCAGCCTTAAAGGGGCATACATTTTACAAACGGCTCAGGAGCTCTATAATAACATGAAGCCTACAGGTATGTTCTCCCCCCCTCCCCCCCACCCCCCACTTCCCAATTTTTGAAGAGCGGGAGATGAGGCTGCGAACCCAGGGGTCTCCCGCCAGAGCGGGAGGTTTGGGAAGCCTAGTCCCCACTTGTTTACAGTTGAATGCTGTCTTGCCTTCTTGAGTTTATTCTGCAAGTAATCATTTCAATAACATATAAAAAGTGTCTATTCCTCTATTTGAAATCAATCTAGAAGGATCCCTTAGGTGAGGACTATAATCCCTAAGGTTTTTATCCAAAATGGGTGGAAAATAGAAAGCAATGGAACAAAAATACATATAATAACTAAAAGAATGTCTTTAATCGTGATAATAAAAAATCCAAATCAAGTTGTTAGAATTAAAATGGATGAAATACAAAAATGAAAGTAAAATCAGTACACATAGCTAGTAAATATTGTCATGCTTTTGTTTGCCTAGAAAATTAGGGTAGACTTTTGCTTTTATTCCCTGTATACAGCAGTATTACATGAGCCAAAATTATGTATAAAGCAACTGGAGAAAGAGATGAAATTACATCTCAAGAGTCACAGGAGAGCCATTCCAGAGCCATGCCTGATCTGGATTCAGTACAACAAAGTCACAGACCAGATGTTGGAAATATCTAATTTATAGGCCTTATCATTCTGCTCCAGTTGAGTCAAGGGAAATTAACCTGGAATGTGTCTCCCTGATGAGTTTCTCTTATCCTGACATAACCCCTGTATTTTGAGTTTACTGCAGTAACTGCTGAACACAGCAGTAGCTCCATTTCTTGAAGCAGTCGCAATGAATGGGATTTTGCAGAAAACTGTGAGTGAAATTAATGTTAGTGCAGAAGGAATTCACAGGAACGATGTCCACCATTTGGTACTCAGGCTTCCTGAGAATCAGAAGAGATTTTTCCATATGAATCCAGGTCTGAAATCCTGCACAAACATATTTTAAGTATTATTGAAATCAGCAGAAGTTAGTTTTAAGTAAATATGTTGATAATCATGCTACAAATCTCCTATGCTTCTTAGGTACCAAAAGTATCTAAAAGTGGGATACTGGATAGAATTTCATGGTTGAGATGGATACTCAACATTAGTTCCTGTTGGAAGAAAAGGACCAGACACTGTGCCTTAGCCTCAGCCTTGCGGGGGGCGGGGAGAGATTTGCAAAAAAAGACAGATAGACAGGCAAACTGTGAGCTTCCTTCCTGTTTATTCTTCTGCCTCTGTGGCTTTGATGTGACTGATGCTCTCAGGGAATTGCTTCCTTCCTTCCATTCTCACTCTCTCCAACACACACAAAGAAGGAGCACATTACTCTCCATCTTTGGCACTATGGACACAATCTCCATCTGCATCTGTCTAGGTAGTAAGAATTGATTCTATTCTTATATCCCATCTATCCCATCTAGAATGGAGTTCACTAAATAAAGAACTCTTTATCAAAGATTTCAGGTTTTCACGGCTGGTAACATCATTAGGGTTTGTAGAATCTTTCGGGCTCAAGTGCCATGTTCTACTGGAGAAAGTTTTCCTTCCAGACATTTCGTTCTCAGCTGCGGAGAACATCCTCAGTGGAGCAGCCGGAGCAGGCGCTCTGACCTTCCTGGCTGCTGTGCATTGAGTCACAGCAGCCAAGAAGGTCAGAGCACCTGCTCCGGCTGCAACGCCACTGAGGATGTTCTCCGCAGCTGAGAATGAAACGTCTGGAAGGAAAACTTTCTCCAGTAGAACACGGCACTTGAGCCCGAAAGATTCTACAAACCATAAAGAACTCTTTATTAGCTTGTAACTTTGCTAGCACATACCGAACAAAGAAGCTACAGCTATGTGGAGCTAATAGTGTACTCTGCTAAATAAGATAGACATTATGATTTACTGTACCTGTGAATCTAACAATTCCCTCATACATGAATATCAGTTGATTTCCTAGTATTTGACAACATTCAGCTAAGCTGAGTTGTGTCTTTTGGATAACATTCTGTTTCAGATCATGTCCACAAATGTTAGAGCTCTTACCTTTGGTGGCTGTTACACAAATCAGTTAATATTATAATCATTGAATGATGAGTAGAACAAGTAAAATACATAAAAATATCCTAAGTAAATAGAGTTTCTTTTAATGATCAAAAGGCCTTTTCCCAAGATTGCGGCTCCCTCCTGGTGGCAGGCTGAGCAGCCATGCCAATGGGGGCAGGGCATCATGGGAGCTGGGGGCAGAGCTAGCATGCCTTAATGGTCAGCTCCGCTCCTGCTCGCAGTCCTTGCCTCGTGCTCAGCCCACCCTCCCACCTTTGGTGCTGTGTGAGCAACAGCCAATTGTTCTTATTTTCTGGGAACCAGGTAGGAATTTTTTCACCTCTTCCTGTTTGGTTTGTGGATGAAGCGTTTTTCGCCTACCTCACACTGCTTACAGAAGGGATTGTGGATTTGGCTGGGGTGCGGCTGGTTAAATAGGTTGGTCACTTCACAGGTTGGCAGGGTTTGTGCCTAACTTCCATTACGCAGCTTGGTGAGCACCATTAGCACCCCAGTTTTGGGGCATGGGGTCTAGCTAAATCATTCCTGAACCATGCGGCCTGATTGAGTGATGAAGCAGACTGCCTTGGGTTTGCCTGGATTGATCCTTTTTTCTTTCTTTCTTTTTCTTTTCTAAGATTTATATCCCGCCCTTCCCACTAGGTGGCTCAGGGCGGCTTACAACATATAAAACTAACATGGAATCTAAAATTAAACATTAAAATTAACATTTCATAATTTACAGTTAAAAATCTAAACAATTGTTATATACATACACATTAAACTCAGGCGGCGGTCCTACAGCTACACTCATCGGTTACAAGTTCAGTATTTGATGTTCAGTCTTCGATATTCAGTACTCAGTGCTGATTAGTTGTGGGCCAGCCGGAAGAGGGATGTCTTACAGGCCCTGCGGAATTGAGTAAGATCCCGCAGGGCCCTTACCTCTTCCGGCAGCTGGTTCCACCAAGATGGAGCCATTACGGAGAAGGCCCGGTCTCTTGTAACTTTCAAGCAGGCTTCCTTTGGCCCGGGGACAACCAGGAGGTTTTGGGTTCCTGATCTTAGTGCTCGCTGGGGAACGTGTGGGAAGAGACGGTCCCTCAGGTAGGCAGGTCCTAGGCCATATAGGGCTTTAAAGGTAATGACCACCACCTTGTATCGAACTCGGTAAGATATTGGCAGCCAGTGCAGAGCCCGAAGTCCCGGCTGAATGTGCTCCCACCTTGGGAGCCCTAATAACAACCGGGCGGCGGCGTTCTGCACCAGCTGCAATTTCCGGGTTCGGCACAGGGGCAGCCCCATGTAGAGGGCATTGCAGTAGTCCAACCTCGAGGTGACTGTAGCATGGATCACCGTTGCTAGATCGTCGCGCTCCAGGAAGGGAGCCAGCTGCCTTGCCCGCCTAAGATAGAAAAATGCGGACTTGGCAGTGGCCGCTATCTGGGCCTCCATTGTTCCAAGGCTCCAGAAGTACCCCCAGGCTCCTGACTCTATGCGCCGCCTTCAGCGGCGCACCGTCAAAAACCGGAAGGGGTATTTCCCTTCCCGGACCCCGACGGCCCAAGCAAAGGACCACTGTCTTCGCCGGATTTAGCCTCAGCCTCCTCCTTTCAGCCACGCGGCTGGGAATGGAACTCCAGGGCATGGCCTTTGCTATGCCGGCTGGGTACAAGCCATTCATTTGGCTATGCCTGGGGGCAGGGTGGCTCACCCGTCATGCGGCAGGGGAGGGGGGTTTTGTCCCCTGGTCCTGTCATGCTGCTTGTTATGTTTATAGCCCTTGTTGTACTATTAATAAAGAAAGAAAGTGGCCCTTAGTTTACCCAAACCCTTGTGTTTGTCTCTTTCTTCCGTCGGTGGGGGCAAGGCAAAGCATATAGATTAAGCGGTGGAAAGCTAGTCCAAGTGAGATTAATAAAAGGGAACACGGGCTATGGCAAATCAAATGCAAGACTGTGATCAGGCAGGCAAAAAGGGACTATGAGAAGCATATTGTAGAAAACATAAAGACCAACAATAAAAATTTCTTCAAATATATTAGAAGCAGGAAACCAGCCAGGGAGGCAGTGGGGCCCTTGGATGACCAAGGGGTAAAAGAATTACTGAAGGAGGATAGGGAAATGGCTGAGAAGCTGACTGCATTTTTTGCCTCCGTCTTCACTGTGGAAGACAAAAAGTGTTTGCCTGCTCCAGAACCACTAATTTTGGAAGGGGTGTTGAAAGACCTGAGTCAAATTGAGGTGACGAGAGAGGAAGTCCTACAACTGATAGACGAATTAAAAACTAATAAGTCACCAGGTCTGGATGGCATACATCCAAGAGTTCTGAAAGAAATCAAAGTTGAACTTGTGGATCTCCTGACAAAAATATGTAATCATTCATTGAAATCTGCCTCCGTTCCTGAGGACTGGAAGGTAGCAAATGTCACCCCCATCTTTAAAAAGGGTTCCAGAGGAGATCCGGGAAATTACAGGCCAGTCAGTCTGACTTCAATACCGGGAAAGTTGGTAGAAAGCATTATCGAGGACAGAATGAGTAGACACATTGATGAACACGGGTTATTGAGGAAGATTCAGCATGGGTTCTGTAAGGGAACATCTTGCCTCACTAACCTGTTACATTTCTTTGAGGGGGTGAACAAGCACGTGGACAAAGGGACCCAATAGATGTTGTTTACCTTGACTTCCAGAAAGCTTTTGATAAAGTTCCTCATCAAAGGCTCCTTAGAAAGCTCAAGAGTCATGGAATAAAAGAACAGGTCCTCTTGTGCATCAAAAACTGGCTAATTAATAGGAAGTAGAGAGTGAGTATAAATGGGCAGTCTTCGCAGTGGAGGACGGTAAGCAGTGGGGTGCCGGAGGGCTCAGTACTGGGTCCCATGCTCTTTAACTTGTTCATAAATGATTTGGAGTTGGGAGTGAGCAGTGAAGTGGCCAAGTTTGCAGATGACACTAAATTGTTCAGGGTGGTGAGAACCAGAGAGGATTGTGAGGCATTCCAAAGGCATCTGTTTAGGCTGGGTGAGTGGACGTCAACGTGGCAGATGAGGTTTAATGTGGCCAAGTGCAAAGTAATGCACATTGGGGCCAAGAATCTCAGCTACAAATACAAGTTGATGGGGTGTGAACTGGCAGAGACTGACCAAGAGAGAGATCTTAGGGTCATGGTAGATAACTCACTGAAAATGTCAAGACAGTGTGCGATTGCAATAAAAAAGGCCAACGCCATCCTGGGAATTATTAGAAAGGGAACTGAAAACAAATCAGCCAGTATCATAGTGCCCCTGTATAAATCGATGGTGCGGTCTCATTTGGAATACTGTGTGCAATTCTGGTCACCGCACCTCAAAAAGGATATTATAGCATTGGAAAAAGTGCAGAAAAGGGCAACTAGAATGATTAAAGGGTTGGGACACTTTCCCTATGAAGAAAGGTTAAAAAGCTTGGGGCTCTTTAACTTGGAGAAACGTCGACTGTGGGGTGACATGATAGAGGTTTACAAGATAATGCATGGGATGGAGAAAGTAGAGAAAGAAGTACTTTTCTCCCTTTCTCACAATACAAGAACTCGTGGGCATTTGATGAAATTGCTGAGCAGTCAGGTTAAAACAGATAAAAGGAAGTACTTCTTCACCCAAAGGGTGATTAATATGTGGAATTCACTGCCACAGGAGGTGGTGGCGGCTACAAGCATAGACAGCTTCAAGAGGGGGTTAGATAAAAATATGGAGCAGAGGTCTATCAGTGGCTATTAGCCACAGTGTGTGTGTGTGTGTGTGTGTGTGTGTATATATATATATATATATATATATATATATATATATATATATATATATATATATATATATATATATATATATATATATATATATATATAACTGAGCTTCAGCACAGGATTTTTCTCTCAGAAATAAAATGCAGGTTCTGTTAGGTATCATGGCTAAGATTAATTTACCCAAGTTTTTAAAATGCATTCTGAGCTAGTGGTCATCAATGAATCTTGTGGCAGTGAATTCCTTTCTTTTGAATTAATTCCTTGTGTCAGTCTACTGTCATTGGATGACACTCAATGGAGGTACTAGGAGAGTAAGAAATACTAGGAGAGTGGCTCTCTGCATACTGCTCATAATGCCATACACCTCCCAGTAATTTTTCTCCATGGTTAAAATATTTTAGCTTTTCCTCATTCATTAACTCCAAATACTTGAATTTCTTCTATTATCTGTTGGGGGTGGGGAGTACTTGAAGATCTTTTGTCACATCAGAACAGGAGACTTCTTATTCTATATGGGGCTTCCATTTGGCCAGAAATATTGCTATATTTGGGCACACAGAGGTGTCTTAACAGTTTCTCTAGGAGAACAATGAATTATGGATGGCAAGGTATTAATCTGGTAGCCTACCAGATTAATTCATTTTACGGTTACATTTCTAATTAATGAGAACAAAAGAAGAAAACAAAATGGAAGAGACTACTCTCTGAAAGTTTGAAAAGAGTGGTGTTGTCTCTCAGCTGTTGGTGCTATAATTAAATTCATATTTTTGACTACAGTATTATACTAGCTAGGTGGAATTAATTTGAAAAGGCATCCATTGCCTTTTCTTTCTTTTTTTTAGCAAAAGTTACCCAAACACTGCATTAATTTACACTGACAGGACTTGAAAGCAGTCCATAGGGAAAGTCACCCTTCAGTTTGGTGTAGTGGTTAAGAACAATGGACTCTAATATGGAGAACTGGGTATGATTCCCCTACTTTTACACATGAAGTCATCTGGGTGACCTCATGTCAGTTACAGTTCTTTCAAAGCTGTTCTCTCAAGAGCAGTTTCTGTCAGAACTCTCTCAACCCCACCTACCTTACAGGGTGTCTACTGTGGGGAAGAGGAAGGGAAAGGAGAATGTAAGCTGCTCTGAGACTCCGAGTGAAGTGAGAGGTATAGATCAAATATCTTCTTCTTCTTCTGCCCCTCCTCCTCCTGTATCCAAATCTTTGAGAGAGAAGGTGGCATGATATAGCTTAGTCTTGTCGGACCTCACAAGCTAACTTGGAAGGGATACCACCAAGGAAGCCTCTGCACAGGAAGGCAATTACAAACTTCCTCTGTTTCTTACTTGCCTTAAAAGATCCTTGCTGGGCCACCATAAGCCAGCTGTGACTTGATGGCACTTGAAACACACACATATCCAAATCTTCTGCAGCTTTGGTGTCATTTTTCTCCAAATTAGATCCCCCCCACACACACACACAACCTACAGTTATTTTAGCCATGGCAATATATAGTTAAATCATCTTCAGCAACATACTGTTACCACTGAAGAAAAAGCAATGCCAATTTAGAGATTTCAACAGTTTCCTAAACTGGTTACATGGCTTATCCTAACCAGTCAGAGATTACATAATGCATATGATGCCAAAAGAAGAAGAAGAAGAAGAAGAAGAAGAAGAAGAAGAAGAAGAAGAAGAAGAAGAAGAAGAAGAAGAAGAAGAAGAAGAAGAAAAGGAGGAGGAGGAGATAGGATTTATACCACTCGGAGTCTCAGAGCAGCTTACAATCTCCTTTCCCTTCCTTTCCCCACAATAGACACCCTGTAAGGTAGGTGGGGCTGAGAGAGCTCTGGCAGAAACTGCTCTTGAGAGAACAACTCTGACAGAGTTATGACTGACCCAGCAGCTGCGTGTGGAGGAATGGGGAATCAAACCCAGTTCACCCATATCAGAGTCTTCCACTCTTAACCGCTACAATGAACTAACTCTGTACTTAGGGCTATGATTCTGAATAATGAAGTCTCATTCACATTTTCAGCAATTCATGCAAATCTGTTTGTGAGGGACTTAAGATGCTGACAAATAATTTAAAAACATCACCTTTCCCTTTTTGGCTCAGCTTTGACACACACTTTGTCATCACTCATAAACAAAATAACGGTTTGAGTAGAATCCATGTATATTACAAAAAAATCATGCAAAAGAAGAATGCTTGGGATTTGATAAATATGTAAGAAGGGAGTATTACATTTATGAAAAATATTTGTTGAGGTGATATATAATAGTTCTGTAGCATATCCTGTGAATTTTCAATTGGAAACAAAAGTAAACAAAGGACATTTGAAAGTTAGAGCTGAGACTTGACAACATTTTGCAAGTTACAGACTTTGTATAATATATCCCTGAAAGCTTCCATTTCAGATAACTTAATTACAGTTTGTTTGTTCTAAATTGTTTAAGAGCTTAGCAGAAAAATACCTGAATTCTGGCTGCCACCTTCATATTGTAGATGGATAACATATGCAAAATGAAATTTGCAAATCACCTGGGGCTTAGAACACATGCAGAAATTTCTCAGAAATCCAGAGTTTGATTCTGCATTTTTTTTTTTTTTAAAAAAAAAACCCTCTTCAGCACCTCTCCCTAAGAATCTCTCCCAATATGTATTTTAAAATTTGCTTTGCCACATTGGGTTCTTAATGCCACTCATATGTTCAAATAATATTTTTCAAAGATCAATAACGCTAAAATACCAAAACAATATCTAGAGCAGGGGTGTTGAACTCATTTCTTACAAGGGACAGATCTGACATAACTGAGACCTTGCCAGGCCGGACCATGAGTGTCCTAAAACGTAATGCCAGGTAGCGGAGATAGAAACTTTATAAAGGACACAGACAAACACAATTAAAGATTTTTTTAAACTAAAAATAAAACGTGCTTAAAACATTAGCACTCATTGGTCTTAAAGGTGCTTTCTTTGTATCTCTCTCATGGAATCCAGGGAACTTGGCAATGGAAGCTCTGGCTCTCTCCTTCCTTCCTCAGGGGATCAAGAAGGGGAGGAGCCTCAGCCAATAAAAGGAAGAGAGGTTTGGCTCAGTAGCTCTGCCATGCGATTGAGAGCCAGGCAAAACAAGCAATCCCTCCTCACTTCCTCCCCAAAGGAGGAGCCTCAGCCAGTGGAGAAAATAGAGGTTTTGCTCTGTAGCTCCAGTGCAATTGAGCATGCCTTGCAAAGCAAGCTGTGATGCAGAAGGAAAGCGAGAGGGAGAAGGAAGCAGACAACAGTTGGTTGCTTGGGGGGGTTGATAGGAGCCCTCTGGGGGCCTGATTTGGCTCCCAGGCTGCATGTTTGACACCCATGATCAAGAGAGCAAGGATTCCTAGAGTTTTTGAGCCTACATAAGCCTTTGGCATTCTGATAGAAAATGGTGGCTGCAACTCTAAAATGGCTGCCTCCTATGGCAGAAATAACTATAAATGTCTGACTCTAGAGGTAAGCCAACCACAAAATTTCTAGGAATGAGTAAGTCATTCTAAGAGGCTGCTAATTCTTGTAGACTGCATAAAAATACTTCTAGAGTACTGGAGAGGCAGTGAGATTATCAACACAATTGGTCTTCTCCATAAAACCCTTCATGCCTTAGAACATACTTATCTGAAAGACCACCTTTTCCATATACAAACCTGAGCACTGAGTGGATTCCTCTAATTATAGATTACTTTTCTTATTAGAGAGGAGTGTTCCCTTTCATCCAGTCCTGAGTTTTCTCAATCACTGGCTTAATTTTGTGGAGTTATTTGCTACAGAGGATTAGGATAATGTTATATATTTACTCAGGGGTCGTTTTGTAGGGGAAAAGGTGCAGGAGCTCAGTAGCGTATCTCATTTGCATATGCTGCAGGATCTATGTGCAGTGGGGAGAGAACTCCCCACTGCATGCAAACCCTGGCTGGAGGTTCAGGAGCTGTGTTCCTGTGAGTTACTGCAGAATTCAAGGTCTGTATTTACTTCATTTATACCCCACCTTTCTCCCTAATGAGGAGCCCCATGGTGCAGAGTGGTAAGCTGCAGTACTGCAGTCCAAGCTCTGTTCATGACCTGAGCTCAGTCCCAGCAGAAGCTGGGTTCATGTAGTTGGCTCAAGGTTGACTCAGTCTTCCATCCTTCCGAGGTTGGTAAAATGAGTACCCAGCTTGCTGGGGGGTGGAAGTCTAGATGGCTGGGGAAGGCAATGGCAAACCACCCCATAAAAAGTCTGCCAAGAAAATGTTCTGATGTGATATCACCTCCATGGTTCAGTAATGACTCAGTGCTTGCACAGGGAACTATCTTTTCCTCCCCCCCCCCCTCCCTAATGGGGACCTCAAATTACTTACATTGTTTTCCTGACTTCCATTTTATCCACAGAACGACCCCATGTGGAGGGTTAAGTTGAGAGTGTGTGAGTTGCCCAAGGTCAGCCAGCAATTTCCCCGGCAAAATAAGGATTCAAACCTGGATCTTGCCAGTCTAGCCACAACACCATGCTGGGAACCTCATCTCTATCATCATTCAGGAAAACAGTAAAACAGTCCTTGCCCCTTAATAATTTATGAAGCACCCTGTTTTAGAAAAAGGAGGATTAAACAATTTAATAAATTAATTATGCAAATTTACAGTGTTCATAATAGCCAACTTATTTAAATAAATATGCATTAATTAATTATCTATGTCATAGTCTTGTTTTAACAGGTTTGAATCAGAACTGCAATAAAAGATATTTATCAGCCTTACAAATAGACTTCTTTTTCCCACATATTGCCACTCACTTGCTAATAGAAGAGTAATTATTTTTTTAAAGGAATGATTCATATAAAACAAATTATACTAATAGACAGACAAGCTTTTTGTTGAACATTGCAATACTTCCATAAAACTTTTTTACAAAATGGGCATAATTTTTCTCCACACAAATGTAGAAGCTATGGAGGGAGGGATCATTAGTATCCAGTTCCCTTCTCTCAATTTCTGTCCATATGCAGAGATATTATGTTATTGATTATGGGTCATGACACATCTATGCACACCTTCATTTCCCAACCATTCTTTCTCTCCATGCAAATAGCTAGAGCTCAAGTAAATTGATTGGAGGAGAAAGAGTAGATGAAGAAATGTAAGCAGGGCTTTTTCTGTAGCAGGAACTTATTTGCATATTAGGCCACACACCCCTGATGTAGCCAGTCCTCCTGGAGCTTACTGAAGGCCCTACACTAAGAGCTCTGTAAACTCCAGCAGGATTGGCTACATCAGGGGTGTGTGGCCTAATATGCAAAGGTGTTCCTGCTACGAAAAAGAAAAAAAAAACCTGTATGTAAGAGTGCACAGACCTCTCATTGCCTATATTAGCTCATCACATACTCACAGTAAGAAGAGAAGAAATAGCATGGAATTTACTTCCTAGCAATTAGGGCCAGTTTATAAACTATCGTCTCCTTCCATACCATGTTTCATGAAAAGATCCATGAATATCCTGTCTCTCTCATTTTCTATTCGTATTAACTATGGCCCCATACTACTGACATTGTATAATTATTCCTGTATTAAAGGCCTTGAAGTTTTCATAATTTAGTCTGCAGTGACATCTGGTGGCTGTTGCTCTGGTTGTTGAATTAATATTAATAATTTGCAATAATCAGGGAGAATTTGACCATTTGCTGGATTACAGAAGCTACATGAAAGAAGTATCTTTTTCTATTAAATTAATGTAGATCAATAATACTTGTTCAAGGCTAATGTGTATGACTTCAGTTTGGGTTATTACAAGATTGGGATTATTAGAACTTTTAAAATTTGGAATGCACATGCAGTAATAAATATGCACAACACTATCACAACCAAAGGAAATTTTGATTACAAGAAAAGCCATTAAAATATTTGTCTATCTTATATATGCTTATTATATTTTAGTTATTAGATTCAAAACAATATTCATATAATAAATTAAGTAATTATAATTTCAACATTTCTCTTAAAGCTTGCTAAGAACATAAGAGAAGCCAAGTTGGATCAGGTCAATGGCCCATCTAGTCCAACACTCTGTGTCACACAGTGGCCAAAAAACCAGGTGCCATTTGGAGATCCATCAGTGGGACCAGGATACTGGAAGCCCTCTCACTGTCCCCCCCCCACTCACCAGCACCAAGAATACAGAGCATCACTTGCCCCAGACAGAGAGTTCCATCAATACGCTGTGGCTAATAGCAACTGATGGTTGCTCTATATGTTTATCCAAATGCTAATGTTACTATTATCTCCTAAATCAAATTAGCTCAGTAGCCATTTGTTCATTTTTCAGCTCTGCCCCCGGTGTGGTGGAAGTAAATACATTCAAAGTAAATAAATAAATAAATAAATAACACTATTCCAGGCAAGATCAGGGCCCTGTAGGATCTGGTACAATTCTGCAGGACATGTAAAATAGTTGTTCCACTGGCCCTACGTTTGAGGGCATAACCTGGTCCCTAGCTGATTGTCTACAGCTAGTTTCTGGCCTCCTTCCTCTTCTCCCCCTTATTCCCTCCCTTCTTCCCTTCTCAGATGTTTACTTATTGCCCCTGTATGAGTTTTTATGCCATCTTGAATGTTATAGAAGTTGCTTTATTGGCTTTATTGTATTTTTGGACTGATTGATTGTATGCTCTATTTTAATAGATTTAAAATGTATGTGTAAATTTCATATTTATAAGCTGTTGTCACTTGCTCTGAGCCATACTTGGGGAGAGTGAGATACAACAACTACAACAATAATAATTTAAGATGGTTGTGGACAAGATTGCCAATATTTCCTTAAAACAAGACTATTCTGTTAACAAGAATGGAATTATACTGAGGACATGACTTACGTTGCATGAAACTTGTGGTCCTTATTGTGGAGAAATGCCTTGCCTCCTGGAGAGGTGGCAAGCTGGCTTTAAAAGTTTGTCTTTGAGCTCAGAGACAAGCAGGAAGGGGAGATAGAATTCAGCCCCTGGCATTACAGCAGCATCTGGGCTACCTCTTAAGAAATGCTAATGGAACTACCTGAAGAGACAATGAGCATCCTTCTTTTCCAGGCAGGAAACAGAGTGGAGAGGGTGTTGTGCTAGACCTGCCCCAGAGTCTATCTCCAGGAATGAGCTGGAGATTTCCCTGAATGTATAGGGGTTTCCCAGAATGCCTCCCAGAAAAGAGGCTTCCTGGAGACAACAGGAAAAGAAGTCTAAACCAAGACAGGCCAGGTAACAAGGGGTGAAGAGTGATGTAAAGTGGGTGGAATCAGGGGATTAATAAAAGTGCTTACTCAGAAGAGTACTTTCTTCCTCTCTCTTGGAGCTGGACCTTGGAAGATAACAGACTGCTACACTCCAGCCAGTAGCCAGTAGCCATATTTGACCATGTGGCTGGGCCTGGCTGGATGCAGGAAGCCTGAAGCAATGAGGTATCATTAGAACCTTCTTGGGGTTTCCTGTTCTAGCTTTAGCTCAGCAAGGCAGGGGATTTGCAGCTTTTGCGAACTCCCCAAATTGAGCAGATCAAGGGGTGTCTGGACATTCAGATTCCTGAAGGGACCCCTGGAGGGGGAGCCCTGACAGCATAGGATGCGACATTCCCACGGATTTTGTTGGCGGGCGAAGCCTGGTTCTTTGTCTATCCTGAGGCCTCACTGCGACAATCGCCATTTTGCATGGCACTAGCTGTGTCCACCCGTAACAGAATATTTCTTTCTAATCGTCTTTCTACTTCAACTAACGAACTATACCTTGCAAGTAAGTTTATTTGGGAATGCAACCTATCAGCTAAAGTTCTATTATAAACCAAATTTGACTGTTCAAAAAAGGGGGAGGAGGCTAAAAGACCTTCCCACACACAAGAAAGGCTTCTAAGATTAAAAGAACAAGCTTATAACAACTGTCTTTATTTCAAGTAAAAGGAATTGGACTGAGTATATAGTTGTGGACAGATCTGGTTAAATAAGCAATAATTGGACTACCAAAATACTAAAGCTTGATCAAAGGTGGAAGGTGACTTTATATGAGAAGAATTGGATTTCTGGATATTTAGCCTGGCACTTTGAACCTGCTTTCTGATTTCTACTATCATACTGATTATAACAGCAAGGAAAATGATTCACCAAACAGAGATTAATAATTCAAGAGATGAGGGATTCTTCAAATCTAAAGCAGGACTATTTAATATTTTATTTTTTAAAATTGAATGGGCAGCTTGTTTTGGCTTGCTGTGGCTTTTTGCAAATCTCAAAACCATAATGAAGTTTAAAAAAAAATTGTTAAAAATGAGAGTTCTTAATCACTCTAACAGCTTGCAAAATCTCTTAAAATATAAATACATGCTAAAATAAGCCTAAAAAGTTAAGCTATTTAATTAGAATTTGAACTATTGTAGTTAGAATTACTAATATACATACATATACAGGTATGCACACACATATAAGAAGGCATATGAAAGGGAATATAAAGAAACTGTATGTACCTTGATTATTTTTGCCCTTTTTTAGAATGATAGATGAGAAGGGCCCCTATTGTTTATCCTTATGTATTGAGATGTCCGCTAATGAAATAATCCACTGAAAGCTTTTTCTTTCTTTCTTTTTTTCTTTTGTATTCCAGAAAAGTTAGGAGTGCAGCTTGATGGAAGTGAGATGAATTCTCCTTATAGATCAGGGGTTCTTTTCTCAGTTTAGTGTGAAGTTCTGGGAACAATTATGGAGGGCGTGTTCTTGCCCTTTTCTTTGTTGTTGGAGATGAGTGCTGTAAAAACTCTTCTCCCCTTTTTATTTTTTTTCTCTTAGAAAATCCACCCTTTTTGCTTGTTAAAGAGAGCTAGCTTTTCAAGTAGGTCGCTAAAGTTATCAACATTTGCTAATAAGACATGTGCATCATAACTGTACCCATTTAATTGAAAGGCTTTTCATGGTTAAGGATGCATTTCAAACCAACTTTGATTTGATCTTCTGGTTGCTGATTGTGTGCTGTGTTAAGATTATGTGTGTAACCTTTCACTTTTTTAAAAAATAAACCTTTTGCTATTTTGAAGGCTGGAAGTAAAGTTCTGTACCACATAGTTCCCCAATCACTTTAAGACCATGCTACTGTAAGAAGGAAGTCCTGGGAAGGAGGAAGACATGCAGTTGGCAAGGGTGCCAATCCTCAAGGGGTCTCCCAAGGAAGGATTTTGGTCTCTGTGGAATGCAGGTGCAGGGTAACAGAGGACCTTGAGGCTAGACCTCAGAACTGGAAAGGGTGATTGGAAGTCCTGTTCCTCTCAGTCAGGAACCCCTAAATTGAGCAGGTGGTGGCAGCGTGCCCTAGTGGCAAGAAGAATAGCTCCTTCCAGGCATTGGGAACACAAGAGTGAGCTCACAGAACTAGGTCTGAAGGTCAAATCAGGCTGGTTCCATCACATGTATATAATAAAACAAACCTCAAGTGTCATTACTCACTATGGTATTGAGATTTTAATCTCAGTGAACTATCATGCTACCTTGGGAACCATGAATGAAACCACAAACCAATGCAAACCAGGAAGTTGGTTCGCAAACTGAATTGGTTCATAGTGGTTCATGACTGTTGCTTTCTGCTCCCCAGTGTTTTTCATGGGGAGCAGAAAGCAGGGGTTTAATGCTTTTTGCTCTTCATGAACCACCATGAACTGCCAGAAACTGCTTTAAAATTGTGGAATTTTGTAGAAGCTGTTCAGTTTGCAAACTGAAGTGGACAGACGTTTGTCACAAATGTACATTCGTGAATGGGTTCATTCCATTCCTAATGCTAACTTTTGATATTACTGTAAAGTTTATTTGTATGTTTTATTATGTAGCCACAATCTAGTGGAATAACTCAGTTAACACATGTCACAGCCAACCATGTCTTATTTCTAAATCATGTTTATTCCTTGCTAGCTTCTGCCAATAACTTTTAGTTTTGAAACTGTTATTTCTTGCAAAAAATGTATTAATGAAATTAACAGAGAAACTAAGACAAAATGCTATCAGGAAAACTTTAAATACTTAATACTTGATGAAAATGCATGTTCAGTGTCTTCCTTGCAGCTTTTGGCAATGTAACTTGTGTCTTTTGGGAGGCTCTCATTCTTGAAAGTTCAGTATTTAGTACTTTTTACCTTCTGATACCACTCTAATGGCAGAAAGTGAGGAGAACCTAAAGAACCTCTTGTTGAGGGTGAAAGAGGAGAGCACAAAAGTAGGCTTGAAACTCAACATCAAAAAAATTAAGATCATGGCATCCGACCCCATCACACCATGGCAAATAGAAGAGGAAGACATGGAAGTAGTAACAGACTTTACATTTCTGGGATCCAAGATCACTGCAGATGATGACTGTAGCCATTAAATTAAAAGACGATTGCTCCTTGGGAGGACAGCTATGGTGAACCTGGGCAGTATAATAAAAAGTAGAGACATAACCCTACCAACAAAAGTCCGTATAGTCAAAGCGATGGTATTCCCAGTAGTAATGTATGGCTGTGAGAGCTGGACCATAAGGAAGGCTGAACGCAGAAGAATAGATGCCTTTGAGATGTGGTGCTGGAGAATAATCTTGAGAGTCCCTTGGACTGCAAGAAGATCCAATCAGTCAGTCCTAAGGGAAATCAACCCAGACTGTTCCCTGAAAGGTCAGATGCTGAAGCTCAAATACTTTAGCCACCAAATGAGAAGGGAGTACTAACTGGAGAAGATCCTGATGCTGGGAAAGACAGAAGGCAAAAAAAAGAAGGGGATGGCGAAAGATGAGATAGCTAGACAGTGTTACTGATGTAACAAACACGAATTTGAGCAGACTTCGGAGGATGGTGGAAGACAGGAGGTCCTGGCGTGACTTTGTCCATGGGGTCACAAAGAGTCGGACTTGACTGTGCGATTGAACAACAACCTTTAATTTTCTGTGTATCAACAGAGGGTCTGGGTTCCCAGTGGGACTAGCCCGCCATAACATATGTTACAGGTTATGATGACCTTGCCCACTTCTCTCTCTCAGAGACAAGAATATCCATCCATTTTTCTTTTCTTTCTGACTGAGCTATCTCTATTTTCTTCTTTTCTGAAGAACTATGGCTGTCCCACCCTATCACAGTATGACATTTTGCCACTGGCTCAGCCAAGGAACTTGAGGGAAGGGACAAGATCACCTGCTTAACTTAAACTTTTGAAATGGCACACAAGCGGCTTTTAAAAGTTCAAAAATAACAAAATATTTTGTTCAGCCTAGAGGGGACGAGTCAGATAAAATCATGGGTAAAATGTCTGTTAATCGATAATGAACTCTGAGGTAACTGAGTATAGGCACAGACTACAGTTCATATGTTTCAAGCAATTGAGAGTTTTTTAAGCTTCTCCCACAGCCAGTGTTTTCTAAACGTTCCAGTATACTTTATTGGATATTAACTGACTCTTTCAATTTCATTATCAATTACCCAAATTACTTCTCTAAATGCATCAGCACACTTTGAGTTTAATTGACTCTTCAGGTTTCAGCAGCAGTCTCTAAACACACCTAGCAGCAGTCTCTAAACACACCTAGACCAGGGATTTCTCCATTCCTTACAGCTATCTCCCTTTTTAACTTGGTAGGGAATCTCTTCTCTCATTAGAAGATCTATCCCTTTTTCTGGTCTGAATGGGAGTCTTCACAGATCCACCCACTCCTTCCTAGTTCTCAGTTCATGTTAAACTGCTTTCAGTTAGGGCGAAATACAAACTTAGTCTGCGCCCAATTCTTCTCCATCAGGTCTAGACTCAAACTGAATTCTCCTCAGCATTCAGTTCTGAAGTATTTCTCTGTACAACTCACATTAACCAATCAAATTTCTTTGACTAGCCTGTCACTTAAGGCTCTCTGGCTCTATGATGCATTAAACCTTCACAGTCCCTTACTTGTTTACCCAGCACTTACTATCTTTTTAAAGGGAGTTTGTCACATATGTAAACAGACTTACTTTATGGAAACCCTGCACATGAAATGGAATGGTCATCATGATCGTCATTATTAAGACAACTATCATTTTTAGCTTCCTGCTTTCCTGAGCTCAAAAATGTCCTTACAGTCAGATGGACAGACAGGCAGGTAGACAGATAGCTTTGTTCTTACAATTTAATTTTAACTGTTGTAAAGTACAGCATACCACAGCCAGGGGTCTCTGTATTCTCAGAAACTGTAAGTTCTCAAGAAAAATACACAGTTTTGCAAGAGAACAGTCCATAAAATTTAGAATTAGACAAAGGTATCTGAAATTGCAGTAAATATACAATTCAATGATGCAAATCTAGTTTATAGCAACTTTCATTTCAATAGAAGCAGGGCTTTTTTTGTAGCAGGAACTTTTTTGCATATTAGGCCATACATCCCTGATGTAGCCAATCCTCCAAGAGTTTACAGGGCTTTTAGTACAGGGCCTACTGTAAGCTGTTGGAGAATTAGCCACATCAGGGGTGTGTGGCCTAATATGCAAAGGAGTTCCTTCTACAAAAAAAACCACCCCTGAATAGAAGTCATTTTTTGAGACTTTTAAAATGTAAGACAGTACATGCATAGTTGACTAGCTTAAGCCCAAATTACTGAAACGATCTGATGCATTTGTCTGTACCTGTTTGTAACTGTTACAGATACAATCCAGCTCAGTACATTTAAGGCTGCCATCCTAAACACATTTACATGAGAGTAAAATTCCATTGAACTGAGAAGGGGCTGCTTTCTTTGTGTTGGAGTGCATTGTATTTCTGCAACCATTTTTTTTTAAAAGAAAACTAAGTTTGATTGAACTGAATGCTGATTTCCTGACATGCAAATAATTTTGAAAATGCATACATTTTATGGGGGGAAATTAAAAATAGTACAAAACACAAGACAATTTGAATGGCTATAAATCCCACAGAGTTGTCCTTGAAAGGGCAACTTCTATGAGAACTCTCTTAGTCCCACCTACCTCAGTCCCTCTCAGTCCCACCTGCCTGTTGTGGGGGAGGAAGGTAAAGGAGATTGTAAGCCACTCTGAAACTATGAGATTCAGAGTGAAGGGTGGTTAGGGTTACCAATCCCCAGCTGCGCAGGGAAAATAGGTAAACACCTCCGCGAAGACCAGCCTCCTATCTTATACAAAGTATGAATTTTTCTTATAAAATCAGTATCATTCAAATATACAAAGTCTTAAATGCAAACAAAGGAACATATGTGACCCTACCCACAGTCATTTAAATTGGAAGTCCATGTCCCTAGTGCTTCAACAATAAGGTGTGGATCCTGGTTCCAACGTAGCAGTTATCCACGGAGACCGATGCTCCCGTCTTCAAATGCGCAGCTAAGCATAAAATGATATGCGATGCAGTAGTACCCTCCCACTTTTCACTGTTTGCTTCTACAAGCTTTTCCAAATTTTTTCACCAATTCAATGCTGATGCTTCAAATCACTTAGCTCTAGTATGGTCAATTGCATCAGCATTGAATTGATACAAATTTTTGGAAAAGCTTGCAGAAGCAAACAGCGAAACGTGGGAGAGAATACTACTGTGTCGCACCTTATTGTTCACCTTATTCAGTGGACTCTGATCCAGCCTCTGCGTACCTGATCATGGCATTGAATTCCCAGCCGGACCACCCGATGCATGCCAAAGACATTGCCCATTGCTCCAGGAAGGACAAAATCCTCTCCCACGTTTTGTGGAGGGGATGGCCCTCGGGCCAGGTGGGGTTGGAATTTGGTGCTTTTGCATCCCAAAGGGATGAATTGTCAGTTCATAAAGGGTGTCTGTTGTGGGGGAACAGGGTGGTGGTGCCCCTGGTACTGCGGCAGTGAGTTCTCACAGCACTGCATGAGACCCATCCGGGGATCGTGCACATGAAGGCGCTGGCCCGCAGTTATATATGGTGGCTGGGGATGGAAGAGGCTTTTGAGTCATGGGTTGCCCGCTGTCAACCATGCCAGGAGATCCGTCTGGCTCACCCCAAGCACAAGCCCAACAGTGGGAGTCCACACATAAGCCGTGGTCCCGCCTGCACCTCGACTTCGCAGGGCCCTTCCAGGGACAATTTTTTTCCCCTCATAGTGGACTCCTACTCGAAGTGACTCAAGGTCATACCCATAGTGCCATTGTCCTCCAAAGCCATGTTTGGGGCCCCACATAGGGTATTCGCCACACACAGTCTGCCCGACACTCTGGTATCAGATAATAGAAAGGCATTCATATCAGCCGAGTCCCAGGATTACTGTGGCCGAAACTTAATTAAACATATGCAGTCAACCCCTTTCCACCCAGTCACCAATGGCCAAACTGAGTGGATGGTGCGGGCGACCAAGGAAATGTTCTTCCGCATCATCTATGGGGACTGGGAAGCCTGCCTTGCAATGTCTATTAGCTCAGCATTCCATCCCCAGCACAGCCACCAGTCGCAAACTGGCTGAGCTCCTTATGGGCCAGCAGCTGACAACATTACTAGACCGCATGCACCCAGACCGCACCCCAGATCTACAAGAAGTTCTGGAGGTGATCTGGACAGCCTGAAGGTTTGACACAGGGAACTTGGTGTTCACTAAAAACTTTGGAGGGGGGTCAGCATGGGTAACTGCCTGGGTTTCCAGGGTGCTCTATCCAAGATTTAAATTTATCTAATAGATGGCTTGCATAGAGTTTTCCCACTATACTAAGCAGACTATTGATTTTTGACCTATGCTAAATTATTGCCCCCAAGGATTGCCATCATTAGTCCTTCAGGATGGCCTTCGATCTTCTTGGTTAACAGCGGTCTACAATAAATTGATGAGCTTAGATCTTTCCTCACACTCTCTCCTAAATATAAGCTTAGACCAGGTAAAAGTCATTAACAGACAGAGGGTGCTTGATACCGAACGGCAACGTGATCTCAGCGAAGTGCCAAATTTTTTGGCAGCAGATAATTCTAGATATATTGTAGCACCAGCAGCATATCTCTCATCCCTGGAATCCCCCATTCATTGTAGAGCATTTTCTCTAGCCAGATGGCATGCACTCCCTTCAGCAGTTTTAGAGGGGAGATATAGAAAGACCCCTATGAATGAGAGGGTCTGTCCTTGTGGAATAGGGACCATTGAAACTGTTGAACATGTTCTTCTCTCATGCCAATTTTACCAGGAGATACGGGCAAGGTTAATTTGTCCCTTAACAAGTAGATTTCAGGGACATTTCAGTCTTTCTAATTTGGAGATCACTAGGAAACCTCTTATGGGAGTGAACCCACAGATTACAGGTCCTTGTGCAAGATTTTTTGCAATTGCATGTAAAATTTGCAATGCTATATTATGTTCCAAAGCCAAATTGTAATTGCTATTTTATATACCTTATTTCCTACTGTTCATACTGCAATATTTGAATATTTTGTATGTATTTTACCTACTATGTGGTGGTATCGCTTTACTCTGCTCTGGTAAGACCACACCTGGAGTATTGTGTTCAGTTTTGGGCATCATGTTTTAAGAAGGATATAGACAAGCTGGAACGGGTCCAGAGGAGGACGACGAAGATGGTGAGGGGTCTGGAGACCAAGTCCTATGAGGAAAGGTTGAAGGAGATGGGGATGTTTAGCCTGGAGAGGAGGCGGCTGAGAGGTGATATGATCACCATCTTCAAGTACTTAAAGGGCTGTCATATAGAGGATGGTGCAGAATTGTTTTCTGTGGCCCCAGGAGGTAGGACCAGAACCAATGGGTTGAAATTAAATCAAAAGAGTTTCTGGTTCAACGTTAGGAAGAACTTCCTGACCGTTAGAGCAGTTCCTCAGTGGAACAGGCTTCCTTGGGAGGTGGTGGGCTCTCCTTCCTTGGAGGTTTGTAAACAGAAGCTAGATGGCCATCTGACAGCAATGAAGATCCTGTGAATTTAGGGGGAGGTGTTTGTGAGCTTCCTGCATTGTGCAGGGGGTTGGACTAGATGACCCTGGAGGTCTCTTCCAACTCTATGATTCTATGAACATGCTATTAATAAACCATCTCAGAGAATATAAAAACATAAGAAGAGTCCTGCTAGAGCAGACCAATAGTCCATCTAGTCCAGCATCCTGTATCACACAGTGACTGTCCAGTTAGTCTAGACAGTCAACAACAAGGCGTAGAAACCAAGGCCTTCCCCTATTATATTGCCCCATACTTTATGCCTTGAGATGACTCACAGACACAAAATGCTAGTCTTTAAATGATCCTATTTGTAACCTACAGGTCCCCCCCATTGTTTCTATGCTTTGCTTCCATTGTTGTTTTCAATTCAAAGTTGCCTAATAACGTTCAAAATGTTACTGTTAATGCTTCATTGTCAAGGAAGCAAATGTTTATCTGTAAAAGCATTCTCTCAGTAAGAAAAAACATGTCCATTGGAACACTTTTATTCAAAAGACCTCTTGAAAGTGCAAAAATTATAATAGCGGCTGAGAAGCCCTCAAAGTGGATGGAAACTCTTCTTGTTTCCTGCAAATGCAATTGCTAGTGCTTAAGAGCAAGTAGGTCAGGTTTTCTTCCCCCTGCATATTGCATATAGTGTTGTTTTGATTAACTATGTTTTGTCTTCTGCTTATAGAATGCCTAGTAAAGAGAAAAATAATTTGACGAGTTTGTCCCTTTTATCTCGGGGTTTCTGAATTTAAGAGACAAAATCATTTCAGTAGTATAGTTTTAACAATTTCCAGGAGCTAAGGGGACTAGTTTAGCAAGAGTACAGAGGCACCTTACAGAATCCTGATGGTTCTATCATCAGATAAAAGTCACCTTGTTCTCACTCTGGTAATCCCAGAATGCTTTTTTAGCTATAAATGTATTAGATTTCAGCACACCCTCCCCTGAACAGCAGGCTCAGGGTGAGTTACAACAATACATATAAACAAAGATTTAAACATGAATTAAACATTATAGCATAATTAAAATCTGTGTGTAAACATCAATTAATACTAACCACATGATGATAATCTGTAGCACAGTTAGCAACTAGTCTCAGAAGGTTCTACACATGTATACTGCAGATAACAAGATACTTAGGCCAGTGAGTGGACAAAACAACAACAACACGGCAGAAAAACTGAACAGGGGACGCCAATTCAGACAGATAACCACCACCTAGACTATAGGCCTGGTGGAACGTCACTAGTTTACGGGCCCCGAGGAAGGCACAGATCTCACTTAGGACAGTATTCCATCAGGCTGGCACCAAAGCAGAAAAGGCTCTTGTTCTGGTTGAGGCTAAATGGATTTCTTTTGGGCCAGGAATCACCAGGAGATCTCGGAGTGTAGTGCTGTTTGAGGGGCATATCGGGAGAGACAGTCCTGCAGATATGCTAGTTCCAGAACTTATAGAGCTTTGAATGTTAAAACCAAGACCTTGAACTTGATCAGTTATTCAACCAGAATGGTTGTTGTGACAGACTTGAAAACAGTCCGTGCAGCCAAGCTTGGAGTGAGTTAAATAGCAAGCTCACTGGGATTGGCTGGACTGCCTCCTCGCAACCAAAGTGACTTACGGTAAATAGTGGGCAGGGTGAGATGAGGGGCTTTTTGCTTCAGTCTGCAGTTGCAGAGACAGGAGAATGACCCGTTTGAGCATTGAGAACTGTGAGGGACAGAGCTGGCAACAAATAAGGCTCTGTTCTGAGGATATTTTTATTTTCTTTTTAGAGGCCAGGTATGCCTTTGGAGACAGCTCTGGTTTAGGAGTGCTGACAGTCCAATAGTCAGACTCCTGTGTCAAATCAGAACATCATACACACACTGATAGCTGAGGGGTTGAAGTTTGGTTATCAGAGGGGAGATCCAGGACAGACAAAGGCTTCAGACAAAAAGGGGCTTGACTCTGAAGTTGTGGGTTAGTGATAGAACCCTGAGGGAGAGTCAGTGTCCAGGGGTCTGGAAGCAGGGTCTGAGGTGGACCTTCAGGGATAACCAGTACCTCAGGGCTTGGTGCTTTTGAGTGTGTGGGACAGTATAGTGCCAACCAAATTTATACTGGGCACAGCTGATTTTTTATTTTATTTGGGTTATCCAAACAGGATAACCTAAGCTTCAGTTCGTTCATTTGAAGACTCGGCCAGTCTTGAGAAGCACCCAGTGGGAGCGCTGTGGTTTTCTTTGTATAGTGTTAAGTTCTGCCAACTAATTTACTTTATTCCTTCATTTTATTTCTGTAAATACATTCCCTGTAAATACATTTCTGTAAATACATTCCCATCCCCTGCCTTTGAAAAACCAATAAACCTTTTCTTTTGGTTTTAAAAATTAAAAACTTTTGTGTGTGCCACTTTCTGCTCAGGGTATTTCTGTCAGGTGGCCAGGTTGGTCTGTGAGGAGAAAAGTTTTATTAAGTGACCACCTGGGCTGGGAAGAAGCCTCAGCTAGATAAGGGCTTCTTCACAGTTGTATATTGGCTCTTAATGGTATCCCCTTATTGACATGCACCACTGTATTCTGGACCAGCTGAAGTTTCCAGTTCAATTTCAAGGGTAACCCTGCAAGTCGTGCTATTGTGCAAATCCACTCATCATAGATAATAATTCCCCTATGGTGATGGCCATACAGTCGTCCAGCCTGGAGGTTAATGTGTTCAATCCAGTGATCAAACAGCAGAATGGGTTAAAGCTTCATCTTCTGTATTCTTTGCAGTTCCACAATGGGACAGTCCCTGTGCAGACCAGAGGCAGAGAAGAATGTTCTAGCTCAAAATAACAAAAGGGGCGGTCCTCCTCCACAGTTCGTGAGACAGCATTTTACCACTGAAACCATCATGTGACTTAAGGGAGTGTCACAAAGCAGGGGATCAAGAAGGGCCTTCTTCTGGCTGCTACCACTCCGGTAAAGGTCTGTCTGGAAGGGCCCAGAGCACCCACCCACCCGTCTTCCTTCTTAACAAAACACCTTCTGTCCATGACAGAAGAGATGTGAGGACCCAGACAGTATAACAACAATACGTTTATTGTAAGTGCTCAAAACAACAAGTAGTTTTAATTATTAATTAAGGAAAAGATAAGAAAATGTTGTTTTATCTTGCTGCAACAACCTAACTACCACTTTGCAATATCTGGCTGAGTTGTGTGCAAGGAAAGGTTTAACTATTATAGAAAATGACCTTGGTTAGCAAGCTATAGACTGACAGTGTAGCAGCCATCAGCTGGGGTTGCTTGTTTTGCATCACTGCTAGATTAGTTCATGGGTTTAGCATGATCCATTAGTCTTGCAGAAAGGGATACTTGGGCTGATTACAGACCAGCACTTTGGGTCGACTCAGAGACGCCTCTGAGATTGACCCAAAAAAACCCTTCCAGACGGCAACATCTGCCGGCCGTCTGGATCCCGTACTCACCCCGTCCTGGAAGACGATCCACCCGGCTCAAAAAGGGACCACTGCAAAGGTGGCTCCTGGCTGTCTGGAAGGCCAGAGACTGCCTGAAGAGTGCCCAGGGAGCTGCGAGCTGGACATGTGAGCGTTCCAGATGCTCCCTGCCCGCCCAAGGCCCGCCCCTTTCCTCAAGTGCTGTTTGGAAGCTCTGGGGTGCTCGTTTTCCAGCTGTCTGTATTTGGGGCAGCTACCAGCCACCCCAAAGTGGCCATCTGTTATCAGCCTTGGAGTGCCTTTTACTGTGCTCAGACTTCTCTGCACCCCTAATGGTTGCAATCAGAACTGCATTAAAATAAATGAAAAGATGCAGCATGAGGCTTCAAGAGCCCTTTCAACTGACTTGGGGCTCCAGATTCTCAACCCGCAGTCTCTCTCTGTTGGTGGCCCTGATTGGGACCTGAAGCGGCATGACCCTGCCCCATTGTTGTCCAGGCTGTCTCAGCTACAGAGATGCTGGCTGCTTCCAGGTATGCTGACAGCATCTTTTGAAGCTTGCTCTTCCTCAGTCTCATTACTGCCCAGCTAGTGCCACAAGGTAATGTCACTGGCCGACAAGAGTGAGCACGCAGCTCTGGTGGCAAGTTGTGCTCCTAGTTCTGGGTGCTCCCAGGGTCCTGTCCTGGGTGCTCTGACTTTATCTGGGGTTCCTCCAGATGTAAGAGGGAAAGGTGGGCTGTGAACTTGCTCGGTTCATCAGAATTCTGTGGCTACCAGAATTGAGGCTGAGTCAGGCACCAGATCTGGACAGAGAAAAACACTATTTATTTTCATCCAAAACTGACAACATCCTTGCTCAAATTAAGAAATAGAAGATGACTACAAAATCTCTTGGTGCTACTCCCTCTGGGCTTCAGCCTTATAAGCAACATTACTTTCCTAGACATCAGTTCCGACCCACACACCAATGTTATCAAAGGTATTTTCCATCTCACCAGGGCTTTTTTTTTCTGGAAAAAGAGGTGCTGGAACTCTCAAGAGGGGAATGAAGGAGAAACACACAGGGGGGGGGGGGCGGCTTATAAACTTTTAAACATTTTAAAATAATTTTGTTTCTGCAAAGAACTTCCGGAACTCCATTCCACTGTGTTCCCCCAGAAAAAAAGCCCTGATATCAGTATCCAACTCAAAACCTTTTTCCATAGCCTCACTCACAGGGTAAGAAGAGGGGCTTAAGTCCAAGCAACAGCTGCTATCTCCAAAAGACCCCCAACAGAGCCAGAAGTCATTATCTATGTGGCACAATGGCCTGAGCCATTCCTGGACAGATTATCTCCTTTTTTCTGCAGTGGTAGTCTATGACTGCCAATAGCTGGGTGTTATCCATCATTCAATATGTATTGATTGGGGCATTGATTGGAGTTTAAAGTATTTCCTCCTTGTCATTTTTTCCAGTGAACTGTTCTTAGTTGCCTTAAAGGAGCTGTACAGTTATTCCTGACCAGGAGGTTGTTGATTACTTCTACTCTAGGTATTTCCATGTTAACAAGAGGAATAGTGGTAACAAACCAACCCTGGAACTATGTGATCTGATCAAGTTTTTTTTTTAAATATATTTTGTGTGCTTTCATTACTTAGCATTGTTCAATTATGGGAAATAAATACATGATTTGCTGTTCTTGATCTTCAAAATGCATATTTTCACATTTCCATCATTCACACTATAGAAAATATCTCCATTTTAGGGATGGGCATTTAGCTTTCTAGTCTACTGTTTTGTCAGCCACCTTGGCCATCATCTTTCTGGTCATTACCAAATGCATGGCTGTAGCAGTGGCTTTTCTGCTGTCTAAGAGCTGCTCTGTATATCCCTATTTAGACAACTGGCTTACAGCAGCATCTTCCAAGTTACATTCCATCAATATTTCTAATTGTCAACATGGCCAGATCTATAGACACTTAAATCCAGGGACTAGAGCCATGAACAGACAAGACAGATCTTTCTGCAAACATGAAAAATGTCCCAGGATCGTAGAAAAGTGTGAAACCAAAGGGATAAAAACTCACTGGTGTTTAACACCCCCATAATAAAAACAACACCTGTAGATTTAAGAAACAAATGTTTTCAGTGGTCATTGCTAGGCAACCAGAGAGCATTGCTAGCCTTTCCATCTGGGTTTCTATCAATAAAAGGTAAGAAAAGAGGCAGGGGTCTTTCCAGGGCTGCTGTGGCCTTTAAGGTGGCAATCATGGGGGTCAGACCCACCCACTATGGAGCAACGCGCTACCTTGCAACTTGCATGACTCCCCATGCTCATCTACTTGTTACTGTTCAACAGCAGTAACTCCATAAGAGCCAGTGTGGTGTGGTGGCTAGAGTTTCATACTAGGGTCTGGGACATCTACGTCTGAGTCACTACCCTGCCATGGATGCTCACTGTGTGACCTTGAGCCAGTTACATATTCTCAGCCATCTAAACAGTGTCGTGAGGATAAAATGGAGGAGAGAACAATAATATAAGCTGCTTTGGGCCCCTATTGTGCATAAAGGCAGAGTATAAATGAAATAGCTGAACATGGGAGGGGGGATAGGATTGCCTCTCTAGGTCAGGACATTTTGGGATGGATCTTGGGAAATGAGAAATTTACGGAGGGACCCCAGTGGGGTATGATGCCATAGAGTCCACCTTTCAAAGCAGACACTTGCTTTAAGGCAGTTTATGGTGGTTAATTTAAACCCATTTTCTGCTCTCCAGCTCTTTTTATGGGGAAACTTCTGTTTTCTGCTCCCTGCAAAAAGCAGGTGTTTAATCATTTAATCACAGACTTTCTGGTCCCAAGCAAAAGCAGTGGCTAGCAGAAAGCAGATGATTAAACAGCTCTGAGTCATTTAAACTCCTGCTTTCGGCTCTCTGCCACTTTTTGCAGGGAGCACAAAGCAGGGGTTTCCCCTTGAAAAGTTGTGGGGAGCTGAAAAGCAGTATGATCACAAACCAATATGATTAGGTTCAGTTCATGAACCAACCTCTCAGTTTGTATCAGTTTGTGGTTTGGTTCATGGTTCAGCCACAAACCAAACTGTAAAAATGTGGTTCATGCCCATTCCTATTTAAAAGCTTAGATTGCATTTTTCTTCTGTAAACACTTTTCAGATTGTATTGTGTATATAGGAATTATTGGATCTCATGTCATCCACCACCGTTGTTGATCCCCTTAGTATGGCTTAAGCCAAACTGCAAGAGGAGCCAATCCCAGCTGAGGCCACATAGGGCTTTTGGCTCCCACTGCCCTGGCCATTCCTGAGCTAGTGAAAAAGCTAGAGAAGTAGAATGAGCAGCTTCACATTCACAATGCCACCAGAGCTTTCAGAGGCAGCTCAAAGCAGCTTCTTGGCTGCTTCTCATGCAAGTAGTAGCAGTAGTAGCTGCAGCAGCCCAGGGAACAAGCATTGTCCCCATCACCACCCCACTGTTGCTGCTGCCTTCATCATCCCTGCCTCCAGGAGCTTTGGGGGATTGAGAACCACTGCCTTAGACCCAAGACCTGGCCCAGGTGGACTCTGCTGAGTGAAGAGAATGAAGGAGGTGACAGCCCAGTGGCAGAGGTTGCAAGAGGGGTGAGGAAATCAGCAGCTTCCTAAATGAAGTAGAGCTGCTGAGGCCCGACAAGCTGGAGAGGCTGGCCGGCTGCGAGGAAGACAAAACAGGGTAGTTATGTACTTCACCAAAGGAAAAAGTTACCCCGTGCAGAAATTGGTTAGTCCATTAGTTTGGTGTAGGCAGATATTGGATTACCCAACTGTAGATATTGAAAGAGCTATAAAAAAAAACCTCTGCAGCCCTGTGCAATGCATGTTGCAGCTGACTTTGCATGCACATACAGAAAGATAGACACATATATTACCAATTATCCCAGCTTCCAATGCCAGTGTCAATGGGTTCTACAATGCATTCTGTACACTCAACATGTTCTTCCATATTATGTGACTCTTTCCCATTTTTCACAGCGGCTGATAACAGCAGAGAATCACCTGGTACTTGGCAATGTGGAAAATAAGGCTTCACATCTGCTTGTCAATTTCAGGAAAAGTCTGGTCAGTTTCAATAATGGATTCCCCTCCTTTGCCTGTATTTCTTTCTGTTCCCTTTCATTCAATGAACTAATGCTAAAATGTATTCACAGAATCGGAACCACAAGGATTTAAATGGAAGGTGCTTGCTGGACTCTACTCTGCAGCTGCAATTGGGCAATTGCATATTTAAAAAAAAAATCTTTGGATGTCATCCCCCACACTTCACAAGTGAAATTCCATCCCAGTATAGAGACATGCATTTAAAAAAAATAGCTGCAGAATAAATACACTGGAGAAAGAAGAACAGAGTGTACAGCAGGCACAGAATCTGAAGTCAAACCTAAAGGCTTGACTGCTCGGATTCTCTGTAGTAAGCTGTGTATTCATAATAGGCCATTGCCTGATAATGGCTATTGAGAGCATCTGTTTCTTAAAATATAAAGTGATTGTGTTACAATTTTGGGGTCTATTACCCCTCCCTTGCTGTCTTTTTTTTTATTTCAGATTTTTTTTTCTGCAAACCTGAGGTTTTTTTCAGATTTGTAGATAAATGTGTCTTCTCTGTTCATTGCTCCAGTCATTGTATTTAAGTATCCTCAGATTTGCATTATCTTGCTATTAGAATATACAAGTGGGGGAGTCACAAAGACTTGTGGGGGGCATCTCATTTTCCCCTCTTTCACTACATCCTTTTCCCTTTTCCTGAAAGCCTCCATACTCGCTTCCTTTTTCCTGCTTCCTTTTCCTCTTTTCACCTACCAGCCAACCTATCGTTATCTGCCCCCACCCCATCTTCAACTCTCCTTTCTTCTGTCCCCTAGTAGCTTAGGCTGCAGGTGTGTAACTGGCTCAAGATCAGCCCATGAATTTCCACTACAGAATGGACCCAATCTCTAGGTCCCAATCTCAAACTCTAACCACTATATCACACTGGCTTTCATGGAGAGGCTGTTGTTGAACAGCAGCAAGCAGATTGGCCTGGGTGAGTCAAGCAGTTTGGATTGTATCAAATTGTGACTGCTGCCAGTCCTGGCTTTAATGAGTGTTCCATCAAAGGCCAAAACAGGCCCTGCCCTGCTTTTTACTGGCAGCTACCAAGCTTGGAATGCCAGCCAAAGTGTTGTAGTTGCCTAGCCCCAACCCCTGAGGGTGCTCTTTTTATCATTTTGGATTTTTAACCACCACCACCACCCCCCGATTTGATCAACTTGGCTATTAAAATATATGATATAAGATTATAAAAAACAGAACTTTGATCTGGGCCCTGAAGCAAAGAGGTAGCCAGTGGAGCTGATGCAGTTTGGGAATTATTATTCCAAGAGGCTGATCCCAGAGAGGAGTCTTGTTGCCGTATTTTGTACCAATTCAAGCTTCTAAATATCTTCAAAAGCAACCTGATGTAGTGTGTGTTATATAATTGCCCAATGTGATGGTTACAGAAGCACAGATCAGTACAACAAGTTTTTTTCAATGCTCTCATCTCTGTGATTGTAAAGTAATGTGTAAACAGTCTGCTAATGTTCTGCAGCCTTTCCACTACTAAACTGTTTGAAAGGTTTGCCATGATTTTAATCTTTAAATCCTTTTGCCAGTGATGCTTTTTTCATCATCTATATAGCTAAGCAAATCTTGTTTCCATGGCTACCACAGTATCTTTCCTTAATCATGACACAAAGAATACAATGAGGTTAAAAATAGATTTCTTTATGCAATAGGTATTTATTTCAAATGGAACATGAAGTCAATATCCAAGCTGATTAGCTGCACAGGTCAGAACATGAAAATAAATGAATGTATACTCTTCAACCCATCATTTCAGTGCTGTTGTATATAGCTGTACTTTAATAGTCACAACTGATCTACAAATAACCTCATAAATTTTAAAGGGGAGGGAAACGTTGGCTGGTTATTGGCATCAGAGTTACAAATTCTGCAGAATACACAGATTAAACATGCCACAGTAACATCAAGACTAGACTACTGTAATGCTCTGTACATCAGCTTGGAAACACCAGTTGGTGCAGAATGCTACAATACAACTATTATTGGGAACTACAGGGAGCATGCATGTTGCTACCATTCTGCTGACACTCCATAGGCTGCTCATTTGTTACCAGGCTCAGTTTAAAGTACTGGCTATCACATGCAAAGACCACTACAACAGCTTTACTTATCTAAGCAGGGTCTTCTGTAGGTGAGAACCCACAAATGGGCAAAATCAACAACTTTCCATTCATGTTCCTTCTCTGTTGTGGCCTTCACCTTATGGAATGGCCTGTCAGATTAGGTCAGAAAGGCTGAATTATTGCAGAGGGTTTTTCACAATGCAGGGAGTAGGGTTGCACTGTACAAAATTATTCACAAAGTTACTTGGACAAATTATTGTGGTTTATACTACTGTGTATAGTTCATTGTAGTTTTGATCCTAACACAGTTTTTAAAACTTAAATTAAAACATGCTTAAGACATTAGCACTCTTGCAGTATTTTGTTTATTTAACAGCCTCGTGATAACTGATGCCTCTTGCTCTGAATTACTGCATTAAAATCTGGAAACAATGTATGGGAGCACATACGGCCGGGGCTGCGCGGACTGCACTGGCTACCAATTATCTACCGAGTCCAGTACAAAGTGTTGGTTATCACCTTTAAAGCCCTATATGGCCGAGGACCAGCCTACCTAAGGGACCGTCTCTCCCCATATGAACCCCAGAGGGCACTGAGGTCAGTGGGTAAAAACAAAATGACCATCCCTGGGCCGAGAGAGGTCAAACTCCAACATACTAGAGTACGGGCCTTTTCAGCGGCTGCACCGGCATTGTGGAACCAGCTTCCGGAGGAGGTGCGGGCCCTGCGGGACCTCGGCCAGTTCCGCAGGGCCTGCAAGACCGCCCTTTTTAGGCAAGCTTATAACGACACTGACTGCTGAGTTGCCTGGTGTAAGAACCGCCATCTATAAGACTACCTAAACTGGCAGAACCAGCGCCATAACAGCTCAATCGCTGCCAGATACACTCATATATATCTAGGCTAACGAAAATCATGTATTTTAACTTAACTGACTGGTTTTTATGCTTAATTTTAATTGTTAAATTTAAAGTTTTATTATTTATGTTAATGTCTAAGTTGTTGTTAGCCGCCCTGAGCCGCCTAGGCGGGGAGGGCGGGATAGAAATAAAAGTTATTATTATTATTATTATTATGTGCTGCAGCAATCTTGAGAATGCAGTTCAGATGTGTCTGTAAGTAACAAACCTACTTTTGATTTTTTGACATTCTTTACAAAAATTTCATGGTCAATGCTTTGAGCCTAAGACCTAGAGGAAAACATGAAATGGTTGGGCATTGTGAGCTTTTTGTGCTGGTCAAGAACATGTGAAGGCACCATGACACAGACTGAGGGCTATGTGTTTATCTACAAAACTACAGTCTTCCCCAGAAAAAATAACAGCAGCTCCTATGAGGCAGTGCAAGAATAGAGAGAAAGCAATGTATAGTGGTTAGTATTAGCCTACTATCTGGGAAGCCAAAATCCCCAGTCTGCATAGGAAAAGTGCTGACTGAACCTGGTCTGGACACATACTCTCAACCTAATCCACCTCACAGGCTTCTTGTTATTCCTCATCTAAATAGTTCACATTGCTTTCTTACTGCAAACGACTAGATCATGAGGACATGAATACAATGAAAAAGAGGAGGGGAACTCAATTGCACCCAGGAGAGCCGTGCATAATGAACCCAATCTCTCTCTCTCTCTCTCTCTCTCTCTCTCTCTCTCTCTCACACACACACACACAGAGTTCATACCTTGAAAAAACCTTTTTTTTTTTTTTGCCTTAAAGGTGCTTTGTATCTCTCCCATGTGATTGAGGGAACTGGGCCAAGTAAGATGTCACTCTTTTCCTCTCTCCCCTCCTCTTCCTCCTCAGGGGATGAGGAGGTGAAGGAGCCTCAGTCAATGGGGGAAGAGAGGCTTGTCTCAGTAACTCTGCTATGTGATTGAGAGAGCCTGGCAAAGCAAACTGTGATGCAGAAGGAAGCAGCTGAGAGGGAGAAGCAGAAGAGAGCCAGTTGCTTTTGGGACAGATACAAGCCTTTTGGGGGCAGGATCCAGCCTATGGGCTGCATGTTTGACACCCCCTGCCCTCCCACAATCAATTAGGATAAAATCTTCAGGGGTTACAGTATTTACACTGAATCTGACCCTTGGTACATCTCAGTCAGCATTTTCTACTCAGACTGGCAGTGCCTCTCCAGGGTCTTTTACATCATCTACTATCTGATCATTTTAACTGGAGGTGCCAGGGACAGAACCTGGGACCTTCTGCATGTCATGCAGGTGCTCTACTATTGAGCCATGGCCCCTCATCAAGAAGCATCTTCAAACAGCAGAGAGAAAAGAAAGAGTTTGTGTAAAAATTCTACTACGCAGAGGTAGAGTTGGAAGGGACCTCCAGGGTCATCTAGTCCAACCCCCTGCACAATGCAAGGAAATTCACAAATATCGCACACACACCCTAAATTCACAGGCCGGGATGAATACAGGTTGATGACTGTTTCCTCCAAATTTTCCTTCATCTGGTCCTGGAATTCTGTAGTGCTTGTTGAATGGGGTGAAGGTCTATTCTGCAATAGAAATAGTGAGTGGTAATTCATATTGCCATTGTTTGGTCTTTTCCCCTTATCTAACTTTACTTACTTCCTGGTACCCATCAAAAAGCCAGCAGATTTTTTTCAGAGAAAATTAAATGTTGCAAAAAGCCTGACTCAGTAAGATAAAGAGAGAGGGCAAGGGCTTCAGATTCATTTGCATCCATGCTTCATTTTTGTAAGTACATACACACACAAAAGGAAAAATACAGATAAATTCATGTTCCTCTCACCCAGGATGTTTTAGATGAGAAGTCTCAAAGCATCCATCAGGAATCTTTCTCATATAAATAGATTTGGAGTTAAAGTTTTTTAAACTTTTAATTTGTCTCTATTGCCTATTGCAATGGTTAGAGCATGTTGGGGTGGGGACAAAGTTCAATGGTAAAGTATCCACTTTGTTTGCATGTCCCTGGGGTCTGCAGTTAAAGGTATCATATGGTAGGTGATGCAGAAGATCTCTGCCTGTGACTCCAGAAGGCTGTTGTCAGTCAGAAAAGATAATTTACTGAACATGCTTTCCCTGTTTCCACATTAGTCATGTATTCCTGATTGGAACAGCATCTAATTTTGAAATGTCCTTCACCACATGTTGCTGATGCAATATTCCATCATGAAATATTCTAAAAGCCAATCAAGTAAGTATAAAATAGAAATATGAACTAGGCAAACAATAGTCTACATAATAACATTAAATTTTCAAGAAGTGCTATGTGCACAGCTACTTTCAAATGATGTCCATACACAAAGAAGTAACTCCTGCATATTCTACCTTGAAACCTCAAGTAATGCCGCTGGTTAATTGGTATAGTGCTCCCATAAATAGCTATTTCACTAATTCTATTTTATGTGGCTCTTCTTTTAAGGAGTTTTTAATGTAGCTCCTCTTCTTCAGTGCACTTTATCTTCCCAACAATCCTATGATGTAAATATAACTGAAAAATTGTGATACCAGCCCAGGGAAAGACATGACTAAGCAGGCATTTTAACCTCAAGTGGATCTTGCTAGTCAAAGACTACTCATTTAGCCCTGTGGCACAGAGTGGTAAACTGCAGTAATTTCTATTTCAATTTCAAACCTTTAATGGCATAGCATGAACATATGAACATATGAAGCTGCCTTATACTGAATCAGACCTTTGGTCCATCAAAGTCAGTATTGTCTACTCAGACTGGCAGCAGCATAAAATACAGAAAAAGATTTGGATAGACAAGATGTCAGAACTGAATTTAAGTTAGACATAAAATCAAGCATAGCCAGAGTTGTGTTGGAGAATAGTGGCCAAAAATTTTTGCAACAGCACAAGTAATTTCTGAATTAGAGTTGTTCAGGAAAAATCAACAGAAAGAAAAATCATTCTGATTGATGGTAGAAGGGGAGAATCTGCGAAACAATTCCTGATGGGGTTTTTCATATAGATTACAATTATGCAATAAGTGAAAAATTGTATCAGGGGAGTTTGCACTGAATTTGGAGATATCTCCCCTGCAAGACCTTGGATCTTTTCTCAAGTAGATTACAAGAAAGTGTAAAAGCAGAGACCCATATAGAAATGTTATCAAATCTAATTGATAAACTTGCAACTGCTGGTAAAGAGCTAGATGAGAATTTACTGATCAGGCTGTTTCTAAGTTCCCCACCTAAATCTGCATTCATTTCTACATTTAATGGGAAAGATTCTATGTTGGAGGATGTTCTGGGGCTGATAAAATCTGAGGACCGTAAACAAAAGGGCTACCATGAGTAGCACAAATGCAAAAATGAATCAAGTTACATGGTCAATGAGGCCAGGTCAAGGGAGGTAAGAACCAAGCCAACTGACCACAGAAAGTCCAACCCCAAAGACTGTTTCAATTATAACAAGCCAGGTCATATCCAGAGGGAGTGCTTGCTCAATATAAATGCAAATGCAAACACCAGTAAGCAACCTCACACTCCAACTCAGAGACAGAAGAATTTCTCTCAAAGAAAGCAATTTAATTATTGTGATTCTTATTCAGCACAAATGAATGAAAATCACAAGCCTTGGCTAATTGACAGTGGTTCTTTCACACATATATCAGATATCAATGCTTTAGAAAAAGTGTGGCTAGCCAATGGAGATCAACTAGACATGCAAGGAAAAGGAAAAGTTACACTAAAGCTCCTTTCACATTACTATTCTAAACCAGTTCAAAATAACCATGAATCAGCCATTTTTAGCATGAATCATGATTTGTGGTTCAATTCGTGCCTATCCCTAGTCTTGTGCCAAGGTGAGCTATATTCCACAGATGCTCTCAGAAACTGAGTATTTGAGCTAGACTTCCAGAAATCAACAGCAAAGACAATCACTGACCAGAAGTTCCTGGCACAGAATATTTGTTCATTGTGACCCAGAAGTCATATTGAAATGACAAACAATGGACTTGATAACAGGCATAAATATAATTGAATATGCCACTGATGATCAATTGTGTGTAAGCTGTTTAAAGGGAAAAGCAACTCAGCCTTCTATTCCTAAAGTCAGAGATGTTCTAAGTAACCATTTGAGCTAATTCACACTGTCAAACCAGCATCACCAAGAAATACTACTTGTTATCTTTCATTGATGATTTTTCAAGATATATTGTGTTGTTTGCTAAAGAAGAAATCAGATACTTCATTGTCATGGTTTCTAACAAGTTCAACAGGACATCTCAAGCCATGCAATCTGATCATAGTGGTGACTACATGTCTAAATCAGTACAGGCATTCCTAAGGGAACATGGAATCCAGACTTATTGTACCCCACACACCAGAACAGAATGGGGGTGCTGAATGCAAAGCACTCTATAATGGCTATGATCAGATGCATGCTAATTGAATCAGGCCTTCCTTCAGGCACTGGGGAGAAGGTGAGATGACTACACTTTACCTGCAAAGCAGGTTACCAATCAAAACCACAGAGCAAACTTATGAGTTATAGCATAACAGAAAGCCAAGCATAGAACATATTAGGGTATTTGGATTCAAGGCCTATGCCCATATACCAAAACAAAAGAGATCCAAACTGGAACCCAGAGCCAAAGGAGGCATCTTTGTAGGCTTATTCTCCAGAAAGCAAGGGATACAGGATTCTAGATCCAAAAAGTAACCAAATTACTACAAACAGAGTGGTACATTTTGATGAGCAACAAAGGAATGACTCTGGAAGCTCCTCCGGGGTGCCTGTGGCCCACCCCTGTTCTGGTAGTGGACAGCGCACTGTCTGAATACTCCAGGGCACTCCTGTTTCTGCGGCTCACTTCTGGGTCAGCACACTGCTGCCCTGAGCCAGCAGTCTGGACACAGCCTTAGATTCTCAATTTTATGGTACTGTATATGTTCTCTAACATTCAAAGCCACTTTACTTCTGACCCTTCCTTCCCAATGCTTCCAATATAATTTATATCCAGAAATCACTGTATCCCACAGATTATCTTTTTCCCCAAAGTTTATGAAATGCCCACAGTATATATGTTTGCAACCCATCTACATGCCCAAGGAATGAATCAGTAACTACCAAGATCCACCTCCCTCCCTCCCTTGCAATGGTTCCTTGGTGAAAAAGGATACTTGCTCACCAACTACAGAATGGGTCTCTTCAGCACAGTATCCTGTTTCCCCTTGACTTTCATGATCCCTGGTAGCAGTGGGGCTGCCATTTTTAGAGTGGGATATATCTAAAAAGTCCCCGAGAGTCTTATCTGTGTGCCTGACTGTCTCTGCTCCTCCAAGTCAGTCACCTTGGCTTCAAGGATTTGAACTTGTTCTCTGAGCACCAGGAGATCCTTGCCCATGACTTCTGTCCAGCTGGCAGGTAGGCAAATATATGGCATTCAGTGCAATACACTGGATAGCCCCCAACCCTCTGCTGGCATTACCTACATAACTACTCCCTCCCTTTATTAACAAAAAATTCCTATTTATATAGATCTGTTTGTGGAGAGTGTGCTTCTCCTTTTAGGGACATGGAGAGAATAGTGCAATGGTTTTTGCACCTTGCTGCTGAGCTCTAATGTCTACTAAGCTTCCTGTTTATTCCCTTGCTCCACACACTTCAACACTGGAGCTGGGCTGCTACCTCACAGACCTGGGGCCTGCTTGTAGGGGTCCTAAATATATAATTTAGGCTAAACCTCCACACTCCACTGAAGCGCTGATTGGGAGCTAACTAATAAAGAAGGATAAGTGAATCAGCCTCTGACTAATTAACAGTATGTGTTGTTGAAAGGGAGCTGCTCAGACAAGAGCTCATCTCCTTTCATGGCTGCCTTTTACTTCAAATGCTAATTTAATTTTAAAGGTTAAATTAGCTTTCCTAAGTTTGGATTAAAGGGGGCTCTAGCTGAATAGCCTCAGCAATTACAGCAGGTATTTGTTTGTTTTCTTATAGGAAAAAAAAGAATGTGAGAATTGGCTTAACATTTTAAATTTAATTTAAAATTGGACTCCCTATTGTTTAAACCCTAACTGCAGTTTGTTTTGTTTTCTGTTTTCTTTTTCTATTACAAAAACGTGCCTAAATTTTAGTCTTATCTGTGAACACATTATCCCTAGCCTCTGGTATTAGCACTTTATGTGCAGGTGTAATAAAGTTTAAATGTGATATTAGAGGTTAAGCTAGTGATCTCAGTTTTAACCCTTATCCTTTGTTTGACCCTCTGTTTCACCCTTCCTGTACTATAGCAAAGCTAGCCGAGGACCTCTGAACCTGTTTAGAACTAAAATTAGCTACACCTGAGTAGTTTGAACAGCTACAGGAGTTACAAAATTTGGTACTTAGAGGTATTTTCAATTATTTGCCCTCCTAATTATTTCCTCCTAATTATTATTATCCATTTTCACTTAGCCTATCGATAGAACTTTATGTTAGAACTTAGAAATAGTGATATAACTTTATGTTAACACTTTAATATAATCTATCTCTGTCTATCTACCATCTGCCTTTTCTCCTCTCCTTGTTTGTCTGCTAAACTTGTCTGTTTATTCCCTTGTTACAAACATTTTGTCACTGGAGCTGAAACACTTGAGACTGGAACTGGGCCTGCTACTGAATCACAGGTAATCTTGATAACACCAACTTAAAACAAGCATCAGAAAGTAAGGTGTTTTAAACACAGTGATTATGTATAATCATTGGATGACTGAGTTGCTCACTGTTCATATGCACACTTGGTTGTCAAATAGTATAGAATCATAGAGTTGGAAGGGACCTCCAGGGTCTTCTAGTCAACCCCCTGCACAATGCAGGAAACCCACAAATACCTACCCCAAATTCACAGGATCTTCATCGCTGTCAGATGGCTATCTAGCCTCTGTTTAAAAACTTTCAAGGAAGGAGAGCCCACCACTTCCTGAGGAAGTCTGTTCCACTGAGGAATCACGCTAACAGTCGGGAAATTCTTTCTAATGTTGAGCCGGAAACTCTTTTGATTTAATTTCAACCCATTGGTTCTGGTCCTATCTTCTGGGACCACAGAAAACAATTCCACACCATCCTCTATATGACAGCCCTTCAAGTACTTGAAGATAGTGATCATATAACCTCTCAGCCGCCTTTTCTCCAGGCTAAACATCCCCATCTCCTTCAACCTTTCCTCATAGGACTTGGTCTCCAGACCCTTCACCATCTTCATTATCCTCCTCTGGACCCATTCCAGCTTGTCTATATCTTTCTTAAAATGTGGCGCCCAAAATTGAACACAATGCTCCAGGTGTGGTCTTACCAGAGCAGAGTAAAGCGATATCATCACATGGTAGCTAAAATACATACAAAATATTCAAATATTGCAGTATGAACAATAGGAAATAAGGTATATAAAATAGCAATTAAAAATTGGCTATGCATGCCTTCATCTATAATTTCTAAATGGACATCTGCACATCTGGAACAGGTAATACCGCCCTCTTTCAACAATCCCTAAAAACCCCTATAGATCCTCTCTATTTTTCCTTGTTCTTGATTGTGTGTGTTTTTATTGCTTGTGTGATTGTACTTCTTCCATATTTTTATAGTAAACATTTTAAAATACATTTATTCTGGATTCTTCTTTCTGAAATCGGACCTCTGTATCACTGGTGGAAAAGATGTCAGCTCTAATTGGCTTCACCTAAGTCTCCCTCTTGCTAATTTCCCCATAAAAAGAGGAGACCTCAGGCATTTCCCGTAACAATTTCAAGTGGGTAGCCATGTTGGTCTGCAGCAGAAGAGCAGCAAGATTTGGTGTTTAGGTTTTATCTTGATAGTGTGAGGGTTTATACTGGTGGTTAAGAATCTCCTAATTTTCCCCATTTGCAATGACATCACAAGCATAGCATCTTAGCTATTAGTTTCCTTTCTTTTTACAGGCTACTGTCCTAATGCAATCATATATATAAAGATAATTATTTGTTATTTCAAAATGTATTTTATTTGCATTCCCAGGTAGCTACCAAGCTCTTGTCCACAATATAACTGGAATGGATTGAGAATGATGAATGCAGCCTCCTGGAGATCTTTACTGCGCTGAAATGAAGGACTGGAGTTTGGCTGGTTATATTCCCAACAGATCACTATAGAGCACAATTTAAATTATAGGACACAGACCATTCATCAATGAAGGTTCTACTCATTAACTGAAGATTGAAATATATCGGTGTTTAACCAGCTTCTAATTGGAACTTCACCCCTGCAAAGGTGTGCTGTGCTGGTGGCATTGTTATGGCTATTTTATGTGCTTCTCAAGAGCTAGGCAATAAATTCAACAGGATTGTTCAATGAATGAATTGTTTTCCTGTGTTATTTAATGGAGAGAAGTTATTGTGAGTACACCACAGAAGGAGGGCCAGCAGATGAGATAGGAGGGAAAGGGCTTACCTTTATTTGATAGGCTAATTAACATTCACCATTTAAAGCTTTCCTTGAGGAATTCTCAGCTCTCATTAGTTTTCAGAATGATTGCTTGGGTTTCCAGACATTAACCTTCCCTCTGAGCTCCAAACCATCTTTCTCAGTTTATGTCAAAGTGCTGTCAAACCCAGAGGGAAGGTGATGGACTAAAATTTGGTCTCCTGGAATATATTGACCATGAAGTAAGTAAACCTTGAAGGCTTTCTCTCCTCACTTGTGACTGCTGTGCTCAGTATGAGGCAGCCCATTGAGCTCCCCCACCCCTATCCAGACCACCTGGGCTGGTTTATGACATGATGAGGCCTTAAACAATGTCATTTTAAGAGACCGCTTCATGCAATTAAAACAGCCCTGTGTATTCACAGAAAGACCACTGAAAACATAATTATGAAACATCTACTTTTTGAATATTTACTAAGGCCCTCATGGATTATTCTTATTCCTGTAAACTGCTATGCAGATCCCCATATGTGGATGGAAAGGAGAGAGAAAAATGTTCTAAATAAATTAATGTCTCTGGAGTCATCCTAGCCCTTCTTGGACCAGCAAGTTCCCTGGGCGTGTGTTCTCATACACTGGCTCTCATTGCTTTGACCATATACATCAAATGAGGTTTTGTTGTTGTTGGTTTTTGTACAAAATCTGCTTTTGTTCTAGTTTGCAAGGTTAATAAAAATACATAAGATTTTTAGTACCATTGAACCAGCAGAGTCAGGGGAATTTTTTGTGTGAAGGTAGTGAAAAACACACCCCATTTTTTTAGGGTGTAGTCAAAGGCATTGAAAATATGATGTCAAAAAGAAAAGGAAACATTTTCCCAACACCAAGGCACCAAGCCGGTGTTTCTATCTTCTTATGCTGTAAAACAGTGGCCACCAACTTTTTTGGCCCCAGGGACTGGCCCCAGGACCAGCCAGCCCAACATGGCCCCAGAGCCAGCAGGGTGGGGGCACCCAATTCGGCCTTCTCCCACCCTGCAGCACCTCCTCCCCCTGTTTTCCTCCTCCCTCCTTCACCCCCTTCCTGCTCAGCCTCGCCACCCCACCCCCCATGCAGCCTCACTGCCCCCTGTTTCATCATTTAAAGGCTGGGGAAGGGGCCCTGAAGCACTTCTCAAGTTGACCCCCCACCCGCCAATCATCTGATTGGAGGGGGAAACCATGGCAGCAGCAGCGATTGACCCACTGAAAGAGTGGCACTTCCCTTGCCGCTTACTGCCATGGTTTTCCCCACCGATCAGGTGATTGGTGGGGGAGGTCAGCCTGGGAAGCACTTCACAGCCCCTTCTTTGGCCTTTAAATGGCAAAAATGGGGGGGGGCGGTGCCGCAGGGGTGGCAAGGCATAGCCCGATTGGAAACAGGCCGTGGACTGGTACCGGTTTGCAGCCCTGGGGTTGGGGACCCCTTCTGTAAAACATAAGCCAAGAAATGTACTCTTGCTGTCCTCAGCAGTGAGGCTGTATTTCTGCTTCCAGACCTTTTGATGTGAGGGCTTCATTTGCCCTTAGTTAGGGATATCGCCATGTAATCTAAAGCACATGGTGCTGTGCCTTTATCATATTAATAACAGACTGGTTTCAAACTGTTAGAAGATTATTCCTGAATGGAAGAAAACAACAGAATGAAATAAGAAAACCAGAATAAAGAACATCTATATACCATTAACCACATGTGACTGCAATCAGTGGATAGCTAGATCCATAGATTGGGACCACATGGAAGCTAAATATTTTTCTGCAAAGTCAGGGGAACTCCTAGGTTTGCAGAAAAATGTGAAACCAACATGGAAATATATAAGGTTGTCTAAAAAACACACACACCCCAAAAAAATTGGAGCTGCACTTGGCTCTCCAGCATGAATGCCACTGGGGGGGGGGAGAGGTTGGGGGAATGCAGTAGCCCAGCAGCAATGGCTGCAACAGGGGGAGCCACAATACTCATGGGGGGACCCCTTCCATCTCTTACCTGGTTGTGACTGGAGGGGAGAATAAAGTTAATTCCTCCATGAGTTAACTATAATTTAACCACACCAGTAGTTTCTGTTATTGTTTTTGTTCTAACTAAGAGGACTTTTGGTTCCATTGTTTCATTAGTTAATAAACTCATGTTTTTGAGTGTATATCTCTTTTGCTGGAAGTGTTGTAAGTGATCACTATATTGAATTTGTATCCCTCCCCCCAAATGCTTAATAGAGCAGCACAAATTGAGATAGCTATGGATTATGAACTGAGATTAGTTAAATTATTTTCTTGCTAATTTAAGCAGCAACCTAAGCCAATTTCCATTTTGCTTATTACATTGCTCAAAATTTCCAAAAGCACTGTAGGCTCTAATTATATCTGATTGAAAATCACATTCAACAAGTAAAGCAGTTCTTTCGAAAAAGAGAAAACACAGGATAAATAAATGTGTAGATAGGAAATTGCTCTGTTTGAGATTGCACAGGTGATAGAACAATTTATCGTGGTAGACAGCTCACAGGACAAGTGGGATTTTCATTTTAAAAGCCAAATCTTCTCTGCAGAATGGCACCAAATCAATGGCCAAGAATATTTCTTTTCAAGATCGAGTTAAAGGTAAGTGATGGCCCATGTTGCAAACGGTTTGACTTTTACAAAGGGATGAGTCACTTTCAGAGAGCTGCTTCTGTTTTAGTGTTCTGAGAATTGATTTGAACTGCCTACTGGAACACTGCCTCCAGAGCTGAATAGAAAGTACAACCTCGACATAGCTGGCTATCATCATTTTAGTTGTGTTATTTACTTTTGGTCAATTTGCAGATCATAACTTTCAAAATGCTGGCAAAGGAACATCAATTATAGTGAACATGATTGTATTGAAGGTCCTCCTGCTATGTGCCTTTTGTTTAGAGAGGTCTTCATAACATTGCTACTTCTGTGGATTAAAGCCTAGAAATTCAGAGATTAATTCAGTGCAAAGAAGAATGTGGAATTCTATATCTAATATAACTCTATTGCTACTTATCTGCCAAGAGCATCAGTGCTAAACCATAGTCTATATTCATTGTGTGCATACTGTTTCTTCTTTGCAATTTTCATGTTCAAAGAATGGTATCAGTCTGTCAGTTATTTATTGTAATGTTTACTGGGCACTTTGAATTAATTTCCCTATCAATCCAAGTTTATGTTTTCACTGAATGTTTATTGTTATCTTTAAAGGATGAAATGAGCTTAAATTTAAATACACTTCCAGTCAGGTTGATAATCTGCCCTGTCTATATTGTGATTTATATTATGTTGGGCCAGTTCTATGCCACATACCATTTGTTCTCATTATGTTATATTTTATTTACTTAATTTATTGTCTGCCTTCCTTGCTGATAATCAAGGCTGAATACACATGCAATAAGTACAATAAATGTAACAAAGAACACAGTAAAAGAGGATTATAAAAATCAGAGAATAACATGCTAAAATACAGTATCATAGACAATGGAGCAGAATTACAGCACTGGAGAACAATGAAGTAAAACAATATATTACATACAAAGTAATAATGTTGAATTACACAATTATAGAAGAATGCAATTAATATATATATATATATATACATACAATGAACAATGCAACGAAAGCTGCCTAAATTTTCACAGGCCTCAACTAAAGCTATCTTTGCTTTATAAAAAAATGTTCTCCTGAACAATACTAGTTTATACAGCCTGTGGAATGTCTGAGGCATGTCCACATCAGACAGGTCATTCCACCAGGATGGAGCCCAACTGAGAATGCCGGGGAAAAGAGCTGTTGATGTTACCCAGTTGGTTGGCACTTTCAGAAGGCTTTGCCAAGAAGAACAAAGCTGCTGCAATGACAGAGGCAGTCTTGATAACCAATGAAGTGACTGCAGGATAGGTGTAATTTGCATACTCCAACCTTGCTCCCAAGCGTGATTGATCTGCAATATTATACCTGCTGGGGTTCCCAAATAGTGTTCAAGGGTAGACCCACATAGAATGTTTTACCATAGTCCAGCCTTGAGTTTACCATGGCATGGATCCATGTGGATAGTTTGGCATTTGGAATAAAATTAGGGCAATCTGTTTTCCAGTAGTATGGTCAGTACAAGTAGAAGATGAGGGGGAAAATCTTTGAATGTTGTCATTAAATTTTTATCTTTGCCAAGGTTAATTGCTCATTTTAAAGAGAGATTAGCACTGCTATTATCCTCTTAATAGTGGTGAATTTTAACAACACTAAAAGACCATTGAAAGCAGTTGAGCAGTTCATGAACACTGGCTTCACATTTCTATAAGGATTTAAAGTGCTAAGATTTTGTAGCATATTGCTCCTAAGAGTCCCCCTGACAGTGCTTCCTGGTTGTAAAATTATTCCAGCAGATGCAAATTTAATGAATCATTCTGTAAATGCACAATACTGAATTTCATGCTGTCGCCAGTCATTGCAACAGTGTGGTTCCTCCCTTTGTTGACTATTGCCACTGTTTTTGTTATTTTTCTCCACATTCATGAAATGACAATGTCTGAAACCAGAGGAGAATTATCTGAGACCTAGATATGCAAAGCACCACAACACTGTCATAGTGCTTGCTTATATACAATCACATGGAAACTGTTTTACAAATTTAATACTTTAACTGAAGCTCTGAGATGCAGTTTCTCCACCATACTGCTGCTTGCTAGGTTGTGACTAAAGCCAGAATATTATTGAAGTACTAAAATACCAGAAGATACATTAAGAATTCTAAACTTGGGCAAATGACTTTAAAACCTAAAGCCAATCACTCATGACCAGGGCTTTTTTTGATCAGGAACACATAGGAACACAGTTCTAGCTGGTTTGGTGTCAGGGAGTTTGGCCTAATATGCAAATGAGTTCCTGCTGGGCTTTTTTCTACAAAAAAGCCCTGCTCATGACATTTGCAATTTGATCCCCCAGCATGTAATTTATTAAAAAAAAAAGCAACCACAGGGGTATCTGACATAATGCGGAGCCAAAATACTGGGGGAGAGGGATTTAATTCTCCCCATGCTGTTTCCTTTATCAAAAATGGTTTTCCTATGCTTATTTTGGCCCTGGTAAAGGAAAGGGGGAGATGCATAATATAGGTTCTGTACTTGTCCTCTACCAGGGCTAAAAGGAACAGGGATTTTCAAACAGGGAAACATCACAGAACTATTGCCCTGATTCCACCACCCCTTCATCACACGCACACAATTACACACACACAGCCTACCATTGCTTTTTGCTGCTAAATTTCTGATGTCATAATTTGGCCTTTAGTCTCAACTGATGGACCCAATGTCAGCAGTGCATCCCATGGGTAATTAACTATCCAGACACTAATACACAGAAAGAAATAGATGTAGGTCTTGTTCACAACCCTTAGAAATGCAACCTAATTAGAAACAGGGGCTCAGCATACAAAGATGGCTCCAGTTTTGAGATGCTGAATTAATAGCATTCCCAAAAGGAAAGCTATAAAGTGGTGTGCCAAATTTTTACATGGTTTAATTATCACTGCAAAATATGATGTTTTGGTAAAGCTTGATGTTTCCTTTGAAAAAGAAGCATTTCTCTTGGGAGGCATATTTTCCTGAACATTTCCTGATCCTATATCTATGTTTTGCCATAGCACTGGGCACAGGGAAAACATGCCAGATGCTTTGTTGAACACTTCCTCCATTAAGGTAACAGTTACCTCAAGATTGGGGAAGGCAATGGCAAACCACCCCGTAAAAAGTCTGCCGTGAAAGCAACATCACCCCAGAGTTGGAAACGACTGGTGCTTGCACAGGGGACCTTTTCTTACCTTAAGATAGAACATGTTTTATCCTTAGTACTTCTTAGTACTTAAGCCCCTAAAATATCAGTGAAATGGGAGAATTGTTCCACATGAAGCAAGTTATTTCTGAAAGAACACCTGCTAATTGTCTAAGTACATGTAGCAAAGCCTCAAAAACAATAAATAATGAAAACAAAATTTGCCATTCATTATGCAAAACATAATTTGATCACACTATTATATAAATAACAAGTGTTCAACAGGGAAAATAATGACTGGTAGCCAGTATAGACCCTAAGTGCAAAGAGTTAATGAAATTTCCAAGAAAAACAGAGAACTCACTGTAGAATTTCCACTGCCAAAACTTCCTTTTTCAATGCTACAGTGTTCTTGATGGGTATCCTCTGTTACAGAAGTCCTGGCTACTCTAAGCCTAATAATTCCATAACCATTGTGTAAGAACAGAGAGTTATTGAATGTTCTACAATTGAGTATTTTTTTTTGATTGTAGGAAAAGATCTTGGTTTAATGTACTGGAAGACAGTTCCAACTTGGAAAAAGCTTTGGCGTAAAAATGTTCTTTCATGGAGGATATCCATCAAGAATGTTGTTCCATTGAAGAAGGAAGCTTTGGAAATTTAGAATGTATTTAATAATAGCGTAGGAGTATATTATGAACAGAATGAGAGAGTTAATATTTCCCTATAATCTATCAATCATAAAATGATGTTTCTTCCCTTCACTCTTAACATGCATGATAATAAATGTTAATCTGCTTCAGTGGTAATAAATGAGGACCAGAAATTTATTTATTAATTTACTTTATTTATACCCTGCCTTTCTCCCCAAGGAGAAAACAGCTGATGTCATTCTCCTCTCCTCTGTTTTATCCTTACAACAACCCTATGTAGTAGGCTGAGTGTGTGAAGGGTCCAAGGTTACCCAGCAAGCTTCCATGACAGAGTGGAGATTCGAAACTGGCTTGCCCTACACTTTAACCACATTAACACTACATAAGCTTAGTTTCTATTTAAAATAGCATGGGGTGAGATCTGGAGATAACCTGGTCAGGATATTCCAGTTTATTTTATTTTTGGCTCGGGAACAACCATGATTATCCTGGTGGCCAATTTTGAAATTTTTAGTTTTATTTTCTGAGTTACACCTGCCACAAATGAACAGACAGATGGACATACAGATGCATGGTAAAAGCCAGCCAAGTGTTATGGTATTTTGTTTGGCTCAGGGTCATATGGGGGGAGGCAGGGAATCTTTGCTCATGGTGACTCTCAGCAGCCTGAGAAAGGATGAAAATAGCTTCTGCTTAGGGTTGATAGCTCCGAAATACCTGGAGATTTGAGGGTGGAACCTGGGAGAGTGGGCTTTAGAGAGAGGAGGGACCCCAGTAGTGTGTAGTGCCATCCAGTCCACCTTTGAAAGCAGCCATTTTCTCCAAATAAATAAATTATCTGTGTAGTCTGGAAATCCGATGTAATTCTAGGGGAATTCCACCCCACCTGGAGGTTGGCAACCCTGCTTCTGCTCCATACTATGGCGGGAACCATGTTTTATAGACTATTGCTTGAGTTGCTCTATTGTGACAATCCAACATGTTTCCAGATAGATGTCTCAGGATGATCTTTTAAATCTCTTTTCTACTCCACAAACCCGAAATTACGAGAAATGTTTCATAAATTCAGGAAATTACACCTAATATACTGTACCAATTTCACCCTGAAGTCAACAAGACAGTATGATGTAAACAAAAAGAAGGAAAATGGTTCCATTTGCAAATCACAGACAGGACAATTTAACACTTAATCTTCAAAGTAATTTCATAGCTAGAGCTTCTTTCTGATCCCCTTACAGCCTACTAGAGCATCTGAATGGAAGGAAATGGCAAAGCTCATGATTTCCTAAATAGAACTCATTCCACTCTGCTAAATTTCTGAATTTGTTTTCTTATATGAAAGTGTTTGAATTTCATGAACTGTCTCCTGCATGAACCCTCCTTACATAACTCCAAGTCGTCTGGCAAACTGTAATTGTCTAGACTTTAATTAAGGCATCTAATCTTTCAATGTTTGTTTATTTTCTGTTTTTAACATGAGAATTAAGCTGATCTGTGTTTTATATTCACTTTATGTTCTGGCTGTTTTTAATGCTTTTAGTATTTTACACTGACCTAGATGGCCGAGGCTGGACCAGTTTCACCAGAGCTCAGAATCAAAGCAGGGTCAGGACTGGTTAGTATTTGGAGGGGAAAGCAACAAGGAAGTGCAGTGTTGCAACACTGAGGCAGGAAATGACAAGTCACTTCTGAACTTCTCTAGACTTGAAAACCCTCCAGAGTCACCACAAGACAACTGTGACTTGATGGCACTTTCCACCACAACATGTTTTTTATTATGCTTTAACTTTTGTAAACTGCTTCAGGCAGGTTCCCAGCAGAGGTGGCATAGACATTTTCTAAATAAATAAATATAACGTCATTATGTTAAATGGTAACCATATAAACAAAGCTTGTTATTCCTGAATCTGATAAATATCTTCATTATGTTGCATGCTGAGTTACTGCCCATCTGCCATGTGCATGGACTGATAAATTCCATTTCATTGTATCTGAGGAAGTGTGCATGCACATAAAAGCACATGCATTGAATAAAACTTGGTTGGTCTTAAAGGTGCCACCAGACTCAGACTTTGTTCTGAGGGTATAAGATGCATTTCTTAGGGGGCAGGGGGGAAGAGGCTTGGGTCTTTCATGACTGACTGCAGGCTGTATCCTCTAGGATTATATGCATTTGTGAGCTGCTTCAATCTTGAGGAATACGGGACTTTGCCTTCCACTGTCCAAAGGGAGATAACAAAATAGAATGATAAAAAAGAAACAACACTAATGAAAGAAACAAAATGAAACAACCCAATAATGAAACAGTTTCTTTTCAAACTAATATAAAGAAATGAAACTTCCATGCGGAAGTCTAGCAACCATAAGAATTAATTCGTGTTAATTCACTCTGTTTTGACCAAGGGCAGTTTATTAAAATTTCCTGTTGCTGCTTTGGCTGCTGATACAGCTCAGTGGTAACAGTGCTTGAACATGTAAGGTTTCCCCATAGTTGTCTTGTTCCAGTCCCTTGGAAGCCATCCACTTTACCATCAGGGCTTTCCCGGTTTGTTTGTTTGTTTTAAACCTTCAGCTGTTGTAGGAATGACCACTTGACATGTGTACCGGGAGAAAAAGCCTGCCTTTTGAGCAAGGTTCCTTTATTTTATACATGCTGCAATTACACTGAAGTCACCCAAACTTAAAGCATAACAGGTAACATCTGCCCAGCACAAGGCAGTGGCATACAAGAATTAATGCAAGCTACCATTTGTCTGGGATATATTTGTCTGGGGAACAGGGATGTAGTTAAACACGAGTGTGAGAAGCCTGTGATCTTTTGTGTCATCAGAATTTGTGAGATATAGGGAATCAGGTTGGTGTGCTAATTGCGTGATCCTCCCACATCCCATTCTTTTTTATTTATTTGCTTTTCAGGCTAGCTAGTGGTAATATAATAGCAGGCGCTGGGATATCACAAGAAGGTTTACAGAAATTGATTTGCAAGCTCAGCAGTTGTCAGGAATAGATTTATCTGAGGAAGCAGGGATGCAGTTGAACATGAGTGTAAGGATCTTGTGCTCTTGTGTCTGCAGACGTTGCAGAGTATAGGTGAACCAGGTGGCATGCTGAACGCGTGATTCTCCCACACTCTTATCTGCAGACTACATGGGATATAGGGGACCAGGCGGCATGCCAATCGCGTGCTCCCCCACACTCCACTTTTTTTCTTTTTAAACCACCTACACCCTGGTGTTCTCATAGACTGCTTCATCTACAGATAGGAGTTGATAATACAGTAAGGTAGGGGCTGGAGCTTGAGGGGCCGAGGCACGTTAGGTGCGGATTATGGGCAACAAGCATTGTGTACAACAACAACAGGTAAGGCCAAATATCAGAATGCCACAAATAATGAGAAACACATGCCGCAACCATCCCCATGGAATCCAGTTAGTGAGCCAATCAAGATTAAAGGTCCATGCTTGATCTTCAGTGATTTTATGGAAGACTTGTCTCTGCTAATGCATGAGGCAGAGGATTCCATAAGCCAGGATTTTTGAGGCAACATCACAGCAAGGCGACTTAAACAACATACAGGAAAAGATATATTAACAGGAATATAACTAAAAGTTCAATGGAAGCAAGTGAAAAACCAACCAAGTGACAAGGGAATATGGCCATAATTACTGGTTATATTAATTGTTGCATTACATTTCCACAAGGGGGCACTTGTTTGCAGGCAACCATGCAATGGCTTATGGTGGGAGCAATTTACCATCTGTGCACAAGTAAGATTTTCATGGTTAGCCACATATGGGGTATATAGCATTAGGGCATCCACTGGAAGCTTATAGGTGGAAATGCCCCAGTTAGGTAAAGTTGCATAAGAGATTTGGGATTCATTTAAACATTTACCAAGAGCTGTATCAGTTCCTGGAGCCTTGGTGTTGTGTCAGACAAAAATGTGAAACGTTGTTACTGTTAGTTAAGAGCTCTCAGATATTAAACTGAAGACGATCTCCAAAACTAATCGCCTTGACAGGAGACAAAATACATAAACACAAACAAAGACTAGTCATGGATTTCATTATGAGTTACAAAAACAGCAGCCACCAAATTCTCTGGAGATGGCTCTCGTCCAGCCTCTTCCAACGTTTGTTGAGCATGATTAGTTAGACATTTCACATCCCCCACGTGATATCACGAGCCATCTGGGTGTGTGGGCGCTGCACCATCTCCCGTGTGAGGCTGAGATCGAAACTGGGAATCGGATTTGGGAGACCTGATGCCACGCCATCTTTAGCTGGGTGAACACACTGTGCCAGAACCCACAAAGGACCTGCAAGAGAGAACACAGAAGCATGCCTGCGCCCCCAGCTAATAAAGGGAGCTGGACTATGCCAAATTAATAAGACCAAATTCAATTATTCCTGAACCCGCATTTGGGTAGGAACTTTCATTTTCACTCCTTTTAATTGTTTTTGAAGAGTGGTTTTCAATGTCTGATTAGCATGTTCCACAATAGCTTGACCTGTGGAATTATACGCAATGCTATGCTGGATTTGAATGTTCCATTGTGTACAAAAATCAACAAATTCAGAAAAACTATATGCTGAGGCATTATCAGTTTTCAACAATTGCAGATGACCCATCACTGTAAAGGCAGAAATAAGGTGAGCCATGACATGCTTTGTGGCTTCACCACAGTGAGCAGTAGCCCAAAGATATCCAGAGTACATGTCTATGCAAACACAGACACAGTACCAGGGGTTCAGGGAAACTATATGGTTAACATCCATTTGCCAAAGTTTGTTAGGGAACACTTTCCCTATGAAGAAAGGTTAAAACGCTTGGGGCTTTTTAGCTTGGAGAAACATTGACTGTGGGGTGACATGATAGAGGTTTACAAGATTATGCATGGGATGGAGAAAGTAGAGAAAGAAGTACATTTCTTCCTTTTTCACAATACAAAAACTTGTGAGCATTCAATGAAATTGCTGAGCAGTCAGGTTAAAACAGATAAAAGGAAGTACTTATTCACCCAAAGGGTGATTAACATGTGGAATTCACTGCCACAGGAGGTGGTGGCAGCTACAAGCATAGCCAGCACCACAAGGGGACTGGATAAAAATATGGAGCAGAGGTCCATCAGTTACTATATATATATATATACTATACACACACACATATACATGTGTGTATGCATAGAAAAAGACATTGGATTTATATTCCGCCCTCCACTCAAGAGTCTCAGAACAGCTCACAATCTCCTTTATCTCCCTCCCCCACAACAGACACCCTGTGAGGTGGTGGGGCTGAGAGAGCACTGACAGAAACTGCTCTTAACCAGAACAACCGCTGAGAGGGCTATGACCGCCCAAGGTCACTCCAGCAGTTGTAAGTGGAGGAGTGGGGAATCAAACCTGGCTCTCCCAGATAAGAATTCCACACACTTAACCACGACACCAAACTGACACATATATCGGTCACTGAATGACACAGAGTGCTGGACTGGATGGGCCACTGGCCGGATCAAAAGTTAATAAGGACTGTTTGACAAATGCCTTGGCATTCTGGTGAAAATAGCTATGACTGAGAAAGGGATTAGTAAATACAGAGGTAACACTTTTAAAACCTTATCAGCATGCATTGCCCTGAGCAATCACACCAGGAAGATTAGAATGGCTTGGAATAGTAGCAAAACAAAAATTGGGTAACGCACAGCAAGAAATTAAAAACTGCAAAGTTAAAAAAAATACAGCCAACAAATCAGAGTCAATTTGAGGAGTGATACATGCACCAGGCAGTTAATGAATCAAATTAAATGCATATAAGGTGTCAACTATCAAGTTGAAAAGCCGTTGTGAATAGAGCTGAAAAAACCATTGCTCTAGCAGCAATCTTAGCTTGCTGCAAAGTAAAGTGTGTCTTTTACACTTTCTCCCCAGCAAACTGAGTACTCATTTGACCAACCTCAGAAGAATGGAAGGCTGAGTAACCTTGAGGCAGCTACCTGAATCCAGCTTCCGCCAGGATCAAACTCAGGCCGTAAGCAGAGCTCAAGACTGCAATACTGCAGTTTTAACACTCTGTGCCACGGGGCTCTTCCTGAATCCAAATCAGCATTTTCCTTGGCCAATTTTATCATCAATTCTCCTGCTGTGTCAGGATTATCAATCTGTCTTCTGATTGCTGCCTGAGGACAGTTGATAAGGTCTAAATAGGGCTCTTGTGGCTTTTGACAGACAGTTGCAAAACTATGGGCTGATTTCCCTTCTGTAGGTACCTTGGCAAAGGCCTGTAAAGCAATTTTAGATATTATAGCAAGGGTTGCAACAGGGAGCACAGCTTGTGCCTCAGTAGTGCTGAACTGTCCAGATCCATATAGTTGTTCAGCAGTATAATACCCATGGGAGCCACGTCCTTGAACATTAGCCAAATTATGATATTCACTGTCCCATACCACATATTGTCCAGGAGTTAACATCATCCTCATCATATTTTTCCAATCTTGAGGAATCATAGTGTATCCATTAGACATTCCTTCTAAAAGACTCTGCACATTGGTTCCCCCTATGCCCGTATCTCTGATAGCCTTTTGAATTTGCAATTTGCTGCAATTACACTGAAGTCACCCAAACTTAAAGCATAACAGGAAATATCTGCCCAGCACAAGGCAGTGGCATACAAGAATTAATGCAAGCTAGCATTCTTCTGGGATATATTTGTCCGGGGAACAGGGATGTGGTTAAACACGAGTGTGAGAAGCCTGTGTTCTTTTGTGTCATCAGAATTTGTGGGATATAGAGAATCAGGTTGGTGTGCTAATCACATGATCCTCCCACAAGCTGTTATAATCTGTGTATCAAGTTTTCTGAATTCCTAGCTTTCATTTTTTAGAAAGCCTCTAGCCCCTTTTCATTTAAGTATTAAAATATTTATATCCCACCTTTCCTCTTGGTTCAAGATGACTTACAATAATAATGAAATCATCCCCAGCTAAAACCAAATACAAAATAGGAAGTCCCAAACTCTTCCCCCTTTAAAGATGCCTGCTGTTCAAATCCCCTCAGATATCCTGCCATCTCACCTCTTTAGAGAGCCCATTACACTCAGCAAAAGCCACAGTGACTGATATGACATAATTATTGGGATAACCAAAAAATGGTTGCCTGATGACCATAAGTGGTGGCACAGGGACATATGAGTAAAAATGGTTTTCAAATATGTGGCTCCTCAGTTGTGAGGTGCTTTAAAGGTTATAACCAGCACCTTGAATTGAATCCAGAAGCAGACTGGCAGTCAGTGAAGCTGTTGCAAAACGGGCAGCATATGATCCTGACAGCCAGCCCCTAGCAGCAAACAGGCTGCTGCATTCTGGATCATTTGCAGTTTCTGGCTGTCTTCAAGAGCTGTCCCAAGTACAGTGTGTTGCAGTAATTCAACTATATAATTACAGAAGCATGATTCAACATGACCAGATTAGCTGAATCTTGGTGGCAAGAAAATTGGTGAATCAGATGCAGCTGATATAAAGTGTTCTTGGCTACTATGAGAACATAAGAACATAAGAGAAGCCATGTTGGATCAGGCCAATGGCCCATCCAGTCCAACACTCTGTCACACAGACACCAAAAAAAAAAACACCCAGATGCCATCTGGAGGTCCATCAGTGGGGCCAGGACACAAGAAGTCCTCACACTGTTGTCCTTCCCAAGCATCAAGAATACAGAGCATCATTTGCCCCAGAAAGAGAGTTCCAAAAATACACTGTGGCTAATAGCCACTGATGGACCTCTGCTCCATATGTTGATCCAATCCCCACTTGAAGCTGGCTATGCTTGTAGCTGCCACCACCTCCTGTGGCAGTAAATTCCATGTGTTAATCCTCCTTTGGGTGAAGAAGTTTTTACTTTTATCTGTTCTAACCTGACTGCTCAGCAATTTCATGGAATGCCCATGAGTTCTTGCATTGTGAGAAAGGGAGAAAAGTACTTCTTTCTCTACCTTCTCTATCCCATTCATAATCTTGTAAACCTCTATCATGTCATCCTGCAGTTGACGTTTCTCCAAGCTAAAGAGCCGCAAGTGTTTTAACCATTAACAAGGTGGGAGCACATACAGCCGGGGCTGCGCAGACTGCACTGGTTGCCAGTGGCATACCGAGTTCGCTACAAGGTGCTGGTTATTACCTTTAAAGCCCTATATGGCCGAGGACCTACCTACCTAAGGGACCATCTCTCCCCATATGAGCCCCAGAGGGCACTGAGGTCATCTGGGAAAAACCAGCTGAATATCCCTGGGCCAAGGGAGGCCAGACTGAAAGCCACCCGGGACCGGGCCTTCTCTATTACTGCTCCACTACTGTGGAACCAACTCCCTGAGGAGGTGAGGGCCCTACGATGTTTAGAGGGATTCCGTAGGGCCTGTAAGACCCACCTTTTCAAGATGGCCTTCAACTAGTGAAAAAACTTGTGACAAAACTAGATATGCTGCTAGAAATGCTTTTATTCTTGAAACGTTTTTACTTCTGAAATTTATTGAAACCTGTTTATAACGCCATACTGTTATGTTAATTTTAATACTCTGTAATTGTTTTAACCATGTTTTATAAGTATAATTGATGTAATGTGTGTTTATGTTGTGAGCCGCCCTGAGCCTGCTCCGGCGGGGAGGGCGGGATAGAAATAAAAAATTATTATTATTATTATTATTCATAGGGAACGTTTTCTAACCCTTTAATCATTCTAGTTGCCCTTTTCTGAACTTTTTCCAATGCTATAATATCTTTTTTGAGGTGTGGTGACCAGAATTGTACAAAATACTCCAAATACGGCCGCACCATCGATTTATACAGGGGCATCATAATATTGGCTGATTTGTTTTCAGTTCCTTTCCTAATAATTCCCAGCATAGCATTGGCCTTTTTTATTGCGGTCACACACTGTCTTCACATTTTCAGTGAGTTATCTACCACGACCCCAAGATCTCGTTCCCTGAGGACCAGGAGCTACTTGCACTGAGCACACACCCAAGACTTCTGTCCAGTGGGCAGATAGTTGTACATGTGACACTCAGTGCAATACACTGGATACCCCCACCCCCCTGTTGGCATTCTGCCTTCATAATTGATATAACTGATATAATTCTGCCTTTATATGCCAACCTCCTTTTCAAAGAGCAAGGCAGCATCCAAGAGCACCCCCAGGCTCTTCACTTGCTCTGAAAAAGCCAATGTTATTCCATCTAGGAGAAGTAGATTCAGTTCCTTTAGAACATCAGCCTTCCCAAACAGCATTACCACCGTCTTGTCTGGATTCAGTTGCAGTTTGTTCATATGGAGACACAACTTCCCTTACATCTCCACAAACTAAAGGGTTTTTTTTTTAAATGAAAGCTCAAATTTCATTTTCAAAAATAAAAGCTGGGAGTTCTAGAGCCTGATACATAGATTATTGTAACATTATAATAATGTATAATTTCTGATTTTTTTAAAAAAAATGGTAGTGAGAGAAGGAAATGACTGCCCAGATGATGCAAGGAAAATGTCTGCTGTGTGGATGGAAATAATAATAATAATAATAATAATAATAATAATAATAATAATAATAATAATAATAATAATAATAATACTTTTTATTTATATCCCGCCCTCCCCGCCAGGGCAGGCTCAGGACGGCTCACAACATAAAAATACAATATACATCAACAGTTATACTTATAAAATCATCATTAAAACAATTTACAAGTTATATTAAAATTAACATTATGGTGCTATAAACATTAAATCTTCAGTGCTATAAACTCTAAATCCAAACTTTCCTTCACATATGGCATCTAGACTTTCCTTTGACCTTTTCTGAAAATCTGCAGCAAAGCAGACTTGATAAAGATTGGAGGAAACATGAAAGATTGGGTACTGCATGAAAAAACCTGCTTCTCAACAATATCAAAGAATGTTAAACCTGAGGCAAATAATGTGGAAACAGCACAATTAATTTTAGTATTTTAAATTACAGAAATTCTGTCACTTTGGATCCTAACATACCTGCAAAGAAGCTGCCATGTAGCTGTTTGATCTTTCTAGTAGCACAACAATAAATCATCTAGTGGCAAAATAACACAGGTAACCTTATAGTGGCAAAAATAAGAAAGGGGAGAATTAACTAAGATTCCTGAGTAAAAGTTTTAGGTGCATAATTCTATATCCACAGAGGACTTTCTATATGCTAAAGAGTTTTTCATTACAAAATTAGAATTAATTCTCTGTACAACATCATTGGAAGGCTACATTTCAACAGATTTTTCAGACCTCATATGTAGAAGGAAATTATAGCGCTTTAGGCATCTCAAAATATCACTCTGGATTTCTATACCTAAGATATTAGAATCTGCTCTCATAGGTCTTATATGAAAAGAAGAAAGTGTTTCACATAGGACTGAAATGAATTTTCTTTTCTTAGGTGGCATGAAGGTGGGAACCTTTTTCATGGTTTTTTATATATATAATGGAGGAGAGGAGACGATTTTGTACAGCCAATTTGGATATGAATGCTACTTGGCAACAAATATAGATTCAAAGTGCTCATAAACAGAGTGCATACTATGCTTACATTACAAGGGGTGTCCATAACTGGATCTTACAGCTCTTTTAAAAATTGAAATATTGTCATGGATAACTGTGAATCTGCTTGCAGTAACAGTGGGATTAAGTGTTTAGTATAGGACTCCCAAGCCCTCAATGGGGGCAAGGGATCTCCTGCTTCCAGGCCCTTGCTTGGAACAGCAGCAAGAGAAAAATAATTTTTTAAGCACTTAAAGTACTTACCAGAAGTTCACTCAGAAAGTAAGAAAGCATAGCTCTAGGAATTGTTGGTAACTCCTGGAGTAAACTTCCTGAATAGCCCTAGAAAAGGAGCATGACAACATACTCTGAATCAAGGCTTTTTTTGAGCAGAAATGCACAGGAACGCAGTTCTGGCTGACTTGGCAGAGGGAATGTGGTCTGATATTCAAATGAGTTACTGATGGACTTTTTCTACCAAAAAAGCCCTGCTCTGAATGTATTACTCTTTACAATTAATAAACCTAATGGCAGACTCACACTGTCAAGGACACATCAGTCCAGTTTTAATATATTTATATATTTGTGATGTCCCCCCTCCCCCCCGCCCTGTTATGAACCCTAACAGGTCATAGCATGACATCAGGGTCAGATAATTGCTCTTAACACTCCATAATTAAGATGGATACATTTACACATCTGTTACCAATTCTAACACCTTTATTTGCCTCACTGTTTCTCCCAGAATTAAATCTAAACAATTATGACATTATAAGCATTAGCTTGTTATTCCTGTTTGCATCTGTTAAAAAAAATTCATTATGTTATATGCTTGTATGCTTTTGCTGTTCAACCACTGCCTTATTAAGTTTCATTCCAGTTTGTCTGATGAAGTGTGCATGCACACAACATCCCTCACCTAAGATGTGGCCCATGTGCCAGGCAAATGATGTTCTTCAAGCATGAACCGTTGCTGCTGCTTGCACATTTGCACCTGCATCCATGACCAGCTAGCCATAGGTGATGTGTCTGTCACTGAGCCACTCCTTCAGACTACTCTGTATTGCTGTGGTGATGTCTGCCACAGTGTGGTCCACATCCATACCCTGTGTGTAGAGGAGAACCATCTTGTAGCCAAGTGGCAGCATGTCTTTCCTCTCCTGGGTAATGTTTGTGGTTCCACTCCTGAGTTCCTGTGGTTGCCATCAAATGGGCAGTGAGGGAGAGATATCTGTGGTGCCTGCCACTCCAGAGGTCTGCCATCAGGTGCACAGTTCAGCCTCTTGCTTTGGAGACCTGGGTCTTGGCCAGCTCCAGTGGAGTGGTGCATTGAGGACAGCACTTGCCAGATCATTGTCTTATTGGAGGAGAGGGTATACCAGAGAGCCAAGTGGCACAAGCAGCCCATGAAAGGTCATGTCATTCACAAGGGAACATGGTTGGACATCCACACTGTGAGTGATTTTTTTTCTTGAGTCCTCCCTCTTGCCCTTCTTCCTAGCACTGTGGCATCATCATGAGCATGACCTCAAGAAGTCCCAATGCCAGCCATGGCACCCAGAGTCTTTCTTAGCGGGATCCCCTGTTCTCCTCCCACTTCTCCCTGCTGAGTGGGAGTGGGCTCTCCAAATTTGTCACTAAAGTGCAGTGTCCCTCTCCCTCCCAAATTGCAAATTGATGGTGTGAAAAGGGGAGGGGAAGGAAACCCACAACACAAAAAATGAGAAAATAATTGCAATTCTATCCCCCATCACAGCAAACAAACAAAAAAGATGAATGGCTAAGGAATCTAGGGCAAAGCAAGGCCCCCTGGCCCTTGACTGAGTACAACCCTCCCCCCCCATGCCCAGCAAAGCTCTCCCTCCCTCTCTGTCTCCAACCAAGGGACGTGCACTTCTCTTGGACTTGTATATCTATTCCAATAAGAAAACAAGAACATAAGAGAAGTCATGTTGGACCAGGCCAATGGTCCATCCAGTCCAATACTCTTGTGTCACACAGTGGCCAAAAAAACCCAGGTGCCATAAGGAGGTCCATCAGTGGGGCCAGGACATTAGAAGCTCTCCCACTGTGCCCTCCCAAGCACCAAGAATACAGAGCATCACTGCCCCAGACATAGAATTCCAACAATACACTGTGTCTAATAACCACTGATGGACCTCTGCTCCATATGTTTATCCAATCCCCTCTTGAAGCTGGCTATGCTTGCAGCCGCCGCCACCTCCTGTGGCAGTGAATTCCATGTGTTAATCCCCCTTTGTGTGAAGAAGTGCTTTCTTTTATCCATTTTAACCCAACTGCTCAGCAATTTAATTGAATGTCCACGAGTTCTCATATTGTGAGAAAGGGAGAAAAGTACTTTTTTCTCTACCTTCTCTATCCCGTGCATAATCTTGTAAACTTCTATCATGTCACCCCTCAGGTCAACATTTCTTCAAGCTAAAGAGCCCCAAGCGTTTTAACCTTTCTTCATAGGGAAAGTGTCCCAACCCTTTAATCATTACAACATTATTATTATGTTGTTGTTGCAATCTGCCTTGAGCCCGACCTGGGAAAGGGAGAACTAGAAATCAGCAAAAATAAATAAATAAAATAAATCATTCTAGTTGCCCTTTTCTGCACTATCTCCAATGCTATATCTTTTTTGAGGTGTGGTAACCAGAATTGTACACAGTATTCCAAATGAGGCCGCACCATCAATTTATATATTGGGAAAGCTGTTAGAAACCATTATCAAAGACAGAATGAGTAGGTACACTGATGCACACAAGTTATTGAGAAAGACTCAGCATGAGTTCTGTAAGGGAAGATCTTGCCTCACTAACCTGTTACAGTTGTTTGAGGGGGTGAACAAACATGTGGACAAAGGGGACCCAATAGATGTTGTTTACCTTGACTTGGAGTTGGGAGTAAGCAGTGAAGTGGCTATGTTTGCAGATGACACTAAATTGTTCAGAGTGGTGAGAACCAGGGAGGATTGTGAGGCACTCCAAAGGGATCTGTTGAGGCTGGGTGAGTGCATGTCAATGTGGCAGATGAGGTTCAATGTGGCCAAGTGCAAAGTAATGCACATTGGAATCAAAAATCCTAGCTATGAATACAAGTTGATGGGGTGTGAACTTGCAGAGACTGACCAAGAGAGAGATCTTGGGGTCGTGGTAGATAACTCACTGAAAATGTCAAGACAGTGTGCGTTTGCAATAAAAAAGGCCAACACCATGCTGGGAATTATTAGGAAGGGAATTGAAAACAAATCAGCCAGTATCATAATGCCCTTGTATAAATCGATGGGGCGGCCTTATTTGGAATACTGTGTACAATTCTGGTCATTGCACCTCAAAAAAGATATTATAGCATTGGGAAAAGTACAGAAAAGGGCAACTAGAATGATTAAAGGGTTGGGACATTTTCCCTATGAAGATAAGTTAAAACGCTTGGGGCTCTTTAGCTTGGAGAAACATCAACTGTGGGGTGACATGATAGAAGTTTACAAGATTATGCATGGTATTTTTCTCAATAGTGATTGATCAGATCAAACATTTTCCAATAAAAAAGTTATTTTGCCGTTAATTACGAGCTATAGTTTCAAGTTACTGTTCTGCTTCAGCAGCCATAGCTGCTGCTTGTAACTGTTCTGTTTCACTTTGGAGAGTGCTTGTTGTAATTACCTGTTACCTTTCACTGTGCATATTTTTCTCATGTCTTTTTAAATCAGATGCTGCGGCATCTGATTTAAGAGCTGCAGACAAAAGGCTTTTCACCTCTGTGTCTTTGTTCATAGTCTTTCAGATGAAACTTGTGCTTGAATTTTTTGTCACACATGTGGTACATAAATGGTCTTTCATTACCGTAAACGCTTTCATGCTGTTTTAGTTCTGGGGCAGGGATAAAAGGCTTTCCACCTACTTCACAGCTATAAGAGCTGTAACCTGTGTGGATTTTTAGGTGCTCTTTCAAGCGGGCTTGAGTAGTAAAGCCCTTGGTGCACATTTCACAAACAAATGGTCTATCAGCAGTGTGAAGCTTTTCATCTTTTCTCAGTCATAAAATAGTAGTTGTACTTTATCGAAACATGCATATATGCCTGTGTTTTTGATTTAAAATCTCAATGCACAGTTACCCTAAACTATGTCTTTCAGGGGTACAAAGAACACAATTATTTCTTCTACCACCAACCCTCTCCCTCATTGGGGCCCTCTCAGCTTTTGGAGACCTTTGTTTGCTCAGAGGTATATGTGCAAACATGTCCAAAGTTAACTGCTCCATCATACTGACGACTTATTCATGTGACTGTGCCCCACACCCACCAAGGATCACTAAGTCAAATGTCATATATACTGTGTAAATTACATTTCAGATTCATAGCAGAAGAGAAAAAGAGCAGGGAAATGAAGTATTTTTGAGTTATCAAGCTATCCTGGTAGTTCTACAAGTTCATTTTATGCAAATTCATCCCACCTAATTTGAGAGAATTAACTTTAATTCAGGCTGAGAAAATTCAGGCGAAGAAAATAACTTTGATTCAGGGTTGCAGAAAAAGCTGGATATGCAATCCTAATAATAAAATGATTTAAATGTACCAAATCTAAAATGATTTAAATCTAACAAGAGGTAGAAGGAGCACAGGCTGGAGAAAGTACTTGGAGAAGGATGTGTTTAAAAAATACCAAAAATGTTAAGAATATTGATAATTTACAAGCTAGTTATAAAATAATAAAATAAATAAATTTTTTATTTATACCCAACCCTCCTCGCCGAGGCAGGGCGGCTTACAAGACATGGCAAAAGCCATGTTAAAACAATAAAACAAGATAATACAATTAAGTACAATTAACAATTAAACATTAAATAATCTAAAAACAGTCTAAAAGAATATAATTTAATGGTGCTACTATCTCAGTTGTATTAATGATGGCGTGATGTTTATTCCAAGTTCCATCTTAGAAGGCTAGTTGGAAGAGGGCGGTTTTGAACACCCTACGGAATTGGTTAAGATCCCGTAGGACCCGCACCTCTTCCAGCAGCTGGTTCCACCATTGGGGTGCCTTTATAGAGAAGGCCTCTTCTGACATGGGATGGGAATGAACCAGTTTACACAAGCCAAAATTTGGGCTGAATTTGGGCCAGATCGGGATTTGGAACTTGATATTCAGCACTCACAGTAAAAGAAATCTCTTTCGGATGTGGCACAGGGCAGCTTGGGAAAATGAAACCCACCTAGAGAAAACTGGCGTGTAAATGCTAGACAATGGTGTGGGTGGTGTCTACAAGCCTTAGAACCACTAACAGGGACCCTCCAAAACTTGGAAAGCAATGCTGCCTATCAATAACAGAGCTCCTAGTTTATTGCGGAAGACTCAGCATGGCTTCTGTAAGGGAAGATCTTGTCTCACTAATCTGTTAGAGTTCTTTAAGGGGCTGAACAAACATGTGGAGAAAGGGGACCCAATAAGAACATAAGAGAAGCCATGTTGGATCAGGCCAATGGCCCATCCAGTCCAACACTCTGTGTCACACAGTGGCCGCAAAAAAAAAAAAAAAAAAAAACACCAAGTGCCATCAGGAGGTTCACCAGTGGGGCTAGAAGCCCTCCCACTGTGAAAGGGATTTGAAAGGGATTTAAGTATTAAATCCCTTTCCATCAAGCCCAACAAAGCCAAGAACAACTCCAACCCCATGAATGTTCTTGTTACACCAATAGGTAGTTTCCTATTCAATTGGGGGATTAGCTAAGGAGATAGAGGAAGAGGCAGTTAAATGGCATTCTCAACCTATGTTTACAGGGATTTTTCCTTTAGGAGAAATCTCAAAATAAACCAAACACATGTTCCACTAGTAATGTTTTTATTAAAAATAAATAGAAATAAGCAACACACACACATTTAAAATATGCAAGCTGGCTCAGAGGAAATCAGGGAGGAGAAGGCAGAAAGCAATTTTGGGGGAGGCTATAGTTACCAGTCTTGAAAAGCAAGGTCCATGGAGGGAGCAGAGGATTTACCAGCATTTCATGGAGAAGGCCCACATTCATGTAGGAGGGTGAGGTATGGTGCCAAGAACACACATACAGTGTTATGGAGAAGAATGCTACAATAATAGGGGGAAATATTCTCTAGGGCAATCTGACATGTTTGCCCCCAAAACAATAATTTTATCATTTTTCAGAGGTGAACAATGATTTGGAAAACCTTGATGGGTTTATCTGAGGTGGACTATAGATGCTAATGATGTATTTTTCCTGAATATCCCGAAGCTTGTTAATTATTTACACTTGAATTGCAGTTTATTATCTTTAATTTATTTAGTTTATTATCTTTAATTGCTGTTTATTATCTTTAATTTTATTAGTGTAGGTCCTCTAAGTGGCTACCCAGTGGGCTTACCTGTTCAAACAGAACTACTCTGGCTCAAACCTTGGATCACTATTGTGACCAGTGTTCCCTCTAAACTGAGTTCACATGAGCTAGCTCACAGATCTTTAGCCTCTGGTTCACACATTTTTTGTCTTAACTCAGGAAAAATAGCCCCAGAGCACAATAATTTAAGCAGTAGTTCACAACTTTAATGCCAGTAGCTCACAGCTTTAATACCAATAGCTCACAAAGTATAATTTTTGTCCACAAGACTCTGCAGCTTAGAGGGAACACTGATTGTGACATTACCATATCAACTTCCTTTTTATTCACACATAGCTGTACAGACAGCATGGCCAGCATTAGCACATCCCAAAGTAGCAGTTCATGACTTCTGGTGGAATCCACTGGAGTGACTCCCTTGCCACCTATGCACACATCCTCCCTTGCTTGCTTGCTCATAAGCCCTCTCATAACCTGTTCTCCAGCTGCATACATTGCCCAATGCAGATGCCAAGAGGGATTACAAATATATGAGCTGCTTGGAAAAGATGCACAGATGGTCAGTTGGAGAGGGGCATGCAAGCAAGTGAGCAATGGTGGCACAGTGGCAAAGAGAGGAAGGGAATGTGGGCAGTCTCTGGCAAGAATGCCCAGAATCAGGAACGAGCCCTTGTAGAGAGATGTTGCTTATTAGAATCATTCCCCTAAACTGGTCAGGATATGGTTCAGATTATGATGGTCAGTACTAAGAGAGTTGCCTCCCCAGGAACTTGAAGAAAAAACTCTCAGTGTAAAATGCAATTTAACTTGTTGTGAATAATAAGTATCAAAATACAAAACGAATAATATCAGTACATATTACCAAGTTAAAACCTCATGTGTTACTCAATGCTCCTACTGTCCCTATGTGGCTGAAAGCCACTAAATAACATTCAGTCCAGTGTTAAAAGTAGGTGGTCCAATGGAGAACCGGTTCCCTTTTCAAGTCGTTTCGGATCTCAGATCCTTCTTCCAGGGACCATTCTTATAAGTGTTGTACAATTTCCCAGGTCCAGTACATACCATACCATAGACCTTTATTGGCATTAATATAAGAATACAGTATACTTTAAAACCAACAGTAACACTATAAAATATAATAAAACCTTAAGAAAAAAACAGCAAAAGTTAAATGACATAAAATAGTTGTGGGCTATGCATGAGTAAAAGCCTCTCTGATTTGGATCGCAACCTGTAAAAAGCAAGCAACGTGAGTAGTGACAAAGTTGTGTTTCCCGTGGCGTAAAAAGCGAACCTTGGCATTGTCAGAAAGGCTTTGATGGAGGTCCAGTAGTGCCAAATGGGACACCTGCATTGCAGATAAGGATAACACTTACTATGGCGTTCCCGTTATTATGCATGCTAATTAGAGAAAGCTAGGAATTCTTTTGGTACTACTGGACCTGGGAAATTGTACAACACTTATAAGAATGGTCCCTGGAAGAAGGATCTGAGATCTGAAATGGCTTGAAAAGCGGACCGGTTCTCTGTTGGACCACCTACTTTTAACACTGGACAGAATGTTATTTAGTGGCTTTCAGCCACATAAGGACAGTAGGAGCACTGAGTAACGTACGAGGTTTTAACTTGGTGATATGTACTGATATTATTCATTTTGTATTTTGATAGTTGTTATTCACAACAAGTTAAATTGCATTTTACACGGAGAGTTTTTTCTTTTTGTTGTGGCTTAGTGTCTCCTCCGTGGTCCAGTTTACATTGTGACGTCCCCAGGAATTTGGACAGATCAGCCTGCAGTGTCTGATTGGGCTAGCTTCACATCATCTACAGATGACTCTGCATACTTATCAATCTAATTAGACTGAAGTACCTAACCCACACTAATTCTGCCACAAGAGGGTACAAGCCTAAACTCAGCACCCTTTACCTAAGCTGCCAACAATGGAATTGTGCAGGACATCATGCATTATAAACATAAATGTAGTCCCCTGTGCAAGCACCAGTCATTTCTGACTCTGGGCTGACGTTGCATCATGACATTTTCACAGCAGACTATTTACGAGGTGGTTTGCCATTGCCTTCCCCAGTCATCTACACTTCCCCCCACCCCCAGGAAGCTGGGTACTCATTTTACCAACCTCGGAAGAATGGAAGGCTGAGTCAACCTTGAGCCGGCTACCTGAACCCAGCTTCCGCTGGGATCAGACTCAGGTTGTGAGCAGAGCTTTGGACTGCAGTACTACAGCTTTACCATTTTGTGCCATGGGGCTCTTTTATGCATTATGGACCCAAGTAAATTATTACCTGCATTAGAAAGCTGGACTACACCATCTCCATACAGGGACAGAAAATGCATTTGATACTTGGAAAAGGAAACATAATTCCCTCCACCTGCTACCATTGCCCTCTACAAGATCTTGTGGATATTCTTCCAAGTCTTTTCATCTGTATTGGGTATATTAGCTCCTCTCCACACACTTCTAGGTTTACAAGGAATAGATATAAAAATATATAAATTTCTATTCTGTAAATTTCTATTGATGTGTAAATTATATCACATCCTTTTGGTTTTTAGGACGGAAGGTGTGTTGCCAATGGATTACCAGTCCTAACAACTAACACTAATTCAGTAACATCAGCCATATTCTGAATAATCAACATAGCAAATCCTTGTTAAGTCTGAAGAGCAGGGGGAAAAAAACCTGCTACTTTTAATCTCCAGCGTTTGAACAACAAGGGTCAATTGTAATGTCTTTGTGGATATTTTAAAATTTGTCTATAGTGAACGAGTTTTGTAAACTGTAATTTTGGTTTACAGGTGAGTTTGCCAGGTCCCCCCTGGCCGCTGGTGGGTAGGGTTGCTAGACCCAGGTTGGCAAACTCCTGGAGATTTGGGGATAGAGCCTGGGGAGGACAGGGACCTCAGTGGAGTATAATGCAATATAGTCCACCCTTCAAAGCATCCATTTTCTGAACGGGAATTTACCTCTGTAGTCTGGAAATGGTTTTTAATTCCAAGGGATTTTCAAGTCCCACTTGGAGGTTGGCATCCCCATTTACAAATTAAAAGACTCTCCCCCTCAAGGATAATCAGTATTCACATTGAACCAACAAATCAAAAAAATTCTTCTTCATCCTGGTATTATGTGTGATATTTCTATGCCAAGTGCATGGAAGTGTGTTTCTATAAGATTAAGGGTTAGACTGTGCTTGAAAAGAAGGGTGAGAGAGGAAGATTCTGTGTATATGAATGGTGTTAGCACATTTTTATGCAATGGGTAAATGTTTTCTAGATGCTTGATTCTTTAAAATAATGTGCATTATCAAGACCTATATTCTATGGCTAAGTTGTCTAGCTTGTTAGTGTGTTCTGCTTCATTTGGCTTTGAGTTCTCTGCCACAGATACACAGATCGTCTTCCTGTCTATAATTTTAACCCACAACCAAAAACGTAGACACCAGATTAAATGCATGAGCTAAATAAGCATTTATTAATTATACTCTGAATTGTACAAATCATTGAACTCACTCCCCTCATGGAGCAGTTTCCCTAAGAAACTGTCTTATTGTTTTTGTCCGTGTTTGTCAACTCACTGTGGCTTCAGGCTCAAAATGGTCATAAACCATGCCTTTGCATTTTCTCATATTTACCAAACTTGTGCAGAGAGATGTTGCTCACCAGCCATATCCCCCCACAACAGACATTGAAAAGGTTCAAGTGCAAATGTTAAGCACTGAAGGATTAACTTCTTATAACTATCTGAAGTCCCAAACTAGATGGTCCAAGCTAACCTGATATCATCAGATCTTAGAGAAGTGAAACAGGATTGGCTTTGGTTAGTATTTGGATGGGAGACCACCTAGAAGTTTCAGAAATGCTATGCAGAGGAAGGCAATGCCAAACACCTCTGAACATGAAAACCTATGGGGTCACCATAAGTTGGCTATGACTTGAGGGCACTTTACATACACAACGCTGTCTGAAACCATGGACTGTTCTGGAACAGTGACTGTTCTGAGTGCCTCCCCTCATTTTGGAATGCCTCAGGAGCTTTCCAGTCTAATTAAATAACATATAGGAGTAAAAGGACAGGTCCTCTTGTGAATCAAAAACTGGCTGATTAATAGGAAGCAGAGAGTGAGTATAAATGGGCAGTCTTCACAGTGGAGGACGGTAAGCCGTGGGTGCTGCAGGGCTCAGTACTGGGTCCCATGCTCTTTAACTTGTTCATTAATGATCTGGAGTTGGGAGTAAGCAGTGAAGAGCCAAGATTGCAGATGATACTAAATTGTTCAGGGTGGTGAGAACCAGAGAGGATTGTGAGGCACTCCAAAGGGATCTGTTGAGGCTGGGTAAGTGGACATCAATGTGGCAGATGAGGTTCAGTGTGGCCAAGTGCAAAGTAATGCACATTGGGGCCAAGAATCCCAGCTACAAATACAAATCGATGGGTTGTGAACTGGCAGAGACTAAACAAGAGAGAGATCTTGGGGTCGTGGTAGATAACTCACTGAAAATGTCAAGACAGTGTGCGATTGCAATAAAAAAAGCCAACGCCATGCTGGGAATTATTAGGAAGGGAATTGAAAACAAATCAGCCAGTATCATAATGCCCCTGTATAAATCGATGGTGCAGTCTCATTTGGAATACTGTGTACAATTCTGGTCACCGCACCTCAAAAAGGATACTATAGCATTGGAAAAAGTGCAGAAAAGGGCAACTAGAATGATTAAAGGTTTGGAACACTTTCCCTATGAAGAAAGGTTAAAACGCTTGGGGCTCTTCAGCTTGGAGAAACGTCGACTATGGGGTGACATGATAGAGGTTTACAAGATTATGCATGGGATGGAGAAAGTAGAGAAAAAAGTACTTTTCTCCTTTTCGCACAATACAAGAACTTGTGGACATTCAATGAAATTGCTGAGCAGTCAGGTTAAAACGGATAAAAGGAAGTACATCTTCACCCAAAGGGTGATTAACATGTGGAATTCACTGCCACAGGAGGTGGTGGTGGCTACAAGTATAGCCAGCTTTAAGAGCGGATTGGATAAAAATTTGGAGCAGAGGTCCATCAGTGGCTATTAGCCACAGTATGTGTATGTGTATGTATATGTGTGTGTGTGTGTATATATATATATGTGTGTGTGTGTGTGTGTATATATATATATCTATATATGTGTGTGTGTGTGTGTGTGTATATATATATATCTATATATGTGTGTGTGTGTGTGTGTGAATGTATATATGTGTGTGTGTATATACACACACACACATATTGGCCACTGTGTGACACAGAGTGTTGGACTGGGTGGGCCATTGGACTGATCCAACATGGCTTCTCTTATGTTCTTATATACATATTCTGCCATCTCCAGTTAGGGCCTCACCAACCTCTCAGGGTCAGGCCATTATGTAGAACCCAGCCCTACAACAGCATATGTCAAGTAGGCAAAAAAAAAAGTCCATTATCTTGGCCATTCAGATAAGGACACCCATATTTCTGCTTGGCCTTAAAGCAATCAGCTAATTCCATAGTGTTGCCGAAAGGAGGGGAGAGTGGGAGTTCCACAGTAAAAAATGAGCACGAAATATGGAGATAACGTATTTAAATAGCCTCCAATTCTCAGTTCTGCATTGCCTGCACTGCATGAGGTAGCTCTTCCTTTTTACTTATACTTAATATCTGCACTGGAGTCTTCCATTGCCTAAAGCATATGGGTTCAAAATCACCCTGTGACTATCTGAGCAGAAACATACTTTTTAGCCTCTGTGTTTGTAAATACTCTGTAAATACTTAATAACATAACAAAATTTTGCATATATATGTATTTAGATATATAATTTTATTTCTTGTTTGCTTCTTACTTCTTGTGTTCAAGTGGCAAAGGACTTGTAAGAGCATGTGCTACCTCTACACCTTAAATAAAGACATTTTCTGTGGGTTTGACCCATTTACTATTGGACACTTCTCCTGAACTCTCTCAGGTTCCTCACTTTGAAGCCACCAGGTTCTGCATCTAGGGTCTCACACAGTAATTAGAGTTTCTCCCTTCAGGATTTGGCAACCCTTCTTTGGGAGTCAAGAAGGCTTTCTTCAGTATAGCTTCCCCATGGATATTTTGCCCAACTGATCATGTGCACTCTTGCTCACAGAAAGTAATTTTTGAACTATTTTTCACTCTTCATTTTCCTGTTTGTGTGAGCAAAGTAAGAGAGTACAAAATCACTGAAAGCTGAAACACAGAAAATGTCGGAAACTAAAGCAAGATACAGAATTTGACAGGTGGCTAATACTTCCTGAACTGTCTTCTGGTTTTCTTCTGTACCATCCAAGAATAACTTTAGTTGTTGTTTATGCACACTAATGCCAATTCCACATGTATTAATCCCTCAAATGTTCTTTCTGATTGATTGTTGTTTAGCTCTGAAAGTTCCACTGCAATTCCATAATCATTTATTAGCAAGACAACTTGACAAACTGTGATTCTTTTCACCATGGTACAGAAGGCTTAATGATTCATTCATTCATTTCAATCCTACTTTGCTTTTGGTATTTTTCATAAATTCCATGGAGTAATGTAATCCCTTCTTCTATTTATCTCCATTCCTTGTCCTCAGAAGTAACCCAGTAGATTTTGTGATTGCCGCTTCATATGGCTCCAATAATCTGAACAGGATTTCCAACTGCAGAAATGTTTGGCTGGATCCAAATCATAGTATTGTAATTATGTTATCTAGATTTATGGTATAACTGCTTTTGTAATGCTATTTATAGTTGTTGCATTTTAGAAAGGAAATTGTAGAGCTGAAGTTTCAGTGGGAAAAGGCTATCAAAATGAATAAGGAGTGGAACATGTTTAGTATGAATGAATTGATTTGTTTATCTTGTTTATACCCTACCTTTCTACTCAATGGAAATTGGGAACCCAAATTGGTTTACATCATTCTCCTTTCCTCCATTTATCCTCACAACAACCCTGTGATGTAAGTTAGACTGAGAATATGTGATTGCCCCATGGTCAAACAGCAAGATTCCATGACAAAGTAGTGATTTGAACCTGGATCTTTCAGTCTGACACTCTGCACACTATATCCTCCTGACTGTCTTAATGGTAAAGAGTTTGATGCTTTTCAGTTTTAGAAAAAAGAATACAAATGAAAATAATTTAGGCTAATTAAATCAAGTATGGTCTGAAGAATGTGGAAAGAACTGGGAAAAGTTGTTAAGTCAGCAAAAAATATATAAAGAGGGTGTGTTAAAACTCCACAAAATAAGAAAGGCAGCACCTGTAGCTTTAAGAAATGAATGATTTTGTGAGCTGTTGCTAGGCAGCCACAACTACAACTAACGCCAGTGATTAAGCTGTGGTTTCTGTCAATAAAAGGCAGAAGGACGGGACAGGGCCATTTCCATGGCTGTACTGGTTTTTGAGGAAGGATTCATCAGGGCCATGCCTAGCAGCAACTAATTTGATACCAGGATATTTTTTTTGTAGAAAAGGCCCAGTAGGAACTCATTTGCATATTAGGCCATGCCTCCTGATGTTACCATTGTTTCACACAGGGTTTTTTTGGTAGAAAAAGCCCAGCAGGGATACATTTGCATATTAGGCTACACACCCTGATGCCAAGCTAGTCAGAATTGTGTTGCTGTGCATTTCTGCTCAAAAAAGTCTTGCTTGATACCATGCAGATTCCATTATTCACCCAGGTCTGGGGGCTTGGTACTGTTCAACAGGAGCCATCCCACAAAAGCCAATATGGTATGTTGGCTACAGTTTCAGACAAGGGTCTAAGAAATCCATGTTTGAGTGTCCATTTTGCCATGGAGGATTGCTGAGTGATCTTAGGCCATTAACACACTCTCACCACATGGTTGTTGCTGTGACGATAAACCAGAGGAGAACCATATGAGTTGATTTGGGTTTCCATTGTTTGTTTGTTTGTACAGATTTTTATTCTGTCCTCCCTGCAAGCAGACTTAGGGCAGATCACAACAGAAACAGAGTCAATGACCCATTTAAAACAACAACAACAACAACAACAACAACAACAACAACAACAACAACAACAACAACAACAATAATAATAATAATAATAATAATAATAATAATAATAATAATAATAATAATAATAATAATAATAATAATAAATTTTATTTATACCCGCCCTCCCCGCCGGGGCATTTAAAACAACATTTTAAACTAATAAATATATCAAGTTATTAAATAATAAATATATGAAAGGCAGATAAATGGTAGGTTGTTAATGAATGGGACAGAGAGAAGGAAACAAGGAAAAGTGAAGATATGGGGGTTGCCAGGAAGAGGGGAACACATAAGAACATAAGAGAAGCCATGTTGGATCAGGCCAACGGCCCATCAAGTCCAACACTCTGTGTCACACAGTGGCAAAAAATTTTATATACACACATACACTGTGGCTAATAGCCACTGATGGACCTGTGCTCCATATTTTTATCTAAACCCTTCTTGAAGGTGGCTATAATTGTGGCCGCCACCACCTCCTGTTGCAGTGAATTCCACATGTTAATCACCCTTTGGGTGAAGAAGTACTTCCTTTTATCCGTTTTAACCAGTCTGCCCAGCAATTTCATCGAATGCCCACGAGTTCTTGTATTGTGAGAAAGAAAAAGAAATAGTATGATGAGGGGATATCGGGGAAAGCGAGGTGCTCTCTGTAAGTCCATGTCAACCATGATTTCCAGGCAGGCACACACACACCAAAAAAAGAAAAGAAAAAGTACATAAGAACATGAGAAGCCATGTTAGATCAGGCCAATGGCCCATCCAGTCCAACACTCTGTGTCACACAGTGGCCAAAAAAAATTATATATATATATATATATATATATATATATATATATATATATGGAGCAGAGGTCCATCAGTGGCTATTAGCCACAGTGTGTATATGTGTGTTTGTGTGTGTGTGTATATATATATACACACTGTGGCTAATAGCCACTGATGGACCTCTGCTCCATATTTTTATCTAAACTCCTCTTGAAGGTGGCTATGCTTGTGGCCGCTACCACCTCCTGTGGCAGTGAATTCCACATGTTAATCACCCTTTGGGTGAAAAAGTACTTCCTTTTATCCGTTCTAACCTGTCTGCTCAGCAATTTCATCGAATGCCCACGAGTTCTTGTATTGTGAGAAAGGGAGAAATGTACTTCTTTCTCTACTTTCTCCATCCCATGCATTATCTTGTAAAACTCTATCATGTCACCCCCACAGTCGACGTTTCTCCAAGCTAAAGATGCAGTGATCTGAGAGCTGCTGCAATCTTTGACCTCTCCTTTTTTGGAATTGGAATGGAGATGAATATTTCTAGTCTCTGTGCCATTGTTTTGTTTCCATATTTGTTGGCATATTCTTCTTAAGATTTTGATGGACTCCATTTTTGTGGCTTGAAATAGCTCTATTGATATGCCATCTACTTCTGGTGATTTGTTATTACTAATGCCTTGCTGGCTCAATTTGGACTTCTGGTTTGACCCCTCGGATGCATGTTTTAATCTCTGGTGAAGGGGAGAATTTGAACTGAAGTTAGTGGAAAGAATAAAAGCGTCCATTGTCTAAAACAGGGGTGGCCAATGGTAGCTCTCCAGATGTTTTTTGCCTACAACTCCCATCAGCCCCAGCCAGCATGGCCAATGGCTTTGGCTGATGGGAGTTGTAGGCAAAAAACATCTGGAGAGCAACCATTGGCCACCCTTGGTATAAAACTTGCTTTACCATTATACGACTTGAACTGGGCCTCCCAAATATTTCAGCACTGATCTGGAAAGCTATTTAGAACTGGCTGAGCTCAAGGCTCTTTGGGGCACAGATGGGGAGAGGCAGTCCCTCAGATATGTTGGTTCCCGGCCACATAAGGCTTTGAAAGTTAATACCAACACTATGAAGTGGATCCATAACAACTGGTAGCCAATGCAAGTGGCATATCACCAGCTAAATGCATGCCTATACAGGCGATGCCATCAGCAGACATGCCACCATATTCTGTACTAATTGGAGTTTCTGGATCAGCTTCAAGGTCAAGCTATAAAGCAAATTACAGTAATGAAACTTGGAAGTGACCATTGCATGGTCACTGTAGCCAAGTATTGGGGGGAGCGGTAGGGGACCAATTGCCTAATCTGCTGGAGATGAAAGAAATCAGAACAGGCAACTGCAGTGACCCAGGCCTCCATTGAAAGTGTGGCATCCAGGATCGCCCCCAAGCTCCTCACTTTCTGGGCCAGTACAAATGATGCACCATTCAGGGTGAGCAGCCTGATCCCCCTGCCCCTCCCCAACTCAGGCACAGGATTTCCATCTTCATTGGATTTAGTTTCAACCAGCTTTGCAACAACCAATCAGCCACAGCCTCCAAAGCCCCAGTCAGGTCCTCAGAGGTAGAGTCCAGAAAGCTGTCCAATGACAGATAGAGCTGGGTGTCATCTACATATTAGTGACATCCCAGCCTAAGCCTCTGGACCAACTGAGTGAGGGGGCACATGCAGATGTTAAACAACATTGGCAAGAGGATTGCCCCCTGCAGCACAACCACATTCAAGTATGTGCTATGGAGAAATCCTCTCACCAAGTGCCACTCTGTCCCCAGCCATGGAGAAAGGAGGAAAACCACTGAAGGGCAGTCCATTGAACCCCAATGTCAGCAAGTTGGTGGGTAATCAACCATGTTTGTTAAATCTAATAATAACAGCAGTGCTTCTGCCCTGATTCAGATGCCTTTGGAGGTCATCTCCAGAGGTCATCTGTATCTGATCACACATTGCAATATACTGCCAATTGCCCAGATGAAGGGTCATTTCTTCAATACACCTTTTGTGCTTTTGTGACTGTCATTTGGCAGTGGTTGATTCATTGTCCCATACCTTTTTCTACTGCCTGAAGTATGCAACAGCCAGAAAGATTTGCCCCCCAAGTCAGAATGAAGAGTCGGACACAAGGTATTGGTATAACTAAGGGTCACTTTATTAAGTATAATAATAAACGGCAAGGGCAACCAGAACTACGGCCTGGTCAGGGCCAGGGGTCTCAACAGACCATTCCCCGTATTAGTGGGTGAGAGACCCAGCCCCCAGCCAGAGCTGTGTGGCACAGCTTTCGCCAGACTGGCCCAGCAAGGAGGCAAGCCCCAGAGGGGCCAACCGCCAGACGCACATCTCAATGGAAGGCACCTTCTAACCGAGCCTCAAAGGATAGTCTGCATTCTCCCACCCCAGGTCATCAGATCCTGCCAGACCCCTAACTTCCCAAAAGGGGGATGCTTTCTGGTCCTCCCCTAGCCGCATAGTACCATAAACCCGGTAAATGAGATGACCAGCACTTGCCTACATAAAAAACAGGGCAGGCAGGAGGGCCGAACATTGCTAGAGACTGAAGAAGGGGGTGGGTGATGCTGCCATTTACTATAGCAAGCCCTGCCCCCTCAAAATCATGCCCAAACGGGCTACAAAAAATCTTCCCTTCCTTTCTAGAAGGCAAAGACACTCCTGCAGCCTAGTAGTGTTGCTGCTGGCTGCTGGAACCGGATTCTTAGAAAATGGCTACTGAAGTACTCGACTATTCCTGACACATTAAGATTACTTCTGAGTAGCCTCTGCAAAAGCTGCATTGTGGATGTGGCAAACTTTTATTTTACTGTGATTTTTTTATTCTTAAATTTGCTTTATATTGAGCTGTTAAACTTGAATAAACTTGACTTGATGGTGATTTGTTTCTCCCAATTGCTTTGAGTGCAGCTTTCACATCATTTTTTTTAAAATTTAGTTCTTCAAAAAAAATTATTTTCCTCAGGAATCTGTCATCCATTCATCTCTTCTTCAGTGTATTATTCTCATATTGTCATTATTGTGTCCTGGTCAATTAGGATATTTCCTATGTTGATTTTTTTAGCATGTTTAATTGTGATCTGAATTTCCTTATTGTTCTCTTCTAATTTTTTATATTGGTTATTACAATAGTTCTCTTTTGTCTCTATATTGGAACACATTTAGACTTAAAAGATATAGGATCATTAAATGCATTTAATAGTGTATTAATTTTACCCACATAAACATATGTCTAAGAAATCAGAAAAAACATTTACAATGTGCAGTTCAAATATAACATTATAAATATTCAAGGACCAGAAGATCAATAAAAATCCTTGAGAGAAAACTTGACACTTTTAAAAGCAAACTGCCTGCAAAATGTTTTTACATCAGTTTGGGTAACAGACTGAACATTTGTGGATTTTTTTCCACAGTACTGTAGAATAGAAACTAAATGGTGCAATGTAAGATTTCTATTCATTGTTGTACATTTTTTTCCTTTATTCATTGTTGATTTCAACTAATTTTCACAGAAAGCACACTGCCAGCAGTGGTCTTTTTATTTCCCACCAAATTGCAATGAAATTATCAAAAACTGTAGCCCTCACCAATGGGATTATACATTATGAAAATCATACAGGTTAACCTACCACACAGAGTGTTGAGGATAAAGACGTTGTGTGGCAAAGACAGATTTTCAGCTGTGATATTCTGTAAAGATGAAAAACAAAAGGATATAAGTGTGAGACGTAGAAGGTCTTGTACAAGGAGAGCATCTCAACACCACCACCACCCCACACTATTTTCTCTATTCATTCCCTGGAAGTCCCCAAAGCCTCTCTTAATTTCCTGTCTTCTTTCCACCCACCAGTCAACTATCTTTACCACTCTGTCTTCAGCTTCATAAGAACATAAGTGAAGCCGTGCTGATTAAGCCAATGTGCCAGTCCAATACTCTTGAGTCCAGTCCAACACTCTATGTCACATAGTTGCCAAAACCCAGGTGTCATCAAGAGGTCCACCAGTGGGGCCAGAACTCCAGAGGCCCTCCCATTGTGGCCCCCCAAGCACCAAGAATACAGAGAGTCACTGCCCCAGATATAGTGTTCCATCTATCCATTGTGGCTAATAGCCACTGATAGACATCTGTTCCATATGCTTATCCAATCCCCTCTTAAAGCTGTCTATGCTTGTAGCTTCCATCACTTCCTGCAGCAGTGAATTCTACATGTTAATTACTCTAGGTGAAGAAGCACGTCCTTTTATCTGTTCTAAACCTACTATTCATCAATTTCATTGAGTGCCCATGAGTTCTTGTATTGTGAGAAAGGGAGAAAAGTACTTCTTTCTCTACCTTCTCTATCCCATGCATAATTTTGTAAACCTTTATCACATCACCCCTCAGTCATTGTTTCTCCATGCTAAAGAGCCCTAACCTCTTCATAACCTTTCTTCATAGAGAAAGTGTTCCATCTCCTTAATCATTTTAGCTGCCATTTTTTGCACCTTTTCCAATGTTATATTGTTTTTGATGTGTTGTGACCAGAATTGTATACAGTATTCCAAATAAGGCTGCACCGTAGATTTATACAGAGGCATTAAGTTACTGGCTGGTTTGTTGTCAATTCCCTTTCTAATGATCCCAGCATAGCATTTGCCTGTTTTAATTGCAGTTGCCCACTGAGTTGACATTTTCAGTGAGTTATCTCCCATGACTCCAAGATTTCTCTCCTGCTCAGATCCCACCAGTTCAGACCTTATCGTCATGTATTTATAGATGGGATTTGGGGCTTCAATGTGCATTGATTTGTACTTGCCCATGTTGAACCTCAGTTGCCATGTTGATGCCCACTCATCCAGCCTTGACACATCCCTCTGGTTTTTACCACTCTGAACAACTTCCCTTGTCTTCCTCCTAATAGCAGTCTCTCCCAAGGAAAACTTTACTTTGCAGTACTATCTGCAGGTCTGAGCCAGGCAAAATTGTGCAATGGAAAACCCTCAATGACTTGCAGGGGTATCCCTTTTTCCACACTATTTCCTGTTTCCTGTACTCTGGCAGTCCCCATATTCTCACCTTTCCCTGCTTCTTTCTCTCCTCCCCCTCCCCCTCCCCATTAACCAATTTACCTTTTGGCTGCCCTCTTAGTTTCAACTATATTTGTCATTTATTTAATTCATTTATACCCCACCCTTCTCCAGAATGGGGACCCAAAGCAGCTTACATCATCCTTTTCTTCACTATTTTTTTCTTCACAACAATTCTGTGAAGTAAGTTAGGCTGAGAATGTGTAACTGGCCCAAGGGAACACCACAGCAGAATGGTGATCCATTGATTACAATGGTGCAAAAATAAAGATTTATGGGTTTAACTTTTGTACAGCAAAGGTAAACCCAAAACAAGATTATGTGAATTAAATCAGAAGGCATGAGAAAATTAATAGCATTTATAACTTATTGTTTATACTTCCATCATCTTTTTGAGAAACTCAGTGTGTAAATGGTGTAATGGTGGTATAAATGGTGTCTCTCCATCTGATCCTCACTAAGCTATGAGAATGGTTAAGCTGAGCAGCAGTGATAGGACCATATTCATGACAAATTTAAACCAAGATCTCCTCAGTCTGTTTGACATTTTATTATATCATGCTGGATCTTACATAGAAACTTATTTTTAGAAGTGATGTCAGAAAGTAGCCTTGTAAATGTGTTTTCATATGTGGCTATATCATTGGAATAGGACCTTGGGCTCCTGTTATTCTTCAGTTTTCATACATTATAACGTTTTCCCCAAACTAATTTGGGTAACTGCCCTAAAGTTACTTAGCTTCACTGACGTTATAATATAAAATCTTACTGAGTTCTTCCAGGATCATTGTTAATAATTCATAATATTTTTATTTGGATTTCATAGCATTTTGATACAGAACATGAAATATCTTTGAGCATTGAGAATTTGTTCCAAAATGAGCTCATAATGGGTGTCTAGCATAGAAATCAATTCTGCCAGCTATCTGGCCCACAAGGTTCCATAATTCTAGTATTTTATTAACTCCTGCCTTGCTTTGATCTTCATTCATCCAAGTTCCTTAACAGAGACTAGTTGTGTTTCTTGCTCATTCCATTCACCACACTTATTTCACTTCCCTGTCTTGAAGATTAAAAACAATGTTGTTGTTGGGGGTTTTTTTGTAAAATCCTTCTTAAATGATTGGCAGTGGCTTGGATTCAGGCTGCTCATACTCTCAAAAAAGTGATTGACACTATTAAAATGATAATATCAGTAAGGAAGTTTTGTGCATCTCAATTCAACAGTAGGCACTATATTTGCTGTCCTAGGTGCTGAATGAGAGCATTTCTTTCAAAGAAAATTGTTTTCACTGTTTTACATAGGGATTATAGTCCAGAAGATGCTACAAGGGTTGAAGTTAATCAAATGGCCCTAGGGTTGAAGTTAATCAAATGGCTCAGATAGATCATCAAACGCATAGTACAAACCATTTTTTCTATTCTTAAACAAGGGTTACAATCCTAATATGAAAATAACCTGCTCTGCAACATTTTCACAGTTCTTTTGACTCTTACAAAAAAGAGAACAAAGTTCTCCAGCTGTCTTGTACCTTTGTGTGTTAAATCTGCAAGTTTTACAAGCACACAATGTCAATAGTTCAATAGTTCCTCCAGTATGGGTCTGAGAGAGTTTGCTGGTATCAAATGCACATATAGGTTCCAGCCTCCTGGGGGGACCTGGGGAATCTCTGGAATTACAGCTCATCTCCAGACTACAGAGATCAATTCCCTTGGAGAAAAGGATACTTTTGAGGATGGATTCTATATGATTGTAGTCCACTGAGGCTCTAGGAGAAAATCTCCCCAGGCTCTGCCTCCAAATTTTGAGAAGTTTCTCAACTTGGATCTGGCAACCCTACCCCCCACCCCCTGCCTAATATGGCTCAGGGGATCTGACCACCCTAAATGCCTGCACAGCTCCTTCCAGCTGTTGACAACAAGGTTCAGAGTTGAATGTTTATGAGAGAGTGTTAAGTGACTCACTGATGACTAGAAATGCCCACTGAATATGTTTTCTGATTTGAAATTTCTTTCTGTGACAGTCAGTCATGCCAAATTGTTCAATAAACTTAAGAGACTATGCTCTCTTTGCAACTGATTTGGTACCAACCCTGCTAGTGAGAATTGTGGCATTTCACAATTACACTGTGTACTTCTGGTCCAAACTTGGTGCGAGGATGATATAAAAGACAAAACATCATTTTTCTTCAATCCCAAATCTGACCCATCTAAACTTTCATCACAGAACATAGACACATAAGAACCAGTAGTACCACCACATCTGCATCATTGATAGTATCCCCACATGTACCATGCTCAATTATCTAGTTTGCATTGAGTACTATACAATGATCAGCTTCTCTGTGCTTCTGTCAAAGCATTTCCAGTCCAATCCTAGCAGATTCAGTGCACTTTAATGGCTTTAGAATAGTATAACTCTGTTTAGGATTGCACTGTTCATCCACATTTATTGCAGAACTTAAAGCTCCAGAATAATGTTATACAAATTCCATAAAGACACAATCGACTTTCAGCACTTGTAATCTAAGTCTTGATAGAAGACATATTTATTGCACTGTGATATTCTGTTATTACCAGTGGAATCTTGTACTGCATCAGAATGTCTGATGACTGCAATAGTAAATTGCTACTACTAATGATAACTATTGAGGTGCTTAGTCATGTAAAGCTTCTTCACAGGACTGAATAGTGCAAGGACTGTAATAATGCTACCACTTATTATAAGCTAAGGTTTGTATATTTGTGGCATGGCACTGAGTTTAAGCTATGATCTGAGAGACGAAACAAAATAATGAGTGGCTGAAGATTACTTAAATTGAGGTAATTTTCAGAGCACTAAAAAAACTCATTAAGCAGACTTGTATGAAAGACAGAAACACATATTGAGCACAGTCTAGGAATTTGCAATTGTTTGTTGTTATACAGTATTTTCACTATAATTGTCAAGCATTTCAAAATAATCAAGCTTTTGTTTGAAATCAAAGACTTGTTTTATTGAAATTCCATGACTTGCTCCAAGGACTGAAACCTTGGAAGTAATACAGATCTTTGCATTGCATAGTATCTTAAAGGTTACTTCAAAGGCAGGGTTACAGATAACTTCAAAAGAATAACATAAAGATGCAAATTACATTGAGGGTTCAAAGACTATTATCAACTATCTCTTTGGTCTCTAAGGAATGGCAACAGCTCCTTTTCTCACACATTCTCTATTTGCTGATAAGACCTGTTGGTGAGAAACTGTGGGAGAGGCATTTTACATTACTATTACAAGTTTACTTACACATCCTGAAATGGTGAGATTTACTATGCAGGGGAGAGCAACTACCAAAAGAAAGAGTACAGAAAGAGTGGGGGGGGGGGGAGGAAGGATGAGAGAAATATTTCCAATTCAATATTCAGAAATAGCATGCTTGACAATAATTCTCTGATGGCAAATCATTTGATAAAATACCAGATAGCCTTGATACATTGAATTAAATAGTATTCTGATGTAAAGATATACTTTGGTTAGACTTCTCCATGTTCCTTTATTAAAATGTATCACTCCAGTACTTATAATGGGGAAGGCAGGACCTTAGCATAAGGGCCCTGCATTTAATGAAAAGGAATGATGTCAAAATGCCTAGTCCAGGGGTGTCATTTGTTATGAGGGCTGGATCTGACATAGATGTCACATTGTTTGGCCGGGCAATGTGTGCCATAAAATATAACATAAGGTACCAGAGAGACCAGAGAGATAAACTTTATAAAGGTGATTTCAGATGTTGAATGGCAATAGCATGTGAATGATATGGAACATATGTGTGACTATATATATATATATATATATATATATATATATATATATATATATATATATAGGGTCAACTCAGAATTTGCCAGACAGCACAAGCTACCCAGGGACGTGGTAGTGAAATTTACTACAAGGGATGTGGTGGGAAGGATCTTAACCAAGCAGTTTAGTAGCCCAATGGTTGTGGAGGAATGCAGATTGAGAATCATGAAGGAATTGCTGAGAAAGGTCATCAGTGACAGAAAGCAATTCAAGAAACTGACTGACAAGCTAAGAGAGAAGGGCATACGATATTAGTAAAACATTTTGCAGCAACTTGACCAAATGACTTATGAGCATGTAGTGTTAATGGGAGACTTTAATGGAACTATTAAGAACTCTTTGGACAGATCTGGAAATAAAAAGAATAAAGATGGCAAGTTGCCAAAGTCTTTTTTTGAATTAGTAAAACAAGAAAGTTTGGAAGATATTTGGAGAGAGTTCAATCCTAAGGTACGAGATTATACTTTTTTCTCAGCAAGACATGACACTTTCTCGAGAATTGATATGATATGGTCTACGAAGGACCTGGGACTTATTACTAATAAAATAGAGATTCTTCTGAAAATAGGTGCAGACCACAATACTAATTTCACTGAATAATGAAGATAAAAAAGATAAAGAAAAACAAATAAAGGACTTACAAATAGAAATAGGCAGAAAAGAAAATGACCTGAAGAAAAGACCAGGGAAGAAAAAAATATTGCGAGAGATTACAATTCTACAGAACCAACTGAGACACCTATTGAATAAGGAAGTGGAGTGGAACTTAAAAAGGTTGCAGCAGAAGACTTTTGAAGGCGCTAACAAACCAGGGAAGTATCTGGACTGGCAATTAAAGAAGAAAAGAGAGAAGAAATTTATAAATAAAATTATTTCAGATGGTAAAGAAATTTCAGTTCAAGCTGGAATTAAAAGGGAATTCTACAAATTTTATGCTAAATTATTTAAAGGTCAACAAGTGAATAAAGAGAAAATTGAGGCCTATTTGCAAAGAATAAAAGTGAAACCTTTAAGTGAAAGCATGGAAAACATTTTGAATGATTCAATTGAGAAAATGGAGATTGAAGCAGCAATTTGTTCAATGAAAGTAGGTTTTGACGGTTTTTCAGCAAAATTTTATAAAGTTTTGACAGAAGTATTAGTACCCAAACTTCAAAAATTGATGAACTGTATCAGGCAAGAAGGGAGGGTACCAAATACATGGAAAGAAGCTGTAATTTCACTTATACCGAAAGAAGAAAGAGATTCCACGAATGTTAAAAACTATAGACCGATTTCACTACTGAATAATGATTATAAAATATTTGCTAGAATTCTAGCAGAACGACTCAAACAGCATTTGAACATTTCTATTCAACAGGAACAAGCAGGATTTCTCCCCAGAAGGCAAATAAGAGATAATATTAGAACAGTAATAGACATTGTAGAGTACTATGAAAAACACCCAGAAAAAGAGGTGGCTTTGTTTTTTGCAGATGCAGAAAAAGCCTTTGATAATCTTAATTGGAATTTTATGTTTGCAGTGATGGAAAAAATAGAATTAGGAGCCAATTTTATAAGGATGATTAAAGCAATTTATACAGAACAACAAGCCAAACTTTGTGTGGATGATGATTTGACTGAACAAATGATAATCAGCAAAGGTACAAGACAAGGCTGCCCTCTATCTCCTCTGTTGTTTTAATGACCCTAGAGGTCTTACTGACTCAAATTGATGAAGGTAATGAGATAGAGGGTCTGAAGTTGAAAGTCTTTTCCTACAAATATAGAGCATTTGCGGATGACATTATGTTTATCAATGAAAATCCATTACAAGAGTTTGGTGAGCTAGCAGGCTTCTATATTAATAATGGAAAATCTAAAATCCTCAGTAAAAATTTGTCATCATGTAAGCAGAAGGAGTTACAAAATGCTACTAGTTGTGAAGTCGTGTCAAAAGTAAAGTATTTTGGTGTGGAGTTTACGATGAGGAACATTGATCTATACAAGAACAATTATGAAAAGCTGTGGCATAGAATTGAAGGGGATATGCTAAAGTGGAATAAATTGAATTTATCCATGTTGGGGAGGATATCTGTAATTAAAATGAATGTTCTACCAAGTATTATGTTTTTCTTTCAGACTATTCCAATAGTGAAAGATAAGAAACAATTCCATCTCTGGCAAAGAAAGATTTCAGAATTTATCTGGGCGGGTAAAAAACCAAGAATTAAGATGAAAATTCTGACAGATGCGAAAGAAAGAGGAAGCTTTCAAGTACCTGGTTTATTGTTATACCATGATGCAGTTTGTTTGGTTTGGATTAAGGACTGGATGGCTTTGATTAACAAAAAGCTATTGGTATTAGAAGGCCATGGAAATGTTTTTGGTTAGCATACGTATATGTACTATGGGAAGGAAAAGTTGGATGGTTTTTTTTCACACCATTATATAAGGAGGACTTTGTTGAATACCTGAAAAAAATATAATAAATATGGTGATGAGTGGAAACCGCTTTGGAAAGTGCCAACTGAAGTCATAAAGCTATCTCAAAGTTCACAGGAAGAGAAATGGGTTACCTATGAGCAACTGCTAAAATTTCTTGGAGGCAAAATAGAAATGAAGTTGGTGGAAGAGCTAAAAAATAAATTTGATTGGTTTCAATTTTTTATAAATTAAAAACTTGGTAGAGAAAGATATCAGGAGTACAGGTATAAGACGTGAAAAAACAGAAATGGAGAAAGTGCTGTTGGGTGAAAATGAAAAATTGATTTCAAGGATCTATAAGCTATTACTGAAATGGTCTACAGAAGAGGAGGTGGCAAAACCTCAAATGATTAAGTGGGCAATAAATTTTAACAAAGAAATACAAATAGAGTCGTGGGAACACCTATGGAAGAATTCTATGAAAATATCAACGTGCTATAACATAAAAGAGAACTGTTTTAAAATGCTGTATAGATGGTACATGACACCTAAAAAACTAGCAAAAATGAACAATAACATTTCGGATAGGTGTTGGAAGTGTAAAAAACAGCAAGGTTCTTTTTACCACATGTGGTGGACTTGTGAGAAGGCAAAACAATTTTGGTCTATGATTCAACAAGAGATATCGAAAATCTAGGGTTATAATGTCAAGAGAGCACAGGATATTTTTCTGGTGGGATTACAAATAGAAAGCTTCCCGAAGCAAGATAGGGCATTGTTGTGGTATTTGCTTTCAGCTGCAAGAACATTGTATGTGCAAATGTGAAAACAAGACAAAATACCTGATAAGTGGGACTGGGTCTTAAAGGTTCTTAACTGGAGTGAAATGACCAAACTTACTAGAATTTTAAAAGAATATAATTTGGAGAACTTTAAAGAAGATTGGAATAAATTTCAAAACTATGTGGAGATGCAATGGAAGGTGAAGAGACATTTAGTGGTTTTTGATAATATTAACTGAACTCTAAAAGAGAAAAAGGACTGTGATTACTGAGTACTGTTTAGTAGTGAAATATAAGTAGCTGAGTTTATATAGTAAGTTTATGTGAGTTAAGATAAGATTAAGATTTGAATAATTTTTAGTGATGAGTTAAGGACTATGAAATATATGTTTAATGTTTAACAAGTAATAATTGAATTTTTAAAAGTGCAAAGAAGAATAGATTATGGTTATCTGATTAAATCTGAAACATTGAGTATTAAGAAGTAAGTAATGAGTAAAAGAATAAGAATAGTAGTTATATTGGAGTTAAGATAAAGTTAAGTGAATAATAACTTTTAGTTAAGATTCTATATATGTGAATTTTTACTTTTAAAAGGTTTTTAATTTATTTTGTATACCAGCGGAGGTCACAATTTGGAGGATGGGAGGGGTAAGAAATTGTGTAATGTATTGATGAACTTCATTAGGGTTTGTAGAATCTTTCGGGTTCAAGTGCCATGTTCTACTGGAAAAGTTTTTCTTCCAGACGTTTCGTATTGATGAACTATATTTAGATTTTGATAGTAGAATACTTTTCAATATATTGCAAAATAAAATTTTTGTTCACAAAAAAAAAGACAATCTTACTTAATTCTTTGAATTAAGACAAGATATGACAACACTTAACACATTTCCTATAACTTCAGTTGTATGCTTGCAAGCAAACTCAGACTGAGAGATCTCTAACACTCATTTGTTATTTGTATCTCTTTATCCAGCTTTTCTGATTTTGGTCATTTTATCCAGGTATGTGTGAAACAACACATTTAGGCAGAAAGAGAGAGATGACAAAAAATAGTCTCCTTTTCGAGCTGTTTGTCTCAGCTGCCTGAATTCTGCCCTCCTCTGACCTAACTATTGTGTTTTGCTACAACAGAAGTCTGACAAGCTGGTTATTTCATTAATCATTTCATGGACACTACCCCTTCCCTGGGATTGATGTCTGAATATAATCCACCAATCATTTGAATAGCAAATGCATCTAAAAATGATTTAGACCTGCTACTGAGATTCCTGAGGCCAATTCCAATTTGTTCTTCAACAACAAATAATAACAGACACAGTTTCATGTAATAACACAATTGAATGCTTGGGTAGAATTCTGTTGCATAATAGTCCGCCAATTTGCATAGTGAGTACCACTGGTGGGCAGAGCTTTATTTGAGGTCAAGCTGGACTGTGTGGGCAGCACAAGGATTTGAGTTATGTGTCTTTTCATGTGACATAGATTAAGTGTTCTATAAAATGGCCTTTGCTGAAGTTATGAATATAAATAAGATCCTCCCAAATGTTATCAATAGCATAAAATAAAATGTCCTTTTATTGCTGTTCTTATTATTGTTTCAATCTCAGGAGTGAATAAATAAGAATAAATAAGAATGATATTGTATTGATTTGGATCCACTGGACATTTCCTAGGACAAAAGTATTGGGGGGGGGGCATTCTGAGCTGCAGGAAGAAGGAGTGAGAAAATCACATTCCACAGGAAGAAATCCTTCTCTCCACAGAAATAATCCCAGCCAATTATTCTTAGAAGTCAATACCTGGCACAGCTGGAACAAAAAGCTGTGTCTTTAAGCTGTTTGTTCAGTTTTAAAAGCTGTTTGTTCAGTTTTAAAGTGACCCATGCTTTAATGATAATTTACGATGTCACTCAGAAGACATTCAGTTGGGAACAATTTAGTATACTATTCCCAATTAACAATAAAATTCAAGTACAATAAACAATTTCAACAAATATTTTGAGTAATATTGTCTGATCTCCCATTTTCAGTCAGAACAGAATTATCAGCTCCAGCACTAGGGGTTCTGCCACCCTAGGCAGAACTCCACACACACACACACACACACACACACACCGCCCTTCCCAAAACTCTAATCACGCATGCAAAGTGCACGTGGCATGATAACACAATAGATAGCTCCAATGTCACAATAGATAGCAATCTGGTGCTAAATTCACCACTTATATTTCTTTGTTTTAGTGATGGTTTGCAACAGGTAAAACCAACAACGCCCATTAATCTTTGTCAATTTCCAGGGTGATGTCAGATGCCATCTGATAGTGCCTCAGGACACAAATTTGGCTATAAGAAGTCCAGGTTTTGGCCATTCAAGTGTGTCTTTTGTGGTACCCCCACCTTTGCTGCTTGAGTTACCTCCAAATACCTGATCAGTATGGGCCCATTATTTGTGAAATACACTGGCCGTTTCTTGCTCCCCCTTTCCTTATCTTCATTGCTATTGGCTTTTGCTTCTGGATTCTTTAAGATCAGTACACTATTTCCCCCTGTCTAATCATTCTCATATTTGTTTCCCTATCCAGTTTTCCTGCTGATTTTCCTATGACTGTATGATTGCTGAGTGATTTATTATTCTTGTATGCTTGAACTATTTTTCTAATAAAAGCCCTTTTAGTTTACCCAAAATCTCATTATTTAGAAGGGCTTCTGGGTAGACTGCCTCCTGTATACATAGGTTACTGACCCCGCACATTTGCTATCTTTGCCCACCTAATAAATTCCCCCATACCTCATTTGAGGGCAATTTGGCTAACAAAATACAGAAAAAAAGTCTTCTGAATGTTTTTTGTGGAGAAAACTAAGATTAATAGTTCATGTCATAGGTCAATAGTTCAAGTCATGGCTTGGGGTATTATTACTCTTGCAAAGCAATGGCTAGGAGTCTTCAATAGCAATAGAAGTTCAAATAGTTTCTCTTCATGGTTTTTCATCTTCATGAATCAAGAAACAGATTGTTGTAGGAAATATTGCAATCCTCAGAAATTGCACCTTAAAAATTCTTAAAGATGCCAGACTATTTCTACATGGTATTCTTTTTTGAGCCCTTCAGCAACATGTTAGAGCACACAGAATGTTTGGGAAGGAAAGCGGAGAGAGAAAGGTTCTCCTGGTCATCTGTTGATTGCCTGCCTGATCATTTGCTGACTGGCAGCAGTACAATAAGAGTAGACAGGTAGAATGGAAAGGAGAGAAGAGAAGGAAGCTAGTAGGTGGACTGCAGCTCAGTAGCTGTGTATATATGCTTTACATGGAGATGGTACTAACTTTAGCCATTGGCTTCTGCAACTGAAAGTTGTTGGGGAGCAAAGAATGCCTAAGAACCTGGAAAACTGCTTCCATCCACAGTAGATAATACTGAGGTAGATGGATCAGTGTTCTGATTTTATGTAAGTCACCTTCATAGTTCAATATTCCCAGTCATAATGAAAGCAACAGTGCAAGAATATCATCATGAATGAAATGAAAAGAAATGGGGCTCCCAACCGGAGGCAGGCTGCACAGCCTTGTCTCCGGGGACCGTTTTGCCCCTTCGTAAGGAGGAGGAGCGGGCAGGGCATTATGGGAGGTGAGGGCGGAGCAGGCATGCCTTAATGGCTGTCTCCACTTCTGCCTCCCAGTCTTTGCCTCGTGCTCAGGGAGTGGAGAGCTTGGATGAGCTCCTCCTGTCCTGCCCAGCACGGGGCCTTTCGGCGTGTTGGTTTTCATGCCGCAGCACGGCGATCCCTCAGCTGAGCTTCGGAGGAGCGGCCTGTAGCTCAGTGGTGGTGGTTTCCTGGTGGCCGCAGCCGCTTTTGGGTGATGAGGGACAGAGAGTACCTGGTTTGCAGCTGCGTGGAGGCGGCAGGAGCGCTTTTTGGCATGGCAGTTTGCTGCTGGCTGGGTTCTTTAGCTCAGCCAGCATTTTTTCTCTGCCTTTTTCTGAGGGTTGTTCCCCCTCTGTAGCTGGGAATATCGGGTCTAACTTTGGGGCCCTCTCCAGTCCCCCCATCCTGATTGTTGAGGTGGTCTGCACTGTTGCTGGGCGGGGCAGTGGCCATTTTCCCTGCTTATTACTTCCCTGTTGCTGGGCAGGGCAGCGGCCATTTTCTCTGCTTATTACTTCCCTGTTGCTGGGCAGGGCGGTGGCCATTTTCTCTGCTTATTACTTCCCTGTTGCTGGGCAGGGCGGCGGCCATTTTCTCTGTTTATTACTTCCCTGTTGCTAGGCAGGGCGGCGGCCATTTTTTTGTGGACCTTTTTTCTCTGCTCTACAGGGAGCTTGAGAAAAAGGATAAGGAGGACCTTCATGATAGGGAAAAGGAGAAGATCAAATGGCATAAAGTTGATAGGACCTGGGCAAATTGGGTGACCGGTTTCATTATTTATGCCGGAATAATTTCCAGGTCTCATCCAAGGAGGGCCACTTCCCTTTTTCAGTATTTTTATATCATATACAAGAGCTACACCAGCTTTAGGGGCCCTGCCTGGCTTCAGTACAACGAGGAATTCAGGATGAGGGAAGCCTTAAACCCATCCCTTCAATGGGATCAAATTCAGCCACAGTTGTGGCTGCAGGTTATGTTTCCAGAGAGACCTAATCTCGGAGATAGGTCAGACAGAGGCCATGTGCAGCACACAACCGCTGCTTCTGGTTCCCGTGGTAATGCGGGGCAGGCAGTTCAACCTCGCTTGCTCTGCTGAGAGTTTGGGTCGCAGGGGCTGTGTGGAAGGAAAAACTGCCCATTTAAGCATGAGTGCCCTCTGTGCGGAGGGTCTCACTCCTTTACAACTTGTTCCCGGGGTAAACCCAGGAGGGGGCTGTGCAGGCAGGGCTCTGGTGGGACAAATAAGCCTTTTGGAAAAGGCCCCAGCCCAATAAAGGTGACAGTGCTTGAGGCCTGGCTCCATAATTATCCTAAGGTTGAGGATAGAGTTTACTTGTTCAACGGTTTTAAGTTCGGTTTCTGAATTCCTTTTCAGGGACCCAGAAGGCCGTTTATGGCCAATAACCAGAAGCATATAGTTCGACAAAAAATAGGGAAAGAATTGGCTGAGGGCAGGGTGAGTGGTCAATTTCCTACACCTCCTGTGAGTTCTCTGTGGGTCTCTCCTTTGGACATTGTGCCTAAAAAGACCCCAGGGAAGTTTAGATTGATCCACCATTTATCTTACCCTTGTGGGGAGTTGGTGAACGATGCCATACCCCTGGAGGTATTAGGAATTAGGATTTCTGGATACATACGTGAGGCCCTCTTCTTGTGGCAGAAGTTTTTGACCTCATTTAATGGTGTCTCCTTGTAGAGGGAGGATTTTAGGTTGGAAGCCGAGCTTCAAATTACATCCGATGCTGCAGGGTCCTTGGGATTTGGTGTCTATATTCACGGGCACTGGTGCGTGGAGGACTGGCCTATGGAATGGGTAGATGCCACCTAGTTCTGTGATGCAGCTGGTGTAGACCAGCCATTGCATCACACAGCCTCCTCAAGAAAAGACGACCAGGAGCGACCACCTTACAAGCAAAGTTTAGGTGTCCCACTAACTGCTGCAATTGGCCATTTGGTTGTGGGGAAATGAGTTGGCGGACCACACAGTCCACTTTTGGTGCGACAATTTAGCTGTGGTGCATGTCATCAGTGCCCTCACTTCTAAATCACCCAGGGTTATGAGGTTAGTTCGGGCTTTCACACTGCAATGCCTGCGGCAGAATATTTTATTTTTTGCCAGGCATGTGCCTGTGGTGGATAATGGGGTGGCTGACGCTCTCTCTCGCAAACAGATGCAGAGGTTTCGTCAGCTCACCCCAGACGCAGATCTTCTTCCTACAAGGATGCCCCTGGAGATTTGGATGGTTGGCGGATCGAGGCCGGCAGAGTGATAAGTATCGCTATTGCTCCTAGCAATAGAAAATCATACACAGGGGCAGTGAGCCAGTTTGAGAAGTTTAGGAGCACCGTAGGTTACAGCATGGAATGGCCTCTTCCAGTGGAGCATTTACCCCATTATTGCATATCATTGCAGCGCAGGGGCCTGGCAGTTCGATCCATTCGGAGCTGGTTGTCTGCTTTGGCTTTTGCCAGTAACTAGTGATTTCCACATTCAGAAGATGCTTGAAGGGTGGGCCAGAGAGGCTGGGGTTAGGTTGGATGCAAGGCAGCCGATTTCACCTGTAATTCTTAGGGGTTTATGGTCAGTCTGGGGCCAGGTGTGTTGGTCAGAGTAAGAAACACTTCTCTTTCATGCTGTCTCCCTGGTGGCATTTTTGGGGGCTCTAAGGGTGAGTGAGCTGGTAGCTCAGTCCAGAGGGGATGTTTCTGGAAGGGCCTTATTGGCCCAAGACATTCGCATTGCTAATGGAATGACATATATCACAGTGCATTGTTCTAAGACTGACCAGTTTCAGCGGGGGAACACTATTAGTTTGGGCACTTGTTCCGAGGGGGAACTGTGTCCTGTAGTGGCTTTAACATGCTATTTAGCTGCCCGCAGTTCTGGGGCTGGTCTGTTGTTTCGGCATGGAGACAATAGTCCCCTGATGAAGCATCAGTTTTGGTCTCTGACCGTCAAAGCTCTCGCCAGGCTTGGCTTGGTGGGGGTTAAGTTTGGCACTCATTCTTTCCGCATAGGGGCGGCTTCTATGGCGGTGGCTCTGGGGTACTCCCCACCGTCCATTCAGCAACTTGGTAGGTGGCGTTCCTCAGCCTATAAAGGCTATGTCTGCCCTCTGGCGCTGCAGTAACTAGCATCAGGTTATTGAGGGTGTGGTTATTCACTGTTTTCTTCTTTTCTCAGGTGCTGTTGTCCGTGGGGAGAGACGACGCATCCTCATATGCGGGCACAGCTTCATGTTCTGGGCTGCCCATAGGGCCAGGAGGACTTCGGCCAAGTCACAGCTGGGGCTCAGCAAGTGGACTACCATAGAGTAGCATGGATGGTGGGGTCTCCATTGGTCGAGCCTGTTGCCCTTGCTTTTTGAAAACATTCATGTTTTGCCACCACATGTTGTGGTGATACATATGGGAGGAAATGATCTAGGCTTGCTCAAGGGTAAAGTCCTTGTGCTGCAGGCCAAGGATGACTTTCGAGTCATTAGGAGTCATTGGCCTCAGGTTTTGATTGTGTGTTAGGCCATGATCCCATGCCCGGTATGGCATGGGGCATGGGATCCTCAGGCGATTGAGAGAGCTCGCCACAAAGCCAATTTAGAGATTTAAAAAGCCCTTGAGGGGGAGTTGGGCCACTTTTTCCCTCATCCTGGGATCCATGCTGATTGCACGGATTTATACAGGACTGATGGCATCCATCTTTCCGATAAGGAAAATGACGCTTTTTTGAATGACTTAAAACTTGGGCTTCAGGATGTGCTAGGCATTTAGTGGGCGCAGCTGCCCAAGCAGAGGCTTGGCCTCGCAGTGGCTGGGTTTTTTGCCTAACTTCCATTATGCAGCTCAGTGAGCACAAATAGCACCCCAGTTTTGGGGCACGGGGTCTAGCTAAATCATTCCTGGCCCATGTGGACTAGTTGAGTGATGAAGCGGACTGCCTCGGGTTTGCATCTATTGATCCACCCTTCAGCCATGCGGATGGGGGCTGGAACTCCAGGGCATAATCTTTGCTAGGGTACGAGCCATGCATTTTGGCTATACCTAGGGGCAGGGTGGCTCGCCCGTCATGCAGCAGGGGAGGGGTATTTTGTCCCCTGGCCCTGCCGTGCTTCCTGTTATGTTTATAGCCCTTGTTGTTAATTTAATAATAAAGAAAGTGGCCCTTAGTTACTCAAACCCTTGTGTCCTTCTCTTCCTTCCATCTGTGGAGGCAATGATATTTTAAATGAAAATAGGCCAAATAAAGCTTGCAGATCTGTCAGTTGCTTTGAATAATGAAAAACAGGGTTCAACAAAGAAAAACATCTTCATTCTGTCTTTACCACCTGGAAGCAAATGTATATTGTCTCTGATGATATATACCATTTCTTGATATTGGAGTGGTCAATAGCACTTTTAGATCTATATCCACCATGCATTTTCCTTTTTTTCCCCCAAGAGGTTATTTGTGACCTTCACCACTATGCAGTAACAAGTTATATAAATTAATACTTTTACTCTATGTAAACATATTTTTTTCAAGAATCTACTGGAAATACATTTCTTAGCATTGACCTTAAGTTCTAGTGTTTTGAGATAGGAAAATTTGCCTCTTGATTTCTAGTTTAGTTAGAAAAAATATATCTTGTCCAGAGGACTAGGCAGCTTAACAGGTATACAATACTGACAGAAGAAATAAAAAATGCAACAAATACATAAAACTTTTAAAATAATGTTGTCAAAAATGTTTGGTACCACTGCAGAACAAATCCAATCACTGATCAGCATGCATCTCCTGGAAAAGGTATGTCTTGCAAGCTTTTTGAAAATCTGGCAATGAAGGTAAAGACTAGCAAAGAAGCTTCCTTGGGGCTGATAAGAAAAGATCAAGTCAGCACTGAGGAAATACAAATCATCCAGGTAAAGAGCTCAATGCTTACAAAGATGCATGCAGGGAAGAGCAATCCTTCTGATTGGTGGATCCCAGTGCAGGAGTGGTTTTAAAGACAATATCCAGCACCTTGAATTGAGCCTGGAATAAATAGTCAACCATGGTGCCTGTATCAAGCAATATTGGTCCAACACATTAAGAATGCACATTGGCACTAATTGAAACTTTTGAATTTCCCATGCCAATTCTTTACTAACTTAATCAAAGGCTCCCTCATTCTTTTAAATTTATAATTCAAGAAAATGTATAAGCCTTTCATTGTAAGAAAGCTATCTTTCTTTACATAGGAATCAGCTCCACTGAACTCCAAAGGACTTAATTCCAAGTAAATATGGTGAGAATAGAGGGGGTGGGGGAACAAAACCTGCCTACCTATGCCTGATTTTAAAAGCCTTTATAATATAAATGGTAGCTTCACTTATAAATACAGTCTTCAAAAGGAATGGAAGCCAGAGGACAATCAATGTGGGGGGGAATTCATTTGAAAGGCTTTAATTTACAAAAGCCATGCTGCTTTTCTGTTTCCCTGACATCTTGCTAATAACCACTCATTTTCCAGGAATCTTTAATTTAAAGTTTATCAAAGGATTTAGAACTGAGGTACTTCCTTCACAAATCAACATAACCTCTTGCAAGTTAGCTGTGAAATTATATGTTAACATCTTTCTTGTTTTATGATTTCATCTTCTATATTTACCAGGAAACACTGTGGCAAAGTTATTTTTAAGACTAGAAGCAATCCTGTGCATATTTGCTAAGAAGAAAGTCTCACTGGATTCAATGGGTCTTACACTTCAGCTCACCCCCCCCCCCCCCCCCACACACACATTTAGCACTATTGAACTTAGTTTTGGGCAGGGCTTTCTTTGCAGAAAAAGCCCAGCAGGAACTCATTTGCATATTAAGAAAACACCCCCTGATGCCACCATTGTTTTGAACAGGGTTTTTTGTAGAAAAACCCCAACATTAACTCATTTGCAAATTAAGCCACACCCCCTGACACCAAGCTGGAACTGCGTTCCTCTGCTTTCCTGCTCAAAAAAGCCCTGGTTTTGAGTAAAAACGCAAAGGAGTTGCATTTGTTTCTATTGAGTTATCTGTTTTAATTCATGTGTCAACATTGCTTAATTAATCTGTTGAATATAGCAATTCACAATTTGTATACTTTTTATGTTCATAATTTATATGTGTCAATCAATGTCCTCATGCTTCTGTGTCATCTAAAGTAGGGCTGCATTCTTCTTAGTCCAAGTCTATGGTGTTTAGGGTGGCACCACAAGAAACCAGTTTTACCACTGCTAGTTAATTTAAATGCCTTTATCCAATTAGAAAGTCACACATAATTAATCAAGTGTTAGATTTTTAGAAGGGGAAAGGGTATAAATAGTAATGGGACTGATTAGCTCTTTTCCCTACACTGTCATTGCCTTGGCTTAATTTAGACTCTGCTTGCCTTTTCTGAGTTTTCTCAGAGAATAAAATAACCTTGAGAAAGTTCAGAAAAGCAAATGGAAAAACACGCCTCCCCTCCCTGCTAGTCACCCTTTATCATGCATCACAGAACTGATGAACAAACGCTCCTTATGTATAGCTATATATTTATAGCTCCAGTAAAGAAACTTTTAGAAATTGTAGATGAATAGCTAATGGCTGTTAAATCTAGGGAAAAGAAAGAATATTTATAGCTCCATCTGAATATCTGTTCAGATGAAGCTGTTATATGTCTAATGTTTTGAATGGGTAATGAATGAATGAAGGAACCACAAGGATAGATGTCTACATCATTTCTTCTTTTTTTCTTTTTTACCATTAAGAAGACTGTTCTGTCTGGTTCTGTTTTGTTTATTTACATCATGAGAACAAATTGTGCAAGCCTGAATATTTGGTCTCATTTTTACCAAAAAGCCAATCTGGTCAAGAGGCAGTGACTTGGAGTCAAAATACTACCAGTGGAACTCTATACATGCCATAGATCTCGTCTACCTACCCACTCCACCCCACTGCAGCTGCCTGGCTATCATCGCAAAAAAATCCTCGGCTGCTAAAAATCTGTGGACTCTTCAGATAGACATGCACAAGGGACTGTTTCTGGAGGTGGTAGAGATGGGAATCACTGGAAGGACAACTCCTCCGATGCATGGATATAAGTATTCCAGAGCCAGCATGGTGTAGTGGTTAAGACCAGCGGACTCTAATCTGGAGAACTGGGTTTGATCTCCCACTCCTCCACATGAAGCCTGCTGGGTGACCTTGGGCCAGTCCCAGTTCTCTTGAAATAGCTCAATCCCACCAACTTCACAGGGTGCCTGTTGTTGGGAAAAGAAAGAAATGTGATTGTAAGCCACTTTGTAAGACTGCTTAAGGTAAAGGAAAGGGGTGGTGTATAAAAGCCTACTGTTCTTCTTCAAGCCATTATTTTGACTCCATGGATAACACTGATCAGGAAGTAAAATGTACAAAAGTATATGGGAAGAAGGTATCAACCTCTCAGCCTGTGATTTGATAGGGCCAGGCTTCTTCAAAGTCCATCACGTTTTCTTGATTTCAACAAGATGCTGATATGATGCCCCTATAGTCAGCAGCAAACTGAATAATACAGCTGAATCCAGACATGGTTTTAAAATATTTGAGCAAAAAAACCCCCTTCAGATAGTGATCTCGCTAGCCTGTAGGATCATACAGGCAGCTCAGCCTGTAAGGGATGTTTCAGCAGTAGTGGCCAGCTGTAGATATAATAGCAGCAACACTGGGCTGATACCTATGAACATTCTAATGGGAGAAAATCATGTGCCCCTCTACAAGGCATGGGCCCCATAGTGAGCATGCTGAGGTCCATAGCAACCAGTGCCGGTGCTGCCCTTCAGTGGCCTCTTCTCTCCCTGGAATGCCAGAGAACAGGGAGGAAAGGCCCTTTGACAACACAACCCCAAATGTGACCCCAGATGCCAGGCTCCACATTGAAGATCAGCATCATAAACACTGGACCAATAGGGCAGATATAAAGGAAGCATGCTATCAGGCAGTAGGCACTACACTGCAGCCCTGGCATCACCACTTGCCATATGGGACAGGCAGATGACATTGCACAGGTAGGCATGGCTCAGTAGAAAGGCACTGAGATAACATGGCCAGGGCTCCTGGTTTGACCCCCCCCTCCATGGGGAGAGTCTAGAGGCAGGCAAAAGGTTTGGAACTGATATATCACCCCCATAAACTAAAAAGGCAAAACAGGATGGCTCAGCCAACAGCCTGTTCCAGACATTCATCATTTTAGTTGAAACTCCTTTTCATGATCATTCTGAGCCATGCCTTTACAACTCTTCCTCCTTATGCCCTCCCCATGTTCCCACAATGCCAACCTCCATGGTTTATCAGATGGCAGCAGTGCTACAGGGGAATGTGAGACCCAGACACCTGCCCCCCTGAGAAGACACATATCCCCTCAGCACTCTCTCTGTGTGAGCTACACCATGTGTGGGAAGGGGAGGTTGCAGGGGGTGGCTGCACAAGTCTGTCAAAGAGGTGAGATGAAATGCATGAAAGCTCATAGTGAATTTCATGTCATCAGTCTTCAAAATGCATTGTATTATATTTTGCAAATTCTCTTCCCAGGATTGCACTACTAATGTAAATTAAAATGTAAAGATCTCATTTGATTATTAATAATTAGTTGTTTAAATCTGAGCACACCAGCCATTTTCCAGTACTTGAAACTTGCAGAGTCTTTTGCTGCAGGAAACCAGTCCTGACCCAAAAAAACTGTAGCAGGGGATGGATTTGGTGCTAATAGGTTTCTATATCTATCCCATATATTCAGAGTTACTTTCAAAAACGGATTGAATTGAAGATTTAAGTTACGTGACGTAGGCTTATTCCAGATTATTTCATATAGCAATTTAGGTTCTATATAGGATTGTTCAATAGACACCCAGTTTTTGTCAATTTGAGGGGCTGCGTATAGTAAAATATATTTTAGTTGTGCCGCCAAATAATATTTTTCCAAGTCTGGAAAAAAAGTACCTTTTTCAGGTAAACTGGTTGCAATATATTCAGCTACACCATCTACTTCACAATCCTAACATTATTTCTCAATTAAATAGACCCCTGAGTGCATTTGAGGAAGCTATGATGGATTCGTCTCCCAAACTGAAAGGAAAGACAGCAGTTATTTATAAAGAATTAAGCAATCTAAACCAACCCCAAGAAAGTTCCATCATGAAAGCATGGAATAAAGACTGTGGAACTACTTTTACTCCAGAAAGCTGGACTAAACTATGGTCTTCATATTTATTCCATATTCCCATTTTGAACTTAAGGCTACAAAACTTTAAAATATTCTCTAGATGGTACCTGACTCCACTACGTATATATTATGCTAAAAGATCAAAAGACGCCAAATGCTGGAGAGGGTGTGGTCTCTTAGGCTCCTTTATACATTGCTGGTGGGAATGCCCAGTGGTAAGGGAATTCTGGAGGAAAATTTTGCCCACTATTGAACACATAATTGCTCATAAAGTTCCCTTTACTCCAGACTCCATATTACTCAACCTTTGGAAAAACATAGAAGTGCCTAGTCATAAGAGTGAATTGGCTGCATTACTTATCTTAGCAGCAAAATTAATAATAGCCCAACACTGGAAGGCTTCTATATTACCTGCTAAACGTGCTTGGTTTTTAAAAATTTGGGACCTAGTAGTGATGGATAAACTGGCTACTACCATAAGAATTTCTGAAACATCTGATACAGGTCAGGTAAAAAACTTGTTTGTGGAAAAATGGTTCCTTTTTTTAATTATGTACATTCTGAACAAAATATACTGTGTAAATTACCGGACAAGAATTTTGCTTTATATTAGAACTATACTCTGCTTGACATGTTCTGTAATATGATGGCTCATGGATAGATTCTATGTTTGTTAGTGTTATAGTTGATGTTTATTAAACGATGTATATGTTATTGTTTTAATAAAAATTTAAAATTGGAAAAAAAAATGTAAGTTGTATAAGACATTAGTAGTTCCTCCCCAAAATGACCTAAGTCCTGAGCAGTTGATGTCCTTTGTTCAGTTTCCACAGTATGTGAAATGTCTATTTACTGAGGCAACTATTAGCCACAACATAAAAATAGCAGAACAGAAAAGCAATGGGAGACTTTTAAAAATATGATCAACATGGCACCTGCATTCTCCCAATAATTTTGCTGACTCCTATATAGCTAAGGAGCCCCGTGGCACAGAGTGGTAAGCTGCAGTGTTGCAGTCCAAGCTCTGCTCACAACCTGAGTTCAATCCCGGTGGAAGCTGGGTTCAGGTAGCTGGCTCAAGGTTGACAGCCTTCCATCCTTCTGAGGTTGGTAAAATAAGTACCCAGCTTGCTGGGGGGGAAATGTAGATGACTGGGGAAGGCAATGGCAAACCACCCCGTAAAAAGTATGTCATGAAAACATTGTGATATGACATCACCCCAGAATCAGAAGTGACTGGTGCTTGTACAGGGGATTACCTTTACCTTTTTATGTGGTTAAGAATGAAAGACTCAAAATCAGGATGTACAATTTCCCATAATACTATCCTTCTCTCATAAGTTCAGAGGCACCCTATAATGTTCTTGGGACAGATAAAAAGGACAGAGGATAGGAAATACTTCTTTATTCTACAAGTAATTAAGGATCTCCCCCTATGGTTGATGCAACACAAATTAGCCCTCCGAGCATATTTGACCATTGTTAGTTTGGTGAGGTTGAGCTTAATATCAAAGGATTGTGGCTAGCATTGCAGCTGCTGCTGACCCTTCTGCACAACAATAACCCTACTTGTGGCGTACAGGTTTTGTTTTGGTTAAAGATGAATTCTGTTTTAGGTATGTCTTTAGATCTGTCAGCAGCATACTTACTGCTGGGTCTTTTTTCATCTGATAATTTGCTTAAAAAGAGAACCAGTTATTGATTTCCTGGGTCAGCCCAAAGACTGATCCTGTAGTGTTAGAAATCCAATACCATGACACATATAATACTTTGGAAAGAAGTGATGTTGGACTGAGCTATAAACCAGTGTATAGTGTTTTCCAGAATAGATGTGTTCAAGAAACTTGAGGTGGATTTTTGCAACTATATGGCTTGACCTGTTTACAGCGCAATTCTTGCGGGGGGGGGGGGGGCTGAAAGTGCTTTGTATGCAAACTGTTAAGTCAGCAGAAATTCTAGTTGTGCCATTCTAACACCCACCATGCCAGCACAAATGGGAGTTATGCCCTTCTTTGGGTGCCTCAGCATACACCTGCCATGGCTGTTGCCGAAGTGGCACCACACACAGTCTGTGGCAGAACTGGGGCATAGGAAGCTACCCTGGCATACAAGGGGGCGGCCCCAGAGGCATGGCCTGCGTTAGTCAGCTCTCTAAGACCTTTCAGCCTGGGAACGCACCCCCCCCCCCAAGAGAGGTGTAAAATTACAACAAGGAAAATGCGGGTGTATCCCATAGACACTAGTTGAAACAGAAAACAGTTTGCCCCCGCCACAGTATGAGCCTGCAAACCCTTTAGGGAACTGTGTAATTGCTTCACCAATCCCCTAGCACCCTGGGCTCGGTGAGCCCCCTCCCAGACACCAAATCACCGGTCCCCCCCTCCTAGAAAAACTTCTCCTCTGGCCCCGCACAACTCTTTAGGTAGGGCGCACAGCATGGGACTCTGCTGTGGAACTCCATGCCATGCAGACGTAGAGTGAGGTCCAGGTCACTTTTGTGATGGGGGCTGCACAGTGAGGGCACTTAGTACAGAGCGAGCTGTTTGGCTTGCAAGGAGGAGAGCAAAGTCTTTCCCCTGTGGCTAACCTCTACTGTTTCCAAGTCTCAACAGGTACCCGACCTCCAGAGGCTCACCACTCAAGGGTGGTAAGTGCAACTGCACACCCCAAACCTGCCTCTCCTCCCCTCAATCAAAGCCGGGTAGAGTGACAGTGTCTCCGGCACTTGGCCTGGTCGGTGAGCTCAGACAGGGGGCAGTCACAGCAGCTCCTGCATGCCGCTGGAGGGCCCCTGCCCTGGTCTGTCCTCTGCCTCGGTCCTACCCCTGGCAGGGCACTGGGTGGAGGGTGGGTCTGGCAGCTGCTATGGTGGCTGTGGGGAGGTGGGTCAGCAAATGTCCCTTTAAGAGAGTCCAAAACACAATCTCATGCTGCAGTTGCCGGGGCTACTGCATTGCAAACACTCCAGGAACCCCTTCAGGTGCTCTTGGTCTCTGTCTCTGTCTTCCAGGTGGAGATTCCACAGAGAGGGTTCTGTTTTTGGTGATTCAACCCCCCCCCCCAACTTGGCCAGCTGTTCCTGCCCTCCTCTCAGATTGGAGCCTCGTGCTCTGTGGGACTTTCCAACCTCCACCTGGCTCCTGCACAATAAAGCCTTAGATATGCCTCCACTTTGTCTCTCTTGTCTGACTTCTGCTTCATGCTTCTATCTGCCCCTTTCTCTTCCTTCTGCCACTCTGTCTGTGGGCTCCCCAGGGAATGTCTCAGAGGGCAGACTCACTTGGTCTGGGGGGGCTAGGGGGGAACCTATGAGCCACCTCACTGAGAGGTTGGACAGGGGAGCCCGAGGGTCTTTTCCCCATGCATGCCATGGGCGGGAGGGTGATCTGGGGGCAGAGGCATCACTGCAGCCTGCTTGAGTCCACAGCCTGGCCAACTTCACAGGACTGTTGTGCTCATAGCACATAGAAGAGAGCAGTGCAGGCCATGTCCATGCTAGGGAGGGCAGTGCAGGCCATGTCCATGCCTGTGGGACTTGGTGGCATGCCGGGACTCTGTCTGCTTGTTCCAATGCCCTCTCTATTTTGCCTGGCTTTTCTGACTGCAGACTCCTGCACTATATGTTTTCTGTTGTTTATGGCTCGCTTGGAGGGCACATGACTTTGCTCATCTGCTTGCATTGGCACAAGTCTCTGAGAGTGGGTGGACACAGCCGTGGGACTGGTCAATCCTGCAGCTCCACACTTCCCCTCCCCTCCCCCTACCTTCACCTTGGCAGCGAGCCAGGCTTCTCTCTCACATGCACACATGCCCAGTCTCATTCCTTTCCTCTCCCCACATTGGCTGGATTTCTTTCCTTTGACTTAGGTCATATGCCTGTGATTGGCACAGTTCTCTGTTAGGGGGTTCCAATGCCCTCTCTGGAGCTGCCTCCCCCTGTCCCGACTGTCATGGGCCACTGCACCAGGACTGGCCAATCTGGCAGCCCTGAGAGGCTCCTCCCCTCCTGCTGCCTCTGCCTTGGAAGTCGCACTCCAGTGGAGTTGCCCTGGTGATGGTCTCACATGCAGTGAGCTATGCTTCTTCTCCCCCCACCCCCATGCCTGAGCATGCCACAGCCCTTAGAGAAGTGGACTAGCGGTGCTTCAGTTACACCCACATTCGAGTGGCCAGCCTCCACATAAGTCAGGATTGGGCTGTAAGTGGATTTTTGTGCCCTTCCCTTTAAATTGTGGAGTAAGATATTTGTTTACTTTGAATAAATTAAATTAAAACAGGTGATTAGATTATGGGATTCACTGTCAGTTGATGTAGTGATGGTCATGAGAAAATATGGCTTTAGAAGAAGGTTATACATATTCATAGAGGATTGGTCCATCAATGCCTACTAGTCACAGTGACCAAAGGGAACTTTCAGCTAATTTCTGAATACCAGTAGCAGCAAACCTCTGAATATCAGTGGTAGGAGATAAAATTAGGGGAGGACTCAAAGTGATCGGATTATTCCAGAAATCACGAAGGGATTAGATACAGGGGAATACTGGAAAAATGCAAAGAGGGGCAGATTTTTTAATTTGAAGCTAGGTAAGAGAAAAGCAAAGGATGTTTGGCAATGATGAGACATCACAAATCTTCAATCATTTAAATATGAACTTGTGATATTGGGGGGGGGGCTTGTTTTGAATGGGGGGTATAATAAAGAATTGCTGCACTACTAAATTCATCTGCACTGATACAATCCTAGAAGGATAAAGAAAGGGAAAAGGGAAAAAAAGGATGCCATGACTTATCAGTCACATTTTAAAGAAATAAATAGTTTCCTTTGCTGACCCTTAAAATATTTTTAAATTGTCATGAAGGTTATAAAGCTTCAGTTAAGTGCAATTTTGTACTTGCCTACATGAATATGCATGTGTTTTTATTCCTCCTGTTATAGAATGATTCAGATATTCAAATATTACATTCAATAAGTCAATTAAAATGTTGTTATAGAGCTGAATGAGAACATATGAAATCAGTTGAGGTATAAGTGGTATGACAACAGAATGTTAGCAGCATTTCATATCAACATATATTTTTAGTCAAAAGTAATCAGACATATTTGGTTAAGGTATATCAATAGGTGCCCAGAGGAGATACATGGATTGCCAGTAATGCATCTGATCATTGTGCAGCTTGATCCTATGTTTGGTTTTGGCTATGCAAGCACAGTAGTATTCATAACTGAGACGTTTCTGAATTCTTCCCTTTCACCTGTCCTTCTTCCCAAAACCTTATTCTGTGGGATCAGTTGAGTTCCAAAACAGTGTTTGTGTGCTGGGAGGCATTAACATGGGAATATGTAGTAGGAGACAAAATCAGCAAATATTGTTCCACATTTGCACTGGCAGAGATACCTTGGGGATGTAAACAAAACTAACTTTGTAAGTCTCACTGTGTCCATTGAGAACTTTGTTAATTGTTTCAAGATGGTAGTGAGTCTGTAATTTCAACCAGCATGATTTATCTTATGGCAATGCATGGTTTTCTGTTGTTTGTTTTGTTTTGCTCTTAAACAACCCGTCTGAATCCTATTAAGGACCAAAATCTTTTAACGTTGCTGTTTTGGCTTTCCCAGATAAGCAAAAGATGACATGAAATCAAGATGACATTAAATTAATGGCATGTGACTGAGAATAATGGAGATTTAATTAGTTCATCTGGATAGGATTGTTGCCTCCAACTGGAGGATGTTTTGTAGCTTGAGCAAAAGCAGAACAGGGATTTTACCAATGGTTTAACTGGAATGAAGATTTCTTTCTTTGCCTTTATTGGGCATTGTTTTATTGTGATATGCCATAGGGCTTGGAACGAGTCAGTATTTCTTGGGGCAAGGTCAGTCAAGCCTGAAATAAGCAAATGGGATGGCTAGATGGGATGTTGGACTTAACGGTCATGGGACTCTTGGAGAAAAACTACATGACTGATTTCCAGAAAGTACATTTATCAAAAAGACCCATTACCCCCCTCCCTTCCCCCAAAAAATTATTTACCTGGACAACAAAATCAAGAGATCATATTACAGAGCAGTCTGAGCTCTCTGCTTACGACCTGAGTTCAATCCCAGCGGTAGCCGGCTCAAGGTTGACTCAGCTTTCCATCCTTCCGAGGACAGTAAAATGAGCACCCAGCTTGCTGGGAAGGAAGTGTAGATGACTTGGGATGGCAATCGTAAATCACCCTACAAAAAAAAAGTCTGCCATGAAAACATCATGATGCGATGTCACCCCAGAGTCAGAAAGGACTGGTGCTTGCACGGGGGACTACCTTTACCTTTTAAATCTCTGTTACAGAGCAGTAATCATTGCCTATAACGAGGGGATAATTAATATCTAGATGGTAAGGTGGGTCACTGAGCAACTTTTATAGTGGAGTAGGGGAGGCCCAGGTTAGGCTGATTTTGTTAGATCTTGGAAGCTAAGTAGTCTTGACACTAGTCAGTATTTCAATGGGAGACTGCCAAGTAATACCAGGGTCGCTATGCAGAGTGAGGCAATGGCCAACCACCTCTGAATGTCTACCTGCCTTGTAAACCCTGCAGGGTTGCTGCATGTTGCCTGTGGCATCATAGCAAAATAAATGGTTGAGTACTCTGAGGCATTGTAATTGAGCTGCACAACTGAAAGAAATTTAAGAACTTATAAAAAGTTGCCATTGTATAAAACACTTGCACAAGAGGAGGTTCTGCAGCAATCCATGATTTTCTCCTCTTCTGAAGACTGTTCTTTCTCTCTCTCTCTCTCTGTCCATATATATAGATACATACATACACACAGACTTGATTAATTCATCAAGTAAACTTCAGATGAGGTTTAATTAAGCAAATAGCAATTAAGTAAATATATACACACTGTGGTGCCCATTAGACCCTCTAGCCACCTTTCCCAGCTCCCTGTGAAGAGGCCAGTCTAGGAACTTGCTACCAGGGCACTTTAAATCTAAATTCAAGAGGGAGGCAAAGCTCTTCCACCTTCCCCGAAGGTTGCTGCCACCAGACCTGGTATTTTTTACACGGCCCAATCCACTCTGGTTCCCCTGAGGGATCAACAGTCTCTAGATAACCAAAGAGATGCTTATGGCATTCACACCTTCTTCTCAGTAGGGCCGAAAGGCACTGGTCCCGTTGCAAGCCACTGACACCAAACAAAAGGTTAAACAAAATTTTATTCTAACAGTACAGGTATTCTCCCAACACCATGTAACAAAATAACAAAAAGCTTCAAAAACTGTCTAGTTACCTTGACCCTCAGGCCAATTGTAAAGAGCTAAAAAGGTTCAGAGTTCCAGGGGCATCCCCTTCTGGGTCGGTCTGGCCAAATCCACCAGGGTTCCCAAGAATACTCTTACTGACCCTTAGGTCACCACAGATCCTTGCCTAAACAAGCAGCCCAGAAGACTTAAACGAGGAGGAAAAATCTCCTCTTTTACTAGCCCACCAGACTCTAATTGGCAATCAAGGCCTGATACCTTGCAGCTGGTGGCTCCACCCTGGGACTTACAACAGAAGGTGAGAAATCCTATAGAATTTAGGTCAACTTAAAACTTAACCTTGGCACTACACACACATACACCCCGTATACATCCCATGCCATGGTCTCAAGAAATGTAATAGAACAATCATGCTGAAATAAGTCTAGATGAAACCCTAGACTACCACAATGAGATCCATGGAAGAAAGATAGGGCATAAATATATATGCAATACAAGGCATTTACTGATAAGCAATGTACATGATAAAATATTACATATGTAATAGGTACTTTTCAATAACTTACAATCATTATATAGGGGTTATAGCCAATATATGTCAACATGTGAATTTCTGGCTACAGTCTGAAAGTCAATTTATAACTTTAACAAATCCATTTTCCTGCCTGACAAGAGTTTGGCATTTTCCCTTATATGCTGAAGAAATCTGAGTTATTTGAAAATCATGCCTTCAGGCCATCAGGCCATTAGAACCTATCAAGACAAAAATAAGGGTAATTTTCATTTGTGAGCCACTGAGACATTTTGAAATGATTCCAGATGGATTCTAATTTATGTTCTGTTCTAAATGTATATGTATCTCATAGTTCTTGTTTTCACTATTAAAATTATGATTTGGTAACATTTGTATCATAATAGCATACAGTATTCTCCAGTGAGTTCAATCCGTACATAACTGATATATTTATGCTTGTAATTAGAATGTCCTCATCTCAAGGACCTCTCAGAGGCACTCACTGTACTATTGTCATTGGTCATAATAGCAAACCTGAAACTCAACTAGGTACAGGTATTTGTTTTTTTAGCACTCAGTCAAAGAGATAAAAATATGGGACTTATTTAGACAACCTTTTAATTAAAATTTCCCAATTTCATTTGAAACCCAAGAGGGAATATTTAGATGGTGATCTGATCATCAAATTTGTCTATCACAGACTATCTAGCATTTTATAAAGGTAAAACAAATGCTTCAAAAAGGTAGCTTGTAGTGGTTTATCAAATGTAGCTGTGACCAAAGAAGAGTATTCAGATGGACTGCTTCAATAATTCATGCCTAATCCCCGACCAAAAAATCATTGGCGATTTGGACCTCTCACACAAACAGTGCAATCCTAATAACACTTTATAGGAGTCAGCTCTGTTGAATGAACCTGAATAGGACTCTGAGTAGACGTGCTGAGGATGGCACTGTAAATTGTGTGCGTAATTTCCCTCTTAGAAGAAACAATACAAAATTTAACAAAATGGTCCACTAATCAAGGGAGCAAAGAGAGAGATATGGTTAAACAATTTTTATTTGGTAATGTATGGTAATTATATCCAATACTAATAAAATATTAATAAACACTTACTACCTTCCCCATACATTACACTTTCTCTTCCTCCCCTCCCCCCAAATCTTGACTTCCGCCGGTGCCAATTACCTACAATTCTGATATCAAAAGGTATATTTAACTTTAAAAGAATCTTAATTTTAAAAAGGAAATATATATATATATATATATATATATATATATATATATATATATATATATATATATCATTTTGCAGAGAAATAAACAAACACATTTCTTATACTTTATAAAGTCCCACCCAGTTATTATAGTTCATCTTCTTTCTTCTCCTAAAAACCTAAGTGGTATTCTCAAAAATCACCCAATGTCCTTTTACTTTCCATTTTTTTTCTATATATCTTCTGAATTTATCCCAATCCATTTTAAATCCCTCTAAATCCCTCATAGTCTTTCAAGATTCTTGTAAGTTTATCCATTTCACTCCATGACATAACTTTTACAATCCAATTCAATTTTTCTGGTATTTTATCTTGCTTCCATAACTGAGCAGAGAGAGAGATATGCATTGGGTTAAACAAAACAAAACCAAAAGTTACAGAGAAAAAATTAGCATAACTTTTTCTTTGGCTTTTAGAATCATTATGAAACTTTCCAATATATTTTGAGATTATTGTTCAAAGATAATTTTTAAAAGACCTATGTAACTTCTCCTTCTGGTAAGACAGAGGAACCCTGCTTTACCAGAAAAAGTAAAATTTATCTGTTTTTTTAAAAATCCCCTGAGGAACAATCTCAGGATGCATCAGGAATCTTATATTGTACAGTATGCGTGTATGGAGCGTTTCTTCAGCTTGGCTGTTCTTTCAGCATTTATTTGATAAATTTATTCTTGTATGACTGTGACAATGAAACTTTTCCACCCTTACAGCTTTTCTTTATTAAAATCTTTCAACCTCCACAACCTTTTGTTAACTTTAGAATTTTATAGAGAGAATTCAACTCTCTCAGCTTCTGCTGAGACAGAATTTGTGGCCTGGAGAACTGAATGTAGAACAGATGATATTGCTTTATACAGAACCAGACTACTGGTCTATGAAGGTCAGTATTGACTACTCAGATAAACACTATCTCAGGTGAATTTTTTTAATATATATATTACCTGCTACTTCGTAGTGAGTCATCCAGAAAAGTCATGGTCCAGGGGATTTCAGATCAGGTCAACCTCAGGACTTCATGTTGTGATGGGCCCAACACTTGAAAAAGGACATATGCCAGATCTCCACTACTGACTGGCTTGCCAGTGATCTACTCAGATCACAGTCAGATCTCTATCTTCTGAAGGTACTGTTGAGCTTTCTGCTCCTCCCTGAAAAGGTGAGGGATCTGTTCAGATGGTCTCCCCTAAGTGATTAATGGACTGCTGTAGCTTCCAGGCAGCTCTGAGGATTTCAAGAGTTTCTCTGTGTAGCCCCTCAGTCTATGTCTGGAATGATATGACGGCGGGAGCCATAACCAAAGTCCCTTCTTGGAATTCCTCTCCCATCCTGTAGTAGGACCCAAAACCAGGGTTTAATAGGATGCTGGGGGTTATGAAGCAAACTAAACAAAAACTAGAATACTGATGGAGGAAGACTCAAGATGAATTAGCCAGATTACATCATAAAGCTTGTTTGCAGGCCTATGAGGTACTAGTAAAGGAGACAAAGGCTTCTTTATCTGTCACCATTACATCAGTTGAATTCCACTCACTGTTCAAAGTGGAACATGACTTTGTAACAGCTAAACCTGATTTGAGTGATGATGTTAATCTGGCCCCAAACTGTCACATTTCAACAAGGTTGTTTGCTGATAAAATCTACTTCATTTGTTCAAATATGGAAACCAAGTTGAGAGTAGATCCAGTATCTGGGGTATCAGGAGCATCTGATTGTTCTTTTTGCTGTGGAAAATCCAGATGAATGCCAGAACATGAAAAACTCCATGTTCATTTTATTATGATTTTATGGAAAACCTAAATTAATAATAGGGAAGGGGGATAAGGCTTGGCAACTCTTGGCATGTAGCACATGTGCAGTGATGATAGACTAGAGCAGCAAAAATGCTGGCCAAATTTGTAGCTAGAATTGACTGGCTCATAAAAGACAGTGTGTTCATAAGCAAAGTTACACCCTTCTAAATACATGGAGCCAGTAGACTGGGGTTACACTATATGGTAGGTTTCAGACATGAACAATAACATAACACAAACTATTAACATTAATTTAATAGTTACAACTTCTAGCTTTAAAACTAGTGTTTCTATCAAAGTTTATAATTACTTCATTTAGAATACAGTTCTGTTGAATTCGTTCAGCTCATGTTGTTCAGCTGCTAACCACAAGCCAATGTCACAGATTGCTCTTATATGGCCTTTAGAAAGCAAAGCTTGTTGATAAATTGATCCATATTTAGTATTGATTTTTTTCTAGACTGGGCAATCTAACTAAAAGGACATGTAGCCAATGTCCAATTCTTGCAGCTGGCATTCTCCCAAAAGACGATCTCACTCTGTGCTGCTATATTGATCCCATTATATGGAAGCACTTGGCCAAAAGCTGTCTAATGTTCTACCTTCTAAACACCTGGCCAAAGATAAAAATGCCTGTAGCCTAGGTGGTAAGACTGACTGCCATTCCACTTTCTAGGCTATTGGCATGATTATGGAAAGTATTAACATTTTGTGTTGCCCAGTTGTTGATTTCTTTGGATTGTAGGTCTGGCGACATAAAGTGCCAGCTATCCAGATTCAGCTGGCACCTCTAGATATAGCTCATTTAGGGATCCATTTATCTTCCACCTTCCTTGCAAATACAGTAATAACAATCAGAAAGGAAGCAAACACCACTGCTGCGAACTATCACGGAACAGTAGTTACAAACCACTGACTGACAAACCGGCACAAAGATTTATTTTATGATGAATAACGAGGGGACTGTAAACAGATTTTGCCCAATGTTAACACTGTAAAACACTGTAACACATTGACATCGACTGCTGAATTACTCTGAATAATGAACCGCCATCTATATTACTATGGAACTATTTAAACTGGCAGAACCAGCGCCAGAATATCTTTATTGCTGCCAGATATATTTAACTTAATTTAAATTATGTATTTTAATTCAATTAACTGGTTTTTATATGTTTAAATTTTAATTGTTAAATTTAAAGTTTTTATCTATCAATGTAAATGCATAAAATGTTGTTAGCCGCCCTGAGCCGCCTAGGCGGGGAGGGCAGGATACAAATAAAATCATTATTATTATTATTATTATTATTATTATTATTATTATTATTATTATTATTATTATTATTATTATTATAACATGAGAAGCAACACTGCAAACATGAGAAGCAAACCTGAGTACAATAAACTGGAGTCTGTAGGTGCCATTGACATTGCTTCCAGTGACTTTACTGCTAGAGTCAGATTTATTGTTCCCTAATTCTGCTCACCTATTCATGATGTTATGTTCTACAAACAGGTGTAATACTAGGAAGTTCTTCAGACTGCATAGCACCCTCTAGCAATACCAGATTTTTTTCACTGTTCCGTGAATCTGATATTGAAGAAGCAAATATTTGTAACAGATATATTAAAAGACACCAGAAGATGGCTCACTTTTCAGAGGGGAATGGTATTTCTCAGCCTATTTTCCCACATAGCTGATTCCTTGTGGTGGTGTTAAATGTATGTTAAGTGCCTTCAAGTCACTTCAGACTATGGATTAATGACCTCCAAATGTTCTATTGTTAACAGCTCTGTTCAGGTCTTACAAACTGATGAGTGTGGCTTCCTTGATCGAGTCAATCCATCTTATGTTGGGTCTTCCTCTGAAATTGTTAATGTTTCTTTCTTGATTTTTCACTCCACCTTCATCTAAATCTAATTCAGCTTTCCTTCTGATATGTTCTGCATATAGACTGGACCACTATGGAGATAATATACACCCTTGTCTGATACCTTGGCCAACTAGAAACCATTCTGTTTCTCCATATTCTGTCCTAATAGTAGCCTCTTGTCCAGACTACAGGTTGTGCATCAAAACAATCAGATGCTTGGTGCATCTTTTTTTTTAAACAAACCATAGCTTTCCATAATCCACACAGTCAAAAATGTTGTTTGTGGTGTTACTCATATGAAAATTGGCAGTTTATAATTTGTCATTGTTTCTTTGAGGAAGAAATAAAGTGAAGTAGTTTCTATAAGGACATTAAGTTGCTATACTGGTCCTTAACGTGACAACAGTTAACGTGACAACTGCCTGCTGCTCAGATGAAAGTAGGCTACTCATCTCTGTTGTTCAAGGAACAGTGTGTTCCAGACAGGCCTATTTTTAATTCTCTAACTTGCAGCACTGCTGCAAAGCAGATCTTCAACATAGTTAGATTACCTTTGTGGGCTAAAGTTACAAACCAACAGAGTGCTTGACAAATTTTAAATCACTAGTTATTTAAGCAAAACCTTGAGGCAATTTTGCAGCTTGCTTTAGAAAACTGCTTTGTTGTCTCCAAGTCTTTAAATTCAGTTTCAGATCCTGGAATCAGGTCACTTTTTGGCATAGTGGAATACACTGCTATATTTGAAAGCTCTGCAATTGGACTGCAAGTGTTTTCTCTATACTTGCCCTTGTTTTCATTTTAGTTATACAGTATGTTGATCACAATCTGAGGGCCTGCAAGGAACAATGGGAGAGGAAATCAGTTTGGATACTCCTCAGTCTGCTCTTACCACATTCTATAATCTTTCATGGGCTCAAGGAGAATTTATCCTCTTTTTTTAAAATCAGCTCTGTTTCTTTCATAATCCCATGTCTCCTTGAACATGTTCAGGCATGATCAGAACATTTTTTGTTGTTGTTAACATACACAGTCATTTTTTTCTACTTTTGGGAAAGTCCCCCAAGTATACCAACACCCCTCTATTGTCTGTAGGTGATCTTGGTTTTCCTACTTTTGTTATTGGCATGTTAATCAGTTATTTTACTATTTGATATAGTGAAATATATTTTGTATTTCAAATTAGGATGTACTTAGTTGGCAACTGGGTAGATTACACAAAATTTCCCTTTATATTTTAAGAGTAATTTATAATGAGTACCCCATTTACAATCTATCCTATTGTTTTTGAGTTGTTCTGCAAAGAATTTTAGATTATAGTGTTTTTGCAATATAAAAGAGAAGATATTGAGAGAAGTTTTAATCAATTCTTCCTGTATTTATAAAGGATTAGACCTTACAACTGAAAGTATCCAATCTCTTACTGTAGAATTGCAAAATAACTAATGATATCTCTATAAACTTTTTTCCTCTGGGTAAACTTTGAATTTCCATGGAAAGCTTTTTCCTAGATTACTAGTTCCTCAAAATCAGATCTCAGTGTCCTAGGAGTGCCAACTCCATGTTTGGAATTCATGGAGATTTGGGAATAAAACCTGAGGAACATTGAGTTTGGAGTGGTGACAGATCAATGCCAGGATATAGTTTCATAGAGACTAACCTCTGAAGCTGCCTTTGCTTTAAGAGAGAGTAGTCCGGAGATCAGTTTAATTCTGGGATAACTCCACTCCCCACCTGGTAGTTGTGCAGTAATATAGTCTAGACTAAATGATGTATGTAAAAATTACAGTAGATAAATTAAATATTAAGTTTTATTTTTTTCCTCTATTTTCTACAGTTTTATATTTTACAATGCAATCATAATATATTTTAGCCAATCTTATATATAACACATCCAATCACAGATATATAACAATCCAATCACAGAACGAAAGCCTATGGAGAATGTCTGGGGTACCCACATGGAGGTTAACTTTAAAAATGGGCTTAGAACTGAAACCAATGATAATGTCTATTGGATTGCTTTGTTCCATATCTGGAACAAAGGCGCAAGACTCAAACATTTGAAATAAATTAGATTTGGGGATGATCTGCACACTAATTTTTCTAAAGTTATTGTTAATCTGTTAGCAGCAACCTATACTTAATTAAGTTTAGAAAATGGGTGCCAGTGTTTGAGGGCAAAACCTCCATGACCTGAAAATACGGATGGGCATGAGCAGGCTGATGAACTAAAGTTCATCATGAATTTTGACCTGTTTGGAGTTTGCGAACCAAAGTTTGTGAACGGAAGAACTAGGACAAACTACCATGAATGTTGGTGCAATTAATGGTGCGTCATGATGGTTCATGAAACACAGGAAGCAAAGGTATAGCTCTGTTTTCTGCTCTTCAGGAGAAACTGCTGAGCAGCTAGGAGCTCCCCGCCATTCAGTTGTTTGATTCATAAACACGCCTCCCAATTCAATTCAATTTGAGATTCAGTTCATGGTTCAGTCATGAACTAGGAAGTAGGAACTGAACTGAGCCACCCTTTCCTGGTTTGTGCCCTTCTCTACCTGAAACTTTACCAACATTGCAGCTGGCTTTGTTTTTCCTAGCATGCACATAAAATATTTATTTATTCATGTATTTCCATTTATATCCTGCCCTCCCCACTGAAACAGGCTCAAGGCAGCTAACAAGACCAACAAAATATTGGCAAGAAGTGTTAAGTCTTCCCCCATAACTTATGTTGCCAACTTTAGCTTTGGGCAGGGCTTTTTTTTAGAAAAAGCCCAGCAGGAACTCATTTGCATATTAGGCCACACCCCCTGACACCAAGCCAGCCAGAACTGCATTCCTGTGAGTTTCTGCTAACCCCCCACCCCTGGCTTTGGGAATTTCTGCAGATTGTGGTGGAGCCTGGGGATAGAACACAGCATGAATGTAATCTATCCTACAAATCTGCTATTTTCTCCAGGACAATTAATATAGCTGCTGGGAGGCCTCCCACTGGCAGGCATCTTTGCCCACTGCCTTTCCAAATGATGGTAGGAATTTCCTGCCCCCCCTCCAAAAAAAACCAGTTGGTCTGGAAACCATAGAGTTTCTAGAAATTCCTGGAATTATCATTATCATTGCTTTATTACAGTACATAACTAGTACAAAACAGTCCAGACATATTGAAAACCAATATCAAAATATAACCATAACAGTATGAAATTTAGATACCAATATAAAAATGGAACAATAATGAAGCATTTACAAATAATTAAATACAATATCTTAGAATCCATATCACACCTTTATGTACTGTTTACAGATTCTATAGGCTGCTGCTAGATATTTGGCATATGCCAATGTAACCTCTGGGTTAGAATCTGAAAGAAGCATGTTGCTTATTACAGTATTTGAGAAACCTGAAAATATTTTCTGTATAGGTTGTATACTCTAGCACATATTTGGTCATAATACCTACAACTAGGCAGAATATGTGCATTTGTATCAATTTCTTCGGTACCACACTGGCAGACATGCTGAGATGTTGGTGGCTTTCTGTAGCAGCTCACTACCATCTCCAAGGGAAAGATATTACAGTGGACCATAGAAAAGGCCCTTCAATGAGAAGGAATGTCTAAATTTGACAAAGATGAGGCTGGGGAGACAATATATTTTGTTTGAGTTGAGGCTAAAAACTTTGAGACCCTGGCAATGTCATTGTGCCTCTCTACATCTAATTTTCTCTGCTTTAATCTAATTACTTTCTGGTTTACTTGGAAGTGCTGTAGTGGTGCAGCTGACATCTTGGTCACCTAAGCCCCCCTCCCAACCCTCTTGTCAACTGCCATGAATGACTGGGCAACCCTTGGGACAAATTTCTGTCATTTGGAGATCAGTAATTCTGGGAGGTCTCCAGACCTCACTTGGAGGTTGGCAACTGCTGTCATGGACTGCATTTTAAAAGCTCATAAGTGTTGTAAAATCAGGTAATGGACTGTGAAGGGCTAATGTCTCATACAGCCAGAGAGCCTTGAATGATAGGCTGTTCAAAGGATTAGCATCAGTTTGATAGAAAGACTTGATTAGAAATTGATTAGCATCAGTTGAGTAGAAAGACTTGGAAACTGACTGCTGAAGAGAGCTCAGTTTTAACTGACTGAGATCAGGAACAATTTAGCCCTAACTGTAGAAATTTTAACTCTGACTGAGAAGAATTTAGCTCTGACTGAAAACAGTTTCATACTGATTGAGGACTGGGAAGGTTGGCAAGGAAGGGTGGGTGGATGAGTAAAGACCCCCATTCAGGCCAGGAAAAGGAATGCATCTTCTAGTTAGAGAGGAGATTCCCTACCCAGTTGATAGGGAGGTAGCGCTAAAGAGTGGAGTGAACCCTGGTGTGCTCAGAGAAGGAATTTGGGTGCTTCGTAGTGTATTCCTACTTTCTGAGGATGAGGTCATCATATCTACCCATGCCAATAAAGCAACTAAGAAACTGGTTAATGCTGTTTAGCGCCATGGGAAGGACCTCCTCAATGGGTAGGAAGAAAGGGTACACTTTACTGGGGCGTGGAGGTCCAGAGGAGCTCAGTGGTGGCCCAGGCTTCAGTTCCCATTACCATGAGAAAAAAAATGAAAATATACTGTAGATCATACTGAGGATATTGTAGAAATGTATTTCCTTGTCTGTTATTGAGATTCTTGTGAAATTTGCTGAAGCCAATCAGAAGCAGTGTTAGAGCAGCAATCTCAAGGAAAATTCTGAACTGCCCAGCCTAAAGCCTTCTCTATAATAGAGAGTGTGACTATGCTGTTAAAGACAGGCCGTGTGAATGAAACGGAGAGGTTCAGGCTGCCTGACCTCCCACTATGGCATTAGATCTACTGGCAGCCCTCTTTGCCATCCACAACTTGGAACCATAAAAATAAATCTTTAAAGTTCATTTAAATTTATTGCCACGTTGGTCCATCAGAATAAAAAGATCAAGACAGGATCATTTCTTTTTCATGATCAAAGCATTTACAAAACAGTTAACAAACTTGTAGAACTCTTGGACTTGGTGTTACTAACCCCACCTGACTCCAACACCACTGTCCTTCATCCCATACATTCAATCTCATGAGCTATTTAAAAAGTTGGTACTGGGTCTGAAAAAAACTAATTCTTGGGCCCTGACAACGGAGTGCCCCTTCCCAATAAATCAAACCTCCCAGCCAATTATGTCATTAGATGCCTCAGAGCGCCAATGATGTCATTAGATGTTTCAGCATTAGATGCCTCAGTGTGCTTGCCAATTATCTTTGCTTATCTGTAGCAACCCTTGCTGCTAGACCTTAGTTATGTCCTACCCAGCCCATAATACCTGGCTGAATATATCCTTTCTCCCCCACAGGAATAATGCTGAGAAGGTAAGAAAAAGCCCTATTTTGGCCTTTTTTATTAGAATTCTCCCAAAGTTCCTGCTAGGCCCCAAATTCCTGTGAATTTACATTGTTGACTTAAGAAGGGCAAGAGGGTCAGCTCACAGCTAACACCTGCATGGTGTAAGAAATGTTAGAAATTCTACAACTTCCTCCCATTCCTCTTTCAAGAGTGGGCTGAAGACAGCAGCCTCCCTCAGCCTGGTAAAATCCTTCTTTATATGACTAGCTTGAATTCTGAATCAAATTTTACATGTACCTAATAAAAGCCATTTTATAACTGGACATCTGGATATATTCACGCACATAGTTATATGTGTTGTTGCAGGAAGTGTGCAATTAATTAATGGAAATAAAAACTATCATTTCCAAGCAAAACTGATTTAAAGCATAAAAATTGTATAAATAAATTATGTACTAACAAGCAATCTGTTTTATGTTCACTTATTCCTCAACAAATCTAAACACAAGAAAAATGACCTGCTCAAAAATTTTTGAATGCCCTGGCAAAACAGAGGAAGTCCAGGCAGGAATTTTTTATATGGGGTCAAAAGTTGGATTTTCCATCATAGCTCCCCATTTACTATTTCTTCAAAAGGCATCTGAGTTACAGCAGGTTAATAAAGTGGCAGGGAATAAAACACTGTATTTTAGCAGCCTCTGTAAGGACCCTGACTCTGGGATTTTGACACACCAAGGTTTCAGTACATGGTATTAAAATTATCATCTCCTTGAAAGAGGACACTGCATCATAAATTTTGGATATCCTCTAAGAAAATGACAACATTTTGCTTAGATAGATACAAAATTCATTAACTGACAGTGAAGTCTGATTAGGTTAACAGAGAACTCAATAGATTATATCTTGCTATAGTATTGGGGGAGGGGGGACTTTATTTAAATTTTGGCTTTCTGTTGGAATTTACCAAAACTTTAATACATCAGGGGTCCCCAAGGTGGTGCTCTGACTCCTTCCTTGAAACCCATTAGATATTTTTTTGGAAAGTGGGTAGAGCCAGAATAGGGCTTTGCCCAGCAGGGATTCTGACTGGCCACTGGAGGAATTGTTTGGGCAAATAAAAATAATGTTGTTTCCATGATTGCTGCCACCACAGTTAGGATTTTATTCTGTCTTACTCTTCTTTTTCAGTGTATTTTTAAAATTACCCCCACTTTCCCCTACACCTCACCTTCTGCAGCAGCCATTTTGTGATTGCACCCACCACCCTGTGTCTGAATTCTGAAGGTATCCATGGAGTAAAAAATGTTAGGGATCCCTACCTTATAGCATCAGTAAAGTCCTTTCAGCCCAAGATTCAATCCGTGTTGGTCTCTTATGGTTCAGTCAGATAATGAGGAAAGATACAAGAACAGTGCAGCATATATTTAAATATAAGATATTTATGCCTAGCACATTGTCTGTTAGTAAAGCAAGTGTCCTTGTGTGGATGCACTAAGTACAAAACAAGAACTAGGGAAGACTAGGAAACTAGAGAAGGAAGAAAATTAGAGAGGTTGAAGAAAGGGTGGAGGGAAGGAGAAGGAACAAGCTCAATGGGGTGTTAACAATGGAAAGAAGAGAGGTAAGTAGGTGAGTTGTGACCGGTAAGAAGGGAACCCCAATTTCACCAACTAACATAAAGATTGTGTATTAAAGGAAATTGGACTAGAGACTGTGAACCATGAAGTAGATATGTGAGCTTTAAAAAGATTCCCCCCATATCTCTAGCAGATTGGATTAAGGGACCCAGTTCTGTGGACCACTGACAAGGTGTCTGCAGCTGTATTATTTGTCTTCATTGTTCCCTAATGAGGAAAAAATCCCGTGCTTTCACCAGGGCAAAAAAAGCCAATAACCAAACATATAAAAGTAACAACTGGCCAAAAGACTCAAAATGCTATGAGTTTGCTATATCCCCCAAAAGGAATGCTGTTTTTTGGGGGGTCCATTACATTTTTTAAAAGTGCTTGCAGCAGAAATTTACCATAAGAAGCAAGGGAGATGAAAGTAGAAATCAAAATATTTATTGATTTTTATTATTTTATTAATGTGATTCTATCCCACCCATCCCGCTGAAGCAGGTTCAAGATGGGTTACAGCATAAAATCATACAATATAATATAATGCACAATATAATAGAATCTTTAAAAATCTAACATTACATCCAATTAAAATATGCTAGGAAAATGCTAAAGAAACAATATATATAGCTAAAAAATCAGAAGATCTAAATACTTGGGATATCCTTTAGCCATAAAACTGAAGCCATGGTGGCAATTTCCAGCATCCTGATTTGTTGCATCACTGGGACTGTACTGCACCAAGTATTGGCTGACACGCTGTCTGTCACCACTTCCCATGACTATTGGATAGCCTCTCTGTCACTAGCCTACTGCAACTTTCCCCACATTCTTGCAGGATTGGCTCGCAATCTGTCTCTGCCATGCCATTGGCTGATTCTGCTCTCCCCCACCCACCACCAGCCCTGTAAAGCAAAAAACCGAGCAGAAGGCCACTGACCTCTGAGGGAGACAGAGATATAGAGTGTTGTTGCAACTCTGAGGCTGTTAGTATTCACATAAGTCTCTTATAAAATGGTAGATAAAACTCACATTTCACAGCAGATGTGTGTGAGTTGAATCTCCAAGCACCCTGGCAACCAAATGGGTGATGTCCGTTTATAACTGAAATTAGGAGTCTCTTGCTCACAGTTTTTTCTGTCTTTCAGTCTTTTTATTTATTTATTTCTGTCTACTTGTCTATTTCATCTCTTCAACTGACAAGGAATGTTCATTCACAGCAGGGAGGGGCCACTTCAGAGGCAGTTAAAGGGAGGCTTGCAATGGCTTTCTTCACAGCGTCAGCTGCTTGACGCTACCAGCCATTTCCTCACAGGAAACCACTGTTACCATCCTCCAGGTGCTTGGTTCCCCCCCACACACTGAAGAAAGACAGTCCTTTTCCCATGTAGAGGCTGCCAGGTTGCCAACTCCAGGTTAGGAAATTCCAGATGGCAGAGATCACCTCCGCTTGAGGTGTGTGTGTGGGGGGGAGGGAGAATTAATTCCTACATTTGATTGGGTGGGACACTCACCCAGGGGCCTTTAGTGGTACCTTTCCATGTTGATGGGAAATTCCTAAGACATCAATACAGGCTTCTGAGAAAGGCATTTTCTCCTGGGAACCACTGCTGCCAATCTCCAGGTGAGGGCTGGAGATCTCTCAGAATTACAACTGCTATCTAGATGGCAGAGATCAGCTCCCCTTGAGATATGGGCAGGGGGAGTGAATGCTTTCACTTGGGTGGGTGGGAAGACAGCAAGGCTGAGGGGGGCACTCACTCAGAGGCCTTTGGTGGTACCTTCCCAGGTTGGTGGGAAATTCCTGGAGATTCTGTGGTGGAGTTTGAGGAGGGCATACAAGTTAGGACATCGGAGCAGGGTCTGGCAGACACAAGTTCTTGCTGTGGAAACTGACTTGCTGTGGAAACAGACCAGACTTTCAGCCTGATCAGTGTTGAAAATGTAGCAGATAAAGGGTTGGCTCCACCAGGTTAGCTACCCTATGCCTGACTGCTTGCTACTGTTCAGCAGCAGCCACCCTATGACAGCTACTGTGGCATAGGAGTTAGAACTTCAGAGTAGGATCTGCCAGACCCAGGTTCTTGCTATGGAAGCTGACTGGGTGATTTTGGACCAGTCATGGACTTCCAGCCTCACAGGGTTGTTGTTCAGATCACATGGGGGGAGAAGAGAATGATATAAACTGGTTTGGTTCCCCCCCCCCCCCCACTGTGAAGAAAGACTGCCATTTTCCCATGGAGAGGCTGCAGGAAAGGGGAAGGCGATGGGAACCTGAGGTCAGAGGGACAGATAAAGGGAAAAGTTGCCAACTCCAGGTTAGGAAATTCCTGGATATTTAAGGGATGGGACCTGGGCAGGATGGGGTTTGAGGAGGGATAGGACCTCAGACAGGTACAATGCCATTTCCTCCAGGGGAACCACAGGAGAACACTCAGATTTACAATTGCTCTCTAGATAACAGAGATCAGCTCCCCTTGAGGTGTGTGTGTGGGGTGGAATCAATGCCTTCGAGAGCCAGTTTGGTGTAGTGGTTAAGGGTGCGGACTCTTATATGGGAGAACCGGGTTTGATTCCCCACACCTCCACTTGCAACTGCTGGAATGGCCTTGGGTTAGCCATAGCTCTGGCAGAAGTTGTCCTTGAAAGGGCAGCTGCTGTGAGAGCCCTCTCCAGCCCCACCCACCTCACAGGGTGTCTGTTGTGGGGGAAGGAGATAAAGGAGACTGTAAGCCGCTCTGAGTCTCTGATTCAGAGAGAAGGATGGGGTATAAATCTGCAATTCTTCTTCTTCTTCACTTGGATGGGTGGGAAGACAGTAAGGGTGGTGGGCACTCACCCAGAGCCTCCTTCTAGAGCGCGTTGTATTTTTCTTCACAACAGGCCATGCTCATAGTATATAATAAAAGCTCTGTCACTCAACACAATTTTTTTTGAAAGTGTAGCATATAACATGTACCGGTATATGCTGAAACTTACTACACAAGGAATAGCCTAGCCAAATTCCTCCTCTTTTCCTCAGAAGGCTATTCTTCACCACTGTCAGCAAATAAAGCATTTTTCTCTACACTGATACTATGCTGCTACTAAATTACTAACGACAGCCAAACCTGCTAATAAATCAACAATAACAACAAAAAAAACCCAGGCATGGGACATGCAAAGTCTCAAACACCCGAAATAACATGCATAAGAGTACAGAGTGCAGTCCTCAACTGACTTTCATCAGGTAATTTTAAAAAACCATTAAAAACTCCCAAATAATCTCATAGAAATAATTTAAAATAATAAATTAAAACAAGAGCTAAAAGAATTTAAAAGAAAACAGTCTCAATAGTTACAAATTAAAACAGGAGCCCTACAAGCTACATAAACAACTTCTTCTTCTTCTTCTTCTTCTTCTTCTTCTTCTTCTTCTTCTTCTTCTTCTTCTTCTTCTTCTTCTTCTTCTTCTTCATCATCATCATCATCGTCATCATCATCCAATCAAAAAAACAAGCTAATAAGTTTAAAAAAAATTGGCAGCACCCTGCATAGGTGAGGGTTGGCCACCCAACTGCCAAAACTTCTTCATCTGTTTACAAGACAGAGTGTCAGTCACCCCATTGTTGACCCCAGGCACATGCCTCACCCTGAACAATATGTTGGCCTGCAGACAGGACATCATAAAAGCCCACACCAGGCTCATGACCTTAGGAGACCCAGAGATAAGGGAGTTAATTGCCTGCACCACTGCCATGTTGCCACATCAAAAGTGCACTGTCCTGTTTGCCAGCTCAGTGAGCCAGAGCCAGATATAACTAGCATATCCACCCTCCAAAAGGACATTCCATTGAACTTCCATAAGAACTGCTCCCATACCTCCAAGTCTGCTTGCATGCCTCTTAAAACAAGATTATGAGCACAGGGGGAGTGAGAGCAAGGAAGAGGAAGCACACGTGCACCTGGTTTTTGGAGAAAATTGGCCATAGCTTTATTGAGTACAACAACAGAAGCATTGGCTTAACCTGGGGATGGACCCCTGCATCTGGTGACCCATCTGTTCCCCAATGTACACTGACTTCCCCAGTGCACATGATGTGGGAAAACTGTGAAATGGCAACCCCTGGCATCCATCTGGGTGCTGGCTGCTGAGTGGTTCCCTTGCCACCAGGTGGAAAGAGCCCTCAGCCAGGCCCTGAGCTGGTTACAGCACTATTTGGTTCCACCAAAGCTCCTTAAGGGAGTCTCCAGCCCAGAGACACATGTGTGTAGGCGAGCCTTCCTCTGAAAAGGATCCATCCCAATGCTAATCCTCCCAACCAGCCATGATAGATTGCTGTTACTGTTAAAATTTATAAAACACCATCCCCTGAAGGGCTCAGGGTAGTGTACAACATAGTCAACATACAAGGTTAAAATGTACAATAAATAATTACAGATAAATTCTACAAACAATGATCAATGTCATACATTGCATTTAGCTCCCTCCCTAAGGCAGATCAGGGACCAGTCACGGTAAGGTCAAGATAAAAAGCCATGGTGGGTTTTTACTGTCCTCAACTGCAGGCCTGACAAAATATCTCTGAAGCAAAACAGTAGCAAAAGAAGTAACAAAGCAGACCAATATATAACCTGCAACAAGAGGATGCAAAAAGAGGTTGGGTGGGAGAGCCCAAGTGGACAAAGGGTCTCTTCCCAGCAGTTGCCTACAGCTATATAGAGTCAGGCCAACTCCAGTGCAAGGAAGGCCAGCCCCAAGACTGCCCCAGGATCCTGCCCCTGACCTGGCTAGCCCCCATGTGACAATTGGCCAGTCTTGGGCCTGTTGCATGGCAAGATTCCCCTCTCTCCACAGTGCACAACCTACCCCAGCTGCCAACTGCACTCCCTTCCAGCTCACCCACACCACCTCCAGGCCACACAACACTCGAATCAGGGCTGTTGCTTCTTTCATTCTGATGATGCGGTTTATAATAGGTGGCTCCATGTTCTTTTTTCAGTGAAATGCTATACCAAAAGGGTATGTTTCAATGAAATGCAGTACCTTCATGGATTAAATTCTGATCAGGAACTTTTAACCTCTGCCTAGGTGAAGATTCTCCTAGAGTCTCAGCATCAGTGTGCTGTTTTCCACAATTGTTTTGCACTATTTTGAAACAATTTCCTCTGATTATCTGCATGAGTACTTTGTCAAATCTACTGCTACTCATCAAGAAAAACTTATAAAAGTGGGAAACTGGGGGTCACAATGAAGTCCATTTGCTTGATCAGGTGTATTTACTTCAAAAGCAGAATAGAACTTATCTAAAAACATGTGCATTTCTCCTTTAATATAAGATGCTGACAATTGGATCAATGTTTCTTCTGAGGTACATTAATAGAAAAACATAATTCAGCCCTCTTTGTTCCACAACTGCACTTTTCCTTGCAAAAAAAAAATTATTCTATGATTTTTGATGCACAACATTCATATCTTGTTATCTATTTTTGTTATCAGAAGTACCATTACTTCGATATTGCATATTTGCATTTACACCTTCAGAATAGGATGTTACCACTGAAAGCTATTACAGGAGCTGTGAACTGAACCCCAGAAGGCATCAACCATGTTTCTGAAAAATTTATAGTGAACATTTTCACACTTGACGGTGCATTAATATTGAAAAAGTAGATGTTTGGAGAAAATATATACTTAGGCATAAAAATAACCTTGTAATACGGCTTGGATTGCATCATCTGTTTTGGGCAACTATGAATAAAAATAGAAAGTACTGTAGTTGATGGAACAGTTAAAAGGTGGGGAGGATAAAATGCATTATATTATCACATAAATTTGGACTGTCCTGACAAGGTGAAGAGAGCTACACATCCCTTGGCAAACTGACGTAAAGCTAATCCCCTTGAATTTGGACTGTGAAACCAAATAGTAAGTCAGTATGGTTGAACAAGGGCCAGTGAGGCACATTCTGTAACATTAATTGCAGAATTCATATTTAAGGAAAACATAAGTCATGCTGAAGGGGTTGCAGCGAGCACAGAATTGTAAAGCAGTTATTTGACACAGGATGTTCTAAAAGAGAGTTTTGTGTTGTAGTTCTTCTCTCTGTACAATACATTACCTCAACTTTTGCCTCAAATGATTTCATCCCAAGACACCATGAGACATTTTTTCATTTAACATGATTACAGTGGAATTCTGGGGATTAAAAAAGGAGAAAAAGAGAGAAATCTGTTGATGTTAGATTAAAGTCTAAAATTAAATTGTCTATAGAGAAGAACTAATTAGTTCCACATAAACAGGTTTAATACCAGACACATGAACCATCCAGGAAACAGCCATGATCCATTGGGAGCCCACAATACAAATTTAATGAGAACTAATGAAAGAGTGCATGAGGATGCTTAATGAGTATTTCCATGGATTTGTCACCATATTGCTACTTAGACATCTCTTAAATGACAGATGTAGTGCTTCATTTCAGTCTGGATAATTATTATCTATAGTACTTCCTCAGATATATCCAGACAATGTCACATAATATAAGCTATAACATTCTAATTTTCAGGTTCTTATTTTCACGTTCTTATTTATTACACAGACCTTGAACTCTGTGGCTTGCTTTTTAAGCCACCATAGGATGTATTTCCAGCTGAAATTGCATGCCCAGAGACTTCTATGTTTCTATGAATATTCAGATAGCTCTGGATTTTGGTGAGTGAATTCATTTTGCATACATAACCATGGTTTGCCTCTGCAGGGGTTTGCTGTATATTTCTGGCCCTGAGTTTCTGAACTGTTCATTTTCATGCTGAATCATATGTATAATTTAAATCAATTTTCATGTACTCAATCTTCTTTGTTATTTATAATTAAGTGATGGACTCCACAAGTGAAGAATGCTCTTCTAGTTCTTATTATATGTTCTTTCCCCATGCTAGATACATGAGCAGGGTTTTTTTTGTAGCAGGAACCCCTTTGCATATTAGGACACAAACTCCTGAAGTAGCCAGTCCTACTGGAACTTCCATTAGGTCCTGTACTAAGACCCCTGTAAATTCTTGGAGGATTGGCTACATCAAGGGGGTGTGCAAAGGAGTTCATGCCACAAAAAGCCTTGTACATGAGAGTCTTTAGAAGGCCATTCTAGAAACCCTGCCTCAGGTGAGCATGGTTTACCATGGTCAATGAGAAGGGACACCAGACCACAAAAAAGAAATCCAGGTGGGATTTAAATCTGCAAAAATACACTTTTACACACTGGAGGTGCTGCTTTTACACATTGGAGCTGCATGGGATATCTGTCTTAGCAGGTCACTTTGCAAAATGGGTGACACATTTATTGAAGCCAAACCATCCCCCAGACTGGAAAAAAATATGCATCACATATCCATTTTAGTGTAGTTCATTTTAATTTAAATGGGTGCACATGCTATGAGAGGTGATTTTATACAACACCACACATAAAGTTCTCTTTCTGTGCTATATACAGATATACCAAATTTCAAGAAGAAAATATGCCTTGAGAATTTCCTTGAAGCCGAAATGAAATCTTTGTCAAAGGCTCTTTCTGCATTTCTTTTTACTGTTCATCTCTCGCTGCATTTCCACACTCACCTCACTTTCCAGTCAGATTTCAGTTTTCCTTCCACATCTTTCTTCAAGCATCCTGCAGTCACATTGCTGTTTATTTGTAGTTTCCAAGAGTGATTTTTTCAGAGAAGTATTTCCCCCTCCTTCTTTTAGTTCACTTCCAAGCCTTTAAAAGCAGACATGTTTCCTTGGACTTTTCCTCCCCCCTCCCTTGGCAGGCTAGTTGGTCACTTATTGGTCAGCTTTGAACTAGGCATGTCTTTTGAAATAGGAGATTAGGAAAGTAATTGCCAGGCCCGGAGCTACAGTGGGGACTGGGGGGCAGGCCCATCCTTTCAAACCCCCTTTCCAATCTGTTCCCTTTGCTCACTGCAACTCTGAACAAGTAGTAGTATTGCTGCTGGTCTTTTTGCTTTTTTCTCTCTCCTTCCCTAACACAGTGTTCAGAGTAAGGGGGTGCAGAGTCAAACGGTCTCTGTTTCTCTGAGAGAGGGGAACATAAGAAAGGGGTGGGGGAGCAGAGCTGCTGTAACTGCCTAGGCAGAGGGGGGTTAGCTTGTGGAACTTAAAACAGGTTACAGTGCTGAGAGCCCAGGGCCACCAAACAACAAATCCTGCTACGGCCCTGGTAATTGCCTTTGTCTGACTTGTTTGCAGGAATGGTCAGTTAGCTCAGTTCCATTGACTGCCAAGTTTTTAGTCTGATTTCTCTTTTGGGCAATTTTGTATTTGGGGAAAAAAGGTTTCCTTTTAAATTGACCCTTGCCACAAACATTTTAAACATGAGGAGAATGCTATGGAACCTACTTTGGGGGAGCAGCAGCCTGTTTTTTTAAAAAAGTCTGGTCCATCTCAGCATCTCATCTTCCCTTTTTGTCATTTCATTTCTAAATAACAATGGTAGGGGGACTCAGGCTGCAAAGTATTGACATCTCCACCTCCCCCCTCATGAATTGCCTGCCAGTGATTTCTTTCTCCCTCCATTGCCATCCCAGATTAGCATTAAAATCCTTGACTACTGTGATAAGGGTGTGTGTGGGGGGGAGAACACTAATAGCGACCCCACAGTAAATTCAGCTGGAAGAATCTTCTATTTCAAAAGACATGCCAAGTGTGAAACTATACACCACAATTCTCAATAGCAATCGGGGAAAGAGAAGAGATGCAGAATGCAGGCACAGCATTCAAAGTAAACCCCAACCGACTTGACTTCACTGAAAATCAAAAGTAAGCTGTGTATACAGAAAGCGCCAAAGTTTGCATGAAGTTGACTACTTTCAGGTATTCTGCAAAATGTCATTTCTAATGATACAAGGTACTTTAAAAAATAAAAGGTTATGTCCCACAATCAATCAGCACAAAGACTGCCAATAATTTCTGCCCCCTCCCACCAGTCCCATCCAACCCTGAGAAAGTTGTTTTTCAAGGTTGAGAGACTAGTTGAGAAAATACCCATGTAGATGAGGAGGCTGCAGTGGGAACAGGGGCAAAATTACTCCTCTATTTCCTCAAATCTACCATAGAAGGGCAGTTTTATCTCCTTCCCCCTGCCCATTGTCCCCAAAATCAATTTTATCCAGGACTTAATGGACTGTTGAGGAACGCAGAAAAGATCCATGACCATCAGTGGCATCTGCTGATGGATTGCAGAATCCATCAATTGTAAATATGGAAAGTGAACCATACAACAGTCTCAAAATATGAGGCTGTTTAATCTGAATGTTGTGAGAGATGTGTTCAATTCAAAGATTATCTGTGTCAAATAGCCACAGGGTAAAACAGCATCTGGGTTATCTAAGAAAGTTGCAGGTTGCTGTCATAGAGCTGAAATGGGGAAAAAAATACACAAGCACCTCTTGCAAAAAGTGGGCTACTACATTTAAACCCCTAATCCTGAGTCCAGCTGGTATTAAAAAATAGGTGGTTTAACATGATATGCTTGGCATACTTATTTCTAACTGATAGTTTTAGCATCAGTATAAGTTTTCATGGTCAATAAAAGGTAGTGGATGACCTTTACAGAATTATGATGACCATTTGAAAGAGAACAGGGCTCACATTCATTTAATAGTTGTGAATGATACGGCTGTTTGCTGTTTCATATATTCTTCTAAAGCAAGGAAAGCTGTACCTTTCAAACTTCCCTTTACTGCACATCTACAAAAGTTTGGGGCCCTAGATTTACCTGATGGCCCTTGTTGCCCTCTGTGGAGTGGCACAGTGAGCCAGGGTTGGTGCCATTCCTTCCTCAGTGTGACATCTTTTCTCCAGGAGCCTGCATGGTTTTTGCAGACCCTTGGAGTACTGTCTTGCTCCTCACCTACCTTTACATCGGAGAAACAAAGTCATGGGATCATTGTGAGTGGGAACTTCTCAGGATTCTAAATAAGCAGAGCTGACTTCTTATATGAAAAGCTGTAGTATGTAGCCCAGCTCTAAGAAAGCTATGTAGTGCTATTTTCTTCAAAGATCCATTCCATTTGTTTCAATGATTTTATATTATATATGTTTAAGGTTTTGGGGAAATATATGACCCATATTTTGAACATCAAAACATAGTGGCAGCATTCAACTTTTGAAAAAAAAACTGTGGAACATGTAAAGTTGTGGAACATGTGGCTTGATATTTTGAGTAAATCAGATGTAATATGTCCATAAGCACTCTCTGTGGGTAATACTGACAGTTGGACAACAAATTACAGAGAGACTTGGAAAGGATAATGCATATCAAGCAGCAGCAGGAGAATAGATCACTTCATCCACTTGTCATGCTCCATTTTGATCATGCTTTGGGCAGAATAGAAAATAAAAGTGCATGTCTGATGGGCAGCATAAGTGCTTAAATAAATACAGACAACTGAATGGGAGAGCTGTATCTGATCTCATGCCTAGAAAAATTACTAATTCCATGGCTGTATGAGTCCTCAAATTTTATAGGTGAGCATCAACACTAGCCCCAAATTAATTTGAAATGTTTCAGAATTCAGAAGCAGGGTGATCTGTAAGTTTAAATCCACAAAACTAAATAGGGAGGTTTGTTGCTGATATACAGGTCTGTGTGTGTGCATATGCTTATGTCTGATCAGAGCTCCTGAGATGTACACAAACACAGGAGAACTATTTATTGAAGTCCTCCTTCTGCATAAGCTTGTTTTTAAAAATGATCAAGGGAATCCTTTAAAATGACACGAGAGAAATAGAAAGCCTTCTTGTTTACTCATAGCAGGCAAAAAAGAGAACTGCTGTGCAAAACAGTAATGACACAATTATTTCCTTTTCCCTCAGAAATGAAGAGCTGTATACACAAAACCAAAGATCAACTGCACTATACTCTTCAATATTAGACAGAAGAAAATAGTACCATTTAGCTTATTTTGCAGGAACTAGAAATCCTTAGGTTTCATTTGAGGTTTTCTATGTCAATGTATACAGGTTTCCTGTTCACATATAAATACACACACACATTTTTATAGCCATAGTCAGGGGTCATTTTGTAGAAAAATAAGTGGTGAAGCTCATCCAGGGATTGCTATTCAGCTGCACCTACTATTCAATGGGCAAGGTGGGAAGGAGGAGGGGGAACCCTCAGAAAGGTTCAGGAGCTGTGCTCCTGTGAGCTCCTGCTGAATTCAAGGCCTGGCCATAGTTATCTTAGAGCTGTAATGAACATGGGAAAAAAATTCACCTCAGAGAGAGCTAGAGAAAGAGGTAAAGATAAAGAGAAAATGCATAATTGGACATTTAATTAAGAACCTGATTTGAATGTAGGTTCTACTCTGTGGTCTCACATTCACTTATGTGATGAGGAAATGGCTAGATTAAGAAAGACATAATTAAATGATATGAGAAAACATTTGCTTAGTGGTTATTTAATTTCAGAGTAATAGTAAGTTCTTATTGATTATCACCCTCCATTTCAAGTACATTTAATAGGCTTTTTCTTGGCATCTGAGTACAGAGGTAGCAGAAAAGGAAGCAAGCAAAAATGAGTTACATATCTTCAGATGCAGTAAACAGAGATTCACTGCTTACTCCTTGCTTCAAATAATTAATGAACAAGTTTAAAAAGCACTGGACCCAGTACTGAGCCCCACTACTTACTAACCTCCAATGTAAAAACTGCCCATTTGTACTCACTCTCTGTTTCCTGTTAATTAATCAGTTTTCAATGCACAAGAGGACTTGTTTCTATCCCACGTGGATTTTAGTGGGAGTTAGGTAAATAGGAGGAATTTTAGTGGGAGCTAAATTTTAGTGTGGACTTTGTCAGCAGATGCTAGCAGGGCCTCCTTTGGCCAAATAGCGCTGTGTGGGAGAGACCATGCTAGGGTTGGGGATCCTAGTCATAATAGGGCAGGGATGACAGTGGGTATAGGTTATGAAGACAAGGAAGGAATCGGAGATATGGAAATGTTCGGACCCCCTCCAACCTATGTCCCATCCCGAGGAATGTTGATTATGGGACTAGGACAAATTACCCATCTTCTTCACTGGTGTTGATTAATGCCAGGTTCATTAATAATAAGACTGCTATCCTGCAGGATTTCATTGAGGAGCAGCAAGTGGACCTGGCATGTATGATGGAGACCTGGGAAGGCAAAACTGTCACCTTGAACCAGCTTACCCCACCTGGGTTTGCTGTCCTCCACCAGTCTTGGACAAATGGATGGGTGGGAAGTTGCTGTGCTCATCTGAGACTCTTTTTCTTTCAGGGCACTCCCTGACCAGAACATCGCTTGTATAGAGTGCACTGGCCTGGTGTGGGAAGCTGAGGAGAGTGTGGCGATCTGGGTGGTATACCGACCGCCTACCACACCGCCAGAGAGCTTACGTGCCCTGCTGGATGTGGCATCCACCTGGGCATTGGACTTCCTCAGACTTTTCATTCTGGGGGGTTTCAATGTCCATGTTGATGACATGGCGTCCTTGCAGGCTCAGAACCTAGTGTTGTTCATGGAGACACTGGGACTCAGCCAAATTGTACCAGCTCCCACACACTGGACTGGGCACATGCTGGATCTGATCTTCAGGGCAGGGATATTGGTGGATCTGGTAGCAGCAAATGCTGTTCCATGGTCAGACCACTATGCCTTGAAAGTCCAGCTGGACCTGCAACTCCAGCCCTGCTTAGGCGGCAAGTGGATTTATGCTCGCCCGTGGAGCCAAATGGACCCAGAGCGGTTTCAGGAGGCGTGTGATCTGATGCCCCCTGGTGGGTCATTAGATGAGCTTGCGAAGGACTGGTATTTCCGGCTCTCCACTGCCACCAATGACATCGCCCCCTGGCGCCCTCTTCACTGTTGTACCAAGGCAGTGCCCTGGTTCTCCTTGGATCTGCTAAGGATGAAATGACAGCTTAGACAGAGAGAGTGTGGCAGCATGCTCATGATGAAGAGTCCAGAACCTCTTATAGAACGCTTATGAAAGTCTATGAAAAGGCTGTGAAGTCCGCTAAGAAAAATTTCTACATGGCCTCCATAGAGTCTGCGAAGTTGTGCCCAGCTCAATTATTTAGAGTGATACAGTCTTTGACAACTTTGCCATCGAGCAATCAAAAAGCTAGGGAATCGGATATTGGTTCTGAGGCCCTTGCAACATATTTCACAGATAAAATCTTGACTCTGCACCAGGACCTCCCAGCCACGGTTGATACAGTACATGAACTGGAAGCCCCTTGGCCATCACATGGTCCAATACTGGACCACTTCAGTCGACTCACATTGGAGGATGTAGACAGGATCCTGGCTGCAGTGAAGCCTACTACCTGCCCCCTGGACCCCTGCCTATCCTGGCTTGTGAAGACCTGCCAGGGTGATATTGTTAACCTGTCCCTGACAAGCAGGACATTCCCAGAGAAATTAAAGGAGGTGGAAATCCGGTCACTTTTGAAGAAACTCTCGGTGAACCCTGCAGTTCTAGCTAACCACTGCCCAGTTTCGAACTTATAATTCCTGGGAAAGGTAGTTGAGAAAGCAGTGGCGGAGCAGCTACAGGTTTTCCTGGATGAAACATCTGCCCTGGACCCATTCCAAACCGGTTTCCACCTGGGTCATGGGACAGAGACAGTACTTGTCACCCTCACAGACAATGTAAGAAGACATCTGGACCAAGGCGGGTCGGTGCTGCTGATTTTTCTCGATCTGTCAGCAGCGTTTGACACAGTCGACTATGATCTATTGACCCACCACCTCACCATCTCCGGAATACGTGGGGGAGCCTTGCAATGGTTTTCCTCCTTCTTCCAAGGACAAGAACAAAGGGTGATGCTGGGCGAGCAGACCTCCCTGTGACACCCACTTATATGAGCTATTCTCTCTCCCATATTATTTAACATCTATATACGCCCCCTTGCCCAGATTGCCCGAGGCTTTGGACCGGGTTGTCACCAGTCCGCTGATGACACCCAGCTCTATCTGTTGATGGATGGCAGATCGTCTTCTGTCCCTGAACATCTATCTGAGGCATTAGAGGCCGTAGTGGGATGGTTACAGCAGAGCCAACTGCAGTTAAATCCAACTAAGATTGGAGGTCCTGTGCCTGAGTCAAGGGGGGGGGGGGGATTGTGCACCCGCCTCCCAACCTTGGCGGCGCTGTTTTAGTGCTAATCCAACAGGTGAAGAGTCTAGGAGTGATCCCGGATGCCTCACTTTCTATGGAGGTCCAGGTCACAGTGGCTGCTGGGTCTGCCTTCTTCCATCTATGGCAGATCAGGCAGCTAGCACCATATCTTACCCCCCAAGACCTGGCCACAATGACCAATGTAATGGTCACTTCCAGACTAGATTACTGTAACTTGCTCTACGCTGGTTTGCCCTTGAAACTGATCCAGAAACTGCAGTGAGTGCAGAATGCAGCAGCTCGCCTGCTGACTGCATCACCTGTATGAGTGAGCATAAGGCCGGTGCTCCGCAGCCTGCACTGGCTGCCTATAAAGTACCAGATTCATTCCAAGCTGTTAGTTTTGACTTTTAAAGCCTTACACAGTCTGGGACCAACATACCTGTGGGAACTTCTCTTCCCATATATGCCCCGGAGGTCACTTCGTTCAGCCTCCCAAGATAGGCTGACTGTTCCCGGCCCAAGAGATGCCCGTCTTGCCTCTACCAGGGTCAGGTCATTCTCGGTCCTGGCTCCAACCTGATGGAATCAGCTCCACAAGGAGATCCAAGCCCTACCTGGCTTGTTAGCCTTTTGTAGGGCCTGTAAAACGGAGCTGTTCCACCAGGTTTTTGGGTTAGGCGGCAGGCATCTATTCATTAGATCAGTTGGCCTGACAGAATATAGATGCTGAAACAAAGCACTAAAAGATAGAAAGATATCCACCTCTTGCAAACTATTCTCTGTATCGTCTTTTCAGTTTCATTTATGCCATAGACCAGTTTTCTAAAGTTACTGAAAGTTACCTCTTTAGCTGGATTGGTAATCATTCCTGCAAGTTCATCCTGTTCTGTCATACTTTGCAAGTTTATCTTCTGATCATCTATGAAAATTTAGGTCTGATATGCAACCCAACTTTCTCAGCATGTTTCTTTTTAATGAGGCAAGCCCTTTCAGCCAACAGGTACAGATGTAAAAAAAGGTAGATTGTAGTGCATGGATTAGGCCTGATTTCTGCATTTCATCTTTTACTCCTTCAGCCATTTGTTTATCTATATATATAAAGACGAATCTCCTGACCTACAAATCAAGCCCCAGCCAAAACCCTTGGACCCAGAAACTTGAAATTTGGAGAGAACATTCCTTTCATGATGTAGACAGCAACTAAAAAAGGATTTTAAGAAATTCACCCCCTAAGGGGGTAAAAAGGAGTAAAATCTGTTTCCCCATAAGAATACAGTGTAGCTTGGAGGCTGCTGCCTCTTCCTATGCTCACAGAGACAGTTAGAGCAAAAGGTTATTTGCATTAACCACCTGATTGGACATCACCCCCAACATTCTAAAGCTCACTAGGCTTGCCAATCTTCCTGTGGAGCCTGTCTGAGTTACAGTTACAGGAAACTGCTGACAACATTCCATACCTCATCCTCCCCACCCCCAAAACAGTTGGAACACAGAGGTCATTTGCATATGCAACCTAATGGGTCCTCACCCGCAACATTCTAAACAGTATGCATTTTCTACTGGGAGTCAATGAATGTGCCCTGAAGTAAAATGCATCTCCTTGTCTTACTCTAAAAATGCACTAGGGATTTTACATAAAAGCCAGTATGGAAACTAAGCTTTCAAATGACCAGGGGGAAACGGTGCACAACCTTTCAAGGGCTTGCTTGGAAGTGAACCTCTCACATGAACATGTCACAGTGTCCACCATAGCACCACTTCCTCAGGCCAACTTCCTCACACACCTCCGACAGCCATCACCTCTTGCTGCCCTCAAGAAAACTCCTGGCAGATGTTGTGTAAGATACACCAATGCTACAAGGAGGAAGCAACTTAGAGATGCAGCAAAGAAATTCACAAATAGTAGTTACATACCATAGCGAAGCACGGTTATCAAGCTAGTTTATTTAATATATTTATTATTCCCAATTTTAAAAATCCCCAAACATCAATTTCATGAACACACAACATATACATACTCCCTAGCAGGCAACAACCTTTTATGGAGGCTCATTTTAAATAGTGTTTGAAAGTGATCTGTTTGGATCTCAGTCCCTACTTTCAGAAATTACTGTTGCCATGATTGCTGTTTTCACTGTATTCCATTCTATTGGTATTCTGGCATTCCACCAGAAAAGAAGTTTGGCTGGAGACCTACAACTGCTGAACCCTACGTGACTGAATTTCATTGAAATAGTAAGGCAAGAAGTAAAAGACACTCATAAAAGCGGGATCAGTGTTAATCCACTGAGATAGAAAAACTGACAGTGAAATGAGGTGAAAAAAGGGGAACATTGACTTACATTAATTTCCAACAAGAAGGCAGAATAGGGGTGTCAAACTCATTTGTTATAAGGGCCGGATTTGACATAAATGAGACCTTGTTGGGCCAAACTATGTCTGGCCGGGCAATGTTTGCATCCATTTAAGATTAGGTGGCAAAGATATAAACTTTCTAAAGCAGAGGTGGCCAATGGTAGCTCTCCAGATGTTTTTTTGCCACAACTCCCATCAGCCCCAGCCATTGGCCATGCTGGCTGGGGCTGATAGAAGTTGTAGGCAAAAAACATCTGGAGAGCTACCGTTGGTCACCCCTGTTCTAAAGGACACAGACAAACACAATAAAAGTTTTTTTAAAAAAAAACCTAAAAATAAAACATGCTTAAAACATTAGCACTCATTGGTCTTAAAGGCTCTTTCTTTATATCTCTCCCATGGGATCCAGGGAACTGGGCAAAGGAAGCTCTGGTTCTTTCCTTCTTTACCCTGGGGACCAGGGTGGGCAGGAGCCTCAGACAATAGATGGAAGAGAGGTTTAGCTCAATAGCTTTGATGTGCAATTGAGAAAGCCTGGCAAAGCGAGCTATTCCTTCCCCCTTACTCCTCAAGGGAGAAGCCTCAGCCAATGGAGAACATAAAGACTTTGCTCTGTAGCTCCTGTGCAATTGAGCAAGCCTTGCAAAGTAAGCTGTTCTGCAGAAGGAAGCAAGAGGGAGAAGGAAGCAGATGACAGCCAGTTGCTCAGGGGCCTGATAGGAGCCCTCCAAGGGTCTGATTCGGCCCCCAGGCCACATATTTGACACCCCTGGAATAGAGAATAACATAGAAAACTGAGGAGCAAATAAACCACACATGTAAAAGTTTAACCAAAACAGTACTTCAGTCCTGCCCAGATTGTGTATGTAAGATAATCAGTGATGATAAGAGAATCTGGCAAGTGTTCAGAGATGGTCATACTTTTAGAACACAGTTCAGTTATTCCAGAAAGAGTCAGAAAAGCTTACCCAAGGAATATGAGAATTTGTGCCTTAACACCATTGTAGGACAACACATGATTTATATGATAATCTAATAACTTTACTATAGATGCTGTGAGTTCAGTTGGATTGGGGTGGCCACAGGAGCTGAATGGACAGAGGGATACTTCCTTCTTAAAGTAATACATTTGGACTTTGACAAATGAAAATATTTTCTTGGTTTAATCTGTCATTTTCTTTTCTAGTAATGCCATTAACATTGCCTGTTGGCTTTTGTTTTGTGGACAGAAATCTGATACCATCTGGCCTGAAACTACCTGCTATGAAACTGCTATCCACAAAATTGTCATTTTGTGTTTATAGGTTCTAGGGCAGAGTAACAGCTCTCATGCTTCAGGTCATCAAATGAGTCCAGCCTAGGTGAAATAAGGGCAAAAACAAACAACAACAACAACAAAAAGCAAAAGTGCTCCTTGTGAGAATGACATTTCATATCTCACCACAAGACTTCGGTTTTCCTTGCAACAATTTGTTGCTTCTTGCTCTTTGAAACAGAAGCACACTGAACTAGATGGTTTGATCTGGTGTAGCTGCAGCACCTCAACTCTTGGCTGTTCATTTGGGATTTTGTAAATGTTTTAGTGTGTGCTATTAATCTTGAAGACTCTGTGCCTTATTATTATTCCTACAATTCAAAATTTACATTTTTTAAAACCTGCCTTCTGGAACAATGAACAGAGTTAAATAAAGAATGTAATATATTTATATGTCTCCTAATCAAGTTAAAATATTATCTCCATCTGTTCTTTCCTGTGAAAGTTTCCAATCAAAGGGCTTGTATTTTCTGACAAGCAATATTTTTCCCTGTTTAAAATTTAAATGAAGACTTCAGATGTTCTCCAGAGTATGAAACAGACACAGTTTTTGAGAAACAGGATATAGGTTTTAATCATTCCATTTATAATCTCCATGGCCTTGATAGTTAGACTGTTTTTATTGTTTTTCAGTTAAATGCTAGACATTATACAGAGAAAATATTTATTCATTTTCAACATGATTATGCTGAACTCCAAAATGCCCCCAAACCTGCCAGAAAGGGCTGTTATGAACCCAGATCTTTATATCAGCTCAAACCCCACCTTTCCCAAGGGATGCACATGTAGTGCATTGCATAAACAGGAAAAAAACACGCTGTTTTCTAACAGACAGCTGAGCTTACAGCAGGAGGGGTATGCTGCTCTACAAAAGGGATGGACATGATAGCAATCACCTCTTGTCTAGCTATGAAACTAGGGCAGCATGACTGAATGTGAGACAGACAAGAATGCCTTTAGCCAATGAAAAAACAAAACAGATGCCCATGATGTCCTTTTTCTTGATGATACCATTCTGTGATAGTGACAAATTGTTCTGCCCTATTCCCTTTCCAGGTGTAAATGACTGCTGCTTTGCAGCTACTAGATAACAGCATTCTGCAGGCATTGTAAATGTAGTATTATTATTTAAAAAAAAAAATAAAAGAAAATACAGTATTATCCAGCTTCAATGAACTCAAATCTATCAAACATGAATGAATTGCAAACATATTTGTATCTGGTACAATTGACCATTTTAGAGCACAATCCTGGAAGGGAAGAAGAAAGCACACAGGGAGCCAACTGACCACTATGCTGGGTTATCTCTGAGAAGGATGGGGATGGGCATAAACTAAACCACAGAGCAAAATTCATCACAAATTTTGCCCTCTTCATGGTTTTCAAATAGTTCATGATGGGAATACTATTACAAACTTCCACAAGCTTTTAAAGCAGTCCATGGTGGTTTGTGGATAGAGCAGAAAGGAGTTTAAAAGGACTCTGAATCCCTTTAAACCCCTCATTTCTGTTCCTCACGAAAGCAGCATAAGCATCTGAGTGATGGGGACGTAGAGTTGTGCAAAAAAAAAAAAAGATTGGAAACAATCAGATTCAGAAATATACAGGGCCAAAATAGTCAGAATACCATATATTTCTGAATACCAGTACTCGGAATAGCCGTATATATAGGAGATATACAGCTATTTCCGAATATACAGCCCAATTATACCCTATGGGCCATTGAAATCAATGGCAAAATAGGGTATATTGGAAGCCACCTGGAGGGAAGGGGGTTTGAGGGAGAGCCCCAAAATTTGCCAGGGACCTGCAGGGGACTCTTCCCTACAACCCCCCCAAGTCCTAAAAAGATTGGGCAAGGGGGTCCCATTCCAGGGGCACCCAAAGAGGGTGACCCTATCCCACCATTATACCCTATGGACCATTGAAATCAATGGCAGCATAGGGCATAATTAGAGGCTACTGGGGGACAGGGGGTTTGAGGCAGAGCCCCCAAAACTGCAGGGAACTTGCAGGGGATTCTCCCCTACAAAATCCCCAAGTCCCAAAAAGATTGGGCCAGGAGGTCCCTGTCTTTGGGCTCCCCAAAAGGCCCATTGCCACCAATGCTGGGGAAAGCCCAATTAACCACTTCCTCCACTATAATTGCTGTGGGGAAAGTGGCTCTGGCCAAAGGGGGGTTTGAGGGAGAGGCCCCAAAACTGCAGGACAGCTTCAGGGGACTCCCCTGCATACAACCCCCCCTGCCCCAAAAAGAATGCATCCATCTGTGGGCACCCCAAAAGGAACACTGCTCCCAATGGTGAGAAAAAATCAATTAGAGCCACTTCCCCCACTGTAATTGTCGTGGGAAAAGTGGCTCTGGGGAGCAGGGGGTTTTGAGCAGAGCCCCTCAAACTGCTGTGCAGCTTCAGGGCATGGTCCCACACAAAACTCACAAGGCCAAAAAAAAAAATTGGACCAGGGGGTCCAATTCCTGGGGCACCCAAAGCCAAACCTAACTTCACACCAGAGAATCTCTATAGGACCCAAATGCACTACATCCCTCTATCTACTCTATGAACCCTGCTAGCCTGGAACCAATATAAACCCAGTTGCCAATGTCACTGCTACACAAAACACAATCTGCTCAAGGTCTGCTCTGCAGACCTGGCTGCTGCAAACCCAGATGCCAGCTCTCCAGCCCGGGGAGAGCTGACCAAGCACAACAAGCATGCTGGTTCTGGGTCTCTCACCCAGATGCCAGCTTCCCTGCCACAGAACACACAATCTACAGATGCCAGCTCCCCAGCCCTGCCCCAAACAACACACTCTCAAACAAGAGAAGCAGTGGACCACACCTAGCTCCACATCATTCTGTATCTGACACAAAGCAACAAGGATTTAGATTTACCTTGAGTGATGAATGGTTGGCTGGTCCATGCTCTTTTGCATTACCCAGGGTGCACCACGAGGAGGCGAGCCAGAGTTTCACCCCAAATGAGGAAGATCACTGGAAGGGCCTCAGATTATGTGAGAAGAAGGGAACCATTCCTTCTCTCTCAGCTCAGCAGCAACACACCACCTATCACTGTCCCATTAGAGGGACCTTAGCATTGGTATGGCTGCTGGCTGCCTGTCATTATCACTGGCACCTCCCTCTTTCTTCCTCCTGCCCTGAAAAAAAAAACTGGGTTATCCTGGCTGGGCCTGTGGGTGCTGTTGGTTACAGTTGGGGGCTGCAATGGCCCTTTCAGTATTATTAGGCATGTGTGGATGGGGACTGGGGAAATTTGGATTGCTTTGCAGATTTTAAATCAGCATGCACTTTTGGTTTGGGGATGGATGAGGGGTGCGGGGGTGCACTGCCAATCAATTTGTGAGTGGATTTTTGGGCTGTGTTTGGACTCTAGTCTATGTTTAGTGGGAGAGCATTTTACAACCACCTTCCAAGCGCTGGCCAAGAGAGGATGCAGGAACAAGTAGGTGCTCACTTCATTCACTCTCAGACTCAACGTTCGGGGAGCTGAACAGAGGCAAGTTGACCTTCAGGAGGACCAACTGCTCAACTGTCCAGGATTGCAGGCAATTGTGATGTGGGCAGACAGTGTCACCCATATGCAAAAAGACGTGCTCGCTCTGCACGCTCGTCAGTAAGCATGAGAGGAACGCCTTGGCCACGGAGGAGAGAACTGGCCAGACCCCCTCCTTCGTGACCCAGTAGTCCAAAGGTTTCCTGCGACTCGTTGGGCTCCAAAAGATACTCCCTCACCATTGCAACACCCGTCTCCGGTCTTAGGGACCTACTGCTCACAGAGGGGCCAACGAGCCGCCCGATGAGTGTCATCTTGGCACTCTTCTTGGCATGAATCTGGTGGGAAACACTGCCTAGCCGGGGAGGTTGGGAATGAACAGCAGTGGAAGTGGCAAATGATCTACAGGCACTGGGCCCAACCTTATTCTGCAGCGCTCAACCTTCTGGGAGAGCTTAAAGGCGATCGTGCCCTTAAGGCGCGGGTCTAACATGCTTGCCATCATGTAGACCTTATCCTCGGTGAAAGTCTGAAAGTGGGCCTCAAGCCCTTCCTGCAGCCTAACAACCAGGGCACGCACCACTGGAAGAATGTCTGCATCGCCTTGAACTGGCCCTTCTGGGGCCAGGTCCTCATGGGTCATGTGGACCATGGGGACGACTGGTGCGATGCTCGCCATGTCAGATGAGAGCATTTCTGTGTGGGTCTTGAAGGGCCCAAGAACCTCCACAGTCTGAGAAATGACCACCCAATCCTCTTGGGTGAGACGGTTCTCATCCTTAAAGACCCTTGTCTCAGAGACAAAGGAATCCAGGGCTGCTCTCTGTTCTACCATGCGCTCTAGCATGGCACAGGTGGAGTTCCAGCGTGTGCTGACATCACCGATCAGGCGGTGCCCTGGCAAGCCTGTCAGTGTCTGTTTCTCATGCAGTAGATACGAGTCCGTATTGCTGCGTGAGAAGTGACCCATGATGTGCCGACACTTCTGGAGCAAACGTCGGTACTCATGGGTCGCACCTAGATACCAACAATCCTGGCTTTTCATCTGGCCCAATGCGTCCTTAACCACGAGGTGGAGAAGGTGGGCCATAGAAGGAAGGCGTTTTAGGCCCTGATGCTGGACAGCCGCCTTGATGTTGGAGCCACTGTCAATCACCACAAAGCCCGTGGCGACATCCCTGCTGCCTACCCAGCCCTCTAACTGCCCTGAGAGGATGGCTCCAAGAGTGTCCTCCGTGTGTGGCGTGTTGACTGCTTTGGCCTGCAGCCTGCTGCTATTGCCACTCCCACCCTGCAGCTCACTGGGTTGCCACCAATGTGCAGTCAGGGAGAAATACCCCTCGAATCCATGTTGGGAACTCCAGTTATCTGAGGTGAAATGAACAGTCCCTCCGACAGCACGGGACAAATGCTCCTTCACCACAGATCTGGTCACCCTGAAAACAGATGGCACAACGGTCCTGCTAATGGTGGTTATAGCAGGAACTTTTTACCAGGGCACCAGGTACTCAAGCAACCCTAGCACCCCAGGATTCTCGACCACTGAAAATGGAAGCCCATGGGCAACCGACCTGGCAAGGTTCCAGGTGATCACCCTCCTGCTGTACCTGATTCCCCCTCTTGGCACACAGGTGCCATCCCCACCAAACATCTCAGGTAGAGATGGTTGGCATCCCTGACCTGTCACAGAACTCTCCTGGAGAGCTCTGGAAGTAGTCGCAATGGGACGGACCTCCTGGCTGGGTGGTGTTGGCCGTTTGGGCACCCCAGCACCAGCATGCTTCTCCAGCACAACTTCCTGCACTGATGGAGGAGAGTGTGGGCCCAGGGGCATGGCAAGAGTTACTTGGCAACTTATGCCACTCCAGCACTGGAACACTCCCTGGAACCAGCAAAAGAAAATATGCCAGCAAAATCCCTGACATAGCCCATAGGTGTCTACTATGTCTGAAAAAGCAACCCACACACAGCTGCCACACTCCAAGTGCCCCATGAACTGTGGTGGATGGCTGTGACACTGAGGTCCTGTCTGGTGTCTATGTGGCTTCACAGCCACATTGCATCCCTGAGGTGGTGACAGGGGTCTACCCCCCCCCCTTGCTATTATCTTCATTCCCCCTAGGTGATTTTATTCAGCAGGCAAACTGGTGCCAGGTTAGTGCCAAAGTTGGCAAAGGGGCTGAGCTGTGGCAGCTGCTAGGGTGTTCAGGGATGGAGATGAGGTAGTTGTGGGGTGGGGCATGGCAGTGGGTCCATGCATGGCATGGGTAGGACCTGCTCACTGATACATTGTTCTCCATGGCCTGTGGGGAATGGTGGGAGACTGTAGGTGTCATGGTACACCCTAGCTTGGTTCTGGATGGTGTGGCTGGTGCTGCCTCTGGTGGGACTGAGTATTTGGGGTCACTGACTGGCCCCTGTGCTCAGCACAGCACCTCCCCTCTACCCTGTTGTCCATGAGAACAGATATCAAGAGATTGATCCAGGGGGTTCATCTCCAGGGGCACCACCTATGATAGGAAAACCTACTCCAGGCAGCAGTCAGATTCTCCTACAGTCAAGTCACTGGGCTGAGGGTGCTAGCTTGCAAGGAACATAGTTGCCCAGCAGAACAAGTGCTACTGTGGCAATGGTAGTGCAATGCACAGGACTTTAGTTCAAATTAGAGAATTTCTCAGATTTAAAATTTTGATGGAGGCTTTCTGTAGGGACTGCAGCACAGAACCAGTGCATTGAACCAACAAATGCCAAGCAGCAGAGATGGGGCATGGACTTTCCACATGCAAAGGAGTTGCATACTGAACCACAGCCCTTCCAAAGAAATACCTGTGGGGAATCCTGTAACATTGCAGTGTAAGAAAAAAAAATTTGGTAACCACTTGGGGTTTAAAAGAAGCTTCTGAGATGTCAAGGCTGCTCAAGGGGAACCTTAATTTACGTGTCAATAACTTGCATAAATATCACCTCTAGCCTTCTTTTAAAAGCAAGTAGCTTAGGAACCTGTCACTGCACTGTACTTATTCTAGTTCTTGGTTCAAGCATGGCATGCACCCAAATAAAGAAGCATTCCTATCTATCATAACCAGGGCTTTTTTTGTAGTAGGAACTCTTTTGCATATTAGGCTACACCCCGCTGATGTAGCCAATCCTCCAAAAGTTTGCAGGGCTCTTCTTACAAGGCCTAGTGTAAGCTCTTGGAGGATTGGTTACATTGAGGTGGGGTAGCAAAATATGCAAAGGAATTCCTGCTACAGAAAAAGCCCTGATCGTAACAACGCTGAGAGACCAATCACCAAAAATACTCAAGACACAGGAACCTCCAGGACCTAACAGAGATATTGAGAGCCAGTTTGGTGTAGTGGATAAGTGCGTGGACTCTTATCTGGGAGAACCAGATTTGATTCCCCACTCCTCCACTTGCACCCGCTGAGATGGCCTTGGGTCAGCCATAGCTTTCATAGAAGCTGTCCTTGAAAGGGCAGCTGCTATAAAAGCACTCTCAGCCACACCTACCTCACAGGGTGTTTGTTGTGGGGGGAGGGGAAGGTAGAGGAAATTGTGATCACTCTGAGACTCTGAAATTCAGAGTATAGGGTGGGATATAAGTCCAAAATCTTCTTCTTCTTCCTATCTCAGTGGACACAATAACTTGCTCAGCTCTTAATTTTTCCCAGAATTTAGACTCTGTTGGTTTTAAAAGTGACTGATCGCTTTTCCCCCCATCATAGGGGGAAAGGGCCCTCTTTGGGTGCCCCTAGAATTGGACCCCTTGGTCCAATAATTTTGAAACTTGGGGGTTCTGTAGGAGAGAGGCACCAGAAGCAGCCCTGCAAATATGGTGTCTCTCACTCAAACCCCCATCCCCTGAGTCACTTTTCCCACTGTAAAAGGGGCTCTCTTTGGTCTGATTCTAGGGGCCACAATTCATTATATTCTGTTCTGCCATTGACTTCAATGGTCCATAAGGTGTAACTGTGGGATGGCAGTTTAGGTGCCCTTAGAATTGGACCCCCTGGCCCAATCTTTTTGAAACTTGGGGTGTTCTGTGGGAGAGAGATTCCTGCAGCTTCCCTGTAAATCTGGAGTCTCTACCTCCAACTGCAATTCCTAATACCCTATTTTGCCATTGTCTTCAATGGCCCATAGGGTATAATGGGGTCATATATTCAAGAATAGCCAAATATCTCCTGACAAGAATAGCCAAATATCTCCTAAATCAGATTTGGTCACTGAATCTGCTTCTAGGAGATATTCAGCCGCCTGAATTCTGCCACCCCAATTCTGCTACCAAAAGCAATCACCCCCCACCCAGCTTGTCTGGGTATTTGGCATGAAAGTGCTTGATCAATTTGGGGGTCTGGAATTGATAACTTCTGAAACACTCATTATAGGACTCTGGAAAGTATTTCCACTTGATGAGATAGTAGAAGGCCCCCTTTTTTCACTTGGAGTTCAGGATTTCTTCCACCTCATGATGTTACTGACCATCCACCATGATAGGAGGGTGCTCAGGGGGATGCGGGTGCCAAACGTCCAGTCCAGGGTCCCGCTTCAGCAAACTGCAATGAAACACAGGATGAATGCCACTTCAGTTCTTGGGTAAGTTTACTTCCACAATCACTTCATTTATCAGCTGTTTCACTTTAAAACATCCAATAAACCTTCCAGTCCAGCTTCCTGGTGGGCTATAGCTCCTTTAAGTTCTTGGTTGATATATAAACTCACTTTTATGTCCCACAAGGGGGTCCATTTCTTATCAGCTTGTGCTTTATAATCCTTTTTCACTCTGTGCAGCTCTTCACCATTGTGATGCCAGACCAGACCATCACTAAAAGACATCCCCACTCTTAGTCACCTCCCCTCCAGGCAAGCCCAGCATGGGTTTCCCTTCATACCCTTATGCTGCTTGAAATGGGACGTGTATAGTGTTATTATAACAGCACTCTGCAAAGGGAGCTCCACCCAATTATCTTGCTGATAGTTCATATAGCACCAGAGGAATTGTTCCAAAACCTGATTAACCCATTCTGATTGACCAGCCATTTCTGGGTAATAACCTGAGCTCAGCCCCTGCTCAGTGTTGGTTTGTTTAAGGAATTTCCTCCAAAACTTGGTGACAAATTGTGGGCCCTAGTCTGAGATCACCTTCTCAGGAAGGAGTGCAGACACACCAGATATTGTAGAAATAGCTTGGTGAAACTCACACTTGGACAGTTTAGCAAACAGTTTGTGCTTGTATAAGGTAGCAAGGACCTCTCTCACCAATTTTATGTGGGAGAGGAGGTCTTGTAAATAAATTAGCACATTATCATGATAAACAACCATGCTCTTGTAAAGGAACTTGTGCAACACTTCATTTATCGGGAATACTCCGGGGGCCCTTGTAGCCCGAAGGTCATCACTAGGTACTTGAACTGCCCCAGTGGGGTGTTGAAGGCCATCTTCCATGCATCCTCCTCTCTGATCCTGACCCAGAAATATGCATCCCAAAGGTCCAACTTAGTAAAAAATATTCCCCTTTGCAACTTTCCTCAATAAGTCTTTGATTAGTGGTATCAGATAAGAGTTAGACATCGATGCCGCATTAAGTCCCCAATAGTCTGTAGACAACTGTAGACTCCCATCTTCCTCTTCTCAAAATAACACTGGGGCTGCATGGGGAGAGTTAGCGGGATATATGAATCCTCTGGCCAAATTCTTGTCTTTCTCAGTTCAGCTTTCTCTGCTGATGTCATTGAATACAATTTAGCTTTTGGCAAAGCCTTTCCTGCGATCAATTCTATGGCTCAGTTAGTAGTCCTTTGGGAGGGTAGCTTATCAGCTTCACTCTCCTCAAACACCACACTTAGGTCTCTGTATTCCTGAGGGATCTCCCTCACCTCCTCCTTGGTTAAACAGATTGCCTCAGGGAGAGAAGGAGACTTTGGGCCCCACCATGAATATATGCTTTTTACAACATTAGTCTGGGAAATACAGTCTTTGCTCACTCCTGGCTAATTAAATCCTGCCCGAGGGAGCTTACATGTCCTCTACGGGACATCATAAATAGATCCCTCCTGGAGAGGCATTTTCCAACGCCCTTAAAAGAGGCTTTGGTCCGCCCCCTCCTAAAAAAAAGTACAGCAGATCTGGCCAAATTGGCAAATTACCGACCGGTCTCTAATTTACCGTTTTTAGGTAAAATTATAGAGAGGGCAGTGGCGTTGCAGTTGCAGGGTTTTCTGGATGACGCTTCCGTCCTAGACCCTTGCCAGTCTGGCTTTCGTCCGGGCCATGGAACGGAGACAGTGCTAGTCGCCTTGACGGATGACCTCCAGCAGCATCTGGATTGGGGCGGTGTGGCGGTGCTGATGTTGTTAGACCTGTCGGCCGCGTTCGACATGGTCGACCATTGGTTACTGACCTGCCACCTCGCCAATGTTGGGGTTAAGGGGTCAGCCTTACAATGGCTCTCCTCCTTCCTCGAGGATCGGGGACAAAGGGTGGCAATCGGGGGCGAGCTGTCCCAGAGGCACACACTAAATTGTGGGGTGCCCCAGGGAGCAGTTCTCTCACCGATGCTATTTAATATCTATATGCGCCCCCTTGCCCAGATCGCCAGGAGGTATGGGCTTGGGTGTCACCAGTATGCGGATGACACCCAGCTCTATCTGTTAATGGACGGCCGACCTGACTGCGTCCCAAAGAACTTAGACCTGGCTCTGCAGGCTGTAGCAACCTGGTTAAGGCTGAGCAGGCTGAAATTGAACCCAGTGAAGACAGAAGTCCTTTGCCTAGGTTGGGGCGCTCTGGGAGGGGAAATACCTCTCCCGGTCTTCGACAGGGCGCCGCTGAAAGCGGAGCCTGGGAGTTCTACTGGAGCCTTCATTATCAATGAAGAAGAAGAAGATATTGGATTTATATCCCGCCCTCCACTCCGAAGAGTCTCAGAGCGGCTCACAATCTCCTTTCCCTTCCTCCCCCACAACAGACACCCTGTGAGGTGGGTGGGGCTGGAGAGGGCTCTCACAGCAGCTGCCCTTTCAAGGACAATGGGCAAGGCAGTTGGCTCCCTTCCTAGAGCGTCGGGATTCACGCAACGGTCACCTCGAGACTGGATTACTGTAATGCCCTCTACATGGGGCTGCCTTTGTGCCGAACCGGGAAGCTGCAGCTGGTGCAGAACATGGCTGCTAGATTACTGTTGGGGCTCTGTGAGGAAAAAGCCCCCTACTTCTCATACATATGGACATCGTGATCACCAGTATGGTTGCCAGGGTGCCTGGAGTTTTGACTCTCACACATCTGCTCTAAGAAGTGGACTTTGCTTACAGTTTCTAAGGCTTATGTGGATACTATAAGCCTCAGCTTTGCAGCAGCATTCTACAAATGAGCTGCCAGCTACTCCTTGTGTGCCCAGTCTTGGCCACTGCAGTGGCAGAAGCCACACCACCATGAACTGTACAGGCAAGCAGTTTCTAGCCTGTTTTCCATGAACCAAGGGCTAACACCACTCGTAGCCATCTTCCTGCCAGACTGGACTTCATTCCTTCATAGTGGAAGGCTCACATACACACCCTGTGTCACCCTTGGCTCGCAAGCAACCCATCTGCCCCATGAATGGATTAACAGCTCAACCAATGTTCCTGATTGCCGGGCAATACCCTAAACAATAACTCTTGCCCAGAAGATGATGAGAAAAGAGGAAGAACATCTCCTGTCATAACCAGGTCTTTTGTCTACACCGGGGATACCTAGGTCAATATTTGATTCCCTATTGTCACCTTCCCAGATAAGCCCACTTAATCCCAAGTACCTAGCCATTTCCATACTGACACCCTTGGAGCCGCCTCAGGCCCTGTCGCAACCTGGAAGTTTCCAGGTTCACAGGACTAAGGTGAAGTTCATTGGTTAAAGCTGACACCCAATTGGATGTCACCAAAGGACTCACCATTGGCTCTGCTAATGTCCAGCCTTCATGGTCATCACAGAGCCTCCCATTCCTCCTCCCCGTTGCCTCCCATCCCCTAAGGGCTCAGGTGAGGCCTTATAACCTCTGACCCAACTCCACTCATGTGTGCTTCTATCAGCAACCCATATTCCGCTGCATAGATCCATCCCCAATTCTGGCCACAGTTTTGGGTCCATTTCCCCTGTCCTCTGATGTCACCATTGGAACCTTCCTCGAAGACTACGATGGTAAATATTACCCTGTCTGTTTACCCTTATATGTTCCCCTATCAATCTATCTGTGTTTCTTAGGCCTGTGTGAATGTGTGATTGTATTGTATTTTTATCTTGTGTGGAAGAACTATTATTCTAAATAAATTACAATTGGTTTTTATTAAATTAGAGTCCTTTATTTGAGCAATTACCCTCTGGATGGTTGAGCCTGGTATATATTGGTAAAAAGATTCCTAGTGAGCCAGGTGCCCACCTAACTAATTCCCCAACCTCGTTTTGAGGGCATTTCAGCTTACAGCTCCCAAAGTGGGAGCACATACAGCCAGGGCTGCGTGAACTGCACTGGCTGCCAGTTATATACCGGATTCGTTACAAAGTGCTGGTTATTACCTTTAAAGCCCTATATGGCCGAGGACCTGCCTACCTTAGGGACCGTCTTTCCCCATACGAACCCCAGAGAGCGCTGAGGTCAGCTGTGAAGAACTTGCTGACTATCCCCGGGCCGAGAGAGGTAAAGCTTCAGAGCACCCGTGATCGGGCTTTCTCTGTTATGGCTCCATGCCTATGGAACCAGCTTCCAGAGGATCTGCGGGCCCTGCGGGAATTTGAACAGTTCCGCAGAGCCTGCAAGACCACCCTGTTCCGATTGGCCTTCACCGATTAAGGGAAACTGCTAGTGAAACCTATACAATAGCATCAGTATATTAATTTTATAGATTTTATTGATTTTAGAGTTTTAGTAGAATTTTAATTAATGTGTTAATTAGTTATGCTCAAATACTTTGTAAAACTAATGTATTGATTATGTTGTTAGCCGCCCTGAGCCTGCTTCGGCGGGGAGGGCAGGATACAAATAAAAATTGATTGATTGACTCCAATGCACATAGGATCATGGTCTTTCAGCCAGTGCCCCCCCCCCCAACACCACTGGGAAACTCATGGAGGGGGATACTATGAAAGTGCAATATTCCCATTGTCTCCCCCATCACCATCAGGATGGGCTCAGTCTCTAAAGTGCCCAGCTCTCCTCGAATTGTGGAACAATCCATCTGCTTGAAGTAAATGGGTTTGGGGAGATCCACTGTTCCTACTCCCAACCCCATGACTATGGTGGGAGTGATGAGGTCTCTAGTGCACCCTGAATCTAATAGGGCCTGCACTCATATGTAAGTGTTTAACTTGGGGTTCACTAGCACAATCGGGACATAAAACAACGTTCCCCGTGTTCTCACCCTGCTTGGTGCTTCAGGTTTCCAAACATGCTGCTTGGCGCCATTCACAGCAGGTTGCACGTTTCTCAGAAGCTGGAGATTTCTGCTGTCACCGTTGGATAATGTTTTCTCACTCTCCCCATCTTCTGGTAGGGATCGAGCCATTGCTGCACCATCCTTTGCTTTTCATGGGGCTCCCTCTGGACTTCCTCTGGTTATCTTCTTTGGGGCTTCTGTTGCTTTGGGTGGGGAGATTCAGGTTCCAGATGGGCAGTTGGTGGCAAAGTGGTGCTCCCACTCACAATTCAGGCACATTCACTGCTTCAGCTGACAGTACTTCTCAGCTGCCAAAAGACCTTTCTTTGAGGGGGGCTTGTCTCCTCCCCACAGCTTTATTTTCCACCATGGCCATGGCCCGGATGCTGCTGCTGTTTCATGAACTTCATCATCTGCTCTCAGTTCTCTGCTTGTGGTCTTCTGCCTCAGTCACCTGTGGGCCAGCTACACTGAGGAGCCCCCACTCAGCTGAGGGTTGGCATCCCCAGCACCTGTCACCCTGATCCCAGTGACTCTGAGTGCTGTCATACTCCCCAGTTTCCCAAACAGCCACCAAAAGTCACATCTTCCACTGTCTGGGAGTCGTCCCTGGCCATTCTGCAGCATCCCCACTTTGCAGGGGCCTCAGGCTCTGCTCCACAACAAACTTGGCAGGTAGCAGGGTTCCCCACATGGCACCTTTTACCTTCCTCTCATGTTAGGAGCTGTGGCTTGGGGTTCTTTGGCTTTTTCTCACTCAAAGGCTTGGTCTGTGTGGTACTGACAGCCCTGTCTCCCTCTTCACCAGATCCACTCATGGTTCTGGGTAGATGGAAGGATTCAGGCCATTTGCAGCTGTAAAGTGATTCTGGCAAAATGTAAGGTTTTGCCCAAGTTCAATCATGAGGTCCCTTAGGTTGGTTCAAAAGAAGCTTTTAATGCTGAGGCTTGCAGTACACACTAATGACATGCATTGCATGATCAGGTCTTGCCAGACTGAATTGAACTGGTTGATCCTTGGCACTTACAGGTTACAGCATAATGGCTCCCCTTTTCCCCATGCCCACTAAAAGTCTTTTGAATTAAACAAAAAGTTCTTCCCTAGGCCTCAGTGTTGCTCCCAGTCAAGGTTACATTCCACACACTTCAGTTCAGTTGGTGCCTATCAGCGTTACCTGGGGAGACTAGTTTATCTCCCCATACTCTTCTTCCACCAGCTGGCCTGGAACATCCCACAGGCTACAAAAATGGCTACAAAAATCAATGGGGTTAGTATTTGTGGATACACTATCAGTATGGAAGAAGAAGAAGAAGAAGAAGAAGAAGAAGAAGAAGAAGAAGAAGAAGAAGAAGAAGAAGAAGAAGAAGAAGAAGAAGAAGAAGAAGAAGATGATGATGATGATGATGATGATGATGATGATGATATTGGATTTATATCCCGCCCTCCACTTCGAAGAGTCTCAGAGCGGTTCACAATCTCCTTTACCTTCCTCCCCCACACCCTGTGAGGTGGGTGGGGCTGGAGAGGGCTCTCACAGCAGCTGCCCTTTCAAGGACACCCTCTGCCAGAGCTATGGCTGACCCAAGGCCGTGCTAGCAGGTGCAAGTGGAGGAGTGGGGAATCAAACCCAGTTCTCCCAGATAAAAGTCTGCACACTTAACCACTACACCAAACTGGCTCTCCAAGTTAGTACTTCATATAAATGCAATGGCAATAATATGATAATAATGAAACATTGACAAAGGATATAATACCAGTGAAAACAACAGTCATAACTGTCAGGGACTTGTCAGGGACTTAAGAGCATGAATACGGTGAAAAGGGGGAGGGAACCCAGTTGCATCCAGGAGATCACTGGGAAAATTAGCTTAAGAAAACAGAGAGAGAGAGCGCGCAGCAAGGAAAAAAGCTCTTCCTTGAATAAAACTGTGTTAGTCTTAAAGATACTATTTGTATTTCTTCTGTGTTATATGAGGGAACTGGGCAAAGCAGCCTCTTGCTTTTTCCCTCGTCTCTCCTCTCTCTTCCCCAGTGGAGGAGGAGGGAGGAGGAATGTCAGCCCATGTAGGAACTTGGCTTTGTAGCTCTGCTGTTTGATTGAGAGAGCCTGGCACTGCTAGAGCTGTGCCAGGCTCTATCAATCACACAGCAAAGCTACAGAGCCAAGTTCCTCCATTGCTGAGGCTCCTCCTCCTTCCTCCTCTCTTGAGGAAGAGGAAGAGGGGAAGAGCAAGAAGCTGCTCTGATCAGCTGCCTCAATTTCAGGGTGATGAAGGAAGCAGGAGAGAGGGAGAAGGAAGCAGATGACTGGCAGTTCCTTATGGGCCAGACAAAAGCCCATGGACCCCACTTTTGACACCCCAACTTAGGGTATCATTCTTGCTGGGGGAAAGGAACAGGAAGACTTAGGGCAATTTGGTCCCGCACTGGTTGTCAGCCAGTCATCTTTCAAGCAACTTCCTGCAGTCCTCCTGAGAGGTTAGCCTGTTGTGGGATGGGTGGGGCACACAGACCGAAGCCTTGAATTCATCAGGAGCTCACAGGAGCACAGCTCCTGAATCTTTCTGAGGGTTCCCCCTCCTCCCCACCTACTTACCTTGTCCATTGAATAGTAGGTGCAGCTGCATAATAATCCCTGGATGAGTGCTACCACCTATTTTTCTACAAAATGACCCCTGCACAGACCTAAGAGCTGCAGGCTTCTTTCTGGTTTGCAGCTCAGATTGAAAGAAGCAGGCTGAAGAGGTGGTTGGCATTCAGCAGCTCGCTCACTCTTTCTCAGCAAAGACCCACCCTCACACCTTATGCTTGTGGGGTTTATTTTCTATGTGACTACTCATACTTTGCTAAGGCTGCAATGGGTCTCTGCTTAACAGGGCTGGGAAGGAATTTCATCTTGTGCTAATTGGCTGATAAGCTCTGGAATCTTTGCTTTCCCTACAGGAAAATATATATATTTATGGTGTACGCTTGTTTATACTGTTAAAAAGAGCATAACCATCATGACTGGCAACTGATGTTTAGGCATTGGCTGGGGAATATAGTGCAGGTTGTGCAGGGAATATAGTGCAGGTTGGCTCCCTGCATGACCAAAAGGGTGGCCTTAGGGGGCTCTGAGAGGTGCACAACAGCCAACCTTGGGCCTGACACATTGATCACACCCCCAGGAGGATGGTGATGGGCAAGAATAGTGGTCTCCACAGCTTCCAGCCCTAATGCCTAATGCCCTAGGTTAACCCAACAGGTAGACTGGGGAAGATGCTGACAGCAGTTGGGCTGGAGATTGCACCCACTGTCCCTAGCCTATAGTGCTCCAAGACCTGAGGAACAAATGAAGTCAGGACTTTTTTTTTTAGAACAGGAACACACAGGAACTCAGTTCCAGCTGGCTTGGTGTCAGGAGGTATGGCCTAATATGCAAATTAGTTCCTGCTGGGCTTTTTCTACAAAAAGCCCTATGCAACAGAATGGTCACATCAGGGGGTGTGGCCTAATATGCAAATGACCCCTGCTGGGCTTTTTCTACAAACAAAGCCCTGAATAAAGTAATCAATAAAGTTGTGGCCAATACTTCCCAGCACATGTGTCTGTGTTGTCCTTCTTTTCCCGCTGCCCAAGGTTCCCATTCCCGGTATAAAGGATACTTTATGGGATGAGTGTTTCTGCACATCTGCACTGATATAGTGCTTTAAAGTGGCAAATTTCCAGCTCTATATGTGAAATGAAAACATTAAAACTGACTAATACAGCAGGCTGCCTCTTCCTAGAAAGGCAATCTACTGTTATTGTTTGTTATGTAATACAGAATACCAAAATCAATAGGGGCTATAAGTTTGCACATGGAAAACAGCATTATTTTCTTTATCACTTCCAGCTGGAAGAAATCACTTCAGCATAACTTTTTATCAAGCTTTAGTATTTTGCCCACTTTCTTCTTCCTGGACTCTCTACCATCTAATAATATTAACAATTCAATTATTTACACTAAGGTAAAGATTTCTCTTAAAGATTTCAGATTCCCCATTTCTTCTACCCTCTTTCCCCACCTTTATCTGTAAAGCTGCCATGAAAGCTGATACAACTAGCCAAGACTTTCTCATTCAACATATAATTTCATTCATGCAGCTAGCCAATGAGTCTATGTGGAAGGAGGGGCTTGCTGTCAAAGAGACTGCACAAGGGAACAGTTAATACAGCAAAGGCAGATGTACACCACACACACACACATTCACTCACTCTTTCAAACACACACAGTTATTCTTTTCAATGCATCTGTGCTTTCAGATCTGAATGCATTCTCTCTCTTTCTCTCTGTCATATTCCTACTTTTAAAAGTAAGCAATCTGGAACAAGCAAATCTTGGAGAGTAAAACCAGAGCTGGGGAAGTTATTCTTCATCCAGAAAACCTACAATGGATTGGACAACTAACATCACTTGGTATGTTCATCGAATAGAAGAAGTTGAACCGCTAAGGAGATATTTAAACAACACTGAGGACTACTTAGCCTTTTTATATGGACCCAAGCGGAGCCATCTCTTTCTGCCTATGACTTGGGTATATGCTTTGATCTTCATAGTTGGAGTGTCTGGCAACCTCTTAGTATGCCTGGTGATTCTCAAGCACAGGAACATGAAAACTCCCACTAACTACTATCTCTTCAGCCTGGCTGTTTCAGACCTGCTGGTGCTATCCATTGGGATGCCTTTGGAAGTCTATGAAATGTGGAGCAACTACCCCTTCTTGTTTGGGCTGGTAGGGTGCTATTTTAAGACTGCTCTTTTTGAGACTGTTTGTTTTGCCTCCATTCTGAGTGTCACCACTGTCAGTGCAGAAAGATATGTGGCCATTCTTCACCCCTTCCAAGCAAAGATGAAAAGCACAAGGCGACGTGCTCTGCGAATCATCATTGCCCTATGGATCCTGTCTGTCCTCTTCTCTCTTCCCAACACCAGCATCCATGGCATCATGGTGCAGTATTTCCCAAACCACACAGAGGTTCCTGGCTCTGCTACATGTGCTGTGGTCAAGCCCATGTGGATCTATAACTGTATCATCCAAGTGACCTCTTTCCTTTTTTATGTCCTGCCAATGAGTGTCATCAGTGTGTTATACTGCCTCATGGGACTGAAAGTAAGTTTTGACTCCATTATGTTTTGTCTCTGGGTAACTTGTTTCAAATATCCATTTCATATTTTATGCATTTATCCCATGTGTTGCTTTTTATTAATGTTTTCTAGTTCACCATTTCTGTCAAGACACAATGGGGGAGGGGAGTTCAAATTGCATGTGGAAGTAATGTTTCAGATCTTTTCCCCATAACAGTGCATAGTTATAGACACCCATTTTGCCTGTCTTTTATTTTACTCTGTTATTTATCTTATTTGTTTTCAGTTGCATCTTATGCTAGTATCTCATATTTTATTCCCTTTTTTCATATTTCAAAAAAGAACCATGAGTAGAGTCTTTGAAATCAATATGTTCAAGCTGTTTTACCAGTCTTACAATGTGATCTTCAACATGTTCAGAAATGAATTCAGTGGGATTTGTCTCCATATAAAGATACTTAGGGAAATGAATGTGAAGTTGACTGAATACTCCCTTTCTAGAGGCTGCAGGAAGTCATGTTCTGTGCCTTTAAATGAAATCAGAGTAGAACTGCTTCATACAAGCATGCCAGAATTGTAGAATAAAACTACTTTCTCAGGCACATTTGTTAGATCGGAAGTAAAGACAGCATCTCAAAATTAAAATACAACTAACTGTGGGCAATACAGGAATCTGAGCTCAGATGTTCAGACAAACATTAATGTATCTTTCTTTATGGTCTGATTATTACCACAAAATGATTCCCTCTTCCTCCATATTGATAGGGAGTATGGTTTCAAAGGAATGCTGCTGAAATTGATTAATTAAAACTAACTGTGAGGCTGACATGGTGGTTTACAGTTGCATCAGACTCTTTTTCAGAGAGTAATGTATTTAAAATTATATTACTTTTTGAGTTTAAAAGAAACACACTTCTTACCTAATTCACATAAATAGAAGCTTTACTGTCAGAAGACCATTTTACCCATCATTTTAGCCTTTTATATATATTTTTCTGTAGTATGACAGCCATTCTGTCATGATACATTCACTGGATTTCATTCATAGGAGGCATTGGCAATTTATAATTGACCTACAAATTTCCTTTGAAGTGATTCAAGATAGGCTGTCATGATGGTTCTATTTTTAAAAAGTGAGCACTTAGGTAGTTACCCCCAGGGCTTTTTTGAGCAGGAATGCAGTTCCAACTGGCTTGGCATCGGGGGTGTGGCCTGATATGCAAATGAGTTCTTGCTGGGGGGTTTTCTACAAAAAAACCCTGGTTACCCCTTTTCTGAATAGAACTTCCATATTATTAGCATTTTCCCAATCCACTGCCACATTCATTCTGTTCAAGATATAGTTGTTGTGAGCTGCTCTGTGTCTTAGTTGCCTAGGTACCCTTTATGAGGCCAGAAATATGGGATATAAATTTTGTTTTAAAAAATAAATAAATGTGCAACTTTAATCTGAAAGTGAATATCATGCTTCAACTGCACACAAAAATAATCACAGCAAACACAGAACTTATAAGCCAGACATACACAAGATATTGTCAATTACCCATAGATTAAGTCATTCTTTTCTACTTTAGAATGAATTTAGGTTTTTTTAAAAAATTCCTGTGCATGAAGTCAAAAATAACAAAAATTAAAGAAACAGTCTTTCTTTCTGAGACACCTTGGGGTAATTAAAATATAGCATAACTATGTTCATTTTGACTCACTATAGTGTACTTTTCTTCTTTAGCAATCTGCAGAAATAACAGAAATGATAGCAGTTCAGAGAAAATTGGATTTCTTTTAACTTTTTAAAAATGAAAGCGTTTAAAAAACAAAGCTGAAAAATAACAGCTAAAGGCTAGCAACTGTTGTGCATCAATGCAGGCGTATCACCAATGCATCACTGATGCAGGCTCACACAGTGATTGAGCCAGGCTCTCAACTAAATCCTGAAGTCTGCTGACTGACCAATGCTCTGAAGCATCTGTTCCACCTGAAGAACCTCCATAAGATACATACCACTGCTGAGGATGTGTAATTATTTTTCATTACTTCACTTTACCTCACATATGCGGAGATGTATTCATCTATTCTAGAGTTTCTTTTGCATGTATGTGTACATATATGCCCATATGTGTATGTATCCCTACACAGAAAAATATTTAATCAGTGTCTTTATGCACAAGAAAACACATTCTGGGTTGGTGTCTCGATTGTCCTGGCCATTGACACCATGGGTCATCATGCTGAGCTGAGCTTGGGCTATGCCACTGAGACAGCAGAAATAGTGGTATAATAATTCAGAGAAAGGGGTTCCAGAAAACTCCAGAATCCATTAAATTAGCCTCCTATACTTCTGGATATTTTATCAGCATTAAAGAGCAAGTTTCTGCCATCTAACTATATGTTAAATTTCTTGATTGGAATGTTGTTGTCAAACTCCTGTTTTGTTTTTTAAGTTTAGATGATGGAGCACAATTTTTCCAAGAATGGGCAAGTAAAGCTATCACTATAATGGAATTGCACAGGCTCAGGAACACCCAAATTATACAGCATTGCCCAGGAAATAGTGGACAATATTTGGGAGTTAGTAAAGTAACTTCACAAGCTGTTCTATCCTAAACTACAGGGAGTGAGTTTTGATTTTTTTTCTTTCAGGAGCCTGTCGCCAATCAATTATCTGTGGTTCCTCCCATGAAAAGTGCATCACTAACCAGTCAGTGTCTCACCTATATAAGCATATGAAGTTGCCTTGTGCCAAGTGAAACCATGGACCTATCTAGCTTAGTGTTTTCTACTTGGAGGCAGGAGCACTGTAGAATCTTAGAGAAAGGTTCTCCCTAACAGTTACTGCTCAAGTTCCATTAATGAACTAGGGGTTGGACCTTCTTCAAAGCATATGCTCCACACTGAGTTATGACCTCACAACCGCTCACCTGACTTAGTGTTACCAGTGTTAAATAGTACCACGTGGATTAGGGTTGCCAGGTCCAGCTCAGAAAAGATCCAAAGAAAATATCTGGAGACTTTGTGGGTGGAGTCAGGAACAAGTTGTGACAATCATGACTGAACTCTGAAGGGAGTTCTGACCATCACATTTAAAGGGACTGTACTCCTTTTAAATGAGTCCCCTTAATTGGAAATAATGAAGGCCACTTTCTTTTGGGGCTCATAGAATTGGACTACCTGATTCAATCTTTTTGAAACTTGGGGGGGGGGAGGGTTGAGGAGAGGCACTAGGTGCTATACTGAAAATATGGTGCCTCTACCTCAAAAAACCAGCCCCCTTGAGTCCACAGATTGATTCTCCATTATACCTTATGGGGACTGATCTCCATAAGGTATAATGGAGTGACCAGCAGACATTCAATCCCACCCACCTGCCCCCCACTTTCTGATAACTCTGAAGCAGAAGAAGACCTCCAAACCAGGGTATCCCTTGCCCCCAACTGGGGACTGAACATTCACAAATGCAGTGGCAACTTAATTTTTTATGGTCAGAGTAGTTCAGAGGTGGAACCAGCTGCCTAGGAAGGTGGTGAGCTCCCCTTCACTGGCAGTCTTCAAAACACAGCTGGATGATTATTTGTTGAAGATGCTTTAGGCTGATCCTGCATGGAGCAGGGGGTTGGACTAGATGGTCTGTATGGCCCCTTCCAACTCTATGATTCTAAGATTCTTCACATTTTTCTAGCATTTTCTTTCATATCCAATGTTCTGGTGGAAGCGGAATAATGGGAAGCATTTTCCATGTATAATTTAGAAACTAAGTGCAAAGAAGTTAAATAATTCATTACACTGTTTTGCAGAAAAACAAGGTGACACTCTGAGAAGCAGCTCAATAAATCGATAGGAAAGCAAGCTGGCATGAGTTAAGTGTTTAAGCCTGTACACATCAGCAGCTAATCTGAAGTAATAGAAATTAGCCACTTTTTGATTATACAATTCATTATCTAGAGGTCCATGCCATATAATTGGCACATTACCTTGGACAACTATCTTGTGCTAATACATGGATGATTTCTAGGCCTGGTACCCTATTGAGAAAAATCAATTAAAAACAGAAAACAACATATATAATGCTTCATCACATGGAATGAAATCCCCAAAAGTGTTTGTGTGTGTATGTGCATGCGTGCATGTGTACTCTTTGGGGGAGGGTCACTCCACATGATGAAGCATTTCACTCACTCACTCTGTTCACTCCATTCATTGTTTACTCTATTACAAGGGAGAAAAGATTTTCACTTGTGCCTACTGTGGCTCTTTTTCAGCATTATAATGCAAACATCTGTCCAGGTTGAAGTCATCTTGTGACATCTCCCAATGTTGTGCTCTCCACTCCCAAATCAATGTTAAACTCATAACACTGAAGAAATATGTGAGATTATATTGAAAAAGGTAGAAATATGAGATATCTAGCATTGTAAGCAGTTTTCTAACATGTGTAGGAATGCCCAAGTCAGGTGTTCTTATAGGCTTTAAAACTATTGGAAATACTGGGTTCCATAGGCATAAACCATAATAGTTGTGTTTAGGAGATAAGGCCCTGCCTAATACTGAGCTCAGTATTGTTTACTCTGGCTGGCAGGATTGGAAGTAGACAAAGGAATTTCCTGCATCTGTTACTATATACTTACATAAAAGATGCATGAGCCGCCCTGAGCCTGCCTCGACGAGGAGGGCAGGATATAAATTTAATTAAATAAATATATTATTATTATTACCTTCTGGATTTTATAATTTTTATTGGTTTTAATTACAAAAGAAAGAAGCGTAAGCATAGATACAAATAAAGGGGGGGGGCATATACAGAATGGGAAAAGCAGAAAAAAAAGAAAAATACAAATATATCAGTTTTAATTCTACCTCCAAATAAAATATCCAATTCGTTCTATCTGCAAGTATAGAGTTCTCCATATATTTTACCATCTTTATCTTTCATTATGAAACATTTTTACTAAACAATTTTTTTTTGCAATACAAGTCTAAACAATTCTTCTTCAACACATATAAGTATAAACAAGTCAGAGCAATCTCAACATGGAACTAGCCGCTTTGGCTTAACCATATTGAAAACACAGACTAGTTTGTTAGTTTAACATTATCCTAGACATAGACACAAAAAAATCATATTTTTATCCTTAAGAAGCTAAAAGAAAAATACAACATAGTATTTTGTCTCTCTCAACATACACAGTTTCTCCTGGGAGACATACTAAAGACAAATCTGACAGTTTACATAATAACTGTGCTGTCTGCCTTTTTAACAATTAATCCAACTCTTATATCCCTATTGGGCTAGAAAAAAAACAATTTATTATAACCCAAAAATAAAAATCACATGCCTTGTTGGAGCAAGAATCTACATAAACCCAGTCTGACAGCCACAGTATGACAGCTGGTGATCTAGCTGCCAGGCTAGGTCACAGTGACCTGATCAGCAGACCGGCTTGAGCCGGCAGAAGCCAAGTGATGCAATCTGCTGAGTCAGCACGGCCAGGATTGGCTGCTTGGACTATATATGATCTGTGTGTGCACCACACAGGTCTCTCCCTGTGAGATGGTGGTTAGGCGAAGCACTTTGTCCGTGGAGGTGATATTGTATAGACTGCACAAGAGAGCACTTGTCGTGTATATATGTTAATACACCTTTTGGCACTAGTTGCACGTGTCGGCCTGATTTTCTTTCCTGAAGCCCTGTGTCGGGCAAGTCATCTCCCTCACTCTGCTACTCCCGCTCCGACAGGGTTATGGGCCCAGGACGCTTCCGCTGCGCGGAGGAGAGAGTTGAGAGTTGAGCTGACTGTGAGTTTGGAAAGAGCCGGAGGCGAGGAACGCCGGTGAAGGACACAGAAGCACCACCGTTCTCTGTTTGAGAGCCAGACGGACGTCGGCAGCCAGCTGTGAGGAGGAGTCGGCACGATGGCTCAGCAACAGCTTGGAGTAGCCGTTGAGAAGCTCACCTCAGCCAACTACGCGGTGTGGAGCCTGAGAATGCAACACTACCTCAAGCGTGAAGGGCAATGGCTGTTCGTGAGTAACCCCCCTGCTGACTTATCTCCTGCCGAGACTGTGTTATCGGATAAGGCACTGGCCAACATAGTGCTATCTATAGGAGATGACCAGCTGGTTTATGTGCGAGGGAAGGACACTCCCAAGGCTGCCTGGGACGCGTTGAGTGCGGTGCATGTTAGCACCACTGCTGGTTCCCTCATGGCCTTGACAAGGAGGATGTTCCGCACCGTTATGCCGGCTGGAGGGCGTGTGAAAGATCACATCAAACGGCTAACGGACTGTTTCGTTGAGCTGGAGGCAAGAGGCAAGACTGTAGCTCCAGACGACAGAGTGTACATTTTGCTGTCGTCGTTGCCACCTGAGTACACTCCCCTGATAACTTCTCTGGAGACGGTGGACGTAGCGACCCTGACCATGGAATACGTCTGTGCCCACCTGCTTGACTTCCAAGAGAGAATTGCGGCCGTGAGCTGTCCGGGGGTGTCGGCCAGGCAGCGTGCTGTTATCGGTGTGTCCGGGAAGACAGCCAAGAACGAGCCAGCTTTTGCTGCTGGCAGGCGTCCGAAGGTGGAGGAAGTGGAGCCGACTGCGCTTGCAGTCCGTCGCTGCTATGGATGCGGGTCGTCGCAGCACCTGCTCCGAGCTTGCCCTGAGAGGGAGAAGAGGCTGGGGCGTGTGCGGCGAGAGCGGAGGACCGCCAGCCCGTGTGAGGAAGCAACCCGGCTGGTCACGTCTGCAGTAGAGAGCACAGGGTCTGCTTGGATTTTAGACTCCGGGGCAACGAGCCATCTCTGCTGCGAGAAGGAGTTGTTGAAAAACATTGACAGTCCTGAGCATAAGTATGTGAGATTGGCTGATGGGACCACTGCCAATTCTGTTTGCTCAGGCAATGTGGAATTTCCTGCACTGAAATGTATGTTGCAAAATGTGTTGTATGTACCCTCACTGCAGTCTAACCTGTTGAGTGTTAGCACACTGTTTGACCAGGGATACCAGGTGAGATTTGAGAAAACCTGCTGCAAAATCCTGGGAGGTGGGGGAAAGTTGCTTGTGACAGGAAAGAGGGAAGGTAAACTGTATGTGGTCCAGAGTGATTGTGCCCAGGTGGCTCAGGTGTCGAATGAGCCTGTGCACAATAATTGTATACATTTGCTCCATAGGAGACTTGGGCACTGCGGATTTAGGGCGTTAAAGAAAACCCTGGAGCTTGTGCCTAGTTTGAAAGTAAATCCTTGCAAATGTTACTTGGATTGCCAGGTCTGCAAGAAGACCAAAAGCAAGGCGTGTGCTGTTGCTAAAGAAAGCTCAAGGGAAAGCACACGAGCCCTGGAACTAGTCCATTTAGACGTTATTGGCCCATTGCCAAAGAGTCTGTCGGGGAGGAGATACTGCTTGGTGGCCACCGACGACCACACGAGGTACGCGTGGGTTTTCACCATGGTGCATAAGTCTGAGGTGTATAAGACATTCACCAAGTGGGTCAAAGCAGTGGAGAGACAATTAGGGGTTAATCTCCTAGCTGTACAAACCGACAGAGGGGGGGAATTCTTATCTAACCAGATGAAACGTTGGCTGGAGAACAAGGGCATTGCCCACCGTCTGACGAACCCGGCAACGCCCCAAGAACATGGGCTATCCGAGCGAACAGGCGCCGTGTTACAAACCATACATGCAGCTGTTTTTTTGCAAAATAGGGTTTGGTGTAATACTGTGAAAAATGTGCCTTACAGGTTACTGTTGAACAAGACCCCAGATTTGAGTTCTTTAAAAGTCTTTGGGTCACGGGCTCGGGTTGGCATCCACTCCACGAGTAGCGGGGAGGGGGATGTCCGGGCAGAGAGCCTAATTTTTCTGGGCTACAAGCCAAGGGCCAGGTGTTATCGTTTCTGCAATAGCAAAAGCAAGATAACACTTAATAAGAGTGCCCAGTTCAATGAAGAAAGCAGCTGGCCAAGGTTGCACTCCTTGCAGAAACAATTTGTCCTGCTGCCAAGTAGCGATAACGATGTTGGAGCGCAGCCCAGAACTCCAGCCCAGGAGGTGGCACCCAGTGGGGCTGGAGAAGGTGAGCCGAATGCTGGCACAGAGCCTGACGAGCAGAGTCAGGAGGCAGAGCCTCAAATGCAGGAACTGGAGGTAAAGTGTGAGAGTCAGGAGGTTCAACACCCAATTACAGGGGCAGAGCAACCAGCCCAGGAGGTGGGAACAGAGCAACCCGAAGAAGACAAAGCTGGTCCAAGCACAGGGCCACGGGTGTCTGCCAGGTCCACCAAAGGCCAACGTCCCGCTAGGTACAAGTGTCCCTATGTCACTCTGACTGTCAATCCAGACCCACCCGGATTAGAGGAAATGTTAAAAGAAAAGGCTAAGAAATGGAAAGCCTGGGTGGCAGAGTGCGAGGCAAGGGAGAAGGAGGCTGAAGCCAAGCGTCTGAAAGAGCTGGCTGAACAGGAACACGATGATGTGTTTTACAATCATGATGAGTTCCTGAACGAATTCCGGAAAGGGTTCCGAGCTACGTAAATATGAACTGTAATGTTGCTGGTGGACATGTATGTAAACTGTGTAAAGTGTTTTGGTGCACTGGGTTTAAATAGATTAGGAGGTGTGTTGGAGCAAGAATCTACATAAACCCAGTCTGACAGCCACAGTATGACAGCTGGTGATCTAGCTGCCAGGCTAGGTCACAGTGACCTGATCAGCAGACCGGCTTGAGCCGGCAGAAGCCAAGTGATGCAATCTGCTGAGTCAGCACGGCCAGGATTGGCTGCTTGGACTATATATGATCTGTGTGTGCACCACACAGGTCTCTCCCTGTGAGATGGTGGTTAGGCGAAGCACTTTGTCCGTGGAGGTGATATTGTATAGACTGCACAAGAGAGCACTTGTCGTGTATATATGTTAATACACCTTTTGGCACTAGTTGCACGTGTCGGCCTGATTTTCTTTCCTGAAGCCCTGTGTCGGGCAAGTCATCTCCCTCACTCTGCTACTCCCGCTCCGACAGTTCTTATTGAGAGTTCCATACCCAACTACCCACCAAGATAAGGACATTTCAAGAAACCCTTCTTACTAAAAAGTTTTCTATCTCCTGATTTGTAACTAATATGCACCTTCTCTCTCCTTAATATGGTCTGTGACCAATATCTTTATCCCTAACAGATTAGAAATAGAGCACAATAATTTATCTATCTTATTATAGACAATATCTTCAAACAAATAATTAGAAGGAGATCTACTAATTTACAAAATAATTATGATGTCTACCTTCTTAACAATTATAGATTAACTTGTAGGATTACCCATATCAATAACATAAAAAGCTAATATCATTATCTGTTAAAGACAAATTCACCAGTTTATCAAATAATTACACTATCTGCCTTCTTAAAAGTTAATCTAAATTAACTATTTTTACATAAAATTCTTTTCAAAGACTTTTTAGTCCTTAGCTTTTATATCCATATTATTTTAGACAATACAACTTATTGTAGCCCCCCCCCCAAAAAAAAAACAAGAAAAAGGAATCTCACTAAGCCTCCTAATATCACATATCAGATTTTCTTACAAAGTCCATATCCAACTATCCACAGAGAAAAATCTAGTTCAGGAGGCTCTTCTTTCTGAAAGATTTCCACATCATGATTTTCTGGTTAAAATGCATCTTCTTACTTCTTAATGCAGTCATCCTTCTCGAAGAGAGTGGGAAAAATTCTAAAGCCTTTGTTCCTCTCAACATAACTTGAATCAGTCTCCATTTCCGGTCTTCTTTTTTAATTACGCCATAGGGCTCCATTTTAATTTTCTTTTGTTCATTTCCCAATGAGTCGCTCTCCCATTTCAATTCCACAGACGTCACCGGGTTCTCTTTAGCACTCTGCTCATGTAAATCTGAGATTTCACTAGCTTTCAGCACAAAAGCTACCATTTGCTTCTTAACCAATTCTGTCAATAAACCAAGATCTTGCCTGAGAGACTTCAAACTGCTTAAAATATCTTTTTTGTGTAAAAATTTCGCTTAGCAAAGCCATTTTTCTCTGTCAGCAAACTCAGTTCATTAATCCAGGTTGAAAAGTGGCTCAGAGTCCCAGATAGTCCATCCTTCCCAATCTCCTCCAACTGGAGTTTTAAATGTTAACATTTGAATTTCAAATCAGATGACAAAGAGAAATCCCTCTAACAAGTATCTCATTTTGTTCAGACCATATTGCAGCCGAATAATAGTCTCTTTAATAAATATCCAATTATGATCTGGGTTGATTTAAGTATCCATATTCAGATTAATTCAAATTGTTTCCAGTACTTAGATATGTCCTTTAGCTTTTCATGGCCTCATTCACAGGGAAATTAGAGGTATCGACCTCTTTCCCTTCCTTTGAACTGCAAAGCTGCCCTGAGCCTGCTTCGGCGGAGAGGGTGAGGTATAAATAATAATAATAATAATTATTATTATTATTATTAATTGAAATGTAAAAATGACCCATTAGGCATTGGCAATTGAAAGCTGACTTACTTGTATTGTAGAATTGTCATGCTTGAGGTAGAGAGGTGATAGATCAAAAGCTTATTGAAGAGAAGAGAAGCAAGTGATCACCTCTTGCTGCTGTAATGGCGATCACGACGGGGAGAGCTTCCGGGCATACAGAAAGAACAGGAGCAACTGCTGTTGCACCCCTGTCTTGCTGTAAAAGCCCCATACAGAAAAGAGACCCCTCCAGGGCCTCTTTGGGGGTGTCACATCCATGGCACCCCTCCCTCTGCCTGATTCAGGAGGTCTGCAAGCAGGAGAGCTCACAGACCTGAGTGAGATCAAGGCGATATGTATTATTGTTACCTTTCATTTATACCCCACCCTCTTCACAAGTGGACTCAGGGCAGCTAACAATCAGTTCAAAATTTCAGACAATAAATACAATTAAACGATCAAACTTCAAACAATAAACACTATTAAAACATTTTAAAACAATTTAAAACCATTTTACGGTGCTATTAAATAACTACTTAGGCGGGATTGTCCTTTACTAACAGTTAAACCCGTAGTAGTTCCAATATCTCAGTAGTGTAGGTGGCAGTCCTCTCCCAGTTTAAGTGCCAAAGGCCTGTCGGAATAACTCAGTTTTGCAGGCCCTGAGGAATTGAGAGAGGTCCCGCAGGGCCCTTATGGCCTCTGGGAGTGCATTCCATATTTCATAATAAGGAACTGAAACTAGGACTGTCTGCATGCAAAGTATATATGAGGCTACTGTTCATTTTTCAAACTTGTACAGTAATTATGTGTAAGAATCAGGGCTTTTTTGTAGCAGGAATTCCTTTGCATAATAGACCACACACCCCTCATGTAGCCAATTCTCCTGGAGCTTACAGTAGAGCCCTGTAAGCTCTTGGAGGATTGGCCACGTCAAGAGTGGCCAATGTACTTACCGTAGATTAAAATTAATTTGTTACATGTGTTTAAAATTTGGATGGAAACAATCTCCAGGTAGATTGGTTAAATCTGGCCAAGAATTAGAAAAATACAATGTAAAATGATTGTTTTATGGCAGTTTTAAAATGTTAATTCATCTTGAAAGATTGTGTTTGCCAAATTTTCAGATCCAAAAGACACCTTCTATTTACCCTTTTGCCAGTTTCAGGGCTGGTTCAAGGGTGCATGGTGCCCTAGACAGACTTGCCGCTTCACACCCCCTCTGCAGTACCACCCCTCCCCTTGGCCCCCTCCCACCCCCTCCCTTCTTCTTTTATTTGTGGCGTCACAATGCGGCACTGCACTCCAGCCCCCTCCCTGCTCCCAGTGTGCTCAGAGGAGCAGCACCAGCTTCCCCCTTACCCTTTTTGATGCGGGAATCTCAGTAAAGCAAGAGCGCATGACGACAATGCTTTGCTTCTTCCCTCCCTTCCAGAACTGGAAGGGAGGGGGAAAATGAAGCCTCATCATCATGCGTTCAATGTCCACTGCCTCACCCCAAAGACTGGGGGAACAGCTTCATTTTACAGGCCCTGCAGAAATGTAGAAGATCCCACAGGGCCCTGATCTCTATTGAGAGCTGATTCCACCATGTTGAGGCCAGGGCCAAGAATGCTTTGGCGCTGGTTGAGGTTAGGCAGACACCTTTTGAACCTGGGACTTCCAATAAGTGATGATCCAAAGAGTGCAAGGCCTATTGGGGCACATATGGGGAGAGGCAGTCCCATGGCCTCTGAGGGCTTTAAAGGTTATTGGTGGTAACACAGCCCAAATCTTTGGATGACCTCTCCCAACACCTTTACATAGACGCTGAAAGCATGAGGATCAAGACAGAACCTTTTGGAATCCCACAGGCCAGAGGGCATAGCCATCTGAAAACACTGTTGGTCTAATGTGCACAGCTTGTTACCAGAATTGGGGGAAATATTTGGGGGGGAATATTAGCTCTTAGGAGACCTCAGCTTGTGAGAGGCAGTAACTGGGGAACTTTACACAAATTGTATATCAGGATATTTCCTTAGAGAACTCTCAGAATTAACCAGATTGCTGCTTAACAAGGGAGGATGTTTTATTAATAGAAAATAATAATAATAAAAATAAAATAATGCACACATATAGAAAATAAATGCACACAGAAAACCAAACACACAAACTTAACAGAAAATACAGAGGTGAGAGGGATATAGCAGGGGTTTGTGTGTGTGTGGGATTATATCTACCTATCCAGACAAGGTCTAGGAGACCATAGAGCAGAGGATGTGAATATGGAAAGTGTTCCAAACTGAGTTTGGGGGTGAAAGTTTCTGGACTATGCATGTCCAGAGCATCTCCTTAAATAGGCAAAAATGTATTCTAGGGGCATATGTGGTCAGGATGTTCCTTGAAACAATGTGAGATTGGATTATAGAGTTGTGAGACAATGAACTGATGGGTTTTGCTGAGACAAACGAAAGGTCTTAGTAAGCCAGGGTGATGGGTTTCGGGTGAAAATAATAGGTGCTGGTAGCCCATTGCCAGAAAGATGAGGGGAGAAGAATTGAAGATGGGTAGGATGATTAGATTAATTGGGTGGAGGCAGGAAGTTTCAGGGATAGAGGAAGGGTAATCAGAAATTGACAGAAAACATTGATAGGTTATTGACACAACTAGAGGTGATATTGACAGAGACAAAATGTTTGAAGAGAGGACAGAAACTCAAGTGGAAAGACTTTACTAAGTCTGTACATTCCATGGAAGCTGAAAGAATGATGAGATTAGCTAGGTGTCTGCTTGCTCCTGAGACCAGGGCCACCTTAGCCATAGACAAAGAGATTTATGCATACTTATCTGACTTGCCCAATGCATGTATGTGCTGAGCCTTGGGAACATAGCATATTTGGAGCTGGGGCAGTTTATCCAATGTGCTGCCAGACTCCATTTTGTGTGCCAACCCTGGCAAAGAGTGTCCAGAATACAACAGTGTCACAGATGCCAAGTGTCATTGAGGGTACTTGCACCATGATGCAGCCTGGCTTGCCCTCCACAAACCACTTGTACAAAGAGGGCATATAGGAGGAGTATCAAGCTGTTTGATGTGCTTACAAATCCCACAAAGCAATACACCCATACATGGTAGCAGGCCAAAACAGATAAACCCACTACATTCCACAGATTTCTATTCTGCTATGTATGAACACAAAACAAAAGGCATATATCTCAAGCAGATATAGTTTCCACTTTTATTCACATGTAACACACACATTATTCAGCCTGTTTGTTTGTTTTGTTTTTCTCGTTTATTGATTTAATATAGATTGTGTGGGTTTCAGTAAGAAAAATCAGATATAAATTTTAAATGAACAATTTGAATAAATAAATAAATGTTATTAAGCAATTTTTCGCATTCATGATTTAGAAAACATTCTGAAAAAATAGTGTATCCATTTTACAGAAGGCAAACACTGAAACGGCATCTCCAGTTCAGAAGTGAATTGTCAAATTCATAGCATAAAAAACCCCAGCTCTTGGCATTTCATGTTGATGGGTGGACAACAGACTTGGTAGCAGGAAAGGTAGGCAGCCTGTGACTATAATCACCCTAACCAGGAATGAAGGACCTGAGAAAAAAGAGAAGGGAAACTACAAAGGATAGTATATAGACCTGGCTTCCCAAACCCCTCTTCCCCCTCACATCGTCAACTTCTTCAGGCTGGATCTAGACCAAATAATAAAAGGGGGAAAACAAACTACAGGCTGATGCTGTTCTATTCCTGCTGCTGACCTCCAGGCATCCACTGAACCTGTGTGCATAGAGGCTGCCTGCTTTCTGACATAATCAGGGACTAAAGAGCATACAGCATGAATAAACAAGTGGAGTAGAGCAGGAATGGAAGGCACAATCTGCTTGCCCTCTCCATATTCATTTTCTATAATGTCAGAATATATATTTTAAAGGCAATTAGGGCTTCCATTGGATAGTACTAATAGGAACACATTTTGGGATGCTGTTTAGAGATGAGTACTGGCTATTTACCCCATTAGTCACCAATTAAGGACACATCTAGCTTAATTAGTCATGTCAAAGTCCCACTGAAATCGCTGCAACTGAAGGACATGCACAGTTTACTGCATTAGTTATTTACTTCAAGTACATACTTCAAAATTTTCTTTACAATCAATAGAATTGACTTTTAAGTAAATATGCAAAGGCTTCACTAAGTTTCTCTGGAGGCTGCCATAAGGGTGGTATCCTGACATCAGCTCCAATCCCGTTGTAACTTCCACTCTGACTTTTTCCAGCAGGGTTGCATTCTTAAATAGGATGCACTGTAAATCCCAACAGCTGTGCCCAAAGCAAAGGATGTTTTTTTAAAAATCTACTAGTAAATGCTAAATGTCATAAGGTTAATTACAATATATGGATATGTCTTCAGTATTTGTGTTATTTTTCAAGTATATTGCTGTGTCAGAACGATAAATACTGTATGGCTTTTGCTAGGATAAATATTGCTGTGACAGAAAAATAGCCTCTGAACTGTACAAGCAAATTTAGCATTCATGAGTTGCTTTGAATGTTATAATACTAAATGCATAAAAATAAAACTGAATTAACACACTTCTTTGTGAAATAGATTCCTCAGTTGAATAATCTGATAAACTGATAAATGACAGCAGTGATTTTATATTGACCACAATTAAAAAGCTCCTAAACAGTTTATATGGTGTGATAAATCATAAAGCATAAAATGGAAGATAAATGAAGGCAGAGCCCAGAGAAGTAGCAGGAAATATCTATTGTGCTGCCAGCAAGGGGTCTTATCTCCATTTCTTTTTGGATATGAAATTAGACTTTAATATGCATCAGCGTTTCTCGGTCTAGGAAACTCTCAGAGTATGCAAGGGTACTCAAGTGAGTCCATGATTTATTTATTTATTTTTTGCAAGAAGAAAGGATGAATTCTCAAGCTAACACAGTGTATTTCCTGACAGTGGAAGAAGGGACTCTTCCTTGGGGAAAGGAGACAGAATCAGATTTCCCTTTCTAAAGTATGGGAACTCATAGACATATTGCTGTCCCCTATCATCTAGTTTTTGGATCATCTCACAAAACTATCCAGAAAAACAAACAAACAAACAAACCCAAAACACCTTGACCACATGCTGAGATCTAATTATTTATTGATAGGAGCTTCTGTCATCACAGTCTAGTCATCACAGTTACTTCCAGTATAAAATTGAACAGGTTTTTAGTCTGTTTCCAATGTAATGGATGTTACCATAGAGATGGTGAAAAGACACTCTGCATCCATATATACTTATAGGTGATGCTGATTTTCAATGAATATCAGACATTTTGGTTTTGTATGATAATGTTTTTTGTTTAATTCTCTGAACAGCTCGAACATTTCTTCCAGGATTCTTCCCACTCTTGTGGTACATTCACACTACACTAAATAATGTGTTTTACATCTGGATTTTTGCTATTCTTACATAGTAATTTCTGCGATGCTGTTAATAGACTAAAACATGTTCTACAATATGATAATGGTCTCATTTTGTTTCAAAGTAAAAATCGTATGAATTAGCCATCCAGTCTCTGCTCCAGCTGAGTTTAGGGGCTTGGCTGGTGAGTTCCTTGGATGAGGGCCCACATTTATATAGCCTTCCAGGACTTAGGTGTCAGGGATGGTCTCAGGGCTCTGAGCCACCCAGTCTCTCTGCTCAAGCCAAGCACAGGGGTTTACCTGGTGGGTTCCTCAGATGGGGGACCATATTTATACCCACCCTTCCTGATTGTGAACATCACGAGGGTTAATGTGGGTGGAAGGGGTGCTTGTCATGGGGGGAAGTTGCTCCCCCCACATACCAGAGGCCCCTGTCCCCAGGCATCATCTCCCAGCAGGCTATAACCGGGGGTCTTGGAGCCTCCTTCCTCTGCTCTGTCCATGGGGATCCCCCAATAGAAAAAAAAAAAATTAGCCGCACTGCCCAGACAACAGCAGTTACTAAAAGTCTTTGGAGAGGATTTCAAGAGCAGTGTGTGTGTGTGTGTGTGTGTGTGTGTGGGAGAAAGCACCCTCCCCTACCAACTTCCTTCTGCTCCTTCTGCCTTAAATGCACACTCCTCTGGCACCTCCCAGACCAGTGTCAGAAAGCAGCTGTGCCTCCCACTTCCTCCAATCATGGGACCCTATTTCCAGGCAACCATGTGGAAACATTTCCACACCCTCCCCAGCGACGCCTGTGAGATGGAGTGCTAAGTGTGCTAAACCCATGTCCAGAAGGACCCAAACACCCAACATTTGTCTTCCTCCATTTCCCACAGGCACCCACTTTGTTGTCACCAGAGGAAGGGGTGGCAGGCAACAAGAGGAGGAACAGGCCCATTCCTCTCAGCAGGGCTGAATGGAAGGTGAGCAGGATGCCCCTCCAAGAAAGACTGCCTGTGCTCAGGGTGCCACCCCCCAAGAGGTCATGTCCCCAGGGATGCCAACAGTGTCACTCAGTACCACTCAGGAAGCCATCCTTTGCCTCATTGGTGAGATTATTGCTGTGGATGGCTGTGATGGCTTGCGAAAGAAATGCAGGTTTTAAAGGCTGCTTGTTTCTAAGAATCTGGGAGATTAGGAATTAGTCTTCCTTTGAATAAAGAGCTAATATGATTAGTTGCTCTATCACGTTCTCTGATTGGCCAGTATCAGCTGAGGGAAACTATCAGCTGTTCTGGAGGGGAAAGAGTCCATCACTCTTTGGCAGTCATTCTAAGTCAGAAAGATCCTTCTGAAGAGAGAGAAAAAGAGACTTCTTCACCCTAACAGTATTTAAACCACTTTGAGGAAGGATTGTTATTCTAGTCCAGGAAGCTAAGAAAACTGCTTTACTCAGACAATAATACCGGTTGAGTTGGCAAGAGTTGACTGGGCCTGGATATCTAAGCTCATTCCACCAGGCAAGTCAGGCATCTCTGGGGCCATGAAACACCAGAAGGTTTTGGGTTGCTGATCTCAGAGACCTGTGGAGCACATATGGGGAGAGGCAGTCCCAAAGATATTCTGGCCCCTGGCTGTATAAGGCTTTGAAGGTAAGAACCAGAACCTTGAACCAAATCAAGTACTCTATAGGCAGCCAGTGCAGTTTGCACACACCAAAAGGGTCTCAGGGTTTGACCTAGGCAATAGGAAAACCACGAAGTTCCAAAATATCATACAACAGTTTTCACATTTCAATCATACATATATTCCACAACAAAATACAAAAACATACATAACAGTCATTCACAAAATTCAACAGGTTTAGTCATGTGCCAGTATAAACAATTATATAATCTTCTTTCCATTTGTCCACCCAATAGCTTTAGTTCATACTATAATCAGTGATAAGTACACACTTTTCCAATAGGTGGATAAAAGACAGGAAATATGTTCAGCCTTCACAAGACACCCATTCCAGATATTCCAAGACATTTCCATTCAAATCTTCCTCATTTTTCAAGTTGTTAAATGGAACCTGATTTCACTAATTTCAGACAGAGTTCATAGCTTGTTTCTGAATCAGTTTTGATTGTAATGAATAGGAAAATGTAAATCAGCATTTTTTTAGTGTACAGAAGGATGGGCTTTATTTTGGAGTATTTGTACAGTTTGTTATCTTGTTCTCCCCACCTCCTTGTTGTTGTTCTTTCTTTGAGCTGATGTTGTATGTTCTGGGTAGCTGATGCACAACTGCACCTTTTTCCATTACCTTGTCATTTAAAAAAAATTACACTATATTGTATTCACAATATTCTTTTGGTGCCAGTTTTTCAGGCAGTCTCAGTGGTGGATATTTGCATAATATATTATTGAGTCTTCCAAATTTATTGAACTGTTAGAAATTGTGAAAATTCCCAATTTGCTGACAATAGTTTCCAAAACACCACAAAATGGTTTCTTTAGCTTCTCTTTCTCTCTATCCCTCTCTCAAGTAGTTTTTTGTCTGCACTCTAATTTAAAAAGTGACATGTTTTATATTAACAAACTATTTTCAAAACAGATCTGGAAAGGAAGAGGCTTAATTTACAGCAAAATATGGTGATATACTGGGGTCATTTTGTAGAAAAAGAGATGCCAGAGCTCGTTCGCACAACTCATTTGCATATGCCACACATTCCTGACATCACTGGAATGGGTATTAAATTATATCAGCTCAGCATCTACCTTAAAATGCTTCTTGAATTATAATTGTCATAATAAAACCTCACCCCCATCATACTTTTTAAATTACTTTCTGCTATATGACCACAGTGGCATTGTGAAGATTTCCAACAGTCTGCTTTATATGTTTTGGTTATTATCCCATTTTTTGCAGGGGGAAATATCAGACAGTTTATCAAATCTTAGAGTTCAGCAAAATTCTTACAGGGGTTTGAATAATGGAGCCTGGCAGCAAATATTTGGGAGGGGGAGAGTGATAAGAAAGAAAGAGCACAATAAAATTTAGAGGTTCTGGAGCTTTGCTCCTATGTGCTCCTGCCCAAAAGGAGGCCTGGTGATATATATTTGCATGCAAAAGTCAATAAAAGAACCTAATCATTCTTCCTTATTTCTGTATTAAAACTAATTTTCTTGGCTTCAAAAAAATCTAGGATGGCTTAGACTTAACTAAATTTTCTCTGGCAAACATTTTAGGTCAAATTAAGCCTTAGAATGCAGCCTTAGCCACCTCCCACCACAATATGAAATCATATATGAAAATGCTGACTCAGTTTGTGACTGCAATTTTTTTTTAAAAGGCAAATGCTGTGCTGGGTATTATTAGGAAGGGACTGAAAACAAATCAGTCAGTATCATAATATCGCTGTATAAATTTATGATGCAACCTTGTTTGGAATGGTGTATACAATTCTGGTCACCACATCTCAAAAGAACATGCTATAGCTTTGGAAAAGGTGCAGAAAAGGACAACTAAAATAATTAAGGGGATTGGAAAGGGGCAACTAAAATAATTAACCTTTCTTCCCTATGAAGAAAAGTTAAAGAGGTTAGGGCTCTATAGCTTAGAGAAATGATGACTGAGGGGAGCCATGATAGAGGTTTACAAAAAAAAAAAAAAAGCATAAGACAGAGAAGGTAGCAGGGTTGCCAAGTCTAATTCAAGAAATATCTGGAGACTTTGGGGATGGAGCCAGGAGCAAAGTTGTGACAAGCATAATCGAACTCCAAAGGGAGTTCTTGCCATCACATTTAGAGGGACTGTACACCTTACGGGCTTGGTCACATAGCATGTTGAGGCCGTGTTAAACTGACCTGGTTTTGTCCTGAATATCTTTGTTCTGGATATTATTGATCAGACTGCCATACTGCAGTTCGAATCATTCCTACCTCGGCGGGGAGGGCGGGGTATAAATAAAAAATGTATTTATTATTTTTATTTTATTCCATGGTTGAAATCGTCCTCTGCCATTCATATAATGGCACTGTGCAGTTCTATTTTTTTGTTTCTCCTGCCTAAGTGCATGTGCATAGGTCAGAAAACATTTAATATGTGGTTATACGGTTATGTGCACATCGGTATGTCGTTTTTAAAAAATGGTGACCATAAACCGGATGTCTGAGGCTCCTATTGCTCTGGGACAGCCTTCAGACATCCAGAAGTTGGTTGAGAACTACCCAAATGGAGAAAACTACGAGTTGAAACTGGACAACTCAAAAAACACCACAAAGGAGCAGGTAACAATATAATCCGCATCAGAGAAGGTTTGGGGGGGGGGGGTTCCACAGCGATTGACTACCAGGAGGCTGATGTTGTTATCTGATCAGCCATTTTTAATCCAGTAGGAAACAGTAGTGACAACTGATTAAACTGTGCATCTGAACAGGGCCTTTAAATGGCTTCCCTCCATTGAAAATCATGAAGGATAGGGGCACCTTCTTTTGGGGCTCATAGAATTGGACCCCTTGGTCCAATCCTTTTGAAACTTGGAGGATATTTTGGGGAGAGACACTGGATGCTATGCTGAAAATTTGGTGCCTCTACCTCATCAAATAGCCCCCCACAGAGCCCCAGATACCCATGGATCAATTTTCCATTATACCCTATGGGAATCGGTCTTCATAGGGAATAATGGAGTGCCCAGGAGACATTTCCCTCCCTCCCCCCACTTTCTGATGACCCTGAAGCGGGGGAGGGCCTCCAAACCAGGGAATCCTCTGCTCCCACCTGGGGATTGGCAACCCTAGAACGTAGAGAAAGAAATGTATGTCTCCCTTTCTCCCAATACAAGATCTCATGGGAACTCAAGGATATTGACTAGTGAATTTGGAACAAATAAAAGGAACTACTTCTTCACCCAAAGAGTAATTTAACACATGAAATTTACTGCCACAAGAAGTGGTGGTGATTGCAAACACAGACAGTTTCAAGAGGGGATTAAATAAAAATATGGAACAGAGGTCCATGAGTGGCTATTAGCTACAAGGGATAGATGGAACACTATGTCTGGGGAAGTGATGCTCTGTATTCTTTATTCTTGTATATGTATTACCTAATGAGGGGTTTCCAAAGAGGACAGGAATCCATGATGCAACTTTTCTTGTTTAATTTTTTGAATGTCATATGGTAGAAGTCTCATAACTAGAGACTCTCAAAGACAGGATAGAAGAAACCTTATTTTGACTCAGATTTCAGAAATGTCACCCGCTTTGTTCTTGATGCATTGTTTTTAAGCTTTGTCTTAACTTTTTGTCCCCCTATCACCAGCTGAAAGGAGATCGATCTTTGGAAACTGATGAAATGGGAATGAATGTTCAAAGACCCTCCAGAAAGTCAGTTACTAAGATGCTATGTAAGTAGCTGAATGAAATTTCATAAGAATTAAGAAGGCTAAATCAGGGCCAATGGGGGAGGTCAAGCAGGAGGGCCATTTGTCCTAGGCCTCAAACTCAAAAGGGGTATCAAATCTAAACACATTGGGTTTGGAGGGGTTTTTTTGCTGCCGCTGTTGTTGGCATTTAACAAGTTTTGTAATTTGTCTCACTTTATTTTGCTGCCTGTCATCATGTTGGCTTGATCTGTCATTATGTTGGGTTTTTTATTATTATTATGAGAGACTGGGGCACTCAAAACCTGTATATACACTGTGATAACCTGGTCTGCTGTGGAAAGCTATTGTTGCTTTTACTCCTAAAATAACAATTGGAGTTTTGGATATGTTCATCAGCCATGATAATGAAGGCATCATAATTCGTGGTGGCTAAGAAAGTTAATAAAAATATAGTAGGTAAAAATAAACCTGTATACTTAAGCCTACCCACCAGATTGCTACCAAAATTGAAAGGATTGTCATTGCTTCCAGACTGTGCTCAGACTCAGACTCCGATGAACTGCCAGGAGAAAGATTTCAAGAACTGTGTAGCAGACTATAATAATGCAATAGCAGTCTTTGTGCACTACATTTTAAACTAATATATAAAATAGGTGGTAGGAAGCTATTCAAATTCATCTTTGGAACTGAGAGGAATGATTGAGAGGAATGATGCAATATCCCAGTTTATAGGCTATGGCTAATTTTCTGAACTATAGCCAGTTAGGGGAAGCTAATTAAGATCCCACTGCACTGATGTAATGATGCACTTTCTATCCTGTTAAGGACTATCAGCACAACATTTTAATAATATATATATAAAGTAGTTTTCAAATCAAACCCTCACAGATGGATTTTCAGTGGTCAAATCTCACATTAAAACATAAGGGAATTGATAGGATTTCCTGGATGATGTCCCAGTCGCATTTGCTCAACCCAGAACTTGTGACATTATGGTAACTTCAAAGAACACTTTGTTTATGATGATCTGTGCCAAAGCACAGATGTATTAAATCTGTCTTTGTACTACTAGGTGCTACTATTCAGTTCTTCCTTGTGGTAGAACAAAAGCTTTAGATGCAACATTGTCAGTGATCAAGGACCAGGGACACAGTTCTTGGTGAACAAACTCCAAAAAGTCTTCAAGAAAAGTAAAAAAAACAACAACTGGAAAGTAAAGCATTGTAACTCCCAACATGTGGAAGTGACTAGATTAAAAATCAAACCAAGGCATATTAAATTTCTATAGGTCAATGCCAACTAAGTATGAGCTGACTTTTCCTTGCCCTGTTAATTGTTACATATTCTATTTTTTCCCCCTTCTGGACAGCACAGAAGCTGTAGCACAGATTATAAAGAGTGCTTTAGAGGACATCTATGTATATGGGGGTGGGAATGGGAAGTGAAAATGGTAAATATAGAAAGAATCTATTGCTTTATTCAATCATTAACCTTTCTTTTTTACCATTTTTATCTATGGGCATACACATGGCAGCTGACATGGAGTGTTGTGGTTTCCAGCCTATTCTGTGATGGGAAAGCCAGATATCGGGATTATTACACAACTGCAGATTTCTTTGAGAATGTGGGGAACACCAATACAGCACCACCATTCCTCAATGAATGGTGGTGAATGCGCCCCCTTGCCCAGATTGCCCGGCGGTTTGGGCTGGGTTGCCATCAATATGCAGATGACACCCAGCTCTATCTACTAATGGACGGCTGGCCCAACCCCACACCAGGGAATCTCGACCGGGCCTTACAGGCTGTTGCGACATGGCTCAGGCTGAGTGGGCTGAAGTTGAACCCAGAGAAGACAGAGGTCCTTTGCGTGGGTCGCGGCGCTCTGGGAAGGGAAATAGCTCTCCCGGCCTTCGATGGTGCGCTATTGAAAGCTGCGCGCCAGGTAAAGAGCCTGGGTGTTTTACTGGAGCCTTCACTATCGATGGAGGCCCAGATAGCAGCCACCGCCAAGTCAGCATTCTTCCATCTGAAGTGGGCAAGGCAGTTGGCCCCTTTCCTTGAGCGCCGGTACCTCGCAACAGTGATCCACGCAATGGTCACCTCAAGACTAGACTACTGTAATGCCCTCTACTTGGGGCCACCTCTGTGCCGGACTCGAAGACTGCAGCTAGTGCAGAACGCGGTGGCCAGGCTGTTGTTGGGACTCCCAAAATGGGAGCATATACGGCCAGGGCTACGTGAACTGCACTGGCTGCTGATTATATACCGGGTCCAGTACAAAGTGTTGGTCATTACCTTTAAAGCCTTATATGGCCGAGGACCTGCCTACCTGAGGGACCGTCTTTCCCCGTATGAACCCCAGAGAGCACTGAGGTCAGTCGGGAAAAATCTAATGACCATCCCTGGGCCGAAGGAGATTAAATACCAGAACACTAGAGCACGGGCATTTTCAATCGCAGCCCCTACCCTATGGAACCAACTCCCCGAGGAGGTGCGGGCCCTGCGGAACCTTGATCAGTTCCGCAGGGCCTGCAAGACCGCCCTTTTTAAACTTGCACACTTGGACTGCTAAGAAGATCGGTAATTAAAGATCCGCCAATGCGGTTTGAAGACCTATACCGCTGAATAACTGCACTTATTGGGATTGGTTTTAATGTTATTAAGTTTAATGTTTTAATGTTTTATATTGTTAAATTTAAGGCTTTTATCTACTATCTACTATTGTATGTTTTTATAAAATGTTGTTAGCCGCCCTGAGCCTGCCGAGGTGGGGAGGGCGGGATATAAATAAAATTTATTATTATTATTATTATGAAAGAAGAACAATGAAGAGCCTGCCATTTATTATTTCAATGATGTAGAAAATGGCACCTGAAATGTCAGTGTAATTACATTACATAAAATTAATGCAATGCATTTAACTTCTTTTATATATTAGATAATCACTTCAATATCTATATATCTTTTGATATCCATATATCTGTGAATTTGATTCTCACAACACCTTGATTTGGGATAGATATACAGATACAGGATGGATCATCTCAAATGTGCACAATACAATCAAATGTCCCATAAGAAATAATTATCGAATGTATACTTCCTATCAAAGTCTGTGTTGGCATAATACCATTGATTCATTTAGTGTTTACTTGTTCACAATGGAACGCTCAAGGACTTTCAAAATCAAGTGTATTGTATCTCACTAATAAAAAAGCAATACCATTGCACAGAACACTGGTAGATTAATATATGTGCTGTGTTACACTCTTGTAAATTAATTTTATCATGTGTGGGCAGAGCATAAAGGAAAAAAAAACAAATATTATTTATTTATTTATTTATTTGCATTAAACTTTTATCCCGCCCTCTCCGCAAGTGGACTCAGGGCGGCTCACAACGTTCGTTTACATGATTTAAAACAATAAGTCAATAAAATCTATAAAACATTAATACAATTAAAATTTAAAAAACTATTTCACAGTGCTGTACCATTACTATGTTGGCGGTTCTGCTTTTCAGACGGTTGGTCACCAGAAACTCTAGCTGATGTCCAGTGGCAGCTCTCTCTCAGTTTAAGCATCGAAGGCCTGTCAAAATAATTCGGTCTTACAGGCCCTGCGGAATGTAGGAAGGTCCTGCAGGGCCCTTATGGCCTCCAGGAGAGCATTCCATAACTCTGGTGCTGCCACCAAGAAGGCCCTGGCTCATGTCAAATGCAACCTGGCCTCCTTTGGTCCAGGGATGGACAGCAGATTTTTTGTCCCTGAACGCAGTGCTCTCTGGGGGATATATGGGGAAAGATGGTCCTGCAGATAAACAGGTCCTTGACCATAAAGGGCTTTAAAGGTCAATACCAACACCTTGAAACGGACTCGGAACACAATAGGTAGCCAGTGCAGCTCTTTCAGCACTGGCTGAATGTGATCCCATCGAGGGAGCCTCATTAACAGCCGTGCCACAGCGTTCTGCACTAGCTATAGTTTCTCAGTTAGCGTCAAGGGTAGCCCCATGTAGAGAGCATTACAGTGATCTATTCTTGAGGTGACCGTAGCATGGATCACCATTGCTAAGTCATTGTGCTCCAGAAAAGGAGCCAACTGCTGCACCTGCTGGAGATGAAAAAAGGTGGATCTAATAGTGGCTGCTACCTGGGCCTCCATTGTAAGGGAGGACTCAAGGAGCATGCCCAAGTTCTTGACCTTAGGGGCCAGTATCAATGGCACCCCGTCAAGAGCCGACATCTGGACCCCTCCCCTTGGACCCCCCCGGCTCAGATAGAGAACCTCCATCTTCATCGAATTCAACTTCAGCCGACTCAGCCTGAGCCAAGATGCTACGGCTTGAAGAGCCAGGTCTAGATTTTCCAGGGTACAGTCGGACTGGCCACCCATCAATAGATAGAGCTGGGTGTCGTCTGCATATTGGTGATAACCCAGTCCATACCTCCTGACAATCTGGGCAAGGGGTCCCATATAGATGTTAAATAACATTGAGGACAGAACCGTACTCTGAGGCACACCACATGTGTGTGAGTGCCTCTGGGATGACTCCTCCCCTATCACCACCCTTTGTCCCCGATCTTGGAGAAAGGATGTCAACCACTGTAAGGCGGACCCCTGAATCCCTATGTCAGCAAGGCGGCCAGTCAGTAGCTGATGATCAACCATATCAAAAGCAGCTGACAGGTCCAATAATAGCAGCACTGCTGAGCCGCCCCGATCTAGATGTCGCAGGCGGTTATCCATGAGAGCGACCAGAACCGTCTTCGTCCCATGACCTGGTTGAAAGCCAGACTGGAATGGATCCAGTGCGGAAGTGTCCTCCAGGAATCCCTGTAGCTGAATTGCCACTGCCCGCTCTATAACCTTACCCAAGAAGGGAAGGTTTGATACCGGCCGATAGTTCACCAATACGGCCAGATCTGCAGATGGTTTTTTCAAGAGGGGACAGACCACAGCCTCTTTAAGGGGTGTGGGAAAGATCCCTTCTATCAGGGATCTATTGATGATACCTTACAGTGGTTCGTGTAGCATTGCCTGGCTAGCTTTTATAAGCCAGGACGGGCATGGATCCAACCTACAAGTTGTAGGGCATACAGCTAAAAGGATCCTGTTGACTTCCTCCAGGCCGAGTGGACTGAAGGAATCCAGAACTGGACCAGAAGACGCGCTTGGTGCCCCAAGTTCTTTCACTGTATCAATTATGGCGGGAAGGTCGCATCAGAGCGACGAGACTTTATCTGCGAAAAAACCCGCAAAAACCTCACAGCCTATTTCCAATTCTCTAATATTTTGTTTACCATGTGGTAAAATTGTTAATGACCGAATTATACTAAACAATTGTGCTGGGCGCGAGGTCACAGATGCAATCCAGGAGGCAAAGTAATTCTTCTTTGTGACCTGGACTGCCATCTCATAGGTTCGCATAAATGACCTATAAGATGTTCTTGTAGCTTCGTCACGAGTATGTCGCCATTGTCTCTCTAGTCGTCTTAATCGCCGTTTCATTGATAGCAGCTCCAGGGTATACCATGGAGCGGATCATGAACGAGGATGAAGAGGACATCGGGGAGCGATCTCATCAATAGCCGTGGAGAGCTGGTTGTTCCAGTTCTCCACCAGTTCATCCAGCGAGTTGCCAGAGGGCCAGGGATCCCGCATAGCCGTTTGAAGCCGCAAAGGGTCCATCTGGCTACGTGGGCGAGCTAAAACTTGCTCACTGCCTAAACGGGGTAGAGCTAGCATATTCACACAAGCCCTCAGGGCATAGTGGTCAGACCATGGCGCCGCCATTATAAAATATAATTACATTATATTTCCATTTGATGATGTGGGAAGCCATCTAGAGCACTCATTTACTTTATTGAATCACCTGGTTCATGGCTGTAGAATATGTTTTGCTTCCCACTCTCTTTTCTTTGTGACAGTTGTCCTAGTGATTGTATTTGCTATATGCTGGGCTCCATTCCACACAGACCGACTCTTCTACAGTTTTGTTGTACATTGGACAGAATCACTGGCCAGTATATTCAACTTAATCCATGTGGTGTCAGGTAAGCTTTTCTTATTAGAGTGTGATCATCAAAAGTGTAATCCTAAACAGAGTTATATCTTTCTAAATACATTGTCAATAATGGGCTCAATGAGACAAAATCTTAGGAAGAAAAAAAATGTTATTGTTTTTATGACACACCCCATCCACATCCCTGTCTCAGAGGCAGGGGTGGAATTCTAGCGGGAGCTCCTTTGCATATTAGGCCACATACCCCTGATATAGCCAATCCTCCAAGATCTTACAAAAAAGAGCCTTGTAAACTCTTGGAAGATTGGCTGCATCAGGGGGTGTGGCCTAATATGCAAAGGAGTTCCTGCTAGAATTCCACCCCTGCTCAGAGGCTAGATTTTCCCTCTGTTCTCTTTCCCTTCTCTGACTGAGCAGCACTAGTAATGTGTTTTCTTCTCCCCTGAAGAAACTTTGGCAGCCAGTATGGTATATTTTGGCTATTTGCTCGGCACAGGAGCTTGAGGGAAGAAATTTAAACTCTTGAAAATGGCATGAGACATTTAATTCAAAAAATAACAAAAGTTTTTTTTTTTATTTAGCACTGATTGGAAAGAACAGGTGAAATTAGGAGTTGAAATTACTTAGGTAAAACTAGTACAAGCACAGACTTTTGATTGTGTACATCAGGCTAATAAGAGGTTAGTTAGATCTTTATATTGAGAGGCTTTTTTCCTATTGTTTCCCCCAAACACTCTAGTATGCTTTATTTGAGTAATTGCTGACTCTTTTGGTGCTCAGAAGAATGGAAACCTCTTCCCAGTTCTCCATCCCCTTCTTTTGACCTACTAGTAGTCTTCTTGAGTTGTTCACTGACATTTAAGATCACACCAGATCAGGGGATTCTGTTTTTTTGGTTTTTGTTTTTTGGTATATAGTTTATTGAATTTATAAAGGATTTTACAGAAGAAACCAAAGAAATAAGAGGAGTTCAGGAGCACAATGAAAAGATGAAAGTGATACAAGTTCTAATCCAATACAAAGGGAGCATAGGGAAAATAAGTAATTAAAAATATAAATCTAACATACAAAGATCTAATTTGGACTATTGGGTACATATAACAAACAATTTACAAAAATGGTACGTAATATGCTAAGTATTAAGAATTGAAAAATAGCCTATAATCCATTAGGCAAAAAAGAAATTTTTCCAAAGAATTCCAAAACCGGGTTCCAAAGTAAATCATAATCTATAGCCAAATCAGTATCATTATTGAAGAAAGGATTATCCATTGTCATTCCCATTACATATTGGTTCCATAACTTATCATACCACATTTAAATCATGAGGGTGTGGGGTTCCTCCCCCCCCCAAATATTTAGCAATTGTCATGTGACTTATTGCCAACATTGTCAAGATTAAAGATTTCTGATCTTTACTCACCAATTTATCTGGCTAGATATCAAATAAAAGAAATGGTTAGGTTGAATATAAGTTTTATTTGCTCTACCACTTTGTTCCCAAAATTTGAAACTGTTGGACATTTCCACCACATATGATACAGGGAGCAGTCTGGACTTGAAACCCTAAAGATCTTACTCATCGTGACAAGGTTTAAATACCAAAGTGAATACATTTTTTAAAAATTGGAGTTGAATACCAATGCTTTTATCCTTGATGAAAGGGAATTCTGGGTGGGGAATCTTATTTTCTCTCTCAAGAAGATCTATTCCCTTTTCCTTTGGCCTGAATGGGAGTCATCGCTACTACTCAAAACATCCTTGCCAAACTCTCCTCCAGCTGTTTGTCTGTGTCAAACTGCTCTCAGCTAATACTGAGTTCAGACTACCTTCAGTCAAGGTAGAAATCTGACTGTCAGCACTACATCCTTTTTCTGTCAGGGTTTTTTTCAGACCAGTCTCAGTACACATCTTTTCTCAGTTAAGGCAGAAATTTGACTGAATCTTCTCAGCATCCAGCTGTCTCAAGACTTTTTTTTTGCTCAGCTGATGCTAACCAATCAGATTGCTTAGAGTAGCCTGTCACACAGTTTCTGTGGAGAATTAACCCTTCACAGTCCTTTACTCTGTTTGGACAGCACTTTGAAGCTTTTAAAAGTACAGTCTGTCACAGTTTTATTTAGTCACTCTCCAAGAGTAGTCAAATTATCCTCTACAAATTAAAATACCTACAATCAGGCCCCAGATTCAGTGGGAGCTCATAGAAGCACAGCTCCTAAACCTTTCTGAGAGTTTCACCTCCTCCTTCTGAAAGTTCCACCTTCTTGTCCATTGAATAGTAGGTGCAGCTGCATAACAATCCATGGATGAGCTCCACCACCTATTTTTCTACAAAACGACCCCTGCTACCAGTTAATAATTTCAGTTGCTAGATGCAAAAATTGTGACAGACTCCCATTCTTGCTTTTCTTCTTCATAAACTGTCTGGACATCACAACTTTATATGTCCTTAGTGGCACTATTTAGCACCCCAGCTTTTATGAGAGTTCATTACACTTTACAGTCATCAGCAGATTATTTATCATTTTGAAGTTTTATGTCGTATGAGGACATAATTGAACAATATTTTATTAATATTGATATATGTGCAAAAAGATGCACCGCCCTGGAATTTGCAGGGGGGGGGGGTGGAATCACTTTAAAAACACTTTAAATGCACAGCATTGTAGCCACCGGCAACATGTGGTAAGTGCTAAAAGATAACTGGATAGTTTTGCTTAGAAGAGGAGCTCAAATCTTATTACAATTAACAAAGGATATAAACAACCCCATATTATGAGGTTTTAAAATAATTGACAGAGAAATGGTCAATAGAAAGCCTGGGTAAGCAAGTGCTTCTTGACCTGGTTTCCATTGTTATTTGATATGAAATTTTGTTCATAACAGAATGTTCCCTTCTCTTAATTGCTTTGCATCAGTATTGGGTAATCTGACAATTTACAATGCTACTTTACTTTATTTTATGAGACTAATTGTCATTCTAGCAAGTAAATGCCCGTAATTAGGTAGCAAGAGGTATCATCCAATATACCTTGAAAGTCAACTGAGGTCAGCACAGTGAGTTTCACTTACTAATTGGGCTTCTCTCTATATTCCTATCTCCCTATTTCTTCCTTTTTTTTCTTTCCAGGTGTTTTCTTCTATCTGAGTTCTGCTGTGAATCCTATAATCTATAATTTACTGTCCAGGAGATTCCGAACGGCATTTTTCAGCATCATCTTTCCCCAGTGGAAACACTGGCAGCTCAGACACACGACCAGTCACCTCCCACCCCAGAGGAGCATCTTCATGCTGGGGGAGCGCAACATAATGGGATCTGCTGAAGACAGAAGTCCAACATGCATACACAGGTCATCTGTCTGTAGTTCTCACCTTTCTAGTGGCCTGTGACCATGATGCAGCTGTTTATCCCTGAACTGCTGCTACACAGCTGGTACAACAATTAAATTAACTAACAATGTGGGTGGGTTTGAGCTGTGTGGGCCCATCCCAGGGAATTGTGAGCATGACTGAGAATCCCAGTTATCAAGTCCTGTTCACATATGTGGAACATTGAAATATTATTCCACCTGCTTGGGAAGTGGCCATGGATGGAGTAAGTGGCTCTCCCACAGCTGGGTGATTTTTGAAAGGGAACTTTTGTTTAATGATGAAGGATGCAATATATTTCAGAGATGCTGAGAAAAAAGTCAGGTCCTGGAGAAGAAGCAATGAAAATAGTGTTTTGATGGACATAGCTGAGGATGTCAGATCTGAAAGGTCATCTACCATCATCATATTTGCCAATGCAAAGAACTTCAAATACTTTCCAGAAAGATGATGGACACATCACAGTGAGAAATTGAAGGGGGGGGGAATAAAAGTAGCAGTCCCCCCCCCCAGATAAGTCTTTCTCCCTACAGTTGCAAAAGTCTTAGTAAAGTTGGAAAGCATGAACATCAGCAAAAAAAAACAGTGAGCAGTTCTTCATCTTAAGTACTAAAACAATTGGCTTTCCTGGAAATAGACTATAAGGTAATGGCTATTTCCTGTGGACTGGATCCTCCCATTTCACTTGTCTCCACTCTATATAATGAGATCATCTCTAAATACCTAAAGAGCAGCAATGGCATATTCTGAATACATTAGGGGAAGATTATTAAACTATGCCACAGACAACATTAGCTTTTGATACCTTGTAGATGGACTTAGACATGTTTTGAGTCGGAAGTGACATGAAGCCATGTTTTTTTCCAACACATTTTGGAGAATGAATTGAAGAGTGTTTCATCAAGATGGGATTAGAACTGGAGTGTTCCAAGAATAGGTTATAAAATACTTTGGAAGTATAACCTACTGAACTCGATTCGATGATGGCAAAAGGCACAAAAACGATGGCTACATACCACTCTTTGAAACATTAGATGTGTTTCATCTGAACTGCATTGCAAGGAAATCTATATTAAGTATTTATTGTGATTCAAATCTATGCTCTGGTTTGGAGCAAGTTAAAACTCATATTTATTTAGCTCCATCTATGTAAGCATTCTATAGGACCCATAGTAAAGAGGTTTTCATTGGTCAGAAATCATATCTTTGTTCTGACTTACAGAATTGCTACAGCTGTCTGTATTCTAAGTAATGCTGGTTTCCCAAAAGAGTGGGTTTGGGGAAAAGACAAGTTGGTTGTTAGCGCCAATTCAATTACTGTCTTATTGACAAAGGGTATCCATATTAGTCTGTTGCAGCCAAAATAAACAGGAGTCTTGTGGCACTTTAAAGGATGGTAGCATTTTATCACAGCATAAGTTTTGTGGAGCAGAGCCCACAAAAGCAGAGCCCACTTGTTCTCACTTTCCACTGGTTTTCTGTAGAAGGTTCACACACAAAAAAAGGCAAGAAAACAGGGTTGCCCATTGGGGGAACTGGGAGGATAACAATGAAGGGGTGGTGGTGGCTTCAGCTGCAGGATTCCTGAAGCCAGCATCATGCTGTATTTACTGAATGTGTGTGTGTGTGTGTGTCATTTTTTAAAGAAAATATTCCTTATGCAAGTCTGACTACAGCAACTAGGGGCACAGGAAAAGCCAACTAAACAGGAGTTGTTCTGACTATGAGGCTGAGGAAATCATTTGCTGATCAGATCCTGTTAAACCTATCAGCTAAACTGCATTGAAACAAGGGAAGACCAGCAGGGCTTTTTTTGAGGATGAATGCACAGGAATGCATTTCTGGCTGGCTTGGCATCAGGGGGTGTGGCCTAACATGCAAATGAATTCCTGCTGGGCTTTCCCTATAAAATAGCTCTATATGAAACAATGGTGACATCAGGAGGTATGGCTTGATATGCAAATAAGTTCCTGCTGGGCTTTTTCCACCAAGAAAGCCCTGAAGACCAGTAAGGACAAGCTACAGTCATTGCCAAGATGCAGCCTCCAGCAAGGTCATTATCTGTGGTTCCCCTCTTCCTTTAGTTTCACCCAGCTCCAGCATAGCCAGATCTTGCAAAGGCACAGCTCTGTTAGTGTGTGCTGGTGGTGAAAAGTGCTGCCAAATCACAGCTGATTTATGGCAGCCCCTTAGCATTTTCAAAACAAGAGTCTTTCAGAGGTGGTTTACCATTGCCTGCCTCTGCATCACAACCATGGTAACCCTTGGAGGTCTCTCATCCTAATACTAGCCAAGGCCAATCCAGATTAGCTTCCAAAATCTGAAACTAGCCTTAGTATGTGATAACAGTTTTAGAAAAGAAACTCCTTCTCTTTTCCTGCATTTCTCTAACTCTTTTCACCTCCTTTATTTTTTACTCTTCCTTTCATGATATTCCAATCATCTATCCCCACTTCTAAGTTTTCTCTGCACCCCCACCTTATTTTGCAGTCTCAATTTATCATTAATCCTGACTTGCAATTTAGAATGTACTTAATAGTGGAAGTAAATATTCCCCATATTCTAAGGAAAAATTGTTTGCCAATTTTATGGAACTTGGGATGGCCTTTGACAACATCTCAATGCCAGTACTTTGGAGCAAATTAGACCAGTTGGGAATTCCTGAGCAATTATGACATCTGTCTCTTTACATACTTCCAACTACTATGAGAATAAGATGTTCAACAAATTGCCTTTCAGACCCAATCTCTGTCACAAAAGGTGTTTGACTGGATTGAATTTTGGCACCAGATTTATTCTATCTGTATTTATATGACCTCATAAATAAATTACTAGCTAATCGTTTTCATGCTTCTAGTCTGGCTGCTCATCCCATTCTGCTTTTATTTTACACAGATGATGCAGCTCTTCTTTCTTGTTCAAGAGTGGGATTAAGACATCTTTTCCAAGTTTCCTATTGCCATGATAACTGCTTCCTATTAATTGTACCAAATCTAAAAGAATGTATTTCCTGAAAGACCTATCACAGAAAAAAGTGGACATATGACTCCTGGATGGGCATTTGATTGAGCAAGTGTCTAATTTCTAGTATTTAGGCCTTAATTTTGTTTCTTCTAATAACTGGAAAATGCATTATTTTGTCTCCTTAAGTCCACCAAAACACATTTAGTTACAATTATGAGTTTTTTTCATCATGCTGGATGGTAATTTGTACCTTTTGCTCTGGAAGTTTACAAAGCAAAAAATTGATCCTTTCTGCTATATGGCACTCCATTCTGGTTTCCAGCTCTTACTTCTAAAACTGAATAGTTACAATCAAAATTTCTCTGTGTCATCCTTCAAGTGCCTAATTGCATTTCAAATTCCAACTTGTATATACAAGGTAGTCCAATTTCTTCTCTTTGATAATATGGAAAGCTGTGGTGAAATTTAGATTTCTTTATTAGACCAGGATTTTGTTCCTGACCTTCTAAAATGGACTGAACTCAATCTTTTGGTGTCTTCCTGGACAAAGTTAGTAGATAAAAGACTCTCATATTTGTGTATTCCTTACAATAGTTTTCTTTCAGATCTTCTTTTAGCTATGAGTTAGATAATTGTTAGCGCAGAACAAAGGAACCACCTTGAGTTATTCAGTGATTCAAAATCAAAATGTGCATGCTCTTTTTGAGTATTGAATACTTTCCAATACTTTCAGATTATCTGAATTTTAAAAACAATTTATTGAAGAATTTTCTTCTTGACTTAACATAACACTGTACCCCTTAAATGAATTATTTAATAGATTCTCAGGTAGTCTGATTGAACAGAAAGCATGCCCATGCAAAAATGCAGTCAGAAACACTCATTTCTTATTTAGTTGTGATTCATATTCCTCAATAAGATTTTTTTCTTTATTGATATCACACTTTCCTTTATGTTTACATAATTACCATTTAATATATCTGTTGTCTTACCCTCTCCATAATCTGTTACCTAATCAGTAATCACTACTTTGAATATTTGTCCAAAGACACAGGGGTGGAATTCTCCTGATATAGTCAATCCTCCAAGAGTTTACCAAAAAATCCCATCAGGGGTGTGTGGCCTAATATGCAAAGGAGCTCCTGCTAGAAATCCACCCCTGCAAATACATATAACTAATATAACTAATTTCCACTTTGATGCTCATGTGCATACAGGCACTCTTTTTGCACTGGAACTGGAATAATAGTATAGCAGCAAATCTTTGTTAATATTGTGAGGAGAAGTAGTAAAAGGATGTTTCTCCCTTACCCTCTACATGCATGATAATAGAATGTTAATCTGCCCTAGTGGTAACAAATGAGGAACAGAAGTTAGAATGTTAATTTATTTATTTACTTTATTCATCATCTTTTCACCTAAGGGGGACCCAAAGCAGCTTACATGGTTCTCCTCTCCTGTGTTTAATCCTCACAACGTCACTGTGAGGTAATTTAAACTCAGAGTATGTGACAGGCCCAAGGTCACTTAGGAAGCTTCCATGGCAAAGTGGGGATTTGAACTGTAGTCTCCCAGATCCTAGCCCAACACTTGAACCAGTACACAAGCTTATATTCCATTGCAAATGCAGGGGGGCAGGTAGAAATAGCCTGGGCCAGGATAGTCCTTTCATTTTTGGCCCTGAAATTCCCATGATCATCCTGAAGTTAGTGGCCAATTTTGAGGTTTTTAGTTTTATTTTCAGATGCATTATGTCTGCCACAAATGGACAAAGAGATAACCATGTGTATCCTTTTATTATTATAGATATGTGATAGCAGCCAGTTAAGTGATTTGTTTTGTTATGATATTGGGTTTGGATCAGGGTCATTTGGGGGACCCAGATGGAATCTTTGTCCGGGGGCCCATGGGGGCTCTCAGAAGCCCTGCAAGCAAAGTGAGGATCAGTTCATTGCATCTGAATACGTGGGTTCTGCTCCATAAAAACTTATGGTGGAATGAAATTGTGTTAGTCTTTCCAGTGCCAAAAAGTCCTGTTTGCTGTCTTGTTTCTTTGACCATATTAATCTGTCAGATTTGGATCTGCTGTTTCAGAATGGAGAAACATAGTTTACAGGACCTGTACTATTGTAATATCCTGTTACTGCATGTTGTTTACCTTTCCAGAGCTGACCATTGCATGTAGTCATCAGAAACTTCCTCTCTTAATATAAAACTTTATGAAGTATTTTATAAACTGTCTATTGTTTGTAATTTAGCTTTTGATAGCCAACTCAGTTTGGCATATCTCTGGCAGAGGAGTTATGAATACTTGGGCTGTTGAACATATGAAACAACCATCAGTCAATATTGTTGATTATGATTAGCAGCAATTCTCCAGAAGTACTGAACTACCACTGAGCTACAGACCCTCCCATAGTTGCTGTTTTTGGTTTCTATTACAGTTCATTTAGAAGTCAGGAATATGGTCCTACTAGGATACTATGAAAAAAAGGAAGCTGAATCCATCCAACAATGGTTTTCACTTGCCGCGCTACACTCGTTGTTCCTTTCTTCTTATACTGTTTCTTGGCTACTAACTGCCAGGTATCTAGCTAACATAGCTATCTTCAGCAGTACAAATACACACATACACCTTTTATTTAATTATTATTTATCAATTTACTAAATTTATGCTTTGCTTTTCTGTGCAATCAGGGTCAACTAGGTGGCTAAACATCAAAAGCACAACATTATAAAAGAATCATAAAACCAAATGAAAACCAAAACTAAAAAAAAACATACACACAGACAACTACTAGTTAAAAGACAGCATAGGAAGGAGAAGCTTGATTGGATTAGGTGTGATATGCAGAGGGGTAGTAGACATGGAAATATCATCACTGGTAATGTTACAGGAAACCTAGGTCTCAGTTTGGTCCAGGAGGATGCAAAGAATAAATGGACATAAGTCTGAAGAAGTGAGAAATGACTCATGAAAGCATACCGTGCCACAAATTTTGTTAATTTCCAAGGTGCTACTGGACTCTTACTCTTTCTAAAGCTATAAGAAACCACAACATTGAAAAACCAGTGGGGGGACATTTTAGCCTTCCAGGACATTCAATTAGTGATCTAGGAGTAGCAATTCTCTTACAAAGGAATTTCAGAGGGAGATTAGAAAGAGAGACTGCTGAATTGCAACTGATAATGAAGCTCAATGCAATCTCCTGGGCTGAATTGAGACCAAGGTTTCTTCTCTCAATATCAATGGCTGCTGTTGTTATTTGGCATCCGAAATCACTTCACTGTCCAAGATATAAGGACAGATGGATTCACATTCTTAGTTGTATCTGAAGAAGTGAGCAGTGACTCATGAAATTTCATGCCCTGACACAAATTTTGCTAGTCATTAAGGTGCTCCTGGACTCTTGCTCCCTTCCACTAATAAAGTTTGCAAACTGTGCTGTTAGTTTTGTTGTTGTTAGAACTGGAAAGGGGGATCTGTCCAAGTGAAATAATGTGCTGTTTTCAGAGCGGACAAAATCCACTCAATGCTAGTGATGATAATTAAAAGTTTAAAAAGCAAGGGGGGGGGGTGGAGGTTTAATTTGAAGAAAGGCAGCCAGTGAGGTGGGAGAGGAGAAAGGGTGACCACAGGTTGAACTGGAATATATAGGACCATAAATGTATTTTTAAATACTTAACAATCTACTTCCAGTCATTAAATCATGGAATCAAATCCAAGTGCTGTGATTCCTAAACCAGGGTCTTTTTGAAAGATAATAAAATCCCAGAAAGGCACATAGAAATCTAATCCTTTAAAAAAAAAAAAACTTTCCAGAACAAGTCAAAACAATTTCCCTTTAATTCCCCTTATCTCAGATGCATCTCTTTCCTGCCCCCTTTTATTTTTTAATGTGTATATGCAGGGCTTTTTTGGTAAATAAAGCCCAGCAGAAACTCATTTGCATATTAGGCCATACCCTGATGTCACCATTGTTTCACACAGGTGACATCAGGGTATTTTTTCTGCAAAAAAGCCTAGCAGGAATTCATTTACATATTAGGCCACACCCCCTGACACCAAGCCAGCCTGAACTGCATTCCTGTGCATTCCTGCTCAAAAAAAGCTCTCTGTGTATGTGATCACATCTCAAAGTAAACAGCAGAGCAGGGCTTGTTAGAAGAATCTCTCTCCTCCCTTCTAAATAAATGTGCATGCACAGGAAAGTTTATACCTGAAATAAAACTTTGTTAGTCTTAAAGGGCCCATATTACTCCCTTTTCTTGCATGAACTCTCTCTCCCCTCCCACCTCTCTCCCACCCTCTCCAAATGAGGGAAGACAGGCTTGGCAATGCAGCAGCAGCTCCAGTGGAGGAAGTAGGAGAGTACAGAGTGAACCTTTCTCTGGTGTGCGCATGTGCACTCTCTTTTTCCTTTCCCTTTACTTCATCCCCAAGAAGGGAAGAGAGGCTTGGAAGAGAGCAGCCCCAGTGAAAGAAGCAGGAGATGGTGCTTTTCTCTGGTGCATGTACATGCACTCTCTTTTTCTTCCCCCTCAGAGAGACTTGGCGACACAGCAGCAGTGGTAACAGCCAGGGGAAGAAATCTGGAGACAGCTCGTTGCCTGTGGGCCACATGTTTGACACCCCACTATGGAGCACTGATCATATCACTGGGAATGAAGCTGCTAAGAAGACATTATAACAATCCCTAACTTTTGTAGAGAACTATATTTTTCAGGGATTCTTGGAAGGAACAAATGTTAAACCAACCACAGTCAGAGCAACGTATATGTCCTGAGGCTTACAGTTATGTTGGGTCAATGGGATTTATTGCTAACATCAGTTTTACATATGAGACAATTATGGATCTCAGCTAATGATGGTAGGATACTGACCATAAGGACTAGCAGCGGCTATGGCAGCCAAATGTCCAGGGAATGCAAGTGATCCCCTATTACTTCCATGTATGTATCCCCAGCTGCAAAAGAGACTATACAATGTTGTGTGTATTCCCTGGTGGTAGACTTTCCATTTGCCTATACTGGCCCATAGTCTGTGTATATGGATTCAATATACTACAAAGAAGTTTATGTTTCTTGAATTTCTGTTCACTTTCTTAAAGTAGAATCATGCTATTCATTTTCTCAGTAGACTGCATGCTACCTATAGTTGTTCTGTGTTTCACAATAAAAGGGAATCAATTGATATCCTTGAAGTGCTCATGAGACACAGGTATATGTAAATATAGAAAACGTCTTGCACATATGTCTTAATTATGCACTATTTAGAGTGCATAAGAGATTGGATAAAGCTTCTTATATTCAGAATTTACCCATCTCCATGCCTGTCCTGCAATTCAGGGGGACTGAACATAATTGAAACAAATGCAATACCATGTTTTCAGTTCATGTGTGATAACAATGCACCTTTTAAAGAACATTTGGAAAAGATGCTGCTTAATAATTGAAAGCAAGAAATAAACACTTTAATACTGCATGCAGACACAGGCAAAGACTTTACTACCCCCAAGTGGACAAATATATACTATGATTTACATTCATAGCCATTTTGATAAGTTACTTTAAGCAGTTGTTAAAGACTTCAAACATAAATTCAGTGCATATGCTTGTAATCTATGGGAGAATAAGTCTCACTGTTATGTGATTTCTTCCCTCCCAAATGTGTATCTCAGTTTACATGTTGATAAATGATCTTGATCAGCAGGCAAAGATGATCTTAAAATGACCCATGCACCATTTATTATATTGATCAGATTCTCCTGCATGAATATCACAAAGTAATCAGTTTCTCCACTACATTAATCAATTTCTCCACTATATTAATAATATATTAATCAGTTTCTCCACTATAATCTATTTTTCTGATTGTATTGAAGGACATAATAATGAGAAGCACTTATTTCCACAGAAGTTATTGAACAAAGGCCTTCACAGATACAAATCTAGGTATGCTATGAAGTTTCCTAAGAGGCACACTGGCAGACATTAGAATGAGGTTCATTTTTTCAGACATTTTGCATAAATTTATAGAATAAAACAAGAGGCCCTCTAAAGTGATCATAATAGCTAATCAGCAACAATATTGCTTTATTTAATCCTGGATCAGAAACTCAGAAAGAAGTTAAGAGGTAGTAGGAATCCCTCCATAAACCTCTTCCTGTCCAACTACCCTGCTTATTGCTCCATAGATTGATGGGTCATGGATTAAGCACATTAAGTTACTATGCAGCCCAGAGAACAACTTTGTGAGTCATTCCCTGCATTTCCTTCTTTCTTAGCAACCCTGGAAGCACCCACGGTCCAAGCATTGCCACCTTATCGACTACATTCTGGTGCGCCAGAGAGACCTTCGAGATGTCTTACACACCCGAGTAATGCCCAGCGCAGAATGTCATACGGATCATCGTCTTGTACGCTGCAATCTCCGTCTTCACTTTAAACCCACACCCAGGAGAGGAGGTATTCCTCGGAGGAAGTTTCAGGTTGGCAGCCTCCAGTCAGCCGAAGTTAAAGCTGCCTTCCAGGCAAAACTCCAGTCAAGAATTGAGGACCTCAGTTGCCCCACAGACCCTTCTCCAGAAGCACTCTGGGAACACCTAAAAACTACCGTCCTGCAGATCTCTGAAGAAGTCCTCGGGTTCTCCACAAGGAAGAACAAGGACTGGTTTGATGAGAACAATCAAGAGATCCAAGAATTACTGACAAAAAAGAGATCTGCCTACCAAGCACATCTTGCTCAGCCCTCCTGTCCTGGGAAAAAAGCAACCTTTCGCGCTGCATGTAGCAACCTCCAGCGCAAGCTTCGAGACATTCAGAACGAGTGGTGGACCAAGCTTGCAGAGAGAACCCAGCTGTGTGCAGACACTGGTGATTTAAGAGGGTTCTACGAAGCCCTGAAGGCAGTATATGGTCCATCATATCAGGCTCAGAGTCCCTTGCATAGTGCAGACGGCCAAGTGCTCCTCACAGACAAGGCATCCATACTGAACCGGTGGTCGGAGTATTTTCAGGTTCTCTTCAGTGCCAACCGCGTAGTTCAAGATTCAGCAATCCACCTCACCCCACTTCAACCGGTGAAAACAGAGTTGGATGAGATCCCCACCCTAGAAGAGACTGTGAAAGCCATCAAGCAACTGAAAAGTGGCAAGGCAGCAGGAGTTGATGGAATTCCACCAGAGATCTGGAAGCATGGGGGCACAGTACTACATAGCTCACTTCACAAAGTACTTGTCACCTGCTGGGAACAAGGCAAATTACCACAGGACTTTCGCGATGCAATCATCATCACCCTATACAAGAACAAAGGGGAAAAGTCAGACTGCTCCAACTACCGGGGGATAACCCTGCTCTCCATCGCAGGCAAAATCCTTGCCAGAATACTCCTGAACAGACTGGTGCCCACCATTGCAGAAGAACTCCTCCCAGAGAGCCAGTGCGGCTTCAGAGCTAACAGGAGCACCACCGACATGGTATTTGTTCTCAGGCAGCTCCAAGAGAAATGCAGGGAACAGAACAAGGGTCTGTATGTGACTTTTGTCGACCTTACCAAAGCTTTCGATACCGTTAGCAGGAAAGGCCTGTGGCAAATCTTGGAACGTTTAGGATGTCCCCCAAGGTTCCTCAGCATGATCATCCAGCTACACGAAGACCAGCGAGGCCAAGTCAGACACTGCAACGACCTCTCGGAGCCCTTCCCAATAGGCACAGGTGTAAAGCAAGGCTGCGTTCTCGCGCCAACACTCTTTACGATCTTCTTTAGCATGATGCTTCAAAGAGCCACAGTAGATCTAGATGAGGACGATGGTGTCTACATCCGCTATCGCACCGATGGCAGCCTGTTCAACCTGAGGCGACTAAAGGCACACTCCAAGACAATGGAAAAACTCATCCGAGAGCTACTGTTTGCTGATGATGCTGCACTCGTCTCCCACTCGGTATCAGCTCTGCAGCATATGACGTCCTGCTTTGCAGAGGCTGCCAAGCTATTCGGCCTAGAAGTTAGTCTGAAGAAGACAGAAGTTCTCCACCAGCCTGCACCCCAGGAAGATTATCACCCTCCCTGCATCACTGTGGGTGAATCAGTTCTGAAGACAGTCCAGCAGTTCAGCTACCTGGGGTGCATCATCTCCTCAGATGCCAAGATCGACAAGGAGATTGACAACAGGCTGGCAAAGGCAAACCGTGCATTTGGCCGACTGCACAAAAGAGTGTGGAGCAACAAGCATCTGAAAAAAGGCACAAAGATCAATGTTTACAAAGCGGTTGTGATGACAACCCTCATCTATGGCTCCGAATCGTGGGTTTTATACCGTCATCACCTGCGACTCCTTGAGCGCTTTCATCAGCGCTGCCTTCGCACCATCCTCAACATCCACTGGAGTGACTTTGTGACCAACACTGAAGTCCTCAAGCGGGCAGAGGTTACCAGCATCGAGGCACTGCTTTTGAAGACGCAGCTGCGCTGGGCAGGGCATATTTCTAGGATGGAAAACCACCGCCTTCCCAAGATTGCCCTGTATGGCGAACTCTCCACTGGCCATCGAAATAGAGGGGCACCAAAGAAGAGGTACAAGGACTCCTTGAAGAAATCCCTTAGCACCTGTCACATCAACCATCACCAGTGGTCTGACCTAGCCTCAGATCGCAAAGCATGGAGGCACACCATCCACCAGGCTGTCTCTTCCTTTGAGAACACACGCATAGCTGGTCTTGAGGACAAAAGGAGATTGAGGAAGAATCGCACTGCTACAGGACCAACCCTAAATCAGACTTTTCCCTGCAGCCGCTGTGGCCGGACCTGCCTGTCCCACATTGGTCTTGTCAGCCACCAGCGAGCCTGCAGCAAACGTGGACTATTGCACCCTTCTCAAATCTTCGTTCGCGAAGCCAAGCCGAGAGAGAGAGAGAGAGAGCAACCCTGCATTCCCTTCTTTGTTAGCAGCCAAGTTCTTGAACTGACTATAAATAGAGATCCACCCAGTAACTGAAGGTTAAGGGTCTGCCCTGTAAGAAACCACATATAACAAAGCAGTAACTGGCTTGGTACCCAGAGCACAAGCTGTAAGCCTGACACTTCTTCACTGTTGTACTGCCTCTTTGTAGGACTGCTGTTTCAACTGTTCCAACTAGAAGGAAGGGAAAGAACTTCAGAGAATTGTGGTTTTGGGCCTATGGTGGCTCCCCCAGAGCCTAGAAATCTGCCAATGCCTTACTGAGCTTAGGGTTCATATTTAGGCTCCTCAGATGAGGCCTCAGAGTCCAGGGTCCTGGGTCTGGGTGCAATCTGGTGATACTGGGCATCCCCTGAGGCCCCTGATCTCCCACCAGGGTAGTCCCTAGTTCATTCTGGCCTTCCTCTGAGGTGTCTGTTCCCAAGTCTAAGTCTAGCCAGGATTGGTCATGACAACTGAAAAAAAAACTGGCACACAATTCTCACAATGCTTTTGGCATAGAAGGTGCCACTATCCTGCATGATTGGTTTAGGGCACCAACAACAGCCAGATCAAATGACTTTTGCAGAGGGCTGCTCCATATGATATCCTGATATGTCCCAGAGTCTCCTGTGGCACACAGAAAAAAAATTAACAAGGGAAAAACCTCAAAATCCAGCTACTAAATAGAATAAAAAAGAAAAGGTATATATAAGGTACAGGCAAAAATATAACAATGGTGATGGCAGATCTACGCATAGGTTTTTATTTAAAAACTAGGAAAAAGGTCCGTTATGGAAAAAAAAAACACAATGGGCTCTAGAAAGAGGCTCTGGGTGAGTGGGTGCATATAAGGGCATGAGTCGGATAAGCATTCAAGCGCAGACATAGTTCTTCAGAGGTGGAGTCAGCCAAAGATCTCTAAATGGGTGCCTCCTGCTCCTACCTCATGACCCTCCAGCCTAGTTCTCTCTCCCCCTTCCCACTCACTTAGCCCCCCTTCCACTACAGAGACATGTGCTGCATGTTATAAATTGAAGCAGGGCCAGATCTACAAAATTTTTGAGTGGGGGATAGAGTAAAGCATGTGCCCCCACTCAATAAATGCTGTGGGGGGCAGCATCAGTGCTAGAGTGCTCGGGGCTGCTTTTGTGCCTCTTTGCCTTGTGGAGAGGCGTGAAAGCAGCCAATCTGCCTCCTTCTCCCATTTAAAGACTTTGTCGGCCAGGGTCTTTAAATGGGGAGGGAGGCATATCGAGGATGCAGGGATGTTTTTGCCACCTCTCCACAAGCTCTCAGCCATCCTGACTATCAAAATAACAAACAGCTCACACTCCTTGTCAACCACCTGCACAGCCTCAAACACCCTTGCCTTGAATGCCACACTAAATCACATATCCCAGCGCTGCTCACCATGTAAACAACCTAAACTCCCCTCACACCGAGGCAGAGCAAGGTGTTTTCTTTACAGTGACAGACAAGGCAACACAACTCAAAGATAAGCAAAAATATTTATTGAGCTGGCAGGCAGTTTCAGAATAGACTGGTGAAAACAAAATAACGTTATAAAATATGACTAACTAATACAATTTACGCAACTCCATAATCACCAGCCGGTAAGCCGGACGGCTTTTTGCCAAGAAATAGAACAACAATAACTAAGCGGTTTTGGGAAACAGTATAAATCTTCCTCAGCTGGCTAATGACACCCAAAAATGGGCATCCCAGAAGAACCAATCAACCCAAGCTGACTCTCCTAGTGCTGCTGAGAGTAACCATTAATTAGAAGGAGATTAAAACAACTCCTTTCAAGGTCACACATAACCAAAACACTGCTGGAAGAATAAAAATTGGTAAGCAGCCCAGAAACCAAAACCACCAGATACATGTATATGATTAGATTTTTAAAATCCACAATACCCTTTAAAAGAAATCTTCATTACAAATGGTATCCCTTTTACATTAAAACAAATAGGCTATTATATATCACTTACATAATACTTGTCCACCATCACTGATTCACTCTTTCCCAATTCTTTCTCCTTTCTGTAATACCTTCTCACCTTTCCCCATTTGCACATTATGGCTTCCTGTGTTTTCTCTAAACCAGCTGTGTGCCTTTACATGCACAGCAATCTTGCTCAAGAGATATTCCTAAAGATTCCCTGACATCCCCTCAAATATGCATAGTTTGCTGTAAGTCCATCAATAATTCTCCCCTAGAACATAGGTCTGTCTGTGTGTATAAGGACAGGATCCTTACCTCCCATCTCAGGTCTATCTGGTAGTATGAAGTGAAGAAAATTAATCTGTTCACTTGCAAATAAGCCACAACAGAAATCTACAAACTGGAACAAAAGAAAACAAAAGGAAGGCATAATTTTACATATAATTTACTAGAGATGGGCACAAACTGCAAAACAAACTGAATTTTTACTCAAACCAGGCTGATTTGTGATTCTCCCCCCCTCCCCATTTCAAAAGCATTATTACTTTGCTGTTCTTTTTGACCTGGTTGCAGTTTCTGAACCAAAAACTAACCACTATTTTTTGTATGTGGAGGTTTGAGTAATTCATTAAAGAGGTTCATTGGCCAGACAGCCTGGCACCAATTCAATCAATTCCTAGGCAATGCAGGGAGTGAACTTGTGGAGAGCCCTAGAAACACCCATAGTAGTTGTCCACAGCTTTATTGGAAGCTGTGGCAGCCAACCACGGAGCTCCCATTCTGCTGTATGGGAGTAAATTGTATATATACAATCCATGCTTAACCCTTTTCATTCTGGTTTTTGCCTGGGCCATGGGACTAAGACAGTTCTGGTTGCCCTCATGGATGACCTCCAGAGGCATCTGGATAGAGGTGGTTCAGTGGTACTGATGCTGTTGGACCTGTCGGCTGTGTCCGACACAGTAGACCATCAGTTACTGACCCACTGCCTAGCTAACACTGGAATCCAGGGGTTGGACTTACACTGGCTCTCCTCTTTTCTCCAGGGTTGGGGACAAAGGGTGGCGATAGAGGAGAAGCTATCTTGACAGCGCCTGCTTATATGTGATGTGTCACAAGGGGCAGTTCTCTCCCCAATGTTGTTTAATATCTACATGCACCCCCTTGCCCAGATTGCCCATAGGTATGGGCTGGGGTGCCATCAGTATGCAAATGATACCATCTGTTGATGGGTGACCAGTCTGACTCCATCCTAGAAGATCCGACCCAGGCCCTACAAACTGTGGCAGAGTGGCTCAGGCTGAGTCAACTGAAATTGAATCCGATGAAGATGGAGGTCCTGTATCTAAGTTGTGGTGGTCCAGGAGTGGAGATTCCACTACCGGCCTTCAATGGGTGCCAAAGGTTAAGAGCGTAGGGGTGCTCCTGGATCCCTCTTTAACAATGGAGGCCCAGGTAGCAGTCACTGCCGAATCAGCCCTTTACCACCTTCAGCTGATAAGGCAGCTGGTCCCCTTCCTTGAATGCAATGACTTGAGGACAGTGATCCATGCTATGGTCACCTCAAGACTGGATTGCTGTAATGCCCTTTACACGGAACTGCCCTTGTCTCAAACCCAGAAGCTTCAACTATTGCAGAATGCTGCAGCCAGGTTGTTACTGGGACTTCCCTCATGGGAGCACATTCAACCTGTGCTGAAAGTGCTGCACTGGTTGCCTACTGCATACCAGATCTGTTTCAAGGTGCTGGTTTTCACCTTTAAAGCCATATATGACCAGGGACCTGCATACCTTCAGGACTGCCTTTCCCAACATGATCCCCAGAGAGCACTATGGTCAGGGTCACAAAACCTGCTTTTGATTCCTGGCCTTAAGGAGGCCAGGCTCAAGACGTCCAGAGCCAGGCCTTCTCTGTTGCAGCTCTATGCTGGTGGATTGAGCTCCCTGAGGAGGTTAGGGCCCTACGAGATCTTTCACAGTTCCACAGGACCTGCAAGACTGTGCTCTTCTGCCAAGCATTTGTTAACTACGATTAAAGACTGCAACAGATATTGAATTATCTGGACCACCTCAAAGCACAGACCTGACCTTAAGATCCTTTCTTTTTCTCTATGGAACATCTGGTAGTAACAGTGGATGGTGAAATTAGACACAAAATAGATAGGCAGCTATCTGCCATCATTAAATATGCCATCATTTTAAGATTGTCATAGCACCTGAAATAGTTTTATGTTTTTAATCTATTAGGAGTATATTGGCTTTTATGTGATGTTCTATGAATATGTAAGCCACCCTGAACCTGCTTCAATGGGGAGGGTGGGATACAAGCCAAATAAATAAATAAATATTATACACCACACCCTAACCCAGCTGTTTTCACTTTGCAGCAGGAAAGAGTGAGGGAGAATTAGGAGAAGAAGAATTGCTTGCTGCTGGGCAAATCCAATATTCACCCAATTTGAAGGGCAGGTGGAGGAGAACCTGCTGAAGACTCCCTGTGAGCTTGATGTCTCTAACTCACGAGGGGGCTATTCTTCCACCTCCCAAGCTCACAAACCATAGAAACCATGAACCAATTCAGGAGAGTGAGCCATGAACCACTACAAACTGCCATTTTCCCAGTTCATGCCCATCCCTATTATATATATAATTTGCAAGACCACAGAAAAAACATACTCGAATCCCCTTGTCTGCCACATAATCTGAATTTTGAGAATAAGCCAAAGAAAGCTAATTTTAAAGTCCCATTGATTTGAGTGGAACTGTTAAATATATGCCTCAGACTTGCCAGGCCTGGTCTAACAACAAGCGGGAGCCAGCCAGGAGTGGGGACATTGAGGGACAGCCATTAACAACAATGTTACATCACTTCCATGAAAACCCTGAAGGTGATGTTATGTCTCCCTAGTAATCACCAGCAACTTTACAATAAAACCATGAATTTTCAGCAATTCCTGTTGGAAAAGGTATTACTTCCAGGGAAAACTTAGAGAAGATAGCTTTGCCATCTCCCATGTCCCAGCAGGGGATTCTCTGGTTTCAGGAGCTCCTCTCCACCACATGCCAGATTGCCAGTGGGGGAAACCCCTTCTCTAAACAGGAGCATTACCATGCAATGTTCCCAATGTGATGATATCACCCAGATATGACATCATCATGTTAGGGATGTTCTGGTATTTGAACAAACTCTATGGTTTTGAGGGTGAAAAAACCATAGAGTTTGGCTTGCCATTTACCCATGGAATAAAAATGGTCAGAAAATGGCCCCCTTTACAACACTGTAGGAATTTCCCTGATGTAACAAACACAAATTTACTGATGTAGCAAACACAAATTTGAGCAGACTTTGGAGGATGTTGGAAGACAGGAGGGCCTGGTGTGACTTTGTTCATGGGGTCGCAAAGAGTCGGACTCGACTGTGCGACTGAACAACAACAACAACAAAGAAATTCCCCCATGTCTCTGTGGTCTTTATTACTGAGATTAGGGAAAATTCCTACAGCACTACTGGGAAGTAGCATAACTTTGTCACCAAGCTCCACCCTCCCAAGACACCACCCTCAAGATCTCAAAACATTTGCTGAAGTAGTGCTGGCACTCCTAGACCCTATCCTTACCATAGGGTGTCACTTGTTTGTAGAGACAAGGATCATGAGACAACCAAGCTGCTCACCCCCTCTTCCCCCCCTCTTCCAAGAACAATAATTGAATAATTCAACTAAACAAAGTGAAAGTTAATTCCAAATAAACAGAGAAAGATCATCCTTCATAATTGTCTAAACTAACGTTCCTCCCCATGCCTTTTTGAATCATTCAAAAAGATAAACATGGGAGAAAGGGACAGAGTGCTTGTCTGGAGCAACTGCTTCATATTGCTCACTGGTACAATAAGCATGCCCATCATGAAACAGTTCTTTCCAACTGACACAGTAGAAACTCTGAACTTTTTTTCAGTTCAGTGAAACTTTAGATTATTGCTCACATTCATATCAAGACTCATGCATTGTGAACTGAAAGGAAACTTCAGTCTGGCTTTCTTATCTCCAGCCTGTCTTTCTTATCTCCAGTTCTATTATGAGATTAGAGGCAATTTCTTTAGTCGTTTGCTGTGTTTTGAACCATAAGGGATTGAAGGTATTGACCTAGCAAAGTAGCATCCTCTCAGTCATGTGTCACTGAATTTATCAATAGTTTCCTTTCAGTTCATAGGTTTTTGGTGTGTTTTTTTTTAAACTTTCCAGCAACTGGCTGCCTAGCTTGAAGAAGTGTTAAAAAGTGTACATGGACTACAGTTTTCAAAATGTCCATACAGAGTGACTGGTCTGGAAGACATAATGGAATTTCTCTCTGTTTCCAGTTGCCACATTTGTTTCATTTTAGCTCTAAATATTCCCCAAAGGCTTGATCTGCACATGTTTTTTTTCCATTGCCAGGAAGGGAAAATTTATAGACCAGATGTTGCACTACCTGGCTTCTGTTCTTAGTCCATCTGGTCCCCTCCAACAGTCCATGCTCCAGTTTACAAGAACAAAGTTTTAACACTTCCTACATTCTTCCCCCTCTGGTTTGTTTACTTTCCATCCCTTGTCCATATCTACTCATTATCATACATATCACAATGTACTATTTATTAATAAAATAAGTCCCATTTAAATATATGATTGAAAATATGGTGTATAAATCTGCAAGAATTATCATTATCTAAAGCTTCAGATCTTATCTAAAAATCATACTATACATCCTGACTGAGCAAAATGGTATTACAAAGCATTTCACTCATTCCAAAACAAAATATTTCATTGGAATCCCCCCCTCGCTTATAAAATAATGGGGGGAGAACTTTTTGCCCCTGGATTTTCTGTATGTGTAGATCTATCCCACAGAAATTGTGATATTCCCTATCGGGAGAGGGGGGCATTCAAAAAAAATCAGCTCCTGCAAAAATTGGAAATATAACAAGGAAAAAACAGAAAAATTTCTGGGTTTTATTTACATTCTCTGGAATCACCATTATAGCTGCTCGCATGACTGATGACAATTCTGCCACATTGACTGGTGGGAAACCACCCTCAGTTTCTTAGATGGTGAGAGTGAGTTTACCATTTTAAAAGTAGGGGGTTTTTTTGGCAATGGCTAGTTTCGTTACACAAGACAGACTTTCTTTATGGCAGACTTCCTTTAGTGCTGTGCACCACTGCATATCCCTTTAATCATGTACACTGTTTTGGATTTTCTTAAAAATGTAGCTTATGCTTCTATGCTATGCACTGTGACTTCCTGTGGCGAGCAGATGGCTGAAAAATGTTCTTACAACATCACTGAACTGAATCACTTTCTGTCTTCCCAATGAGCTGTGCATAGCTGCATAGCCATGAACTGTACAATCACTTAGGTAGCAGTTGGAAGTCTGGTTTGCCCTTGAGAGGATTAAAGTGGGAGGCAAATAGTCCTTGATCAGAGACCAAAATTAGAACCAAAAGTTAATAGTCCTTACAACTTCAGTGACTCACTTGTCAGTAATCTTACATCTACCATGGAAATTTCCAGAGGAGTCACATCTTCAGCAACGTGACAGACAATAGGCCTCGTCTTCTTGTACTTTTTATACAGCTGTAAAAAAATTAAACATTCAGCCTGTTAGAGACAATTTATCCGCCTCTCCCGGCCTCTCCAGGAGATTCAAAGAAAAAGAGCTGTCAGTCGGGAGTCTCCTTTAAAATATACAACTTTATTGATATCAAGAAAGAGGGGAGTTGCTTTGCAACAAGCTCTCTGATCAGTTCCATACATGCCTTTTTATCCTCTATTCCCGGCCGATGAGTCCCTCCTCCTTTCCCCATAGGCTGAGGTACTCGGAAGGTACAGCCTATTCGAACGCGTACTTCATACTCCCTCCTTGATATGTACCCCTCCCGTTACATACATTGCATGTGCATTTAAATTTACCTTTCTTCGAAGTAGGGTGTGTCAGTTAATATTCATTACTTGATTATGCCTGCGTACTTGCTACTTATTAGTTTGTATTGCTATTAATCTTTACTGTTGTCATGGCCTGTTCAACCATGTCATTTCTTTTAGTATAGTAGTTCTACTTCTGCATTTTAACAATGGCTAATACACCTGTTCTATGGTTACTAAATGTTTGTGCTTTGCATACCTGGTTTTGCTTTTTGTGTTTTTACAATCACTAAGACATTACATTTGGTTCTTTCTTTGAAAAGTACCTTCTGTTTGTTTCAGCTCATTTCATTATTTCACCCCTCTCAATCCCTACTATTTTATTTTTACCTGAGCTGGAACATTTTCATACTTTGCAACCATCAGCTGAGCTTGTCCCTTCTTTGTATGTTTCTTTATTGCTGACTTGCAAGCACTGGTGCACACAGGTAAACAGTGTAGACAACAACAACAGATGATGCTGATTACTACTATGATTATACCAATTTGAAATATGCTCTTGAGCCATTTCCAGCCTGGTAACCAGGAGGTTAGCCAGTCTCAGGGAATTTGTATTCCTTCATAGTTTTCCTTTAAAGTAGTTTGCATTTCTTGTAGGTGCATTTCTATGCTTTTATTTAAATCATGAAACTGCACATGGCATTGTGTTCCTCTCACCTTACAAAATCCTCCTTGCTGCGCTAACAAATAGTCTAGGGCCATCTGATGTTGTAGCTGGGTCTGACTTAATTCTTCTATTTCAGTTTTCAATTCTCTGATGACCTTCCCTGTTGCATTCACTGTTTTCTCTAGTCTACAGGTCAGGCCTATTATGCTTTTACGATTTTCTTGTGCCACTATTCCTGGGTAGGCCCCTAATGTTAAAAGACCTGTTATTAATCCTCCCCCTATGCGGCTGCCTTCATCATCTGAGAGCTGACGGCCCACAATTACTTCATCTTTACAATTTGTACCTAACTGTCCCACTCGTGGACTGAGATGATCTTCCCTTTTTATCCGGGAATGCTTGGGCAAAACCTGCATCGGGAAGGTCAAGAATCCTATCCCAGCACATGCCCCTCTCTTGTACCCAGGATGATAATTAGTGGCCCACTTATCAAAGAAAAACCACATATTGGGGTCTTTTATTTTCATCCCTGAACATATACTATCTTTACCTGAATAATCGGCCTGGAACATTGGTATGTCAGGAAAAATATCTCTCAAAGTTGTCTTGCCCCACAGGAAAGTTTTATTCCCCAATGCATGATTTCCTCGTTTTGACAACCAGAAGTAGTCTGTGCAAGCACTGTAGTTACTCAGCTTGCTCATTCTTTCTTGTGCTTGGTTGAAGCCTGGCACTATAGAGTTCTATACCCCACTATGAGTGTGACAGAAACATAAGCCTAGGGTCAGTTTGCTGTATCTAAACCATCTTAATCTGATTTTTCCTATATTGAGTGGGAAACAAACAATATTTCATGTTCTGACCATTTAGATAATGCTTGTAAGGACCCTACTACTAATGGGGTCTCACTTATTAATCCAGGTAGCAGACTCAGCGTTACTACTGATGTGGGATACTCATAAATTAATCTAGAGCTTTTCCCATGTTGCTGAAACATATAATGAGCGTGACGGATCCAGGTGTTGACAGAAGAAACCCCTTTTCTCCCAATAGTCCTGACTCTCCTCCACCTTTGGCCAGTTTTCTGCAAGGTCAGGAATTAACAGGGAAGTATTCCAGAACTCTTACCAACGAGTCCAATGTCCATTAATAGTATCCTTCTAAAAATACTCTTTTACGGGGGTGTAGAATCTTTCCCACCCAGGTTGTTTTGCCTGTATTACCACAAATGAGGACAACCTAAGACTCAGGTCCTCTGAACCTAGTTTCTGCATACACCAACTCCACTCAGTGCAGGTTCCTCTTATTTTCCACTTGAAGAAACTTTTCGTGTGGACAAATTTGAGATGTGTACATTAACTTTTTCAGACCGTTTCCTCGTATTCTTAACAGAAATCCCCTTACCAATGACTCCCAACTATCAGTAGGACTCCCAACTATCAGTAGGACTCCCAACTATCAGTAGGAGTCAGTAATAATAATAATAAGTTTTTATTTATACCCCACCTTCCCCGCCAAGGCAGGCTCAGGGCGGCTTACAAGGCATGATATAATATCATGGTATAACAATAAACAGATAATAAAATCAATAAACAACGGCATAGATACAATATGTAAATTAATATTAAAATTAAGCTATTAAATTAAGCTAAAAACAATACCATGGTGCTATAATCTCTGTTTATCCAAGATACCATAATATTAGTTCTGGTTCCATCTTAAAAGGCTAATTGGAAGAGGGCGGTTTTGCAGGCCCTACAGAACTGATTGAGATCCCGTAGGACCCGGACCTCTTCCGGCAGCTGATTCCACCATTGGGGTGCTTTTATGGAGAAGGCCTGCTCCCTGGTTGTTTTAAGTTTGGCTTCCTTAGGCCCAGGGATTTCCAAAAGATTTTGTAAGCTGGAGCGCAGTGCTCTCTGGGGAACATATGGAGAGAGGCGGTCCCTCAGGTAGGCAGGTCCTCGGCCATATAGGGCTTTAAAGGTAATAACCAGCACCTTGTAACAAACCCGGTATACAATTGGCAGCCAGTACAGTTCCCACAGCCTAGGCCGCACATGTTCCCACCGAGGTAGTCCCACCAGCAGCCTGGCTGCAGCGTTCTGCACTAGCTGCAGTTTCCGGGTTCAACAGGGGCAGCCCCATGTAGAGGGCATTACAGTAGTCCAATCTCGAGGTGACCGTCGCATGAATCACTGTTGCCAGGTCGCCTCGCTCCAAGAAGGGGCCAACTGCCTTGCCTGTCTAAGGTGAAAGAAGGCAGATTTGGCAGTGGCAGCTATCTGGGCCTCCATTGTCAGGGAAGACTCCAGTAGCACTCCCAAGTTCCTGACCTCGCGCACTGGTACCAGTGGCACCCCGTCAAAAGCTGGAAGGGGAATCCCTCCTTCCAGACCGCTGCGACCTAGGCAAAGGACCTCTGTCTTCGCTGGATTCAATTTCAGCCCGCTCAGCTTGATCCAATCAGCCACGGCTTGCAATGCCTGGTTCAGATCTACAGGGACATTGGCAGCCCGGCCACCCGTCAATAGATAGAGCTGGGTGTCATCAGCATACTGGTGACAACCCAGCCCATATCCCTGGGCAATCTGGGCAAGGGGGCGCATGTAGATGTTAAATAACATTGGAGAGAGAACCACCCCCTGGGGCACCCCACAATTAACTGGGTGCCTCTGGGATAGCTCTCCCCCAATCACCACCCTTTGTCCCCGACCTTCAAGGAAAGAGGAAAGCCACTGTAAGGCTAACCTCTGAATCCCTGCGTCAGCGAGGTGGTGGGTCAGCAGCCGGTGATCGACCATATCGAACGCCGCCGATAGGTCTAGCAACAGCAGTACTGCCACACCGCCTCAATCCAGATGTCACCGGAGATCATCCATGAGGGTGACCAGCACTGTCTCCGTCCTGTGGCCTGGGCGGAAGCCGGACTGAAAAGGATCTAAGGTGGAAGTGTCATCCAGAAAGCTCTGCAACTACAATGCCGCAGCCCTCTCTATAACTTTGCCCCAAAAGGGCAAATTTGAGACCGGACGGTAATGCGCCAATTTGGCCGGATCTGATGTAACCTTTTTCAGGAGGGGGCAGACCACTGCCTTTTTCAGAGGGGTTGGAAGAAGACCCTCTGAAAGAGATCTATTTATGATGTCCCGTATAGGACATCTTAGCTCCTCCTGGCAAGCTTTAATTAACCAGGAGGGGCAGTAGAGTTGGATTTTTCAATACCCACTGCCAATACCTGTCCATGGAATTCTAAGTGTTCAAAATACAGATGTGAGGATGACCAATATCACCAACAAAATGATGTAACACTTCTCTCCATGTGGTACTCCTGAGGGTGCCATGTATATGACTGATCCTCATCTATTTCTTCATTGTCCCACCCTTCTCTCGTGGAACATCTGGTACAAATCATGTTGTGTATTTCTGTGTAAATTGTTCAGGGTGGTGAGAACCAGAGAGAATTGTGAGGAACTCCAAAGGGATCTGTTGAGGCTGGGTGAGTGGGCGTCAATGTGGCAGATGCGGTTCAATGTGGCCAAGTGCAAAGTAATGCACATTGGGGCCAAAAATCCAAGCTACAAATATAAGTTGATGGGGTGTGAACTGGCAGAGACTGACCAAGAGAGAGATCTTGGGGTCATGGTAGATAACTCACTGAAAATGTCAAGACAGTGTGCGTTTGCAATAAAAAGGCCAACACCATGCTGGGAATTATTAGGAAGGGAATTGAAAACAAATCAGCCAGTATCATAATGCCCCTGTATAAATCGATGGTGTGGTCTCATTTGGAGTACTGTGTGCAGTTCTGGTCGCCGCACCTCAAAAAGAATATTATAGCATTGGAGAAAGTCCAGAAAAGGGCAATTAGAATGATTAAAGGGCTGGAACACTTTCCCTATGAAGAAAGGTTGAAACGCTTGGGGCTCTTTAGCTTGGAGAAACGTCGACTGCAGGGTGACATGATAGAGGTTTACAAGATAATGCATGGGGTGGAGAAAGTAGAGAAAGAAGTACTTTTCTCCCTTTCTCATAATACAAGAACTCGTGGGCATTCGATGAAATTGCTGAGCAGACAGGTTAAAACGGATAAAAGGAAGTACTTCTTCACCCAAAGGGTGATTAACATGTGGAATTCACTGCCACAGGAGGTGGTGGCAGCCACAAGCATGGCCACCTTCAAGAAGGGTTTAGATAAAAATATGGAGCAGAGGTCCATCAGTGGCTATTAGCCAGTGTGTATATGTGTGTGTGTGTGTATAATTTTTTTTGGCCACTGTGTGACACAGAGTGTTGGACTGGATGGGCCATTGGCCTGATCTAACATGGCTTCTCTTATGTTCTTATGTGTACTCTCTTTGTTGCATATGTTGAATGAGCACTGTTGGGTTTAACTTAATTCTATAAAGTTCTCCTCGCTTCCGGCAGGACCATCTAGGAGGATGAACCTTAAAAACCTGCAATCTGCTTTCTGTTTCTGATATTAGTATTTTCCTCACTAGACCACACTTGGGATCTCTTTGTGTGTACTCTACTCTATTTTCCCTTTTGTCCTGGTAAATTTGAAAAGTGTAGTAGTCACACAGTCATCCTTCAGCCACCAGTTTCCAGTTCAGGGGTCCTAAAAGAATATCAAACAGAGGAGTACAATATTGATCAAATAACAATTTTCCCTCAGTGTTCATTTAGCGCCTAGAGATCCTCAACTTCAGAGGATCTGTGGTTTGGGCTACTGTCCAGGTAACATCACCAGTCTCCTCTTCCTCTGGCTCTAGGACCTTCTTCACCCTCGTGAAGTGAATCCATCCATTTTCTTCTGTGTGAACCGCTGTTTCAGTAGTCAACAGAACCTGGTAAGATCCTAACCATTGCGGAGACAAAGGCTCATCCTTCCAAGTTTTGATCAGCACCCAGTCACCCGGTTGTATTTGGTGTAGGGGAAATTCCTGCAGTGGCATCTGCACCAGCAAAGCTTTCTGTCGGAGAGAGAACAACAGGGACAGTAGATGTTCAAGGTAACGCTTAATGAACTTATCAGTTATTTCTGGCCATGGCAGGCTCTCCAACGCTCCCTGTGGTCCTGGAAATAGAATTCCATAAAGTAGTTCAAGAGGAGAAACCCCCACATCTTTTCTAGGCCGTGTTCTAAGTTGCATCAGTACTATAGGTAGAGCCTGTCCAAGGGAGCTTGGTTTCCAGAATAACCTTTTTCAGTTGCAACTTAATACTTTGGTTCATTCTTTCCACTTGGCTGCTATTGGTGGGGTGCCAGGGGGTGTGGAGCTTCCATTTTATCCCCAAAGCTTCCATCACCTCCTGTACCACCCTTCCTAAGAAATGACTTCCCCTACAGGAGTCTATAGCTTCTACAATCCCGTAACATGGGCAAATCTGCTCCAAAATCAGTTTGGCTACAGTGGATGTGTTGGCTGTGGTTGTAGGAAAACATTCTACCCATCCTGTAAGCTCATCCTGTACCATCCTGTACCATCACTAAGCAATATTTTAACCTGCCCACTCTGGGCATTTCAGTGAAGTCCACTTGCATGTACTGGAAGGGGCGTATGGCCAATTGTTGCCCCCCTTGTGTCTTAGTGTGAATAGTTTGTTAATTGACAGCTTTGCACACCATGCATCCATCACAGATCTGTTTGGTCACCCCATAGATGCCTAGGCATATAAACTTTTTCAGGAACAAATCCACCATCTCCAGGGTTCCCCAGTGGCCCCCTTCATGCAAGCAAGTTAATACTTGCCTAGCTAGAGGCTTTGACAGTCACTGTCTCCCATCTGGGGTTACCCATTTTTTCTCATTCACCTCCCTCCTAATTTTTTAATCTGGTGTAGCTCCTTTTCTGTGAAGACTGGTTGTATGTCAGGCTCCTTAAGTTCTGGTACCAGGCTTTTTAGAGCTACTTCTTCTAGGGGATCCAATCATAGCAGCTTCCTTGGCTGCTACATCCACCAAGTGATTCTCTATAGTTTCATTTGAGGTACCAGTCTGGTGTCCCCTGATATGCACCACTGCCAATTGTTCTGGTCCCCACAAGTTGTTTAAAATCTCCAATATTAGTTTCTCGTGCACTAGTTGCTTTCCTCTACTAGTTAGCATTCCCCTTTCCTTCCAATTTTTTCCAAAAGTCTGCAGTTGGGAGGAAAATGATAGTTAAAAATAGTTTGGGATGATGTGAGTCCACTCTAGGTATTCTTGGAGAAGACTGACTGGAGAAGATTGATATCATGTCCAAGTTTTCAACAGAAGTTATCTCATGCTGTTGCCTGATGGTCCACACCTCCCCCCCCCCACTCCTGCCTCCTCTTGGACTCCCATGTGTTTCTAGGCTTGGCAATCCTACATACACACATAAATACCACTGAACAATGATTTCCAATGCATCATGTACCATTTTTAAAAGTCTAAAGAGTTTGTAAAAGTCCTTTCAGAATATACAGAATATATAGCGATGACCTGGACAGTCCAAACAAACCCAATCTCATCAGATCTTAGAAGTTAAGCAGGGCCAACCCTGGCAAGTACTTGGAAGGGAGATCTCCAAGGAATACCAGGGTCAAGATGCATAGGCAGCCAATACAAGCAGCCTCTCTGAAAAACGTCTTAGCCCCACTAGGAGTCACTGGAAGTCACCGTGACTTTCAGAGCATGCAAGCACATGCACACAGACACAAACAAACACTTTAAAAAAATTAAAAGGAATATGCAGAACAGAGACACTGGCTGAAATCATTTAAGACTGTGCTATATTGAATTCCACCAGCTTTAAAAAGATCACCGACTTGGAAATCCTTTGGTGCTGTTTAGAGTATTTTGATTCGTACTACAGTCCCTCAATCTGCTGCCTTTTCTCCAATCTATTCATTGGTCTGATGACTTGGTAGAAACGATCCAGGCTTTTTTTTGAATCCACAGAGATTTTTACTCTCTCCTTCAGTTTTCGGCATTTATATTTGCAAAACTGTTGGAGGATTGCTATTTGTATTCAAGACCCATTTTCAATTACTTGAATAACCTTTACAATTGTAAACAAGGAAGAACAGAATAACACTAAAGAACAATACAGCAGTGAAAGTGAAAGACTCATTTCCAAGACAATGGTGACAGAGCCTCACACAAACCCAGTCATAGCTTTCCATAATTTTGTTTAAATTCACCTGATTTTTTTTATGTTTTGAATGGGATTGTCTTCCTAGCATCAGTGGTGCACACCTTTTGCTGAAAGCCTCTACTAAGACCTTAGGTATCTGGCTCTTGGTCTCTAGCTAGTGAAATAGGTGTCCATGACAGTGAAAACCCATCCCCCTTCCCAGCTACAGTTATTTAGGTAACTGACTCCCTTCTTGCAGTTGCCCTAGCTTGCCATGCTGATCCATACTTCAGTAATTTCAGTGTTATAGTACTGTAACATGTTCTGCAAAGAGGTGCCTTTGCAGATGACGCATATCTTACAGCCAGTACAAAATGTAGCAGCCTGTTTATTATTAGGGGTTAGCTGGCAGGGCCCTATTACTTCCATTTTGGAATCCCTCCATTGCTTGCCAATTAGTTTCCAGGTACAATCCACGTTGCCAATACTTACCTTGAAAGCCCATCATGGCCTAGGATGAAAAAATCCAATGGAACCACTCCTTTCTGTGGAGAACCCCTGGGACAGCTTCAGTCTTCTGAGCAAGGTCTGTTATTAGCATCCTCTTTATGTTAGTCATATTCTGTGACAATTTGGGCATGGGCATTTTTCATGGCTGGCCCATGTCTGTACAACATTCTCCTGGAAGAAGGTAAGCAGTCTTCTGCCCTCTTGACTTTTCAGGGAGACTGTAAATCAGCCTGTATTTCAGAAAGCTTTGGGATTACCTGAACTTGGGCAAAGGGAGAATCCTTCTAATGAGGCATAAAGTGTTTTCAATGCAGATTAATGTATTTTTGTAAGCTTCTTGGACTAAGGGTGCACCTTTTTACACTGCCTCTCAGAGTAAAAGAGAAATAAATGCTCTTTAGTAAATACATGAGATTAATGGCATGTGTGCCACCTTAACTTGGAGAAAATTCCTCCATTCTAAACAGACTTCCTCTCTTTAGGTGGCTGTTCCTTCAACAGAGGAGTCACTTAAACTGAAGGAATGCTTCAAAGTGTAATCCATGGAGTTGCAATTGTTTCCTTCAGGAATTTCAAACAGGGAAAAAACCCCAAAAAAGTTCTCCTAACACCAACATTACATGTTCCCATTGCAAAGTCATGTCTGAGTATGCTTAAACTTCTATAGTCTGGAGCCAGATCATGACTCTTAGATCAGAATTAAACATAGCCCCCTGTTGCAGACTACACGGCAACTAACAGACTTATTTAATCACTTCTAGCACACTGGTCCTACTAAAGCACTGACAAAGGTGGAGAGGATCCAGTGTGCTCTCCTTGATCAATAACCATAAGCCTGATTGCATGCTGAAGAAGTTGTGTGCCTGTGCTGGCATCATCCCTTCAAGGTTTTGCTCAATTTGCCGGATATGGGATATTGCTCTAGCTTCTTTATTTCACAAAAGCTGAAATTCTTTATTTCCCTATCAATCTAAACCCATTTTAGGATGATACTTCATTCTCTCTTGTGCTTCCAAGTCATCTTTCCCTATCCTCCCACTCCTCTCTTCTTTATGTATGAGTATTATCCATCTTTATCTGGGCAATTTTCATTCTGGTCAAGTGATTGGGCAGCAGAGACACTCGCTGTTTTGCTCATGAGACCTGTTCTTTTGATTTTTCCAGACTGCAGTAAACATATTCTTCCTGTGCAACTCCCCTTCCTTTTCTCATTTCTGTTATTTCTAACTCATTATGATCTTTCCATATGCTGAACTCTAAATTAAATTAATTACTGATGGATTTCATATCTCTTCAAAACAGAAGGGGCCATTGTAAAACACTATTCTGCTCAATAGAAAATGGGAGTCTTAGTTATTTAGCCAAAAAAAGGCAATTCAACTGTGCTCTGTGCTCTGTTCCCAGTCATTGGTGTCCCCCTTTTTTTTCCTTTTGAGCACCTCTGACTGCTAAAACTATCAGCAGATAAATTGTATCCATTTCTGGTCTGAGGAGGAGGCGGAGAAGAAGGAGATTGGATTTATACCCCACCCGTCACTACCTAAAGGGCTCTCAGAGCCTCTTACAATCTCCTTTCCCTTCCCCTCTCCTCCAAAGTTACACTAAGTGTCTGGGATTAAGAAGGTCTGAATTGATAGCAGTCCATAGAGCAAGGCAGAAACATAGTCAAGATCAGGACAAAGTCAATCAGATGACCCGGAGTCTCCAGAAGTTAAGTCTCCAGCAGTTAAATGCTACACTGGCACACCTTTGTACTGCAGACAAATTGCTCAGATGGAAAGGACCTGGAAACATAAGCATTATTTCCCCAAACTAGATATTATTGGTTATTTCAGTCTGTTGTTCAATCTGCAGTTCTTAATAGTCAGGCTATAAATATTTATAGCATATGAAAAATCCAGCTATAACATCAATAGGGTCATGAGGGGCAATTTTGGGGACAGCAGCCTTCCCTGAAAACTGGTTGTTCTGAGTAGGAGGCCAGAGCTCATCCAGTGTCTGGGGTGACTCAGCCTGTTCTTCTTGCTAGCACAGGTCTGCTGGGTCACAGGTTTATTTGGGTTGCTCTCTACTTAGTTGAAAGCTTCAGATTCCATACTTGAACTCCCTCTCTCTCTTACTATACTGTTTTAGAATTCAAAGGGAAGGAATGAAGCTGGCATTTTAAGCTTGTGAGATTCAGGATTGGACAGCACATCTGAGAGATCCTTCTTGGACTTAAAAACTATATAGACTCTTAAGAGAGGAAGATGCAAGAAGATCTCTCTATTTCTCCATCAGTGCTACTACACTGATCACAAACCTCACCCATTTTTTCCTGGGAAAGCCTGCCATTTGTTGCAGCAGCAGGCACAGCTCACAAATAGTCTTTAAAAAAAAAAAGCACCATTGTGACTGCTGAGAAATACTTATGCAGAATTACCACCAAAGGAAAATTGTGGGAGGGGGTTGACAGTTGACTGAAGAAAGGGAAAAAATAATGGGGACAACAGAGCTGGCTACTGCTGCTGTGGTATCCAAAACACAAGTGCTGATTTCCAGGCTCAGCTGCAGCTTCAGCCTTGCTCATGACAGACTGCTGGTTGGTTGACTTGTCAAACCCCATCTCCTCCACCTCAGAGATTCAGTGTAAGTTTGGCTTAGCACCAGAAAAGGAGAGGAAGGGGGACAGCTTCCATATACCTACAAGAGCCTGCGACTCACTTTCTCAGGCTTCAGGATCCACTTATGGGTCCCAGTCCACAGGTTGAGAAACACTGCTCTAAGACATATGTCCATACAGGCCTAAATGGAAGTAGGCAAGCTCTGAGCTACTGCAACGGAAGTTAATTTAAGGTCTCTAAGACCAGCACTTGGAACTGGCAACCAGTACTTTGAAACTAATTAGTAAGCACTGCAGACAGAAAAAATCTGGAGTAATATATGATTCCTACCAGCCTCTAGTTGGGATGCAGCAAGGAGAGATGACACATTGAAGTATATATGTCAGGACTGCTTGCCATTCCATTCTATTGTCTGATGACATGTGCTTAGAGCACACGAAAGCTTACATTCTGAATAAAACTTTGTTGGTCGTAAAGGTGCTACTGGACTCTTGCTTTTTTTCTACAACCACAAGGTTATCGTAACAAAAAAATTACTAAACATTCATTAAGTTTTGACACTATTCCATAACATATATTAAGGTGAAGATACAAAACATAACAGGTTCCAGTACTACAGTAGACGATGGATGCAATGCAGAAAATACAGGCACCAGTGGTTACACAAGAGGAACCTTCCTTTAGCTTTCTGAATGTTTGAAGTCCTGGATGAAAATAATAATCTTCTTGGTCCCGGTGCTCCCATATGAAATATGGAATCCCAATTACAGGTAGTTGGTATGATGTAATCCAAAAGGTCTTCTAACGAAGATGATCAAAACAGGTAGAGGAGTAAAGCAAGGATGTATTTTGGCACCACTTTTATTTAATATTTTCATTAACGATATGGTACAGTCTTTGCATAATTATGAATTTCACTCCTGAAGCTTGCAGATAGACATATTCCACTATTATTTTACACAGATGATGCAGTCTTGCTCTCTAGAACCCCTAATAGCTTCAAGAGAGCTTTATGTACTCATTTGCAATATTGCAGTTGAAATTGCTTGGAGAAAAATTGTACTAAGACCAAAGTAATGGTATTTACAAATAAGCCTAGAACATTTACCTGGCTTATTAATTCATGTCCCATGGAGCAGTTCACTCAGATAGGGTGTTGTATTCCAGTCATCTGGTTGTATGAAAGGACATGTTAATTTCCTGAATGCTAATGTTCAGAAAAGTGCTGGTGCCATAAAGAAGTTTTTTTGGTCCAAAGGAGGTTGTAACATAGAAGCTGCTATTAAGTTATTTTCTATTAAAGTACTACCCCAGCTATTGTATGGAGCTCCATTGTTCGTCCAATCTGAACTAATTTCTCTTGGAAGAAAGCAACTGAAATTTTAAAGAGCTATTTTCCAAGTTTCGACAAGTGTTTCTAATGCTACATTACACTTGGAGGAAGGTCTGCTTTCGGTAGAGGCAAAATTATGGACTTTTACTTTTCATTATTCTCACTTATTGGCCTTACTCATATTATGATGCAAGAGCAGGCCTCAGATTCAGCGGGAGCTCACAGGAGCACAGCTCCTGAACCTTTCTGAGAGTTCCACCTTCTCCTTCCCACCTTGTCTATTGAATAGGAGATGTAGCTGCATAACAATCCTGGATGAGCTCCACCACCTATTTTTCTACAAAACGTCCCCCTGTGCAAGAGCAAAATAATTTTGTTCCCCCCATGGTGGAAGAAGATTAGAAGCCAAACTGAGTTATCATGGTTTCTCTAAGCATCATATACAGGCCTTGGGTTATGCTCAGGCTAGAAGCTTTATAAAACAAAGAATAGCAGGTGTAGAATGACAGATGGATGTGAGTAGGATCAGGAACCCTGTATTTGATGTAAATACACTTAAGAGGATAACTTTAAGACCCTATATTAAATTTTTACATAATAGTAACCACAGGAGAACATTTACTCTTTTAAGGTATATGCTTTACTTTAATAAGCCAGGAGGTGAGATTTACTAGATCTTCTCTTCAAAGATCAATTACCCAATTCTTACATTTGACAGTACAACTTACAAAAAATCTGTTACAAAAATTATTTATATAAAACATAATTAATCCAAACAATTATTCAGACCATCTGGAGAAACACAATTCAATTTGTGTATCCAGTAGCATTCTTCCCAAAGCAATCTAGTGTGAATATCCTTAGAAGAATCTCACATTTCATATTTATACAATACAAGATATGTAAAGGTGTCATTTTCTCAATAAAATGGTTCACAAGTGGCACATCAGGAATTTTATTTTTAATTCAACTATGGTGTTTCAGGATTCTCATCATAACCTGATGAGTAGTACTTCCTCTGTACCAGAGACCACATTCACATTGGACAAAATACACAATGTATTTGCTTGCACACATGGAATAATGTTGTAGCATGATAGTAGGCCCTCCAGGATGGGGAATAAAGCTAGAAACTTCTAAGGCTTGTTGGCAAACCAGGCAGCATTTATATGGCTGGTGCCCCATAATGGCAGTTACTTCCTTACCAATTCAATTCATGCCTGAATGAACTAGGCAGTCCATGATATTTCTTGTTCTTCTTAGTCTCACATATTTTACAAATGCTGCTAGACAAGGAGTAAACTCAAAATTCCAAGTAATGCGGTTAAGTTTTTCTTTTTTCTGCTGCTCAAATAAGGATCACCTACCCACCCTGTCTGCTTTTTGTTCAATGAAATTAACCCTCTATAGAAATCCACTTGCCATACATCTACCATCTTCCAGATAGTGTATATATTCTGTGCAGTTAAGTCTCAGTCTCAAAATTGGCCATATGGAAGATTAGTATTTAAATGTGCAGGATGGAATGACCTGAAATGAAGATATGATTTTTTAGCCATATGTTTGTGATAGAACATATGAAGCTGCCTTATACTGAATCAGACCTTCGGTCCATCAAAGTCAGTATTGTCTTCTCAGACTGGCAGTTGGTCTCCAGGGTCTCAAGCTGAGGTTTTTCACACCTATTTGCCTGGACCCATTTTTGGAGATGCCAGGGATCGAACCTGGGACCTTCTGCTTGCCAAGCAGATGCTCTACCACTGAGCCACCATCCCTCCCAAACCACCAGGTATCTTGATGGCAGCCTATATACAGAAGCATCCAAAAAATCAACTCTACCCTTATGGTGCTGACTGGAAAATTTGATATTAGGATGCAAATTATTCATACACTTAATGAAGTCCAATGCACAATCTTCCCTCTAGGCTTCCCAATCCCCAGGTCACAGCGGGGGATCCCCCGGTTTTACAGGCTTCCCCCTGCCCCCAGCCAGCTGGACGGTGGGGGGAGCCCCTCCCCCACAGCCACCATGTACCTCTAGATCTCTGCCAGGACCTGCAAACAGGTCCAGTTTTAAAATGTGTGTGTGCCTTTAAATTGGAGCAGGAAGTACTTCATGGGGAAGGGTTAGCAACAGCAGACCTCGTCAGAATGCAGCCCCTCCATTTGTTTTGCTTTAATTTCAGACAAGTTAATGTGAGTGTAAAAGAGAGCAGTGTAGCCCCTGTACTTTCCAGACTTCATTGTGGAGGCACCAGAGACAGTTAAGCATGTGTATGAGTGTGAGAGAGAAAGCGGGGGGGGGGGGGAGGGGAGGGAACTCTATTATTCCCTATGGAGGCTTATTCTCATAGGAAATAATGGAGAATTGATCTGTGGGTATCTGGGGCTCTGGGGGGGCTTTTTTTTTTAGGTAGAGGCACCAAATTTGCAGCAAAGCATCCAGTACCTCTCCCCAAAATACCTCCCAAGTTTCAAAAAGATTGGACCAGGGGGTCCAATTCTATGAGCCCCAAAATAAGGTGCCCCTATCCTTCATTTCCTATGGAGGGAAGGGATTTAAAAGATGTGCGGTCCCTTTAAATGTGATGGCCAGAACTCCCTTGAAGTCCAGTTATGCTTGTCACACCCTTGCTCCTGGCTCTGCCCCAATGGTTCCTGGCTCCACCCCCAAAGTCTCCTGGCTCCACCCACAAATATTTCCCCAGATATTTCTTGAATTGGACTTGGCAACCCTAATTCCCACTCAGGATCAGGAACACATCATCTATAAAATGTTCATAAAGGACTATTTGATTACAAAAAGGATTAAAGCTCTTGTTACAAATCCTCTTCCATTTGTGCCATAAATAGATTTGCAACAGTAGGGGCACCTTATTGCCACTCCTCGGATCTGGATGTAAAATTCTTCCTTATATTGAAAGTAATTTTTTTCTTAAATTATTTCAACCAACTCAATAAGAAAGTAAGTGGGAGGAATCAAAGTTGTCCTTTTCGCTAAAGTTTTCTGCACTACCCCATGTGCTTCTTCGTGAGGAACACTAGCATAGAGGGAAGCCACATCCAAGATCACTAAGACTGACTCCATTTGACTTATGAAATGCTTAGTATCCCTAATATACGAATCCATTTTCAAAACGAAAAGTTGAAGGAAGGAATCCACATATTTCAATAAAGGCTCTAATACAGAATTTGAGCCAGATATTATGAAACTAGGCTTATGTGTTTTAGGTAGCATGCATATTACTGGAAGTCTTGGATGCTCATTTCTTAAAAACCGGTATATATCTCTGCTGATGATTCCCAACCCCTCCACCTCATCCAATACTGTCTAAATAAGTCTAGCTATGTGCAGGGTTGGGTCACACAAAACTAATTTATAACTTTTCCAATCTGATAACTGGTGTTCCGCTACATAACAATAATCTCCCTTGCTTAAGATGATAATCGCCCCACCCTTGTCCACTGGTTTAATAACGATACTATCATTCTCAAAGCCTCACCATCCAACATATCCTGATCCGAATAAGCTATAACTGGAAAAGAAACCTTTTTCTTTCTTTGTCCCCTATTGCTTTTATTACCAGTTCCCCAACTGTAAATTTTACCACCTGCATAATCTTTTAGATCTTTATTCAGTTTTCTAATGTTTACCTTTCTATGTTTGTTCTCAAATTCCTTAACACCATGATACAGCATACAATTGCATTCTAACCTCCTTTTTCTTAATGTGGGGTGTTTGTCCCCTGGCCCTGCCGTGCTGCCTGTTATGTTTATAGCCCTTGCTGTTATATTAATAAAGAAAGAAAGTGGCCCTTTAGCTACCCAAACCCTTGTGTCTGTCTCTTTCTTCTGTCTGTGGGGACAAAATATATGTTCCTTTTCAGCTTCTGAATACATAAAATATCATATTGAGCCATAACTCTCTATTTGAGCAGAATGCAGCAAGGAAAGATGTCACATTGAAGTATATATAACACAACCACAAGGTTATTGCGACAAAAAATTACTAAACATTGATTAAGTTCTGACACTATTCCATAACATATACTAAGGTGAAGATACAAAACATAACAAGTCCCAATACCACAGTAGAAAATGGATGCAACACAGAAAATACAGGCACCAACAGTTACATGTGAGGAATCTTCCTATAGCTTTCTGCATGTTCAAAGTCCTGGATGAAGATAATTATCCTCTTGGTCCTGGTGCTCCCATATTCTCCCTGGACAAAATGGATGGTTTGAAAGATGGTCTGTATGATCTTGTACCCTGCTAAGGCTTCTCCCCTCCCCAAACGCCACCCTCTCCTGGATCCACTCCAAAAGTCTCCAGGTACTTTCAAACAGAGACCTGGCAACCCTACTCCTACCAGTAGGGCTACTAAGAATCATCCCTGCCCTTGTTTTGCACTGCCATTCTGAGAAGTGGCAGTAGAAAAAAAAAATATGGCATCACCAGCTATGGTATCACATCATTCCACTTTTTAAAAAAAACTGACATAGGGTAGCTCTAGTAATTGTCTGAAATTCTTTTGTTTTACTACAGAATTTCCAGTGGTTCCTAAGGCTACTTTTGTTATGCCTAGTTTTGTTTTTTTTTACTATAAATGACATGATACCACAGCCAATATCATATACCCATCCAAAGCCCTTCTGCTGGTACCGCTTGGAAACCCTACCTACAGGTAGCCTAACTGCTGTATTTTGAAGCAGCCTAAACAGAGAGATTAATATAGAGACAAATATGGTATGGTGTTTTTTTTTAAGGTACAGAAAGAGAAATTGCTTTATACTAAGCCAAACCATAGGTCAATTTACCCTGTTCTTTAGCTATAAAAGCTCCTTTAACCAGAGATGTTAGACATTTAGAGATCAACAAAAACAGTCACTAGGATTCTGCACAATGATGCACACAACAAAATGCAGGAATCAGAATTCTGTTCAAATTCTGTGCCATAACTGCATGACACTCTAAGGCCATTCCCCATGACATTTCTGGAACAGGTTTCTGCTTTAACCCAGCCATATTCTGATTAATCAGAATGCTATGCTATTTCTATGAGAGAAAAGCAGTTGTGTTGCTATACAAATGTTACTGGAAAACATGAAGAGCTAATTTACTATTGACTTTTCCTTCAGCAAGTTCCTCTAGCAAAGGACTTGCTCTTCTTTCACTGTGATAACTTGGTGGCAAATTCTAACTGTGGCAAATTCACTGTGGCAAATTCATCATCTGTTTCCACTTACCAAAGGGGTTACGCTGACATAATACACAATAGGCTCTGACTTAAGGTGCCGAGTACAAGTACAGTCCACTTCTACCACCACAATAAACTTGCAGCAACTCTAACTAAGAAGAAGAAAAAGGACAGGAGCTTCATTTGTTGTGGAATGTTGCCCATTAGTTTTGCCCCACTTCCTAGATTCTGGCCCATCAAAAAAAGCAGACACTAACTGTAATGTAATGTAATGTAAAATTTTATTTATATCCCGCCCTCCCCCGCCGAAGCAGGCTCAGGGCGGCTCACAACACTTCAAGTAAACAATACAGTAATAAAAACATTAAATTCACATTAAAATTCACATTAAAATCAGTCAATAATCGATAATTAATTAAAACATTCCTAAATCAACACTGGCGGTAAACGTTATTAATCTGGCGGTAAACATTAATTCAGTTATTGGTGAACGCCTGTTTGAAGAGGGCGGTCTTGCAGGCCCTGCGGAACTGGTCTAAGTTCCGCAGGGCCCGCACCTCCTCTGGGAGTTGGTTCCAGAGTTGTGGGGCCGCAACGGAAAAGGCCCGAGTGCGGGTGCTTTGAAGTTTAACTTCTTTTGGCCCAGGGATATTCAGTCTGCTTTTCCCCACTGACCTCAGTGCTCTCTGGGGCTCATATGGGAAACTTAATCCTGAAGATTGGAGTGCGAAACCTCAATACTAGCACATTAGATTTTACAGCATTGCAGCTGCAACTGTTACAGTCTGCCATGCTACACACCTGTATCTTTGTTCTGCCAAGTAAACAGTTCAGCAGACATAATCCTAACTGTTAACCTGTGTATGTGAATTTTTTTGATACATTGAACAAATTTTGTGGAGTGCAATTAGTGCAACATATTTGACCACTGGAGGTCACTCTGATACTGTGTAAAACACGAAAGGACTGAAAACAGCCATATTTCTCCTGGGGTTCAGACAGTACCTATTTTATTTTGCCTGAACTGTCCAGGGCTTTTTGAGCATGTGCTTAAGTGAGCAAAAGTAATGCATAAATCAGCTATTCACACTTTCTGGCCCATAGTAATATCTCTGACCACTGAGGCTGAGAAATTTGCCGCTCTGAATTTGCTGTAGGCAGTTTACTCATGATTTCCTGGCTCTCCCATTAGGTTTGCTCACTTGGATATATATTCAGGGACAGCTGGGATGACTCATGGAGGGGAGCAATATCTAAATGACCTTTATTCAAGTCAGTTGGCAGGGAACTTGTCTTGGTCACTGTTCCTGTATTGGTCACTGTTCCATATTGAAAATATTATTCTTTCTAGTTAGTTCCAGAGCTTTGCTTTCCTCTCTGAATGATACTGAATAGCATGGAAAGACAGCATTAGAAAGCACCAGAATGTCTCCAAGAACAATTTACTGTCCCAAAGCAGGATCGGTGGCAGCTACTGCTCCCCCCCCCAAAAAAAAACACCAAAAGGATGATACTCAAAGCCCAGCTCCAGTGTCTCTCTAGGCCTCCACCCATGCAACTCTTCTTGCCCTGTCAATTTGCACCTGCAATTTGCAAAATTACACCCAATACCTCTTAACCAGGCTTGCCAGTTTCCCACTGGGATCCCCAGCCACCAGCTTCCATTTCCTGCTACTTCTGCTGCAGCCAGTGGGAGAAAAATAATATAATAAAATTGCTGTTAGACAATGGTGTGAAGTCACTTCAGGGGAAAACCCACAAGTGCCATCAGTTGACTCTAGGAATCACCAGAAATTCTTACATTTTAACCAAAGAATTTCTGATGATTCCTAGAAAAGCTTGACACCACTTCCAGGAAACCTGAAAATGACATTATACCATCACCCAACAGCAACCCCCCCCCCACTCCTTCCTGCTGCCAGCTGCTGGTTGACAACTCTACCATTAACAGCAATTCCAGGGATGTGACTGGTCCAAGACTACGTACTAACTCTAGCAACAAATATCCACTTTCAACATAATTTACTTTGACAGGAGAAGAAAATCTAAGATTAAAGGATGTGGCCAAAACCAGACAAGGTTTCTGTGATTATTTGATGCAAAGCTCCAGAAAGTTCGTGTGCCATAAACAGAGTGAGAGATTTTTGGCAGAAGGAGCTTTCTTGATCATATTGCTAGAGGGATCCATTTTGGACACATGAGTAGAGCAATGATTGCTTCCCTTGTTACTAAATGGTCACAATTAGCACCTATTTACCCACAATAAGAGAGGATGGGATCCAGTTGAACAAATATGATTTTCATTCTCTTATTTCAAAAACTGAGGCTCTGAGGTCTTAATGGAGATCCTTGGAGACAGGTGGAGAGGATGTAATTTATTTCGTACATTTTAAACCATTCCATTCTTTCAAGAAGCTCCTGGAAGTGTACATTATTATCCCTTCCTCCATGGTAGGGTAGGGAAGACCAAGGGCCATGGTACAACATTGGTAAGTATTCGGAAGATCCCAAGTTCTGCTCTGGTACCTCCAGTTACAAGGAGGTAACTGGTGATGCGAAAGACCTCTACCTGAGACCCTGGAGAGCCACTGCCACTGAAAGCATGATATACTGACCAATGTTCTAATTCACTATAAGGCATTTTCAGGAGCTCACTAATCTTCACAACAAACCTGTGAGGTAGCTTAGCCTGAGAGAGAGACTGTCACAGGGTCACCCAGCAAACTTCATGGCAGAGTGAGGATCTGAAATTGGTTCTTCCAGACCCTAGTCTTGCACTTTAACCACTGCACCACAAATGAACAAGATCTGATCTGGGAATAGGGGAAGGAACCGGAAGGCTGGAAGGATTGACAAATTTGAGAAAAGAAGGAAGAAGGCAACCATCCCCATAACAAATCCCTTTTGCACTCACCAAACACTTGCTAGAAATAAAATCCTCTGGATAACAACCATTCTGTAGTGATATGTTTATGGTATTGATACACAATGCATGTACAAAGGACTTTGCTGACCAACTTTTCAGCAAAAGCCAGGCAGATTTAAGCAGGGTGTTTACAGTTCTGCCTGCCCTCAACAATCAGTGTACACATTCAAGGTCCACTGGAATCATTGATGACCCTTAATAACTCCCTACCCCCCATAGTTTTCCACATTGATTATACATTCCCTGGGCAAGTGTATACGTTAATAAAACATTCAAAATTTCAGTCCCGTTCCTGGAAGCCAATTCTGCTTCGTTTCTGAAGAGAGTATCTTAGAACCATAGAATAATAGCATCTTTGCACATGTGCTGTGGATGAGGTTTCTTGCAGAAACACAAAATTAGGATAAGAGGAGATTTTTTAAAATTTTATTCACATATTTCTGTCTGAATAACAGGCAGGAGATCAGTGAACCTCAGTGAATGAGGCAGGACATTATGCAAATACCATAATTGCAACTAGAATGGGGGAAAGTGTATCATATTCAAGTGTGAGCTTCCCTCACTCCTTCTCTATGTGTGATTATGCTAAACACTGTAGCCAAAGGAGTTGTATCAATAAAGGAAAAGGAAGGAAAGAATAGGATATTCAAGTGTCTTGAAAATGAATTCAGTACCCTTAACTAAATTAGTCTTTTGGGTGGGGAGATACTTTTTTATTAGGGTTTGTAGAATCTTTCGGGCTCAAGTGCCGTGTTCTACTGGAGAAAGTTTTTCTTTCAGACGTTTCGTTCTCAGCTGCGGAGAACATCCTCAGTGGCGTTGCAGCCGGAGCAGGTGCTCTGACCTTCTTGGCTGCTGTGCATTGAGATGCTTTTTTGATTGATTGATCAATTGTAATCAATTAATTACTTTCAGCATTCTATAATCAAGGATACATCATCTTCAATTTTGACATATTTATTTCCTTCAATGTTGTTGCCTCAGAATTGAACCCAAACAAATGGTTACCATATAGACTAAGCTTAGAATTCCTGTTTGATCCTTGACTCTGCTAAACATCTTCATCATGCTGTATGATAATGTACTGGTCACCCTCTATGGACTGGTAATTTCCAGTTTTGTTTCTGTCTCTCTCAACTCTCCCCCCCCCCAATGTTTTAATCTTTTTATTATAACTAACACTATCATCTATCTATCTATCTATCTATCTATCTATCTATCTATCTATCTATCTATCTATCTATCTATCATTATTTATAATTATACACACACGCATATACATATATATGAATGTATATATACACACACACAAATCCTAAAACCTCTGTCAGTCTCCAAGTATCTTAACAAGATGGTGTGATACATCATGTCAAAGGCTGCTAATAGATCCAATAGGATCAACAAAGAGACATGACCTTTGTCTACATTTAGATGGAGTTCATAAACTAGGCCTCCCACCCCAAAGCTTACCCCCAAACACAACCAAACTCACTACAAACTCTTCCCCAACCCCCTTCCCACACACACTCAACTCCAAGTTATGTCTGGTTAGTATCTCTGTCAACTGAATGGAAGAGCAGGCACGCACTGCTTGTTGACTATTTTAAATGAATGTAATGAGGTGCCAGGTGTCAAAAATGCATGAATACTCAGTTTCAAAGGTTCACTTTGAGATAAAAACACACTGTCTCACCTATGTCATTTGTTACCATACTTTGATATTCCAATCAGGAAGAAGTTTGGATTTTTCATCCAAATATTTGCTGAATTTTCCACTTACACTCTTTCTACAACTTATTTAGGAGACATGGCCTCTAAAAGAAAGGAATGTACATCCAGGGAGCTACTGAAAACCTCTCCTGTAAATTCTCATTATTTCTACCTTTCAAAATAAAGGAGAAGTGTGCCTTGGAATGCAGATGCACATACTTCTCTTTTCTGTGTTGAGATAATTGAGCTGGGTCTTCATCAGAAATATTTTCGTGTCCACATGATGGATATGTTACACCTCCTCCTCAAGTTACCCCACAATGCAACTACTGGATGCACAAATAACTGACATATCTCTTTTTAGTGCAGTAGATAACATGTGGGACTACTTGCACTCTACATTCCAAAGCTAGAAGCAGAAACAATATATATACTCAAAGCTACTAACCTCATATTACGTTATATGATGCTTTCCCATAAACAAACTTGAATTTCCATGTAGTAAAAATAAACTGGCTCTCTGTGAATTGCCATTAATGTCATTCCACTAAACAAAGGCACATGGTGAAAGTTCTAATTGTGCTGGTGCAGTAGGAAGTATAATAAGTTTGGGTTCAACCATATAAGAGACATAACAAAGAGAAAATAAATGTAATAGATTATTGTCAAACACATTATCCTCCTAGCTTCCTTGATTGCCCTCTTAGCCCTATTCTCTATAGCGCCTCCTCCTAGCCAACAGGGAAACTCCCACCCAATATGTTTCTTTCAGGATGTGTCTCTCAATCACAAAAGGAAGCATGGAGTGATTTCTCATAAAGCACTGAGAAATATCATATGTGCTGTATCTGAAATGAGAAAAAAGCAGCATTTCAGCTGCAGACAGCCTTCTTGACAGAACTTCTAGTAAAACTCGACAAGCTTTCAATCCATTTATCAGGTTGCCTCCAGTTCCCATTTCAAGGCTGGCAAAGCTATAATGAATACTAAGCCAAAAAACAACAACAACATTAAGGTGCATCCAGAGCACTTTAATAAATAAAAGTGGGAAGAAAGGGAGGGGAGGCAACAAAACAATTATCCTCTGTGCAATCCTTCCTTCTTGCTAGTTCTATCATTTTATGACATGAATTTCAATAAATTGAGGAGATAAGTAGGCAAAAAATATTCACTCTCCCTCAAAGATTGCCTTGAAATAAAATCTGTGTTATCATTACCAGTCTAAAACTCTGCTCCTGCTGCATGGGAGCTCTGTTCCGCTATGTGACTTGACTGATATTTAAATAACTCAGCTTTGTGGTCAAAGACCAATCTATGGGGCTTTTGCACAGTTGATGCCCCTTACAGAGCAGGAAGCTGGTTCCTCGGTTCCCCACAAAATGAGCCTAAGTCATGTGGCTGGATTCTCTTAGCCTCATGAACTGCTTATAGAGAAGAAGCTCTCAAGTGACCTTAAGATCTCCTGTTTTCATCTGAAACACAGGAAGAGATGTTGCCTCTCTCCCTTCAGAAAAGCATTTTCTCAAGATATATTCTTCAGTGATGTTTCCAGTACTTAGTTTGAGTGCTTCCAAAGGACACATTTTTAGACAACTTTTATTTATTTATTTATTTTATTTATTTGGGATTTATATCCCGCCCTTCCCACGAGTGGCTCAGGGCGGCTTCCAGTGATAGATCCAACAAAATTACAGTATTTAAACATATAAAGGGATCAGCATTTAAAACAGATAAAAACAGATAAAACCATGGTTATCAATAAATATTAATAAATATTAATAAATATTTCAACTGTATATAAAAGAAGAAATCCGGCAAGTTACATTAAAATTCTCAAGCTAGGTATAGGCTAGCCGGAAGAGGGTCGTCTTACAGGCCCTGCGGAACTGTACAAGGTCCCGCAGGGCCCTCACCTCTTCCGGCAGCTGATTCCACCATGTAGGGGCCATAACAGAGAAAGCCCTTTCTCTGGTGGATTTCAAACGGGCTTCCTTCGGCCCAGGGATGGTAAGGAGATTTTGTGTTCCCGACCTCAGTACTCTCTGGGGAACGTGCGGGGAAAGACGGTCCTTCAGGTAGACAGGTCCCAAGCCATATAGGGCTTTAAAGGTGATAACCAGCACCTTGTACCGGACTCGGTATATTACTGGAAGCCAGTGCAGGGTCCGAAGACCCGGCTGAATGTGTTCCCACTTTGGGAGACCCAATAACAGCCGGGCCGCGGCATTCTGCACCAGCTGCAATTTCCGAGTTCGGGACAGGGCAGCCCCATGTAGAGGGCATTACAGTAGTCTAACCTCGAGGTGACCGTGGCATGGATCACTGTTGCTAGGTCGTCGCGCTCCAAAAAGGGGGCCAACTGCCTTGCCCGCCTAAGGTGAAAAAACGCGGACTTGGCAGCGGCTGCTATCTGAGCCTCCATCTTTAAGGAAGGCTCCAACAGCACCCCCAAGCTCCTGACCCTGTCCGCCGCTATCAGCGGCGCACCGTCAAAGGCTGGTAGGGGGATTCCCCTTTCCGGACTGCGGCGACCCAAGCAAAGGACCTCTGTCTTCGCAGGGTTAAGCTTCAGCCCGCTTGTGGCTACTTCTGTGAGCCTTTTGTTACACATTTGCAAATTAGCCTATCATGGTTTTGAGGATCTCCATTATCTTACCGAGTACCTATCATGTTTCCAATGTGTCATTTACTAAATGGTTAAAACGCAAAGTCTCTCCTGAACTGTGAGAAGATATATAGGACCCAAGCCACCTAGAACTTTAAAGGTAAAAGACTTGTAGTAGGCCCTTTTGCTACTTTTGGGCCAGTGCAGTTGCATAAACTGCATATCTTAGCACCTATCACTGTCATTCCCTCTTTGCAGATTGATGTACAAGGTCCCGTTATGTTGGGATCTATGAGACCAGATTAGAACCCACACTCAGCCATGAAGACTGCTGGGAGACCTAGTGGGCCAGTCACACAAACTAATGCACCCCTTGGGGTTGGTATAAGGATAATTAGGAAGGAAGTAGAATTTTTGCTATTCTGAACTCCTTGGAGGAAGAGTACCATAAACATGTACTAGATACTGTAGATGGATTAGAAGATTACGTCTCCATCTTCCAGTTCCCCACTCTGTTGCCTGCTGGCCCACTGAGGAATGGTGGGGAATTCTTTTTTTAAAAGGGCATCACTCCAATGACACAATATCTAGTGGGTACCCAAAAGTGATGTTATGTCAGCGGTATGTCAGACCACCATGATGTTCTATGGTTAAACCATTCAGTTTTGTCCAAATCTTAGAGCATCATGCCAACATGACACCAGCAACATGATGTCACTATCAGATTGGAAAGGAAAGGTCCCCTGTGCAAGCACCAGTCATTTCCGACTCTGGGGTGATGTTGCTTTCACAACATTTTCATGGCAGACTTTTTATGGGGAGGTTTGCCATTGCCTTCCCCAGTCTTTTACACTTTCTCCCCAGCAAGCTGGGTACTCATTTTGCCAACCTCGGAAGAATGGAAGGCTGAGTCAACCTTGGGCCGGCTACCTGAATCCAGCTTCTGCCGGAATCAAACTCAGGTCATGAGCAAAGTGTTCAGGCCACAGTACTGCAGTACTGCTGCTTTACCACTCTGTGCCACGGGGCCACTGTGATTAGATTAGATCCCACTTTATCAAATGTATATGATTATCTGGGCTGCACCACAAAAGCATATGTCATGATAAACATAACAGGATTGAATCCAATAACCACAGTATAGATCCAGTGATCCACATATGCAAGAATTACAGATTTTTCATGTGTTTCCATCCCCCATCAGCCCTATCTAAACCCAGAAAAGTATATTTAAACTGAAGAACCCATGTGGACTAATAGGTAGGTGAAAACTTTAGTGAGAAGCAGGAAGGGAGTGAACCCATTTTCTTCTTTCCCTTTTGGTAGAGCTTTGCTGATGGAAGAAGGAGAAAGGGTAGTTTTGTCCCTCTCCCCACTACAGCCTCCTGACCCACATGGTGTTAATACATGGGTCCCTTGACTCCAGGAATAAACTTCCCTGGTGTCAGAACGAACTACAGAGGGGAGGAGAACATGGGAAAGTTCCTTAGCTGTTTACTTTCTGCTGACAGATCACCTGGTACAACCACATGAGTGGAAGAAGGTTAATAGAACAGGGTTTTTCCACCTACCCCTTCTGCTGAAACCTACTGACCTCCCCTCCTCCACTGACCCTTTCATGAACAGTCTGAAATCAAAGCAGGGACTCTGCAGTGGGAGAGGGGGTATCAGCAAAAATCATACCTATGAGGTTCTTTATGAGGTGCTTGTGAAAGCATGGTTCCTTCCTATGAGGAAAAGTTGAAGGAGCTGCATATGTTTAGCCTGGAGAGGAGATGACTGAGACATGGCAGGATAACCATCTTCTGGTACTTGAAGGGCTTTCATATAGATGATGATGCAGACAGGGTCGTCTCTATGGCACATGGCGCCCTGGGCAAATGCCTGATTTGCTTAATGAAGAGCCGGCCCTGAGTGCAGAGTTGTTTTCTGTTGCCCCAGAAGATCAGAACCAACAGATTGAAATTAAATTAAAACTGTTTTTAACTAAACATTAGGAAGAATTTCCTAACAGTTAGAGTGGTTCCTCAGTGGAACAGGCTTCCTCAGAAAGTGGTGAGCTCTCCTTCCTTGGAGGGTTTTTAAACAGATGCTAGGTGGCCATTTGGCAGCAATGCTGATTCTGTGAATTTTGTCAGTTTATGAGTAGAAGGGCAGGAGAGATTGCATCAATGCTTAGTTTTCGTGGCATCTTCTTATATGCCCAGGGAAATGCTAATTGTTACTTTGGGATCAGATAGCAATTTCTTCCCAGGCCAGTTTTACTATCTTCCGGCCGTGGAGCAATGGTCACTCTGTATGTGTGTGTGTGTGTGTGTGTGCATGCACGTGCATGCATGCATGCGGGGGGGGGGGGAGGTACTTATGAATTTTCTGTATTGTCAGGGGGTTGGAGTAGATGACCCTGGAGGTCCCTTCCAACTCTGTGATTCCTTCTTCACCTTAAGAGCTGCTGTTCTTGCAACAAAGGCCATGAGACTGACAGTGATTTTTTTGGCTATCATGCCATTGTATTTGTTAGAAAGAGCAGAGCAGAAGAGAAAAAGGGGGATATAGGAAAGCAAAACACATTAAAGCAACTTCAGGGGAAAAGGAAGTCAGAATATTTTACAGTGTGTGTGCTCTGTCAAAATCCAGTGACAACCACCATAATAGTGAACTTCTCAGCATCCTTAGCAATGGATGATATATTCTGAGCCGTGATTTCCTTTTCTAAGAAGTCCAAGTCTTTTCTGCGCTTGTTTTCTGCTCTTTTTTATTCATTCCATTACTAATAATTCCTATTTCGCTGCCTCTAAAAATAAATAGAAAGGAGAACTCCGGCACCAGCAGAAAATAAATCAGAGACTTCAGCAGTTTCTCATCACTGCAGCTGAGTCCCAGGTTGGCACTTTTTCTTTCCCCTGAAAACCATAACCCCATAAAATGTAAGGTTATTAAGTCAGCAGTGAATAATTCATAAGATAATTATAAAACATTTACAAGTTGACATTATCAGCTATCAGCAGGGGGAAAAACCCAGCGCTTAGTGCTCTGCAATGTTGTTGACAAACCCATCATGATTATGCAGTGGGAGTTATTCCATTGTTAAAGAGCCAACAGAACAAGAATTGCTTCAAAGATGCCACAAGATGCACATACATGTATAAGGATTACACAGAAGTAGAACTCAGACTTCTAGACTGATTCTTACACACACATACGAAAAAAGTCCACAATATTAATCCAGGATTTTAGGTATAAGGACAAAAACAGCTGATGCACCACCGTAAATGAACAAGAGATAACTTTTTTCAGAAGAGGTGTTTCAGGAGCTTTGTGATACAGGCAGGAAACAGAGAAGGCTGGCTGTGGAGCTCTTGAGATCAGCCAGGATCCAGCATTTTCTGATTTAATATATTGTACTTTGTGTGGAGAAGGGCTTGGGCTGCAGGACTGAGGAAGAAGGGAGAGCCTTGTCCTCTCAGACCCTAGTCTATGTTCTCTATCCTTCAGGTTGCCTGTTTACTAGCGCTGGTCTTTATATAAGCAGTCCCTAAGCTGATGTTCAACAAAGGAGCCAGGAGCCTGCAGCACTGCAGTATGATTAACTTATGGATCAACTTATGGAACAAGACCGTTGCTGTGGGGATAAAGTAGAAGAGGGAAGAATAATGTGATAAACTGCTTTGTGTCCCTATTAGGGAGAAAAGTACTCTTTAAATAAAAATAAGCATAAACATAAGCTAGTAATTTGCTGCCCAGATATCTCTGCCAGCCTGATTCTATCCCCTCCCATCAGCCAGCCTTCTTAACCACCTGCCTGCTCTTCTGTTCACTATTTTGGTTTGTTCCCACCCCTTTGTACAGACTCTTCAGCCTACTTCTGCCTTGACCCTCTGACAAGATCTGCAACCCAAATGCCTCTGAATAGAGGACTCAAAAAGAGAACAAGGATTGGAACTACAAGGTAATTAGAAAAACACTCCCTTTCTCACTCTTATTTCTAACTCAAAGCTCTGCTCTGAGCCTCATCCCTAAAACTCATACAGATACATAGACACACATCCTGGTGTGCTCATCACTACTCAGGCAGGCCCATATACCTGTTCAGTTTTGGTTACCAGATGCCTATCAGAGATTGTCTGGATAACTTGGACCATACGCTTGAAGGTTAAAAGGTTTGGCCAGAGAATAGTTGTCTCCTCAATGAATAAGACCCTGACCTGGTTGGTCCAGGCTAGCCTGATATCATCTCAGAAGCTAAGCAGGGTTAGCCCTTGTTAGAACTTGAGTGAGAGACTACCATGGAAGTTTCAGGTGGCTACACATAGGCAGGCAATGGCAAGCCACCTCTGTTCATTTCTTGCCCAAGGGATCACCATAAATTGGAGCCGCCTGACAGCACTTTCCATCATCAAATGAATAAGCAAAGACTCTGGCTATCATAAAAGCCAAATTATTGATAAAGTTCCTCATTAAATGATATAGCTCTTACACTGCCTTCACAAAAATGGTCATCTAGATTGTACTTGTCATGAGGGCAGGAGCGGCATGCCATCCACTTTGAACAGGTGCGCTATTTCCCCATGAGCTTTGGTACTAAGCTGATGCTCAACAAAGGAGCCAGGAGCCTGCAGCACTGCAGTATGATTAACCACACATACCTTTGCTGAAGGATTAGGAGGACTGCATCACTAGATGTTCAAATTGTAATTGAAATCCACAAATTTAGACTGAAGTCCCTTGTGAGATTGCTGTGAGTAAAACATTAACGTTGCCAGTGTGTATATATGGGGTTATCCACAAGGAAGGAAGTATGTTTACCATCTGCACAAGGTTTATGAAACATTCAGTGGCGGGAAAGGGATTGTACACAACCCCTTGACGATTGAGTTGTTTGAATTAGAATTTCAATTATGGCTGTGAATCTATATAACAAAAACTCTGCCTGACATTTGGCAGGATAAATAAAACAGCCTCTTTGCTCTGACACTTTACAGGAAAATAGATGGAGAAATACTATTTAAACACAGTAGATGACCTCGTGCCACAGCAGCACCAACGGAATCTCTCAGTAATAGAAATATGATGCCACTTGCTTGTTAAAACCCAATACAAAATGCCTTCTAAAACAAAGAAGTTGGTGTTACAGCTAATTTAGTATTTCATAGCCTTGGACATTAACTGCATTTCAATGCAAAGCAAGAGAAGAGTTTCTTGTGCCTTTTATGAGAATTTCCAAAGATGCTGGCTGAAGCAGTATTTCAAGCCTATCTATATTCAATGCTGCCATATACAGTGAGTTGGACTGTTAAGAGCATTGCAAAATATGCAATTAACATTTGAATTTACTGTGATCAAAATGATTGTGTGAGGCCACCTCACTTTTTCATTCAAAGTTCTAGTTAGGCACCATGTGGAGCAGCTTTGCATCTAAGTTGCTTGTGGCATTGAACTTGGTGACTGCCCAGGTAGTTGCTTCTCAGACTGTTGCTTAATATTCTATGAAGTCATGAGCAACCTGTGCCTTGGTAAATAACATGCAACATATGTATTTTAACTTGTGGTATATTTTGCTCCTGCACAATCATTGGACAGCAGAGATAGCAATAGTCCACATATAGACACGCCTGCCCTTTAGTCTTTCCTATAAGTGGAAAAACCTAACAGACATCAACCCTATTTCTAAAGGGAAACAAAAGAGAAGATCAAATCTGACTTCTAGATTAGCTAAATCATGATTGTATATTAGTCACTTTAAGTACTATATATATATAGTTCCAGTAATGCTGCATACTACCCTTTCTGGTGCAGGAAGAAAATATGCTGATTGGACGACACTTTACAATTAATTTGCATTTTAAAATAAGTTATGCTGTGGACCTTTGCAAAACAGTGGCAAAGATTTTATGGCATTTATTTTATGGGACCAAAAAAGAAGACTGCAGCAAGACTGACTGGAAAAGCAGCAATCCAGAAATGAATGTTGGCCAGCTCTCTTTGCAAGAGGTCATTTTCATCTGCAAACTGCAGAAGCCCAATGCAGATGGCCATTCCATGTTTGCATGTGGTTTGTCACTACAACCACTGTCCAAACTCACTCAATGTGTGTTATCACCATGTGTTGGAACAGCAGGCTGCACTAGGCTAATACACAGAGGCTGGGTCTGTATGCTTGTAGATCTTTCAGAACTGAAAGCCATTCTGAAATCCTGCACGTTGTTGTGAGAGCCAGTTTGGTGTAGTGGTTAAGTGTGCGGACTCTTATCTGAGAGAACCGGGTTTGATTCCCCACTCCTCCACTTGCACCTGCTGGAATGGCCTTGGGTCAGCCATAGCTCTGGCAGAGGTTGTCCTTGAAAGGGCAGCTGCTGTGAGAGCCCTCTCCAGCCCCACCCACCTCACAGGGTGTTTGTTGTGGGGGAGGAAGGTAAAGGAGATTGTGAGCCGCTCTAAGACTCTTCGGAGTGGAGGGCGGGATATAAATCCAATATGTAACCCTTCTCTGTGTTGGAAAACTGGCAGGTGTTATGGTAAATCATCCTCCAAAACACACACATATGCACATTTACCATGTGAACATGGAATGACTGGCTGCACAGTGTCATTTCCATGGCTTCAGCAGTAGAGGAAAGCTTTGGCCTCTGCTCCATTCAGGCACTCAGAGAACGCAAGCACAAAACATAGGAAGCTGCAATACAGATGCTGTACAAAGCTGCAACACAGAAGTTACAACTGGAACTTATTCACCAAGGCATGACCAGGCTATAACCTTGGAGCATTAGTGGCTATTGTGCCTGTGTAATAAGATTTGAAATGAAAATTAAACCACAACAGTAGCCAGGCCTCCTCTCTGAGGAATAGGGTTGCCAGAACCCCAGGGGGGTGAGGGTCCCCCCCACACACACACACTGATCAGATGATTTTCTTGGAAAAAGAGAAGGCCCAGACAACATTGCAGCAACATGTCTATATTACTTCTGATGTGACCCACAAATGATGTCATGTTGGCAATGTCAGGGCAATGCTTTGGTATCTAGACAAAAACTCTATGGTAGAAGCCAAATTTACCATAGTGTTTTGGCCCAAATACCAGACCATTGCCCTTATGATGATATGTGATACATTATTGCAACATCAGCTGGGCCTCCCTCCCTCTTCCAGTAAGTCTCCTCCCATTCCCGGCCAATTGTCAGGAGGGAAGAGGAAATTCCATAGGAATTTATAACTATTCTGTGCTTAAACCACTAAGTAGCAAAAGGCAAGAAAAATGTGCCAAGCTTTACATTTACACTTTAAATTGTTCAAGAGATTATGCATCTGATCTATCTTTCTCTTCCTCCTTTCACTGCCACTTGGTTATCTTTGTTCTGTTCTTACCTGCTGTTGAAAACGTCTGCAGTGGCTTTCTTTTGCTGAATCATGGCTTGAATTTCTGTGCTTGCAGAATCTTCATTACATCACCTTGGTGAAGCTAGAACATACTGTACTTCAGTCCCTTGGTTCTCTAATGAGTCTATACTATATTCAAGTTGGCTACATCTGCAGGTGACAGCAAACAAGACAACAATATAATGTTCAAGAGTCTGGCCTATAGCTTGGAACAAATTGACATGGACAGCTGCTCAGCACAATACATCTTTTATACAGGGCTTGCCAGCCACATCACCAAAGTCTTACCAATATCTACAGCTCAACACCTACTTTGTCTGGACAGAATTTGCTTCCAGGCTGTACCAATCCTACTGAAGTTGTTTGAGAAGGCTTTGCCTGAATCATGCAGTTCTCACACCAGCTTCAAAACCAGTGCTTTGCATTTGCTTCTTATTCCTAAACTTCAGCCATAAAACTGTTGTGCTGATGTATTGTACCACTTCACAACAGCCTTTTTGGAGCACTGTGAGCCAGCATGGCACAGACTGCTTTTCAGTCTGGCTGTTTTCATTTAAGTGACCCAAGAAAAGCTAGGTTGGAAATGAGCCTGTGGAAATATACGAACATTTTGTTATTTATCTAAATTTATCTCTGGATCTTCCAGATAGATTTGAAAATCGATGGACTAGATCTTGCTGTGTGATAGCCAAAGAGAACTGCTTGTGCAAGACACTATGCAAAAACTACTGCATAGAATCATAGAGTTGGAAGGAACCTCTAGGGTCATCTAGTCCAACCCCCTGCACAATGCAGGAAACTCACAAACACTCCCCCCTAAATTCACAGGATCTTCATTGCTGTCAGAATGCCATCTAGCCTCTGTTTAAAAACCTCCAAGGAAGGAGAGCCCACCACCTCTCGAGGAAGCCTGTTCCACTGAGGAATCGCTCTAACGGTCAGGAAGTTCTTCCTAATGTTGAGCCAGAAACTCTTGATTTAATTTCAACCCATTGGTTCTGGTCCTACCTTCCAGAGCCACAGAAAACAATTCCACACCATCCTCTATATGATAGCCCTTCAAGTACTTGAAGATAGTGATCATATAACCTCTCAGCCGCCTCCTCTCCAGGCTAAACATCCCCAGCTCCTTCAACCTTTCCTCATAGGACTCGGTCTCCAGACCCCTCACCATCTTCGTTGCCCTCCTCTGGACCCGTTCCAGCTTGTCTATATCCTTCTTAAAATGTGGTGCCCAAAACTGAACACAATACTCCAGGGCCGCGGTCAGACGCACCATCAAATCCGTCAGCAAGGCGTTCCTGTTTTTCCGAGTGCCTGTCCCGTCCTCCACCCGTCCTCCACCTTGCCGAGTGCCTGTCCCGTCGTTGACTGATCAGATGGCCCGGCCTTTGCGCATGTGCATAAACAATGCCGCTGATTGGCTCAACCTCAGGGACTATTTTCTAGAAATACGGACTAAACAATGATTGTATCACAAAATTCAACCCCACAAAATTAAAAAGAAACATTTGCAGTTGCTCGGAATTCATCTGTTGTGGTGCTTAAAGCGCCCAGGAGCCCTTCCGCCTTTTGCCTTTTGCCGATCCTTTTGCGGTTATGCGTGTATCGCTAAGATTTTTAAAAAATGGCGCTGATCTGGGATGCAAGTTGAGACGACTCGCTAATGCTGGCGTGATCAGACAGGGGAAATCTATTTTTGGCCCGTCGTCAAGCATTTAGAACCGGATTTTTTCCGCTATCAAAAAAGTCCGACAGTAAGTCGCAACATGACGGGATACCCACAACTCACCGACTACTCCCAGATGTTGCCGTATGGACGTGCACTTTCAATCCGATGAGCATCCGCTGCTGTGTCGGATAAAAATGTACGTCTGACCGCGGCCCAGATGAGGTCTTACCAGAGCAGAGTAAAGCGATACCATCACATTACGTGATCTGGACACTATACTTCTGTTGATACAGCCCAAAATTGCATTTGCCTTTTTAGCCACTGCAGCATCACACTGTTGACTCATGTTCAGCGTATGATCCACTAAGACCCCTGGATCCTTTTTGCACATACTACTGCTAAGACAAGTCTCCCCCATTCTATAACTATGCATTGGATTTTTCCTACCTAAATGCAGAACTTTACATTTATCCCTGTTAAAATTCATTTTATTGGTTTTAGCCCAGTTTTCCAGCCTGTCAAGATCATCATGTATCCTGTTTCTGTCTTCTTCTGTGTTTGCAACCCCTCCCAATTTAGTATCATTGGCAAATGTAATAAGCGTTCCCTCTATTCCTTCTTCCAAATCATTGATAAAGATGTTGAACAAAACAGGACAGATCCCTGAGGCACACCACTTGTCACTCCTCTCCAAGAGGATGAGGAACCATTCACATGCACTCCTTGGGTACGATCTGTCAACCAGTTACAGATCCAACTAACAGTAACAGGATCCAAACCACATTTTACCAACTTGTCAACAAGGATAGTATGTGGAACCTTATCAAAAGCCTTACTGAAATCAAGATAAACGATGTCTACAGCATTCCCCCGATCCAAGAAGGTAGTCACTTTCTCAAAAAAAGAGATCAGGTTAGTCTGACATGACTTGTTCTTGAGAAAACCATGCTGGCTCTTAGTAATCACATCCATTCTTTCTAAATGTTCCAGGACCGACTGTTTGAGGGGTGCAGCCCAAAGTGTGCCGAACAGACTTGTTATCCCGAGAAGTCTGCTGCCTGCTGGGAGCACGCATCCAGCATGTGACAGAAAGGATTGGACTCCTTGCTCAGAGGGGGGGACAAACAGACTGTAGTTACCCAGCTTTTTTTTCCCCTTCTTGAAGATGGGGACAACATTCGCCCACCTCCAATCTTCTGGCACCTCTCCTGTTCTCCAAGAATTTTCATAAATTATAGCCAGAGGCTCAGAAATTACATCCGCAAGCTCTTTTAGAACCCTTGGATGCAGTTCATCTGACTCTGAGGACTTTGTTTCATTTAAAGAAACTAGGTGTTTATGTACTACCCCTATGCTGATCCTAGGTTGGAACTTCATACCTTCCTTATATGTTCTGTTTTTGCCATATTGAGCACCATTCCCCTCAGAAGAGAAGACTGAGGAAAAGTAGGAATTGAGCAGTTCCGCCCTCTCTTCATTACCTGTTACAATTTCACTTTCTTGCCCTTGCAATGGGCCTACCATGTCCTTGCTCTTTTTCTTACTCTGAACATAAGAAAAGAACCCTTTTTTGTTGTTTATAGCATCTTTGGCCAGCCTAAGCTCATACTGAGCTTTAGCTTTCCTAACTTTTTCTCTACATGCTCCAGGCTTCTTATCCACAGGATCCTGAGAAACTTTGTTCAAGTTTCGTGGAGGCTGGGGAAGTAGGCCTTGTTCCAATGGTTCAAAATCAGTTACTGTGGGAAGATCCTGGAACCTATTGCTGAGCAGCAGGGGCTCAGAACATCTCCTGATTTTCTTTCTCCTTCGGGTTACATTTTTCCAGAAACCCTCCTCTTGTGTTGGGTTCTCTTCTAATTGCTGAGATACCATTTCCAGTGATCAGCATGATAAAGTGTTGCTGTTTCCTTCCTGATCAATGTTACATTTGTGCTGTCAAGTTGCAAATGGCTTAGAGTGACTCCAGAAAAGGGTTTTCAGGGCAAGTGAGAAGCAGAAATGGTTTCCCATCATCTTCCTCTGCAGAGCCTTCCTTGGTGGTCTTCCATCCAAGTAATGACCATACTTAGCTTCCAAGATCTGATGAATTTTGGCTACACCATGCCACCTTCTCTCCCTTGATCAGTGTTGCTCAGTACAAGTACAACAAAACCCTATTTGATGCAATCATTACAGTTAAATTTTGAAGTGTGCTATGATATGACTAAAGAAGGTCTTTAATGTGTGTGCTAAAATAGACCTTGTGCTGTCTTGCATAAGTACAAAATGCAGTCAAGTTGACTTAGAAGAAGGGCTACTTACAATGTCTTTCCTGTCTTTTCATTTATGCAAGAACTCTGGTATGAGCAGAGATGATTCATGGGAGCCAACTCAATAGTTACTGGTTAAGCACAGAAGTGTCCTATTTTTGGTGTGCTGCTCGCACAGCAAACATTACAAGAGGTGACTGCATCAGCATTCAAAGAAACTGCAGGATGAGACCAAAGGAGAAAGCGATAAAATGCAGTGGGGTGCATATAAGGTGACAGGTGCACCATTCAAAGGGAATGAATGAACACTTTCCATGCTGGAAGACCAGATGAGATGCCAAAGAACTGCTGATTTTATCATTCTTTCTTGGCAAGTGTCTTGGGACACACAATCATGACACAGCATCTCTACTTACCATCGGCATGCCTTTGAAAATAGTCTCATTTACCCCTCCCAGCAGGTGGCTACATCTTGTTAATCATTCTACTTGCATTGAAAACATTAACTCCGTTGACCATGAAACAGAGGTCTCATTATTCCAACGCAGACTGAGCACAACTGCATTTCCCTGAAGGCTCCTCCAAACCTTTGCAGTTTTATTACCTTGCCATTCCTTGTTCTAACATATATTAATCACAAAGATGTGCTTCTATTGCACCATGGAATTAAATGGCATCTGTCTGCTCATTCAGCTTGGAGTGGAAGAAAAACAAGAATCTGTTCATCTGAGGATGCTGGAAGAAGGCAGTCAAAATGTGGATGGGATAGCCATCTGGGTGACTTGTCTCTTTGATCAGACAGCTTTCTGTTAAGGTGATAGTTCTGTGGAATTTGCTAGGCTAAGCATGTATGAATCTACATTATATTGTATCAGACTACTGGTCCATCTAAGAGCCCCGTGGCACAGAGTGGTAAAGCTGCAGTACTGCAGTTTGAGCTCTCTGCTCATGACCTGAGTTCGATCCCAGTGGAAGCTGGGTTCAGATAGCCGGTTCAAGGTTGAACATATGAGCATATGAAGTTGCCTTATACTGAATCAGACCCATGGTCCATCAAAGTCAGTATTGGCTACTCAGACTGGCAGCGGCTCTCCAGGGTCTCAAGCTGAGGTTTTTCAAGCCTATTTGCCTGGACCCTTTTTAGTTGGAGATGCCAGGGATTGAACCTGGGACCTTCTGCTTACCAAGCAGATGCTCTGCCACTGAGCCACCGTCCCTTCCCAAACTCAGCCTTCCATCTTCCTGAGGTCAGTAAAATGAGTACCCACTTTGCTGGGGGAAAAGTGTAGATGACTGGGGAAGGCAATGGCAAACCATCCCGTAAAAAAGTCTGCCATGAAAATGTCATGATGCGATGTCACCTCAGAGTCGGAAACGACTGGTGCTTGCACAGGGGACAACCTTTACCTTTTTACTAGTCCATCTACTCTAACAATGCCTACTTTGATTAACAGTGGTTTTCCAAGATCTCAGACACACACACATGTCTGCCTCAGACCTGCTTTTTGAGATCCTTTTAACTGCAGGTGGTAGGTACTGACTAGGGTTGCATGCATGCCAGAAAAAAATGTGCTGTATTAATATGTGACTCCTTCTCTATAATACCAGAACTAGCCCTCAAATCCATAGTTGCTTTGCACAGGACTAAAGACCATCCAACCTAGTTTAGATTCCAAAAGCTAAATCCACATACTATTGGAATCAAAATCTGCTCTGTATTAGAGCCCCTCACAGAATTTCATTACATTCCTTGTATTATGGACATGCAGAGAGAGAAACAGCAACCCAAAATAGGGTTGCCAATCCCCAGTTGGGGACAGGGAGCCCCCGGTTTGGAGGCCCTCCCTCCACTTCAGGGTCATCAGAAAGTGGGGGGGGGATGTCTGGTGGGCACTCCATTATACCCTATGGAAACCAATTCCCAATGGAGAATTGATCTGCAGGTATCTGGGGCTCAGGGGAGGGGCTGTTTTTTGAGATAGAGGCACCAAATTTACAGCATAGCATCCAGTGTCTCTCCTCAAAACAGCCCCCCAAGTTTCAAAAATATTGGACCAGGGGATCCAATTCTATGATTCCCAAAAGAAGATGTTCCTATCCTTCATTATTCCAAATGGAGGGAAGGCATTTAAAAAGTGTGCAGACCCTTTAAATGTGATTGCCAGAACTCCCTTTGGAGTTCAATTTTGCTTGTCACATCCTTGTTCCTGGCTCCACCCCCAAATATATTTCTTGAGTCAGACCTGGCAACCCTAACCCAAAATGCTGATTTTACTGAAATTTCTGAATAACAGAACTGGGAATCTCTAGTTATCTACCTTTATATGACAAAGGTAGGGATGCTAGCCCTTGACTGGCTATTGCTGATAAGGATGTTGGTGGAAAGTTATTGGAAATCATTTCCTGTTTTGAATCCAGAAGTGGCATCATGATAGTCTATGAGAAAACCATAGATATTTTTGAAATTCTTAGTGTGTCATGATGACACTTCTTATTCTGAAAAATGAAATGACCTCTGAGTGTTGTTTTTCTTCCACATTTTCCTCTTGCCATTCCACTGAGCATCACTGGGAGATCCCTTGTCATTATCAGATAAGTGGCAATAAATGGAACAAACTTTGTAGCACTGTGGAAATGTCTTTAAACTATTTATATTAAAGACATAGGGCGTTTTTGCACTGACCTTACTCCGGAGCGACGTCCCTCTTCACCGCACAGCGTCTGCATGGGTTTCGCACCAATTGCTCTGCAGAACCTGGAAGAGCCGCAAAGTCCCGCGGCTTTTGCGTCGCAAATGTAAACCGCCACAAACCAGTTCACATTTGCGACGCAAAAGCCGCGGAACTTTGTGGCTCTTTCAGGTTCTGTGGAGCAATTGGTGCGAAATCTGTGCAGACGCTGCACGGTGAAGAGGGACATCGCTCCGGAGTATAGTCAGTGCGAAAACGCCCATAGTGACAAGTTAACCATAATCCATACAAAATTCTCTCTAATCAAGTTTCTATAAGAAAGTCTCTATAAGAAAGTCTCTATATCCAATAGACTTGAATCTAAGGCATAGTCATCAACAGATGCCTTCATTAAACAAAAGTCAAAGGAGTTAAGCCATAATTCCAATGGAAGTTTCAATGCAGACCAGTTTCAGTATCACACCTTCCCCAGTCATAGACTTTTTGCCATTCAGTGCGTTGTGGCTTCTCCTATTACAATATATATATAAGACTAGCCAATAAAATATCATACCAATAATCCAATATCACATAGAGAAGCAAACACCCACTCATACTCACTAACAGTATCGAAGAAATTACATATTAATTGGGACCCCAGTCCAATAACTTTAACAAGACAAACATTCTGACAAATCTTTGGCTGTTAGCGTCCTTCCTAACATGCAGTCACAACCATTCTACATATATTATTAAACCCATACCGTATCTCATTAATTGGTTGCAACTGTCCAATACTTTGGTCCAATTTAAAGTCACATTACAGAAACACAGACAAAAAGAAGCTCTGGTTCAATCCTAATGGTGACAGTTTTTAAAGTATGTATTCGATAAAATTCACATTTCGAGAGGTGTTTTTGAATATCAATACGAACATAAGGATGTGGGTCAAACTTTTCCAGAACCCAAAAAGAAAAATCATTAGGGCAATGCTTAGCCTCCATAAAATGTTGGCAAAGTGAAGCTTCGTTTTTTGGGGGGTTTTAAGGCGCGATCGGTATTCACAAATTTTGGTCTGGACTGCTATGACAGAGGACCCCATGTACAGCTTGGAACAGGTACATTTTATCAAGTACACCATTTTTTTACTTGTGCAAGTAGTCCAAGATATCATTTTTAAAAAAAAAATGTGGAAGAGCTATTTCATCTGTGCACTAAGCTAACTCACACACAGAGCAAGTTCCACAAGAGAAATGTCCTTTAAGATCTGTACTGTCTTTTCTGGTCTTATTCTAGCATTTGATCTAATTAAGATATTTCTAATACTCTTGTTTTCTGCATACTTATAAATGGAGGCTTCTTACACCCTGGTATATCCTATACCAAAAACCAATTTTTAAATATGATTTTCTTTATAGCATTAGATTTTGAGTTGTAATCAAAGCACAGGATATTTCTCTGTTATCTTTCTGTTTTTATCAATAAGTAAGTCCTTTCTCTCACTCTGTCTTGCTCTATGTAATGCCTTCTGCATAACCTATTCTGGGCATCCCCTTTCTTGGAACTGTCCCAACATAATAGCTGCCTGCTCTTCAAAATGTTCTGGGAAAATAGAGTTTCTCTGTATGTGCATCAGATAAGTGGCAACCCTACCAAGACCCTACCTATGGCCATTTTCTAGCTCCTTGTTTACAGGCAAACTAAGTAAGTCTAAATCTTATTCATTTTTTTTTTTAAAAAAATCTATGCTGCCTTTCTGCACCATCAGTGCCATCAAGCAACTAACAATTAAGACAAGTGTCATAAGCACACAGCGTAAAACCAGTTACAACTAAAGCTAAAATACATACTTAAATGCACAGACAACCAGTAGTTAAAACATAGGGCAGGAAGGAGAGATCATTGAAGGAATAACAGACAAAACATAAAAGGTTTTGGCCCACAGGCAGGAGACAGTGGCAAAAGAGGACCAATGGGGTAGATCCCTCAGTTTTGGTGAGGAAAACTTGTTCCCACTTGTTCATTACAGGTCTCATGTAGCTCACACTAGGAAGGAACTGAAGGGGTGGGCCTATGCATGCTCAGATATGCTCTTGCAAGGAGGAAAAGAGGATTCCACCAATTGTACACTCTGCTAGATCACTGCTGACAACTGATAAGCAAAGCAATCTCAAATGCCCATCTGAATATTTAAGCTTTTCCTTATCAGTCCAGGGTTTTCCTTCTAGTGAACAGTGCTATGTTCTTTCTCATTGTGAGTTCTGTATATGGGCTCTGGCAGGCTAATGTCCAAGGGTATGGACATGTCAGGATACAACAATTGGGTGATTCCACCTGTAAATAGGACCTTGGCAGCATACCACTACATAATTAGTGGTTCACATCAGGTTTGCTAGGGATTCCTCTATGTCATTCTTTGGCATATTTCTCTTTGCTGAGCAGGCTTGCGATACCAGCTAGTGATGCTGAATCTACATGGATGTCCACAATGCTCCAGAGCTAGGATCTTAGAATTAGGCTGTTAGACACACAGATGGTGTGGGGCCAAAGTGATCCCTTGAGATCACTGCCTGTAAGCTACAAATAAGGGGTTTCAGTGAGTGTTGGGACAAAGCTGATCTGCTTGACAGGCTTAGAAATGTCTTCCATTATCTAATTCTAGCAGGAGCAAAATGGGCCAAGGGAATGAATGGGCTATGCTTGGAAAATGCTGAGGCTCCAGCAGATCATTCAAAGGGCTGCTGCTTCTTTTCCTGCCTGCTACATTAGGAGGAGACATATCATAACATCCTTTTTTCTGAAAGATTGAATTTTATATTAGAGGAATTTTATTGAATAGCCAAAGGCTGCCAATGCAATAATTCTTTGACAAGGCTCTCATTCCCCTCCATGTGCTGATGCCGCAGTGGAACTTGATACTGCATTACCAGAATTGTTGTCTTGTGCCAGCGAGACAAAGCACACTGCCTGTTCTTTAGCTACAGTGGCTGCCTGGCTAAACCCCTGCATGGGAAGCCCAGATTTCATATTAACATCCCCACTATTGATTTAAAAAAATAGTGGTTAATGTAAAATGCACCATTGCAGTCTGATTTTTCTTCAGCAACTGCTGCTTGCTTGGCTGATTGATAATAATAATAATAATTTAAAAAAATCCATTCGGTCTACTTTAGAGCCTTTTATCCCCCCCCCCCCCCGCCAAATTCTAAGCTGTCCTTTCCCTTCATTTTGATATTCTTTAACATATTACTCCTACACAGTAATTCATCTACAGGACATTTGCTCATTTGAACCTATCAAATATTTGCCTTATTGAGTTCCACCACATTGTGTGGTGGCCGAATACAGCCATTCAACACTCTGTGACCTGTAAATTACACAATGCTCATGTTCAACTGAAATGATCTGGCACCTGTCCACCTGACAGATGTAGAGAATGCCAGGCAGTACTCCACATGAGGTAATATGGTATTGACATGAGAACTCCAATGAGAATAATGCTTTATTTCTAGGATCTTTTCACAGACCTCTAGCTATTTGCTAATGCATTATCTAGGAAGCTTGGAAGCTGTAATCATTTGCTGCTTTATTATAAATGATGCAAGAGGTGTATGGTGGGAGTGCCCTGAGGCCAAGAAATTATGGGAAATGGTAGTGAGAATGATAAAGAAATTCTTTCAGGTAGAGCCGAGAATTAACTTTGAATTAATGCAGATGAGTATATTAGGGAATGAGATAATAGGGAAGAATAATCAAGATTTACTAAAAGCAATGATATCAGCAGGTAAAGCGGTAATAGCGGCAGGATGGAAGGATAAAAGCAAATGGAAGGAAAGAACTTGGCATAACTATCTCTTTGATTTTATCCAGTCAGATATAGCTGCTATAATGTCGCAAGAAGAATCATGGGAGGAAAGAAGATCAAGAATCAAAGAAAAGTGACGGACCTACCTGAAATGGGTGAAGGAAGAAAGGAGAGTGGACATTCAGTGGAAGCTTTGTCCCTGGCTGAAAGAAGAAGAGGATGTATAGACTAAGGGGGGTGGGTTGGGGGGGAAAATGTAAAATGGATACCAGAAAGCATGTAGAGAAATGGATAATGAATAATAATAATAATAATAATAAAAATATATGCATTTATAGATGCAAGAGGTGTATGCAGCAAAGAAAATTTATATGAACTGTTCAACACTCAAAATCAGTTTGACTACTCCTGTAGGGTTGTTGTTGTTTTTTTGCTTTCCTGGTGTTCCACAGAACTATTTTCCTCACAAAAACATTCAGTGAACATTTTGATTCCTTCCCTAGTCATCATTTACAGAAGCTTCCGATGTGGAGATACCTGTAGGGCCAGTGGAAATCAATGTTGTTTGCTTTCTACATTCAAGAAAAGCAGTTGTATTTTCAGTTTTAAGATAGAATTTATTTTCAACATTAGTTTCTACACTGATTTAAAAAAACAACAACAGAGCTGCTGATGGCTGTGCATAACATTTGAGCACTAGAGGGCACTAGACTTGAAGATAAGATTTCCAAGATGACAGAGAAGATATTCTAGATTTAAAATGCTTTAGTAATAAAACTCTTTGGAGATATTTATTTATTTATTTATTTATCAGATTTATATCCCGCCCTCCCCCGACAGGCTCAGCGCGGCTGACAACAGTTTAAAACATTAGTAATTCACAAACATATTAAAATTAAGTACATAAAAACATTTCCATACATATTAAAAATCCAAGATGGCAAGCTTCTGATTTCCATTATATTAGTTCAGTGAGATTGTCAGTGCTGCAGATAATAGCCACCTCCCCCTGACCATTAAAGACAAACTTGAATAGTTCGGTCTTACAGGCCCTGCGGAACTGTGGCAGGTCCTTCAGGGCCCTGATGTTTTCAGGGAGGGCATTCCACAAAGTGGGGGCTATTAGTGAGAACGCTCTGGCTCTAGTGCTGGTCAATCGAGCTTCTTTCGGTCCAGGGATCTTAAGGAGATTTTGAGACCCTGAATGTAGTGCTCTCTGGGGTGCGTATGGGGAAAGGTGGTCCCAAAGGTAGACAAGTCCCAGGCCATATAGTGCTTTAAAGGTTATAACCAGCACCTTGAAGCAAATCCGGAATGCCACAGGCAAGCAGTGTAACGCTTTCAGCACAGGTTGAATGTGCTCCCATACAGGTAACTCCATTAACAACCTGGCTGCTGCGTTTTGCACCAGTTGCAGCCTCTGAAGTTGAGTCAAGGGCAGCCCCATGTAGAGGGCATTACAGTAGCCTATTCTCGAGGTGACTGTTGCATGGATCACTGCTGCCAAGTCATCGCGCTCCAGATATGGAACCAGCGGCCTTATCCGCCTAAGATGGTAGAATGCGGATTTGGCAGTGGCTGCTACCTGGGCCTCCATTGTCAGCGAAGGCTCCAGGAGCACCCCCAAGCTCTTGACCCCTGACACTGGCACGAGTATGATGCACAGGTTTGAAAAAAAAGCCATAGTTCTACTTTTTATAGAAAAGAGAACAATGATGACTGGATATTGCAAGTGTGTGTGTGGGGGGGTATGGATGTTAAGTACCATCAAGTCACTTCTGACTCCTGGCAACCTTATGAATTAATGTCCTCCAAAGTGTCCTCTGGTTAACAGCCTTGCTCAGGCCTTGTAGACTGAGGGTAGGGCTGGCACATAGGAGTAGGTAGGCAGCCACCTAGGGTAGCTGCCTACCTAGGCAGCCAGCTAGGGTACTACCTGACTGCAGAGTTGGGGGGCAGCAGGCGGGTGCCCCCTCCCTCTCCCCACTCACACTGTCCCTGGCCAGACCTGAACAGGGCAGTGTGCAGCATGCTCACTTGCCTCAGAGAAGTTTGGAGCAGCTCCAAACACCTCCAAGCCAAGCAAATGCACCGTGCATCCCGCCCAGCTCCTTCTGAGTCTAGACAGGGCTGAACGGAGCATGCATCATGGCACATTTGCTTATCTCGGAGGTGTTCATAGCAGCTCCGGACACCTCTGAGCTGAGCAGACACACCATGTGCCACCCCCACCCAGTCCTCCCTGGCTGAGTGGGGGCTGCAGGGTAGCACATACCCCTTGCCTGGGGTGCTGGAAACCCCAATGCCGGTTCTGACTGAGGGTTCTTTGACTGAGTTAATCAGTCTTAGGTTGGGTCTTCCTCTTTTCCTGTTGCCTTCAACTTTTCCTAGCATTATTGTCTTTTTCATTGACTCTTCTCAGAATGTGACCAAAGTATGATAGTCTCACTTTAGGCATTTTAAAGGCAGAGTTTAGGCTTGATTGATCTAGAATAATCTAGAGGTGTCAAATATTTGGAAAGAAATACATTCTTTATTAGTGGAAGGGAACAAGAGTCTAGCAGCACCTTAATGACTAACAAAATTTGTGGCAGGGCATGAGCTTTCATGAGTTACTGCTCATGAAAGCAGTATACGGTTTCATATATGGCTACAACATGAGTCCATCTCTCATTATATCTTGGAAAGTGTTGTGATTGCAGATGTCAATGGCAATAGCAGGTACTGATAATGAGAGAAGAAACCTAGGTCTCAATTCATCAGTCTAGGAGGATGCATTGTCTTGGGCTTCATTATCAGTTGCAATTCAGCAGTCTCTCTTTCTAATCTCCCTTTGAAATTCCTTTGTAAGAGAACTGCTACTGTTAGGTCAACAACTGAATGTCCTGGAAAGTTAAAATACTCTGCCCACTGGTTTTTGAATGTAGTGGTTTATAATAACAGTAGAGAAGAGCAAGAGTCTACTAGCATCTTAAAGACTAACATTTGTGGCAGGGTATGTGCTTTTGGGAGTCACTCATCACTTCTTCAGACATTTCCATTTATTCTTTGCATCCTGCAGGACTGAATCCTCCTGTACCAAACTGAGACCTAGGTTTCCTGTCTCATTACCAATACCGATATCTCCATGCCTACTATTCCTCTGCATATCATACTTAGAGTGATTCCTCACTGGCATTTACTCCACCCCCATGCTTCTCCTTGCAATCGGCACAAGCCATCAATTCCCCACCAGTTGCTCTGCAGAGCCTCTTGCTTCAGGGCTATTTCTGATTCCTGTTGCAGCAACTGGAATTCCAAGAAACCAGCATTCTGGTGCTGCGACGGTAGTAGGAAGTAGCAACGATGTAAAAAGTGCCTATGGAGCAACTCGTGGGGGATCCATCACTTGAGCCGGCAAAGGGAGAAGAGTGGGGGCAGAGCAAATGCCAGTGAGGAATCACTCCTAATCTAATCAAGCCTGCTATTGCCATTCAGCATCTGAAATCATCTTTATAAAGTTTATACCTCTGGTACCTTGTGTCACATTTTATGGCACACATGGCCCAGCCCAACAAAGTGACATTTATGTCAGATTCAGCCCTAATAAAAATGAGTTCAACACCACTGGTCTAAAACTCACTGATTTGCCTTTTTGTCAGTCCACAGTATCCATAAAACTCTCCTCCAATACCACATTTCAAATGAATCAACTTTCTTCCTGCCAGCTTTCTTCACTGTCCAACTTTCACACCTATATATAGTAATGGGGAATACTATGGTATGAATTATCTTGTTCTTGGTCACCATTTAGCTCATTCTTATAGTTAAGAATCTTTTCTAGTTCCTTCGTGGCTGCCCTTCCCAATCGCAGTGTCCTTTGGATTTCTTGTTTGCAATTTCTGTTTTGATTGATGAAAGAGCCAAGGACAGAAAATCTTGAACAATTTCAGTTTTACAAGAGGCACGGCTGTTCTTGCCTAGTGTCAATGCCATTCGGAACCTCCTGTTCCACTTCTCACACCATCCAGCCCCAACTTAACTATAATTTGAATACTAATCACATTACTTATCTCTCCCTTGGACCTAGATAAATCAGGGCTCCTAGGATACTGTTCCCACTCATCACAGCATTTCAGAAGCCCTGCCCAGGGTATATCCTTTGGCTTTTGCAATCTTACATATATCCCTGATGCATGTTCCAACCATACAAATAAATTATACAAAAGCTACTAGACCACCACCACCACCCCTTTTTTTTTTTTTTGCTTCCCTGTCTGCTCACATATTATTAAGTGGGGGGAGGGATAGAATTGTGAAATTTCCTTGAAGTGATTCATTGCTCAATGAAAAGAAAAGCTATTTAAAATTCTGATATATGGATAAAATTTATAAATATGAGCATATTGGTGAGATTTATAAAGATGAACAATCCACATTCTTCAAGGTCCCACAGAGTTTCACAAGGTTCCTGAGGACAGAAAGATCACATATAGCCAGCAGAAATGTATGTGTGGTATATCTTAACTGATTGAGAAATGTGGTGCTGGAAAAAAAATAGCAATATCGCTTCCACCCAATATTAGTATGTGTTAGTATGATTCTCTGAAAGTTGCCCCATGGCGCAGAGTGTTAAAGCTGCAGTACTGCATTCCGAGCTCTCTGCTCACAACCTGAGTTCAATCCCAGTGGAAGCTGGGTTCAGGTAGTCGGCTCAAGGTTCACTCAGCCTTTCATCCTTCTGAGGTTGGTAAAATGAATACCCAGCTTTCCTGGGGGGGGAAAGTATAGATGACTGGGGAAGGCAATGGCAAATCACCCTGTGTAAAAGTCTGCCGTGAAAAAGTCATGATGCAACGTCAGCTCAAAGTCGGAAATGACTGGTGCTTGCACAGGGGACTACCTTTACTTTTATGATTCTCTGAGTGCCTTAAATCAGTAATCTTTTTTTCAGTAAAGAAAAGGAGGGAAAAGTGCTATTTTTTAAGCTATTTTTTAAGCAAATTGCATTGTGCAAACTCATGAATTATACAGAGAAAGAATATGGAAAGCTTAAATATTTTGGCCCGAACATTCCTAGAGATTTATTTGTGCCCTGAAGCATTGCACCAGTTCCTGAGGAATTGGTTCTGAGACTGAAGAGAAGATAGAGAGTTTCCATCTAAAAGAGGCCAATGAAAGTAACATGCCTGCTTAAGGGTTTTTAGAGGTTAAAAAAAAAAAAATTGAATGATTACTTCAGTGAGCATTTCAAAATTCAAATTGTTTATAATTATTGGAAATAAAACACTCTCTGTCAAGTGCTCCAGATAACATTCATTGAAATAGTTAAGGGATATAACTTTTCAAAATATGGTACCCAGTATGACATTGTTCCCAGGAACGGGGGGTGGGGGGTTAGCAGGGGCATTGCACCAGGAGCCCAAGGAGGCCCAAAAGGAGCCTGAGAGTTCCTTGGAATCCCAAGATGAAAACTAGTCTTTATATCTTATGTTGTTTTCTTATATGTGACATCTTTTGTCTCTGTGTTAATGTCAGCTGTGTGGCACAAAACATTAGCTTGCAGAGACAACTGCAATAAAGTAATCTAAGTCAGAAATGCTACATTGGATGTTGAAGCAAAAAACATTAAAACACTCCTTACAGATATTACAAAACTTCAAAACAACTGGAAATGCATGTGGAATGAAGCCAAAATTATTGCATTGATCCTTAAGATAGAAATCAAATTCTCTTGTGAATATTGTGGAGTTACATGCAAGGGGGCAAGGCTATGTGATAACAAAAGTGGTGCTGACTTGCTGAAAATGAATGACACAACTAATCCATCAGAAGTCTGCTTCAGAAAATCTGTGTTTTATGTTTTGGTAGATAGTGGTGTTATAGCGGGATTAACTGTCGGATTCAATGCTGTGAAGCAGCTGGCTGAAAAGTTTGATTTCTTGTGGAAATACCTCACTATGTCTGAAATTTATTTGAAAGGAAAAGCTTTATTTTTAAAATCAAAACAATATACTGATGACCTTAATGATGACGATTTTTTGACAGAAATGCAGCATTCAGTACATAAGACAAATTTTGGAAATGCAGTTAAAACCATTGGATCTGTTGAACATATTAACAGAATACAGACTTGGTGACCTGTTTCCAAATGTTTGTGTCAGCCTACGAATTCTTTTAACAATTCCAGCAACAGTAGCTTCTGTAGAGAGCTCATTTAGAAAACTCAAGCAGATTAAGAATTTTTTAAGGTCTACAGTGTCTCAAGATCCTCTTGTGGATTTGGCCAAGCTAAGTATTGAATCAAACATTGCAAGAACAGCAAATTTTGATGCTGTCATCAGAAATTTTTCACAAAAAAGGCAAGGAAAGCTCATTTTTAAGTAAATGCAAAGCCATTTAAAAAAAACAAAACAACTTTTTTGACCTTATGCTTAAAGCCATTGTGGGTATAAAACAGATGGCTAATGGAGCAGGAAAGGGGCCCTGATTTTATTTTATTTTTTTGCACCACAACATAAAATTCCTCTCAGGGGCCCTGATTGTCCCCCTTGTATTTCTTTCCCAGTCACTGCAAAGGCTTTCCTCTTCCGCAGTGTTTGCTTCCTCTGCTGCTAGCATTTCCATGTATAAAAGATTAATGTTTTTCAAGTAGCCCCTATGCACATGGAAATGCCAGTGGAAGAGGTAGTGAGGGTCTCTGGAGGAAAGCCTCTCCAGCAGCCTCTCCAGCATTCGATTTTTATGGAGAAAGACTCCTATACTTTCACTGGCCCAGAGTAAAGATGTTTTCTCTAGAATCTACCCAGAATCTATTTGCCAGACAGCTAAAGATCACAGTTTTATTAACTGATCGGCAATGAATAACCTCCTTTCTCAGAGTGGATGGCCTGCTGCCAAGGTGGAAGCTAGGAGATGATGTCTCAAGCACCGCCATTGCTTCCTTGTTTGAGCAGTCCCACTCTGGCTCAAAAGATCAGACTTTAAAGTTGGTTTTCACAGTTCATGGTAATAAGCCTCAGCGGTTTACCAGGGAGGAATGTCTTTGCAGCATTAACATCCCCCTTACACAGTTATCCTTGTGGGCTGACAAAGTAGTCAGGGCTTACAACATCTCTCATCAAAACCCTTCAGGTAAGTACACTGTGAAAAGCTGGTCTGAATTATCCTGTTTGGTGCTGAAATATGTTTTAAAAATTGAAATATGTAAATTATGGTTTTATATGTTTTATTGGTTTAATTATATTGATATGATGTTGTGAGCCGCCCCGAGTCCGCTTACGGAGAGGGCGGGATATAAGTTGAACGTAACAAATAAATAAATAAATTCCCTCTATTTGCTCCTCTGACTTCAGCTTTCCTTCACTTTCTCCCTCCCTGCAGCCTCTACATAGGCTGTCTTTCTCCACAGTGTGAGGGGAACCAAAACAGCTTGTATCATTCTCCTCTCACAACCCTGTGAGGTGGGTTAGGCTGAAAGTCTGTGACTGGTCCAAAATCACCCAGTCAGCTTCCACAGCAAGGACTTTGGTCCGACAGACCCCATTCTGAAGCCCTAATTCCTATGCCTCCCTCAAACTCTGCCACAGAATCTCCAGGAATTTCTGCCTCAGAGACCTTAAGTGATACCTTTCAGACCAATAGTCTGTCTCTGATAGCGTTGTTGGTCTTAATCACCCAACTTATCTGTCCACCCTGCAAAGCAGCCATTGTCTCAAGGGGAAGTGATCTCTGCCATCTGGACATTAGTTGTAATTCTGAGTGATCTCCAGCCCTCTCCTGGAGATTGACAACAATGGTTCCCCAGGAGGAAATGGTTGGTTTAGAGTCTATGGCATTGTACCTGTCTGAGGTCCCACCCCTTCTCAAACCCCACCCCAGCCAGTTTGGTGCAGTGGTTAAGTGTGCGGACTCTTATATGGGAGAACTGGGTTTGATTCCCCACTCCTCCACTTGCACCTGCTAGCATGGCCTTGGGTCAGTCGTAGCTCTGGCAGAGGTTGTCCTTGAAAGGGCAGCTGCTGTGAGAGCCCTCTCCAGCCCCACCCACCTCACAGGGTGTCTGTTCTGGGGGAGGAAGGTAAAGGAGATTGTGAGCCGCTCTGAGACTCTTCAGAGTGGAGGGCGGGATATAAATCCAATATTTTCTTCTTCTTCTCTTCAAGACCCACCCCTGAAATCTCCAGGAATTTCCTAACCTGAAATTGGCACCCTATCTCCTTCTCTTTATCTGCTCTTCTGATGTTAGGTTTCCATTGCCTTCCCTGCAGCCTCTACATATGGAAATGACAGTCTTTCTTCACAGTGGAGGAGAATCAAAAGTTTCCATCATTCTCCTCTCCCTCCATGTGATCTGAACAACAACCCTGCGAGGCAGATTAGGCAGGAAGTCTGTGACTGGTCCAAAATCACCCAGTCATCCACAGCAAGAACCTGGACCTACATATGGAAATGACAGTCTTTCTTCAAAGTGGAGGAGAATCAAAAGTTTCCATCATTCTCCTCTCCCTCCATGTGATCTGAACAACAACTCTGTGAGGCAGATTAGGCTGGAAGTCTGTGATTGGTCCAAAATCACCCAGTCATCCACAGCAAGAACCTGGTAGATCCCCCTCTGAAGTCCTAACCTTTATGCTACAGTGGCTGTCATAGAGTGGCTGCTGCTGAACAGTAGCAAGCAGTCAGGCATAGGGTAGCTAACCCCCAGATGGAGCCATCTCTTTATCTGCCCCTCTGACTTCAGGTTTCCATCATCTTCCCCTTCCCTGCTGCCTCTACATAAGAAAAAGACAGTCTTTCTTCACAGTGTGGGGGAGACCAAAGCAGCTTACATCCTCCTCCTCTGCCCCCTTTGATCTGAACAATAACCCTGTGAGGCAGGTCAGGCTAGAAGTCTGGTCTGAAATCCCCTAGTCAGTTTCCACAGCAAGAACTTGTGTCTGCCAGACCCTGTTCTGATGTCTTAACTCGTATGCCCTCCTCAAACTCCACAACAGAATCTCCAAGAATTTCCCACCAACCTGGAAAGATACCACTAAAGGCCTCTGAGCAAGTGCCCCCCCCCAGCCTTGCTTTCTTCCCACCCACCCAAGTGAAGGCATTCATTCCCCCCCACACACACACCTCAAGGGGAGGTGATCTTTGCCATTTGGAATTTCCTAACCTGGAGTGGGCAACCCTGCAGCCTCTATATGGGAAAAGGACAGTCTTTCTTCACATTGGGGGAGGGGGACCAAGTACCTGGAGATTGGCAACAGTGGTTCCCTGAGAGAAAATGGCTGGTAGCATAAAGCAGCTGACACTATGAAGAAAGTGATTGCAAACTTCCCTTTTGCTCCCTCTATTTCTCTGCTGGTGTTGAAGTGGTCCCTCCCTGCTGTGAACGAACATTCTTTGTCAGTTGATGTAACTGCTATTTCTTGTGTGGATGAAAGGTAGGAAGGTAGGCAGACGGAATGTAATAAAAAGACTGAAAGACAGAGATATAGAGAAAAAGAACAGAAGAGGGAGGTAAAAAGGGGGTGGAGAAAGGAGTGAGAGAAAGAAAAAATGAGCAAAAGGAAGATAGACAGGGCCCTGAGGAGAGGCAGTACTGATCAGTAAGCTCACAGGAGAATCTGTCAGCAGAGAACTGTCTTGCTCAAAGGTCAGTGGCCTTCTGGTGGGGTTCTTGCCTGATGGAGCTGGCAGTGGGCAGGGGAGAGCAGAATCAACCAATGGCATGGCAGAGACAGATTGTGAGCCAATCCTGCAAGAATGGGGGGAAGGCTGCAGTAGGCAGGTGACAGAGAGGCTACTCAATGGTAGTGGGAAGTGATGACAGACTGAGTGTCAGCCAGTAGTTGGTGCAGTACAGTCCTGCATCGAATCAGACTGCAGTACAGACTGTAACGAATCAGGATGGTGGGATTTGCCACCATGGCTTTGGTTTTACGACTAAAAGATATCTTGAGTAATTGTCATGTTACATATAACATATGTACAGCTGAAATGTGTGATTGAAACCACACATTTATCCAGGTACTGTTCCCCAGATCACTTGTAAATGAAAAGGTATAAAGCTAGGACACCTGAGTCTTGCTTACGTTATTTTGACTCTAGATAATAAGGATAAGAATAAAGATATAGTAGATGTATTGACAATGCCTTCATATTATCCAAAGGGATATATCAATCTAACATGAATAGAAGAAATGCTGATCAAATTGAGGAGAAAGACTAGGCTTCCTAATAGATGCTAAAATGCTGAAATGAACTATAACTGGTTTTCAGGGATCAGATATCATACTAGCATCTGGGATGCCCAAGTTCAAATCCCCGATCTGCCATGGAAGCTTGCTGGGTTACCTTGGACCAGTCATGTATACACAGACTAACTTACCTCACAGGGTTGTTATAAAGGAGAAGGAAATGATGTAAGCCACTTTGGGTCCCCATGGGGGAGGAAAGTGGGGTATAAATGTAATAAATAAATAATCAACAAACACCACAATTTTGTTTTAAAAATTCAGGTAATCTATTCAATAATTGTATTGTATAACGGGGCCTACAAGTGTATTTAGATTGGTTTGGCTCTTCCACAAGCAGAAGGATTTTCATTCACTCACTGTCTTTTTCTTACTAAAATAATACTCATCCTCTTTTGAACAGTGCAGGGGAGCAGCTTCTTTATATGGCCCAGCCAATAGGAAAAGGTGTTGGGGTGAGTATATAAATCAGCTGCGCATGTCTCCTCCATTTGTCACATGATTCTTCTCCCCATAGCGAATAATGTGAGATTAACTTGTCGCCTTTTGTGGTGCCCTTGAACTGGCACATAAAGGGCTTTTGTCCCAACTGAAAAAATTTTATTACATTTATTCGGCCAACCCCAATCCAACTTGTTCCATATGACTGGTTAACAAAATTAGGGCTGGCAAGAATATGTCAGTTGCTAGAACACATCCAGGGTTATTCAGTGAGCATCTTCTGGTGTTTAAGTTTGATGACTCATTCCCAAACCAGACCTTCATTGCCTTGGAAGGGTGGGTGGCTTGGGAAGGCTTCATTGCCTTTGCTCTATTGTTGGCATTAGGATGTTCATCATTGGAGGAAGTGGGAAGAACATCTACCATTTGCAATGCTCTGTCTAAATGCTGGATAACATAGTATTGTTAATACAGTGCCAAAAAAAGAGAGATCATAAGTTGGAAAGTTATGTATACTCACAAAACCCTATCCTCATGAGTTTAAATTAACAGAGTGGATGCTGTTACAGAACTTGAAACCCAGAATAGCATCAGTCAGAGACTGACTCAGTAGAAAATAGGCATTATGAACAAGGTGCCTTCATTTATTGAATCACTGCTTTATGAACACATAAATTCATTAGATACTCAAATATTTTCAACCTGATGAAAAATGACAAAAAAAAAAACCCACCTTATTTCTATAGATGCTTTATGAAACAGGTAAAATCACAAATGTCCAGTTCTTGGCTTTTTTAAAAAAAAAATGAGGAAGATAAGATATTTTTGTTGTTGTTGTTCAGTCACACAGTTGAATCCGACCTCTCCCAATAGGCACAGGTGTAAAGCAAGGCTGTGTTCTCGCGCCAACTCTCTTTACGATCTTCTTTAGCATGATGCTTCAAAGAGCCGCAGTAGATTTAGATGATGACGATGGTGTCTACATCCACAATCGCACCGATGGCAGCCTGTTCAACCTGAGGCGACTAAAGGCCCACTCTAAGACAATGGAAAAACTTATCCGAGAGCTACTGTTTGCTGATGATGCTGCAGTTGTCTCCCACTCGGTATCAGCTCTGCAGCATATGACGTCCTGCTTTGCAGAGGCTGCCAAGCTATTCGGCCTAGAAGTTAGTCTGAAGAAGACAGAAGTTCTCCACCAGCCTGCACCCCAGGAAGATTATCACCCTCCTTGCATCACTGTGGGTGAATCAGTTTTGAAGACAGTCCAGCAGTTCAGCTACCTGGGGTGCATCATCTCCTCAGACGCCAAGATCGACAAGGAGATTGACAATAGACTGGCAAAGGCAAACCGTGCATTCGGCCGACTGCATAAAAGAGTGTGGAGCAACAAGCATCTGAAAAAAGGCACAAAGATCAATGTTTACAAAGCGGTTGTGATGACAACCCTCATCTACGGCTCCGAATCATGGGTTTTATACCGTCATCACCTGAGACTCCTTGAGCGCTTTCATCAGCGCTGCCTTCGCACCATCCTCAACATCCACTGGAGCGACTTTGTGACCAACACTGAAGTCCTCAAGCGGGCGGAGGTTACAAGCATCGAGGCACTGCTGCTGAAGACGCAGCTGTGCTGGGCAGGGCATATCTCCAGGATGGAAAACCACCGCCTTCCCAAGATTGCCCTGTATGGCGAACTCTCCACCGGCCATCGAAATAGAGGGTCACCAAAGAAGAGGTACAAGGACTCCTTGAAGAAATTCCTTGGTACCTGTTGCATTAACCATCACCAGTGGTCTGACCTAGCCTCAGATCGCAAAGCATGGAGGCACACCATCCACCAGGCTGTTTCTTCCTTTGAGAACGCACGCATAGCTGGTCTTGAGTACAAAAGGAGATTGAGGAAGAATCGTACTGCTACAGCACCAACCCCAAATCAGACTTTTCCCTGCAGCCACTGTGGCCGGGCCTGCCTGTCCCGCATTGGTCTTGTCAGCCACCAGTGAGCTTGCAGCAGACGTGGACTACTGCACCTTTCTTAAATCTTTGTTTGCGAAGTCAAGCCGAGAGAGAGAGAGTTCCATTTTAAAGGAGGATCTTTGGTAGGCAGTGACAAGCAGTGACAGCTACAACAGAGAAGTAATAGAAAAAAGCAGTAGACAAGTGCTTAAGAGCATACAAAAGCTTACATTCTGAATAAAATTTAGTTGGTCTTAAAGGTGCACTTGCCTACTGCTTTGTTCTATTGCTTCAGACCAACACGGCTACCTGCAGGGATCTAACAGAGAAGTAACTTAATCTCTTGAATGAACATGCCTTTCAAGTCCCCTGGACTAGCAGCTGCATCCCCCCTGTGGAGGAGATATCTCTTCCCACATTGTTAGAGAGAACATAATAAGTTGTGATGTTTGTACTTAAATGGCTTGGTTTGTTTACATTGCCAACTCCAGAAGTCAACCATCAAACTGTGACCCAAAGAACTCATGCCTCCTCACCTCCCTGTTCACACCACATTGCCAGAGCTGCTCTCCACATCTGCTGCTGCACTCTTCCTCCACTGTTAAGACAGGTTGTAGCCCATCTGCCGGGGTCAAGATCTTCCTGCCTACCCTTGGGGTCAGGAATGCCAGCTTCTGACACTACAGGAGGCATTGTACCTTCCTGTGTAAAGGCCCTGTGTCTGCCTGTACACAGCCTCTCCCAGGCTTCAGTCAGATGCTTCCTTACTCCCTTTTGCTAGCCATTTTATCTTCCTTCTGCTGAATACCACTAGTTTCTATTTCCCTGTTCCTCCTTTCAAGTAAGCCCTTCTTCTCAAGGAGACCTTTATTTCAAAGAAGTCCCTTGCTCCATAAGGAGCTAATACTGATTGGCCTCCCTTCTAACACTTCCACTCTTGCTGTTGTTGCCTCATGTGCTTATTTATCAGTCCTGGCACTGGGCTGTTGCCCTTCTTATGGCTATGCCTATGCTCCACACCTTTCCTCCCATGGGTAAAGTGCCTTGGGCTGTGATAATGCCCACTGAGGAGGAATGTTTTGAATATGTGTGTGTGTGTTCAAGAAGTGAGAAATTCAGAAAGTCCACTATAACTAGGCACAGATTTGCATCAAGTGTGAGAAAGTATAATCATTTTGAAAGTTGTCCTTAAGCCATGAATATTTGCAAGTGTGAGGAAACTGCTGTTGGCTACTATCTGCGGTTTCAGTCATTTTGTGGCAGTGCTGAGCATATCCTATATGAGAAAACTACATAATTGACCCATAATCTCTAAGGTTGATGAAAGGGAAGAAAACTCCCCACATAATTGGTTTATAAATCATCCCAGGAGTGAGTAATGATACAAGGACAAGCCATTTATTTTAAGTATTTGATAGTTTATTCACAGGAAACACACCAGTTTTAGCTATATATAAACTCTTCTGCTGGCCTTTGCCAGTGCTAGGTGACAACTGCAGGGAATGATTTATTCTTCCTTTTTACCTCCATATAGCTTTGAAGAAAAAGGCATTTTAGGGAGGAAAAACCTACATCCAATTAATATGCAGGGTGAAATCTTTCCTCCCTAGAAATCCATGGCAAAACTCCCAGGGATTGTTTGCACAATCATATATCCTGAGATAACAACCCGTTAACTTCCCTTTAGCCCTAGGAAGTGTTTACATGATCAAAGTGTAAATCCAAGGTTAAACAAGTTAAAGTAATCCCAAAGAACTTCATGATAACTAGAGTCTGTTGAAAGGTTAAGTAGGAATTAGCTCCAAATGTTTAATTAAAGTGATCACTGACATGTGCTACACATTTCCATCTCCCAGCATGGCTCTCACAGCTGTAATTGCCTGATATGAAAGGGACAAATCAGTGATAACCGATAATAGCAGATTCACACTTTTGGAGCTGACGGATGATTGCTATTCTACACTTCTTGTCTGAAATAACAGCACTAAGGTGAGTGCATTGTATTAGAAATTAGAGTGTTCGCTCTAGATGTGAGGGGGTCGGGACCCATATTTAGATTGCTTCTCAGCCATAATGCTTGCAAATAATAATAATAATAAACTTTTATTTATATCCCGCCCTCCCCGCCAAGGCAGGCTCAGGGCGGCTAACAAGACATGGTAAAACCATGATACAATAAAACAATATATAATATAATTAATAATTTAAACAGTAAAACCAATAAAACAATATAACATTATAGTATAATCAAATTGTGTATAAGATGGCTCGGTGTTATTGATGTTATCAGGGGTTCCGTCTTAAAAAGCTAGCTGGAAGAGGACAGTTTTGCAGGCCCTACGGTATTGGTTAAAATCCCGCAGGGCCCACACCTCTTCCGGCACTTGATTCCACCATTGGGGGGCCTTCATAGAGAACGCCTGTTCTCTGGTAGTTTTTAGTTTAGTTTCTTTTGGCCCAGAGATTTTGAACTTGATCATAGTGCTCTCTGGGGAACATATGGAGAGAGGCGGTCCCTAAGGTAGGCAGGTCCTCGACCATATAGTGATGTCAGGGAAGTTGCAGGCTTTCATTCTAGCCTACCACACAAGGTTGTTGGTAATCAACTAAATATATGCTGCCCTGACTCAGTAGAGGAAGGAGAAGGTGCAATTGTGACTGTCTGGAGCTGTATGAAGCAAGAATGCTTTATGTGAAGTGCCTAGAAATTACTCCAGGGTAAGATGGACATCGCTGCAAGGTGATTTATACAAGTACATACATGCAAGTCCATAATAGTGTGCAGAACCACTGTTCCTGCATGTTAGGAATGATCTTTGTGATCCACTTGCCATGAATAAGAAGCTGCCACATACATACAAAGAAGTAACCATGCAGCCATAAGTCATGTGGATAGGCCTTTTGTCTTACTATCTTGAATTATTGTTAAGTCACAGAGTCAGTGTAGCAATATTCTTCACTATCGTTCACGATGCAAGCAGATGAATTACATGGAAATATGCAACTCCCTCAAGATGAATACCTGAGGAACTTTTGGGAAGGAGGGAGTTAGATTACTAGATATTTCTGAATGAGGGAAAACAGTTAAGCCTTTTTTGTCCAGAGGTCTGCACAATTGATATACGTATAGGGAGTAACAGGCTCTGTCCCCAATATGTGTACACCATAACATATACCTAGAGACTATGGCTGTGGTCACATGGCAGGATTAGCACAGTCTGGCCCAGTCTCTAATTTCTCCTTTATTTTTTGTAATTGAGAAATTTGGTCAGACATTTCATTCTTTTTTTTTTTTTTTTAATGTCCAAAAACTTTTTTATTGAATTTAGTAAACATACAAATAAAGCAATCAATGACTGTATCTGCAATCATTCTTTGTGTATAAGCATAGCATACCAGCAGAAAACAGAATATATATATATACACAAAATACAAACAAAACAACACATACATACATTCACACATACATACATACTTGGCAGCTGAATTAAAAAATAAGTACTCTGTCCATATGTTAATTACATCAAATTAATAATGTCATAATATCTACCAGGAATACATGTACGCATCTGATCTACAGGACTAAAAGAAAATTTAAGAAATGGAAGCCACTTGTACATCAGAGAATCGTTACCTTCTGAATTATTTATATTGCATAAACTATCTGCTATCTTGTCCATAGCATAGACCTCCCAGATTTTAGCATACCAGGCTTTAACTGGAGGAATATTGGGAGATTTCCAAAATTGGGCTAACACCATTTTAGCAGCAGCTAGTAAAAGGGATATCAGGGATTTATTGAGAGAAGTAATAGAAATACCTTTCCAACAGTCAAGCAAAATGAGTTCCAATCTTAAGGGTAAACTATAGCCCGTGATATCCTTGATTTTTGCCACAATTACTGCCCAAAACGACTGCACCCTCGGGCAAGACCACCAGCAGTGTATAAATGTGCCCACCTCTCCACAATTTTTCCAACATTTGGAGGATTGATTTATCGCCATATGGCTTAATCTCTGAGGTGTTAAATACCACCGGAACAAAAATTTTTGAGTTTGTAATTGTATATTCAATGATTTTGAAACAAACGAAGGAGATGACCAGATTTGTTGCCAAACATCCTCCTGAAAATTAATTGAACTATTCCTTTGCCAAATTTCTTGATAGGATAACAAATCAACAGCATCAATGTCTAGCAAACCCTTATAGATAAATGAAATCAGTCCCTTCCGCTTTAAAAAAGGAGATTGTAGCAAGGATTCAAAGAAAGTAAGAGGTCGATTGAAATTGTATTTCTTTGAGAGTGATGTCACCAAGTTGTTAATTTGCAAGTATTCAAACCATGGGATTTTTGTCCCACCAGTTTTCTCTTCTAAAGATTTTTTGTCGAGCACTTTTCCATTGGACAAAATATCCACAAACCTATAAAGATTATATTTTTTCCAAATTGGAAAAGACTTGTAAAAAAACCCCGGTTGAAACCAAGAAACATCCATAAAATGAGATAGTGGAGACATAGGAGGGGCTAAAAAGAGGCGGCGTTTGTCCCAAATCTGAAAAATGGCTTTAAGGAAAAGGTTGGAGGAGATATTAGGAGGTCTCTTCTTTGGAAATTCCCATAATGTAGATTGAAACGATTTGTTATTTAGATAGGTATCTTCTAGGACCTTCCAGCCTGAATTTAAATCAGCATCATGGTATCTGACAAGGCCTCCTAAAATGGCAGCTTCATAAAATTTATGCAGATCCGGAAGAGCCAGACCACCTGAGGATTTAGAACGAATAAGAGTTGCATACCCTATTCTAGATAAGCCCTTGTTCCAAGTGTATCTTAAGAACGAACGACGCCAACCCACAAATAAGTCCTCAGGAATAAGAATAGGAATGGCTCGAAATAAAAACAGAAATTTGGGAAAAATAAAAGATTTAATAATCTGAATTTTTTCATTCCAGGGAATGAGTGAAGAATTTTTATTCTTTTGCATAGTAAGAATGTCCTTAATCAATAAATGATGATTGACTTTAAAAATATCTCCCAATTTTAAAGGTATATTGATCCCCAAATATGTCCAATATCTATCCATTTTTTTGAAGTGATAATTTGAGTAGATGGAATCTTGGAGAGCATCTGAAATTGTGATGGGATAAAGAATGGTTTTAGATGGGTTTACTCGAAGACCCGAGATAGAAGAAAATACAGATAATAAATCAAAGACAGCTGGTAAAGAAGTCTTAGGTTTTGTAACAAAAAGCACTAGGTCATCTGCAAACAAAGACACCTTAATTTGTTTCTTTCTAATAGGGATACCAGCAATAATATTGGTATTACGGATAGCATTAGCAAGAGGTTCAATTGCGATTGCAAAAAGCAGAGGAGACAAGGGGCAACCTTGCCTCGTCCCTCTGAAAAGATTAAATTCTTCAGAATCCAAATTATTAATAGAAAGAATAGCAGAAGGCGACTTATATAAAGAATGGATTATCTTCAGAAAATTCGGGCCAAAATTCATTTTCTGCAGTAAGGTTGTAAGATAAGGAACTTCAACGGAATCAAAGGCTTTTTCAAAATCAATAGACAAGATAAAGGAAGACTCAATATTAAATTTCTGGCAGTATTGAATAACATCAAGGACCATTCTAGTATTGTCCGTTAACTCACGGTGTGGGATAAAGCCCGATTGCTCAGGATGAATGTAGTTCCCTATAAAAGTATTAAGCCTAGCCACCAGGGCTGCTGTAAAAATCTTGTAATCGCAATTAAGGAGCGATATCGGCCTGTATGAACTAGGGTCTAGCAAGTCTTTGTCTTTCTTTGGAAGAAGAATGATTTTTGCCTGTGACCAAGTAACTGGAAAAGAACCAGACTGTACAAACTGATTACAGGCGTCCGCCAAGATGGGAGCCAACAAAGTATTAAAAAATTTATAAAATTCTGGTATAAAGCCATCTCGGCCTGGAGATTTATTGGATTTCATAGACTTGATAGTCTCCTGTATTTCAAGTGCAGTAAAAGGTTTGTCCAAAAGGGATTTAACCTCAGGAGAAACAGGCTTAATAACTGAGTGAGTGTCTAAAAAAGATGAAATAAGGTCTGATGCTGGATGCTGGGAGGAATATAGAGATGAATAGTATTTTTTAAAAACTCCTACAATATCCTTAGTGGAATGTTTCAAGGTACCGGATTTAGAACGAATGGAAGAAATAGCCATTGAGGATATTCTCTTTTTAACCTTCCATGATAGGAGTTTAAGGGATTGAGGAGTTCGAAACCAATATTTTTGTTTTATATAAGCCATTTGTTTTTGAATCTTGGAGACGTCAAAAGATTCTAATTTTTTCCTTTCTATAAGAAGTTTTGAATAAGTTTTTTTGCTACCAAATTTTTTAAATTTCTCTTCCAATTTGGTAATGTTGGCAACCAAATCTGATCTAATTTTGTCTTTTTCTTTTTTATACGAAGAGGCAATAGCCAAAAATCTGCCACGAATTACAGCTTTAAACGAGTCCCAAACTATATGCTGAGGTACTCCACACTCAGTATTGAATTGAAAAAATTCTTTAATGTCTTTTTCAATGGAATCTGTAACCGATTTCATAGACAGAAGTTTACTATCCAATCTCCAATTAAAAGAAAAAGATCTTTCAGTGATTCCTGACATATAACCTTCCAACCATGCATGATCAGACCAAATCATTGGGCCAATGTCTACTTTAAAAAAAAGGTTAGAAATAGAATCCGAAACTAAAAGAAAACCTATTCTGGAATAAGTTTGATGACGAGAAGAAAAGAAGGTATAGTCTCTTTCTTTTGGATGCCTGCTTCTCCAAATGTCTGACAGATTATAGGATTGAAAGATTTGAGCTAAATCATTTTGGCCATTCGAATCTTTTGATTGAGACCATTTATTGGCAGATAGAGGTAGCAGGCTTTTTTGAGATCTATCTAAAGAAGGATTGACAACATAGTTGAGATCTCCTCCCAAAATAATGGGCCCTTTATGAAAAGTTTGAAGTTGTGACAACGTATCTTTAATAAATGCAATTTGTCCATCATTTGGAGCATACACCGATGCCAGAGTATAAGGGCTACCATTAAAGACCCCATTGATAAAAATATACCGACCCCTAGGGTCAATTGAGGAATTTTCAAAAGTGAATTGGACTGATTTACCTATTAAGATGGCCACACCTCTTGCTTTGGAGGACCCGTAAGCTTGAAATTGATGAGCAAAAAATTTTGACTGGAAGACCTTGGGCTGGTTACCCTTAAGGTGAGTTTCTTGCAAAAAAACTATATCTGGTTTCTGATGAGAGATGGCAGAGGCAACCCGTTTTTTCTTAATTAAATTATTTAGCCCATTACAGTTTAGAGATAGAAATTTCAAGTGGCACTCTGCCATAATTGAAAGAGGAAATAACCAAGGTTATCAAAATTATTGCAATTCATAGCTTTGAACCCAGGTGCCACCAGGATAGCTAGAGGCGAATCCTGTAGATCAAATTTCAAAGGTATGAGGACAGATTTCAGATCAAAGGCTTTAAAAAACTTCCAACTAAATCCATAATAATTCAATACAGTTATGCTGCCCGTAACACAAACAAAAAACCATAACCAACACCAGTGGTCTAGCATTAACAGACACTAGCCACTAACTCACCCTCCAACTCTGTTAACCCAAACTTGGGAAAACAACAACTATTTACTTAAAAGGATAAATTTGAAGCGGAAGTCTTTGTTACTGAAGACACCACACAACTAGCAACAACTACCAAATGGAGCTAATTAAAAAAAACTGAAGTTCTCCATTCTCCCTCTCTGCCAAAAATGCTTATATTTAACACTATCAACCCAGCAAAAATAAAATTTATAAGCAGAATAACAGAGCCGAATGTATAGAAAGTTTATAATGAAAGGCCAAACAAAGCTGATCGAGTCAAGGCTAAAATGCCTAGAAAGCCACATATAATAAAACCTGTGCCTTTTACCAACTCAGGTTAGTGAATTAAAGATAATTACAGGCAAACTAATATACCATGTGTAACAGCATCAGATCTCGATCACAAAGTTATTGTAAGACTTAAGGCACTATGATAAAAATACAATGAAACTTTAAACAGAACTATGAACGCTATTAAATACTGGTCTCCCCAAACACTCCCCACCAACTATCCTTCAGCCACTTATAAGCCTATGTAGGGAGATATGATGGTGAGGGAAACAAGTTTCCAAACCTTCATAGTAGCATAAGGCACAAACTGACACACACATACATTCCCTACCCACCCTCTGTCTCACAGATTCATTTCCATTCAACAATTCACACAGGAAGGGAAAAGGCCTGACAATTCATTAACTCATAGTAGAAAGAAATATATTGATATAAAACCCTAATCATACTATTCAAGTTTCTCACTCTGATCTACCCCCCCTCACTCACTCTCTCTCCCTCCCTCTCTCCCACTCCCTCACTCAACACCCAGCCTCCCCATTCCAGCTCCTACTCAAACCATATATTCCAAGTCACCCCATTCTTCCAATCATGCATACCCAATCAACCAAGAAGATTTCCTTTAATGAGTTGATTTGAATTAATAACTCCCTCACATTCATAACATTGTGTTCAAAAGATATAAATAACCAAAAAAAGGGGGGGGGACCCCCCAATTTCGTATTTAAACATTGCTTCATAGGCACGAAACAATCATCAGCATATTTCTAAGCCGTGACAGAGTTACACGTAGGCAAAGCTTATAAGTCAGCAGTTCAGTAGGCAAAGCTTATATGTCAGGAAAAAAAAAAAAAAAGGGGGGGACGTCAAGAATCCACACAAAAAAGGGAAGATTTCTGCATAGCAACAGTTCCAGCGTTTAGCTTCTAGGAGAAACAGGCCGATCAGGACGGTTCATAGGCACACGACGCCATCTAGTGTCTGAAGTTATTGAGTGAACATGTGAGACTGCATCTATAAGGCCGGTGGGAACAGGAAGATTCAAATCTCTCAGCATGCTTAGGCCTGAGTCAAGGCCTCCAGCGACAAACGACCGATCCTGTACAGTAACTTGCAGCTTGTACGAAGCAACCCATCGATATCTGATGTTTTCCCTGTTCAGGATTTCAATAATTGGCTTCAAAATTTTCCGCCTTTGCAAGGTTTCAGAAGACAAATCCTGTAGAATTTGGATGTTGTAATCTCCTAGCAGAAGTGGATTTATAGCCCGGGCTTTTTGCAGCAGCTTGGATTTAACTGAGGCAGAAGAGAAACGGACTAAAATGTCCCTAGGCAACGAAGTTTTCTGTGTGCGCAAAGGGCCAATTCTATATGCAGCCTCCAGGGCACAAAGATCAGATTCAGAAAAACCCAATGCCTTTGATAGCCAGGAGGCTATAAGAGATTTTAGGTCAGAGGGAGAGGCAGAGTTCTCGGGGAGCCCGCGAATTTTAACATTCCCCATTTTCAGTTGGTTCTCAAGTGCAATAATTTTATCAGTGGCCCATTCATCTCTTTTATAAAAATACTGAGTGTCCTCCTGCACAGCACATGCCATGTTAAAAGCAGAATCTGCAGTCTCTGCCACCTTCTCTAAGGACGTTTTGAAACCCTCCAACTGAGCAGAAAGGGGCTGGATCATGGCAGATATTTTGTCAGTCATATTTTTTTCCAGTTTTTGAAAAGCCTCCATTACCTCAGAACGAAATGAAGCTAGGTCTGCTGCTGTGTTTTCCCCTTCTCCCGACGCCATCTTGCTTGCAGGGCTGCTTGCTTTTCCTGAGGCCTTAGCCTTAGGCTTTTTGGGAAAATAGTCTTTAACAGAGTTCCTTGAGTTTCTTTTTGATCTGGATTTTTGACCATCTACTGTTCCCATACTAATTAAAGAAAAAAAAGAAAACAAACAACAACGCTGGGCGCTTGCTTAAGTGGATTTGGCAGGGGTAAGTAAGGAGCTCTGTTTTCAGGCGTCCATTCCCTATGCGTGCGACGCCACGCCCCCAGACATTTCATTCTTAACCCACTTCCCCTTGTACTCACACTGTGAAGGACCAATCAGACAACAGCCATGGAGTGGGAGCTTTTCTTTATTATTTGTCCTTTGTTCATTCACATAAGTGCTTATGGGAAGTATTGCTTCAAACTCCTAGCAGCTAGTGGCCAATGGGATTGCAGGAGAAAGCTGCTCGGATTTGTAGTACAGCCATGAGGAAAGTGTTTTTTAAACTGTACTTTTAAAAATTAAATGTTTCAAAAGTTTCAAAGCTGGGGGAGAGAGAATAGAGAAGCCTTATCCTGTGTGCTGATATTTTTATTTAAAAGCTTGGAGCAAAGCTGGAGTCACAGCATCTTTCTCAGACTGCCTCCCTCCCCCCTCCCTGTCTGAAAAACTCAACTTTTCAATTAACCCCTTTCCCAACCAGTGTACTGCAAAGCTGTAGGCAGAAACAGCTGAAACACATAGGCATCTTTCTTTGGAAGGTTTTTAAAGAGAAACACATGGGGCGAAGATCTGCTTAAGTGCACACTACTAAATGAATTTGTAAAATGGCACCAAAGAAGTGTGCTCTCTAACTTCCCAAATGACTTTATTTCACAAGAGAAAGTTCAAACATCAGGAATTGTGTGGTGAGACCAGTTCAATCCATAAAGGTCTGCTTTTTTCCAGTGTCAGGAAAGCCAGCTGTGAGTATAGGTCACCAACAACTGCAGAACAGGAAACAGATGTCACTGTCTAAATGATCATTTTTAATCCAGAAGGGAGAAGCAAGAAAATTGGTACAAATAGCTTGTCTGATCACAGCCTATGCTGTGCATATGATTGTTATCCCATGTTCCTCAACAGCACATACCAACACTCACACAGTTTTACAAGCATAGGCTCTGTACATACATTATGATAACATGCACATGGGGGAGGAATCCACATCCATAATCTCAGCCTTCCTGGTACACATATTGACTTTCCATCAGTTTAAAGGGTATCCAACTCAAACTTTGTTCTCACAAATGTATAACTTGCAAATTGCTTTCAAGTTAAAAAAAATCTATGTAATTTTTATATTGTGCGGGGGGGGAGGTTATTTAGAAAGGCACTACACACGACATAAACAGAAGCTAAATATATTAATTCGTGATCATGATGTTGGACGCATTTCCTATAGACAATTAATTCTCTTCTTGGTCAGCTAAAGTATGATTCTCCTCTAGAAAAGAACAGTATCAGCTAGGTGTGTCAGTTAATTTTGCAGGTATGTGGATGCTTGATATGTGAATACCATATTAACTCTCCTCTCTAACCTCTAACTCCATTCACAGGGCTCCAAAACTTATTGGGAAAAAAGCATTGGCCACAAAACTATCAGCATGAATGGATAAGGAATATGGTTGCCAAGGCCAAGTTGAGAAGTTCCTGGAGATTTGGGAATGGAGCCAAGAAAAAGCAAGGACACAGCATCATATAAAGGCATATAGTCCATCCTCCAAAGCAGTCATTTTCTTCCAGGGTAATGATCTGTGAACTCTGGAGATCTGTGGTAATTCTGGGATATCTCCACACCCAACATGGAGGTCTGCAACTCTAGGAAGCATTTAGATGTTCCCCATGTAAAACGTAAAGTTGTTGTCTTAGGATGGTTAATGAGAATATTAAATAAAATATGGTTTTAATAATAACAAAATAAATCTCTAGACTTTCATACAATAAACAAGCACTTGTCAAATTGAATGTCCCAAAATATGTTTACATGATATTTTTGGTCCTCAGTTCTAGTATGTCTTTGAATCAGCTGTGCAGTGTTTGGAGTGGTAATGCTTTTAAACATCACATAAAATACCTGTGTTCTGGCCTTGCTATGGAAATCCATGTACTGAAGAAGCCTTCTGTGAACAGCTAAAGGAAGTCTCAGCTCCATCTCAGTTAAGCAAAATTCTAGTAAGTATATCCAAGTAGGCAGTGTTGGTCTGAAGTAGTAGAACAAAGGAGTCAATTGCATCTTTAAGACCAACTTAGTTTTTTTCAGATTGTAAGCTTTCGTGTGCATGCACACTTCTTCAGACGAGGAATGAGGTATAGTAAGCAGAGCCACATATAGCTGGTGGGGTTTGGAATAGTGGTACATAGTTAAAATCCAATAGCAAAATAGTAAAATTAACGAACTCAGAAAACTTTGATCTGGGTTGCATTAGTGTGGAAAACCATAAAACAGTAACATGTTAGAATGTGAGAATGCTAGTAAGTGTTACTCCTTTGAGCATCAATAAGGACAATATAAAAAATGATGGCCTATATCTTACCAGTCTATTAACCAGACTTTGAAGCCTTCCTCTCATCTGCACCATCTTCCTCCAACTTGAATGGCTCTTCCTTCAATGGGGAAACTGTTTAAATCAGAGAAAGTTTCCTTATGATGGTGGAACTTCATCCAGTCTAAGATAAGTTACACATCACTAAACAAAATAAAATTGTATGTCTAAGGACTTCATTTTCTTCTCAGTGGCAAACCTTAAGAAGACCTTTTTTTTACACTTCTAAATACCCAGGGAAGTTGAAACAACATTATTAAAGCTTAATTGACTGAAATGAATTTACTGTGGCAGTTTAGATAGCACAGAAGGCAGAAGTTATAAGACATTCTTAGTAACAGCTTTCTTAGTAACTCCTCAGAAACAAATTTCTAATTAAATGCAAATGTGTTTTTGCAGTAACAAACATAAACAAGGGAGGAAAAACACCAAAGTAATCATTTGTGGATGACACATAGTTTTTATTTAAATAGGATATTGTTCAAGGAGTCTCTCCTCCTCAGGCAACAGCTGCTTTTTAGGTATGTCCCAAAATGAAAACAAAAGAAGAATCTCTATGCCACAAAATGTGGGAAATCCCTCAAAATATTATTTACAAAACATATACCCCACCATGTTGCCTCAATGTCAGCTACCAAAACAGCTATCAGATTAAGAACACATCTTAAAAAACAACTAAACCAAATAAACCCACATCATTAAAACATTTAACACCAAGGTGAAATTCACAACAGTATGACAAAATGCACATACATAATAAAACATAAGGCAGGAATGAGGGATCACTGAAAGAATAACACGCTGAAAAGTCTTCACCCATGGGCAGAAGATAGTAACAGACAGTGACAGTCAAGAGTTCCAGAATTTTGGTTGCATGACCAAGAAAGCCCTCTCCTGGGCTTCCACATGGTTAATCTCAGAAGGTGAGGCACCCAAGCAGGATTCTTACAGATGGTCTTTCAGGTGTGCTGATCACAAGCCATAAAGTGCTTCAAAGGCCACACCATCACCTGACAGCATCCTCCATATCCCTGTCCCCCAGGCTCCTGCCCTAACCTAGCCCTTATTTCCAGATGATCTCACTGGCAGTTTCACACAGATGTTGAAAAGAATAGGGGACATGGTGGAGCCTTGTGGTTCCTCAGAGGCAAAAGCCCAAGGGCTCAGCAGCATTCCCCCAGAACCACCGTCTGAAACCTACTCTCCAGGTAGCACAAGAACCACTGCAAAATGGTGCATACCAGTCCCAGTCCAAAAAAGCATTCTAGAAGGATATCATGACTGGTGAAGTTAAAGTTGCCAACTCTGAGTTAGGAAATTAATGGAGATTTGGAGGGTGAAGCTTGCAGAGAGTGTGGTTTGGAAATAGAGGAACCTCAGTTCTATTGCTATAGAACCCATCTTCCAAAGCAGACATTTTCTCCAGGAGAACTGATTTATGTTGGTTGGAGAGTAGTTGTAATTCCAAAAGATATCTGGGCAACCCTAGGTGGAGTAGAAAGTTTCTGAGAGGTCCAGAAGATTCAGTAGTCAGTCTCCTATCCATCTCCCAGTGTAGGTCATCCTCCAGAGTGACCAAGGTTGTATCAGTCCCAGAACCAGGCTTAAAATCAGATTGGGAAGGATAGAAACAATCCACTTTATCTAGGAATGCTGGAAGTTGCCCAGCCACCACCCCTTCAATCATCTTGCAAAAAAAAAAAAATGGAACAAATGAGAATAGTTTATACTTACTGAAATTTTCAGACTGCAGGTAAAAGATTCAATTTTGGAATTCTCCCTCTGTTCCTAAACTACACAGGTAGAAAGCTGGCGCATCAGGCAAAGGAATAAGAATAGAATCTTGTTTTTCATTGTCATGGAATTCTGGATGTAAAGGAAAAATCAGAGTTAGAATTCATCTGCTGTGGAGAAGTCCATTCTACCACCTAAACTAGGGGTATCAAACTCATTTGTTATGAGGGCCAGATCTGACATGACAGATGAGACCTTGTTGGGTCAGGTCATGTTCGATTGGGTCGGGCCATGCTGGGCCAGGCCATGCGTGTACCTATTTAAGATTAGGTAGCAGAGATATAAACTTTATAAAGGACACAGATAAACACGTTTATTTTTTTTAAAACTTAAGCATGCTTAAAATGTTAGCACTCGTTGGTTTTAAAGGTGCTTTGCCCCCCCAGTCGGAAGAACGAGACAACACGGTGTGTGGGTGTAAAACAGGGCAACTTTATTATTAACCAACAGCATGGGGCAACCTAACTAACCGGACCGGCGAAGGGTACTCCAAAAACCCTTCCCGGACCCGGTGGGGCGAGCCACCCAGCCCCCAGCAGCAGCCGGGAGAACAAGCTGCTGCCAGGCCGGCCTGGTCGGGTGTAACCACCAAATGACGCAGCCGCCCTTACCGGAATGGCTCGCTAAGGAGGTACCCCTGTGGCGAGAAGGACAGCAGAGGGCCGTTTTAACCCAGCTGCCGTCCCTCACACGCCACTTCCCTTACGGGGAAAACCATGGGTGGTCACCAAAACAAACCTACCTTCAAAACCCGCCACCACAATGCCAAGCCTCAGCTTAGGCACTTGGGCCCACCGGCAGGCCTAAAGCCAGCCGAAGCCCCAGCTGCAGGTCCCGGAGAAAAGCCCTGTTACCATCCGCGGACAGGTGGACACCGTCTGGTCGATACAAGTCCGCCATATACGACCTAATGCCCGGGTGCGGGAGGTAAATACCAAGACCCCCGGCGAGCGCCCTCCGCATCGCCCTGTTAGCCTTGCGCCGAGCCCTCTCGACGCCGGCCGGGTTCAAAGCCGACCTCCACACCCGCCGCGGGAGGATGGCGGACCACAATATCAACACATCGGGCCACCTGCTCCGTACCACCTGGAGGTCCTCGATCGCCTGGCGTGACAGGGCCCTCCCCTGCACCAGGCCCAGATCGTTGCCCCCAAGGTGAATCACCAGTATCTGAGGCGAGGGACCAACCCTCCCCCGGAACAAAAGCGGCAGGAGGCCGTCCCAACGTAGGCCCCGGCGCCCCTGCCATTCCAAAACTGCCCGCTCGCTGAGGCCCAGCTGAGAACCAAAGGGCGACCGCCGAGCAAAATGGGCAGCCCAAAATATCATGCTGTGGCCGGCGATCAAGATCCTTATCCTCTCGCCCCTCGCCGCAGCACCTGAAACAAGAGAAATAACAATGTGAGTAAAAACAACCAACCCCTCAATGGGTAATGGGGCGAACGTAACCCTTGTAAGCCATGGACCGCCACCGTCCCACTTTCTGAATAACCGGCCCGGGGTAGCCCATGGCTGCGGCCGTTGACGCCGCCCCGATGCGGAAGGAATGAGTCCCGAAATGGACCCCACCAAGGCCGAGCTTATCCAAGGCCCGGCTGGTTATAGACCAAAACTGAAATTTGGTCAAAGGAGCCCCGTCCTTGTGCTGGAACAGGGGCCCAGCATCATTGCCCCGGACAGCAATATAATCCCTGAAGGCAACCACTGGACAGATCTCCGGATCCTCACACCCACCCAGGGTGATGCACGTGCCACGTTGTTTTTGGTCCGTCTTGGACCTGCGTAATGAAATAACCACACAGTCTCCTTGCATTTTTACATCGCCCAATTGTAGGGCCCGCTGAGAGCGGTCCTGCCGGGAGCTGACCACCAGCTCGCTCACTCTGAGCGCTCCAAAAAATGCAATCATGGACGCTGCATGGAACAGGGCCGCCTCAAAAGTGGAAAAACAAACTGCGGGCCAAACTGACCTGAGTCCCTTCAAAACCCCAGGAGAAAAGGGTTGCCTGTTGTCGGGTCGCGGACCTTGCTCCCGCGCCCAACCCTCCAACATTTTCCGCAATCTGAAATCGTCAGTGCGGTCAGGTAAACCCTTGCTTTTCGCGTGGAAAGCGAGGGCGGCCAACTTAGCCCTGATCGTTTTTACAACAAGCCCCTTACCTCTCAGGTGCACACAAAACTGCATGAGGTGGGCCACCGGGGCAGGCCACCGGTTGGCCAACCCGGCCTGCTCCCTAAATGAACGAAACTGGTATACAGACAGATCGTAGGCCTTCCGGGTGGAAGGCGCCAGTGCCAGCATCATAGCTCGGTCAGCCTCAAGTCTCCAAGCCGCCACATCTCTGGGGGCATCCGAGCCGGCAGGAGATCGGCCTCTGGTGCAAGAAGGCGGAAACGCTCCATCTGCCGACGAGACAGAGCATCCGCGACTCCATTGCAAACTCCGGGCACATGCTTGGCACAAAACAACACATTTAACCGTAAACAGCTTAACACGAAGGCCCTGGCTAGGCGCATAACTGGGGCCGACTTGGACGACAACGTGTTGATCACGTGGACCACGGCCAAATTGTCACACCAAAAGTGGACAACCCGGTTGGACAAAGCAGGGCCCCATAGCCTGATTGCAACTACTATGGGAAAAAATTCCAAGAAAGTTAAATTACGGCAAAGGCCGCTGGCCAGTCACTCCTCGGGCCACACCTCAGCGCACCAATGGCCCCGAAAGTAAACACCGAAGCCAACCGACCCGGCGGCATCAGATGTGACTTGGAGTTCGGCTTCCAATTTCAACTCCTCGCGCCAGAAGGACACCCCGTTGAAATTGGCTAAAAAACGCTCCCAGACCTCCAAATCTAGCCGCATGCCATGAGTGACCCTCACTCGATGGTGGGGGCGGCGCAAGCCCGACATGGCGTCACAGAGGCGCCGTAAAAAGGCTCTCCCAGGGGCGACCACCTTGCAGGCGAAGTTGAGATGGCCCACAAGTGTCTGGAGCTCAAGGAGGGACAGCTTACGTTGGCCCTTAGCAACGGACAACATCTGCCTCAGCCTAACAATTTTTTCAGCAGGCAACCTGGAGGCCTGATCAACCGAATCCAACTCGATGCCCAGGAAAGTTAACCTGGATGCCGGGCCTTCAGTCTTCTCATGGGCAAGCGGCAGACCCAACTCCGCCGCTAAACCCAGGAAGGACTGGAGCAAGTGGGCGCATTGGCCCGTCCCGTGGCGGCCTACAAACAAAAAATCGTCCAGGTAATGAACCGTGGAGGCGGAACCGGACCGAACTCGCAAGGCCCATTCTAGGAAAGTGCTAAAACGCTCAAAAGCTGAGCAAGAGATAGCACATCCCATCGGAAGGGCCCGGTCCATATAAAACTTCCCTTCGAAGGTGAAACCCAGGAGCTCGAAGTCCTGCGGGTGGACTGGCAAAAGGCGAAATGCTGACTTAATGTCGCATTTCACCATTTCTGCCCCTAGACCGCAGCTCCGCACAATCCTAACGGCCTGATCAAATGAAGTATACCTGACTGTACAGAGAGAGTCAGGTATGGCGTCATTGACTGACCCACCCTTAGGATAGGAAAGGTGGTGTATCAACCGAAACTCCCCAGGTGCCTTCTTAGGCACTACCCCCAACGGGGATACCCGTAAATTGGGAACTGGGGGAGCATCGAAAGGGCCTAAAACACGGCCCTCTCTGCATTCCTTCAGAATCTTCTCGCGCACCACCGTTTCCATGCCCCTAACAGACTGGAGGTTCCTGGCCGTGCTAGGGCCCCTGGGGCCCTGGAAAGGGATGCGGAACCCGTAACGAAAACCATCCAACAAGTAAACTCGGTCGCGAGAGCGCGGGTAATCAACTAACAACTTTTTAAGGACCGTCACCCTGATGGGGCTGGGGCCCTTTTCCCACCGCTTGGGAGCTGCTACCGGCCCCGGAACGCTTAGCCCCCGCTCGAGGCTTAGTTTTGTTGCACGAGGACAGGGAATGGGACCCGCCACACAGGGGGCACTCGTGCTTGTATTTGCACGGCTTCCTGCTGCAACCCCCTTGGGACGAGTAATCCCAACACACCAGCCGGGGTTGAACCGGCTGACCCGCAGACGCGCGGGTACCAGATGCCGATGCATGCCTGTTGACGAGGTGGCCACTATCAGACCTGTCACCGGAGTTGGGCTTGGCCGGTGACATCAGCTGGAGCCACAGCTGCTGGTGGATGTGGTCCCATGGGATGGTGGGGTTCAATGCCGCCCTCATCCGGAACTCCTCGTCATACTGCAACCAAGCAGCGCCGGAGAAGTCCGTGTAGGCCTTCAGGATTATATCCAGGTATTGAAAAAGAGGTGCGGCCCGCGAGGGCTGCGCCCGGGCAATAACCCCAGCATAAATTAGGAAACCGGGCAACCAATTGGCCCAGTTACGCTCCACCTTGCGGCGTTTGATCTTCTCTTTGTCCTTCTCATCTAGATCATCCTTCTCTTTCTTTTCTAACTCCCGATAAAGAAGGCCAAAGACATCCACATATTCACCCCGGAGAATTTTATCCCGGGTGGCCGGCGTGAGGTGATCACCTAAAGGCATAGCGGTGTCGCCGAAAGGGCGACAGTGGAAGGGCACTGATCCCATCAAATTTGGCGGGCAGCACCACCCTCCCCACTGAGGAACCGTCCAACCCGGTGACGAGAGGCTGCTCCACTGAAGCCCCCAGGGTAAAGAACCCGAAGGGGGCTGTTTCCCACCGGAGCTCGGAGGGGCTGAAGGAGTGGGCACTGATCCAGGTCCTTGAGGGGGAGCCCAAGGCAAAATCTGTCCTTGACCCGCTAACCCCGCTAGAGCAGCAGCGTTGTAACCAAACATGTGGCCCGTAGGGGACCCCTGACTAAGGTTGGGCAGCGGGACAGACGAGTTTGTCGGGCCCCAAGGGTTCACGCCCCCCCACGGCCAAGAGCCAGGAAAGCACGGGAGGGCTTGCTTACCGTCCGGCGCCACGCCTGCAGGCGCCCCGGATGGAATGGCACCACCAACCTCGTCAGGGCGGGCAGGGACGTCAGGAGGATTGCCATCGTCTGCATCCGAATTGTCGTCCTGAGGCTCTGGTCTTGCTCCACCAGATGGCCCCGGCAGGGCCGCCATCTCCTGTAAAGACGAGAGACGAGCCAGGACCTCCTGCTCAAAGGCCCTGGTGGATGTCCTAGCAGCCTTGCGGCCCCGCCCTGGAAGGGATTGAATATCCACTCCATGGTGCCTTTCCAGGGCCTCCAGGCTAGCTACAATGGCCTGCCTGGTTTGGGCCTCCTGCTCAGCCCCTGGAGGCCCGCTGGGAATGGGCCTTTTCTGACCAGCCTTTAAGGGCTGTTTGCCCTTAGACTTGCCTTGCCCCTTGGGCATACTGAGACCCCAGGCTCTGTGCAGAAGCCTCAAAGCAGGACCCTCCAGGCACCAATTGGCTGGAAATTATGAGAAGAGGGGGGGGGAAGGAAGAACAAAGCCCACCAACGCCCCCAAAATCACTATACCGCAGGCCTGGTCTCCTGCGTCCCCCTGAAGCCCCCTGCTATGCGGTGTCTACAGCTAAAGCCAGTAAAGAATACCGGGAGGGGGGGGGGAAACAAAACCTGGCGCGGCCGATAGCCGCGCTGACGAGGCCGACGCTCAGCTGTTCCGTCCGGAAACGAGCTTCCCCGGTGCACGCTTCGTTCGCGCCGTTCAGAGAGCAGACCCGCGTAGCCCAAGGCAGCTGTAGCGGCCCCCCAAGCCCCCACGGGCGACGCTGCAAGGCCCAGCCGCGCCTGGTGCAGCCGAAAGCCGCGCGCGACCCTTCCGCCCGTCAGCTGTTCAGCGGCGCGATCAGAGAGAAGCCAGCCGTCTCGGAGGCGAACACACCCGCACCGACGCTGCAGGCCCAGCCGCGCCTGAACAGGAGGTAAGGCAGCACGCTGCTCTCCTCCCGACAACGGCCAGCAAAGTGCGTGGCCGGAGGCGCGGTCAGCTAATAAGCCCTGCGACCACGCCTCCCAAGCATCCCCGGATGACGGGGCCGTTTGCCTCGCTCCATCCGGGGAGGCAAACTCGGCCCCCGCCCTAAAGCCGGCTGACGCAGGCACGGGCGGGAAGGGGCCGGATTCTTTGTATTTCTCCCATGAGATCAAGGGAACTGGGCAAAGGAAGCTCTGGCTCTTTCCTTCCCCAGGGGACTGGTGGGGGAGGAGCCACAGCCAATAGAAGGAAGAGAGGCTTGGCTCAGTAGCTCTGCTGTGTGATTGAAAGAGCCTGGAAAAACAAGCTGTTTCAGAGAAGCCTCAGCCAATGGAGAAAATAGAGGTTTTGCTCTGAAGTTCCTGTGCAATTGAGCATGCTTTGCAAAGCAAGCTGTGATACAGAAGGAAGCAAGAGAGAGGGAGAAGGAAGCAGATGACAGCCAGTTGCTCGGGGTCCTGATAGGAGCCCTCCGGGGGCCTGATTCAGTCCCCAGGTCTCATGTTGGACACCCCTGACTTAAACATTCTACCATTTGTTCTCTTATGCATGTAAACCAAACTTAAGAATAATTGATATTTGTGACTAAATATACAGAGGATTGAGCAGAATACTATTTTAGAAAGGGCAGGGCACAATGTAGTGAACCACCTCTAATAGTTCAAATTACATTTGATATTACCTCAGGACAAGCATATACGGCATGCGGTAAGAAAAAAATGTAACCATAAAAGTGCACTTAAAACATATCACAGTGTTGCTGTTTAATCTTGAATATGCCCAGATGAAGGCTCTGCATTGTTCCTTCCCCATTGCTGAAGTCTTCCCTTCTGCTTCTTTTCCTCCAAGATAGAAAGATCTCCTTCAACAAAGAAAGACTTCTCTTCATCAAAGGAATCCTTTCCCAACAGGAAAGCTCATTTTTAATTGAAGAAAGTCTTTCTCCCTTAATGAAAAACATAGGAGAAGAGAGTCTTAAGGTTTATTTTAGCAGAAGGAAGTCAATAGCTGTCTCTCTTTGGTCTAGGTACTGGGGGTGCGGTCACACGTACCATTAGCGACGACACAGCTCCATCTGGCTGATGGATTTAATGTGTTCGTTCAGACATCCACATCTGGCAATCGAGCGTCATCCAGGGTCATCCAGGCTTGCTACATCTGAATGGCACATTAATTTGACAGCACAGAAAGTCTGGCCCTTTTTCAAAATAGCGGCATAAGATCAGCTTTTTGTTGTTTGGACAGCTCACGTGCGATACTGCGTCCCACCTTTAAAAAAAAAAAAAAAAGCCCCAGCAGACATGCGCATTGCCAGATCATCCGGGAATCTGAGGTGACGCTTCTTCTTCTCCAATCAACACAGAATCAGAGGGGGGGGGAACGTTATCCCACTATTCAGAACAGGAAAAAAAAATCTTTTTTTTCAATGTGGAGGATTTCAAGATATCATTGTCACTGCCAATTTCTAGGAAAGTAATTCCTGGCAGTTCCTTGGTTTGGATCGGCAACGTTAATTCCGGAAACTTTCCCCCTTCCCCCCTGCCTCTGAAGCAACGTTTGATTTCCCAGCTCCAAACTGCCCTGCATCGAATCAATATTCAGCGGTTCAGATTTGAGCGCTACACACCCACTTTTAATGGTACGTGTGACCGTACCCTGGGTGAATCAATTTGCTCTGCATGAATCAAGTTTTCTACATATAACATAGTAAATAACAGATAGACATGATTTGTTCTGATTGTGTACCTGTGGAGAAATATATTGCAATGTATTATCCTAAATTACAACTGTATCAAAAAATAGAGAACTAACCAATGCCTTAATCAAGGATAACTAGAAAAACTAGTGTAAGGAGCAAGTTTGGGAAGCAAAGAATAAGACATTTGGTGTTCACAGACAATGTTGGAAGAGGACTCTCCCACTTATTTTTGCAAAATAAGGTATATTTTTTTCTGAGGAAGGTTGTTTCCTTTTAAAAAGCACTAAAATGTAAATGTTTGCTTGAAGTATTCAAATTATATATATATTATTCTAAGAAGCAACTTAATGAACAAAGAGCCCATACCCAAGGAAATCTGGGTGTTATACCATGAGAGGAAAAGTGCCTGAGGCTGTGGTTGGACAAGCTGTTTGATCTAATATCATTGTTGTTACCTTGTGGATTTAAAAATCATGTTCAAACAGCATTGTCAGTACAGTACCCAGTTGTTTCACCCCTTCCTGATTATGAGTTTAGCAACACCAGGGAAAGTCTGCGGTTTATGGATATAAGTGGCTTCACTCCACATTTCTGAATGTCTGAACTCCCCTGCTGCAAGCTCAAACCGTTTGGGAAATCTGAACCTTCCCTTCCATTTTTGCCCTTTTTGAAAAAACAGTTAGTGATCTGCACATCATTGCATCATTTCACATGTGATTCTTTGCTACAATATGCTGGAAATTATTAGGAAGACAACTGAAAACAAATCAGCCAGTATCATAACACCCCTGTATAAATCGATGGTGCGGCCTCATTTGGAGTACTGTGTACAATTCTGGTCACCACACCTCAAAAATTATATTATATCATTGGGGAAAGTGCAGAAAAGAATGATGAAAGCGGCGTTTCCCATTTGCAGGGTCGCGACCCAGCACTGGGCCACAGAAGGCTCTTTGCCAGGTCATGAGGGCCTCCCATCAATGTCCCGCTGCAGGGCAGAGCTCAGTGGGGCCTGCCGCGTCCACACAGCGGGCTCCAGGCTTCCTGCTGTGGGGCGGAGCTCAGCGAGGCCTGCCGCTCTGGGCTTCCCAATGCCGGGCAGAGCTCATGGGGCCTGCCACATCTTTTCGGCAGCCTCCGGGCTCCTGGCTGCTTGGAGGAGCTCGGTAAGGCTTGCTGTGTCCACACAGCAGTGTCAGAACTTGTATCTTTACTGCTGGTCCCCTATAATGTGACCAATGCTGCAATGTATTTTTACTATGACTTAGGACTGCTTTGTTACTGAACCAAACTGACTCCGTGTTGTAACCCTTGCTTGACCCACAATGCTTGAATAGTAATTAACCTTGCCCCACTGGTATCCAAAATATTTGGGGTTGTAGAATGAGTTATGTTGTGTCTCTGCACATTCTCACACTGGGACCCTTTGAAGCCGAGCAGCATGGCCTTCGAAGTAGGGAGGCATCCTCTCTACTGATAGCGATGGTGAGAAGACAGATGTGCCTGTAACGGTGTGAATTGGGGCTTTGTGAGATGTTTGTTTTACGTGTATAAAATTGTGCTGGTGCTGGCTCTCGCCATCACTGTTATCTTGCCTCTTCCAGTGCTTAGTTCTCTTCAATAAAATCCTAGCTTTGTAACCAAGTATGGGATCCGTTTGAAGTTCTTAAGTTCTGACATTATAACAGTGATCCCATTGTTCGTGGCTTATCTGTACTGGAGGCTTGGCCCGATGGCGGCAAAAGTGCCAGACGACGGAGAGCCCACCACCCCAATAGAGGACCCGCCGCTCGACCCAAATGTGACGGGAGTCCGGCGCAAGATTAAGGTCCCAGCGCCTTTCTCGGTCGACGCCGCATTCCCAGCCCCGCGAACCTGGAGCCCACGGAAGTCCATGGCAGCAATCGACGCCGCGGAGCAGCGGTACCGAAGCATGCTGGGCGAAGGGGGAGCCGGAGACGGCGACGGCGACCAAGAGGAGGGTCCGGAGCCCCGAGGGGGAGACGACCAGATCCGGACCCTCCGCAACGACTTATTCGACTGGGTCCGGGAGATACACGACGACGTGCATCGATCCCGTGTGACGATGGCCGAGGAGTTGCAGCAGAACCTGGGCGCGATCTACGACCAACTCCGCACCTTGCAAACTGCGGTCCTGGGAGTCCCGATAGGAGGGCTACCGCTGGGGCAACCGCCCGTAGCCCCGCCGGCTCCGCCGGTCCCAGCGCCGCAAGCTCCGGCCGCCCCGGCCCCACCAGCTCCGGCCGCCCCAGCGCCGCAAGCTCCGGCCGCCCCGGCGCCGCCGGCTCCACCTGCCCCGGCACCACCAGCCCCGCTGGCCCCGGCTGCCACGGCGCTGCCGGCCCTGCCCGCTCCAGGGGCCCCGGCGCCACCCGCCCCGATCCTGCCGGTTCTACCGGGCCCCGCGCCGCCGCCGGGGGCGCCGCGAGCCCCGGGAGGGGCCGAGGGTCGAGGAAGAGAATTGAAGATTACTTTCGATGGGAATCCGGAGGACGTGGAGTATTTCACCATACAGTGCGACACGTTCTTCACCCACTGGGGTGCGGATTACCCGACCGAAGCCAGCCGAGTGTACCACATCGCGTCCCGACTGAGAGGCGCGGCCCGCAAGTGGTACGTCGGGCTTTTTATGGGAAGAAAACCCGAACTAGCTACGGTGGCGGGGTTCCTGCACGCGATGCTCCGCCAGTATGGCGATCCCCTACGGGAGGAGAAGGCTGTCGCCGCCCTTCAGCGCATAGAGCAAGGCAACCGCTCCACCCGCGAGTATGCCACCGAGTTCCTGGGGTACTGCGCGGCGGCAAGGGGATGGAACGAGGTCATGAAATATACCGCGTTCATCAATGGTCTGAACCCGACAATCCTCGACCGCTGTTACAGTCAGGGGAGACCCGACACGTTGGTCGGATGGATCCAGCTGGCCGGAGAGGTGGAGACCAACCTCCAACATGTGGGGATGCGACGGCAGCAGCTGGCAAAGAAGGCGGCGAAACTCACACCGACTAAATCCGAAGGGAGGAAGACACCGGCGACCTCCACCCCGTCTCCTGCTCGCAAGTGCTTCAAATGCGGAGACCCAAATCATCTCGCTGCCAACTGCCCAGTGAAAGTGGGTGCCGCCCCACCCACGGCGAAGACAACTACCCCGGGGCCGAAGAAGAAGAAGAGCGGCCGCTCGAAGGAGCCCAGCCGGGGCTCTGTCGCCACTTCCCTGGCGACTGACGAGGATTTTACCACCGAATTGGCTACCGTGGAAGAATCGACCGAAGAATCGGACGACACCGAGTCGGCGGGAAACGACAGCGACCTGCTTTAATGGGTGCCGCAAAGCAGGTCCAGCAACAGCCGGCACTCCTCACGGTGAGAGCAACAGGGGGTTTACTTTTTATGGCCGTTACCCTCCTCAACCCTAACCTAAAGAGATTCATGCACGCCCGAGCATTGATCGACTCCGGGTGTAACAGGGAACTGATCACCCCCCGCCTAGTTGAGGCGTTGGGATTAGCCACTTCCCCCCTACCACAGCCGATGCAGTTCCAGCAGATGGACGGGGGGCCCATGAGAGGGGAGCCATGTGCGTTAGAGACTCAGGCAGTCCCGGTGGGAACCGAGGAGCATTGGGGGATTGAAACTTTTGTAATTGCCCCCTCTTGCTCTTTTGACGTGGTGATGGGCTCGTCTTGGCTCGCCCGCCACCAACCAGACATAAGGTGGGAGGAACAAATCGTCCGGTTCCCGGATTGGAGGTGTGAGCATCACCACTGGCGCCCCGAATGGGGGCCGCACGCTCCTCCCCAAAACATGCGGGCTTGCCTCACTCTCGAGGAAGTCGCCTCGATCCCCAAGGAATACCAAGATCTAAGATTAGCGTTTAGCGAGAAGGAAGCGGACGAGCTACCGCCCCACCGCCCCACGGACTGTGCCATCGAGCTGATCCCAGGGCAACAGCTTCCCAAGGCGAAACTGTACTCCATGGGTTGGGCGGAAAAAGCTGAACTCCGAAAGTTTTTGGACAAGAACCTTAAGCGCGGCTTCATACGGCCGGCAACTGCCCCCCATGCCGCCCCCGTCCTCTTCCGAAAGAAAAAGGACGGGTCTCTTAGGCTTTGCACAGATTTTCGTGCTATAAACGGGATTTCCATGTCCAACGCCTACCCGATCCCGTTGATAAAGGATTTGTTGAACACTGTAGCAAAGGGCAAAGTATTTACAAAGCTTGATCTCCGAGACGCGTACTTCCGCGTCCGCATCAAAGAGGGGGACGAGTGGAAGACAGCATTCAACACCCCCCTGGGACAATTTGAGTACCTAGTCATGCCCTTTGGACTGCAGGGAGCCCCTGGTGTTTTCATGAACTTTATCAATGAAGTGCTACGGGAATTCCTGTTTAAGGGGGTGGTGGTGTACCTTGATGACATCATTATCTATTCACAAGATCTAAAGTCTCATGTACCCCTGGTCCGAAAAGTGTTACGCACCCTTTGCAAACACAAACTGTACGCTAAATTGTCAAAATGCGAGTTCCACAAGACCGAATTGGACTATTTGGGTTTCCGGGTGTCGGGGGAGGGATTGGCCATGGACCCCGCAAAGGTCCAAGCGGTACTAGACTGGGAACCCCCTCGAACCCGCAAGCAGTTACAAAGTTTTATCGGGTTCGCTAACTTTTACCGCGATTTCATTAAGGGGTTTGCCACCGTCATGCTCCCCCTCACAGAACTTCTCAAAACCAAAGGGAAGGGTGAAGAGGCGAAAAAACCGGGCGCACGCCTAACGTGGACGCCTGAATGCCAAAAAGCTTTCAATGAACTAAAACGCCTCTTCACCTCCGAACCCGTGTTGGCTCATCCTGACGAGCGGAAACCCTTCGTGGTCCAATGCGACGCCTCCGACGCCGCAGTGGGGGCCATACTAATGCAGAGGGGGGGAAATGGGGTGCTCCGTCCATGTGCCTATATCTCAAGGAAATTTTCCAACGAACAAAGAAATTGGTCAGTCTGGGACAAGGAGGTGTTTGCAGTCATGTTTGCCCTGAAAACTTGGCGCTCCTGGCTCGAAGGAGCGAGAGTGCCCTTTGAAATCTGGACCGATCATAAAAACCTTGAAGCCCTCACCGGGCGCCGCAAAATGACTGCAAAACAAATCCGGTGGGCAGGTTTCTTTGCTAAATTTGACTTTGTGCTGAAACACATCCCAGGCTCAAAGAACTTTTTAGCAGACGCCCTCTCTCGCATGCCACAACACGACAGTCTCCGGGAGGAGGTAGTGGACTCATTAATTTCCCCCTCAGCCATCTCGGGGGGAGTCACTACCCGCTCAGGCAGGCAGACCAGCCCCCCGGATTCAGATCTGCTGCCTCGATTCCTCTCAGAATACAACAAGGAGACCAACCGCCCACCCAACTTGGTTAAAGCCGAAAACGGGCTCTGGCTGCACAATGAAAAAATCTATGTACCCGACCCCCTCAGAAAAGAGGTTTTGGAGCGCTGTCACTCAAGTCGCCTGGCCGGCCACTTTGGCTATGTCAAAACCCTCAACTTACTCACCCGCCAGTTCTGGTGGCCGAAAATTAAGAAAGATGTCTCTGAATTTGTTCTTTCATGCCCCACCTGCCTCATGGCAAAAAGAAGGGGGGGTAAACCCCCAGGCCACCTGGTTCCCCTCCCTACCGCCACCAGACCATGGTCGGTAGTCTCCATGGATTTCATTGTCGAACTCCCACCCTCACAGGGCAAAACAGTCATCCTGGTCGTAGTCGACACATTTTCTAAGCAAGCCCATTTCATCCCATGCAAAAAACTTCCCACGGCCAAGAAACTCGCCCAGCTCTTTTTCACCCACATTGTACGCCTACACTCATTCCCAGACAAGGTCATTAGTGACCGCGGGACACAGTTCGTTGCCAACTTCTGGCGGGAGTTCTGCAAACTAGCTGGTATCGAGCAGGGGCTAAGCTCTGCCTACCACCCCCAGTCGGACGGACAGACGGAGAGGATTAATGGTCTTCTGGAACAGTACCTCCGCTGCTTCATTAACTTCCAACAGTCTAACTGGGTGGACCTCCTCCCCTTTGCAGAATATGGCTACAACAACAGCCTCCATAGCTCAACCAAAACCTCCCCTTTTCAAATCATCAATGGTTACGAGGGCAAACCGTTTCCCACTCTCGCCCTCCCCGCCAGCCCGGCCGAACCCACTTCCTGTCAGCAATGGTGGGAGGGCCTCCGTGAAGGCTGGAAGGGTATTCAGGAAAACCTGGAGGAAGCGAAAAAGGCCTACAAAAAGCAGTTTGACAAGAAGCACTCCCAGGAGTGGGACTTGAAGGTGGGGGATACAGTTTTTCTGTCCACAAAAAACCTTCCCCTTCCCCAGGCCTGTCGCAAACTCGCACTGAAGTTCCTGGGCCCATTTAAAATAAAAAGGGTAATAAACAAAGTGACCGTGGAACTTGAACTGCCCAAATCTCTAAGTAAGATCCATCCTGTTTTTCATTGCAGCTTGCTTCGGAAAGACCCTGGTGCTACGTCCTTCCATCCCAGGGCCCCACCGCCCCCTCTGACGACAGTGAGGGGTCAGAGTCACCATGAGGTCCAGGAGATCCTGGACTCCAGAGTCAAACGGGGGAAACTGTATTATTTGATCAGGTGGAAACACTTCCCCCCGAGCTGTGACGAGTGGGTCGAATCTCAGAATGTAGCCGCTCCGCAACTGCTGAAAAAGTTTCACCTACTGTACCCGCACAAGCCCAAGGCAGGCCCCGCGGGAGGGGGCGCTTAAGGGGGGCAGTATGTCAGAACTTGTATCTTTACTGCTGGTCCCCTATAATGTGACCAATGCTGCAATGTATTTTTACTATGACTTAGGACTGCTTTGTTACTGAACCAAACTGACTCCGTGTTGTAACCCTTGCTTGACCCACAATGCTTGAATAGTAATTAACCTTGCCCCACTGGTATCCAAAATATTTGGGGTTGTAGAATGAGTTATGTTGTGTCTCTGCACATTCTCACACTGGGACCCTTTGAAGCCGAGCAGCATGGCCTTCGAAGTAGGGAGGCATCCTCTCTACTGATAGCGATGGTGAGAAGACAGATGTGCCTGTAACGGTGTGAATTGGGGCTTTGTGAGATGTTTGTTTTACGTGTATAAAATTGTGCTGGTGCTGGCTCTCGCCATCACTGTTATCTTGCCTCTTCCAGTGCTTAGTTCTCTTCAATAAAATCCTAGCTTTGTAACCAAGTATGGGATCCGTTTGAAGTTCTTAAGTTCTGACAAGCAGGCTCCAGGCTTCCTGATGCCGAGAGGAGCTCGGTGGGGCCTGCTGCATCTCCGCGGCAGCCTCCAAGCTCCCGGCTGCCAGGAGGAGCTCGGTGAGGACTGCCACGACCGTGCGGCGACCTCTAGGCTTCCCGATGCGGGGTGACACTCGACAGGGCCTGCCGTGGACTTTCCGATGCTGGGAGGAGCTCGTCAGGCCAAGCTGCACAGTGCAGAAAGTCAGTAGTTTTAAAAGTGAGTTGGTCCCATCCCTTATTTCCATTTTTTTCTTTTCTTTTCTTTTCATTTCCTTTCTTTTATCTTTCTTTCTTTTTCGCTTCTTTTCTTTCACTCCTTTCCTCCCGTTTTCTTCCTATTTCCTTTCTCTTTCTTTTTTTCTTTTTTCTGTCTTTTTGTTTCCAACTCTCTCCCGCTCCCTCCCTCCCTCCCTCCCTTTCTTTCTTTCTTTCTTTCTTTCTTTCTTTCTTTCTTTCTTTCTTTCTTTCTTTCTTTCTTTCTTTCTTTCTTTCTTTCTTTCTTTCTTTCTTTCTTTCCTTCCTTCCTTCCTTCCTTCCTTCCTTCCTTCCTTCCTTCCTTCCTTCCTTCCTTCCTTCCTTCCTTCCCAGTCTTTCCCTTTTCCCCTCATATTTGCTTTATTTCCCACCCCTCCTCTCTTTCTCTTTTTGTCAGTCAATCTTTTCTTTCTCTCTTTCTCTCTTTCTCTCTTTCTCTCTTTCTCTCTCTCTCTCTCTCTCTCTTTCTCTCTTTCTCTCTCTCTCTCCCTCTTTCTCTCTCTCTCTCTTTCTCTCTTTCTTCCTTCCTTCCTATTTCTCTCTTTATTTCTGCCAGTCTTTCCCCCTGTTTTCTTTCTCTCTCTCTCTTTATCTCTTTCTGTCTTTCCCCCTGTCTCTCTCCTTCCTTCCTTCTTTTCTTCCTTCCTTTCTTGCCATTGCTAATCTGAGAAGACTTGGGGGTGGGGGGTGGAGAGAAGCTTTAAATGCCCTGCAATTTCATGTTTTCCCAGATTGCCGTTTCATGTTTTCCCAGGCTGAGAACCCTAACCCTAAATCCCACTATTCTCCTACCTTTCCTAAACAAAACATTGCAAGAGTTTTAAGCGTGTTTATACATCATTTCCTGTCTCCCAGCTCCACCCCCAAAGTCTCCTGGCTCCACCCTCAAATTTTAGTGGACCACGAAGGAGAATTGTAAAAATAACTGGGCCACGAGGAAGAAAGTTTGGGAAACTCTGGATTAAATGGTTGGAACACTTTCTCTATGAAGAAAGGTTAAAACGCTTGGGGCTCTTTAGCTTGGAGAAATATCACATGAGGGGTGACATGATAGAGGTTTACATGATTATGCACAGTATAGAGAAGGTAGAGAAAGAAGTAGTTTTCTACCTCTCTCACAATACAAGAACTAGTGGGCACTCAATGAAATTGCTGAAGAGTCAGGTTAGAATGGATAAAAGGAAGTACTTCTTCCCCCAAAGGGTGATTAACACATGGAATTCACTGAACACATGAACACATGAAGCTGCCTTCTACTGAATCAGACCCTTGGTCCATCAAAGTCAGTATTGTCTTCTCAGACTGGCAGCGGCTCTCCAGGGTCTCAAGCTGAGGTTTTTCACACCTATTTGCCTGGACCATTTTTTGGAGATGCCAGGGATTGAACCTGGGACCTTCTGCTTCCCAAGCAGATGCTCTACCACTGAGCCACCATCCCTCCCACTGCCACAGGAGGTGGTGGTGGCTACAGCCATAGCCAGCTTCAAGAAGGGATTGGATAAATATATGGAGCAGAGGTCCATCAGTGGCTATTAGCCATAGTGTATTGTTGGAACTCTGGGGCAAGTGATGCTCTGTATTCTTCATGCTTGGAAGCGGCAACAAGGTCCGGCCCCTACCCAGCCAAGCCTGCTTGCAGAAGCATAGGCTGGGGGCCGTCTTTGCCCCTCCCGGAAGGAGGGAGGAGCAGCATCACCCGACATATGGGTGTTTGCTAGGGCGGGGAGTTGGGGCTTTATAAGCCCCGGCTCCCGCCCTCCTACCACGCAGTTTGTTTTGGCTCTCTGTGGGAGAGCCACGTGCGCGTGCGACGAGCCGACGAGGGACCGGGTTCTGGGGCCGTTGGAGTCGCGTCGGCGCCAGCGTTGGCTAAGTCTCTTGGAGCGCGTGCGGGGGTTGTTGGCCTGGTCGGCCTGAGCGGGGGGCGAGCTTTGCTGCCTCTATTTTCATCTGCCTTTGGGCTGCGAGGAGCGCGCGCGGCGGGCGAAGCAGCGCTTGCGACTCTCAGCTGTTGGGCGCAGCGGGGGCTTTGAGCAGCTGAGTAGCCGGGTGGAGGCTAGTGTGCTGCTTGTCTACTCACCAACCCCCGAGTCTTGGGGGGAATCTTGAGCGGCATCCCTGGGTTGGTGGCCTGGTCGGGTTAGCGGGGAGGTGTGCGCAGCGGCCTCGGTGTTCCTCGGCCCTTCGGGCTGTGCGAGGCTCGTTCGGCAAGCTAGGCAGCGCTTGCGAGGGTCAGCTGCTTGGCGTGGTCAGGGCCGTTGGCGGCCGGGTTTGCTGGGTGGGCCAGCGCGGCGCTTTGCGTCTGACCAGCCCCCACCCCCCCTTCCCTCTCCCGGGTTTCGCTGCCATTCGGAGCTGCGTCACCAGGCGCAGCGAGGCTTTGCCTCTCTTCTTTCCCCGCCGATCGCGGGAAGGGCGCAGCGGCCCCTATTGGTGGGCTATTAACGGGTGCCTGGACAGTTACAAGGCAGCAGCCTTTCTGGAGAGTTACAAGGCAGCAGCCTTTCTGGGGTGTGATAGGTCGGAGTGGGGCTTTGTACTTATCCAGGGGCCATTAAGGCTGTGCTCTGCAGGAGGATTAGGCTTGGTGGTTCCTCCAACTCACTCCTTCCACTCCTTTGGTTGGGCCTGGTTGGGCCTACCTGCGCTAGCTACTGGGGTAGCGTGGTTGGGCTTGTTCATTCAGGCACCCCCTCCCACCACACCTCCTCTCCTTTGGTCGTGGGTGGGCCATAGCTGGGTGCGCTGTTGGAGTGGGTCTGGATTTTTGGTCTGTTTTGCAGGGCTTGGGTTACGCTAATTGTATTAGCCACTACATCATTGTACCCGTTCGGGGTTGGGATGCAGCCAGGGGACATCTAGTGTCTGGGAGCAGTCACTCCTGACTTCTTTCCCGTGCTTATAGGTGCAAGTAATATGGCACCGAAAAAAGGTCAGGGCAAATCAAAGGGCAAGCAGCCCGCCCGCCCACCCCGGGGACGGGGCCAGCAGGGGGCCCCAGTTGAAGAGCCTGGGCAAAGTGAGCAGGTACGGCTGGCCATTATGGGGCAGCTGGACGCCCTGGAGCAGGAAAGAGTCGCTAGGGGCGCTCCCATTTGGGAGGGTCGCCGCCGTGCCTCTGGACGCTCGGCACGGCTAACCTTTGAAGCAGAAGTGCTCGCACGTCTTTCTGCCTTGCAGGGTGGGTCAGCCAAGCCGGAATCACCACTGGAACCGGACCAAGAGGAGGATCCGGAGGAAGGCCCGTCGGGGGTTGCATCAAGTGGCGGCGCATCTGGTGGCAGTGGGCTGCAGGCACCTGGTGGCAGCGGTGTCTTTCCGAGTGATGGTGGTAAGCCCCCTCTTCAGCCAAGGCAGGGGTGGCCTTGGGGCCCCATTCAACATCCCCCCCTGGCAACGCCGGGTGGGGTACTTTGGGGTGTTGGGCAGTCAGGGGTTAGCGAACAGTTGGGTTCGGTTCAGCCATGGGCTTGGGGTTTTCATACACCGGGCTCCCTGCCCAGTTCAGTATTTGCTTCGGTTAGCCAAAAGGCGGGCGCCATTGCGCCACCTGCGGTTTTTACCCCTCCGCCCACCCCTGGTATTCTGCCGTGGGGCGGTCAGCAGTTTGCCCAGATCCAGGGGGCTTGGCCAGTGGCTCAGGGTAGTGGGTGGTTTTACCCCCCCTAACCCATATGCCAATATCCCTTTTCATGTTCTCCCTTATGGGGATACATCGTTGCCCTTGGGAGACCACTTGACAGCGGCTACACGTGAGAAAATTCTCAGAGGAGAGTACGTGGACGTTTTCAGTCTCCTGTTCAGAGAGCTCGAAAAGAAAAGCAAAGACGAGCTCGATGACAAGGAGAAGGAAAAGCTGAAACGGAGGAAAGTTGATAGATCCTGGGCAAATTGGTTGCCAGGATTTTTGATATATGCTGGAGTCATTGCGAGGGCACAGCCGGCTCGAGCTACGGCCCTCTTTCAGTATATAGATATTGTGTATCGGGCATATACGGACTTCGCCGGTGCAGCCTGGCTGCAATATGACGAGGCTTTCCGTATGCGCGCCGCAGTCAACCCCGGAATGCCGTGGGACCAGATAAACCAACAGCTGTGGTTGCAGCTAATGTCTCCAGCAAAACCAAACGCCGGGGATAGGTCTGACAGCGGACATCTAGTTCACAGGGTACAACACCAACAACAGTCTTCTACAGGGGCCTGCGTTACCGCGGGCCAGCCGGTTCAAACCCGGCTCATTTGCTGGGAGTACGCATCCAAGGGTGCGTGTCCCAGGAAACCCTGTAAATTCCGACATGAATGTCTGCTCTGCAATGAGGCCCACCCATTTTCGGCCTGCAGCAGATCTAAGTCTAGGCCAGGCAGTAAACGCCCTGGGAGTGGCGGGGGCGATCAGCACCCCCCTGGAAAAGGGGCCCAGCCCCATCCGCCTGACGGCTCTCAATAGGTGGTTACGCATGTACCCGCGCAAGGCGGATGCCCTATACTTGCAGGACGGTTTTAGCCTGGGTTTTCGGATTCCCTATCAGGGGCCTAGGGCCCCTTTTTTGGCTCCTAATCTACATTTTGTGGTTGGGCTTGAACACGTGGTTCGGGAAAAAATAGCCAAGGAATGCCTGGAAGGAAGGGTCCTTGGACCTTTTGAGGCACCACCGGTTCCCACGTTGAGGGTATCCCCCCTGGGGGTGGTTCCCAAGAAAGTTGCTGGTGAATATTGCATTATTCAGCATCTGTCTTACCCTAGGGGAGCATCGGTAAACGATGCCATTCCCGAGGAGCTATGCTCGGTGCGTTATACCTCCTTTGACCAGGTGGTCAAAGTGGTTCGGTCTTGCGGGATTGGGGCAGAGATGGCGAAATGCGACATTAAGTCAGCCTTTCGCCTCTTGCCCGTTCACCCTGAGGACTTTGATCTGCTGGGTTTCTCCTTTGACGGAAAATTTTACATGGACCGAGCATTGCCGATGGGTTGCTCGATTTCTTGTGCGGCATTCGAGCGCTTTAGCTCCTTTTTGGAATGGGCGCTCAGGCATAAGACCGGGGTCGGGGCTACGGCGCATTACCTGGATGACTACCTTTTTGTAGGTCCAGAGGGGTCCGAGCAGTGCGCCAGGCTGCTGAATGCCTTTCAGGAATTAGCCCTCGAACTCGGGGTGCCATTGGCACACGAGAAGACCGAGGGGCCCAGTACGGTCCTAACTTTTCTGGGCATTGAGCTTGACACTTTGCAGCAAACATCACATTTGCCAGAGGCCAAGGTCGCCGACCTAAAGGTCCGGCTGGCCACTTTGAAGGGGCAGCGGAAGGTTTCGCTGCTGGAATTACAGCAGGTCGTGGGCCACCTTAACTTTGCTTGTAAAGTGGTGGCCCCAGGTAGGGCCTTTTTGAGGCGTTTTTGTGACGCAATGGGCCGGTTGCGCCTCCCCCATCACAGGGCCCGCGTTTCTGCTGGAATGCGAGCGGACTTGGAAGTCTGGGAGGAGTTTTTGGACTCTTTCAACGGCGTTTCCTTTTGGAGGGAGGATCTTAAGGTTGAAGCAGAGCTTCAGATTTCTTCTGATGCCTCCGGTGCCAACGGTTTTGGGGTCTTTTTCAGAGGACATTGGTGCGCGGAGCAATGGCCCGCGGAATGGTTGGATAGCGGGCTCTGTAGGGACCTGACTTTTTTGGAATTTTTTCCCATCCTGGTGGCCGTTTGGCTTTGGGGGGAGCAGCTGGCCAACCATTCGGTCCTCTTTTGGTGCGATAACCTGGCAGTCGTCCATGTTATCAATTCCTTAACTTCTAAATCTGTGTTGGTTATGAATTTGGTTAGGTTTTTTACTTTACGTTGCCTCCGGTTGAATATTCTATTCCTGGCTAGGCACGTACCTGGGGTACGTAACGGGTTGGCGGATGCTCTGTCTCGCCAACAGATGGAGCGTTTTCGGGAACTGGCTCCAGAAGCAGATCCTTGGCCAGCGAAAATGCCAGAGGAACTTTGGCGCCTTGGGAAAAGGAAGCCGGTAGGGCCATTCAGTTGGCACTAGCTCCTAGCACCAGGAAGGCGTACGACAGAGCGTCTATTCAATTTCGGGAATTCAGATGTGCGGCTGCGCTGCATGACGGTTGGCCGTTTCCTGTGGAGCACATTATGCAATTCTGTGTGCACCAAAAGGAAAGAGGCCTGGGGCTGAAATCCATTCGGGGCCAACTGGCAGCATTGGCTTTTGCTAGCAAGGCCCGAGGTTTTCCTGAATAAACAGGAGATTTTAGGGTTAGGAAGATGCTTGAGGGCTGGGCCAGGGAGCGGGCCCAGCGAGTTGACGACAGGCAACCCATATCCCCGTCTGTCCTTCGTGGGTTGTTTGGGGGTTGGCCCAGTGTTTGTTCCTCCCCCTTTGAAGCAGCATTGTTTCATGCGGCTTCGCTGTTGGCCTTTTTTGGGGCCTTGCGTGTAAGTGAGCTGGTAGTACAGTCCAAGGCTGATACTTCTGGGAGGGTGCTCCAGTCCGAGGATGTCAAAATTACTAATAGTCAGCTTATTCTGACAATTCGCCGATCCAAGACTGACCAAAGGCAGAGGGGATCCGTCATCACGATTGGTATGTGCTCTGTACAGGACTTATGTCCTGTTAGGGCTGTTCGGCGTTACATTCGGGTTAGGGGGAATTTTGGGGGCCCCTTTCTAAGGCATGCTGACGGATCCCCTCTCACCAAATTTCAATTTTGGAAGGTCACAAGCAGGGCCCTGGCCAGGTTGGGCTTACAGGGCGTCAAATTTGGTACTCATTCCTTTCGGATTGGGGCGGCCTCCACAGCCGCTTCCATGGGCTACACGCCTTCTGCCATTCGGCATATAGGCCGATGGCAGTCCTCGGCTTACAAAACGTATGTTCGCCCTTTGGTCACCTAGGTGTAGGTGGGGCATGGTGGGCTGTATTGTTGATATCCTATGTTGACAGTTGTTTGTCTTTTCAGGTGCTGGGGCTCGTGGTGAGAGACGTCGCGTTCTCATCTGCGGGCACAGCATGGTTTTCTGGGCTGCCCATTTCGCCAGACGGTCTTCAGCGGGCACCCAGCTTGGCCTCAGTGCATGGGCCACTGTGGATTGGCTGGGGCGTCAGGGGCTCCGCTGGCCTGGGATTATGCCTCTGCTGTTCAGGGAATGGAAGGCACCACCTCCACACATTCTGGTCGTCCACTTAGGTGGGAACGACTTGGGGTTGCTGCGTGGGAAAGCTCTCTCCCAGCAGGCCTTGGCTGACCTCCGGGAAATTCGGCGGAGGTGGCCTTGGGTTATCTTGGTTTGGTCGGCAATTTTGCCGCGTAGAGTGTGGAGGCATGCCATTTCTCCGGGCGGTGTTGAACGTGCCAGGCGTAAGGCCAACTGGGCTATTCAGAAGGCTATGGAGGGGGGATTGGGAATCTTTCTTCCGCATCCGGCCATACGGGTCGAGCAAGCTGACCTGTATCGGCCGGATGGTGTTCACCTTTCTGATTTGGGTAACCGGGCCTTTTTGGACGAGATCCGGCAGGGGGTGCGGTTGGCTCTGGGCCAGCCGTTGGGGCGCTAATGCCAAAGCAGAGGCTTGGCATTGGCGGTGGCTAGAGGAGGTTGGCCACAGGGTTTTCCAGGGGAGCACCTATGGCCTAGCACCGTGGGTGCGGTGGTCTGTATGAACCGTAGATGGGCTACACGGCTCAGTGCGGGGATTGCAGATCACAGGGAGCCTCACCTGGGCGGATCTTTCCACGGGGATTGATGCCGGCCCGGATGGTGGTGGCTCGAGGCCTGGCCGCTCAGCTACAACCCGAATATGGCGGGCTTGTGCTGGGGGCAGGGTGGCTCGCCCTTTGGACAAGGCGGGGTCCGGGGTTGACCCCAGGGCTTGTCTGGTCAGGTTTTCACCCCCCCTGCCAGTTACAGTATTTAATGTTTAATAAAGCGGCCCAGTTTTTAACCCAACACTTGTGTCTGCTTCTTTATTCCGACTGGGGGGGCAAGGTCCGGCCCCTACCCAGCCGAGCCTGCTTGCAGAAGCATAGGCTGGGGGCCGTCTTTGCCCCTCCTGGAAGGAGGGAGGAGCAGCATCACCCGACATACGGGTGTTTGCTAGGGCGGGGAGTTGGGGCTTTATAAGCCCCAGCTCCCGCCCTCCTACCACGCAGTTTGTTTTGGTTCTCTGCCCGCCCACCCTCCCTTTTGGCAGTACAGGCGTATGCCGGTCGCCTTATTTGGGGGCCAGGTAGGAATTTTTTCGCTTCCACACAATTGGCTTATGTGGGGGTGTTTTTCGCCTACCTTGTACTGCCTCGTAGGTTAGGAATTGTTAGCGGTATTTGTTTTGGTCGCAGGCTAGAGGAGGTTGGCCACAGGGTTTTCCAGGGGAGCACCTATGGCCTAGCACCGTGGGTGCGGTGGTCTGTATGAACCGTAGATGGGCTACACGGCTCAGTGCGGGGATTGCAGATCACAGGGAGCCTCACCTGGGCGGATCTTTCCACGGGGATTGATGCCGGCCAGGATGGTGGTGGCTCGTCCTGGCCGCTCAGCTACAACCCGAATATGGCGGGCTTGTGCTGGGGGCAGGGTGGCTCGCCCTTTGGACAAGGTGGGGTCCGGGGTTGACCCCAGGGCTTGTCTGGTCAGGTTTTCACCCCCCCTGCCAGTTACAGTATTTAATGTTTAATAAAGCGGCCCGGTTTTTAACCCAACACTTGTGTCTGCTTCTTTATTCCGACTGGGGGGGGCAATGTGAGGACTTCTAGTGTCCTGGCCCCACTGATGGACCTCCTGATAGCACCTGGGATTTTTTGGCCACTGTGTGATACAGAGTGTTGGACTGGATGGGCCATTGGCCTGATCCAACATGGCTTCTCTTATGTTCTTAATATTTTGTTGCGATCAAGAGCCCAGGGGGCACGAATGACAGATTTAAGAAAAATGACCCTTTCTGCAGTTTCTTCAGGTGAGACAGTGCTGGAAATAGTCCCTGTTTCGGCTCCCATATCAGCAGCCAGGATTCCACCTCTGGAACTTTACTCCAAACCACTTCATAGTATTGCTCTGGTGGGAAACCTTACGGGGAGAGAGAAAGGTGCAGGATGCACTCAGGCAGCCCAACATAAATATATAGACTCCTATTAAATGAGTGGGAAAGGAAATAAGATCATGCATAAAAGGGTTTGGTTTCTGGCAGAGAAATACAGTTGTACAGAAACCAATGAGATCATAATATTTGATGGAAGGATTGCACAGCTGTCAAAAAAATGCTGGTGATTCAAACACACACTTATGTGCATGTGTGACACAAAACCAAAGGATGCCACCAGCTCTGTGGTCCCATGCAACAATAATCTGTCTGGTCAACCACAAGGTGAGCACATGGTGCAGCAAGTTATAGATGGTTGTTTGAACAAAATTCTCTGGCACAAAAAAAGGGATAAAATTAAAAGTGCAGCCAAAGTGCACTAAGCCCATCATCTGACTACAGCCTGAACATCTCAAATTTTCCCACAAGGGCAACCAGCCACCCATGATAAAAAGAGTGGCCAGTTCAGTCCACATGGATCCTTTTTCATGTGCTTACTTTCTCTCCCCCATTTTCACCCCCCCCCCCATGTGTGGCATTTTCTCTCTTTGGGTCAAAGCATTGCCTCAACAATTTGGAAGTGGTGACCTCAAAAAGTGACACAGCCATGCAGAGCTCCATCAGAAGGAACAGCCTGTGGTGCAATGTTTTGCTCATTCACTCTCATCCCAGCTTTGAGCTAAAATCTGCCAGAACAGGCTCTGTTTCTGATTTGATCTTCCCCTCCCCCCCCATCTCCATTTCCTCATTTTTCATTTTCTGCCATCCTTTTGTTTCAGAGGTGCATCCCTGAGGAAATGCACGTCCTTTGTATTTTTCTCTCTGTGTGCATAATGGAAAATTATCTGCATAATTTATCGCTCACAACATATCCCTTTCCCTCTGGCTAAGTGTTTTCCTAAAATAAGTGCGTCTCTCTGTGTATATACATATATACATATGCACATGTTGTGTCTACTAAAAGAAAGAGCCACTGAGAAAGTTTATCCCTCCTGAACACTTTTGCATGCCAGCCCTAAATTGCCAACCACCTACTGGCAGTATTCCTTGTTCTCTTGTATGGAAAACGGAACTGGCTCACACTTCTGCCTCAGACTTCTTTCTGTGTTTCTAGTCTCTTAGATTGCTCATAAATCTAATTAAACCTCTGAAGATCAAATCAAACTGTGGCTTGAATATAAATGCAACTTATAACCCACTGAAGTAAATTAGTTTCTCTGAGCCAAATGAGGCAAATAATGCCACAAGTTATGCTCACAACCTGTTGTTGCTGCTGTTTTTTAATGCCATAATCTTAGTCACAGTTCATATTTTGGCCATTCTAAAAGAAGGAGCAGAAAAACAACAACTTTTTGTTGAATAGTGAAATAAAATAGTGCTGTGCTTCTGATTTGGCAAAAATATAGGCAGGGGTTATTTTGTAGAAAAATAGGGGGTGGAGCTCATCTAGGGGTTGTTATGCAGCTGCACATACTATTCAATGGACAAAGAGGTGGAACTCTCAGAAGGAGGAGATGGAACTCTCAGAAAGGTTCAGGAGCTGTGCTCCTGTGAGCTCCCACCAAATCTGAGGCCTGAATGTAGGTTAGTTAAAGTTAGTTGTGGCTTAGACTGAAATCCTCAGTGTTCTATCTCAACACCCAGAGAAAATCAGTATCTATGGTACACGGCTTGGATCAGTACTCTCCATTCTCCTGTACTTTCTGGACTAAGAGTGAAAGGCATACAATAAGAGATATTGCTCTGCATGTATCCAATTGACTACAACACAAGGCTAGATTCTATGAGGACTTTTGCCTTGTGTTATTTGATTTTTAACTCCTTTCTTGGTTCTGTATATTGTTTTTGTATAATGTTTTCTATGATTGTACCATGAGCCTTTATGTATAGACATTGTTGACAAATGAAGAAGGCCAATTTGGGCTGAAACACATCAGGTTGCAATAGTTCCTTTTTGTATACATTCTTTTTTTATGCTGTAAAAAGTCTAAAGTAAGGCCCACAAATGTTTATAACCATTTGATAATAAATACATGTATTGAGGTTTTACATATACTTTTAAATTATTGGCCCTACATTGGTTTACAGTAGGGTTGCCAATCCCCAGGTGGGGGCAGGGGATCTCCCGGTTTGGAGGCCCTCCCCCCACTTCAGGGTCATCAGAAAGTGGGGGGAGGGGAGGGAAATGTCTGCTAGGAACTATATTATTCCCTATGCAGATTTATTCCCATAGAAAATCATGGAGAATTGATCCACAGGTATCTAGGGCTCGGGGGGGGCTGTTATTTAAGGAAGAGGCACCAAATTTTCAGTATAGCATCTAGTGCCTCTCCCCAAAATACGCCCCAAGTTCCAAAAAGATTGGACTAGGGGGTCCAATTCTATGAGCCCCAAAAGAAGGTGCCTCTATCTATTATTTCCTATGGAAGGAAGGAATTGAAAAGTTGTGCCGTCCCTTTGAATGTGATTGCCAGAACTCCCTTGGAGTTCAATTATGCTTGTCACAGCCTTGATCTTGGCTCCACCCCTAATTTCTCCTGCCTCCACCCCCAAAGTCTCCTGGCTTCACCCCCAAAGTCCCCAGATATTTCTTGAATTGGACTTGGCAATCCTAGTTTACAGTTAACCTTTTTTGTTTCTTGATTTAATTCCAGGGCCTTTTTTGTAGCAGGAACTCCTTTGCATATTAGGCCACACACCCCTGATGTAGCCAATCCTCCAAGAGCTTACAGGTCTCTTAGCACTGGGCCTACTGTAAGCTCTTGAAGGATTGGCTACATTGGGGGTGTATGGCCTAAAATTCAAAGGAGTTCCTGCTACAAAAAAATCCAGAATCACAGTTTGCACAGAAGTGTACTGGCCATTTGAACTGATCGGTTCTCAGCTTTGCCCAGAGCTTAAATAGTGTAGAGAGGGAGAAGCCCCACCTATAGGACTGCAAAGTCCCCTGCAGTCTACAGCAAGGGACCTTTTCACACACAATAGTGCGGGGGGGCGCAATGATGTTGTTTGCAAGTGACATCATCGTGCCATGACATCACGCACCAGCTGCTCTAGGAGCTTTTGGGAAAACTCTATGGTTTTCCTGGATACTCCAGCAATTTAGGAGGGAAACTCTACAAAGGACACTAGAGCATCAAGACAAACTTCCTTGGACTAGGAAGACAGCTTCTTGTCTGACCAGGAGAAACCAGAGACAACTCTAGGGGATATCTGGGAATCTCAGGGGACATCCAAAGTGAGATTCAATTTTTTTATTTTGACACAATCCAAAATCAGAATAGCCAAGCTCCACCTACTCTGGGGGTTTTCTGTCCATAAAAGAAGGATCCCATGTGCTAGGAAACGGTTCCTCAGATCCCTCATCCAGATCTCTGTTGGTCAGAATTCTGGTTTTCTGCTGAGAAACCCTGCTGAATTTCACAGCCTTTTTTTCCTTGCATAGCTGACTTCTCACTCTGCTGCTTGGACCTCAGCTGTGTTTGCCCCTGAACCTGTTCAGACCTCAGATTTAAGGTTGTATGTCCTTTCCCTAAAACTTCCCAATTTCCTCCCTCCTACCATTTATAAGGTAACCCTGTGGTGCAGACTCAGAGTGGCAAGCTGCAGTACTGCAGTCCAGGACTGGAATTCAGCAGGAGCTCACAGGAGCACAGCTCCTGAATCTTTCTGATGGCCCCTCCTCCTCCCCCCCATTTACCTACCTTGTCCATTGAATATTAGGTACAGCTGCATAACAATCCCTGGATTAGCTCCGCCCCCTATTTTTCTACAAAATGACCCCAAAATCTGCTCATGATCTGAGTTCTATCCTGGTGGAAGCTGAGTTCAGGTAGCCGGCTCAAGGTTGACTCCGCCTTCCATCCTTCCAAGGATGGTAAAATGAGTACCCAGCTTGCTGGGGGTAAAGTGTAGATGACTGTGGAAGGCAATGGCAAACCAGCCTGTAAAAAGTCTGCTGAGAAAACGTCGGGATGTGACATCACCCCATGGGCCAATTAATGACTTTACCTTTTTACCATTTATAAGTGTGTCCTCTTGTGTGTGGGGGGGGGGGGGGAGGCGTAGCTGAATGTGTGGTTACTTTGGGAATTAGTTCACAGGTGCCTAGTGTTATTTTGTATTCAATAAAGTTATCTGTTTGTGTTTACAGTCAGTCTCTTCATAATCTTATTTTGAGGTGTTCCTTCTGAGCTCCATACTGTTATACATAGGCTGCAAGGTCTTGAGTATTCCTTTCTGGAACCTATTTAAAGCTAATTTTCCCTTCTCTGGGTCCAGTCTGGGTAACAACAACTGATACAGAACCAGAGTTGGGTAACCAGGCTATTACTGAGATAATTTTAAAAGTGTATGTACAAGGTAACATTTCAGAATGGAGCTGGTTCCTATTGTTCTGTAAGTGGGGAAACTGCAAAGCCAACATTATTTAAATCCCACTGCCTGGACAGGAGCAACACTTGTGTCATTCTCCATTAATTGTACCTAGGGGAAATATTTGTTTCTGTACTAACATTTTACTCTTTCTCTGCTATCTGTTTACTTCACAGAATGGGAGTTTCAAAACAAGGAAGAATTCTAAAGAAATAAGAGCATGTTTCCAGAAATCTGAAACCAGAAAACCTATAAGCATCATCAGAAATAAGAGCTACTTATATTTTCCCAAAAAACATTTCCTGTATTTTGCCATTTAACAATAACCATTTACTTCTAGCCTAGTTCTGCCATGTTATAAATGCTTCTATGTGTCATGATTGGTTTCTTTCGTTAAAAATTTCTTTTGTAACATTTAACTTGATTTGATTGGGCAGGTTCCAGAAACATTTGTACTTTCCCATTGTGTCCTGCTGCTAGGATGAGTAGCCATGTTAATCTGTCTGTAGCAGCAGGAAAGAGTAAGAATCCAGTAGCATCTTAAAGACTAATAAAATCTGTGGTAGGGTATGAGCTATCATGAGTCACTGCTCACTTCTTCAGATACAGCTAGAATGGGAGTCCATCTGTCCTATATATATTGGAAAGTGAAGTGATTTCAGTTGCTAAATGACATTAGCAGGCAAATGGCAATAGCTAGTGTGATTGGATTAGGTGTGATATATGTAGAGGTAGTACATTTGGCGAAATCCAGGGCTTTTTCTGTAGCAGGAACTCTTTTGCATATTAGGCCACACATCCCGGTACTAAGAGCTTACTGCTACAAAAAAAAAAGCCTTGAAGAAACCAGCTTTGCTAATGATACAAGAAACCTAGGACTCAATTCATTCCAGATGGATGCATTATCTTGAGCTTTGTTATAAGTTACAATTCAGCAGTCTCTCCTTCTCATCTCCCTTTGAATACCTTTTTAAAATAACTGCTAGACCTAGGTTTCTTGTCTTAAACTGGACTGCAGGAGACGCCATCCCAGCCAGGATCTGTGTGCCACAGGGAACAGTCTTTCCATGGTGCAGCAGATCCTGGAGCTGGCTTCTCCCACAGCTCAGTTTAAACCAGACTACAGGGGAAGTCATCTCAGCCAGGATCGGCATGTCACAGGGTGTGATCTCTCCACAGTACAAAAAATCCTGGGGATGGCTTCACCTGCAGGCTGTTTTTTTCCACTGGTATTTTCCTTCTTGGGTCTATTGGACACCCCCCCCCCCCAAAAAAAAAAAATCAGGATTTTTCTGAAATCACAAAATGTTTCAGGTTCAATGGACTTGAACTGAAAAATACTGGTTAAAAAAATGTGCACCTCTAGTGGCAGGGTACTCATACTGTGTAATTAGTTCAGAGCAGCTATAAGCTCACACATTTTACCTTTCCCTTTGAATCCAGAAGACTGTTGAACAAATTTCCAGAGTAGTCGATAGAGTAGCTGCCATGTGTTTGTGGAATGTGCTAGCCTTAATATACACTATAGCATCGCTATTATAACATTTAAAGATTAGAAATACAATATAGCACCGCTATTATAACATTTAAAGATTAGAAATACAATGGAACGTTTATTTGCAGTTTGATTCAGTAAAATTAGTCTTGTCTCTAAGTGGCTTGGCTTGGCTGGAAAAGTAAAAGTAACTCTGGCTGGAGCTGCCTTGCATTCCTATCTAGCTAATAGTCTGAGATAGCTCTGCTAAAATATCATTATTCGGCCTCCAAAGCCTGTGGGCTGTGGTGTGATTTAATTTAGTGTTAGGAGGGAGGCCAGGCTCACAGGCCAAGAGAACACAGTGTTTCTTTGAAAAACCAATTCTCATACAGCTCTAAAGACAGATTTGATAAGCATGTATAGCAGGTGCGGAAGAAGCTCAAAGTGGCCTTCAGATGGGCACATCTCCAGTGAAGAAGTGTTTTATTGCAGTTAGCGCCAAGCAAGAAGAATCTGTTCTTTTTTAACATAAACAATTGTTAATTTCTTGTGGGCCATCCCAAAATTGGGACCGTCCAATGGAACCCCACCAAGTCAAATGTACTTGCTACCTGTTTATTCAATAATGTATGTTTATAAAATTTGTTTATGTTACCAAGAGTATAAGACCCTGTGTCAAGCCTTTATTCTTTGGAGAACACCTGGACTGATTTCGCACTCACCTTACGCCACTGTCACGTTCACCTTCTCAGTGTGGCATCCTTTGGATTTCCCACTATCTGCACCAGGGCTGCAGCAAAACATCGTGGTTTTTGCGTGGCAAATGGAAACTGGGTTTTAGCGGTTTATGTTTGCTGCACGAAAACCATGATGTTTGCTGCAGCCCTGGCGGAGATAGTGAGAAATCTGAAGGATGCCACGCTGAGAAGACGAATGTGTCAGTGGCGTAAAGTGAGTGTGAAATCAGTCCTGGTTTCCTGAGGGATTTGTCTCTTGGGTCTGTTCTCCCAGGCCTATTAATAAAGCTCGTAGTTTCTCTTCCTCACAGGACTTCTCATGTGTTCCTTATTTGGGTTGGGGGACACATCAGGCCACAGGTTGCATGGTACATGTTTATAAGAAGGTCTTGATTGCCAGAAATACTAACTGGCTGAGTCGTTCTTTGTATATCGTCTCATTTTAATATTGTATGAACTATTTTATTTTTCTTAAAGTGCAGATAGAACAAGTTAGGTGTCCAAGAACTGTGCTTTCATGTACTCAAAGGGGAGCCATTATTTCTTTATTTGCAAAAAAGAAGATCAAACAGCAGTGGAATGGACCCTCTGGAACTGACAATAAATCTTGCTGTGAACTTGGCAATTCTTGTACAAATCCTACTTATGTCCCCCGGTATTAACAAAAGGCTTGAAAAATAATTGATCAGCACAAATGCTGCCAAAAATGTGAATATATGGTTGTTCTCCCCATTCAAGTCACATAGCAGCTAATTTCATGTGAATAGTAAGAGAAGATATTCTTTTATTAGGCTTACTTCACACATGCAAACTCCACTTATTTTCTTCAGTCAGTCTTATGCGTGGATGCACTAATGTAATGGGAATTGTTAATGTAATTCAAAAGGTACATATTTATAGGCAAGATATATTTTTATGAATCTGGCTGCATTTTTGTCAAGTCCCTGCAAGAACAAAATTCACTGCGGCTGTCTTTTTATATCACTGTTTAACACACTAATGTCCATCCTCATGGCTATGTACATGATCATTTGACTGAAATAGATGGGGCTCACATATATGTCATAAGTGGAATCCTTACCATAGACATTTCCTGTCCTACATTGTACTTTATATAATGTAATAAGTTCACTGAGTGTAACTCCTCTTGGCTCTTTCACCTCTTTGCATTTGCTAACCTAAGCAATGATGTACCTGCTGTTACTTAAATGATTCGACAGCCATATATAGTTGTTACAGTTTATTTTGAAGCAGTAAATAGTTGTTAAAACCAACCATTCATTTTCAAAAGATGTCTCAGATGCAATTAGGAAGAGTCACAAGCATTTAGAAATTAGCATAAATAGGCAGTTTTGAAATTGATGATCAAATAAACAAGGTAAATTTGCAGTGCAGCCTCAAATTAGAATAGAAATACTGCAGCTGCTGATTTCTTGCTTTTTAGTAAGAAATTCAATATAATTGTTTTCAGATAATTTCAGTGGATTTACAAGAATGTGACTGTTTAGGATTGCATTGGAAGTGACAAGATTTTCAGATCTGGAAACTAGATGGCAATTTGGGCTGAATGTTGTGGCACTGAATCAACCATCCACATGTTCCACCACAGTTGAGGTTGCCAACTCTGGACTGGGAAATTCCTGGATATTTGGGGGTAGAGCCTGAGGAGGGAAGGATTGGGTAAAGGGAGGGTCGTCACCAGGGTGTAATGCTATAGAGTCCACCCAACCCTCCAAAGGAACAGATTCATTTGTACCCCACTTTTCTCCCTAATGGAGGACCCAAAACAGCTTACATCTTTCTTCTTCTCTCCGTTTTATTGTCACAACAACCCCATGAGGTAGATTAGGCTGAGAGAGTATGAGTGGCCCAAAGTCACCCAGAGAATTTCCATGGCACTAGAGGGAATTTGAACCCAGGTCACCCAGATTCTAGTCCAAACACTATTAACTACTACACACTGGCTTTCACCAGTGTAGTCTGGAGAGCAGGCCCCACTTCTCCAGGTCTCTAAGTCTCAGTTTCACATATTATCATGTATGAGCACATTGATGTTTGCAGTACCAAACACATTTGGGAGCTTAGCTTCTAGTGAGTTGCTCAGATGACTGCTTTGCCATTTCAGCAATGAATCTGCTGAGGAGCAGTGGCAGACTGGCATTTTAACTTACAGGGAAAGTTCCCAGGGTGCCACTGCCCTGTAGGCTTGCTGACAGCCAGAAACAAACAGAACCAAGTCTTAATAGCTCTGCTTACTAGTGTAGGGGGCACTCAGCCTGCTGTGTTTTCAGGCCATGTTGACTTCCCATGCTATGCCTTTTGAGAAGCCAACCTACATGGAAATTTATCACATATATTAGATATATGACTCAAGTGCCAAGTCCTTCATCAATGTAGCCCCAGCAATATGTATTTAGAATTACATAACTAGAAATAAAATAGTATTTGTGGCATCTGATTGTGCCTTTGAAAGAAATTTCCAGAGTGAGTTCTGTTCATAAAGAACCATGCTGGGAAGCATGGCCATATAAAGACACCTAAGTATTAATTAGGGAAGGGGATGAACCAGGAAAATTCAGTTTGGTTCAGTTCCGTAAATGAAACTGGAAGGCTCGATAAGAAATCTGTTTGTGGAGTTCATGTCCTTGCAAACCCTGTTGAAAATTATCCCAGTCCCTTTAAACAATGTATGCAGAAAGTCTGAAAAATAGCCAAGCAGTGGAGAGCAGCCACTGCTCAGCTGTTCTGAACTATCTTGTGCAGTCTCTTTAAATTTTAAAGGGACTACTAAAGACAGTGCAAAAACAGCTGCAGTCTGTTTTATGTTTAAAGGAACTGTAGAAGACAGCCTGAAACAGATGCATAGCTGTTTTTGTGGCTTTATCAGGGAACACAAGGCAGAGGGTTTCTGCAGCATCCATGAATGGCTCTCAAAGTTTGTGGAATTTTGTGATGGTGAACCCATCACAAACTTCTGTTTGGGAGACAGGGCTTTTTTTGTAGCAGGAACTCATTTGCATATTAGGCCACACACCCTGATGCAGCCAATCCTCCAAGAGCTTACAGGGCTCTTAGTATAGGGCTACTGTAAGCTCCAGGAGGATTGGCTACATCAGGGGTGTGTGGCCTAATATGCAAAGGAGTTCTGGCTACAAAAAAAGCCCTGTTGGGAACCATGAACAGGGCAAAATTGATCATGAATTTTGCTTTGTGGTTTGGTTCATTCCCATCCATAGTATTAGAGTCAGTTTGGTATAGTGGTTAAGTGCGTGGACTCTTATCTGGGAGAACCGGGTTTGATTCCCCACTCTTCCACTTGCACCTTCTGGAATGGCCTTGGGTTAGCCATAGCTCTGGCAGAGGTTGTCCTTGAAAGGGCAGCTGCTGTGAGAGCCCTCTCAGCCCCACCCACCTCACAGGGTGTCTGTTGTGGGGGGAGAAGATATAGAAGATTATAAGCCGCTCTGAGTCTCTGATTCAGAGAGAAGGGCGGGGTATAAATCTGCAATTCTTCTTCTAGTATTAATTTAGACAGTGACATTACTAGATGCAGAAGGAGAAATTGTACCTTTCTAGCTATGTAGCTGACAGGAAAAGAGTTAGAAGAATCAGCAAACCTGGGGATTCTTCTGGGGACAGGAAAGGAAATATCATTTAACATTTTCCCTATTTGACTAGCTTTCTATTTGCTTTCCCCTGCTGAGCATTTTCTTGTTGTGCACTTGATGTTTGGTACCACTTCCCGAAGAGGTTGAAAATGAGGCACCTTTGCCACATCTGGCCATTGTCAGATGGGGAGGTAGAGCTTCTCCACATATTGCACAAGATTAGTGCAGAGTTTGAGCTGAGCTTTGAATAAGAATCAGTTTGCCCATATTCAGGCAGCCCATTAGTGATGACCTGCACTAGGTGAGCAAGAAATAGGTTAACAATAATAGGAACCTATGGATTCACTTTAATGAAACTGTTGTGTCTTGCATTTCGGTCCCTGAATTTACAACACAGCACAACTAGGTGCGCTGAGGTGACCCACGGGAAGCCTGACTGTAAGGGACGAAGGCAATCCGCCCATGACGATCAGTGGCAGGAAGTTTAACCGGTCAGGATTGGACCTGACTAGAATGTGGGTTGTTCTGGGGAATGTATGTAAGAGGGACCCCGGCCCTGCCATGTTGTCTTTGTGATGTACTTGCCAATAAAGCATGTTGTCTTATAAATGTCTCCGAATTCAGTACATTACAGAAACCTAATTAACTCCTCTCTGGGTGTTTTGTTTTCATTGTTGGGTAGAGGCATAAAGCATGTCATTGAAGATTTTTACCCTTATCCTGTTTTAGAAACTTATAACTGGGGGCCTGCAAGACACACATGTGGGAATCCCACACTTTCACCAAGCTGGGCACGGCTCCTGAGCTTTCCAGCAGCCACTGCTAGGCTTGGCATGGTCCCAGGCTGCTTTGTTGCTGTTGCTGCTGCTGTTGTTAGGGTTCTCTAGAAGCTGCAGCCTATTCAGGCACAGCTCCCATGCTGCTTCATCACTGTTGCAGCCTATAGGCTTTCAGGCGGCTGGTCCAACACAACTTCCAGGCTGCTTCATCACTGCCATGGTCCCTGGGCTCTGCCCCCAGTCTCTTCAGCAGCTGCCAGGCACAGCCCTCAGTCTCTTCAGTAGCTGCCATTTGGCACAGCTCTTGGCTGCTTTGTTGCTGCCGTGATCCCAAGGCTCTTTGGCAAGTGCTCCCCAGTGAGTCCCCTAGGCTACTTCACCACCACCACCACTACCACCACCACCGCCACCACCGCCACCACCACCACTGTCACCAGGCCCACCATGCTTTCCAAGCTCCACACATTGAGGTAGGAATGAAAGTCCAGAGCATGTTCTTTCATACTTCCCAGGGGATTTAAAAAACCCTGTGTATTTTTTAAACATTTCAGATTGTTCCGCAAACCTGGGGAGTGTCTGAAGTTTGCTGAAAAATCTGTTTAGCCTCTGATTGACTTCAATTTGTGGATTTAGCTATCCATAGATGGAAGTCATGAGTGGCTATTTCTAGAATATACCATGTATGAAGCTGCAAGGACTTGCAGGAGGCATCGCATTTCCACATCCCCCATTTCCTGTTTCCCTTTCCTGAAACCCGCATAGCCTCTCTTCTTTTCCTGCTTCCATCTCTCTTTCTAGGATTCCAACTTCCAGGTGGACCCTGTAGATCTCCTGGAATCACAACAGATCTCCCAGGTACTGACAGCTGTTCTACCTTCGAATTACCAGCTCCATGTTGGGAAATTCCTGGAGATTTTGCGGGTAGAGTCTTGAAAGAGCAAGTTATGGGGTTGGAAGCAATCTTAGCAGGGTATAATGCCATAGAGTCCAGTGCCCAAAGCAGCCATTTTCTTCAGGGGAACAGATCTCTATCATCTGGAGATCAGTTTCAATTCCAGGTGATCTCCAACTCCTATCTGGAGGTTGGCAACTCCAGTTCTCATGGAGGAAATAGTTGCTTTGCGATGCAGTCTATAGCATTTGTGATGGATTGCACTTTTAAGAAGCTTAAAAGTGCTGTACAAACAACTAAAGGACTGTGAAGGGTTCATTCTTCACAGAAACAGAGAGCCTTGAATGACAGACTGTTACAAGATAACTGATTGGTTAACATAAGAAAGACTTCTGAACTGGATGCTGAAGAAAATTCAGTCTGATTTCAGCCCCAGCTGAGAAAAGTCAGGTATCGACAGTTTCTGAATTCTGCCTTAGCTGAAAGCAGTTTAACACAGACAGAACTGGTAGAAAGTTGGCAAGGAAGTTTGGGAAGTAAATGAAGACTCCCATTTGGATCAAGGAAAGGGGATAGATCTTCTAGTGGGAAAAAATTCCCTACCCAGTCTAGTAGAGAGTTAACTCTGTAGAATGGAGAGATCCCTGCTCTGGTCTGGTTAAAAACTGGTTTTTGATAACTTTTCCCCAAACATCTTTTCAGGGTGTGAATAGTAGCACTCTTTTACTAATCTCTTGTCTAGTATTGACAAAATGTCACCCAGAGATTTTATCAAAGTGAAGTTTCTCTTCTTCTTTCATTCTGTTGTACGTTTGATCAGCTTTGTTGTCATTTACAGTGGAAGTGTAACTGTCACTTTGCTAAACCCATGAAAGCTAGCTTCCATCATGAACATGTGGCTTCACATATTCAGGGCTTCCTAAAGGGCAGCTAAAATTGCAAAATAACAGAAAATTGTCATAAAATTATAGATTTATTGTTCTGAGGTAGAACATCAGAAATAAAGGCCAGATCTCTTCAGGAGGTGAGAGGTCCAGCCTGATGTTTTTCTATTCAGCAGGACCATGAGAGGGGTGTCAATTATTGCAGGCTCAGAGCTTATTGTGGAGAGGTCATGTGGAGAAAAGAACAGACAGACAATACCTGTGTGGAGTGAAAAGACCACAGCTTTATTGATTACAGACCAAGGAGCATTGGTGCACCATGGGGATGGATCCAGACATCAGGTGACCCTGCCTGCCACCAGATAAACCAACCTCCCAGTCCACTTGCTGAGGAATAAATAGTGAAGTGGCAAATGTTTGTAGTCACCATGAGGGCGATGGCTGCTTTGGCACCTGTTGGTGAACTCATAAACAAACCCCAGGGCATGCCACATAATGGCTCAACCTCCAAGACTCCCTAAGAGAGCTTCCAAACAGGGGAGATGAACACAAAGGCCCATCTCCCACCCAAAGATCAACCTCAATGCCCCAAATTGCCCAGCTGTGACAAAATGAAAATATACAATTGAATAAAACAAGGGAAGGATGGTGGGAGAGCAGGAGGGAGGAGGAACACTGGGAGGCTGCAGGCAGTGCAGCTTAAATTCCTTTGGTGAGACTCTGCATCATCACATGTGTAGTGTATCGGCAGCCATACGCATCCACACGCAGAGGCGACTGGGCGGTCCCAGGCACCTCCAGCGTGGGGCGCGGAGTCCCCCGCCAATCACCAGCTGTTTAACAGGTCAGGATTGGCCTGACCTGTCCAGTAGGCTGTACCGGGGATTGTACATAAGCGGGACCCGGCCCGCGTGTTCTCTCTCTTGCAACGTGCTCCTAATAAAGAATGTTGCCCTACTCGCGTCTCCCGATCGAGTACGTTACACTGGCGACGAAGGTGGGATTCTAGCCTCATCGGCTATGTAGGAGACCAAGGGCACCACCAGGCCACGACCGCCGCCGCAGCCACCATGGCCAACCAGGGCGGAACCTGCCCAAACTTCCCATAATTGCCATGGTCAGCCTACTTCCTGCAGTGGGTGTCTAGCCATTCCATAGCCATTGGTGCCCACCCTCCCAGTCACTGACCATGCAGCCACGATGGCATCTCCTTCTCTCTGAGTCCAGGCAGCAATCACAGCACATGGTAAGTTGCAACTGGTGCCATTCCCTACTCCATTTTGGGTTTCTTTTCTTTCTTCTTTGACCACTTCAAGATCCTTCAGACAGACTGTTTGACCACAGTTAATTCTCCCCCTTCTGCCCATATACATATCTCCATCTTGATTCCAAAAGACAGCACATAGTGAAATAGCTAGCAGAAGAGCAAGTCACTTCATTAGCTTTGACTGTCTTAGTGACTTAATGATTTGAAGGAAGAACTGAACCTGTAATAAAACTTAATGGCATTATCTGAGGAAGACAAGAACAGTTTAAATTACTGTGAGAAAGAATTAATTTTCTGCCATTTTCTTTCTCAGCTACAATGTCACACAATGTATGACCAGCATATAAACATGCAATACACAGGAATCAAAGGAAAAGCATTCCTCTTCCACAAGCTTCATTAAAAAGCAACTTGAAAATACTAAGGGGATTTCTTCTCCAAGGGACATTTTTTTTAGAATAAAGGAAAAGGATATTAGGAAATTTAGTGAAATCAGCAAGATTAGATGAATTTGAAGCTTAACACACAGTACAATTTAAATACAAAAATGTCTACCATTGTTTCTAAGTACTATTTAAAGAGCTGTTCCTGGCCTATAAAGCATTAAGGCATCTGGGACTGAGCTATCAGCAAACTGATCACAAGCAATGTCTATGAAGGAAGATCATACATATTTGTACACTAATGGGAGGAGATATTCATAAAGGACATGAAATGTATATTTGAATATGTAATATATCATATTAAAACGGTAAAAATGCATCTATAAAATTAACAAAGAACTAATCTTATAGCAATTGTGAAAAATGGAATTTTCAAAATCACTTTGTGGTTCCATTTTCCAAGAAGACAAGTTTTGTGAAAGCAACATAAAATTGTATTTTGAGATGTAAGTCAGTTAGAGCCTACCAACATTTCCCAAACCATGCAATATTTAAGCAGTGGCTGATTTTGATTTTGTATAACTTACTTTCAAGCAAATGAGATGGGAATTGCTATCATTTGAAGGAAATAGTTTGAGGACCTTTCTCTATAAACAGTGTTTGGAATAAAATACTACTACTACTACTACTACTACTACTAATAATAATAATAATAATAATAATAATAATAATAATAATAATAATAATAATAATAATAATAATAATAATAGCACTTGTAAGTCATTAATTGAGTACAGTCCAGATTCTCATATGCATTTTATTTATGTACCCACAGCACACCATTTACTAATGACTGATCATCAAAATTTTGTTCTAACTTTTCAAAACAGGTTGCATGTAACAGGCAGCCCACTGACTGCCAGCATTTTGGAACAGCTCCTTCTTAGCTCTAAACTTAATCAGCTTTAATGTCAGCCTCCTATATGCTATCCTGTACATTGATACTCAGCTAAGAGGTGGCAGACCTCCTCTCCTCCCTTAATGGACCATGCAGAAAACCTAGGGCTTGGCTGGTGCTGCTCTTTTCCAAGACTGTCCCCTTCCCATGCATTCAAGTCCATGATAAGAATGTGGGAACGTCATCTGTAGATGACTCTGGGTGCATGCTGATTACCTATGATTTACCTGCACTATTTCTGCCATCCCTGACCTGACCTGGATGGCCCAAGGTAGCCTAATCTCATTAGATCTCAGAAGCACAACAAAACACTACTGCACAGCCAGCCAGAAACCAGAAACCTCAGAAGCTAATCAGGGTTGGCCTTGGGTAGTATTTGGATGGGAGATGACCATGGAAACGCAAGGTTGCTGAGCCCTTTCTGACCCAATTTTAAGATTCCAAAAAGCAATATGGCTAATCCCATATTGTTCAAAATGATTGGGGTTAGCAACATGCAGGATTCCAAAAAGATTCCAAAAAAGCAATATGGCTAATCCCATATTGTTCAAAATGATTGGGGTTAGCAACACGCAGGAAGTGTCTGCATAAGAAAGGCAATCAGCAATAAACTAAGGTGTACAGGAGGAAGCAGGAGCAGCATGCTGGCCCTGTTTATGTCTGATCTGCCCCCACCCACACATGTCTTCTGAGTGCAGAACAGTAAATGCTATAGTAAAACTGTGTACAAACAAGTTGACCCATGATCAGGAACGTTCAAAAAGTAGCATTTCTGATCGCAAGGACAGAGCCTCTGCCCATATTCAGGCGAGTGTACACAGGAGGGGCTTCTCTCAAGTGAGGAATGCAGCCAGTGCTTGCTCACACTCCCCCTTTACAATTAATTGGCTTGTACCTGCATTGTCTTTACAGGGCTACTGTGCTACTTTATTCCTGGAGAACTCACCTAAACTAGCAAGTTGACCATCTTTCCTCACATTGTCCTCATGTTTTGGGAACGTTTACTTTTGTCTTCTTTAAAATTCCTAGCCGGGTGTATTGTCTGGCCTAGAGAATGCTGCAGTACTTATGCAGTCCTACACCTTTAGAGCTTCAGCTACAGCTACATCACAACAAGTGCCCACCTCTGAAGCAAGCTTTCCTGCCTTTAACAACATTAGTTATATTATTTGACACTGGAGGAGGACTGGAGGAAATATCACACTAAATATGAAACACAGATGGGATGGGCTACTAATAGTTTTCAATGATGCCAAAATAGCTTACATGTGCACCACAAAAAAACTTTTTTACCTGCTAGAAATCTTTGTTATATAGATCCATGCACACATGTTGCAAAGCTGTTTTGCTATCTACAAGGCTGCAAAAAGTCCTATCATTATCAGATACTAATTCTCCAAAATCACAAAAGCAACACTCAAAAGAAGAAAATACACACACTTTTCATTACAGTTCTATAGCAGTGTTATTGTTTGTCTGAAACTGACCTTAAAGTAGATTGTTCCCTCTTAGCAATAGTCAAGATAGGAATCCTTTGAGGTTCTCTGGATGTAATTACTTTCTTTTTGAATCAAGAAGAGCTTCCTTTCATTCAATAATCATCTTGTTCACCACTTTAATTGAGCATCAATTGTCTGTATTACAATAAATGTGGATTGCATTTTGGGTCACACCAAGTACAGACTGATATTAGCCACCTATTCCCATTTACAGAAGAAATACCCCTGGGTTGTCACTGGAGATAAAGAAAAAAAATCCTTGTTCAAGGTGTCTGTTATAGGGAGGGAAAGGAAAAGGAGATAGTAAGCCACTCTGAGACTCCAAGTGAAGGGTGGGGTATAAATCCAATCTCTTCTTCTTCTTGATGTACAGTGCCTCAAGAACATAAGAAACAGGGTTCAAGCACTGTGAGAAAATGAATGCAAACAGGGATGGATTGCCCCATTAGAATATCCCAAAAGTACCAGGGCCACTCAGTTTTGGCTCAGCCAACAGCGATGATGATCATCACGTCTTTCAATCATCACCAATCCATCACCTCTTTCCACGCTGCCACTAGCTGTGTACAAGTCAAATGACTCTTGCAGTGCTTCCAAAGCCACTGGTGTTTTCAATCATGTTGAATAATGCAGTCTTTCAATCCACTTCAGTGGCTGTTTGCAAGTGGATTTTGCCATTTCACATAGTAAAATCCAGATGCAAAGTGCACTGAAAGTGGGTTGAAAGTGTGTTTAATGTGTAGGGCTTAGCTCAGTTTGCTCATGACCATCAGGAAGTTAAAAGGGCCATTCCATCCCTTGGGCATCAGGTCCTTCTCTGTAGCTTGGATTTCAGCTCCCTTGCTATATTCGGTCCTCTTTGATCTATACTTGGGTTTTGCTTGGGTCACTGTCTCTCTGTCAAGAACTCCCAGTTGGCTCCAACACTCCAGTTCTCCCTAGATTTCCTTTCTGGATTGCTTTCTGCGTAGAAATCTTCCTTGAGAAATCCTTCCTTTGAGAATCTTCCTTGAAGAATTTCAGTTCAGGACCACATTTAAATGTCAATAATTTTTTAGGACATCCAAGTCAACATTGTTTATGTAAGTCTTGATAGGAAACTTTGCCATGGACCCTCATGCATATGGTTGCCATTGGTATTGGCCTAAGAGATATCCAGGGCTCTTTTTCTAGCAGGAGCTCCTCTGCATATTAAGCCATGCCCCCTGATGTAGCCAATCCTCCTGGAGCTTAAAGTAGGCCCTGTACCAAGAGCCTTCTAAGCTCTTGGGGTATTGGCTACATTGGTGGGGGCGGGGCATGGCCTAATATGCAGAGGAGCTCCTGCTAGAAAAAGAGCCCTGGAGATATCAATATAACGTAACAAATTCAAGGTGCACCTAACTGTGCATCTTGAAAGTGAAAATGATGAACAAGGCTAGGTATCAGGTTTAAAACTGCTCAGTCAAAACTATCTTTCAGACATGGAAGATGAACAAATTCTCTTTTTTACCAGGGATGCTGAGAATTTCAACAAGATGATTACCAGCCAGATTTACACTGATCATGTAAAAGTTTGTGAAATGTGGTTTGTTTTTCACAGATACAGGAATGAAACTATAGTTCCCATCTGGCTGTACAAGAATGCACATGTGTGCATTGATCTAGATCCAGACAGCTTGGCAAACTTTAATGGACATGGAGTAATGCTTCCATGAGGCAAGCAGAGATTCTGTAACAGTAAGTCTGAATTTAAGCAATTTCATTGTTTCTCCCCTCTTTTGATAATATGTCCTTAATTTGGAGGTGGTGGTGGATCCATTGGTGGAGGGGTGGCAGATGCAACCAAGCAGTGTATAATTGTACATGCTCAGTCATCTTTTCCTCACAAGCAGGCATGTTCAAGTCATTCAGATATAGATGAAGAGTATGTCAAATGTTCAGCTCTTATGATCGGCACCTGAAAGCAGCTTGTGAAACAAAGTGGTAGGTAATGGAATTCCTGTTTTTTTTTTACTGAATAAGAGACTGTCCCAAGGTCACAGAGGATGCCTGTGCTGGAGATGGAATGGATCCCCAATCTCTTAATGCCAGCATCTTATTCATAAGCCCCAGCCTTTCTCCATAAGCTTCATTCATGCCTCAGTTACTTAGTAGAATATTAATACATGCTGGGAGGGTTTTGCATCCCCTCTTCTTTCAATTTGGTTTATTACACTGGTGTCCAGCTAGTCAAGTTTAGCCTTAAATAATGAATTAGAGAATGTAATGCATTTTAAATGAGGATTCAGCAGCCAGAGGCTGGCCAGCATAAGAGTAACATATTGTGAAAAATGGGCTCCGTTCTGCAGCAGCAACTTTTTCTAAAAGGGCTTAACTCAGAATGACCTCTAAGAGGTGTTGGGATTGTAATAGTCAAATTTTAATGTAAAGGATTATAGATATTTCTATGTAAATTGCCCTTGTTTTACATATACCATTTTGTTCAGCACAGTGTTAATTTAGCAGCTGTGCTGGAGCAGCAGCTTGTGAGGAAATGAACTGAAAATTATGCTTTACTGGCTGACATACAGGTTGTCCAGAAAAAAATTATAAGATTTGCTGTGCTGAGAAAGGTGTCATCAAAAAGACTAAGGCACCCACCTCCCACCCTATATTGACAATCATGATCTGTAGTGTTTCCTCAGCTTCATTCGGTTGAATGAAGTTTTCCTCAACTTCATTCAGTTTTCAGGCATAGCTGTTTCAAGAGGGTTGGGAGCACGCAGTTGGTCCATGGAAGGATATATAGCAACAGTCTCAACCATTCTACTGGTGTATTTCCTCTCTTCATGAATTATAAGTCTATAAGCTCTGTTCCCTTTCTTCCCCCATTCTTCTCTAGAGAGAAAACAGTTCTGCTTGAGGAGAACACATTGTTTAAGGTAGAGAGCATGTTTGGAATTGTTTTTGTTTTGTAGAAAATATTATAGCGAATCTCTATGGAAAAATGCATGGAGATAGATAGATGATAGATGATGATAGATAGTCATCTTTGATACAGATGACAGCAACATTATTAATTAATTATGCATTCTTTAATTAGAGGATTGAAATGTATACATTCATCTGTTGCCAGAATTATAACCCTTTGGCTTTAGAATACATGAAGCTACCTTATACTGATTTTAATCTAACTAGACAAATATTGTCAACTTGGACTGACAATAACCCTCTATTTATTGCTTCTGCATATCTGTATTTTGTACAGTTCCACTGAAAAATATTTGAGTTTTTTGTTTCATGTTATCAATATAAGTTATTTAATAATATTAGAACAATCCATGCAAATGAGTGCTGGAATATAAACTTGAACATTTAAGGGAAAATACTGCTTTTCATTCCTCTCACAACGTAGAACTTACAGTGTAGCACTGCAGTATGGAGGGCAGAGAGAGGTTAGGCACACCTACAGCCTGCAAAATGTCATAAATCATTTGGGTCCTTTTGGTTCAGCAAAGCAGGTTAGTTAATATTCTGCATTTCCCCAGTACTAAAGCTTTTAAGGGTGAAACTACACATCATTTCATGGAGGAGGTGTCAGTGAGGGTTCTCTTTCATGAGGCAAAGCAGCTATAGAGGGCTTCTTGTTGAGTGGCTGAGGGAAAATTTGTACTCTTCAAATTTCCTCCCCCCACCATCTTTACTTCTCAAGAGATACAAGATACAGACCCTGGTATCTCTTGTCATGGGTGGGGGGAAGCTTTGCAGACAATTTTGAGAAGACAGCAAGGAAGGAAAGAATTACACACACACACCATCATCACAGCCCGAGCTACCCTCAATTGTTTTTGCTTAATTAAAGAAAAATCCAGGAAAAGAAATATAGACTGTACTTAACAGTGCATCTGTTCCCTTGTGAATGCTCGGATAACCACACAAAATATGGTGGAATCTCAGGGCTGATTGACACATGATGTTACTGAGGGCAGGATTCCTAGTGACCATTGTGTAGCATCTTTGAGGTCTCTCTCTGTCTCTCCCCCCGCCCCCATACATTCATGTGAATGCCAGGCTTCAGTGGCTTACTGGTTTTCCCATTCACTTGGCTCCCTCATATTTGTAGTAGTTTCAATGTCTTTAGAGAAACCTATGATGATTGATCAGTAATAGTCCCTTTACACCTCCAAGTAAGCTCAGTGTTGCTGTGAAGAGGAAGGTGATAGCATTTGGACACAAGAGGGCCATTGAAAAAGAGCCCAAACTAACACAGTATTTCAATAATCATTTTCTTTCCGAGGCTGATTTTTTCATATTGGGAATTTCCTTTCCCAAATAAGAATAATACCTACAAGAAAGCTTCAGCAGTAGAATCATCTACAGTGTCATTTTTTATGAAGGTCTGTGTAAATAATATGATATTAATGGCACATCACTAAATGTCTGATCCAAATTAACTACAACATTCTACTTTATGCCTTTTACAATACTCTTGGTTACTGAATTGGTAACCTGCACTATCCTAGATCATGACAGCACATAATTATGCCATAATCATCACTGGCAGTGCATCTTAAGCATGGAAGCCACTTTGCTAAGAGCTTTATTCCTTTAGAGTTCATTCTGGGGTATTCTTGTCATTTTTAAACAAAATCAGTGGGCATAGCAATCATCTATGCCAAAATGCTGGGTTACTCTACAAAGTACAGCATGCCTTAGGTAGTCTGTGTCCTTCAATGCAGTGAGAAGGCTTTGAGCCAGAATAACCATATGCCCATTTTTCATTTTGATTCAATAGCTGAATGCACTGTTTAGACCTGGATGCACAATAACTCAGGTTTGTTGTTTTTTTGTTTGTTTGTTTTTTTTGGGGGGGGGTGGACTTTGGCAGTAGTGTCATCCTGTTTATTTTTGTCTTTCCCCTTTCCCAAAATGTGTTGTTGCTGAACAGGCTCTGTCAGGGAAAATTTAACAGTGTCAGCAATGAATGTGCATGTTTCAGGTTCTTATATCACTAACTTATTAGTATGCATTTGTATGACCTAGCAAGTGTATCATATCCAATCATCAGAAAAATAACAAAGTTTCCAACAGCGCATAACTTTTAATTTGAATAGTACAACACTCAAGCTAAGTTAGACACTTCATCTTGAAAGACATTTTTTTCTCAGTCCCAAAAAATGTAGGACTAGTTGTGGTTCCTCACTGATGAGGAAAAACAGCTCTTCACATACTCTTCACAACCACTCATATCAGATACCATATGACTATTTACCAACCAGAATGCACAAGCCATAAGCACAAGCAGGTTCTATGATTCAGTCATTTGATGATGAAATATGAAGCTGAAAAACAGATTTTGTCATCCTCTAGCTTCACCTGGATCACAGGATGTACAAGATAATACAGCCATATGATGACGACTACTACAACAAGAACTGCCCAAGAACTGCCCTTATCTGTGCACTATATACAATGAGTGCTAACAAATCTTAATGCACATACAGCCAGTTCTTTTGGCATTTTGTCATGACCTAGGAGCCCTGATTCATCTCACCCTGAATTCTTTTCCCAAAAATCCAAATCCGTGATTTTGCTATGTTATTATTACATTAACTTGATGCTTGCTTATTAATGAACTTTTTTTAGCCATTTGGCTTTTAAAAAGTGATAAAAATACATTCCCATATGGAAAGAATAGGAGAAAATTGTTTCTTTTCCCAAATTGAATATGGGCTAGGATTATGTTCTCTTCTGTTGTTCTTCACTTTGTAAATCAGTAGGACTTCTAAGGATACATTTTCTCCTCTAGTTAAAAGTCCCAGTGAATATTAATGCAGACACAGTGAATGCTTGCATGCATTTTTTTTCTTTTTAAAGCACTAACCCCATCTGCTTTGAGGCACCCAAGATTTTTAACTATCAACCATGACCTGATCTATTTGCTCTTTGTTGCTCTTTCACATAAGCACATTATTTCCTCTCCATCCCGCTGAGAGGAGTTACCTCCTCTGAATTCTCATGGATTCTTAGCAGAACCATCAAGCATTGCACTACTAGCTCTCATGAAGAAAACATCAACCAACCATTCTGAGCCATTAACCTAATAAATGCATAGTCTGCCAACATGCTCAGCAATATTATTACAGATCATAATGAGCTACTTAGTTGAACCCCTGAGGGGGCATAATGACATCCCAAAACACAAGAGAAAAAACAGTGCATGAATGGTTTAAAAAACCTTAAAATATATAAACCAGATAGAGCTAAGACAGAAGCTTAATGGAATTATGGTAGAAATGTGCTTCTGCTCAAACTTTTTGAGAATCAAAGATATTTCATTGTGCTTCCTCTGTACTGAGAACAAAAGAACATATTTGAAACGGCATAGTTTGAGTTGAGCTTAGAAAGCTGAGACTTAATTTTACATTCTAATAAAAGGGAGATAAATGACATTTTCAGATGGGCAATAGGTGGAAGATCCAAGCCAGTTTACAGATGGTTCCTCATCCTAAAAGATCTAAGGCGGTACTTCCAGTATAATGAAGAATGGCTGCGATACCTCCTGATACATAGCAGCAGCCCACTGTCTCTATGGAGACCACTATGGGCATCATTGTTATCAAACTGTACTAGAAGCATGCACCCAAGACTTGTAAGAATTCTGCAGAACTGCCCTGATGTGGTTATTATATCAGCACAAAATTTCATAGAATAATCAAAGACTTCATTATTGCCCCCCCAGGCGGAATAACGAGGCAGACACAAGGTTGGGTTAAAGGGCCACTTTTATTAACTAACAACGGCAAGGGCAAAGACATGGGGACAGGTCATGCCAGGGGTCAACCGGACCACCTCCATGACCTGAAACTGGGCGAGCCCCCAAAGCCCCGGGTGTGAGCCAACTCAACGGCTCAGACCCGGCCGGCCCGGCACCTTGATCACCGCTCACCCGAGCTCCGCCATCCCCACAGACAGCAGCCTGGGATGCGGACGCACACACGTGCCGGGATCATCGGACTCCCTGGAGGCAACCTTGGGCCGTACAGCTTGCGGTTCCCCAGGACAGTCAGCACCAAATGGCGCGATGCTACGGGAGCTCACCAATCCCCAAAACATAATGCCAACCACAAACTGCCAGTGACCTACCTAAATAACGGCACCGCCTAACCAATTGCCAGCACCACATATCAGCAGTACAGGGTAGGCAAAAACACCCCCGGAAATGGCCAATCATCCGAGGGCGAAAAATTCCTACCCGGCCCCAAAATTAGGCGACCAGCCTCTGCCTGTCCTGCATAAAGGGTGGGCGGGCGGGCCGAGAGCAATTTCCAACTGCGTTTGAGGGGGCGGGAGCAGCCTTTTAAGGCTGCTCCTCACCCCCTCCCATCCGGAAAATCCCATTGCCTCTCATCCGCGCGGGGAGGCAATGGGCGGCCCCCAGCCTCAGCAGTCCATGGACTGATCGGCTGGGAAGGGGCCGAATTCAAGGTGGTGATCCAAAAGGAACTGGCTACATCAGGGGTGTGTGAAAGAGGAAGAGCATCTATCTTTGGCAAGCAGTTCAAAGATGAACTCCATCCTAAACTGAAATTTACAGATCCAGAAATCCTTGCTATGACTAATGCAGGTCCAGATACAAATGGCAGCCAGTTCTTTATCACAATATCACCGACTCAGTGGCTTGATGGGAAACACGCTATCTTTGGTCATGTTAGCCAAGGAACTGGGATACTTAACATAATGGGCATGGTTAGGCTTTCCAAACTCCAGGACCCAGTGAGGAATCCCCCAGTTTTGCAGGCTCCTTTCCGCCTCCAGTCAGCTGACTGGTGGGGGGAAGCCCCGAACCAACAGCCACCATATGCCTTTCCCCCTCGGAAGGTAAGAAGAAGCTTGGAAACTACCTGCTTTTTAGAAGGTGCGTATGTCTTTAAATCTGTAGGAGTCAGGCTGAATGGGGGTGGGGAGAGCTGGCAAAACAACATTGCTACTTCCAGTGAATTGCTAGAAAGGAAGGGAAACCAGCAAATTGAGAGTTTGTTTTGCATTCCTTTCAGAAGTTGTTTGCACAGTGAAAAAGAGAGTAAAAAGTAAACTAGAACCTTTGGTTTCCCTGTGTTAGTCTGAAGAATTTGATTGAATATACAGCAGATGGTTACATTCATCAACTCTGTGAGTAAATTGCATCAGTTTGGGACTGCAAATTGTTTATTTTTATTTTGGCTGCTTTGTGTGTGTGTGTGAGAGAGAGAGAGAGCGAGAGAGAGAACGTGCAGCTGCTTGGGGATGAGGAAATAAAGACTGTATTCAGGGGAACTGCACTACCTCTCCCCACACAACCCCAGTGACACCTGCTGCATGCCCAGAAGATGGCAACAAAACAAAACCCTCCAGGATCCCTGGCCAAACTTGCCTGGAGAAAAATTGCTGCCTGACACCAAAGTGGTGATCAGCATTCCCCTGGATGTGTAAGAAAAGACCAGGAGAACAAGCATTGATGCAACTTTTGATTTAATTTCAACCTTTTGGTTCTGGTCTGCCCTTCTGGAGCAACAGAAAACAACTCCATACCATTCTCTATGGGCGTTTTCACACTTACCTTAAGCCGGAGCGACGTCCCTCTTCACCGCGCAGCGTCTGCACGGTTTTCGCACTAATTGCTCCGGAGCACCTGGAAGAGCCGCAAAGTCCTGCGGCTTTTGCGGTGCAAATGTAAACCAGTTTTTGGCGGTTGACATTTGCGCCGCAAAAGCCGCGGGACTTTGCGGCTCTTCCAGGTGCTCCGGAGCAATTAGTGCGAAAACCGTGCAGACGCTGCACGGTGAAGAGGGACGTCGCTCCGGCTTAAGGTAAGTGCGAAAACGCCCTATATAACAGCCCTTCAAGTACTTGAAGATGGTTATCATGTCACCTCTCAGTCATCTCCTATCCAGGCTAAACATACCTAGCTCCTTCAACCTTTTCTGATAGAACTTAGTCTCCAGACCCCTCACCATACTCATTGCCATCCTCTGAACACATTCCAGCTGACATTACTTGCTCTTGAGATACCCATGCTGGCTCATAGTAATCCTAGCTGTCCTTTCTAAATGTTCAAGGATTGACTGATTATTTGTTCTAAAACTTTTTCAGGTCAGTACCTGGATCCTCCTTTTTTCTCCTTCTTGAAGATGGGGACAACATTTGCTTGCCTCCAATCTTCAGTCTTCTCTACAGATGGCTGGAGCATAAAAGCAAGGAACATACATATCAGAAGTGGGAACATGTCAGAAGAGTGATTTTTTTTCATGCCTCTCATCTTTGATTAAATACATTAGCCCTTGAATTATGATGAGCAACTTATACTTCTTGCTGTTGTGTGGGAGGGAATGAAGAACACTTTTTTCTTTCTATTTACCTGAATCACATACCTGAGACATTTGCATATACATTATTACATACCATATTATTATTTCTTTCAAGATGGAAGCAAGAAGGCAAACTGCAAAAATCTACTAAAGGCCCTGCATAAATGCCTAAATCATGGAGGGCTCACTTAGCTGTGTGTTCCTTGATCTGCCAGAAAAAGTTTGGCCTAAATCCCAGGTTTTTAAATCCCTTAAGTTTTTAAAGTGAAGATAGTGCAATGGGAAGAAAAACACATATTTCTATTTCACTTCATTCATTCTTCTTGTAGATGCTTCTTTTTAAAAAATACAAAATGGATAACATATTCATTTTCATTAAAAATAAGATATTATCCTTGCAAAGAAAATGGGAAATACAATGGAAGCCTCGGCTGAATAGCAGCAATAGATTTGCCTGCCTACAATGATCTATCCTAATGCACAGCTGGCAGAGAGGTATTATTAGTTCTGGCACAATCCTTCAGAATTCCATCTGACCACAGTCATAAATTCCTGTCTCCATTACAGCTATGCCAATAGCATTTCCATGCTGGCTGGGCACAGGCTTTTATTGCAGTCTAATGTGTATTTCACAAGTGCTCAGACAAGAGTGACAGAATGAGGTTAGGATGCTGGAAAAATCACATTTTAAATTGTTTGTGTGGGGGGGTGGTCATAATTCCTTACCACAATTCATTTGGCTTTACCAGTAAGAGCAACAACAACAAAAACTCTTGACAGGTTCAACTTGATAGGGGAAGTTTGATGCTAACTTTGCTTTGGAGATAAAATGAGTTTGTTAACGGATACATTTCACAAAAATCTTTTGAATTTTGATAGTGAGTTATCCCCAGACTATAAATCTGGGTCCTCTTTTGCCCCAGTGAGGCATGCCAGGCAGCAGGCTAGGAAGTCTGGCCTGTAAGAGTAATCCAAGCTGATTGGCCCTTTGTGACGCTACAAACTATAACTGCAGACACTCAGCTGGGAAGGGAGGGGGGAAGGGAAAAACAATACATAGAAATTTATAAATAAAGCTTACATATTTCTCCAATTGTTAGCTTATAATCCCTTCCATTTTCTCAATCCTAGAAAAACAAACCCTGAATCTCATCTTATATCAATTACAATAACATTATTTATATGATTTTTCAAGCCATAAATACAATGGTGCCCATAGCCTCTTCAGATTTATTTTTCTGCTGTCTGTCAATAAATCTGTAAGAACGTCCATCTCTGCTATCTCCAGGAACCTCACAATTAATTCTGCTTTCGCTGGTGTATCCGTTTTCTTCCAAACTTTTGCGTATTGCATTCTGGCTGCAATTTCTAAATGTATAGTCAAATGTTTCAAACGCTTATCAGTTACATCTGGCATTATTCAATAAAAATAATTCAGGTTTAAATGAGATTACAGTATTATACATTTTTTCATAATTTCATGCACCATCAACCAGTATCTCTTAGCCTTCCTACAGGTCCACCACATGAAAATATTAAAAGGAGTGCTTATAACTTTTTTTAAAAAAAAGATTCCCTCAGTGGTTGTGGAGAAAACCAGAGTATTCCACATTTGGTTCTGTCAATAAAAGGCAGAGGAGGGGCAAGGCCCTTTCCAGGACTATTTTAGCTGTTGGTGTTGGTGTTATTTGGATTTGATTAATTGCCCAGTTCTGGCAAGCTGGGCTCTGAATGATGTTCATGATGACATATAATAAAACAATACACAGACTAAAAACAACACAATAAATAAACATTAAAATTTCTCAAAACAGTCTGAGATGGCATCCTATGAGTATTTTGTATACAGTCTGGACTACCAGGACATCACGGGGGTGGGAGGAGCTTACAAAGTAGTTTGGTAGCCCCCAAGTCCCAGTGGGGAATACCCCAGTTTTGCAGGCTACTCCTCACCACCAGCCAGCTGGCTGATGGGAGGAAGTCCCACCCCAACATCTTCTATATGCCTATAAATCTTGGCAGGGTTAGGAGATGCTTACAACTGTTTGTGTTTCCAAATGTGTGTGTTCCTTTAAATCTCAGCAGGAGGAGAGCTGCATGGCGGCATTGCTGTTCTCTGTTGCTGTGTAAAGCCTGTGAGAAAGGCAGAGAAGCCAGCACAATCCCTCTGTTTGTTTTGCATTCTCTTCAAAAGCTGTTTCTATAGTGAAATGGTTGGTAAAGAGCTAGATAGAACCTGATTATAAGATGGAAAATTCTACCCCCCAGGCTGCTATCCATTTGTGTTCCTGTGTTTGAAGAAGCTGGTTGAAATACAGCAGATTGTTATATTCAGCAACACCCATGAGTAAATTACCCCCGTGAAATTACAAAAGTATTGACTTGCAAACTGTGATTATTTGGGGTGTTTTTTTGAATGTGCGTGCATGTCCCTTTAAAAAGTCATGCTTGGAAATGCTTCCAAAACCTGACAAGGGGGCTTGTGGAAGTATGACAAATTTCACTTTTATTTAGTGGAAGTGCAGCTGCCGGGGGGGGGGGGAGGATGAGGAAATAAAGACTGCATTTAGAGAAACGGCACTGCTGTATTTTTATTTATTTATTTAGGGAATGGGAAAGTCTCCTGGCTCCACCCCCAAAGTTCCCAGACATTTCCTGAATTGGACCTGGCACCCCTATTACAAAATGTCTGGGGGGCAGAGAGATGGGGAGATGTGCAAGTCAAAATAAACCATTGCTGCCCTCAACCAAAGACCTGGTGGAATATCTGTGACTTACAGGACCTGCGGAAGTGCATAAGGTTCCGGAAGGCTCTGATGTCATTGGGCAGAAAGTGCTACCAGTTTGGGGCCAGGACCAAAAAGGCCCTGGCCCTGGTTGAGGACATGGGATGGGAGTGATGGGATGGAGGGCATAAAGACAGAAAGAGTGATGGGTTGGGGGCAGAAAGAGAAAGACTGATGAGGTAGGGAGGCAGAAAAAGAGAATGATGGGTGGGGGCAGAAAAAGAGAGGAAGTGACATGCATGGAGGAGAAAAAGAGCAAGAAATGAGGTGGTAGGAGAAGAAAGTATGTGAGACAAGCAGAACAGAGGAAACAAAGGCAGGAGGAATGGAATAGCTGCCCCACAAGTTTCTTGCAGGTTCCCTTTTCTACTGTTTGGTACTTAGTCATCTTTGATTTAATTGAAATTTATTTCTTGCAATGTTTAATAGCTGGAGTTTGTCAGTACTGCTATGATATGAAACTGTTTATCATCATGCCTGCCTGGTTAACTAGGTATTCAGAATTTCCACTTTCGGGGAACACTTTATATATCAGAATCTCTCAAAAATCCACATTTATTCTCCTTCCACACTGGCATCACAATATATGTGTGGATAAAGAACTACTTTGAGATGACAGATAATTACAGAAGAGATGAATACATGTGTGAAATGGAATCCAACTGTTGGGTACTCCATAGCACTTCTGCCAAATTGCAAAGTGAATTGAGTTCACTAGAAGAATTTTATTGGTGGAGTGGTTGAAGTTATATCTACCGAAAGCATTGCAATGTAAATAATCATTGTGTGTAGATCAGATATATTCTCAGATTGGTTCCTTTGTTTAACACTGTTTACAAATGTAGGCAGTTTCTAAAATGCTGGCAAACCCAAAAAGGATAAAAGGTGGCTCTTCTCTCTTTGAGATTTCCATGATATATAATCCCCTGAGATTAACCTTTAACATGCCTTGGTGTAAACAGGACAACTTTGTCACAAATGGCTCGAAGGTTGTAGCCATGAACTCTAGATTGCTTTGCAAAACTATGCCCTAGAGCAGGGGTGTCAAACATCCAGCCTGGGGACCAAATCAGGCCCTCAGAGGGCTCCTATCAGGCTCCCGAGCAACTGGCTGTCATCTGCTTCCTTCTCCCTCTCTCTTGCTTCCTTTTGCATCACAGCTTGCTTTGCCAGGCTTGCTCGATCACACAGGAGCTACAGAGCAAAACCCCTATTTCTCCATTGGCTGAGGCTCCTCCTTTGGGAAGGAAGGAGGGGGAGGCAGAGCTTGCTTTGCCAGGTTCCTTTAATTGCACACTGGAGCTACTGAGCCAAGCCTCTCTTCCTTCTGTTGGCTAAGGCTCCTACCACCTTTGGTCCCCTGGGGAAGGAAGGAAAGAGCAAGAGCTTCATTTGCCCAGTTTCTTGGATCCCATGGGACAAATTAAAAAAAAAAACACCTTTAAGACCAACAAGTGCTAATGTTTTAAGCATGTTTTAAGTTAAAAAAAAAATCTTTAATTGTGATTGTCTGTGTCCTTTATAAAGTTTCTATCTCTGCTGCCTAATCTTAAATGGGAACACACACAGCCCGGCCCAGCCCAACATGGCCCTGCCCTCCAAGATCTCATTTATGTCTGATCTGGCCCTCATAATACATGAGTTTGACACCCCTGCCCTAGAGTTTGACAGAACTATAAATCTGCCTAAGATTTAAAAAAAAAAAAAATAGGTAAAGCTTCTAATAAATTAGGCACAGCCTGCAAAATATTGTGCTGGGACTCAGTTACTAGCCAAGCAAGCTCTGGTTGTATAAATCATTTTATACTTGTCATCTCAGTTTCCTGCATGGTTTAAAGTTTAAAAGGCCTGTAAAAAGAAATTTTCTTTTCATAATTCTCGAAACATTCTTCACTGTCAACATTGACTTGTATTAGAAAATTTCATCAGGTAAATTGCCTCTAAATTCTATCCTTGTGGTAGGATTAATTTTTGGCTTTGTAATCTATGGACAAAGTAACATGGTCATGTCCAATCATGCCTGACCCTTAAAAAAATATCTGTATGGGGGATTGTAACCTAATTCATTTTTGGAACATATATCCTGGTAATTAGGGATGAGACAGCCCCCCCCCCTTCCATTCATTTATTGCTCTGTGATTTCAATCTTTTAAAAAATTAAGTAATCCCAGAATTAGCGTATATGCAGGTTGCTGAAGCTTTCCCTTTGCATTTTCATATTATCAATGTGCATGCAAATGCTGTGGGTTTTTTGTCCAGTGTTTGACAGATGTTCCCATGCATTCCTGCAGTTTGATAAAACATCAATCTAAAACAAAATGATATGCTGTAGGTTCAGTTGCATACAGACTGGTTTGGGGGAGTTTTATCAATATGTGTGCATCCAGTGATAACACAAAGGGTGTTACATGAAAGAAATGAACAAAGTTCAGGAATTAAAAAATGGAAAATTACTAAAGCATCAGTTCAACGTTGTAAACAAAGCAATGCAACTTGGAACTCCTAAATCTAAGAAGGATTTTGTATTAGAGAAATTTTGAGAGTATGCATATTGGCAATATGGGGCATTTAGACTAAGAACCGCTGGTGGCTAGAGTGGTAGGTCTGGATGCAAGAAATCCCATGCATACATTCTCAGTCAGTTATGAAGCACATTGAGTGGCCTGTATAAATTGCATCACCTAATGGCCACAAGGACACCATTAATTTGGCCATTAGCTGCCACCAAAAATCTTCCCTTTTCAAATCTGAGACTTATTTGGGAGGAGGAACTAAGTGGGGTCACTTATATTTGTTAGCCACAATGATAAGACAAAGTCACATTCTCAGTTTTAAAATGTCCCATTTTCAATATTTTCTAATATTCAAGGCGTGTGAAGGTGTATCTAAATCCAGCATTCTCATTATTGTGAAAAACCTTAATAACACACTGTCTGCCTAACCAGTGGATCAGTGAATCATAAACTAAAATGGCTGGCCAGCAAAAGGAAATCCCATCCCCACCCCCAACAGCAACAACACCAGAAATAAACATGAGATGCTGACATCATGCGGAAGTGATAGAGTTCTGCCCCCAAATCAGAGTGTTGCTGCACTATATTTCCAACCAACATGCTGATGTCATTTCCATATGATGTCAGAATGTCACAACATGTCACAGCACTCCATCCCACTCCTGGAAAGTTCCCTCCCACCCCTTGCTGGTGCAGCATTTGGACCTGGCAGCCAACTTGTGACCATGAACATAGCCCAGAGATCATCCCCTGGTGTTGGAGCATCCTCCAGCTCCACTGATCTGGAAGTAGCATTCAGCAATTAGAGTCTAGATATTTTTATTAAACTCCTTCTTGTCTTTTTCTTATCCTGCTGCTTATTGTGAGCATCTGTACCCAATGCATCCTCTTATAACATTTCAGACTGTGAGTGGGATGAAACACATGTTTAATCCTTCTTCCATGTAAAAAAAAAAAATCAAATCAAGAATTAGCACATTCAGGAGAATGGTTCAAGCCTCGCCATTCATGCACTGTGCTTGTTTTCCATGTACCACAGTTATTAATGTTAAGGAAATGTGAACACCTGCAGTCTGGAGTGGTATAATGCATTCTATGGTCTCATTTCCACATTTCATTCCATGCATAGAGTATTTGCAAATTCTTACATAATAAATAGATGTAATATATTCTCAACTAACTCTTAAAAACCTATTCATCATGACATTTTTCTTTTTTAAATGAAGTATTTATTCATTTTATCAGGGAAGAGGAGAATGGGAAAAACAAAACAAAAGAAGAAAACGTCATTTGGAATCTCCATGTAATCTGTCCCCAAACTACACACACAAAATGCAAAAATCATATATCCAACTCTTTAAATTCTAGATAGTGTCCAGTCTTCTTGTCCCCTGGAACTGTAATTTTGTTTAATCCAGTCATAAAAAGGAGTCCATGCCTCTAGGTAATCCTTATCAGAACGTCCTTTAAGTCAGGCCTCTAATTCAGTGGGAGCTCACAGAAGCACAGCTCCTGAACCTTTCTGAGAGTTCCTCCTCCTCCTTCTGAGAGTTCTACCTCCTTGTCCATTAAATAGTATGTGCCGCTGCATAACAATCTCTGGATGAGCTCCATCACCAATTTTTGTACAAAACAACCTCTGCTTTAAGTAATAAGGGTCAAATAGTCCATTTCAGCACATTCCAAGATTTTCTTTAATAAATCTTCTTGTTCTGGAATTTCTTGCTTCTTCCATATCTGTGCTAGAAGAATCCTGGCAGCAATAACTATATGTAATATAAGATATCTTTAATTGGTATTATATTGATCTGGTACACAGTTTTAAAAAAAACAATTCAGATTTAATGGTAATGTTGCATCTAAAATGAATAGAATAAATGTATCTTAATCCAGAATTTTTGAACATGTTTACAAAGCTGCCACATATGGTAAAAGGTACCTCCAGGTTTAGTGCATTTCCAACATTTGTTTGACATATTCTGACACATTTTAGATAAACAAGCAGGTGTTAAGTGCCACCTATAAAACATTTCACACAGGTTCTCTTTAAAAGCAACAGATTTTGTCATCTAAATGTTTGTCTTCCAGAGTTTTTATCATTGTGTCAGTTCACTATTATGCCCCAGATAATGACATTTTTCTAAAGATGTAGGGGTAGTAAAATATTTTACTTAGAACTTGAGTTTCATTGTTATTGTCCATGTCAGTTTTCTCCCCCAAAATGTCCCAACAATGTCAACAGTGCAAATAACCTGACCATACACTTCCAGCAAGCCAACCAACAAAGCATATGAAATTGTGCTCACTTTTGGAATGTTAAGAGTGATGTCCAGCTTCAAAATACCCAGAACCCACAGGAAATATGTGCCAAACTGTAAAATACCGTACTCATCCCTATACAAACACACCCCAAAAAGAGCAAAGTTACAGCCAACAGATGAATCAAGTTGTTACATTTGATTCATTGGTTTTAACATCTTGCACTATGAGGGAGATTTCATAATTATTTATATCTGCCCTTTGACTCTTTATGCCCCCTTTAATACTGATGGTTAAGAGCCTATCAAATGGAATAAAACTAGCCAGATAGAGATGCCCACATAGTCAGGGGATACCACATCAAAATTGGTCTCATGGTGATTAGATCTCATGGGGCATGGAAAAAGGAAAAGGAAAGATAAATTGACCCGCTCACATCCTTAAAAGCTAATAATATTCTAGAATGAGAGATCAGAAGGGGAGGGGGAGATTTCTTAGTTATTGATTCCCAGCAATCTGTGATTTCTCATGGGCGGCAATGTTTATAAAGAATCAGAACTGTCCCACTTCTTTTCAACACATTGACTTTAAGCAAAGCACTGGTCTATGTTTTCTAAGGACATCATTTTTCTTCATTGCCTTTAAATCAAAGCACCACTTTTTCTCAAACACTTTCCTTGCCTTTTTTTTATACCTAAGGAAAACAGCATTCCTGTCTGCAGAGGTTGCCATTCATCAAGTGTTCAAGGATTCTTTCTTTTCCTCATCATAACTTGAATAATAAGGCAACTCTCACTTGAGGAAGACTTCATTCCATATCGTACTGAAGATTCTGCATGACCATGTGAATTCTTCTTCTCACCACTGCAGTATCCTGAAAGAAAGGGTAGCTGGATTTTTAAAAAATAATCCAGAACACTCCTTGTTAGCCACCATAATGAAGATACCAGACACAATTTATTGGTTTAATCAAGTGTTTTTAAAATTTTAGTTCTTATTATTGTGCGTTCTCTAAGAGGTTACCTAATGGTTTCACCAGCATTTGGAGAGAATTTCCATGGTCCAAAGCTTGAAGCAACAATAATATTACTGTACTTTGCTTTCCCTTTCCTGCACACCAATAATATGCTGACATACTTTTCATCAACATCATTCTCCTCTACTCACCAGTATGTGTGTTCAAATTATTTATTTACTTATTATGCCATTAAAGGTTTGGTATGGTGATTTATTTACTTTATTTATAGCCTTCCTTTCTTACTGAGACTCAAGGCACATCAAACAATGTAAAACAATGTGATCAGACAGCATAAAACATCAAATAAACAATGCAATAATATTAGGATTACCACGTTTTAAAATGCAAAAATATAATTATGAAGCATCAAGACAGCTCCCTCCCCAAGCAGGTGGACACACAATTTCTGGTTTGTTAGTTCTTATCCACAGATGCTAGGGTTGCCAGCCTCCAGGTGGGGCCTGGAGATCCCCATCTTTTACAAGTGATTTCCAGCTGGCAGAGATCAGCTCCCCTGGAGAAAATGGCTGCTTTGAAGGGTTGGATCTATGACATTGTACCATGCTGAGGCCCCTCCCCTCCCAAACCCCACCATCTCCTGGATCCATCCCTAAAATATCTAGGTATTTTCCAACACAGACCTGGCAGCCCTAACAGATATCTCAAGATGCTTGTCAATTTAATTAGGTTGAAGCACCTAACCTACTTTAATACTGCCTACCCTTTTGCCAGGCCTACTTAGTCTAAACCAGTACTATTTATTCTAACTGCTCCCCTATACAAGTAGGTAAAAAAGTAACATTTTCCAGTAAATCTGGAAAGAACCAAAAACATTCCTAATTCTACACAGTTTTATGAGGTGGTTCATTTCAAGCAGAAAATGGTCGACTTTAACAATTCAAGAAGCTACATTTAGCTTTTATCAAGCCCTGCTCTGATAGGCTTCATAAAAGCCCGGCAACAAGTCTGGCCAATCACTAATGTCTCTTATGTCTCTAGCAACTAATGGATCTCAGCTGAGCGTAGGAACCAGCTTTATGCCCTTAACTGTGTGAGTCCAACAACACTATGGCAGATTGCATTCATACTGTATGAAAGAGATTAGTACAAATTGTTTTGCCTTGTATAACATGGATCGGGACAGTGCCGATCAACTGTGATGGGGAAAATATTAATCTCAATATACACATTGTTGTAGTAGACCATGATTTGGAATACTGTTCAGTCCAAAATGGTTGAAAGCATTTGGGAGAATAATTTCAAGTGGAGAAATTGTGTGTGTTAATACCTTTCCTTGTCAAATTTCCCCCCCTTGCATCCCTTCCATCCAGCTGTCCCCCCCCCTTGCAAAATCAGGTTTATTTCCAGCCTTGGCCTGTGATTGGGGTCGTGGTCTTCCACAAGAGGGGTTTCCCCCCCCCCCCAAGTTTGAGGCCTTCAACCTGCTGCCATGGAATGGCTGGCAGGGGAACCCCACCCCTGAAGTGCACCAGTACACCGTGATGTGCCTAGCATGATAACATCACCCAGAAGTGATGTTCTCATGTCAGGCACATCTCAGGGGGACACTATCATTTGGAAAGAAAATATGACAACCATAGATTTTTCATCCAAGTGCTGGAGCATTCCCCCCATTGATATGCCTGGTGTGATAGCGTCACTTCTGGGTGATGTCATTGTGCTGCATGTTCAAAGCACATACAAGGAAAATCCCCTGCCGGTTGCCAGGTAAGACCAGTTAACCCTAGAAGATGCATAGATGCACAAATGGTGTGGAAAGAACTCAGTATATCCTCCCAACCACCACTTGGACCACAACTTTTTAATGAATTTTGGCAAATCCCATATTTTAATGCACATTACTTGCTGTTAGACCATTAGTCCATAACTAGCCATTCTAGATTCCATCAATACTAACTGCAAAGCAAATAAAAATTCTAACCAACTTCATTTTTGGTTTAAACCCTGCTTCTAGCTTCTGGCAAACTGCATTTTAATCATGAGGCAGTACTTTGTTCCGTGCCACTCAAATTCTAATCCTCAAATTACATAATCTGAAGTATTTCAATTGACAGTTCATTTATTTCAATGACCTTCTTTAAAGATCATTTTTTTAAACTTCACCTAAAGTACTTACAACAGTTACACTATATGAAATCAAGATCCATACATAGTTGCTTTTAAAGGTCTTTACCAAATCAGCAGCATAAAATTAAGTCTTTAAAAAGGAATAACCCTACAAAGACACATTTAATATTCAAAAGACATCCAGTTATGTGATGAATAGGTTGTCAATAATTGTTATTAAGGAACAAAGTTGAAAAGGAAGATGTAGAACACAACTTGCCATGGTATGCAGCTCTATTATGCTACGCAAGCTTTAACCCAAGGAAAGAAAAACAGTAGGCTGACATAAATAAAACACTCAAGGACACAATAACATTTCATTTTAAAAACAAACCACTTCCAGAGAGAAAGAAGGGGTGGGTAATGATAGAAATAGAGACATACTGAAGATGCTTACAAGGACCATCTCCTTTTATGGAAGATATAAAAAAGGCATATTAAAAATATACAGGCTTTAGATTTCCAAAGGCCTCAAATTACAAAATCTCAGTTCTTAATTGTGCGATGGTCTCTTGTAAAGGGGCACAATAACCTGGAGGAGGGACAAATGCTGGACAAAGAGGAAGGATCGGAAGGAAAGAAACTGACCATTCTGCAGCACTTGGGAATATGAAATGGTCCATGGCTGACAGAGTTCTTCATCAGGAGGTCTGGTCTGCCATCTCACCAGGGGTCGTTTTGTAGAAAAAAAGGTGGTGGAGTTCATCCAGGGATTGTTATGCAGCTGCACCTACTATTCAATGGACAAGGTGGGAAGGAGGAGGTGGAACTGTCAGAAAGGTTCAGGAGCTATGCTCCTGTGAGCTCCCGCTGAATCCGAGGCCTGCATCTCACCATTGCAGCTCTACTTTTCTTTTCCAACTGATTCCAAGGATGCTATTGAGGTTCTGAACTGGTGCTTGGAGTTAGTAAGGGGCTGAATGAGGGTGAACCAGGTGATACTTAATCCTGGCAATACAGAGGGTCTCTGAGTTAGCACAAAGGCAGACCTTGAGATCTTTCCTGTCTCGGATGGAGTTATACTCCCCTTGCAAAACCAGGTTCACAGCTTGGGAGTGCTATTCAAATCACCTTTGAAAACCGAGAGGTTGTGATGGTTTGGAACCAGCTTTGGCTGGTGCATCAACTGTGTCTATTCCTGGGTCAGTCAGATCTAGCCACAGTGATCCATGTCTTATTTGTCTCTAGACTGGACTACTGCAATGTGCTCTACTTGGGGCCACTCTTGAAGAGTGTTCAGAAACTGCAGGTAGTGCTGAACACTGTAGCTAGACTGCTGGTCAGCTACTGGAAGCATGTGATCCCAATACTACAGCAATTACACTGGCTACCAATCTGCTTCCAAGCCAAATTCAAGATGTTGATTCTATCCTTTAAAGTTCTACATGGCTTGGGATTGGAGTATCTAAAGGACCATCTTTTCCCATATGCTCCTGCCTAGCAATTAAGATCACAGGAAGAGGCCCTCCTAACTATCTCACCAATTGAAGGAGCTCACCTGGTGGGCACAAAAGTGATGGCCTTCTAGCTGGTAATCCCATGATTATAAAACAAACCTCCCCAAGGAGGTTGCCTAACACCCTCACTTTTTAATTTTTGTATTTATATTTACTAGCTGTCTTAAACTATGTTTTTAAATTGTAGTTCTGAAGTATTTTTAAGGCTTTTGCCTTGTTTATATGGTAACCTGCCCTGAGTTGCTTAAGACAGAAAGTTAACTAATATTTTTTTAAAAATAAATAAATAAATGAATAAATAAATTTCCGCTGCTTTTTTCTTGCAATATTTATGTGTGTGGGGGACTTGTGTATGATTTTAAGTAGAGGTAGATGATACCCTGCTGTATTTCTGTTCCAACACAAAATCTCCACACATTTCACTATAGAAGGCTGAGAAGGCCCAGGATGAGATGATTTAGAGAGGTGGCAGGTTCCAACGGTTGAGGAACATTGCTGAGAGCTCATAGTGTTGTAGAGTGAAGACAAATGGAAGTATATGACAAAGTGGCAAAGACAATAAAGAGAGTGAAAGATAAGGCCAAGCACTCACATCATTGCAACATGGATTTTAGGGGATGTCCACAATTGAGAAGCACTGGGTGTGCATTTTGGGTGAAATTTTTTTTAAATGAAAAAAAAAATATTTCTTAAAAGAAATTATATTTGTTGTTACTTGGAAGAGGTGTTGTGCAAAACTGGAAGGGGCAAGGAAATTAGAATTTTTAATCTGGTGATCTGAAGCAGTTTCTCCCTGCCTCCACATTCCACAACATACACAGTGCCATCAGCTTTCCATTCATATAATTCCAGAAGAAGTCATAAAAGGCTATTTCTGCTTATGGAGTTGTTGTTCTGTTCAAGGGAAGTTTTGCCCACTTCACTGAAGTATGAAGTGCTTATATTTTGATCTTTAATCAAGCAAAACTTGTATTTAGCTGGCTGCAGGGTTACCAAGCTCCTGGGCAGGGGTTCTTCCGCTATGGGGTCCCCAACCCACTGGCCCTCAGTGGGCTCATAAGTGACATCATCTCACAATGTGTGTTGGCCACTCTAGGCGCTTCCAGAAAAACTCTATGGTTTTCCTGGATGCTCTAGCAATTTGGGAGGAAAACTCTATGGTACCGGAGGCCATGGGGGACTTGGCTAAGAGATTTCAGAGGTATGAAATAGCTTCATCTGACAAGCACATTATATACAGACCAAGACTGGTAGTTTCTTTTCAAACTGTCAGCCTCAGAGAGATGTTCTTCACTGGCTGAAAATTAGAGATGGGCACAAACTAGGAATATGCAGTTCTGACAGTTAAAGGTTCGTGACATGCCCTGTTCATGAACCACAAACCATCACAAATTTTTAGCAGTTAAATGTCCCCCTCCCCAGCATGCTAGAGACACCAAAACCACAGAGGATCTGTGGTTGACTCTCCTGTACCTGCCTTCCATGTTTGGTGAGGACTGAATTTACAAGGTCCAAGATATTCCCCCCCAAAGAAGGTGCCCCCTGGAAAGTGCTTCCTGGGGAAATGACCACCTGTCATTTTGACAAGCACAGCTTCAGGAGGTTCAGCAGTGTATAGAACAGATCCTGTGTAAACCAGAGATATCAAAGTCACAGGGGACCTTCCCTAGATGCTCCACTACATGCCTTCCAAGTTGCTGCTTTGAAGTTCTGTAAACATTTTGATTGAGCAGAGACAGTCTGACTAGGAATATATATGCTCATAAATTGTCAGGAACCTTTACAAACAGCTTGAAAGTTCATGGAAAATTTGTACCAGTTGCCATGCTATAAACTTGCCTTCATGAAGTATGAATTCTCTGGCCTTTATTATATAAGTTCATGTAAATAGCAATCCATTCAGTGCAGGAAAAAGTTACTCTTTTCATCAGATTCAGGAAAAGAACATATTTGAGGAATAATTTATAATCTTTGAACAACAATATCCTTGAAAAGACTTTCTTGGGCTTCATCTCCCATTCTCTAAACCATTTAACCAATTTGCTTTCACTCAGGAAACATTCTTAGAACTGTTAGACTGGAACATACTCTATGTTCCTGGAACATCGGCCTTAACAAGAACTCTGTTCTGCCCAATTTGTTGCCTTTAAACTTTAATTTTAGGAAATGGAGAAGAATTAATGAGATTATTTTCTAAAAGAAAAATTAAATGTCCTCCCTGAGCTTGCAGTTTCAGATTTACAGTTCCGGAAGTTTCTTTCCCACCTGTTTAGAGGCAGTCCTTCTGCTCACTCAGTTTATAGTAAATAGCAAGGAGGGCGCATGTCTTCCTGCTGTAATACTGAGATTAATTCATCGACAAAGCTACTAGTCTATGTGCCAAGTCATTAATCAGTGTCAAGAGCTGTGTCAGCAGGAAACAGGCAAGGTGACTGCTAGAAATGGTCAGAAAGAGAGAGAGAGAGAAACAAGACTCTTTATTGTCCCATCTCCTAAGGTTGCTGGGAACAACCTGATTAAATCATATACAGATCTCTGATACATGATATCCTAGGGTTGGGGCTTTTGTGGAAACAGAATAAGTGAAGAGGTGAAAATGGGTTGAGCTGTTCCTTGTGTTCTTTTAAAATAGGAATCCTGGTTTATAGTAAAGGTTTCAGGGTGGGAAGGGAGTTAAAAGTATTGTTAAAGCAATTGGTTAAGACTAAAGAAATAAAATGAAGGACTTTATTCCCTAAACAGTTTACAAATGCTAGGACAGTTAAAATGTCTTCTTTAGTACGCTCAGACTTTGACTCCAGCAGGTTTCAAGAGGAATGGAATTCCATTGTTAATGAGCTACAGAGGAGAACTTTTATGTACTGTCCATGTATTCATTCATTTATTTAAAATTTTATTAGCTGTCTTTCTACCTTATAGGTAGCTTTCAATGTAAATAATAAAAATACAATAAAAACATAAAAATAATTAGTTCAAATCAATAATTTAAAACTACTGGCAGGCAGAAGAACTAAAGCTTCTGTTTAAACTTGGTACACTGAAGGTAAGTTGGAAATTATGCTCTTGGTCACAAAACATTAGGGGATGGCAGCAGTGCACCAAATATTTGCACGCTGCAATTTTCAGTCTTGAAATAATATTTTAATAGGGGCTAAAATGGACTCTGTTCCTCTCTATGTAAATATTCCCTTTCCCTTCCTGTTTTGTTTCCCCTGTCTGCAACTGCTGTGTGCCATTTTTTCTGTCCATTCTTTTTCTAGGGAATGGGTGATTCCTGCCAATCGTGGATAGTGAAATGACAATGGGTGCATTCACACTACACCAAATAATGTGTTTTGCAACTGGATTCTTACTGAACTTCTAGATGTGTTTGGAGTTCTCCCAGAATTACAACTGATTTTCAGTCTACATAGAGCAGTTCCCTTGAACAAAATGGCTGTTTTGTAGGGTGGACTGTACTGAATTATACTCCACTTAGTTTCTTCCTTTCCTAAACTCTGGCTTCCCCAAGCTCCACCCCCAAATCTCCAAGAATTTCCTAAACCCAATGTTTAGCGTTGCCAGACCCCCAATTCAGCCAGGGGATCACCCAGTCTTCAGGGCTCCAATCCACTGGCCCCCAGCTGGCTGGTGGGGGAAACCCCACATCCAAACAGGGACATCATCATGCCACATCCTTGATGAAATGGCATCACTCGGAAGTGAAGTCATTGCATCACCAATGTCACACAATGGTGCTCTGGGTTTTGGGAAAACTCTATGGTTTTGTAGTAAAAAAAACCATAGAGTTTTTGCCCCAAACTTAGCACATCATGTGTGATATCAGAAACACAATGACATCACTTCTGAGTGATATCATCATGCTGCACATACTTTAGGCATGTGGCAGAAACCTCCTGGATTAGGTCCAGGATCTCCCTGCTGGCCGCGAGGAAGGACCTGGCAACCCTAATAGTGTTGACAATCCTAACTGCCAGCCAATTTCTGGCACCTAGAGAGAGATTCCGCCCCCCCCCCCCATCATGTTGATGCCATCAACACACAGTCTAGGATTCACTGGGAATTGTTGTACCATTAAGTTTCTGATGAATCCTAGAGTGTCACATGGGCAGTGTGACATCACTTTTCAGTTTGCCACAGAAATGACAAAAGTCAATTTTCAGCCACTAACCCTGGATCCACACTGCATCAACAGTCATGCTAATATGTGTAAGATCTTGCTGTTCATAATATTTAGTTCTGATAAACAGGGAAATATTCCCTTAAGGAGAGGTTATAAGGGAATGTTGGCCTGAAAAGAGAACTAAAGGAGAAATTCATTTATCACCTGTAGTTGTATAAAGCAATCTTATTATGTTTAATAAAGCCCAGTAGGACAACTTAAACAAATTTCTGTTCTTTCTAGAATATGACAGAGTGGTTTATGTATGTGGGTTTTTTTTAAACTGAAATCTGTAATGTGATGCTGGTACTCTGTATGTGCCCATACTTGCCCACTTTCATTCATACTTTTTTGAATAATAACTATTAGTGGCAAAATAATGACAAAGTCCCAAATGAGCAATCGGAATGTAATTTTATTTGGTCATCAGGTTTTTTAAAGTGCGCTCTGTGCCTACTTTGCTCCAGAACTGCAGGTAAACTCCTGTGTACATTTGGTGTCCCTGCATTTACAGTCTTCTTTATTCATTTGAATATAGGAAACAGTTTCACACCTACACAGAGATGAATTTGTAAGTGGGAATCCATGAACCATACAAAGCTGAATTATTCAGGAGGTCATTTTACACAGGTAATGGGGTAATGGAATGGATGCTTTAATAAAGGGAAAGATGCTTTAATAAAGGGAAAGAATATATTCAGAAACCTATAAAATGCTTAGTTTTAGCTTTGTTTCAGATTCCTGCTTGATTTACACTGTATAATCTACCTCAAGTAACAGTGAGAAAAGTGAACTATATATAAAGTAAATAAAACTGTACATAAAGCTGATCCTTAGAAAACCTTTAAAAGTAAAGAGGTGGGGTTAGACAAGATTTCCACTAGTCAGGATCATTCTGCCCTTGACCGGCTATGCGTCACCTTTCAACCTCCTCAAAAGCATGATCAGGGCTACCTTGATACCTTCTCCCCCACGGCTGTTCTAGCTTCCAAATCCACCACTTTTAGTGATACAGACTCTACATTGGCTTCCCTCAGATTTTGTTCAGCTGTTTATTTTATTTATTTATTTACTTTGGATTTATGTTTCGCCCACTCTGCAAGTGGACTCTGGACAGCTAACAGTCATAGTAAAAACAATCTGAATTACAGTTTTAAAACAATAAAAATGTATAAGCAATTTAAAACTAAACATTTGGTGCTATGGAAAAGATTTTTAACACAGGCGGATCAGATTATATCAACAAATAAATAACTTGCATTTTATGTTACACACAATCCCATGATAACCTAGAGAAATGTTATACTATTCCTGAGGAGGAATCTTTGTCTGTTTTAATTTTTACTTTAGCTGAAATTTCCAAATTTGTTATTAAGGGAGGCATCCTAACAACAACAGGTAGAGGAAGTACATTTGTGTATTCTGAATTTTCCTTTTCAGAAGTTGTGTAGAGTTTATGTGTGACTTTGTGAACCACTTTTGGAAAATAAGTTATTACCTTATCATCACAAATATTTTTTGAATGAACAGAGACACTCATAATATATCACTTATGTTATATTCTCTTTCCAAGATGGGAGAAAATACAATAGCTATTGCCTAACTTTGCATTCAGCAGCATGGGCTTATTATCATGGTGATGGGCTTAAAAAAAGGCTTTTAAGCAATCAGGAACTCCAGACTACTTCTATCTCATGTACAGTGACAAAAAGTAAAATATTCTTTACCAACAAGAAGATGACAGTTCCTTCTTTGATCTGGGGATTGGCTGCAGCTGAATGTTGAATGGAAAAGCCCCCCACATTGGTTCCCTCTACCCTGTCTGAGACACACTTAAGCAGGAGGCCTTGTGCCAGAGGCACAAGCCTAAGGGTGAGAGCACAAGGGCTCTGTAGTAGTTCATCTGGAGTGCAGAGCCAGGACCATGGCTCTATATATAATGAGTGGGAGAAGGTTCTCCAAAATGGGAAGAGAACGTGACACCAATTTGGTACCCACCCAGCTGAGTGGCCAAGCGGCCGCTAAGGCTTGGGGCTGTCCATTGCCTCCCAGGAAGGATGAAAGGCAGTGGACTCTTCTGTCATCCGGGTGTGTGGGGGTGAGGCACGGCTTTAAAAGGCTGGCCCTGCCCCCAACTGTGCAGTTTGGAAGCCGCTCTTGCCTGCGAGGCAGCTGCAGCGGCGTGTGGCGGTTCAGAGCGGTGCGGTGTGCTCGGCCTTCGGCACAAGTGGGAGGTGGCGATTCCTGGCAGCGGCAGGGGGCTTGCAGATGCGGGTGGATGGAGGGTCATTGGAGAAGGGACCTTGCACGAGCTGGGATTGGCAGTTGCGGAGGAGCTCGGAGGAGGGCTGGGAGTGGTTTGCGCCATCGTGAGGTGACAGTTGGCATGTAGTTGGGGCTGAGGTTGAGGGGCTAGTTCTCCTTGATGGGGACAGGGCTGTGAGCCGGCCTGGGCCTGGGTACTGCCTGGATACTCTGGGTGTGAGGTGTGCACCAGCTACAGTGAGGGTGGTCTGAGTACGTAGCAGGCAGCCATAAGAAGTGTGCGTGACCATGGCACCAAAAAAAGGCCAAGGCCCGCCCAAGGGAAAGCAGTCTGCTAAGAGATCCCTCAAGAGGCCCCTTCCTGAGCAGCCCCCGCTCGATAACAGGGATGATGTATGGACCAGGCAGGCCATCCTGGAGCAGCTGGTGGTTATGGAGGAGGCCAAAGGGGTGGGGGGCACTTCGCGAAGATTCGCTGGGCTTAAGGGTTCAGGGAGAGCAGCCATCATATCTTTTCAAAAGGAGGTGCTCGCTCATCTTTCTGCCTTGCAGGGTGCCGAGGAAGGCAGCAGCAGCACAAGTGAGGTGGTAGCGATGGATGAGGAGCAATGGGAGGAGCCTGAAGTGGTTGCGGTGGTGCCTCCTAAGGTGGACAGTAAGTCACCGGCATTGCCGCAGAGGATTGTGTGGCCATGGGGTCCATGGGACCCCAGCGTTGCTTCAGGTTTGGGGCCAACAGTGGCTACTCTGGCTGCGGGGTCGACCTATGTGTGGGTGGGGCCGCCCATAAGTCAGCAGGCGCTTTCAGGCATTCCACACCCCCAGATGGGCAGTTCGTTTTTGGCTCCCGCCTCAGGGGGGTGGGGTCTGGTCGCCATGGCAATCAGCTTCGGTAGGAGGAAGTCAGGTTGGGAGTACGGGGCCAGGTGAGCATTCAGCGGCAGGGGGGGTGTTGCCTTGGGGCTGGCATCAGGCCGCCTCTCTGCCACTGGCCTGGTCCCCGCAGCACTGGGGGGGTTGGGGATTTCCATCTCATCCCCCAGTCCCTTATGGCATGGTGGCTTTTCATGCACTACTATTTGGGGATCCAGTCATGCCTTTAGGTGATCACCTTATGGTGGCAACCAGGGATAAGATCTTAAAAGGAGAATATGTGGACGTGTTCAGCCTTTTGTACAGGGAGTTAGAGAAGAAGTCCAAGGAGGAGCTAGATGAGAAGGACAAAGAGAAGCTAGTCCACGATTGGTGAAAGACCGAGTAACCCAGGAGGGGGGTTATCTGGGAGAGAGCCACCGTCTCCCCCTCTCGCACCCAGGTCTTGGTCACGCAAGCCAGGTCCACTTCCTGCCGAAGCAGGAATTCCCTGAGGATCAAGGTCTTATTATTTACGGACCTGGCATTGCATAACACCAATGACGGAAATGGGCAATTCCTCTTGGCCCCACTACCTGTCACCATTGGGATGGGAAGTAGACTGGAAGGGGGCCGAGCACTGTTTTGTCTCCACCTCCTTCCCTTGCACTTCTGTCTATTCCCACCATCATACCTTCCCCTCTCCAGGAGCACTGGAATCCCCTGGCCAAGCATCCACACCTATGCCCCGGTATGATCTTATTAATAGTAGGATGGCCTCACCCACCCAGCTAGATTGTCTCAACTTACAACTTAGATTCCCGGCCCACCCTCCATTTCAGTCCCCTGGTTATCTGACTCACTATAATTTAATCAAATTTAATTAATATAAAAACCCACCCTAATTCTCCCTCTAATTGATTAGTCAGAATTAGCTTCTTTCTTTCTTAACATATTAATAAAAATTCCCCCAATCCCTACAATTGGAATATTAACACATTATAATACAGTCTGAATAAAAGCCGAATATTTTTCTAAGATAATTTATCTGATGGGGGAGCAGAATTGATGCCGTTTGAACTGTAATGTAAGGGAAAAGCACACGGCAGAAGGAGAGCTTGAGGATAAACTAACTGGGACTCTGAGCTATTCATTGATTTTTGTTATTGTACTGAGTAACTCTGTGGAAAGATGATTTGGCAAAATAAAGTGGATGATTAAAAAGATTTTTTTGCTACCATATTTTCTATAATGCACGGAATTGGTCTTTTAGCACAGTTAATAGAAAAGCAGGTGGAAAACTTTCTTCCGAAGTACAGCGAAACTGAAAATCTACATGAGCAGGAATGTCAAGAGTTCCCAGAGGTGTCAAATGGGGAAAGTGAATAAACAGCAGCCTGGAAAAGTGCTGGATGAAATCAAGATGGAGACGACCTACGCAGTTTTAAAAGAAGAGCAGAAATTGCAACTTAATAAAGCTGTTGCAAGAGGAAGTGACAGTTTGTGGGCCTTATCGTTCCCAGCAGAACAGATGAGCATGTCGAGGGGAGAAGCTATATACTGCTTCAAAAAAAATCAAAACTTGGAAAACCTTTAAAAAGAAGGAATTACAAACTGTGTCTTTATATTTGGTCACTAACAGTACAAAGTAATGAAACTGATATGGTATTTTGAACTGGAAGCTGAAACTTTATAATCTGGAGGTTATATACTTTATAATACAAGCGGAGTAACCCAGTAGAGACTGCATTGCAGAGATTGCATTATTTTCTCCGGGCCCTCATTATGGTTAATCAAGCCTCCTCTTCTTAAAGTAATAGGATAGTTGGAGATAGTGTCTTTAAAAGTTCTTAAATAATTCCTGAATAATTAATTTATAATTAACTTACACAAATAGTTGGTTATGTTTAACTCACATTAAATAAAAGAATATAGATATTATATGATATCAAAGATCTGTTCCTGATCTCTAACTTTGGAATTGGTTTATATTCTTCCTAGGCAAAAATAAATATGTATGAGGGATGGGGTCGTTATGGTTTATCAAGCCTCTTCTTTTTAAAGTAATATGATAGTTGGAGATAGTCTCTCGAAAAGCTTCTAAATAATTTTTGAATAATTAATGATCAACTTACACAAATAGTTGGTTATGTGCAACTCACATTAATGAAGAGAATATAAATATTATATGATATCCAAGATCTGCTCTTGATCTCCAACTTTGGAAGTATATTGACATAGACAAAGTATTGTGCTCTTATTTTCAACTCCTGTTGGAAGCAAATAAGTTAGTTTTATAGACAGAGTGTATATTCATCTTACCTGTATATGTTTATTTCTAATATTTAACTATTCCGTTAGTTTAGTTCTCTTGTTTTTCTCTTTGCTTTTCTCTCTTTTTTTCAGTAAGTGATTTTATCCTTGTTGCATCAAAGATAAATAACTTAGATTTATACCATAGGTATTAGAATTGTATAAAAGTTTAAAAAACTACAAAAGGACTATAGAATTTGATGGTAATATTTGGTTAAAAGTCAAAGACTTGCAGGTAGAAGAAATTTGGTATTCTTTTTCTTTTTTTATTGTAGAAATGTAACTGAAATATTTTCTGTTTTTCTCCTATTTCTCTGTTGTACTCCCCCTTTTTTTCTTTTTTTCTGTATTTCCCTACTATGTATTTTCTTCTACTGTATTTGCCGGCGTACAAGACGACTTTTTTGGCCAGAAAAACATGCCTCCAAGTGGGGGGGGGGGTCGTCTTATACGCCGGGTGCAGCGGCAGCCAGGTCTAGGATCCGTGGTGAGACGCCATCAGATGAACAGCCGGAGCGAGGCAGGGACAGGTGTTGCTGGGCTTCTTCAGCACGGCCTCTTTCCCAGCAAATGGGGGAATGGGGGCGGGCGGGCAGGCAGGGCAGAGACTGAGGGAGGGAGGGAGTGAAGAAGCGAAATCCAAAGGTCCAAAGAACGGCTCTAACTCGGAGACGTGGAAACCCGCCCATGCGTTAGAGCAGAGCCCGGGCTGCGAGGCGGGAAGCCGCCGACCTGTGCCTCTCCATGGCGGTCAAGATGGGGGTGCTCGGGCTGGCTGAACGCCTGGTGCATGGAGGGAAGAGGTCGGGAAAGCAACCCGGTGCCTCTGTGGAACAGACCCTTGCGCCTTGGTTACAACGAGAGAAGAGCAAAAGAAAGCAGCTATTGACTTTGCGTGAGGCGCTGTCGCTAGAAAGGCAGCTCAGCGAGGCGGCTTCCGCTGGAGCTCTTCTCCAGCGGAAGCCACCTCGCCGAGCTGCCTCCCTAGCGACAGCGCCTCACACAAAGCCAATGGCTGCTTTCTTTTGCCCGCGCGGCCAGGCGGGGGAGCTGCTGCTCTTGTCGCCCTGTTTGGATCCTGCCGGCAAGGAATTCAAAAAGATACTCTATATTTTGAATGGAAATGTTGGGGGGTCGTCTTATACGCCCAGTCGACTTATACGCCGGCAAATACGGTACTTAAAACTAAAAAAAAAATTGTAGTATATCATCTATCTATCATCTATCTATCTATTTTATGGACTTTCCCATAAACGGACTCAAGGTGGATTACAGCAAGAATTAGATAACAATTAAAACCAACAATTTGTCAGGCAATAAGGTTTCAAAGCAACCAGACCTTGAACTGATACAAAGTTAGGCTTTATTTGATACTCCATATGCACTAGAACGAAGAAATTGGGACTGATACCATATAACAGTGCAAAGCATACTTAAGAGGGCTACATCAAAGATTTCTAAACAAAAGCCACAATTCTAAACATTGCTGAGCTGAGGTGTGAAGGTTCACACGGTCCCTCTCTCTTATCTTATTCCCACGGCTTGTCTTCCTAGGATGCCAAGAGGCTCGTCCCTGGAGGCACTTTATCTTCAAAGGGGAATTCTTGCCTTTGTTAGTATTAGGGGGAGAGAGGTTCACATCAAGCACTGGCAACAATCTACAACATTCTGCTTTGATATACAAGGTCTTTCTCATGGTTAGTAACAGTGGTTCAATATGGTAGCTATTAAGCTAAGCATTTTATTTCAGGAAAAGATACATTGCCTGACACAATTAAGACCTGCAATTAAAACTAAACACAATATAATAAAACAAAAAAAACCCAATAAAAATACATTACATCATAGGTGGCAAGGGCACATTTTACAGAATAAAAACAGTTATCGGTCCAAAAATGTAATAATCAGGTGGTAATAAATAAGAGTATAACAGCAGGAGAGGCCAAGCAGATGTAATAAGCAGATAGAGTGAGGACACCAGCTCCTCAAGCAAAGGCCCAGCAGAATAGCTCTGTCTTGCAGGCCCTATGGAATGACAGTAAATTGAGTAGGGCCTGGATCTCCATGGGGACCTGATTCCACCAGGCTGGGGCCAAAAAAGGAGGCATTAAAGACTGCAGCATCTATGGAACCATTACATTAATTTCTGGCCTCATATTCTGACCACTCCTCCACCATACAGGCTTTTCTGCTGGCTGCTGACCATCCACAGTCCCTTTATCAATATAGGATTAGCTGGTCACCTTTGGGGCCAAGCAGAAATTTTGGGGGTCTCCTGTTTCACTACTAAGGAGTCCTTTTTTCACCTGCTACATGATGCTGCAGTAAGGGGATTTAAATAGCTTTTTACTGTGGACTATTTAGGCCGTAACTAAACAGGGATAAGAGGAGCTGATCATGATAGGTAGGGATGATCAGCAACCACCCTGAAGCATCAGCAATGATGGAAGATGGGTCCAGAACAACGTATCACTGACTGTGTGGTGGGGTGCAGCTGGGATTGAGTGCCCTTGGTGCTGATCAACATATTTCTGAACCTGGTAGAGGTCATGCGGCACATCAGGAGAAGGGCATGATTCTGGGCACCTCTCTTGGCATATCATATGCAGGCAATGATAAACAAGGCCAGCAGAAGGTGCAGGCCAAGTTTGGAGCCAGGGTGGGTTTGATCAATGAAGGTCGCCATTGCCAAGGTGCCTAGCACAGCCTGCCCATTTAAACATGTTGACAAATTTAAAAATACGTTGTAATCTGCATAAAGAATGAAATAATTGAATAAACTAATTAAACTCAATGATGATGTCTTGCATTTTTATTTGGAAGGGGGAGGGGGGAGCTGGGACAAGTGCCAAGGCATAATTCCAGCTTAATGTCAAGAAGACAAAAGAAATGACTACTGAGGAATTCCTTTTGACAGTAAAGAAACTGAAATTATCAAACCAAAAGGAGACTGCAACCAAGAAATCAGAAGGAAATTGAGACTGAGAAGGGCACCCAAGGAGAAGCTAGAACAGATCCTGAAATGTAAGGATGTGTTGCTGGCAACCAATATGAAGATAATTTATATTGTGGTGTTTCCTATTACTATACATAGCTCTGAAAGTTGGAAAATGACAGGAAGAAAGTTGCTTTATTTGAAATGTGGTGTTGCGAGGAGAGTTTTATGGACACCATAGAGCTACCAAAATGAGGCTATCATATTTTGGCCCCATTATAAGATGACAGGACTCACTGGAAAAGACAATAATACCAGGAAAAGTTGAAGGCAGCAGGAAAAGAGGAAGAACCAACATGAGATGGATTGACTCCATAAAGGAGGCCACAGCCCTCAGTTTGCAAAACCTGAGCAAGGCTGTTAATGATAGGATGTTTTGGAGGACATTAACTCATAGGGTTGCTATAAATCAGAAGAGACTTGACAACTTACATATGTGCAAAATGAAGCATCTGAACAAAACCAAGGGAATGTTTATAAGTGCATTAAAGAGCCCCATGGCGCAGAGTGGTAAAGCTGCAGTGCTGCAGTTGGAACCCTCTGCTCACGACCTGAGTTCAATCCCAGTGGAAGCTGGTTCAGGTAGCCGGCTCAGGTTGACTCAGCCTTCCATTCTTCCGAGGTCGGTAAGATGAGTACCCAGCTTGCTGGTGGGGGGAAGCGTAGATAACTGGGGAAGGCAATGGCAAACCACCTCATAAAAAGTCTGCTGTGAAAACGTTGTGAAAGCAATGTCACCTCAGAGTCGAAAATGACTGGTGCTTGCACAGGGGAGTACCTTTACCTTTTTAATATATGTCTACACTCATTTAGTTTTGCCACTACTCATTGACAAATGTACATCTTGGGTAAAAACAAACAACATTTTACTTTCATCTAATATATAAGTGAATATCTTTCCCAAGCAGAAATGGTCTTTGCAGCACAAACTAACAAGAACAAGGGTGTCAATCTCATTTCCTATGAGAACCAAATCTGACATAAATGAGATCTTATTGGGCTGGGCCATGTGCATCAGACAATATAATACCATCTGTGGGGGGGGGGGGACCCAGCCAGCCCATGCTACTCGGACAGTTCGAGAGGTGCGGGGGCATCTCCCTCCAAGAAAGAAAGAAAGAAAGAAAGAAAGAAAGAAAGAAAGAAAGAAAGAAAGAAAGAAAGAAAGAAAGAAAGAAAGAAAGAAAGAAAGAAAGAAAGAAAGAAAGAAAGAAAGAAAGAAAGAAGCAAGCTCTACTTCATGTGACTGGGGTTAATCTGACTCACAGTTTAAATCCATGTTAGCAGTTAATCCAGTTAGTATGGCTTTCATTTGACGCTTTGATAAATCCTTTAACCTCTTGCTGTAAACTAGGAGCAGCTTAAAAGCTCAGTGTTTGCAGGGAAACCTGTCAATAGTCCTGTTCAGTAAGTATTTAGGAGGATTTAAAAAACAAGCATGTGCGAGTCACATGAAGTGACACCTTCACTTTCCATAATGAACTATTGGTGATTGTCCCTCAGCATGAACACTTGGCAGCCTGGGTGCTTGTTGATTTCTTTGTTATAAAAATACTATATCCAAAGATTTTTTCTTTCATTTCTTTACCAGAAACAATTTATATTTGTGGTGAAATACATCAAAAACAAATTCCAGATGGTTGAAAAATAATGAGTTCTATGGAATTAGGTTCAATGCCATCTCATGATTGACTAAATTGAAGAAAGATTCCCTTCTGAATCTAACAGCTTATATTGTGAGAACTATGCTTCCTGCCTGTATAATGTGAGCAGACAACAGCTATGTTCCATCCCATAGAAATGAGGGAGCAAAGAGTTCTGAACATGGATTGGCTTGGCCAACAGATAGCTGAAATGGTTGTATTTAAAGTGATTGTGCCTCATCCCTTGGTCTGTGATAACTGCGGTAGTCTTTCCTCCCAACTCAACTATCACATCATACAGGATCAGCTGGTTGCAAGTAGAAATGTTTGGCTTCCCTTCCCTGACCGGTTGTGGGAATGATATTTTTCATTCAGTTTACACTTCTGAAAGATTGGAAGGTAGCTAATTTGGCTTGTTAGATGTGTTACTGCTTAATAAAACACCTGCAGGGTTCAGTGCAGTTTTCAGGCTAACCATGGCAAAGAAAGGTATATTCAAACCAACCTTGAAAATGTTACCACAATAAGGAGCTTGAGCTGTGAAAGGAGGGTACTTGAATTGCCTTATTGCCATGATGACCCTGGCAGTGCATTTCAGTACAAAGAAGAAGAAGAAGAAGAAGACGATGACGATGATGAAGAAATTGGATTTATATCCCGCCGTCCACTCCAAGTCTCAGAGTGGCTCACAATCTCCTTTACCTTCCTCCCCCACAACAGACACCCTGTGAGATAGGTGAGACTGAGAGAGCTTTCACAGAAGCTACCCTTTCAAGGACAACTTTCAATGGCTGACCCAAGGCCATTCCAGCAGCTGCAAGTGGAGGAATGGGGGAATCAAGCCCGGTTCTCCCAGCTAAGAAACTGCGCACTTAACCACTACACTAAACTGGCTATAGATATACAAACACTGTGAAGAGTGAAAATAAGTTGCTGTTTCTGATCCCATACTGTGAGTCAGAACTGGGTTGCCCAACTAAGTCCTGCAGCAGCATAAATTGTTTCCTAAGATCTGACTTTGTAACTGGTAACCCACGCTGAGTAAGGAGAGGAAATATGTGACATTTAACCAAATAATCTTGTGACAAATGACTTCAGTTATTGAATAAACTTGTGACCTTTTCATCGGTCTGCTTGCTATGCCTCATATCTGTTCCAGAAAGGCAATAGTGATATACATTAACAATGCTGCAGAGAGGCAACTTGTAGGAGAGAGGACAGCATACTCCCACTGCCTGTTGCTTTTTGCTCATAATTCCATATTGCTAGTTGTTTTTCCTCTAGTGGGGTTTTGAGACTAGATTTGCTTTTCCTGTAAGGTTTTCAAAACAAGATATCAGGTAGACTAAAATCCATCATCTATATAGTTATATCTGCATGTAAAAAATTAAGAGGCAACATGTTCCCAGGATAGACCATTTCTGAGCCTGTCCAATTAGGCTTCAGAGCTAGAGAGCCAAGATGGTATGGGCCCAATCAACAGAAAGGCAGGTTTGAAGCCAGACTGAACTGGCTGGCTAATTATGTTATTTAAATAAGACAGAAAAGTGATGACTACCTGTAGGGGCAATTTATCTTATATCCATTTAGGTGGACACTTAGATGGTTATCTCATTATAAGGCAATAATTTTGTTGCGTTCTAAGAGATAATAGGTGTGAGATGATTCCCTAGGATACATTTACATTGGGATTTCCTAGAAGATGATTAAATTTTATGTTTTGAATTCCTGTGGCAGCAACCAATTCAGCTGTGGACATCCCCTCCCCCAGGCAGCATGGGCTGCAAGGAAGGAAGGAGAAAGGAAACAAGAATGCAGGGCAGTAGGGGGAAAATGAGCATGTGGGAACACACAAGCACAAAAAACTGATTTACTGTATCCATTGGTTAGGAAGGAATACAGTGAAGTAGCTTGCTAATAAGCCCAAATGAATCTAGAAACAGCATTGAAAAATCAGCTCCCTGTTTGCAACCAACAAACAGGTCAGCCAGATTGGCAGGTGTTCAAGCATCTGTAGTGTGTGGACCTTTAGAGTGTCAGGTGACAAACTTGATTAATGTTCCTTTGATGTATTCAGACAGCCAAGCTACCTCCTCTTGAAAGTGTCTAGAGGGATACCTGCTTTGATCGAGTGCGTGTGCGTTAAGTGTCATCAAGTTGCTTTCAACTTATGGCAACCCTATGAATTAATGAACATCTTAACATAGTTTTGCTCGAGTCTTGCAGACTGAGGGCTGTGACTTCCTTGTTGGAGTCAATCTATCTCATATTGGGTCTTCCTCTTTTCTTGCTGCTTTCAACTTTTTCTAGTAATAGTGTATTTTCCAGTGAGTCTTGGCTTCTCATAAAGTGACCAAACCGAGTGAAAGAAATAGAAAATGAAATTAAGGAATATGAATCTAAGGTCAGGGAACTCAAAATCAAGAAATATAAGGAAGCCAGGCTCATGACAACTAGAGCCAGAGCCTTTTCTGTAGTAGCTCCATGCTGGTGGAATGAGTTGCAGGAAGAGGTCAGGGCCCTGCGAGAGCTCATACTGTTCCACAGGGCCTTTACGATGGCACTCTGCCACCAGGCATTTGTAAACTAGATTGCTGACCACTACAGTCCTAGATAATATATGACCCATCCCTTGTAATCTGCTGTACAGCAGCTGCAGAGAAGACAATTTAAGATCGGCTTATAGAGAATCGGAAACTAAGATCATAGCACCAAAATATTTTATGTATTTTATGTTTTTATATTATTCTATGTTCTATGGTTTTAATGTATCACTGTATTTACTCATGCACATGCATGTCTATACGAGCCGCCCTGAGCCTGCCTAGGTGGGGAAGGCGGAATATAAATGAAATAAAATAAATAAATAAAAGCTATGTGAAGGACTATGAACAGGGGAAGGTGTATGACTGGTGGGCATCTTCTATCCCAAAAAAGAAGGTCTCTTGGACTAAACCTTTAGGATCCTTCTCAGATATAGAAACCTTGGAATGGGAGGATTCTAGCTCCACATCAGGTGAGGAGCAAGCCCCGGCCAGGGGCAATCAGAAAAGATGGTTTAGGAACCCAGGGCATCCGGAAACACCCTATACCAATATGGAAGAACAACAACAGAGTAGGACGATTTTTTTACAACAACGCCTGAGCAGACTGAGGAGAAGAACCTAGTAGTCAATCTCTCGACCCGACCCCTTACGGAGGTGGAGAATCGGGTCTTGAATTTGGGATTAGGGTTTGTCCCGGTCCCCACATATGTTCCTTTTCACACCAAAGTTGACCTTTTTAAATTAATACATATGATTGAGCTAAAAAAAATGTTTGGCTCTTTCACAGGTAGAAGAACATAATATGAACACAATCAGTGAGGACACTATGCAGTTGGAAATAAAAAATAGCACTGTGAGACCAAAATCATGTTTTATCCCGAGCATGTCTGACCCCATGATAAATGCTTTTGAGAGGTCTGTATTGGAAAAGAAAGTAGTGGAAAAGAAAAATCAGAGACACTGGCATAACAAGTCTAGGGAGGAATATGGTGCCCACAAGAATTTACAATCTGATATTAAGCCTGTGGACAAAGGTAGGGCCATTGTGGTACAGGACAGAAATGATTATGTGTTTGAAATACAAAGACAGCTTGCAGATTCTACTACCTATGTTCCAGTGGGATATCCCACCAATGAAGTGACTAGACTTATTAAAATTGTTCTAGATGAGGCAGAGGTTATGGGCCATATTGGTAAAGATGTGCATAAATTTCTGAGTAGGGAGAATACTAGGACACCAATTTTATACACTTTACCAAAAATTCACAAGGGTGGACGCCCTCCCTCCTGGCAGACCAATAGTTTCCGATAATGATTCATTGCTGAAACCCATTTCTCAATATACAGATACTTTCTGAAGACCAAGGGTACAACATATGAGATCATACATCAAGGACACCGGAGATTTTATTCAGAAAGTAGAAGGGTTGAGAGTCCCTGCAGGATCAGTCCTGCTTACTATGGACGTCGCAGCTCTTTATATGAGCATTCCTTTGGAAGAAGCCTGTAACACTATAGAAAGAACATTAGAAAGCAGAACCAAAAATACCTCCCACTTTTGTTCTTTTGGAACTTACAGATATCATTTTGGAGAAGAATTTTTTAAGTTTCAAGATGTTTTTTTATTGGCAATGGGTTCCACATTTGCCCCAAGTGTGGTGAATCTGTTCATGTCAGAACTAGAAAAACTTTCCATATATAACAGTATCTCCAACCCTTTTTTTGAAAGCATTTTTGTGTATTTTCAGTTTATTGATGATATATTTGCTGTGCTTAAAGAATCTTCCCTAGTGGGACCATTCTTGGAATGGGCAAATGGAGTCCATCCTGATATAAAGTACACAGGTATAGCCAATGCGGAGGGTATGAATTTTTTTGGACATCACAGTTTATATGGATGAGATAGGCTGCCTAGCGGTCAAACCTTTTAGAAAAAGTACAGACAGGGTTTTGTATTTAAGCTATCAATCCTTTCATCCATGACACCTTAGGAGGAATTTGCCTTATGGCCAGTTCCTCCGTATAAAATGAAATGCAACCAAATGGGCTGATTATCTTAAAGAATGAAGTAGAATGCCAGAAGATTTTCTTAAAAGGGGATACCCACAAGAAACGGTCCTTCAGGCAGCTTGCAGGACGGATAGTGTGCAGAGGGAAACTTTGATACAGGGAAGAACACGTAAAGGTGGCAATTTAAGAAAATTAACATGGGCAGTGGACTATACTCCTCTAGATAAGATAGTGAGCAGACACTGGCACCTATTATCAGACATTCCGGGCTGTGAAGAGAGTCCTTTTATAGACTTTAGGAAGACACGCAGCATAAAGAACTTTTTAGTAAGGGCTCAGCTTCCAAAACAGACCATATTACGTGAGAGAGCAACACCTACTGGCCATTTTAAATGCGGGAGGTGTTCAATTTGTCCCCAATAAGTTCAACTCAAGGAATTTATTAGTCCTAATGGGGTGACAATCAAATTAAAGCATTTCACGACCTGCCAAATGCAGGGGGTCGTGTATTGCTTGATCTGTAAGTGTCAAAAATATATGTGGGGAGTACGACTAGGTCATTGAGGGCTCATAGTTTGGAACACAAGAGCAGGATCCGTCTGTTTGTGCCAGATGTGCCTCTGGTGAATCATTTTGTCCAAGCTCAGCACAGTCCCGAGGACTTTAAGTTTTTGGCCATATACAAGGTTCCTGACCACATGAACAGTCAGACTGCTAGGAGGGTGCTACCCAAAGAAGAATCTTTTTGGACTTTCCAGTTGGGGGCTTTGGCTCCAGTAGGACCCAACTCTAATCTGGATTTGGCATGTTATCTGTGGGTGGTTGATTCTGAGAGTTGCATTTATGGAAACCATTCAGTTCAACAAAAAAATCTTGAGAGCATCATGAAATTTAAAATTCAAAATCTAAAATTGATTATAGAGTGGGTTATCAAATCATATGAATTCTGAGAGCATTTTTAATGAATTACGCAATTTTAATGAATGAGCATGCAGTACGTGGAGTTTGTTTCATTTTATTAAGTTTGCTATTTTTTATCTTGATGTTTGTAATTGTAATAAAAATACATTTGAGGTTTTTGAATCATGGAGATTGAATTAAAACAAGTGCATTAATAAAAATATATCTATATGTTTTTAAATTATGCAAATTGAAGTAAAAAAGGTGTGACATATTGAAGGCTGGATACAGCTGTTACCTATTAGATGATAATGTATTTAGATTGTGCATATTCCAAGAGCTCGGTCTGAGCATCTTGGAACACCAGCCGTTTGTGCTGGTGATTTATCACCATGGTAAGTGTTTTTCATTGTGGATTTCAGTGTTTAGATATCATTATTTGAAATGTGATGTATATATTTTTGTTATGAATCTGTAGTTTGGAAGTCCCTGAAGTACGCATGCACCTGACAAAGCGAACAGCGAAACAGATACTTAACTGGTGTATTGTTGCGCTGATACGTCACATGGTGGACTTTGGGACTCTTCATTGGATGTGGTTAAAACTCCACTTGGATTTTAATTGGACTATGATGGCGCCTTCATTGAGTTTCCAGAATCTTCATCCAAGAGAACAATGGAGCATTGCTCCATATACAGTACTCAATTGAGGATTTCAGTGAGTCAGCATGTGTAATAAATTTCAAGTTTTGTTTTAATCGCTCTATAATTTTGCAGCAGTTGGGTTGTGTACCTTTCAGCTTTTTGTGCTACTTCTGTATACAGCCTTCCTGTTGGTGTGGCAACTTCCGTACCCAGGCATAGTAATGGGGAATACTATGACATGAATTGTATTGATCTTGGTCACCACTGGCACATCCTTACAATGAAGAATCTTTTGTAGCTGCTTCATGACTACCCTTCCCAGTCCCAATCTCCTTCTGATTTCTTGGTTGATGATTGCATCAAGGATTAGAAAATCTTTTAACAATTTCCTTTTTTTTTCAGTGTCATCAAAGTTGTGTAAATCCACAGTAGCCACCATTATTCTTGATGTTCAGCTGTAATTCTGCTTTGGCACTAACCTTCGGCAGTGGCTCCTTCAGCTGTTCACTATTTTCTGCCAGTAGTGTGTTGTCATCTGCATATTTCAAACTGCTAATCTTCCTTCCAACAATTTCCACTCCACCTTCATCTAAATCTAATCCAATTTTCCTTTTGATATGTTCTGCATATGGATTGAACAAACAGGGAGATATCATACATCCTTTTCCGTCACCTTTGCCAATTAGAAACCATCCTGTTTCTTAATATTCTGTGCTAACAGTAGCCTCTTGTCCAGAGTATAGATTGAGGATCAAAATGGATGTTCCAATCAGAGTTCCAATCAGATATTTCCAGTCTCTGGGCCATTGCCCCCCCCCCATATTTGTTGGCAAATCCTTGATAAGATTTTGATATACTCTGTTGTTGTGGCATTAAATAATTCAGTATCCCAATTACTCCTGATGATTTGTTTATTCCACTTGCTTTGAGCATAACTTTTGATTTCATGTTCTAAAATTGCAGGTTCTTCAAAAGGTGTTTTTTTCAAGGAATCTGTCATCCTGTTATCTCTTCTGTATAGTTCTTCAGTATATTGTTCCTATATTTTCTTTTTTTTGTCCTGTTCAGTAAATGTATTTCCACTTTGATCTTTCAGTATACCTAACTATACTTAAATTTCCCCTTAATTTCTTGGATTTTGTGGAACAAATGTCTTGTTCTTTCTTTTTGTAGTTCTCTTCTATTTCTTTACACTGGTTATTGTTATACTTCTCTTTGTCTCTCTGTGCCAATCACTGGAATGCTGCATTTAGACTTCTGATTCAATTTCTGTCATCTCTTCTCATCTATCTAGCAAGTTTAATAGTTTCATCTGTCATCTATCAAGTATTTTTATTTATTTTGGCTACAAGAATAATCTGTGCGTTCTTCCTCAATAATATCTGACAGCATCAGGCACTTTAAGAGAAAAACTGCTGATGCAACATTATGTAACTCCAACTATACTAGCTAATAAGAGACATGTGAAGCTAGTTAAGTGGGGTGTAACTTGATAGGCCAGCTCTACCATAAGAACCAGCAGCCTAGTCCTTAGCTTTCGCCTCGGCCACCCTTGGGTGAATGGAGAGGAAGGAGTGTTGGAGACGTGGAGAGCTATTTGGTAACAGACTGAAACTCTGTCCGTTTGATTGATGATGGCAAAGACCCTGGTATGTGTAGACTAATCTTTTGGACTTGTGACTCTGTACTTCTCTACTGGCTGGACTGTCTAACTGTGTACTGACTACTTTGGAACTGCCTTTAACCACTCTTTTGCTCAACCCAATACAACTGTTCCAACTGGCTTACTAAGACTGTGTCTTTGTAGACTTTTTCCTCGAGGCTGCTCTTATCAGCACACTCAACCGCGGAACTTCCACGCACTATCTGACAATATCAATGCATGGTTCCTCCAGATCACATTCATTTGAGTTTAGTAATGCAAATTTGCTCATTGCATAGTCTTTAAACTTTTCAAGAATGTTGTTTAGATTGTATTTGGCACTGTGAATATTTTGGTGTTTTTCATCAGCTTTATTGTCATTTTTATATTAAGAAGAAGAAGAGATTGGATCTATATGACACCCTTCACTACCCAAAGGAGTCTCAGAGTGGCTTACAATCTCCTTTCCTTTCCCCTCCCCTCCCTATGGCAGACACCCTGTGAGGTAGATGGGGCTAAGAGAGCTCTCCAAGAACTGCTGTTGAGCAGAACAGCTCTGAGAGAGTTCTGACTGACCCAAGAATTTCTCCATCTGCTGTTTCTGATTATGTAATCTATTTAATTTTTGTATTGGCCATCCAATGATATCAATGTATATAATTGTCTGGTTGCCTGAAAAGTGTGTTCACAGTGAATAATTTATTGACATTATGGAATTCTACGAGTCACTCTCCTGCATCATTTTGTGTTCCTGGCCAAAATTTTCTAACAATATTTGATTTCGCTGTGGCTGGCAACCCACTTCTGCAGGCCGCAACTGTCATGTGGCAGCCTCCTGCATGGCAGTCAGAAGTAAACACTGATCTGGAAGTGAAGCACTGACACAGGTGAGAGGGCAGGGACAAGCAGCCAAGCATGGGATTTATAGAGGGTGCCAGTTCAGGAAAAGAGAGAGGCTCAAGGGAGAAAGAAGCAGGAAGGAGGAACACTGTGGAGGAAAGCCAGGGCATGGAGGCAGCGGTGGTGCAGGGCCATTCAAACAGCATGAGACTGGCAAACCCTCAGGTGTCAAGCATGGTTGCTGAGGGAAGTGTCAGAAGTGCCAGGACCAGCATGGAGCCAAGAGGAGACCTATGGCTGGTACTAGAGCCAGTGTGGTGTAGTGTTTAAGAGCAGTGGACTCTAATCCAGAGAACTGGGTTTGATTCCCCAGACACTCACATGAAACCTGCTGGGTGACCTTGGGCCAGTAAGTTTTCTCGCAGAACTCTCTCAGCCCCACCTACCTCACAAGGTGCCAGTGGTGAGGAGAGGATGGAAAGACAACTATAAATTGCTTTGAGACTTATTGTAGAAGAGAAAAGTAAGGTACAGGGGTCATTTCATAGAAAAAGAGGTACCAAAGTTCATTACCACAACTCATTTGCATATGCCATACACCCCTGACTTCACTGGAAGGCTCAGCATCTACCTTAAAATGCTTCTTGAATTATAGTTGTCATAATAAAACCTTACTCCCATCATACTTTTTAAATTACTTTTTCCTATGTAGCCATAGTGGCATGATGAAGATTTCCATCTGTCTGCTTTATATGTTTTGGTTATTTTCCCATTTTTTGTGAGAGAAAATATTAGAAAGTTTGTCAGATCTTACAATTCTCATAGGGGAGTTGAATGGAGCCCAGAAGCAAGTATGCGGGGGGTGGGGGTAGTAAGAAAGAAAAGAGTACAATAAAATTTAGAGGTTCTGGAGCTCTGCTCCTGTGAGCTCCTGCCCAAAATGAGGCCTGGTAAGGTATAAAAAACAGCTCTTTTTCTTCTACTAGCCTACTATGTCTGTGGAGCAGATTACCATTTTGCTGGATTCTTACTCGCCTTGAATCTACAAATCAGTTAGGCCAAAGTATAAGTATTTGTGCAGATACAGTCCCACTGAAAACAATAGATGAGTACTCCAGCTTTATTTGCTGTGAAGCAAGCTGACTATAATTTATCTAGCTAGAATGTATGCACAACCGATGTTATTTAGAGTACATTTCTTATATGGGTGGTAATCCCAACATCAGTGGCACACATCTTACTTGGAAGTCTTTACACACAGCAGCACTACTATAGGAGCAACTGCGGAGGAGGCAGCAATCACAAGCATATATAAAGGGTTCTAATAGCAGCCTTCTTCTTCTTCCTCTGCATTTCTTACAATGGGCTAAGTGGGTGATCAGCAAACATACGGGGTTTGTTTCAGTTTACTTAATTCCCAACCACTCACAGTTCTCCATTCCTTCTCACAAATAATAGGTCATTTTGTAATGCTCCTCTCTTTTTCTCTCTCTTTCTTCAGTCAAGGAGGAAAATCACATCCCTTTTGATGTTCTCTGTGTTCAGCTGGTAAAGAAATGAAAGACCCATGAAACATTAAGCCAGTTTTACTGATACGTGAAAGTACCACTCACAACTCCATCAAGGAAAACTGATCACAGGTTTCTCTGCTTATTGTTTTCAGCACAGAACAATGTATTCCAAGCCTTTGAAGGAGAAACACATCTATTTCCATTATTGTTTTGAGCTGAAAGTATCTGAAGAAAGTCAGAGAGAATTAAAGGGAGGGAATAAGGAGAATTATATCCTCACAAGTAATCTGAGCATTAACTAGAAAGGGTTTTTGCAAAGTAAATATGGCATCTGGTTAGAAACCCTTATTTTTCTAAACATCTTCTATAATAAGCACATTATTTATAACATCCCCAACTTCATAAATTCCCATTTTGTTTATTATATAAACAAGATTGAGGAACTGGGAAGCCCTATATTCTCAAGATGGTTCCATCTCCTCTCTGCCTTCCCCCACCCCCATCAGAAGAAACAGACAGACACACTTGGGTTTAACCAAGGGCCATTTTATGACAAGGGCAAACCCCAAGTGTGGAAATAGACCAAGACCAAGGGTTGCCCCAGGCCCCCTCCTTACCATATATTGGTTGACCCACCATTGTCCCAGGTGCAAGCCATCCCTCTGGCTCACAACTGGCTTTCATGGCAAATAGGGTTCTCTCCCCCCAGCAAGCCATGAAACTTAGAGGAGAGGAGCCTCGCCAGACCTGGACTGCAGAACCTGAAACCTGAGCATGGCTGATCCCTTGATGGGGAATTTATTTATTTATTTATTTATTTATATTTAGACTTATATCCCGCCCTTCTCACAGAAGTGTCTCAGGGCGGCTTACAACATTATAATTTACATAGGTTTGGTTTAAAAAACATTTACAAATAAGTTAAAACCATAATTAATAACAAGATAAGAATAAGAATAAAAGCAGCGGTCTGTAGATGCATTTTTGTTCCATCCAGAAGATGTTCTCCTTGTCAGTTAGATGTTATAGGCCTGCCGGAAGAGGGCTGTCTTACAGGCCCTGCGGAACTGCCCTAGGTCCCGCAGGGCCCGCACCTCCTCCGACAGCTGGTTCCACCAGTAAGGTGCCGTTATTGAGAAGGCCCGATCCCTGGTGGCTTTAAGACGGGCCTCCTTTGGCCCGGGGATTACCAGCAGGTTTTGTGAACCCGATCGTAGTACTCTCTGGGGAACGTGTGGGGAGAGACGGTCCCTAAGGTAGGCAGGTCCTAGGCCATATAGGGCTTTAAAGGTGATGACCAACACCTTGTACTGGACTCGGAATATTACTGGCAGCCAGTGCAGGTCCCGGAGCCCCGACCGTATGTGCTCCCATCTTGGGAGCCCTAATAGCAGCTGGGCAGCGGCGTTCTGCACTAACTGCAGTTTCCGGGTCCGGCACAAGGGTAGCCCCATGTAGAGGGCATTACAGTAGTCCAACCTCGAGGTGACCGTAGCGTGAATCACTGTTGCTAGGTTGTCGTGTTCCAGGAAGGGGGCCAATTGCCTCGCCTGCCTAAGATGAAAAAATGCGGACTTGGCAGTGGCTGCTATCTGAGCCTCCATCGTCAGTGAAGGCTCCAATAGTACCCCCAAGCTCTTGACCCTGCTCGCCGCTATCAACGGCGCGCCATCAAAAACCGGCAGGGGGATCTCCCTTCCCGGGCCGCAACAACCCAAGCAAAGGACCTCTGTCTTCGCCGGATTCAGCTTCAGCCCGCTCAGCCTAAGCCACCTAGCCACTGCCTGTAGCGCCCGGTCCAGATTTTCTGGGGTGCAGGCGGGCCGGCCGTCCATGAGCAGATAGAGCTGGGTGTCATCAGCATATTGATGACAACCCAGCCCATACCTTCGGGCAATCTGGGCAAGGGGGCGCATATAGATGTTGAATAACATCGGGGAAAGTACCGCCCCTTGAGGCACTCCGCAATCAAGCGTGTGTCTCCGGGACAGTTCCTCCCCAATCGCCACCCTTTGTCCCCGACCCTCAAGGAAAGAGGAAAGCCATTGCAAGGCCAACCCCTGAATCCCTGCGTCGGCAAGGCGGCACGCCAGGAGCCGATGGTCGACCGTATCGAACGCTGCCGATAGGTCTAACAACATCAGCACCGCCGAGCCGCCTTGATCCAGATGCCGCTGAAGATCATCCACCAGGGCGACCAGCACCGTCTCCGTCCCATGGCCCGGGCGGAAACCAGACTGGTAGGGGTCAAGGACTGAAGCATCCTCCAGGAAACTCTGTAGCTGCAGCGCCACTGCCCTCTCAATAAGTTTGCCCAAAAAGGGCAAATTCGAGACCGGCCGATAGTGTGCCAATTTGGCCGGATCTAACGTTGTTTTTTTCAAGAGGGGACGGACCACCGCCTCTTTAAGCGCTGATGGAAAATGCCCCTCCATTAGGGATCTGTTTATGATATCCCGTATAGGATATCTTAGCTCCTTCTGGCAGGTCTTAATAAGCCAGGAGGGGCACGGGTCCAATTTACAAGTTGTTGGGCGTGCAGATAGGAGGATCCTGTCAACTTCTTCCAGGCTGAGCGCACTGAAGCCATCCAGAACTCGATCCGAAGACAGGCATGGAGCCTCAGGTTTACTAACTGTGTCTAATATGGCAGGGAAGTCGGAACGGAGCGATGCGATTTTATCCGCAAAGAAATTCGCAAAAGCCTCACAGCCAATTTCCAATTCATTAAAATTTGGTCTGCCCTGTGGCAGTGTTGTAAGGGTCCGAATTGTATTGAACAGTTGTGCCGGGTGCGAAGTTGCGGACGCAATCTCCGCCGCAAAGTATGTTTTCTTTGCGGCCTTGACTGCCATCTCATGGGACTTCATAAACTCTCTATAAGATGTTCGAGTCGCTTTGTCTCGAGTACGCCGCCATTGCCTCTCTAGTCGCCTGAGTCCCCGTTTCAAATGCCGCAACTCCTGGTTATACCAGGGTGTCTGCCTTGAACGAGGGCGCAGAGGACGTCTAGGTGCGATCTCATCGATGGCCCCGGCAAGCCTATCATTCCAAGACTCCACCAGGTCATCGAGGGAATCGCCAGGGGGCCAGGGATCCCGCAGAGCCATCAGGAACCGTTCCGGGTCCATCAGGCTCCGCGGGCGAGCTAAAATAAGCTCGCCGCCTAAACAGGCTTGGGGTGGGACGTCCAGACGAGCCTTGAGGGCATAGTGATCCGACCATGGCACTGCTATAGAAGCAAGATCGTTCACTAAAACTCCCGACGCGAAGATCAAGTCTAACATGTGACCTGCCTGGTGCGTGGGTGTCGTAACTACTTGGGAGAGTCCTAGTGTCGCCATGGAAGACACTAGGTCCATCGCCTGATTGGAGGTCACGTCATCGGCATGAACATTGAAGTCACCCAGGATCAAAAGCCTCGGGTGCTCCAATGCCCATCCTGCTGCGGCCTCCATCAGGGATAGTAAGGCACTGGCCGGTGCGTTAGGCGGTCGGTACACCAGCCAGATCGCCAACCCCTCCCAACATCCCACGCCAGGCCGGCACATTCAATGCCCCTGATCTCCGGAGCCGGGAGGGCCCGGAAGGAGTAAACCTCTCGAATGAACAGGGCCACCCCTCCCCCCCGCCCGCTAGTCCGCGACTGGTGAAAGACCGAGTATCCCGGGAGCGCCACCTGGGAGAGAGCTATGGTCTCCCCGTCACGCACCCAGGTCTCAGTCACGCATGCCAGGTCCATGTCCTGCTCAAGCAGGAATTCCCGAAGGACAGAGGTCTTATTGCTAATGGACCTGGCATTACATAACACCAGTGACGGAGGCGAGTAATTTCGACTTGCCCCGCTACTTGTCACCATCGGGATGGGACGCAGGCTGGAAGGTGGTCGAGCACTGTCTTGTCTCGATCCCCTTCCCTTCCATTTCCGCCTGTTCCCACAGTCATACCTTCCCCTCCCCAGGAGTACCGGAATCCCCAGACCAATCATCTCTCACTGGTACCACCACCCTTCAACTGACAGATATATAATTTTGTCTCTTCTCAACCCTCCCACCTCCAATTGGCCTATCAATAAGTTACCCACTAATATTCTAATAGTTATTTAATATACACTCATCCCAACCCTTCCAATTCACTAGCTAACAATAGTAAATTATAAATTTATTATAATTTATTATACTATTTATAAATTTACTTACTAGGTGTCAGATGATGCTCCCTGGATCTACATTTTACTTTTTCCGCACTAACCTGCCAAGTGACAAATCCTATTTAACAGACCCACCATGCCCAATTTTCCATATTCAGATGACAATACTGCAAGGTAGGCAAAATGAAAAAAAAAAAATACTTAGGAAAGGTTTTAAAAAATCCTACCTGGTCTCCAAAGGTGACCAGCTGAAGCCTGCACTGCATACAAGGCAAGAGGGTGGGCCAAGCGCATGGGGAAAGAAAAGAAGAAGAACGTAAATTTATACCCCTCCCTTCTCTCTGAATCAGATTCTCAGAGTGGCTTACAATTCTTCCCCCGCAACAGACACACCCTGTGAGGTAGGTGAGGCTCAGAAAGCTCTCCCAGAAGCTGCCCTTTCAATGACAACTTTTGGGAGAGCTATAGCTGTCCCAAGTCCATTCCAGCAGCTGCAAGTGGAGGAGTGGGGAATTAGACTCGGTAAGAGTCCACACACTTAACCACTACACCAAACTGGAAGAATGGGGGTACTGCTGACCTTAAATACATTCTGAAGATCTTAAATATGGTGTCTGTGTTAAATTTTATGCTTATATCTTCCTCCTCTCATCAGTAGTAGACAGGGGGCCCCTATCATCATCAAAGTGACAGCTGCCCCACCCACATATGCGCGCGCACACACAAAAAAAGAATGCCGTATGTTTCCTTATGGGGGAGTGACGCAACAGTCCCCGAGGAGGCGGCTAGGGATCCACCCACCCCCAAGGAATGCCAGATGTTTTCTAAGGGGGAAAGGAGGGTCAGCCACAGGTATAGCAGGCTTCATATTGTTTGAGGAAAGCGTGCTTTGTAACACAGACATTATTTAGAGAATTGTGGAGATGCAACGGTTCTAAGTGGACATAGTTTGGAGAGGAGACATACCTAATGGATAAAATGATGGCTTTAAAACTGAACATGGCTAACCTTATACATGTAACACATCCCTTTAACATCAGGTTGCATGTCATGCTCATGCTCTTTAACTTGTTCATTAATTATCCGGAGTTGGGAATAAGCAGCAAAGTGGCCAAGTTTGCAGATGACACTAAATTGTTCAGGGTAGTGAGAACCAGAGAGGATTGCAAGGCACTTCAAAGGGATCTGTTGAGATGGGATGAGTGGGCGACAACGTGGCAGATGAGGTTCATTGTGGCCAAGTGCAAAATAATGCACATCGGGGCCAAGAATCCTGGCTACAAATACAAGTTGATGGGGGTGTGAATCGGTAGAGACTGACCAAGAGAGAGATCTTGGGGTCGTGGTAGATAACTCACTGAAAAATGTCAAGACAGTGTGCGATTGCAATTAAAAAGGCCAACGCCACGCTGGGAATTATTAGGAAGGGGACTGAAAACAAAGCAGCCGGTATCATAATGCCCCCCTGTGTAAATCGATGGTGCGGGCTCATTTGGAATACTGTGTACAGTTCTGGTCACCGCACCTCAAAAAGGGTGTTATAGCATTGGAAAAAAGTGTAGAAAAGGGCAACTAGAATGATTAAAGGTTTGGAACACTTTCCCTATGAAGAAAGGTTAAAACGCTTGCGGCTCTTTAGCTCAGAGAAACGTCGACTGCCACAACCCCAAGATCTCTCTCTTGGTCAGTCTCTACCAGTTCACACCCCCATCAACTTGTATTTGGTCATTGGCTAATATTTCCAGAACAAACTACTGGCCCATCACATGTCAGTCAGTGTCTCTGGCCTCCCATTGGCTGACTTTCCTGCCCTGTCTACTCAGGCCCAGGAATGTTGAACAAACTCCCAGAAGGGTCTTCCCTCAGAAATAGCCACATCTCCAATGCTTCTCTGTGTCCTCTTTGTCAACCAGCCTCAAAAAGGGCTGCAGGGCTACTGCAGCCTCATGAAAGGTCTCTCAGCACACTCAGCTTTCAAAGGCTGCAGAAATAGACCTGGCCCTGATGGGAGTGTTTCCTGCCACCTGGAAAGTGCTAGCCAGAGACTGTTGCTAGCCAACACAGTCTGTTGGTCAACAAAGGGAGAGGCCTCAGGGGAAAAGAATGGTATACAGCTCACCCTCCAAAGAAGTGATTTTCTCCAGGATGGGGAGAGAGATGTGTTCATCAGTAGTTCAGTTGTGATCCCAGGAGATTTTCAGGCTCCATCTGGAGGTTGGCTATGCTAGGCATGGCAGCATTCTCTGGGTGTCTTGATGATATCAGCCATTTCCTCCCATGGAACCATTGTTACCAGTCTCCAGGTGAGGGCTGGAGATCACTCAGCATTGCAACTGCTCTCCAGATGGCAGACATAAGCCCCCCTTGAGGTTGGGAGGGGGAGTGACAGCAAGGGTGGGGAGGCATTCTCCCAGAACACATTGCATTTTCCTTCACAACAGGCCGTATTCCTAGTGTGTGTGTGCGCTATAACCCAAGAATTTCAAATGCTGGAAATGTTCGAGATGAGCCAGGTACTATATAGGAATAATTGGTAACAAACTTGTACCCTTTGAGACTGTGCAGGAAAAAGGAGATGGAACTATTTCTATATTCCAATACTTATAGAAGAAAAGCTTTCTTGCACTCCAATTAAAGAAGGAAATTCTCATGGCAAAGTTAACAAAATTTGAAGAGCTAGCTGTTCGAGGGAAAACAAAGCTTATTTCCAGAATTTATTATATCTTGATAGATGTATTTTGTAAGAAAGAAAAAGGCTATCTGAAAACTGGCAGAACAATCTAGGTCATCAAGTAAACCCAGTTTTATGGAACCATTTGTTTATAAGAAAATCAGCTTTCTCATGGAATCTCTTCTTAAGAGAAAATGCAATTGAAATGGAAAGTCAATGGTACCTGTCACCAAATAGACTCTCTAAAATTTGCAATGCCTTTTATAACTGCTGGTTTTGCAGCAATTATAATGCTACATTTTTCATATGTGTAAAACATTGGAAAACACTTGCAGTAAGCATCTAAGATGGCATAGGGTTTGAGATCACTTGTAAAGCTTTTGAAAAATATGTGGATGAATTATGTATTTGACTTGTGTTTCACATATTACCTAGCATATGATGGGATAATGAAGGATGCTTAAATACCCATTGGTTCAGTAAAAATTCTGTTCACCCATGGTTGAAAGTTCAATTAAAAGATAGCAAATGTTTAGCAGGAGCTACATGTACAGAAAATACAAAGGGTATTGATTTTGGAAAACTAAATACCAGATGATAATACACAGCTATCAGAGAGAAATTTTAACAATCCAAGTTCCATGTCTGACAGTCTTTTCTATTTTAAAAAATGGTTGAAACTCCTCCCTATTCTACTAGCCAATGGTCATCCTCAATTTGGCCATGGCGATAAGAAAGAGGGAGAGAAGGGTAACAGACACTTCCACTTTTACAGAGATAACACGGCTGCAGCTAAGAATAACCCTCCTGAATTAGACTGTCATCTTGTTTCCTGTAGTGGTCAGATGCTTTTGGAAAACCTGCAAAGTACCAGTTTCCCCTACCTGCAGTATAGGAGAAAAGAGAAAATGGAACATTTCATTTCAAACTAGGCCAGACCTGTTGTATGTTCTTTAGCTATATAGCTGTTTATAACTATTAACTAACAAGCTTGTATTAACTATTCACACATTAAGATAGTTTTAGCTAATTATCATTCACTACTCAAATGAAGTTTAAAAATTAATGAACATGACTTAATATTTTGAATGACTTACCTTCAAAGAAAGTTTTCAGAAATATATAGGAAGACACAAAGAAACACAGCTATTCAGGGCTTTAGTTTTGGAGGAAGATAAATCTATCCATGTGTCTTTGCCTGTCTCTTCCAGAGACTTCCATTTCAATGTGTGTGTACACACTAACGGCGCAATCCTAAAAGCCAGTTTGGTATAGTGGTAAGTGTGTGGACTCATATCTGGGAGAACTGGGTTTGCTTCCCCACTCCTCCACTTGCAGCTGCTGGAATGGCCTTGGGTTAGCCATAGCTCTGGCAGAGGTTGTCCTTGAAAGGGCAGCTGCTGTGAGAGCCCTCTCAGCCCCACCCACCTCACAGGGTGTCTGTTGTGGGGGGAGAAGATATAGGAGATTGTAAGCCACTCTGAGTCTCTGATTCAGAGAGAAAGGAGGGGTATAAATCTGCAATTCTTATTTTTCTTCTTCTAAAAGGGGGGGGGGGGCTGAAAGCACTTTGGGAGCAAACTAACTGCTACATGGGCGGAAATCCAAGCTGCACCGCTCTAACCCCCTCTACACCCACAGAAATAGAAGCTGCACCTGTCTTCGGGTGCCTCAGCATATACCTGCCCATGGCTGCTGGTGCAGTGGCACCCTGCCCTGCCTGTGGTGCAACTGGGGTGGAGAAAGCCATGCCAGCGCAGGAGGGGGCAGCCACAGGAGTGTGGCCAGTGTTGGTCAGTTCCCTAAGACTCTCCAGCCTGGGAATGCCCCCCGCAAGAAGCGTAAAGTTATGGCAAGGAAAATGCTGGTGTATGCCATAGACAGAAAACAAAGGCCACTGCTGCTGCCACACAAGCTTGCAAACCCCTTAGGGAGCTGTGTAATTGCCTCACCATCACACCCCGGACCAGGCAAGTTCCCTCCCTAATACCCAATTGCCACTCCCTGTCTCCTAGAAGAACTTCTACCCTGGCCTCACAAAACTCTGCAGGTAGGGTAGGGCGTGCAGCATGGGATATGCCACGGAGCTCTCTGCCATGTGGACTTAGTGTCAGGGCTGGAGCACTTTGGTGGTGGGACCTGCACAGAGAAGGCATGTAGACAGTACAGTGTGAGGTATTTGACTTCTGAGGAGAAGAGCGAAGACTCTACGCCATGGCTAACCTCTCCTGTTTCCAAACCCCAACAGGTATCCAGCCCCCAGAGGCTCATCATGCAAGGGTATTCGCACATGGACAGGTGTGATTGTGCACCCTCACGTTGGCCCGCTCCCCTAGCTCAAGGCTAGGCAGATTGACAACATTTGCAGCACTGGAACCTGGCAGTGAGCTCAGGCATGGGGTGGTCACCCCAACCCCTTTATGCCACAGGAGCGTCCTTTGCCTCGTTCCCACCCCTGGCAGGGCAAGGGGTGGGGTCTGGCAGCTGTTCTGTTGCCTGTGGGGAGGCAGGTCAGCAACCATCCCTTTAAGAAAGTCCCTGGCTAAGACACAGCCTGATGCTGCAGCTGCCATGGCTGAGGAATTACAAACAAGCCAGGAACGCATTGACCCAGGAGAGGTGGATGTGCATTGGCTGGTTCCATCATGTGCTGCAGGGTTGTTTTTTTTAATCCACCCCACCACCACCACCTGTGCTGCCCCTGTAAGGATGGGATCTCCCTAGCTGCAAGTGGCATGGCACTCCTTCCCGATGCAATGGGTCTCTTTCTCTGTTTTGCAGGTACAAATTCAACAGAGAGGCTTCAATGTGTGGCAATGCAAACCCCGCCCTCCCCTACTCAACCAGTTGTTCCTGCCCTCCCCCTCCAACTACAGCCTGCCCTGCAAGACTTTTTAACTTCCACCTGGGATGCTGTTCCACTTGGTTGCAGCACAATAAAACCTTAGATGTGCAACTACTTTGTCTCTCCTGCTTGGCTTCTGCTTCGCTCCTCTCTGCCCCTTTCCTTTCCTCTCCTTCTGCCACTCTGTCAGTAGGCTCCCCGAGGGAATGTCTCAGCAAGTGGGCTCGCTTGTTTCTTGGGGAGAGGGTGGGGGGAACTATGAGCTACCTTGCCCCACTGCAAGTCTGGACAGGGGAGGGGGGTCTTTGCCCCATGCATCCCATGGAAGGGGGTGGCCTGTCCAACCCCATGGGGCTAATGGAGTGGATGCATGGCTGATTTCTCACACTCTGAGTTCTGCGGTCCCTGGGGGAGGAGTTCCATGCACACAGCAGGGAGCATCACGGAGGGTCTCTGAATCTGTGTTGGGGGTAGGTTGCCTGTGGGATTTGGTGGCATGCTGGGACTCTGTCTGCTCATTCCCGTACACACATTCCAGCTGGTGTCTTTGGAAGTAGACCCTTGCACTTTGTGCTTCCTGTTTATTTGTGGCTAACCAGGGAGCGCATGCCTCTGCCCGTCTGCCTGCCATTGGCATGAGTCTCTGACAGTGGGTGGGTGCGAGGGGGTTGATAGCCTCTCAAGAGCAGGCTTTCCACCTCCCCTCCCAGTCACATGCAAAGGACTGGCCAATCCAGTGATCTTGCACTGCCCCATCCCACCCCCACCCCCCCCCCCCGCCTCGGCAGCAAGCCAATAGTACACACATAGGCAGGGTCACCATGGCGACAGCTTCCCTCTCATGCCCACCCACCCACCTATGCTGTCTTACCCTTCCCGGTTGGCATAACTTCTTCCCTTTGGGAGCTGACTAATGCTGCCTACGTTAATTCTACACTTGGACAGGACTACGTGATGGAATTCAGGTTTGGTCTGTAAAGCTCATACTTTGTCTTAAAGATGTCACTGTACTCTAACTTTGTTCTACTGCTTCAGACTAGCACAGCTGCCCATCAGGATCTACCCCAGGTTTATTTGACAATTATAACAGTCCACAGCTGCCCATCAGGATCTACCCCAGGTTTATTTGACAATTATAACAGTCCAATCATTGAAAAGTGGGTCTGAAATGGATGGGAATGGGTGAAACAAAGAAAACCAACAGAAACATTACACATGAGGAAAAAGCTGACTCAAGTTCAGCTTCCAGCAAAAGTTTGGGGTAAAAGTAGTTTCAAATGCAAAAAGACCTCCTCCACCCTGAAGGGGGAAATGAAGAAAAAACTAAAAGCACAAAAAATGAATGTAGAGATCAGGATATAAACTGAAGCACTATGAGACCAGAACTGATGAGGGGAGGAGTGGGAATGTGGAAAAGCACATAGCCTCAACTTTTTCCAACAGCTAAAGCCCCAGGCTCCATACAGCATATTTCCTGCTAGCCTTTCTCAGAGAAACATGAACTTCTTAATGAACTTTTAAAATGCTAGTATACCAGATGTTTCATAATGAATCACATTCTTGTGTCCATCTTGAGTACCTTGTCAATCAATTCTATTGGAAAATCCCAAGTTTACTTTTATGAAAAGAGAGAAAGTTTCTACTTACATTCTCCATACCATTCATAATTCTAGAAACATGTATATTTTGGTCATCATCTCATTTAAAAAAATTCCAGATACTTTCATCTTTTTTTTATAGGGTTGGGTGTATCAGCTCACCAGTCCATTTGGACCTCCTTTTCTGCACCTTATCCACTCCTTTTGAGATGAAGTAACAGTATCCAGTATTGCAAATGTAGCCAAGGGCTTATATAAGACAATTACAGACCAATCCTGAGTTCTGCTGTGAAGTCCCGCCTGAGCGTAGAGCTAATGTAGGCAGCACTAGTCAACTTCCAAAGGGGAGAAGTTACACCAAGCTGGGAGGGAAAGGGTGCGCAGCTGGATGAGCAGGCGCAAGAGAGAAGCCATCACCATGGTGATCCTGCCCGTGCATGCACTATTGACTCACTGCCAAGGCGGGGGCAGGGGGAGGGATGGAACAGTGCAGGACCACAGGATTGGCCAGTCCATTGCACATGACCGGGAGGGTGGAAAGCCTGCTCCTGAGAGGTTGCCAACCCCCTCATGCCCACCCACTGTCAGAGACTTGTGCCAATGGCAGGCAGACAGGCAGAGGCATGTGCCCCCTGGCTAGCCATAAATAAACAGGAAGCACACAGTGCAGGAGTCTGCTCTCAAAGACACCAGCCGGAATGTGTGTATGGGAATGAGCAGACAGAGTCCCAGCATGCCACCCACAGGGAGCCTCCCCCCCAACACAGACCCCCTGTGACACCATGACACCCCCTGCTATGTACGTGGAACCCTGCCCCTAGTGGCAGAGCAACACAGAGTGCAAAGCACCAGCCAGGCACCCTTTCCATCTGCAACACCCCCTCCCCTGCAGTCCCCTTTTCTCTGTGCCATGAGCACAACAGCTTCATGTGGTTGGGCAGGCTAAAGGCTGGCTGGCTGTGGTGATACACCTGGCCCAAAGTCACCCGTCCTCCCATGGCATGAGTGGGGGAAAGACCCCCGGCCTCCCCTGTCCAGCCTCATGCTGATGTGGCTCATAGGTTCCCCACCCACCCCGTCCCTCTCCAGAAACAAGTCTGCTTGCCTTCCAAGACATTCCCTCAGGAAGACCACAGACAGAGTGACAGAGCGGGTGGGGAGGGAGAGGGACAAAGAGAACATGCAGCAGACGCCAAGCAGGAGAGACAACACAGGGCACATGTAAGACATTATTGAGCTGGAACCAAGTGCAACAGCATCCCAGGGGGGATTTGAACAGTCTTGCAGGATGCAAGGCTCCACTCAGAGGAGGGCAAGAACAGTTGACTGAGTAGAGCGGGAGGGGGGTTGACTCACCACAAACAGAAGCCTCTCTGTTGAATCCCCACCTGCAAAGCAGAGAAAGAGACCCAGAGCACCTGGGGAAGGGTCCTTAAGTGCTTGCATGTCATCAGCCACGGCAGCTGCAGCATGAGGCTGTGTTTTGGCCAGGGACTCTCTTAAAGGGACAGTCTCTGATCTACCTCCTCACAGGCATTGGAGCAGCTGCCACTCCCCCACAAACCCAGTGCCCTGGCAAAGGTAGGACTAAGGCAAAGGGATGACCAAGGGGAGGCCCTCCAGTGGCATGCAGGGGCCATGGCAACCACCCCTTGCCAGGTTCAAGTGCTGGAAAAACTGTCATGCTGCCCAGCCTCAAGCAAGGGGAGGGGGGGAACTTTGGGGTGCACACTTGCACTTACCTGTCCATGTGTGACTGCCCTTGTGCGATGAGCCTCCGGCAGTCAGGTACCTGTTGGAACTTGGAAACAGGAGAGGTTAGCCACAGAGTAGATACTTTGGCCTCCTCCTTACAAGTCAAAGAGCTCGCTCAGAACTGCCTAAGTGCCCTTGCTGTGCAACTCTCACCACCAAAGTGCCCCAGACCTCACTCTAATTCCTCATGGCAGGGAGCTCCAATGCAGAGTTCTGCGCTGCGCACCTTGCCTAAAAAGTTGTGTGTGGAAATCTTTGTAGGTGAGGGGGGGCTGTAAATGGGTGCTGGAGAGGGGGCTCAGCCAGTCCAGGGCATGAGGGGATTGGTGCAACATTTAGTTGGCTCCTTGAGGGGTTCCAAGGCTTTGGCAGAAGCAGCAGCAAACTTTGTTTTAAGGATACATGGTTGTCTATGGGGTCTGCTGGGTATTTCCTTGTTGTAACTTTACACCTCTTGTGGGGGGCGTTTCCAGGTTGAAAGGTTTTAGTAAGCTAACACTGGCAACACCCCTGGGGCCACCCCCTTATGTGCTGGTGTGGGCGTCTACGCCCCAGCTGCGCCACTGGATGGGCACAGCATCCCTCCACCAGAAGCCATGGGTGGGCGCATGCTATGGCAGCCAAATGTGGGTGTATCTCCCATTTCTGTGGGCATGGAGGGACTTAGAATGGTGCAACTGGAACTTACGCCCACATAGCTGTTAGTTCACTTACAGAGCACTTTCTCCCCCCCCCCCCCTTAGGATTGTTCTCTTAGTATTTTATTTTTAACTCCTTTTCTTATCTCTGTCATGAAATTTGCCCTTTCCATTGCCAGTGCACACTGATTTGATGGCTTTATTGAGATATAAGACCAAGAGTTTTCCTGAACTATCAGAACTAGTTCAGATTTTATCAGACTGTATGTGAAATTGCAGTTGTTCCACTCTGTATGGATCACTTTACAGTACTGACATTGAATGTCATTTGCTATTTTTTACCTATCTACCCAGTGACTACTTCCCTCCATTTTGAAAATCCCTTTATTTTGTAAATTATCCACCTATTCCTGCCTTCTGCTTCCCATTCTTGAACCAGCTGGTGATCCATCCTATCCTCTACCCTCATAACTGCTAAGATGTGTTCTGTGGAGCTGCAGGTAAAAGACTTCATTGAAAGCTTTTGTTTTGTTTTAGAGGGAGTAAATCAGAGAGAGAGAGAAAGAATTTGATTTTATACTGCCTTCCCTACAATATATATTGTTATGCTTGCCTCACTTCTCTGAGTGATGTGGAGTTCTGGAGGAGAGACCACTAGAAACGTGTGGTGACTGTAGTATTTGCTCTGTTTACAAATATACAGGTGGAGGCACAGAGACAATGCTACAAGGTGACAGGTCTGCTACCCCACATCAGATCCCCAGAACCTACACTTCAGAATGCTGCAGACCACCTCAGCTGCCTGCTTCTCACCCTTTCGCTTTTAAATATCTCCAAAAGTCTCTTCAAACCCTTTTCTGAAAAAGCCTCTCAATTTTCTCTCCAGAGATCTTCCTTTTAAATATCCCCATGCCTTCCCCTTCTTTCTTATTGAAAATGACTAAATAAGCACCAAATGGTTCTACTCCTTGGAGTAGGTGCAGGTTGAATGTTTTTATATGTTCTTCTAAATGTTTCATACAACTCTGTTTCAATACAATAGCTACTAGACCACTCATCAAAAAATCCTAAAAGTTTGGTGAAGCAATACAATAGCTATTAGACCACTCAATACAATAGCTACTAGACCACTCATATAAAAAAATCCTAAAAGCTTGGTGAAGCAGGATATACTTTTGTAGAAGCCGTGGTAATACTTTCTTAGCAAGATTCGTTCTTGCATGCATTTAAAAATACCAGCATTAATAATGCTTTCTACCAGTTTACCTAAAACACCCATTAGGTAGTGTAGGACAAAGGATAATTCATATTTCTATTATTGCTCCATAATGATCATATTTTGCTTGGGTTAAAGTGCACCCTTAATTGCCAAGCTACAGTGGTATGCATTAATGCATTTATATGCATGGGTGTTAATCTGAGATTCCAAACACAGTAAGAAATGATTATACTTCAAAACAAATTCATGTCATCCTAAAATGCCAGAATAATACTTCTTAAAAACCAATACCAAATATACCCAACAAATATACCCAAATATACCCAATATACTGTTCATACCCGCCTGAACAGAGAAGCTATTGAGATTTACAAACACCAGCACAACTTGAACAGAAAGGAAGAAGGCATTTCCATCCACCAATCTTGGTATCCAGCTCTGCAAAACACCCTACAGACTATAAATTGCAGAAATTCACAGAACAACCAGAACATTCCACAGAACAATTAGCACAGTCAACAACCATCTTCCTTATCTTCACACCCGTTCCAACCCTCCCAGCAATTAACACAGAACAATGGTCACATTCAACAGCCAGTTTCCTTATCACTACCCTTCCAGGAAGCCCCACCAAACAATGGGCACATCCACAAACCTATTGCCCTTTCACCACACCCCCTCCAGCCTAGAAATAGCAGCTCTCCAGCAGCCCTGGCCTCACTCAATGCACAGCAGCCAAGAAGGTCAGAGCGCCTGCTCCGGCTGCAACGCCACTGAGGATGTTCTCCGCAGCCGAGAACGAAATGTCTGGAAGAAAAACTTTCTCCAGTAGAACACGGCACTTGAGCCCGAAAGATTCTACAAACCCTAATACCCAACAAACTAAGGCAACTGAGGTAAAAGGTAGAATTTCACTTTATTAAAGGTCATAATAAAACATTTTTATATGTTCTTCTAAATGTTTCATACAGTAATTAAAAATTATTAAGTCCATACATTGCTTCTGAAAGATCTGGAATATCAAACACAAACAAACTATACCCATTAGTGACTCATACTACAAGATAAGGGATAAAATAGAAAATGTCCCACTGAGGCAAACTTGGTTCCCACATGGGGACTAATTTGTGGAGGCTGGAGGAACAATGAGGAAGCTTTGTCTGGTGTTTTGGGAGTTAGAGGCTGAAGGTAAAGTATATTTTCTATTTCGGTCCCTCAGCTTCTCATGAATCATCCAGGACCTAATATGATTAATTCACTGCTGAGATGAAGCCACCGCAAGCTGCCATTTTGAGATTCAGTGACTGGTTTCATGAATGCTCTGAGACATATCAAGGTTGCAGCCTATCACTTCCAAGAAAAATGTTTGAGACGTAGATTGATGGAAGGTGGTAGCAAGTCACAATCTTGGCGCTCATTAATCTTTCAGTTTCACATGTGCAGGCATTTTCAGCCAATATATGGTCTTAGCCTTCATGCTGGGAACTGCATATGCTGAACAATCAAGCAGCCATTGCTTGATTGTAGCTGACAATTTCTTAAAAGTCCCACAAGAGGGTGCAAGCATCACAAGCAATGCAATAGGAAAGGGGGGGGGGGCAAGCTCTTACAAGTAGTTTACAAAGCAGTTTGTGAAGAATCAGTCTAGTGGAGCTTGAATCACATACTTTCCTGAGTCCTGCTTGTTTTAATATGTCACTGGCTTTATTTTTCTGCAGGCATCAGCTCATGTTGGAGAATTCCCAATACAGTGTTCCCTCTTTAGTCAACATTGCCCTGGAGGTTACCCTTTAGCCATCTGTCCAACACACCATCTGACTAAACCTTCTGTTAACCCTTCCTCCTGTGAGGCTAGATTAATGCTGTTAGGTGTGCTCTACTTTCTGGAAATGGGGGAGGAATAGGGGCGATATCAGCACTGATTGGAAGCTACTTAGAAAAGCTCTGAGAGACTCTGCAAGAAGCAGCATGCAAAACTAAGAGTGGTACATGTTTACTATTAGAACTATTGGTGCTATGTGTATATATATGCTCATGTTGCTTGAGAGGAAAGATTGTTTATTTATTACTTTGCATTTCTATCCTGCCTTTCCTGAAAACAGGCTCAGGGCGGGTCACGATAATAAAATATTTACATGATTTTAAAATAGAATTGCCAATCCCGCAATGGGGGCAGGGGATTCCCAGTTTGGAAGCCCTCCTTCTGCTTCAGGGTCATCAGAAAGCCAGGGAGGGGGAGAGAAATGTCTTCTGGGCACTCCATTATTCCCTATGGAGACCAATTCCCATAGGATATAATGGAGAATTTATCCAAAAGTATCTGGGGCTCTGGGAGGGCTGTTTTTTGAGGTAGAGGCACCAAATGTTCAGTATAGCATCTAGTGCCTCTCCCCAAAATACCCTCCAAGTTTCAAAAGGTTTGGACCAGAGGTCCAATTCTAAGAGCCCCAAAAGAAGGTGCCCCTACCCTTCATTGTTTCCAATGGAGGGAAGGTATTTAAAAGTCCCTATAAATGTGATGGTCAGAACTCCTTTTGGAGTTCAATTATGCTTGTCAAAATCTTGCTCCTGGCTCCACCCACAGTGTCCCCAGATATTTCTTGAATTGGTCTTGACAACCCTATTTTAAAACAACTAGCTAAAAACAGACAATAGTAAAATTTGTTGGTCCTTCAGATCATGTCAGTGATTTACTATTCGTTCTGCTTCACATATCAGATCTATTTTATAACAATAATATACTTTTTTTCAAACCAAGTGTCCTTTAACTAACATGGTGATATGAAAAGCAGCCCAAAATGTATGTATAAGCATTACATGTAGATTTAGCAGAAATGCTGAATATTAATATTCAGTTGACCACTGATGAAAACGTCACTGTTGAAACACAATTGGTCTTCTGTTTGAGATTTGTATATTTAGCAATGTTTTAAATATATAATATTGGATTTTGGATTATTTTACGGTTTATTTTTGTATATACATTAAATTGTAAGTTTCAAATCAGTTGAGGTTTTACTACTTGGACCCTGGAAATCCCTTCCAGCTCTATGATTCTACTTTTTTTTTAACCTGCTGCACTTATAGAAGCTTCCTCAGCCTTTTTTGTTCTCCTAATATTCTTTGGTCTGGTTGCAGTCTTCCATTGTACTCCTTACGTTATGAGAAGCAGCATGTCATAATGCCCATTCATGTATTGTCTCTTGTCAATGTAACTAGTAAGGTACGGGACTAACATTTGAATTGGGTCTTCCTTAAGAACAAGCACCTCTGTGATCCCTCAGGAACTGAGAATGAACAGGCACTTGGGAATTCTGCACTCACCATCCATGTTCTCTAATCTCCATCTAGAAGAAGAGATCTGAGAAAAGTGTTGTCAGGCACTTCAGAGACTGGGATTCAGTTTCCAGGGGCACATATTTCAGTTTGTTTATGTAGTGTAATGTGAGAGCAACCAACTCATATGAAACTCATTAGAGGAAATGACCAATATCAAAGCAGTTCACTACCCTCATATGAGCGGTCTTATATGCATAGACCACATTCTTTCAGGAAATGAGTGGATACTGGCTAATTATTAGAAACTTTACTGAGTCACCCAGATAACCAGAGGGGGTGTACTTTCATGTGCCATTCTAGACCAGTGCTAATCCAGAAACAGTTAACACACATAAAGACAAACTGGCACTTTAATCATGTGAGTAATCTTCAGCAGCAATGTCTTCAAACATGTTTCTGTATCCTCAGTTATTCCTGCTCACTGGAAGCACCACTGGGTCTCCAGTAAGAATACTTGCCCACTTCTCTAAGGAACAGATCACTTGTTTGAGCATTTATTGTATATTGGAATCAATTCTCTACATAGGAATAGCTTCAAAGACTGCAGCTGGACAGCACAGTGTCTCTTGTGGTGAAGGGTGCAGATGCTCCCCGCACAGCCTAGCTTCAATCAGGCTTGACTGGATAGCAATTCTGAAGGAAGAATACTGGACATACTGGCAGAAATAGTTCTTGACACCTTTTATTTAGGGGGCATTGTGTCATTCATTAGAACTCCAGCCCACATTTTGGGGGGAGTCAAAAAAGGGAAATCATTCAAGCATTTTAAGAACATAGATGTCATGGTGAGGCTCATTTTATGCCAGGTCTACGTAATAGAAGAGAAGGGATTTAATTCTTTCACACCATATGGTTTCAGTGTAACCCCATCCCCCACATATTTTGAACTTATACTTCCCCCAAGGAACTCAGGGGACTTTATATAGTACTCCTCTCCCTATTTTATCCTCAGAGCAACCATTTAATGTTGGTTTGGCTGAAACTGGCCCATGAGAGCCTTTTGTATTGGTGTTAACCATATTTCTATGTAGGATGTGACTGTGATGGACTCAGGCATTTAGCCTGAGTAGCTGAGGAACAGGCTTGCAGCAATTGCCTGGAACGTTGCCCAAGCAATGGAAAAGTATCCTTTGGAGGTTTGCTTAGCAGAAAATCACCTCAGGATTGTTAGTCTGAGCCAGGGGGTCTTTGAGTGAAGTCTTCAGTATACCAGTCTGAAGTGAAGACAGTGGGCTTAGGCCGGGCAGTTGTAAAACCAACTGGACAAGGGGCTCAGAGAGGCCAGAGAGGCTGAGCTCATTATGCGAGACAGAGCTGAGTGGACTCTGTCTGAAAGAGAGAGTTTTCAAGCGGTTTGAAACTCTCTGAGGGAGATTTTGCCAGTGCATCAGGCAATCTCCAGGTACAAACTAGATCACACAAATACACACTGAGGGGAGAACTGGATTCTGGTGGTCAGCAGGGTTGCCCAAGACTCAGACCAGAGGACTAGCTGTGGGGCTGAGACGCATCGGTATAGAGGGGTGCGAGTCCTGGAAGACAGTTAGTGTGAAAGGGTCTATGAGGGAGAATACTGACACCAGTCAGGAGTTCTCTATGTGTGTGTGGAAGAGTGATTGAAGTTTGTTATTTATATGATTTGGCACTGACGAAGCTAGGGCTTAAACAACTGAAGGAACAGCATTCTGAGTGCCCATAAGGCACAGCCAATCACACTAACTAGAGTTAAAGTTAGTTAATCACACTAACTAGAGTTAAATTAAACTATTGTTTCATATTATGTCTCAACTGAACTGGAACTTCCTTCCCTGAGTTTTTCCAGTTCCATGAGCATACACAGAAATATGGAGGGCTTTTTATTGCTGATGATCTGATGTTCAAATGCTGTCTTTCTCATTACCGTAACTGATGCTGCCTTAAAAATGCATATTGCCAATCACTGATCACCATAATGCAATGTAAAGCTCTTGGGAAAGTGGCCTAAGCACTTCTCAAGTGTGGTGCTGCATATGCAAGAGTTTCCAACTGGATTAAAGCTAGGGCCTGGGCAGGGTTCCCAGTTTTGCAGGAAGAGTCTATAAAGACATTCCGGGTTTGGGCTGAACAGGTTCTTCCTTTCCCTGGGACATACGATTTAATAATAAGACTGTGTTGCAAGGTCTCAGTCCCATTGTACCAAGATGTCTATGTCAACAACAAATTAAATGTGAATGAGAACATGCACTTTGTATTCTAAGTCTCATGGGTGCCCAGATGCTGCTTTCTAGAATATATTAAGATAATTACAGCACAGTCCTAAACAGAGTTATACAATTGATTTCAGTGGATTCAGAAGACTGTAATTCTGCTTTGGATTGCATTATTAAAATGCATCACTGACATGTACACATACAAACCCACATTTCCATGTGTATAGAGTGAACATATGAACATATGAAGCTGCCTTATACTGAATCAGACCCTCGGTCCATTAAAGTCACTATTGTCTACTCAGACTGGCAGTGGCTCTCCAGGGTCTCAAGCTGAGGTTTTTCACACCTGTTTACCTGGACCCCTTTTAGTTGGGGATGCTGTACCACTGAGCCACGGTCCCTCCCACAAAAGTGCTGGCATATCTGGAAAGGAAACCTGGATGAAAGGCAGGTCTATCATTAACTGTTAGCCATGATAGCCACATGGGACCTCTAGGTTCAGGACCAGAATACTTCTGTTGTCAAATGATGTAACATTTGACAGTCCATTGTTGGAAGCAGGGCAATGTGGACCCATGGATTTGATCCACTGTGGCTACTCTTGTGCAGCAAATAAAGAAAAAGAAGAAAAATAATCTTCCATTCTAGGACACTTGTTAGGAGCCACAACTTAAGACCAAATTCACATATGCCCTTTAGGATGTTTTCCAGCTCCTCTTCTGACATTGGCATGCTCTTGTGAGAAAGGCTGCTTTAAACAAACATGACTCTGAGGCAATCAATACCATACCGAAAGGGTGATTTTCAATCACATTCCAAGCTGCAGTTCTTTACACATTCCACATACCTATTCTATACTATGCATGCATGATTTCAGCCTTTGTATATTTAGGATTAGATTTAAAAATTAGGATTTAAATATGTTAATACTAGTTAAACCTCTGTTCTGGGGGTATTTGCTGGCAGAGGACTTGATATGGTACCAGTGACAGCCTTGATAACACAGAGCTAGAAGAAACCACACATCAGTTAATTTGTTTGTGGCAGAAATTCATATACCGAACAGTGACATTCAAGTTGTGTTTAGATGATTGGGAAAGAGAGAGGGGAGAGCTGCTTCATACTGGAATACATCTTTTAATTAATTTTAAACATTAAAGCTGATTTCTTCAAGTATAGATAAGGTTATAACCAGTGGAAAGGTTGTGGGGGGGCAGCATTTTGGGAGAAAAATTTAAAAGAAAAATAGACCATTTTCGCACACAGCTTACCTCACAGCCACAATCCTGTCCCCTCCGCAGCATCCGGTCGGATTTCCCACCACCTGCACCGAAGTTACAGGAAGTGCCACAGCTTTTGTGTAGCAAACGTAAACTGCTAAAACCCAGTTTACGTTTGCTACGCAAAAGCCGCGGCACTTCCTGTAACTCCAGCGCAGATGGTGGGAAATCTGACGGGACGCTGTGGTAGGGAACAGGATTGTGACTGCGAGGTAAGCTGTGTGCGAAAACGGTCATAAAGTGTTACAGGAAAATCTTACCCAAGGGTTCCATACAATTCCTAGAGCTATTCAGAAGTGACAAAGGGTAGCTCTAGGAATTGCCAGGAACTCTATGGTAAAAACTTTCTGTAAGTAGAGGAAGACTTTTTTTTTGTTTTTAATTTTTCTCTCCCCCTTCCAGTGGTGGTGGGCAACAAGGTGCTGGAGAATATACCATTGGTGGCATGCCTAAGTAGAGGCAACAAAGTAGCTTAATCAACAATGTGCTTGTTATCATCTAAGGAGCAGTAGTATCTGCAACCAGCTGTGAGGGCTAAGGGGATAGATACATTACAGACATGAACATTTAATTACCATTTCTTCTTTCCAAGGAACCCTAAAAATCGCAGTTCTCTGAAGGAGACAAAAGATATATGATCTGTGATCCCCTGGAATTCCTATCATTTCACACTGACCCCAACCTTCTCTGTCTCTCTTTCCAGGCTTCTTCCCCACTCCCATTTTCCTATTTATTTCCCCATGATTTTTCTCTCCCCCCCCCCCTCAAATGATTTCCACACTCTCTCTGTTTGCAGGCTATTCTTCAGCCACTCCCTTTCTCTAACAGTTGTGCACAGCCTGCTTGAAAATCTTGCAAGCTGCAAATTCTTTTCAAGCAGGGGCGGTGTGCACCTGCCCCACAACCTGCAAATTTGCAGCTTGAAGAACAAGCAGGGGCTGCTTGCTCCTGCCATGCAAGCTGCAAATTCATTACTTGCAGTGCAGGCATGTGTGGCATCTGCTTCCCCCCCCCCCCCAAATATTTAAAGGGAAGGTTCCTTTTAAATGGTTTGGGGAAAGTGGGGGCGTGCACAGAGCATACTTGAAGAGATGATGTCATTCTGCATGACATCATCATGTTGGGGATAGCCCCACTCCCTCCCATAATGCCCCCCAAATCCCACTGCTGAGGAGAAAATGGGACCTGACAACCCTATTTTGCTGTCCCTTTCTTTTTTTTTCTAGGTTTCCCTTTATTTCCCTCTCTACATTTATCTCTTTTTTCAGGGTTTGCTCTCCCCTCCTCATGTGCTCTCTGTCTGCTGCCTCCTAAGCCTTTTGTCTACTTTGCTTCACTTACTATTTTGTGTTCCTATCCCAATGGCTACTGCTGAGATTTCTAAGGTTGTACTGCTAGTGTCTTGATTGCTAGATAAACCCACAGTGATTAGTGTGATCTCATGTGGTCTCAGTTATCATTCCCTTTTTTTTTTTTTTTTTTTTTGGGGGGGGGGGAATTATGATCCCCATCTAATTTTTTTTATATTTTTAAAATTTTCTTCAAACCTAATAATTCCCTCTGGTCTGTAAAATGTGCCCCTTCATTGTACATGTACACCCTGTACATTGTACATATATACAGGATTTATTGATCTTCATTTGCAAGCATGTTCAGAATTGGATATTAGATAAAAGGAATTTATTATTCTTACCCAACTGTAATTCTCAGGATTCTTTGGGAACAGATATAACAGTTAAAATGCTCTAAAGCCAATATATTTGTGTAGCTCTATAATATCAAACCTTATCACATTACCACTCTAAACTGGATGCTCTTAGTCGTCGTTGGCCTGATTTTTGAGTAAAGTGATACAAGGGCCAGGGTTTTCATACAGCAAACTTCCTTCTGTTAATGAGCCATCTCTGAAGTGCTATGGTCATTTAAAACAGTGCTACTTTCCACCTCCCACCATTCTGCCATATGATCTTCCTTGCACAGTAAAAAAGAGGGGGGGGGGCAACATTGTAAGAAGCGCTATGGACATTTTAAACAGCACACCAAAACAATTCAGAAGTGCAACAAGGAAGTTGAAAACAAAACAAAAAAAAGCAGTTTCCCTCAAAAGTGGCTCAACCATGCTTTGCTAACCCAACACAAGCAGGTTTGTATGAACAGGTAAAAAAATTCTGCAAGCAGCCAGTTACTAAAATGGGTCTGTCTGAAATGACAGAAAAAATCCATTAGCAACCAATAACTAAAACAGAGTACAGGGGCAGTTTGAGAAAGGTCATGCCTAACAGTGCTTCTTAAGTGTGTCTACTTAGAATCCTAAAGGTAGTCCCCTGTGCAAGCACCAGTCATTTCCTACTCTGGGGTAACATTGCTTTCATGTTTTCACGGCAGACTTTTTTACAGGAGAGCCAGTTTGGTGCAGTGGTTAAGTGTGCGGACTCTTATCTGGGAGAACCGGGTTTGATTCCCCACTCCTCCACTTGCACCTGCTGGAATGGCCTTGGGTCCGCCATAGCTCTGGCAGGGGTTGTCCTTGAAAGGGCAGCTGCTGTGAGAGCCCCTCCCACCTCACAGGGTGTCTGTTGTGGGGGAGGAAGGTAAAGGAGATTGTGAGCCGCTCTGAGACTCTTCGGAGTGGAGGGCGGGATATAAATCCAATAGCTTCTTCATCTTCTTCTTCTTGCCATTGCCTTCCCCAGTCATCTGCACTTTCCCCCCCAGCAAGCTGGGTACTCATTTTACCAACCTCGGAAGGATGGAAGGCTGAGCCAACCTTGAGCCGGCTACCCGAACCCAGCTTTTGCCGGGATCAAACTCAGGTCGTGAGCAGAGCTTAGTACTGCAATACTGCAGCTTTACCACTCTGTGCCACGGAGCTCTATACTTAGAATCCTACTCTGGATTTATTCAATGGGGCTTACTCCCAGAAACATGTTCTTAGGATTGTACTGTTTGTCTTCCTTCATTTTCTCTCTCAATAAAACAAAGCTTGTAATGGCTTCTCCTTTCAAATCAACAAACAAAGCTCACAAGACAGTTTGGTATACTTCACTATCATGTAGTCTTTTCCCCTAAGGCTATCAAGAATGGGACATTTCCCACTAATGTTCAGTAATAAACTTTTATACTACAATAATTCACATTTTTGTGATCCATTTTCCCCTGGTTAGGTAGTCCTACCTGTTATTCAATGAGCCAAGCTAATTAGGGTTAAAACAGAATGTGTTATCATGATGACATAAGTAAATGTGATCCATTTTCCCCTGGTTAGGTAGTCCTACCTGTTATTCAATGAGCCAAGCTAATTAGGGTTAAAACAGAATGTGTTATCATGATGACATAAGTAAATGTGATGACGATAATCATGATGACTATTAAATACTGGGTTCAACATGTAGGAGTTCAACCAAGAACATGCTTTATTAGCAACTACACACTAAGACAACATGGCGGGGCCAAGACCCCACTTATATTCATGCAATAGAAACACACCCACACCCAATTCCCATACCAAACCATGGCAGTCAAGTTTCGCGCCAAGACAGCTCATTGGTTGCTGTTCCAAGTTCAAATCAATCAGAGTCTATAGTGTTTCCTGTAGTTGCCCGGGTGCCCGCTACTGTGAAGCAGTCAATTCAGTACATAACAATGACATTACAAAGTCACCTCAAATACATACTCATAGAGAAGTGCAGCCTCAATCTCACAGTGAACTCTGAGAGCAAACAAAACCTGTTATGGGCAGTACTTCCTTAATAGATGAAGACTTTCATCCCCTTTTGCTGAAATTTCCCTAGTTTATTCTGATGCAGAAAAAAAATTGTGAAAATCTACTCACCTATCGCTATACTTCTAGTTATTGTATTGTAGTTAATGTATTTCTTGGTACATACAGTTCTTATCACAGCATGCCCAATTTAGTTTGCTTCAGTGGACAGAACACCTTGGCAATAGCCCCGCAAACTCAGAAACCACAAAAATGCACATATTGTTTTATCATAAAATGTGTTTTCCATTACATATATAGATTATATACACTTTTACCAGAAAACAAAGTTTTGCCATATATACTTATGGCTACTCATAGTGAATGTGATGGGATTTGTAGAGATTGGTCTTTTAGCAGTATATAATTACACAATAACCTTAGTTTTCTAGCCTGGACATGGAACAATAACAGTGAGTCTCCTTCCTCTACTGACTTTTACTGTTTTACTTTCTCTCTCTGATTCACTTTCTTTCTCTGATTCACACAACCTCAGATAATGAAAGATACTCTACTAGGAGAATCTCAGACAGAATAAGCTCTAGTGATGGATTCCTAACCAGGAGAGGCATGGGCCACACGCATGCAAGAGGAGCATTTAAATTGTTCATGCCAACTGTGTACGGGATGGATGCAGCACACGGCTGGCCATTCAAACAGCTGGGAAATGCACCTTGCACACATTCTAGAGGTTTGCTACCAGGAAGTTCCCAGTAGCTATTTAATTCAGTCCCAGCCCATCCTCAGATGAGGTAGACCTCGGGGGATGGATGTACGCATGTGATCATGCACATTAAATCCAGAGGGGAGTAGTGGCTAGGTCGGGCCAAATCTCTCATGTGATTGCTCCCATAGTCATCCAAGAAACAATCAATAAGAAAGAACCAGAAACAGTTACACATTGAATTAGGTTGGAATGAGGCTGAATTCTTAAAAAGAAAGAAAAAGAGCCAGAATAGCATGTAAGCATCCACTCTGGGTAGGTTAGGGAGGCACAGTTTGCATGACATAAATAAAGTCCATTAGCTGTAGGAACAGAGGTAAGTAGATAGATGTTGCATAATAAGGAAAAAAGGCCTAGTTTGCCACAGGTTGATGTCAACTCATTTACATCTCTCAGAAAGGGAAAAAAAGATCTTGAGAGCACTCATATATATGATTTTAAAGCACTTTGCATAAAGAAACACATTATAGTGAATTTACAAACAGGCAACTTAAAATGAGGAGGTTAAAATGTTAGATTCACTGGTATGGTATAGCCAGGAATCTCTATAAGGTAGCAGGGTGCACAAAGCTTACACATAGCAGCAGTTTCTCAGTACCATGTGTGCCAGTAAAGGTACAAAGTTACATGCGGCCTTTTGTCAAGTTCAACCTAATAAGAGTCCTTTAGTAGACAACTCCATTCTAGATAGTATAGGTAAGAGATAGGGTAGGGTCTAATCTAACTAGCTAAGATGGATGCCGATGCATGCAGAATGCATATCCTGTATCCATGGTGCCAAAGATGAAGAGTGTGGTCCTTCTTTGTGTGTGTGGGCGAGAGATGTTAAGCTGGAAGGAAGTCTTGTCCCTAAGGATAGCATTTTACTTCAAAGGGATAATATCAGATAGCAGGAAGGAAAGGATGCTCTGTGTGTCTTGACCCCTCTATCTAAATCAATGGTGTTGTCTCTGAAGTCTAAGGAAAGAAACAGTATACACTTCTCTACTTCCAACAAAAAAAATAGATAGCATAAAACAAGAACTAAACAAATGCTGCCACCCACCCATTTACTGATTTTTTTCCGGGGGGGGGGGGGGTGTGTGAAGCTGGGCTTCATCAAGATTTTAAAAAACCCAGAGATTGAGCTGAAAAAGTCCTGGTTTGTACAAGACATCAGAAGTAAGGGAGGCAGAAAGAGAGTGTGTGTGTGAGAGAGAGTACGAGGTGTCTAAATGGTACATGAAAGATTTATAATATTATTAATAGTGTGAAGAGAGTGGTTAGAATAAATTGTTCTTTTCTATACCTAACAATTAATAATAGCCCAAAATGGAATCTTCACATTTAGGGATAGTATTCTTCTACTTCTCACAAGCTGTGGGCAACAACAGTGAACAGCTATCACTTATCTTGTAGACAAGCATAGCACAGCTTTGGCATAGGCATATGTCTCAAGGAAGAGAATCAATATATGCTTTCTTTCTTTTTAGCAATTGCTGGCAGTTGAATGAGATGCATTTTGTCTCATCTGGTTCCGCTGCACAGAGTTTACACCACTCCCAGCAGATACTTGACCATAAAAAACACAGGCAATACGAATTCCTGACCCTAGAAAACATGAGTTCTACAGAAAATTGTGGGTTCCCGCCAGCTGCCTAGGAATTATCTACTCCCAGTAAAAAAAACATGGGTAGAAATGTGAATGTTCATTAATTCATTAGTATTCTAATGGAGGATTTCCTCAGTACTAAGGGCTAATGCAGAATCAGTGTTACCACTTAAAAACTTCTCCCCTGGGATGCAACAATGAAGCAGACAGAGGGCTGTGAAGTTTCCTTTCTGACTAGACAGAGGGAGCCCTTTCCTCCAGGAATCTTCCTCTGACACCAGAAGGGGAATGTCTGAAACCCCTCTGTATTGTTAGTCTTGGCACATCGTGTTCTGGTTACATGTTTATCTTTGGCAGTAAGTCAGTGCTGTACCTTCTGGCTGCCTGTAATCTCCCTTGTTCCCCTGAGTTCTGGGGAATGGTACCTCATTTCCCTTCCACCAAAGCAAACAAGGGCCATTGCTCTTGCAGCAGAGTTAGCTGTGCTTATTTTGTCTGCAACTGGCTTTCCTAAAGCCAAAGAAGCCTGCTGCCTCTCCATGGCAAGATGAATGAAACAGAAGCTGCACTGGATCTTTACAAAATACATTATTTACAAAGTGGTACCTCTTTCCTTTATACTCAGCCCCCTGAGAAGCTTTCTGAGGAGGAATTTAAATGTAGCTCTTTCATAGGAACTGATGAAAAGTTCGTAATTCAGTGACAGTGTCCCATGCAATAGAAAGCTTCTCACTACATGGATTTCCCCAGTTATGCATGGCATCTTCAAATCAGTATTGCCTAGCTGTGGCATTTGTAGTACTGGTATGCAGATATTTAATGCAATTTGGAAGACAAATGTAATTTTAAAAATCATATGTGCCCCTTTATGTGGGACTATTCTACTCTCAGGAAGTGCTTTAGTACAGCATCCACATGGCGCCTATATTACTTCTATCTACCTTCTGTGTCTCAGTTATTGTTGGTTGTTTGTGCTTCTGAAAGAACACCACCTATGGTTCCTATCCTACTACAAGGTATATTGCAGTGCATGAGAGATGTTGCTCCAAAGTAGAGGTCTCTCTCTCTCGGCTTGGCTTCGCGAACGAAGATTTAAGAAGGGTGCAATAGTCCACGTCTGCTGCAGGCTCGCTGGTGGCTGACAAGACCAATGCGGGACAGGCAGGTCCGGCCACAGTGGCTGCAGGGAAAAGTCTGATTTAGGGTTGGTGCTGTAGCAGTGCGATTCTAAAGTAGAGGTATACTGTGACAAACCATCAAGGGTTAGTGCCTAACAGAATCCGAGAATCTTTGAGTGACAAGCAGTTGGAACAGAAGTCTGTTGAGGGAGTCAATTAAGAAATGACAGTTGGGAACAGACAGTTGAAGAAGAGACAGTTAAGTACTGACTGTGGACTGGGAGGGAGGCTAAGAGAGTGAGTAAATCAAGGAAGATCCTCATTCAAGAAAAAAAAGGAAAAATCTTCTAGTAAAGAGAAGTGATTCCCTGCCTAATTAAGAAGGGAAAAGAGGAGTGATCTTTGGTTTGTGAATAAAGAAGGATTTGGGAACTTGGTTGTATGTTCCTGCCTTCTAAACTTTACTTGTTGGTGAAACTCAGAAACCTGTGCTTGAGTTTAAGCAGAAATTGAGTTAAGAAGAAATTGAAAAGAAAGCCTCTCCCCTCGAAGTTTTAAAGACATTGTTGAATAGTAGGAACATTAACTTGTTGGCAACAAATTATCTGGTGTTTGCGTGAATACAAAGTTACTTCAGCTTTATCATCTGTTCACCTCATACAGCATACACCTGATTGTACCTGATCTTTTCTCCTTCAAGTTAAATAAAACATTTGATTTATTTTGAATTTTTGAAAACCTCTTGTGTGCCATTTCAGGAGGAGAATATAAAAAAGTGATTTTGTCAATCAATCAATCAATATCTCTCTATCTATCTATCTATCTATCTATCTATCTATCTATCTATCTATCTATCTATCTATCTATCTAAACAAAACAACTGAATGGGACAGCAATAGATAAACATAGAAAAAGCCATAGAAAACAAATAAGAAGACAATAGATAAAAGGGCTGCTCAGCAAGAAAGAAGACAGAAGGGGGAATCCCATGTGTGAGGGAGGGAAGAAGGTGAGATCATCATATGCTTTACAAAAACTTCTGAGTCAAAGATATATGTGGAAACCACTGGTTTAGGTTGTTGCCAGTGTTCCCTCTAAGCTGAGTTAGCATGAACTAGCTCACAGATTTTTAGCCTCCAGCTCACACATTTTTGTCTTAGCTCAGGAAGGATGACCCCAGAGTACACTAATTTATGCAGCAACTCACAACTTTAATGCCAGTAGCTCACAAAGAAGAATTTTTGCTCACTAGACTCTGCAGCTTAGAGGGAACATTGGTTGTTGCCATGATTTTTGAAACAGTAACACAAACCCAGGATTCTTAATTATTACAGAACACATACCCACACCCAGAATCCACTTTTTTGTGTGTTTAGGTGCTGCTAGACAGCTGCAGCATGCACTTATGCTTTTGATTCCACTATTTCCTGGGCAATGGCATTTCTCACTTCAAATCAGATCCTTGCAAAGGAGGAGCAGAGAGCACTTCCAGTCAATCAGCTTTGGTGACAAGCTGCAAAGAGTGGAGGAGTGGAGCCCTTTTATTGTTTGCAAGTGCTGGGAAAATAGACAGATGGGGGCAGCTCGTTCAGAGGGTGGTAAAATTTGATCTCTTAGTTCAATTCTGTTAAAACTTGAGGGGCTATTTAGCTAACAGGTAGCACTTCCTGTGCTCCAATGTTGGTATCATCTGATCATTTGATTTTGGTAACATTTGAAAACCTGCCACTTGATTGCCAGAGCTCTTTAGCTAAGCTGCCACTTGACTGCCATGTTAAGAATCGATAGAGACAAGTGCAGCTATGCAGAGAATTGCCTACTTTTGGAGTTTGCAAAATTGAACCACTTTATTAAATCTGCTTGAAATTTACAGGATCTTTAGAATGCAGGGAGGGCTGTGTTCTGTGCAAATTTGGTGTGATTATCTTTATAAACAGCTGCCCCAGACCCTTATGGAAAAATACATGGATATGAATCCTGAACCTCTACCCAAAAATAATCAAACTAACCTCTCACATGCTAAGATCTGAAATTATAATGATTTTTAACGTGCATACCTCTACTCCAAAATAATTATAAGAGTACCTAGAATGAAGACACAACATTATGCTGCCGGATAAATAGAGACTGTAGCACCACTGTATTGTTTTAATTTTTTTAAATTAATTTAGATTTGTATTTTTATTGTTGACTGATTTTATCTGTTATTGTGATATCATGATTTCGTATCATGTTCTGTAAGCCGCCCTGAGCCTGCCTTGGCGGGGAGGGCGGGGTATAAATAAAAATTTACTTACTTACTTACTATATATAATAAACTAGGAATTGCTAATAGCACCAGGCCTATGGGTGAGGATTACTGACTTTTCATCTGTTCTGCCACACACACACCCCTCCACTTTCCTCCACTGGTATTTAGTTTTACTGATGATATTTATGCTTCATTAGTTTTACGTGTGCTGATTTGACAGTTTGAAATTGTATAAAATAGGACTTGAAGATGTTTTAAATTTTAATTGTTGTTACCCGCCCTGAGTATGCAATGCAGGGGAGGGCAACTATAAGTCTACAGTAATAAATAAATAATAGCTGATCTTTATTAATATCAATACTGACCAGAATTTGAGTATGAACTTCTACTCTGCAAGTGGCCTAACACAATCCCTTGGGGAAGTCAGGCACTGAAGAGCACAAGTGCCACACTGCTGTTTTCACCATCCCAATTAAATAAAGGTGAAAGTGGTGGGGCAGGGCACATCTGTGCTCTTCAGAGCCTGCCTTTCCCAAGGCTCTAAAGAGTACAGGCACCGCACCACCACTTTTGCCTTTGGGAAGATGAAAGCGGGGGGGGGGGGGGGAGAGAGGTGAACCTGTGCTCTTTGGAGCCTGGTGGGGGAAGGGGAGAGGCCTAGGGTGCCAGAACACCTGGTGCTGGTCCTGGCTATATTTCAACAACATTCTTCAGACTAACAGAGGAAAACAGAAGTACTGAGCAAAGCAGCCAAGGGGTTAGAGTTTTCCTCCATCCCATAATCAGGTTCTAGTTAACTTTTTACTATCCCTTCACTATGCAAATGACTTCTGAAAGTAATGCAAAACAAACAGGGGGACTGATCAATCTCTCTTCCTCTCCATACATTCACTGGGAAGAGCCACATGGCTCTACCTCCTCAACCCCCCCCCCCCACCAGCAGCAGCAGCTTTAGTCTCATTGAGATTTAAAGACACACACACCTTCCAAAACACAAGCAGTTTGCAAGTTTCTAAACCTTCTGGGAAGGAAAGGCACATCATGGCTCTTTGGGCAGAACTTTCCCCACTGGCCAGTTGGCTGGTGACAGGGAGGAGCCTGTAAAACCAGGGATCCCCTGCTGGGACCTGGCAAGCCTATTGGGACTGCACTGAGTACGATAAGGCCAGGGTGTTGCACTCAAGTGACCATCAGCCAAAATTCCCAGTGAGTTTCAAGCTAATACGTCCACCAATGTTTCACTGTTTTCCACTTAACTTTTTCTTAATCCCCATTTTTTGCCTGCCACTTTAAAATGTATTACAGTTCATAATTCTTGCATTGAATAGTAAAATATGCTTCAACCTTAGTCATGGTTCCTATGCCCTACTGACACTTTGTTCCATCTTGACATGAGCTATCAGATATTTATTCTAATTTATTTCTTGAGCAAGATCCTGCTACTCTTATTTAAAAAGGCATGTTCTGCTAGCCTTTCAGCTATCGTCAATGATTATCCTAAATTCAATCATCTCCACATTTCTCATTACAGCTTTATCAAGTCCTGGCACTATCTCAGACTCTTGCCTGATACTCTGCATTACAAGACTGAGTACCTCCCACATTTGAAAGAAGGTGTGGAAGCAAATGGAATGGCAATTGTGAACATTCTGTTTGCCACAAAGTGCAGGAACATTGGCTAAAAGGAAACCATATAATAGAGCAAGTGGGGCCCCAGATCCAGAACTGTCCTCCAAGATTGCATCCACAGGTATTGAACTCTATGAATCTAGCCAATAAGGCACCAATCAGCTTACTGCTATGATTGTGACAACACCATCTACAGAACATTGCTGCCTGTTTGATCCTTGCCAGATGGACTGATTAGCCAGCCAGCCACGACAGAAAATGTTTTAGAGAAGCATTCAAAAGCAGCATGAGCAATCCCTAGAGTGCCAACTCGTTTTGGAAAACAAACAGCCACAGCCACTAGGAAAGAAGCAATGAAGCCTCTTTCCTTCAGGGGTGCCCAGACTACCATGTATGCAGAGACAAACAGCATGCTCTGGAAGAGAGGAAATTTGGGTGAGGATAAACCTTTAAATGGTACCCTTTAAATAATATCTTTTGAGAGGATAATGTGCACCTAGTTATTTCCTCTGTGCTCATTATATAAGAGAGCTCCAAAACTGAGAAGCATCTCAGTTTAAAGACATGGCTAACTGCTCTGCTGAAGTAATAATCCCATTGCTGAGTCTGGGATGTAATGCCTCAAGGGCTTAAAAGGGCTGTTGCAGTCTAAAATTTGTTTCCAGAGGTTTCATTTAGCTGCACTATGATTGCACCTGAGGGTGACAGTAAATGCAGGGAATGCAGAACTAATCATTTAGCAAGCTTACTTTTGCTGTCTTTCAAGGTACCATTTTTAAAATGAAGTATTGTTTGGAGAGCAGCACTGAGCACACTGTGTTGGCCAGGAGCCCCTGAGTCCAAATCATTAATGGGGTATATAGACTAAAAATAATGTGGTAGGAGAGAGAGAAAACATGTAAAATGAATATTCTCATGGCTGCATCAATCCCAGGTTATGCATATTTACACATTTCCATTAGAGATGTGCATACTTCCTCCCCCCCCCTTTTTTTTAAAAAAAAATATTTTTCTTTTAAAAAACTGGTTTGTTGCATTATAGCCATAATTAAAGCTATTTGTTTTAGTTACTCAATTCAATTTTATCTCCCTTGGTTTCAAACACATTTTTGCTTGTGATTATTTTTTCCTATACAATTGGGAGAGAAGCATCAGGGATTTGATCCCTGCCAAATGTCAGCAAAAATGTCTCTATTGCATCAGCAGAGTGGTCAGGGGGAGGTGTTTGGCAGAACAACCCAGGAAAATAGAGCAGAGCAGAGCAAAGACAGACACTTGCATTAGGCAACCCAAGAAAGCAGGAAGCTTGGCAGAGTAGGCAAAAGAGTACATAATGCCACTGGGCATGCAACATGTCTAGCAGGAATGGAAGACCATGCAAAAATGTGTGAAGGCACAGCTTACAAAGTCATTACCTGAATTCTACCTGTTTGGTACACCAGTGTGTGTTTTTTCTCCCCACCTCCTCCACTCAGTTCTTCAGTCCTTCAGCTCAGGGGTAGAGCCTGACTAACTGCTAGGCCAATGGGGCTTCTGACAGGTGCCCACCTCTCCTGCTCCATCCTTCCATCTGTTTCTAAACAGCCCTGCTTCTGGCCAATGCAGGCCAAGAAAGCTGAGGTGAACCCAGGAATAGACCACTAGCAGTGGGCCAGTCTGCTGTAGAGCTGGGTTCACAAGTGTCTCCTTCATCCCTGCCTGGCTTCTTGGGCTCCAGGAACCCAGCTGAGGCTAAAGGATGTTGGGGGCCTGCTCCTCCCATCACATGGCCTCCTGGGGAGCCAGATTATGTTGGGCTACTCCCAACAGCCTCCATCTTCAGCAGCATACCTCTCTGTAGGTGTGTTTGATTGTTGTTGTTTGTTTTGCTTTTATAGCATTCCCCCCCCCCATTTTTTAATTTTTGTAATAATATTGGCACAAGCAATAAAGGTTTTGATTGATTTATATTCATGTTTGATTGTCTATAACTTTAAATCTGGTAAACTGCTTTGAGTCTGGTGTTTGAGAAGAAAAAAGTGGCATATTAATACGCCAGATGAATAAATAAATCCTCTTTGTTTATAAGTTTTCTACTAATTAGTAATGTATTAGTTAATGTATCTGAATAATCACTTTATCCTCTTTGACCTCTGTGAACTCTAAATTAAACAATCTATGGCTAGAATAATGGACACAGGCCAATATCTGTATCTCCTTTAACATGGCCCCAAGCTATGACTATTGTGTAGTTTCCAACTCTAGTTCTAGCAATGGTCAATCCACTCCCTTGGTTAAACTGCAAATTAATTCCCTAAATGTTAAAACTTAAGAGGAAAGAATCCTGCTTTTGCGATGGACATCTGAGTATACCACACAGTTCACCATTGTAATGACCATTTGTGTAGTGTATGGCGTTCGTAGAACGCCTTCATTCCAGACAGCGCAACCATTTCGCTATAACGTACCATCGTTAAAGCGTTAGTCCGCTAAAGCTGCGGAGGCAAAGGCGACGACCCGATGCCTCCGCAAAGAGCGCTGGTCATCCGCCAATCACAGCGAGTGGCGGGAAATATGGCTGGCCAGCATTGGACTGGCCAGCAGGGTGAATAGTTCCGGATCTGTATATATGCGGGACCCGGCCCGCGTGTTCTCTCTCTTACCTCGTGTTTGTACCATGCAATAAACTATGTTGCCCTACGTGCGTCTCTCAGACTGGTACATAACAGTGGCGACGAAGGTGGGATCTTAGTCCTTCGACAAGGGCTACGAAGGAGACGCCCGGGCAACTCGTCGTCCCATCGCTTCATCGCTGTATCGCTACTTCGCAACGACCGCCGCCATGACCAGTACCAGCGGGAACACCGGTCACATCGAAGCTTTCGACCACACGAAGCCCGAGGGATGGGAATCCTATTCGGAGAGAGTCGATTGCTACCTGAGGGCGAATTGAGTAACCGAGGACGGCATGAAGCGGGACGTGCTCCTGAGCGTCTGCGGGGCCGCCACCTTTGAGATCGCAAAGGGTCTCTCGGCGCCCGCCCGCCTCACGGAGAAAACGTACACGGAGGTCGTCCGCCTCCTCACGGGCCATTTCCTGCCGCAGCCGTCGCGGGTGGCCCGACGGTTCCTCTTCCACAAGAGGGACCAGGCCCAGGGAGAATCCGCTGCAGACTACCTGGCCGCCCTGCGCCAGATCGCCGGAAGCTGCAACTTCCCGAATTTGGAAGAGACCTTGGCCGACCGGTTCGCTTGGGGCCTCCGCGACGAGAGGCTCCAGCAAAAGCTCTTCGCAAAGGAAGAGCTCACGCTTCAGGGCGCCTTCAGCGAGGCCGTGGCCTTCGAGCGCGCCTCCCGGACGTTCTCCAGGGCCAAGTCGGAAGCCGTCCACCACGAGGAGCTGGACCCCCATCACCCGGACGAAGGAGAAGCGCTCCAGATGCACCGCTCGGCAAGACCAGCCTCCCGAGCCCCACAGCGGCCCCGGGCGAACGAAAGATCGAACCAACGCAACAACCAAGGAGCGAACTGCGCCAGTTGCGGCGACCCCCACGACCGGCGGGACTGCAAGTACAGGACCTGGGACTGCAGGAGCTGCGGGAAGACCGGTCACATAGCGCGGGCTTGCCGAGCCAAGCCCCTCCGCCCGGGGCCAACCACGCACCACGAGGCCGCTGAGTTCCACTCCACGGCCTCCACCACGCTACAGGTAATGAACCTGCCCCTGGCCACCCCCAACAAGATTAAGGTGTCGGTCCGCATAGAGGGGGCCCCCTGCCTCATGGAGGTGGACTCGGGCTCCTCCATCTCCATAATTGCGGAGGAGACCCTAAGGCGGTTACACCCCGGCTACAAGAGACTGCTGCGGTCGGCCGACTTTGTACTGCGGGACTTCCAGAAAAACCCGGCCCAGATCGCGGGGTGGGTGAGGGTGCGCGTGGAGCGAGGGTCTTTCAGAGGCCCGCTAGATATCCTGGTAGTTAAGCGACCACTGGCGACCCTGTTGGGCCTCACGTGGTTCGGCCCCTTAGGAATCAGAGTTGAGGTGTCACAAACGACCATGGCCGGGGGGTTCGGGGAGGTGTGCCGAGAATTCCCGGAGGTTTTTGACGGGTCGTTGGGTAGCTACAAGGGCCCGGCCATCTCCCTGCCGCTCGACCCCACGGTCAGACCAACCCGGCTTAAGGCAAGGAGAGTCCCCTTCGCCCTAAAACCTAAAATCGAGGCCGAGCTGGACCGCCTAGTAGCACAAGGGGTCCTAGAGCCGGTCGATTACGCCATGTGGGAAACCCCCATAGTGACTCCGGTCAAACCGAATGGGGACGTGAGGATTTGTGCCGACTACAAGTGCACAATCAACAAGGCGCTCCAGGATAACCCCTACCCAGTGCCGGTTGTCAGCCACGTCCTGGCCGCCCTTGCGGGGTCCAAAATTTTCGGGAAGCTGGACTTGGCACAAGCCTACCAGCAGCTTCCGGTGGACGCCAAAACGGCCGAGGCACAGACGATTGTGACCCATAGGGGGGCGTTCAAGGTGAACCGGCTACAGTTTGGGGTCAGCGTAGCTCCGGGGATCTTCCAGAGTATAATGGACGCTCTCCTCAAAGGGATCCCAGGAGTCCAGCCCTTTTTCGACGACGTTTTAATCGCCGCCCCGAACCCTGAGGAGTTCAGCAACCGTCTCAGGGAGGTGCTCCGTCGTTTCCAAACCGCTGGACTAAAGGTGAAGAGGGAGAAGTGTTTGCTGGGGGTACCGCGGGTGGAGTTCCTAGGATTCGCCGTGGACGCAGAGGGAATCCACCCGACCGAGGAGAAAACCAGGGCCATCGTACAAGCCCCAGCCCCCACGAGTAAAGCGGAGCTACAGAGCTTCCTGGGGGTGCTCAACTTTTATCACACGTTCATACCCCACAAAGCGGCCATCGCGGAACCCCTACACCGGTTACTGGACAAAAAAGCTCCTTGGGTGTGGGGGAAGAAGCAAGCCGCTGCGTTCCAGGCAGTGAAGGACGTCCTGGTCTCTAACGCGGTGCTTCACCACTTCGATGAGCGCCTTCCAGTCATTCTGGCATGCGATGCATCGCCGTACGGGGTGGGCGCCGTTCTGGGGCACCAACTATCGGACGGACGGGAGGTACCGGTCGCCTACTATTCCCGCACCTTAACGTCAGCGGAGCGTAATTACGCTCAAATAGATAAGGAAGCCCTGGCGATCGTAGCGGGGGTTCACAAATTTAACGATTATTTGTATGGTCGCAAGTTCACGATAGCGACCGACCACAAGCCTCTCTTGGGTCTGCTAGCCCCCGACCGGCAAACCCCCCAAATCCTGTCTCAGAGAGTGCTGAGATGGAACCAATTCTTAAATTCATACACCTACACACTGGTACACAGGGCGGGTAAGGCAATGGGCCACGCCGATGCCCTCAGTCGTTTACCACTGCCGGACACGGGGCCCGACCCAGCACCAGCCCACCAGGTGATGTCAATTGAGGCACTCCCCGACCAGCCCATACACGCTGCCGAAGTGGCAAAGGCCACAGGGAAAGACAAAACCCTAGCGAGGGTGCTCGACTGGGTGGTGAGGGGGTGGCCAGAGAGGGACCTGGGGGGAGAGTTCAAACCGTACAAAATGAGGCGGGAGGAACTCGCGGCCCACAAGGGGTGCCTGCTATGGGGGAGCCGGGTGGTGGTTCTCCCTCCCCTTCAGAAAAGGGTCCTTGCATCACTACATGAAACGCACCCGGGCATGGTAAGGATGAAGGCCCTAGCCAGGAGCTATGTGTGGTGGCCGGGAATGGACGGAGAAATAGAGGACTGGGTCCGGAGATGCAGTGCGTGCCAGGAATCGCGGCCGGACCCACCCAGCGCCCCGGCCACAAGGTGGGAAACCACTAGGAAACCCTGGTCCCGGCTCCACATAGACTTCGCGGGGCCGTTCCAGGGGCAGATATTCCTTATAATCGTGGATGCATACACAAAATGGCTAGAGGTCCTCCCTGTAGCATCCACCTCCTCGGCAGCCGCCATCCGAGCCCTGCGCCGGGTCCTATGCACCCACGGCATCCCAGACACCCTGGTCTCGGACAACGGGGCCGCCTTCACCTCGGGGGAGTTCCAGGCTTTCCTTCAGAGGTACCTCATAAGGCACATCAGGTCGGCCCCCTTTCACCCCGCCACCAACGGCCAGGCCGAGCGGATGGTCCGTACTACCAAAGAGGCCCTGGGCAGGATCGTGCAGGGCGACTGGGATCACAGGCTGGCCGCATTCCTTTTTGACAACAGGGTCATCCCAAACCCAGCCACAGGGGTCAGTCCCGCTGAGCTCCTCATGGGGCGCAAGCTCACCACAAGGCTGGACAGGCTGCACCCCGACCGGGCCGCTGACACACGAGGGTCCCCCGAGGTCCGAGAGGCAGCCAGGGGGTTCTTTGCCGGGGATCCAGTGTTCGCCCACAACTACGCCGCGGGGCCCGAATGGGTGGCTGGGCGGGTGCTACGGGTCGTGGGCTCCCGTCACTATGAAGTATCCACTGAGGGGGGCCAGATCCTGCGCCGGCACATCGACCAGATGCGGCGCAGGACCCTACCCGAAGCACCCACAGAAACTAGAGGGGCAGCCCAACCCGAGGAGCCTACCACAACCCCGCCGCCATCCATGTCACTGCCGCCTCCTACAGAAGCCAACCAAGCCCCCGAACTCGCCCCGCAACCCTCGGATGCTCAGGCTCCCGAGGAGACGCCGGGGCCCGAAGTCATCACGACTCCGCAAGCCACCCCACGACGTTCGACTCGAGAGCGCCGGCCTCCCACCTACTTACAGGACTATGTTACTAACTGAGGGGGGAGGGGTGTAGTGTATGGCGTTCGTAGAACGCCTTCATTCCAGACAGCGCAACCATTTCGCTATAACGTACCATCGTTAAAGCGTTAGTCCGCTAAAGCTGCGGAGGCAAAGGCGACGACCCGATGCCTCCGCAAAGAGCGCTGGTCATCCGCCAATCACAGCGAGTGGCGGGAAATATGGCTGGCCAGCATTGGACTGGCCAGCAGGGTGAATAGTTCCGGATCTGTATATATGCGGGACCCGGCCCGCGTGTTCTCTCTCTTACCTCGTGTTTGTACCATGCAATAAACTATGTTGCCCTACGTGCGTCTCTCAGACTGGTACATAACAATTTGTGCCCACTAATCTTGACAGATGTGTGTGTGATATCTGGATGGGATGAGCAACTCAAGCTGTTGCTGCTAGTAATAGCTGCATGTAATCAAATGAGACTAGAACTGGATTGGAGCTAGACAGCCAATTCCATTCCATTTCAAATAGTCTATTATTTAAGATTCCTCACTGTCAAAGGTTCTGCTCCTCACCTTTTATTCAAGGCTTACAGAACTGCTCTATGGATGTCATCCTTTTGTCTTTTCCAGACTGAACTTTACAGTCCATGTGGCTATTGTGGTGTGTGAGTCATACCTCACAAACCAAAAATTATTTAATATTTGTCATCTCAAGGACACATTTGGAAAGTTTGTGATGATGCAGCAAACTATGGCTTGTACACAGAGCAACAGATTCTAATTATCGTATGCAAAACACAAGCCAGGCTAAAATCAAAATGGCTGACAGGTATCAGCCAGTCCTTGGATCCCTCTTTCACATCTGATTTTCTTCTTACCATGGTGACACCCCTCCTGGATGGCAAAATCTGATGTCCTTGGATCTGACATTTTTATAAGCGACATATAGTAACAAGCGAGCATGAAAAGCATGTTGAGCATTTGACATTCATTCTATAGCATCAGGGGATAAAGAACAAAGAAATTATATGGATGTCTGCTCTATAGCTTTCTTCTACTCAGAAGGACAAAGCAATTCCTCATGTGCAAGTAAGATAAGAATTCCTTAACCAGATAAGGAGCTTCAAAAGGAAGAAGCATAAAGGTGATATGAGATATATGTCTCTGGCATTATTTTCTTCATAATCACTACATCAAATTGATACACCACTGTTGAAAAAGAGATAATGAGTGATTCAGCAGCACATTAACTCAGGACCTTGTTTTCTCAGCAGTGAATAACCTCCTCAGAAACAAACCCTACTCATAAGGGAGGCCTTGTTTGATTACATTCCTCCCTTCCCTTGAGCACAACCAGCCACAGGCCTGTGTTGCAACATTTCATCCAATTGGGACATTTTCCTGTAAAGCAGGTAAGCTTTTCCAAGGCTGCATGGAGAGGAGTGGGTGACCCCGGAAATCCTTTGAAAATGTGGGTGAAATGTGACATCAATGGGTTTGCACTTGGAAAGGCTAATGGAAAGCATTTAAAACAGTTGATCTTCTTTCTCTCATGTAATTGACAAGTACATTCTCTGTTTGGGTTTATGTGTGAGTGCTTTTTTTTTTTTTTTGCATTCATAATTGGGAAAGAACAGATGGAGAAGGCTTTGTTTAATGAAATATGTCCATTCAATTAACCCTCGCCAATGGGGATTTGTTGCTTCAAAAAGAATCAGCATCAGGAACAGAAGCTCCTCCAGACATCTCTTGCAAAGATAAGGAAAGCCAAGGACATCAGAGGAATGGCAACTGATTTGGGCCTCTCTTTTAAATATCTAATGTGAAACTATGATATTCAGGGGCCATTGCAATGTGACAGAAGGACAGAGCTCATTGGGTTTTGAATCTCTGTCTATTGATTGATTTAAAACTAATCACCTCTCTCCCTTGCAGAATTCAAGGTGGCTTGCAATATCACAATTATAAAGCACACATTTTAAAAAATGATAAAACACATAACAGGTCACAATTTAGATTTTAAAAATTCAATGAGGACAAATGTGTTTCTAAATAAAACTGTCTTCAACTGGATCCTGATGATTGATGGTGAAGAGGCCAGGTACACCTCCCTGGAGAGATTGTTCCAAAATCATGGGGCTGCCACTGAAAAGGCTCTTTCTCTTGTGCCCATCAGATGTGCTTCTTTGATTGATGAGACAGCCATGAGGGCCTTTCTTTGCAATTTTAATTCCTAGGCAGCAGAAGGCAGTCCTTCAAATATCATGGCCCCAAGCCACCTTGAACTGGACTCAGAAGCAGATTGGTAGCCAATGGGTGATTACAGACAAACACTTTGGGCCGACTCAGAGATGACTCAAATCAACCCAGAACATACTTCCACACAAAAACATCTGCTGCCTGTTCTCATCCCCTGTCTTCTGGCCGCCAGAGTGAGACTCGAAAAGCTACCACTTCCAGAGTGGTAGTAAATTTCTGAGCCACATGCCAGTCACCTCCTTGACATCTGGAAGCAAGCAAATGTGACCAGAATGGTGCAACAGCCATCTGAACACACCCATGTTGCCCCATGGATGGGATGGAGATGGCTTGCAGGGGAGCATGTGGAGGCTTGGGACGCCTCCCATCTTCCCCCAAATGCCCGTCTGTTATCACCCACTGTGACTGTCATAGAATCAGGGTTATATGCTCCCATAGCTGGTCCCAACCAATACAGTTTGCCTATACAACTTTCACAAGTATGTCCATAAGTTCTACTCCTATTCGGACAAAGGCAATAGGAAAAGGAAAAGAACAAGGTACTGACTTTTCCTTCTCTACATATCAGAAGAGACCTTGAACTTTGAGAACTGAAAGCAGAACCTGCCTGCAGAAAACATTTTTGATGTTTCCTGCTTCTTCCTGCATCCTGTCTCTAAAGTCATTGTGAGGCAGAAGCCCTTTTCATTCATTATGATCTACCATGCATAAGGGAAGATAGTACATAGTGCATCCTCTTGATATGCATTGTTGCCATGTTGTATGAATTGAGCAAAACATACATTTTACTGCTTCTGTACACTCGGTCAGGGTTTTCCAGCAGCATGTATTAAAAGAAGGGAAAGATGCCTGTTGCCCAACTCACACTACACGGAGACAGCACATATCAATAAGATCATGCTATATACAATATCCCCTTATGTGTGGTTGATCATGATAACTATAAATAGTTAGAATGCCATTAGGAACAGCACAGGAAGCTGCTACAGGAAGGAATATTGGGATCAGTTTAGGGTTCCCAGTCTCCTACTGGTGGCAGGGGTTTCCTTGGTTTTAGGGCCCCCAACCCACTGGCACAGAGCTGGCCTGAAGGGGAATTCCTGTCCGCAAAGAGTTCCATCATGCCTGACATGCCTGGTGCAATTAGATCACCCCAAAGTGATGTCATTGCACTGGGCACATCATGTGAAGAGATGCTCTAGCAATTTGGGTAAAAACTCTATGGCTCCATAGAGTTTTTACCCAAATAGCTAGAGTGCCTATGCTCAATGTACTTGGAGCAATGACATCATTTCCAAGTGATATCATCATGCTGCACATGGTGGAGGGGGCAGGTGCACCTCCCTGGAGAGATTTTGCCAACGCATTTTGCGCTTGTGAGAAACTTCCTCCCAACGAGAGCCAAGTAAGATCTGGCAACCCTAGATCAGTTCACCCCCTTATGCAACCAGTAGTTATGCATTTAGGTAAAGAGAAAGAGTTAGATTCAATACTATAATCTTCCATGTGTCACATCAAAAGAAGCTTTAAATTGGCTTTAAAAGAAAGGTACTGCTTTGTCTGCTCACCATGTCCCATTAATGTTTGTCCAGCCCAGGCTGAGTAAGGAATGTTCTCTTGGGTAGTTGTTTCCTCAGTAGTGTTGCCAGGTCCCTCAGAGCTGCTGGAAAGGAATGGCAGGCAGGGAGGAATGCCGGAATGACCTGGCAATGATGTAGGCACATCGGGGGCAACACTGGGTTTTGAACAAAAATTCTATAATAGAATTAGCTTGTACCCCTCTTGAAGGTGGCTATGCTTGTGGCCACCACCACCTCCTGCGGCAGTGAATTCCACATGTTAATCACCCTTTGGGTGAAGAAGTACTTCCTTTTATCCGTTTTAACCTGTCTGCTCAGCAATTTCATTGAATGCCCACGAGTTCTTGTATTGTGAGAAAGGGAGAAAAGTACTTCTTTCTCTACTTTCTCCATCCCATGCATTATCTTGTAAACCTCTATCATGTCACCCCACAGTCGACATTTCTCCAAGCTAAAGAGTCCCAGGCATTTCAACCTTTCTTCATAGGGAAAGTGTTCCAGCCCTTTAATCATTCTAGTTGCCCTTTTCTGGACTTTCTCCAATGCTATAATATCCTTTTTGAGGTGCGGCGACCAGAACTGCACACAGTACTCCAAATGAGACCGCACCATCAATTTATACAGGGGCATTATGATACTGGCTGATTTGTTTTCAGTTCCCTTCCTAATAATTTCCAGCATGGCGTTGGCCTTTTTTATTGCAAACGCACACTGTCTTGACATTTTCAGTGAGTTATCTACGACAACCCCAAGATCTCTCTCTTGGTCAGTCTCTGCCAGTTCACATCCCATCAACTCATATTTGTAGCTGGGATTCTTGGCCCCAACGTGCATTACTTTGCACTTGGCCACATTGAACCGCATCTGCCACGTTGACGCCCACTCACCCAGCCTCAACAGATCCCTTTGGAGTTCCTCACAATCCTCTCTGGTTCTCACCACCCTGAACAATTTAGTGTCATCCGCAAACTTGGCCACTTCACTGCTCACTCCCAACTCTAAATCATTTATGAACAAGTTAAAGAGCATGGGACCCAGTACAGAGCCCTGCGGCACCCCACTGCTTACCGTCCTCCACTGCAAAGACTGCCCATTTATACTCACTTTCTGTTCCTATTACTCAGCCAGTTTTTGATCCACAAGAAAACCTGTCCTTTTACTCCATGACTCTCAAGCTTTCTAAGGAGCCTTTGATGAGGAACTTTATCAAAAGCTTTCTGGAAGTCAAGGTAAACAACATCTATCGGGTCTCCTTTGTCCACATGTTTGTTCACCCCCTCAAAGAAATGTAACAGGTTAGTGAGGCAAGATCTTTCCTTACAGAACCGATGCTGAGTCTTCCTCAATAACCCGTGTTCATCAGTGTGCCTACTCATTCTGTCCTTGATAATGCTTTCTACCAACTTTCCCGGTATTGAAGTCAGACTGACTGGCCTGTAATTTCCCAGATCTCCTCTGGAACCCTTTTTAAAGATGGGGGTGACATTTGCTACCTTCCAGTCCTCAGGAACGGACGCAAATTTCAATGAAAGATTACAGATTTTTGTTAGAAGTTCCACAAATTCAACTTTGAGTTCTTTCAGAACTCTCGGATGTATGCCATCCGGACCTGGTGACTTATTAGTTTTTAATTCGTCGATCAGTTGTAGGACCTCCTCTTTTGTCACCTCAATCTGACTCAGGTCTTTCAACACCCCTTCCAAAATTAGTGGTTCTGGGGCGGGCAAAAAGTTCTCATCTTCCAACGTGAAGACGGAAACAAAAAATTCATTCAGCTTCTCAGCCATTTCCCTATCCTCCTTCAGTAATCCTTTTACCACATGGTCATCCAAGGGCCCCACTGCCTCTCTGGCTGGTTTCCTACTTCTAATATATTTGAAGAAATTTTTATTGTTGGTCTTTATGTTTTTTGCAATATGCTCCTCATAGTCCCTTTTTGCCTGCCTGATCACAGTCTTGCATTTGATTTGCCACAGCCTGTGTTCCCTTTTACTAATATCACTTGGACTGGTTTTCCACCGCTTAAAGGACTCCTTCTTACCTTTTACAGCTTCCATTACTTTGTTTGTTAACCATGCAGGCCTTTTCTTATGCCTGTTGGTGCCTTTCCTGACTTGCGGTATGTATTTTATCTGAGCTTCTAGGATTATAGTTTTAAATAGTCTCCAAGCTTCCCCAAGGGTTTTGACCATATTTACCTTTCCTTTCAGTTTCCTCCTCACATGCCTCCTCATCTCAGTGAATTTACCCCTTTTAAAGTTAAACGTGGTTGTGGTGGTCTTTTGGGGCAACTCCCTATTTATACAAACGGTGAAATCAATAACATTATGGTCACTTCTCCCAAGTGGCGCAATCACTTTTACATCTCTCACCAAGTCTTGGGCATTACTTAGGACCAAATCCAGGATCGCCCCACCCCTGGTAGTTTCTGAGACCATCTGCATAGCACAGTCATTGAGAGCATCAAGAAACTCAATCTCTTTCTCTCGACCAGAACACATATTGACCCAATCACATATTGACTGAAGGCAGGGGAACTCTGCTAGTTTGCCAGGTCTCCTCACCTGTCCAGCAGGGGAATTTGGGGGGCATACTAGAAGTCATGCAATGTCCCCAACATGATGATATTATGCAGTTGTGACATCATCATGTCAGGGATGTTGCATCAGGGACACTGAGGTATTTGAGTTAAACTCTATGGTTTTTTCACCCTCAAAACCATAGTTTGCCTAAATACAAGTGTGTCCCAATGCAACATCCCCTACAATGATGTCACTTCTATGTGACAACATCACATCAGGGATGTCGTACAGTGACATCCCTGTTTAGGGAGGGGTTTTCCCTGTCAGCCAAATGGTCTGTGGTAGAGAGGAGCCCCCAAAACTGGGGGATCCTCTGCTGGAACCTGGGGGCTGGAAACCCAAACCCCACCCCCACCAGCAGGTCTACCTTCCCTACTCTTCAGTGAAGACTGTGGATGGTATGGTTTTGTGTCCCCATCCCATCTGGAGCCTGTGTTTTCAGTGCAGAGTTGGCCCAAGGCTCCCTAGCTTGGGGGTTGACTGGTCCAAGCCCTCTGCGTCCCCGCTCGAAGACGTCGCCCTGGTTCAACCAGGAGCTGCGGCAACAAAAGCGGGGACTCAGACTACTGGAGAGGCAATGGCGGCGTACTCGAGACGAAGTGACCCGAGCATCTTATAGAGAGAATTTGAAGGCCTATGAGATGGCAATCAAAGCCGCAAAGAAAGCGTTCTTTGCGGCTAAGATTGTGTCCGCAACTTCGCGCCCGGCACAATTGTTCGATATAATTAGAGGACTTACAATGCTGCCGCAAGGCAGACTAAATTCTATTGAATTGGAAATAGGCTGTGAGGCTTTTGCAAAATTTTTGGTGGACAAAATCGCGTCACTCCGCCCCGACCCCCCTGCCAATTTTGAGACAGTTAGCGAAATCGAGGCCCCGAGCCTGTCTTTGGATTATACGCTGGATGGCTTCGACCCCCTCAGCCTGGAGGAAGTTGACAGGATTCTCTCATCTGCTCGCCCAACTACTTGTAAATTGGACCCATGCCCTTCCTGGCTTATTAAATCCTGCCAGGGTGACCTTAGATATCCTATACGGGATATCATAAACAGATCCCTGACGGAAGGGCATTTTCCAACGCCGCTCAAAGAGGCAGTGGTCCGTCCCCTCTTAAAGAAACCATCTTTAGATCTGGCCCAATTGGCACACTATCGGCCGGTCTCAAATTTGCCCTTTTTGGGCAAACTTATTGAGAGGGCAGTGGCGATGCAGCTACAGACTTTCCTGGAGGATGCTTCCGTCCTTGACCCATTTCAGTCCGGCTTTCGCCCAGGACATGGGACGGAGACGGTGCTGGTCGCCCTAGTAGATGACCTTCAACGGCATCTGGATCGGGGTGGCTCGGCGGTGCTGATGCTGTTAGACCTGTCGGCAGCATTCGACACGGTCGACCATCGGCTACTGAAGGGCCGCCTCGCCGACGCAGGGATTCAGGGGTTGGCCTTACAGTGGCTCTCCTCTTTCCTGGAAGGTCGAGGACAAAGGGTCGCAGTTGGGGGGGAGCTGTCCCAGAGGTGCACACTCGACTGTGGTGTACCCCAAGGGGCGGTCCTCTCCCCGATGTTATTTAACATCTATATGCGGCCTCTTGCCCAGATTGCCCGAAGGCACGGGCTAGGGTGTCACCAGTACGCTGATGACACCCAGCTCTACCTACTGATGGACGGCCAGCCGACCTGCGCCCCGGAATATCTAGATCGGGTATTACATGCCGTGGCTGAGTGGCTCAGACTGAGCGGGCTGAAGCTTAATCCTGCGAAGACAGAGGTCCTTTGCTTGGGCCGCCGCGGCCCGGGAAGGGGAATCCCCCTACCAGCCTTTGACGGTGCGCCGCTGGTAGCAGCGGACAGGGTCAGGAGCTTGGGGGTGCTATTGGAGCCATCCTTAAAGATGGAGGCTCAGATAGCAGCCGCTGCCAAGTCCGCGTTTTTTCACCTTAGGCGGGCAAGGCAGTTGGCCCCCTTCCTGGAGCGCGACGACCTAGCAACAGTGATCCATGCTACGGTCACCTCGAGGTTGGACTACTGTAATGCCCTCTACATGGGGCTGCCCCTGTCACGAACTCGGAAATTGCAGCTGGTGCAGAATGCCGCAGCCCGGCTGTTACTGGGTCTCCCAAAGTGGGGACACATTCAGCCGGGTCTTCGGACCCTGCACTGGCTTCCAGTGATATACCGAGTCCGGTACAAGGTGCTGGTTATCACCTTTAAAGCCCTATATGGCTTGGGACTTGTCTACCTGAAGGACCGTCTTTCCCCGCATGTTCCCCAGAGAGTACTGAGGTCGGGAACACAAAATCTCCTTACTGTCCCTGGGCCGAAAGAAGCCCGCTTGAAATCCACCAGAGAAAGGGCTTTCTTTGTTATGGCCCCTACATGGTGGAATCAGTTGCCGGAAGAGGTGAGGGCCCTGCGGGACCTTGTTCAGTTCCGCAGGGCCTGTAAGACGACCCTCTTCCGGCTAGCCTATACCTAGCTTGAGAACTTAATGCAACTTGCCAGATTTCTTTTATATATATTTTGAATATTTATTAATGTTTATGGTTTTATCTGTTTTATCTGTTTTAAATGTTTATTCCCTTATATGTTTAAATATTGCTTAATTTTATGCTGGATCTATTGTTGGAAGCCGCCCTGAGCCACCTGTGGGAAGGGCGGGATATAAATTCTAAATAAATAAATAAATAAAATACCATGGCAAGTCCAGAGTCAGTGGAAGGGAACCTGAACAGTGCAATAAAAAAATACTGGCATGTAAAAAGCATTGCAGTGACTGCTTGTCATGGATCCCCTTGAGTTAGAATGGGGGGAGGAGTCCTCAGATGAGGAGGACAACCTGCCTCCCAGTCCCACTTTGGCAGACCCTGAGCCAGGACTGGCACCAACCCCTGAGCTAGCAGGGCCCTCAGATCTGGAGATCCCAGCATGGACCTCCAAAAACATCCTAGTAGAGGCAACGGGCTATGGCTGAGGCATGGGCAAGGTGCAGGACTGTGTGCCTGGAAGCCTGAGGTTTCCCCTCGGCTACAACAACAACACTAAGAGTGACAGATACCACAGGATCTGGGCCATAGGCCTCCTGAGTAGGGGAGCGGACTGGCTTGCGAGGAGAAGCCTATAGAATACAGCAAGACCTGTAGGGAAATTCCCTTTGTACAGCTTCAGACAGGGTGGAATCAATCCCGCTGATGCATCTGCGTTACCTGCCTTTGCTACCTGACCTTGTACTACTTCTGGACTGTACTATTGAACCCTTGAATTTGACTTTGAACTGAAACCTAGGGTTGCCAAGTCCCTCCACTGCTGTAGTGGGGGACTTGTTCCTCACATGCGTGAAGAACGAGTGGTGCAATGACATGACCCAGAATTGATGTCATTGCACTGGGGACATTGCACTAGGGACACTCTAGGACTCGCGATAAAACTCTATGGTACTATAAAGTGTTGCCACGATTCCTAGAGCATCACACCAGAAATGCTCTAGGTTCTGTGGTAAAACTCTATGGGATCATAGAGTCTTTTGTGTGAGTCCTTGAGCATCCCCAGTGCAACATCCCCGGCATGACGTCCCCTGGAAGTGATGTCATCACACCAGGGACAGTGCACACTGACGGGGCTCTTTGGGGTTGGAGATTCCTCCTGGTGGCCTGCTTCTTGCCAGCAGGTTGGGGCCCTCCAGGTAGGGGATCCCTCACCCCCAGCAGGAGCTTGGCAGCCCTACTGAAACCCTAGAACTTTTGCTGAGAAACTACTGTGGCCTTGGGACTTGCCTACAACCTGGTGAGCAGGACACTGCAATGTTCTTTACTGTGTCTGAGCTCTGAGTCTACAAGTTATATTGCAATGGAAGGGATAGTAACACTGGATGCTGATTTACATTGAGAGGATAGAAACATGTCCAAGAAGCAGAAACAGCCAAGAAGCCAGGACTGTGGATACTGAAATGTGACATGCCAGTCCTGTGACATATAAGAACAAAAAGCATGTCAAGTCAATTGGCATATGCATGAAGGGACATCAGACACTCACTCTGACATTTAAAAACAAATATTATTTATGCTTGAAAACTCACTGTTTTGGCTCATGTTTTGCTCATAACGAGCAGGAGGGATCCACTCATTTGGTGAACCATTTATGACTGTTTTCATGCCACCATAGACTTTCTTGCCACCATAGTGGAGAACTCATATAGCACCCTGCAGCCAATCAGCTGCTGCCTTCAATTTTCAAAAGACATCCACCCTCTTGTAAAAGGAAACCAAATTCTGTTGGAGATTTTTGAGTTCAGACTTACTACCTGGTGTCTATGTCTTTCTGTGGACCTAGTTAAACTTGCAATTCATTCTTGCCAGCACTTCTCAGTTTATTTATTTAAACTTCTATACCACTGTCCTTACAGAGTAGGCTCATGGCAATGTAAAACAATGTCATCTAAAAACATAAAAACATTAAACTAGGATGATACAAAATCCAGGGAATGAAATCTAGCTGAAGTTGGTCATATAGAGGATCCATCTGACAGTGCAGGTTTAAAGAGGAGACAAATGACAAGTAATTCCATGCCTTATGCATCAATTTAATGAAAAGAACAAACCATGTTTCTAGCTGAAACAGAGCAGAGATAATTTCACCACCCATTTCTCTGAGGAAATTATAGGCAGCTGAGGGCATAATAACAGCTGTAATTCTTGATGCAGCTGGTCAGGATCCAGGAAGGCAAAATATTTAAACTCCCCTGCTTTCCTTGGTGTCGCGCTCTGGGTACCTCCCCCGGTCTCCCGTCGCCGCCGTCGCCCCTCCCGGGCACTCTGGGGCGTTCCCCGGAGGTTTCAGAAACAGGGGTGGGAGCCAGGTTACTTCACCTCAGGCCCCCCGTTCCCCTCTGGCTGTGCACGGACTCCTTTCTCTCTCTCAGGAGGCAGCCCCACTGTGCACTTGCCAGCTTCCTCCCCGACCTCCTCCTTCCCTCCCTTTATCCCCCCGTCTGAGTCCTCCCCCCTCCTGGGTTCTGCCCCTCTCTGGCTCCTCCCCCCCTTCAAAGCCCCAGACGCCCGGGAGAGGCGCGCCGGGGCTGGGCTGCCTGGGCGTGCCTCGGGCGTCTCGGACTTCTGCAGCGTGCTGGGGTGTGGCGTCTCTCGCCACCACGGGTCAGGCGGCTCTCCTCCTCTTCGTCCAGCGCTGGGCTCAGCTTCTCCCTCCTGCTTCCCGACGTCTCCCTCTGGCCAGGCTCCTCGGACCCGGAGACGGGCGCGGTGGCTGAGAGGCGCCGTTCGGGCGGCTGTTGGCACTCCGTCAGCCCAGGTGAGGGGGGGCCGCCGCGGGGGCCTGGGAAGGCGTGGGAGGCTCTCGGGGCAGCGGCGGGGGCCGGGAGTGGCTGGCAGGCGCTGGGGGGTCCCCCTTGCGTAGTCCTCGCCCGGGCTGGGCGGGACACTTGGCATACTGGCACAGGGTAGTTACCCACTGTTCCATCTCTGTGGCGGCACTGTGGGATGAGTGGGAACATGTTGGGTTTCTGTCTGATTGGCCTGGAGAAGAGCCTTTTTCACTAGCTTCACATTGGTACTAGGCATATAATTAGGCCTGACCATGAACAGCTGGTTAGGCCTTGGGAGGATTTGTTCAGGTTAGGTGTTTATGGAACTTAAAGCATGAAAAACATATTCCCACAGAAGATGCACTTTGCCTCAAACACTGACTGGTATCCAAACACATTTTCCCATTTCCCCTCCAGTCCTGCAGTCCCTACAGGTCCCTGCAAAGATCAGTCCTGGGATCACAAGGCTTACATGAAGTAGGCTTGCTAATCCCCAGGTCCTATCAGGGGTTCTTCCGCTTTCCCAGTCTCCTTCCCGCCCCCAGTCAGCTGACTGGCGGGGGGAAACCCCACCCCCAAAGCCACCATGTGATTTTTTCCCCCTCCGAAGGCTCCAGCCTCCGATTGGAAAGGCTTCCTCTTGGGATGGGGTGTCTGTGTTACTTGGATGAAGTTGGCTGCAACTCGTGAGTAGAGAGGCCAAGCCTTCATTTCAGAGTCACCAGAAAAGGGGGGGAGGGGAGGAATGTCTGCTGAGCACTTCATTATTCCCTATGTGGAGATCGATTCTCATAGGGTATAATGGGGAATTGATCTGGAGGTTTCAGGGGCTCTGGGGGAGCTGTTTTTTGAGGTAGAGGCACCAAATTTTCAATATAGTATCTAGTGCCTCTCCCCAAAGTACACTCCAAGTTTCAAAACGATTGGACCAGGGGGTCCAATTCTATGAGCCCCAAAAGAAGGTGCCCCTATCCTTCATTATTTCCTATGGAAGGAAGGCATTTTAAAAGGTGTGCTGTCCCTTTAAATGTGATGGCCAGAACTCCCTTGGAGTTCAGTTATGCTTGTCACACCCTTGTTCCTGGATGCACCCCCAAAGTCTCCAGATATTTCTTGAATTGGACTTGGCAACCCTAACATGAAGAAATAGCCATGTGAACTGAGTGATGGAATGTGGAAGGATAAGAAGGTAAACTCTCCTCTATCCTCTTCTAAAACACAGCCGTACTGAGAGAAGGGGGCTTTGTGGCCACAGCTTTTAGGTGTGGAGGGAGTGGTCCTGCTGACATGTAACAAACTCCAGTATAATAAATCAGACGCACACCAAATTTGGAGAATTTTGTGGAATAATGTGGCCACAACTTTATTGGTTACAGCTGTAGCATTGGCTCCCCAGATCCAGAACGTCAGCTGGTTCACACCAGTCGATGTACGCTTCACACGCAGCCAGACAGTTGGGTGGAGAACTGCAGGATGGCAGGTTGCCAGAGCCCACATGAATGAATGCTCCTCAGTGGTCTCCCCTGCCATCTGCTTGTGAGGGCAATCTCTGGCAGTCTTGGAGCAAGCTTGCTCCCCTAAGCCCTTTCACCAAGACCCCATAAAGGGGTCCCCATAACCAGGAAATGGCACACAGGCCAGTTTCCATAAATGGATCTGGCCCCATGCTATTACCATCACAAGAGCCGAGCGGCACCCCCCAGTTCCTGCCAACATTCCTAGCCAATTTGAGTTGAGTGATGGAGTGAGGAAGGATAAGAAGGTAAACTCTCCTCTATCCTCTTCTACAAATGCATTCCCATTGAGGGAAGGAGGATATTTCATCCCCTTGTCCTTCTCTCTTCAGTTTCCCTCAACTCACATGGCTATGTCTTTTTTTCTGGTGGTCAGAAGGGCCTGCCAAAATAGACCAAATGCAAAAAAAAAACCACCTTGTGTGCCTTCCATTCTTTGATAACTAGACACATGCTATCAGTACTAATGGCATCTCCCAAAAGAGGGATGCAAAGTTATAATTCCTACTTTGCAATCTGGACCGGATCTACATGTTTTTTGAGGGGGGGGGGCAAAATAAAAAAATTGCACCCCCTTATGGGCCATTATATCTTATGGTCCCATTGAATACAATGGACTCCATACCCAATTTGGCGTGCCCCCCCTCCATCAGCGCCCGGGGCAAGCACTCCCCTCTGCCTCCCCCACCCCTAGATCCAGCCCTGTTCCCAATAGAGCTGTAGTATCACTGGGCTGCCACCCAAGACACAACTGACAAAAGATCAACTAATTTGGAAACTAGGATCTGACTGGTTGAAGTCTCAGGCTAATCTCAGTCTTTAGAGATAACAGCACACATATGTTCTCTTCATCCTCTATCACTGTTCCCTTCTTGACTAACTGGCTTGGCAGAAGGAGACTGGCCCCAGTACTTTCAGTCACTAAAGCTTATATGCAACATGGAGTTTCATTATTCTTTCTTCCACTTTTCACCACAACCCATCCATCTCAGGAAAAGAACTGGTAAGGAAACCCTGCTTAGTCTTTTCCACTTCTGTTATTTTCACCTGTTTTTTTTTTCACCTTCACAGGTATATTTACCTCTGCAGGTTAAAAAAGCAACTTGGAGAGGGCAATTTTGCATTGAAAGAAACAAAGGATTTAGCCACCTGTCTCCATATCCACTTTTTCTGTTTCAGATACAACCTGCTCCAGTCTGTTTTTGTGTTTAAAAAACAAACAAACCAAGAATTGCAGAACTCATATTGCTTAAGTTTGGGTCTCAAACAAAGGCAGGTTAAAAATATTCTATAATGTTTTAAATTTTCAAAATTACCTGCTTGTCCAAGACTGAAAACTCCAGGATAATTGCAGTCCTCCTAATTGTCTTTTGTCTCTCACTCTCTTTACCTGTCAAATAACTAACATAAACATTAACAAACATATTACCGTTGTAAAAGTTCTTTTGCTGTTCTTATATTAACACAGAAGACCTGAAAATCCTGTAGCTACTTTATTTCAAACTGTGAGAGTCAATGAAAGCAATTTTTTGAAGATAGCCTCTCAAAAGACTTAGAACTTTTCAAGTCTATTGTTTTAGGTCAAAAATAAAGGAAGAAAACAGTGCCTTTGATCATGTTTAGAATGCAACTCACCATCATTTGCCATATAGTCACAATTCCCTCTGAACCTCCCACTCAGAAGATTGACTTCTAACTCAGCCTGGCCATTGGCATTTTGGCATGTTAGAAACTAATCACAGCTTATTTCCAAACAATCTGCTCTCACCTTAACTATTCTGTGCTTGTTCCTCCAAAGACAGCACTACACTCTCCTGCATTGAATATTCATATCTAAGCTGACATTGCAAAAGCATTCAAACCAAGCAGCAGTTTATTTTCTGAACAGTAAAATAATTAAGAATGAAATGCTAATAAACAAATTCCCATATAGGTGTGAGTTTTGCTTTCTTATGAATGTCAGTACCTTTTAATATTGCCTTGAGTGTATTTCAAGTACCTGAAATGGACAAAATTTGATTTTCAGGTATTAGGAAAACAGTTGGGATTGCATTGGCATTAATAAGCACTTAATGACTAGGCTAAAATTGTTTTTCTTCTTCTGAGGTCTGCCCTTTTGAAACCTCTAATGAAATCTTTGTTCCTTGTCAGCAAAAGTTTCAGTTGTTCTCAATCTGGTGATGCATCATTACATAACACCATTCTTTTTCCTTTGGATGGTGGCACATATTTGCATATTTTATCTCTGCAAACTCTATCATAATGATGTCAAAATAACATTTGTCATTTTATAGCATCAACCTATTTGATTCTGATATTTAATTCATTTTTTGACTGCATGATCTTTTTATAATGTACCATGTGATCTTTAGTAGCACCTTAAAGACTTCTTCTTCAGAAGCAGTGACTCATGAAAACTCCTACCCTGCCACAAATTTTGTTAGGTTTTAAGATGCTACTGGACTCTTGCTTTTTTTTACTACTACAGACAGGCTACATGGCTACCCATCTTGATCTACCTCCATGTGATATTGGTAAACAAAAAACCGAAAGCAGAAAGCATCAGGGTCACTTCTGTATTATTCATTTTGTTTGTTGTCTTGTGTTAATTGCCTTTCTGCTAAGAACACTCCCAGCAATGTATGAGCAATTAAAATTTAATAAAAACTGATAATAAAATAACCTTGCATCTAAATAATGAGGTAGATGGAAAGCACCTGATTCCTTATCTTCTGTACTGCTATATTTTCAAACCTTGTGCTCTCAGATTGATGAGATTTGAAAGTGCATGAGTTTGGCTAGAGTGGGCCCATATATGTTTTAGAAAATGTAGATAGCATGCTGTTGTAAAGAAAAACTAAAAGTGCAAATTTTGGTACTAAAACTGAAAACCCCCAAAATTGTATTCCGTCTCTATTTAATACATATACAGTCATACTGAAGCCAGTAATATTTTGGTACTAACAATGCTCCATAATTAAGTATGTTTGGGTAATCATAAATGGACACTCTGTTGCCTGAATCACAACAAATATGGTTTAAATATGCCATGATGATTGCAAAGGGTAGCCATGAGTGGCAAAGAGGCAGACAGGGGCCCAGGGGAGGCTCCACTTAATAGGCAAAAGGCAGCAGCTGCTCCAGGATAGGGTGCAGCACCTCACAAGAAAGCAGGAGTATGGATGCACTATCTGCAGGGCAATTTCCCTCCCACCAGGAACATTGAAGAAGAAGAAGAAGAAGAAGAAGAAGAAGAAGAAGAAGAAGAAGAAGAAGAAGAAGAAGAAGAAGAAGAAGAAGAAGAAGAAGAAGAAGAAGAAGAAGAAGAAGAAGAAGAAGAAGAAGAAGAAGAAGAAGAAGAAGAAGAAGAAGAAGAAGAAGAAGAAGATGATGATATTGGATTTATATCCCGCCCTCCACTCCGAAGAGTCTCAGAGCGGCTCACAATCTCCTTTACCTTCTTCCCCCACAACAGACACCCTGCGAGGTGGGTGGGGCTGGAGAGGGCTCTCACAGCAGCTGCCCTTTCAAGGACAACCTCTGCCAGAGCTATGGCTGACCCAAGGCCATGCTAGCAGGTGCAAGTGGAGGAGTGGGGAAACAAACCCGGTTCTCCCAGATAAGAGTCCGCACACTTAACCACTACACCAAACTGGGGGCGGGGAGAAAGAGTGGTATCAGAAAAGATGAGAGGTGAGAAAGGCAACCTGACTGAACAAGGCTGAGAAGGTGCAAAGAAGAGAAGATGAGAAACTTAAAGCTAGAGCTGGTGCCTGTTTCAGGATAAAGCCACTAAACTGGGACAGGCCTGGAAGAACTGCCCCAAGGCAGAGGCACAGTTCATCCCCCATAGGTTTGGAAGGGGCAGAAGTGGGTGGATGAAGGGAACCATGCTCATGATGACGCCTATGTGGACTTGATTAAATCCAGTGAAGAACCATATGGTTGATCTGATATTGACTAGACATTTGTTAGTCTCTGAAAGAAGTGACTCTGCACTGTTATGCTTAACTGCTGAAGGCTTTGGTTCTGTTTACTCATGCAGTCCTCATGAAGATTGTGGACGTTAATAATTTGCATGCATAAGTACAGATATGAATGATATGACACTACAAACAAAATTGTTTTGATTCTACATAGAGTCAGTTCACATGGTTACCTATCAGTCATCAGGTACCTAACAATCAGGGAAAGTATCTGATGTATGTGTATGTCTGAAACTGTCCATATTAGACAAAGTACTAAATAAAGAGTCCTTTGACTCTGGGTTAATTTAGAAATAGCATCCCATGTGTATTTGATTTTAAAAAACTGAAAAGAAAACCCAACCCTCTTTGTGCTAATTCGGTTTTCTGTTATCTCCTTTAAAACAAACAAAAAAAGAAAGTACCACCAAGATTTAATTGGTGGAAGGAAGTGCTGTGAAGTCAGAGCTGATTAAGGATAACCCTGTAGGTGGGCTTTCAAGGCAAGAGACATTCAGAGGTAGTTTGCCATTGCTTGCCCTGGTATTCCATGCAGGTTTTCCATCAATTTACTAGCCAGGGCCAACCCTGCTTAGCTTCCAAGATCTGATGAGATCCAATTACATTGGACAATCCAGGTCAGGGCAAACCTTAATTACATGATTAACAGTACAACACCTTAAAAAATTACTTTTCTAAATCCGTTAAAGTTTATGGATTTACAACTCTGTTTAGGACTATGCTGTATGTTAGAAATTCCAGAAACAATTTGACCTCTTTTAATTCCCATGTACCTATGCATACTTTGAAAGATAGCTCTGACCACTTATCATATTCTGAGTAGTCCAATGAAGAAGAGGGATATATGAATCATCTCTCTCATCCACAAGGTGGCTGCCCTGATGCTAGAAGAATGGAAGCTGTAAAAGGTAAGAAGGACTCCTTTAAGCGGTGGAAAACCAGTCCAAGTGATATTAGTAAAAGGGAACACAGGCTGTGGCAAATCAAATGCAAGACTGTGATCAGGCAGGCAAAAAGGGACTATGAGGAGCATATTGCAAAAAACATAAAGACCAACAATAAAAATTTCTTCAAATATATTAGAAGCAGGAAACCAGCCAGGGAGGCAGTGGGGCCCTTGGATGACCATGGGGTAAAAGGATTACTGAAGGAGGATAGGGAAATGGCTGAGAAGCTGAATGCATTTTTTGCCTCCGTCTTCACTGTGGAAGATGAGAACTTTTTTGCCCGCCCCAGAACCACTAATTTTGGAAGGGGTGTTGAAAGACCTGAGTCAGATTGAAGTGACAAAAGAGGAGGTCCTACAACTGATAGACAAATTAAAAACTAATAAGTCACCGGGTCCGGATGGCATATATCCGAGAGTTCTGAAAGAACTCAAAGTTGAACTTGTGGAACTTCTAACAAAAATCTGTAATCTTTCATTGAAATCTGCCTCCGTTCCTGAGGACTGGAAGGTAGCAAATGTCACCCCCATCTTTAAAAAGGGTTCCAGAGGAGATCCGGGAAATTACAGGCCAGTCAGTCTGACTTCAATACCGGAAAAGTTGGTAGAAAGCATTATCAAGGACAGAATGAGTAGGCACATAGATGAACACGGGTTATTGAGGAAGACTCAGCATGGGTTCTGTAAGGGAAGATCTTGCCTCACTAACCTGTTACATTTCTTTGAGGGGGTGAACAAACATGTAGACAAAGGAGACCCGATAGATGTTGTTTACCGTGACTTCCAGAAAGCTTTTGATAAAGTTCCTCATCAAAGGCTCCTTATAAAGCTTGAGAGTCATGGAGTAAATGGACAGATCCTCTTGTAGATTAAAAACTGGCTGAGTAATAGGAAGCAGAGAGTGAGTATAAATGGGCAGTCTTCGCAGTGAAGGACGGTAAGCAGTGGGGTGCTGCAGGGCTCTGTACTGGGTCCCATGCTCTTTAACTTGTTCATAAATGATTTAGAGTTGGGAGTGAGCAGTGAAGTGGCCAAGTTTGCGGATGACACTAAATTGTTCAGGGTGGTGAGAACCAGAGAGGATTGTGAGGAACTCCAAAGGGATCTGTTGAGGCTGGGTGAGTGGGCGTCAACGTGGCAGATGCGGTTCAATGTGGCCAAGTGCAAAGTAATGCACACTGGGGCCAAGAATCCCAGCTACAAATACAAGTTGATGGGGTGTGAACTGGCAGAGACTGACCAAGAGAGAGATCTTGGGGTCGTGGTAGATAACTCACTGAAAATGTCAAGACAGTGTGCGTTTGCAATAAAAAAGGCCAACGCCATGCTGGGAATTATTAGGAAGGGAACTGAAAACAAATCAGCCAGTATCATAATGCCCCTGTATAAATCAATGGTGCGGTCTCATTTGGAGTACTGTGTGCAGTTCTGGTTGCCGCACTTCAAAAAGGATATTATAGCATTGGAGAAAGTCCAGAAAAGGGCAACTGGAATGATTAAAGGACTAGACACTTTCCCTATGAAGAAAGGTTGAAACGCTTGGGACTCTTTAGCTTGGAGAAACGTCGACTGCGGGGTGACATGATAGAAGTTTACAAGATAATGCATGGGATGGAGAAAGTAGAGAAAGAAGTACTTTTCTCCCTTTCTCACAATACAAGAACTCATGGGCATTTGATGAAATTGCTGAGCAGACAGGTTAAAACGGATAAAAGGAAGTACTTCTTCACCCAAAGGGTGATTAACATGTGGAATTCACTGCCACAGGAGGTGGTGGCGGCCACAAGCAAGAGGGGTTTAGATAAAAATATGGAGCAGAGATCCATCAGTGGCTATTAGCCACAGTGTGTGTGTGTGTGTGTATATATATATATATATATATATATATATATATATATATATATATATATATATATACACACACACACACACACACACATATATATATATATATATAAATATTTTTGGCCACTGTGTGACACAGATTGTTGGACTGGATGGGCCATTGGCCTGATCTAACATGGCTTCTCTTATGTTCTTATGTTAAGAATCTTGAGGCATGGTCAGAAATGGATTCTGACAGAGAGATAAGACCCGAATTCTGAATCATGTTAAGCTATGTAGCATTGTTAATCAGGACCCCAAAAGGAAGCTATGCACAAACTTGTTTTTGAAAGTTTTTGGAATGAGTATATAAAGTAGAATTTTTCTGGAAGGAAATATACCTTACCTGAGGAAGGATCATGGACTGAAATGTGCTTTAAAATACAGAAACCATATAGTGGGGAACTGTAACTTTTTTTGAGGCTACTTTTCAAGAATATATTTTCTCTCTCTCGGCTTGGCTTCGCGAACGAAGATTTAAGAAGGGTGCAATAGTCCACGTTTGCTGCAGGCTCGCTGGTGGCTGACAAGACCAATGTGGGACAGGCAGGTCCGGCCACAGCGGCTGCAGGGAAAAGTCTGATTTAGGGTTGGTCCTGTAGCAGTGCGATTCTTCCTCAATCTCCTTTTGTCCTCAAGACCAGCTATGCGTGTGTTCTCAAAGGAAGAGACAGCCTGGTGGATGGTCAAGAATATATTAATCTGAAGACAACAGTGGACAATATTACAAGACTGCTTGAGTTAAGAGACTGCTTGGTTGGAAGGACTTTATTTCATATAGAATTTGTATAATATGGATTATGCCAGTATTTGTTGAACATAATTTTTATACATTATATTTTTGTAGCGTCATTGAACACACTTGTTTTGGTTTTTTGTATACAGAGGAGTAGCAGGCATCCGGAATGGCTGCTGAGAACTGTGGCTTTGTACAACAGCCAGAGTTTTAGTTTGTTTTATCTAGCCAATGTCATCACTCCTTTTACCTGGGCAGATGGCATCCTTCAGTTGCATTTCCAACCACTGAAACTTCCCATTTTCATACCAAATACTTTTTTTTTGTTTCCTACAGTCTAGACAGGGGATATAATCACATGAGTGCCTTCCACCAAGTTGGATCCCAGTTACTCTCTTCCACTAAATCTTCCTCAGAATGAGAGAATACTTCCTCTGTAGGAGGAAGATTTCTGCCAATGCAGACATGCTTTCTCTGCCACAGGAAAACTGAGGTTATAACTACATAATAACCTTGACATGTCAGGTCACAAGTGTGCAACCAGACTAACAGTCAGATGTACATCAGGGGAACTCACCTTAAAATGTGCTCATTTGCTGACACTGCATGAGAGTGCTGGGGGAGTTGAGAACAGTTCTAGGGAAAAAGCACAAAGAAAAAACCCCATGGACATAAGTGCTCACAGGAAAAAAGCCCCCATGGAAACATGCCCACATGGAAATAAATCCACATGGAAAAAAGTCCATACTGAAAGAAGCCCATATGGAAAGAAGCCCCCATGGAAAAATATGTAAAGCACCATAGATGTTTATAATTGTGAAGTAGGGTTGCCATGGAATAGGGTTGCCAAGTCCAATTCAAGAAATATCTGGGAACTTTGGGGGTGGAGCCAGAAGCAAGGTTGTGACAAGCACAATTGAACTCCAAAGGGAGTTCTGGCCATCACATCTAAAGGGACCACGCTCCTTTTAAATGCCTTCCCTCCATAGGAAAGAATGAAGGATATTTTGAGGAGAGGCACTGGATGCTATGCTGCAAATTTGGTACATCTACCTCAAAAAACAGTTCCCCCAGAGCCCAAGATACCAGTGGATTAATGCTCCATTATACCATTTTTTAAATTAATTACAACTATGTTTATTAATTTCTTCCTTCCAGATACTTGCCAGAGTCAGTCCTGCTTAGCTTCTTAGATCTATGAGGCCTTAACTACTTCTGCTATTTAAGAAAGAGAAGCTATCACAGAGCAGGCAGTAATTTGCCTAACCCCAAAACCATACATTTTGACATTCCTGAAAAGATACTTCACAGTTCTGGTGTGGAAAAATCCAGACAGAATTCTGGTTTTAGGTGATAGAGATCTTATGCTTGAATTAAACAGATGCCATCTATGGAGATGGCACTTTATCCAAGGTGCCATTGAAAAGTTGTTTTACCAACTGTACACATGGCATGCCAAGGTGGGCAATTCAAATCCACCATGTATTTACATTTTACTTCAAAAAAAGAACATGGGCATCTATAATAGAATGTTTGAAACAATGAAGCTATTGATTCCAGATAAACTGTTGTGGGGGCACAATGCTCTTAATTCCTTTTTCCATTTCAGTCATCCCAGTGTGTGGTCTGTATTCGATGGACTGCAGAGGGACCTAGCTTGGCACAAACTAACATTGGCTAATGCAGAGGCAGGTCACCTAGAGGTAGAAAAGAGGAAATATGAGGCACTACATGACATGGTTGACACTTCTGTGCAGCAATATGAGCAGGTGGAAGATAAATTTAGTTGCTTAAAGAGATTGGCTAATTTGCATTGAAGAATTATATCTGAGATTATTGTTGTTAAATAATTTTCGCTTTCACTATTAAGGTTAGATATTCTTTTGTCATGGTTACTGGGTGTACCACAATGTATTAACATTAAAAAGTTTGACAAATTGTAAATTAATAAAGTTAAAGTATTTAATTTTATTTAAATATATATTTCTATGTGGAGTTTAATTTCTGTTATTATTGTTTTTCCTTCTGAATAAAGTTCATTGATAACAAAATGGTCACTTCTTGTTGCATGTGAATATGACATATTTTAATCCTAAAATAACAATATAAAAATAACAAAATGGTCACTTTTTGTTGCATGTGAATATGACATATTTTAATCCTAAAATAACAACAAAATATTATTAATGGTTATCCACAATTATAAATATCTATGATGCTTTACATACTTTCCATGGGAGCTTTTTTCCATGGGGGCTTCTTTCCATGTGGGTCTATTTCCATGTGTGCATTTTTCCATGTGGTCATGTTTCCATGGGGTCTTTTTTTCTGTGAGCATTTATGTCTGTGGGTTTTTTTCTTTGGACTTTTTTCCTTTGGGATTTTTTCCTTTATGCATGTACATCTGACTGCAAGTCTAATTGTGCACCAGTAACCCACCATGAAGTTGGTTTTATTGTGTAGTTCAGCCCTTAGTGAGAAAGAGTCATTGGATCCAATTTAGCAGAAGATTACCACAGAGATATTAAGGCAAGAACCAGCAATTTGGTTAATCTCTCACTTAGGAACTCTTGCAGCCAATTTTTTTCAAGTATGAATTTCAGGTATAGAGGCATACTTTTAAAATAAAATCAGGCCCATCTTTCCTCTTCATGTTTGTATATTACAGCTCTGAACATTGACCTTTGAATGGAGTATTTCATCTAAGAGCTCAGATGGATACCTTTACATCCAGTAACCCTACTTTCTCTTCTGAGTTAGGAAATTACATTCATAGGCTGTTCCAACATCTGATCAGCAAATCTCAACCATCTGTTACAAGAATAAATTATGAACTGAGCTCAAGTTTACAAATTGCAGCTATAGAATAGCAAAACTTAAGAAACAACCACAAGATGACAAAAATATTCAGGCTGTCACTTTGTGAAAATCCATGAAACAGGTTTACCAACACCAAAGTTCCCTGCGGACATAGTCAGGGCTTTTTCCTCTGCCAGAGCCCTCAGGAGCAAAGCTCCACCTGGGGCTGGCCAGGGCTCCAGCTGGCCCGACCCACCATGTGGCAGCCACATGCTCCCAGGCCAGGCAGTGTGGCCTAATATGCAAATGAGCTCCTGCTGGGCTTTGTTTGCAAAAGCGCTGGACATAGTTATTAATACTCTAAAGTGTCAAACTACAATCCACCCCCCCCCCCCAAAAAAAGCTGCCTATAGTTAGATGTGACTGAGACAGATGGGGCAATGGAGAAGAAGAAGAAGAAGAAGAAGAAGAAGAAGAAGAAGAAGAAGAAGAAGAAGAAGAAGAAGAAGAAGAAGAAGAAGAAGAAGAAGAAGAAGAAGAAGAAGAAGAAGAAGAAGAAGAAGAAGAAGAAGAAGAAGAAGAAGAAGAAGAAGAAGATGATGATGATGATGATGATGATGATGATGATGATATTGGATTTATATCCCGCCCTCCACTCCGAAGAGTCTCAGAGCGGCTCACAATCTCCTTTACCTTCCTCCCCCACAACAGACACCCTGTGAGGTGGGTGGGGCTGGAGAGGGCTCTCACAGCAGCTGCCCTTTCAAGGACAACCTCTGCCAGAGCTCTGGCTGACCCAAGGCCATTCCAGCAGGTGCAAGTGGAGGAGTGGGGAATCAAACCCGGTTCTCCCAGATATGAGTCCGCACACTTAACCACTACACCAAACTGGCTCTCCTTTAATAATAAAGAATATTCTCCTTTAAGAATAAATGGTAGGCTCTCCTTTAAATTTCTTTTAATAAAAGTTTCAGAGGAAGATTAGAATAATCACAGTTTGGGAATGGGGGCCACTTTCTCTGTCTTTTTGCCCAATGTAAATCACCTCAATGAAGGTGAAGCATTAGCTGCCTCGGTAGAGAAAACATACCCATCTGTTTTCCTTCCAAAGGAGAACAGCTATATCAGGACATCAGTGTACAACTGGAAAATGGCGGGGCAATGATGGAGTGGTTAATCAATCAACACCTAAGATATAATATCTAGAAAAAATATTTTTCCTACAAATATGAATGTATTATGCAGGTCATTCCTAAGGCATGTTTATTTGGAAAATTTGTGTGCTACATCTTCAGAGATCTGCTCAGCATGGCCAAAGACGCTGCTAAGTGTATATTCAAAGGCTGAATGAACTCTCCCTGTTCTGAGGTAGTAGGTCTCCGAATGCCCAGACAAGGGGAGGCTTTAGCCTTTGTGCTCTGCATTTAGGCTCTTCAGAGGCATCTGGTTGGCCACTGGAGAAATCAAGATGATTGATTAGCTGGACCTTTGGCCTTATCCAGCAAACTCTTCTTATGTTCTTGTATACTCATTTACCAGTTCAAACCTTTTATTTTAAACATTACATGTATAAGGTATCAAATGGTTCTGTGGTAATTTCAGCAAACTCTGACAAAAGCAACAACCCGAGTCCTTGTGAGTCTGTCCTGAAGCATATAACTAACTATTTGTTGAGAAAGGCAGAGCAGTTGATAGCTAACACCAAATATTGTTCCTACTTAACTGCAAAACACATAAAGATAACTTAGACTCAGTTTACCCTCACTTTGCTGTCTTTCTTCAGTTGACTCCATTCAGCCAGGGATTCTGCTTTGATATTAATAAAACACTGCTGTAGCTTATCCTTTTGTCACTTACACTCAAATCCCTCTCAGCCAACCCATTTTGCAGGAGGGCTTGGCTTCCACCTTGACACAAAGTCATCTATTGAAGCTGCTTACACAGGAAAAGAGGGAGGGTAAAGACAGCAAATCTAACACAGTTTGTTAGCTACCACCAAACTTTTCAGAGGAACTCTTCATCACTCCCAATTTATAAATTAATAGATGCTGTCAGGGAAATAGAAGACTGTCATTCTCAAACAGCAGCTCTTTGACAAGCAAACATGCAAGACAAATCAAAATTGAAAGCATGTACTAATTAGTAGCATTCCTGGTTGAAAGAGCTAATGTTCCTGTCCCTTATGTCATTTTCTTCTTATAGTAGCTGTCATATTTTCTGATATGCAAGTAGTGTACACCTTTGGGTAGGGTGAACTATGTGCTCATTGGTGCTACTCAACTGCTAGCATTCTCCCTGAGAGCACCAGTAGCCCATGAGGGAGGAAAGGCCTGATAAACTATAATAAGACAGTTAATGTTTAAAGACCAAAACAATAAACAGTAAAGGTGTACATAACAAAATTTGGAGCTAAAAATATACATGGAAACTGCTGGTTTGGGTCACTACTATGATTTTCCAGAACGTAAACACAAATCTGTGGTTCTTAAGTATTACCAAAAAAAAAAAAAAAACCCTCCCAGAACAATCCATGTTTTTTTTCAACTGTCGGTGAGCTAGCTGGCTACAGCATGTGTTTATGTTTTTCTTTTAATCTATTGATTGCCTAAGCAATGCCATTTCTCCCTTCTAATCAGATGCTGGCAAGGGAAGACCTCAACAGTTTCAACTGATTTACAACAAGGCTTTTCTGACACACAGCATCAGCTTGGCGGGGAACTGTGTGAGAAGGGAAGGTGGCAAAGCTCACAGGCTCCAAGCTCAATAATATAACTGGACTTAGAAAGGAGTGACTATGCTTAGGATTGACTGTTAAAGATATAGAAGCACTTCAGGGATCTGGGCTAGGAAATGTTATTTACTCTAGGCTGCTTTCAGGTAAGAGCAATAGGAAAACATTTCTGATAAGGGCACTTGTGCCTTTCTTGGGTTGGTTTTCTAAGTTTGGGTACAAATGGCTGGCTTGGAGCAGCAGCCTCCTGGGTCAGAAGTAAGCTGGCAGAAAGAGAAGTGCACCAGGGTAGTCAGACAGTGCACGGGCTGCCACCAGAATGGGGATTGGCTTGTGCATCCGGGAGGAGTGATCACAATGCTCATGTGCTTGACTGCTGTTTCCTGGGCACTCCCTGGCTGTTCCCTGGCTCCTTCATTAATTTGCTACCACTTTGTATGTGGTAGCTTTTTGATGTGGCAAGATGACGGGTAAGGATGGGATGAGGGCAGGAGTGGGATGGGATCCAGATGTGTATGTTTGAATGTACTTTTTTGGTCCAGTCGTGGGGTGTCCCTGAGGCAGCATATACTGGTCATATGGACCCAGCCTAAAAATACAAACCCAGCCTGTATTTTACATGCTTCTTTGTTGAGATATGACTCCACGTACCTGAAATTTGGATTAGATAAAATAAGACTTTTTGTCTCTTGAACAACATTCCTCATATCAATTTCTCAGGAGTAACATAAACAAATGCTTCCTGGAAATGTATGTAGTAGATTAATAATACTAGCTGTACTTGGTACCACCCGATAGGCTTTAGTCCTCCAGTTAAGGAATCAATTTACAGTAATGGGCCTTACATTCAAAGTATTTAGAATGCAATATAGCCAAGACTGGTTATCAAAATATCAGTTATGCCTTTCAGTACAGAATCTTATAACATCCCACTGAACATGGCTACCTTCAAGCATAGTAGGCATACACGTAGCAGGCATAGGAAAAAAGAATACTGAAAATGAATGGGAAGCTTCAGGTTAATGCTGGAAACCCAGTGGGATTTGTGATCAGTCTTCTAGTAGTCAGATGATGGCACTCATGACATTATGTTTAGGCAACCTATGGGAAAGCACCAACACAAGTTCATTATTTTCAGTTTGTTTTAGAACTAATATATGTGACTCCTCTGAGGTTAAAAGCACTTGTTACTTCGTAAGATGCATTCATCTGGCCATTTGGCATGGTGATATACCAAGCAATGATGAGAACATGAAAAGGGTGGGAGGGGTCATGATTAATAATTATTACTATTACTATTACTATTTAGTAATATATTTGTATATATGAATGATACCAAGTCATATCACTGAGCTACCTTGATCAATATTGCCTGCTCTGATAGGCAGTGGCTTTCCAGTGGGAAAAGGTCTTTGTCAGATCATGCTACCTTTAAATGGAAATTTCAAAGATCAAATCTGGAACTTTTGGTATGCAAAGTATGTACTTCAATACTAACTCATGACTACTCCCAAATCATCCAAAAGCCCTTGGGATATCAAAGAGGAGTTGTGACTTTAGTGTAGTTGTTTCTGGTCCAGTCCAGATTCCCTAAGTCTTTGGTATGTGAGAGCATTGAAATAACACACTAAAAAAATTATTCTTTGGGCACTTCCACTGGATTAGACATTGCCTCAGATGATCCTCAAGCTTCCCCATGGTTCTGCACTGGATAGTAGAATGTAATCAGTGCATTCAGTTATTTTTTCTTTTCCTGATTGCTTAGTTCAAACAATTTAGCCCTTCAAAATAATCAAAAAGAATGAATCATAATGAATGGAAAATGGCTTGTGATGTTGAATACACTTCATGCAAAAGATCGAACACCCCAAACAAGGGTTTTATTTCCTACTAGGGCTGCCAAGTCCAATTCAAGAAATATCTGGGGACTTTGGGGGTGGAGTGAGGGGACATTGGGGTGGAGCCAGGAGCGAGGTTGTGACAAGCATAATTGAACTCCAAAGAGAGTTCTGGCTATCACATTTAAAGGGACTTCACACTTTTTAAAAGCCTTCCCTCCATTGGAAATAATGAATGATAGGGGCATCTTCTTTTGGGGCTCATAGAACTGGACCCCTTGGCCCAATCCTTTTGAAACTTGAAGGGTGTTTTGAGGCAAGATACCGGATGCTATGCTGAAAGTTTGGTACTGCTACCTCAAAAAACAGCCCTCCCAGAGCCCCAGATAACTGCAGATCAATTCTCCATTATTCCCTATGGGAACTGATCTCCATGAGGAATAATGGAGTGCCCAACAGACATTTCCCTCCCCACCCCCTGCTTTCTGATGACTCTGAAGTAAGGGAGGACCTCCAAACCAGGGGATTCCCTGCCTCCAATTGGGGATTGGCAACCCTAACACTCACTCTCTCTCACATACAGAGAGAGAGAGAGAGCAGCCAGAATAAACAGTCTGCAATCCCACACTTGTGTGGTCTCACTGGGGCAATTTACTCATGAGTTGCTGTAGTTCCAAGTTCTATCAGACTAACACAGGGAAAGCAAAGGTTCTAGTCCTCCTTTACTATGCAAACGACTTCTAAAAGGATTGTGAAATGAATGGAGGGTCTGGACTGCCACAGCTTCACAACTAACTAGGAGCAGCCATCTTGTTCAACCTGCTCACTCGCCCCCATTCAGCCTGGCTGAGTCCTAGATTTAAAGGCACAAATGCACTATCCAGAAAGCAAGCCTTTCCAAGGTTCCTCTAGTTCTAAAGTGGAAAGGCAGGTGGGGGCTGTGGGGACGGGGCTTTCTCCCACTGGCCAGCTGACTGGGGGCAGGAAGGAGCCTGCATAACTGGGGATCCTTGCTGGGACCTGGGGGCTGGCAAACCTATTTACTACTCAAATGCTGCAAAATAAAGTCATTTCACAGTAATCTGCAAGAAGCCAGAACAGAAGATACTGGCCCATTATCCCCCACCCTTCACATTTCCAAATCAAGAAAAAAACAGTGATTTGGTTTTGCCACCAAGCAATGCATTGGGCCTGGGATGTCTCTATTTATTTTCAGGAATGAGTATCTAAACAGTAAGCCATTCAATGGGAATAATTCAACCAGCCTGGCTATGACTGACAAGAAGGAAATAAGGGAATGGGAAGGGAGGAAACCGTCTGCAGTAACCTTTCCATTTGTCAGAAATGTCAAAACAATTCCTAACGGCTCACTTTAAAATAAATTCTGTGTACTTTCCTTGACATCTTTTTCACTTACCTTGCATTGCTGAAAGAGGAATTTACCCTACTGATGACAAAGATCCTTTAAAACTACAAGGGAGAATTCAAGTTACTAAAATGTAGTGTGAGATCAGCCTCCTCCTCTGCCCCCCACACACAGCATAGACTTTTCAGAACAATGTAAAATAAAAAAGCAGCTCCTATTTCTATTCTGAAAATTTGAATTTTAATAGAGTTGAAACTGACCCTTTTGCCTTCTAATCTTTGTTCTAGATTTACTGTTCTGACTATTTTAATTATTTTGCACATGCCAAACCAAAGACATCAGACACCAGATTAATGTTTATTAAAAGACATGGGCTTTTACTGGTGCTTTAAATTTTTCCCTCCCAGTCCACCCCTGTGTAGAATATTAGTGCCCCTGGCCTACTTGAGATTTATAGAAGCCATGCTTTTTTAATTTTTTGGATCCATGGGAAGGAGCTCTCAAGGAATTCCACCAGAACTTCCACCACACCGTCATTGGAGCCCAAACTAATCCACGGAAAACTTTCTGGACATTACTGTAAAACTACACAATAGACTTTTAAATGCTACTGTAGTATTTCCCATTTGCAGGGTTGTAATCCAGTACTGGGCCATGGAAGCCTCACTACCAGGTCACAAGAAAAGTCAAAGCTTGCCCCTCCCCCAGCAAAGCTAGCCCCGCCCCCAGCAAAGCATGATCTCTGCTCTGCTTCCTAACCCCATCTCTCTGTTGTGCAGAGAAAAGCTAGCCTTGAAGACTGACACAGGCTGCAAAGCCTGCACTCCATTTGGCTTCCTTCCTTTCCCCGTCTCTGCAATGTGCAGAGAGGAGCTGGGCTGCCTCTCTTTCCTTCCCCCCCCCACTCCCAGTGTTTAAGAGAAAAGCTGGAGTCCACTGGCACTTTAGACCCATGAAGTGTTCTTCAAGGTATGAGCTTTCATGTGCCTTGCAGTATGCCCTTTTGGGGAGATTTCCCCGGGAGGCCAGGGCAGCAAAGAAGGGTGTGTGGTTTTTTTTCAGCCAGAAGGGGCGGGGAGTGGGCATTCCAGTAGCTATTTTTTTTTACCAAATGACCTCTGGGCAGAACTGTTGCTGGTTGGGGTCATCTGATGGTGAGAAAGGCTTTCTTTCTTTCTTTCTTTCTTTCTTTCTTTCTTTCTTTCTTTCTTTCTTTCTTTCTTTCTTTCTTTCTTTCTTTCCCTGCAAGTGATGCTCTGTCTGTATTCTTGGTGCTGGGAGGGGGGAAGCAACAGTAGGAAAGCTTCTAGTGCCTTGGCCCCACTGGTAGACATTCTGGTGCTTTTGGGGCATTGTATGAGAATTTTGGACTGGATAGTCCACTGGCCTGATCCAACATAGCTCCTCTTATGTTCTTTTTTTCCATGTCTTCTTTTCCTCTCCTTCCATTTCATTCTTTCCCTTTCTTTCCTTCCATTTTTACTGGATGAAACTTTTCTGTTCATCATACTGTTGTTGCAGACATAGGAGCTCTGCCAATCAAAAGTTGGCACCCTCAGTTGTAGCCAGCTGGCCTTTCTATAAGATTTCTGTGTGAGTGACTGAGAGTGAGAGGTGTGGGGCAGAAAGAGATTATTGGAGATTACTGCAGTATATCTCAACAACACTGGAAGTGATGGTACTATGAATTTGGCACCATTTTACTGGTCCTGCTTTTAACAGCTGTCTGACACCAAAATTAAACTCCTGTAGATATTAAAAAGGATGAAAGAAGTTCACTGGCTAAATATCTGCAAAACAGGTTGCTTTTAAAGGCATGGGAAACACAGCCAGTAAAAAGCTGCAGGCCCCTCATAAATATCCTTTTTTTGGGATAACTGCAGAAAAGCTTGTATGAACTTCATATAACTTGAAATTAATTCATTAATTGCAGTACAATTCTCTGCTACCTTTCACAGCAACTTCCCAGTGTTTCGGCCAAAGAAAAATATGAAAAATAGCTGTCGAAAGATTTTCTTGAAACCAAGCAAGTTGGTTATAGCTTGAGTCAGGGTTCCAGTAGCAGCAGCTGAAAGAAGGGCCTACTAAATGTTTCAGCATATTTTGAGGTACAGCAGCTGCCAGGGCCAAGTGTGGGTGATACACAGTGCGGTCATTCCTGATGGCAATGGCAACAACACTCCCAACTGCATACACTGGCCAGTGCTGTTGAGGAAGGGGTGTGTAGGTGGTGCAGGCAATTGAACATGGTCATTAGGAGTGCTTGCAAGCTGGAGAAGAACACACAAACAGATAGGTGCATGCATGTGTGGGAGTGGAAAGAGAGGACCACCCACTTTCCACTCCCATTTTGGCTCAGCATGAGCTTCAGAGAGATTTTTCAGAAAATGAAGTTACTTCAGAAGAAGAGGCAGGTTTGGGGGAGTGCCCTGGAAGTGACATCACAGGAAAAGGTGGAGTTTTGGTTCAGTGTGCTGCATATTACCAGAAAGAGTCAATTCCTTCAAAATTTACATTAAACATTCCTAAAATCACAATATCCACTGGAAAAAGTGAAGTAACAGATTGACAAGACAAGTACGCAGGAATCACATTCTGAAGATCAGGCCCAGCACTGAAAAAAACACTGGTCATCATATTCAGCTCACAAACATAATCAGGCATTCACTACCATTCCTGGAAGATGGTCCTTCCTTTTCATAGGCCTGAGGATTGGGTAGGTCATTTTTTGCTTAAAGACAGATCATCTCGCCACCTGAAGTAACAACTGACAGCAACAATGGGACTAGTTCCTATAATAATACCAATACCATCCTATATCAAGCAGAAAAGAGCAAGAGTCCAGTAGGACCTTAAAGACTTACAAAATTTGTGGCAGGGTGTGAGCTTTTATGAGTCACAACTCACTTCTTCAGATACAGCTAGAATATGAGTCTATCTGGCCTTATAGTTGCATTATATGCATTGCCTTGAGCTTCATTATCAGTTCCAATTCTTTCTAATCTCTCTCTGAAATTCCTTTGTAAGGGAACTGCTACTGTTACTTAAGATAATGCATCTTCCTGGACTGAATCAAGGGCTAGATTTCCTGTCTCATTACCAATGCTGAGTTCTCCATGCTTACTGTCCCTCTGCATTTCAGACCTAATCCAATCATGCCTGCTATTATCATTTGCTATTGTCATTTGGCATTGAAATCACTCCATTCTCCAAGATGTAAGGACATATGGACTTACATTCTAGCTGTATCTGAAGAAGTCAGCAGTGACTCATGAAAGCTCATACCCTACCATAAATTTTGTTAGCCTTTAAGGTGTTACTGGACTCTTGCTCTTTTCTACTGCTACAAACATACTACCCATCTTGACCCATATCAGATGATATTATTACAGGACCCAGTAAACCAGCCATTGGGAGGCATCATTTTGTGGTGGTTCTGGTCATACCTGTAGGGTGGATTTCAAATGCCAGTGCTGGGGGACAGCTGTTCAGCCTACTCACCTTTGGTCTATGGGATACCACAAGATTTCATCTTGTCCCCATGCTCTTTTAATATCTACATGAAACCATGGGGTGAGATCTGGGCTGAGTTGTCACAAATATACAAATGACATTCAGCTCTCTCATTTCCAATGGATCCCAGAGAGGCTGAAGAATTTCTGAACCAGTCCCTGGAAGCAGTTTTGAAGTAGATGAGAGCTAATAAACTAAAGCTTAATCCTAAAAAGATGGAAATGCTACTGGTAGATGGAAGGACTGATCCAGGATTTAAGGTGCCACCCATTCTGGAAGAAGCTGATCCATTAAAGGATCAGGTCTATAGACTGGGGGTGCTCTTGGACCCCGGCCTACTGCTAGATCAGCAGGTGGCACCTGTAGCCAAGAGTGCCTTTTATTAACTTCAACTGGTTGGTTAGCTGCAGCCTTTCCTGGAAAGACAAGGTCTGGCCATTGTGGCTCATGTCCTCATTACATCTAGATTAGATTACAGAAATGTGATCTATGTGAAAAGTGTTCCAAAACTTTAGTTCCAAAACTTTAGCCAGGTTGTTGACTGGAGTGGGTCATAGTGATGATATCACTTCAGTTGACTCACTCACAATGGCTTTCAGTTTGTTTCCAAACACAATTCAAGGTGCTGATCTTGACCTTCAACTCCCATATGGTTTGGTACCAACATACCCAAAAGACCATCTAATCCCTTAAAGTCATCTTTGGAGGCTCTGCTTCAGGGGTGCTTGCCTGCTAAGATTAGATGTGTGGCAAACTGAGAGATGAATTTCTCAGTCATGGCACCAAAGTTTAGGAACTCTCTCTCTCTTCCCAAGGAGATTTGTCTGCTGGGCCTCTTCTGTGCCTGCCTTCTGTTAAGCCAATTGCCTTAAAAATAGGAGTTTGGGGGATTTAGCATTGTGGGCAATCAGGCCACAGCAAGATCTTGAGAATCTATATATACAGAAGGCGTCTGCTTTGGAAATCACTTAATAACAAGGAGATTTGTTCAAATAATCAATGGGATTTATTATAAAATATAGGCAAACATACAAGAGTATAAAGTCACACAACTATCATACAGCCTAATAAAAATAGAGTTGAAACAGACAAGGGTAAACATGAGGGCAAACAAACAGGGTAATAATTACCTATCATAATCTTCAAGGAAGGCTCCAACAACGACAAAAGCGGGAACGGGAGAGATGGCCCTCAACTGATCAGGTATTGGGGGTGTATCTTAACAGCAGGGTAGGGGTACAATCAGATGCACACGTGTGGGGAGTTGGGTCAGAGGTTATAAGGACTACCTTGAACCCTTAGGGGGTAGGAGGTCCAGGGGATTATGACACTGAGTCAGATGGGACATGATGCTGTACCACATGGTACATTACCTCAGAGAAGGGGGAGGCTCCAAAAGTGACAATTGGGCAAGACCTGGGTGAACCAAGGGAGAAGGGGATTAAAAATAATCTACTCAAATTTCTTTAAAAAGGGACAATAGAGAGTCAAATTGAAACCTAAGGTGACACTCGATTCATACAATAACACTGGCTCTGAGGTATGGTTCTTCTTCCTCTTCTGCCTCTTTGTGCTGGTACCTCTTCATGTTGGTACCTCTTCATGCTGGTACCTTTGTGCTGGTACCTTTCTTTGTTTAGAGTTCCATTGAACAAAGGCTCAGGCAGGCTGATAGGATCTATGCCTAAGATAAGCTTGATTGCCTTATGCAGATGTTGGCCGCAGCGGGAGTGTACATGACCCTCTCGTTTCACTATCATGAAGTCTGACAAACAAGATGTTTGCAGATGATGTTAGCCTTGGAACACAACTTTCGCGGGGAAGGGCTGGAAACCGCTTATCTGGATAGCTCATGGGGGCGCTGCTTCTCCCATTACTACAGCTGAGATCGTACATTCACGGAGCGGCTGGAAGCTCGACTCAGCTTTGTTCTAGCACCCATACAGAGATAAAGAGTGTTACTCTGATGCTAGAGCCTTCAGTATCCACAGAAGTCTCTCAGGAAATAGCAGGTAAAACCCACTTCTTTAAGCTGATGTGTGAGAGCTGCAACTCCAGGCCTCCTGGCAACCAAACCAGTAATCATGATGTCTGTATTGATGAAAAATAGGGGGCTCTCTGTCACACTTCCGCCAGCAGGTGAAGACTTTTTGTTTTGTTTGTCATTCCCTCAATGATCCCTCCTTTCTAACTGTATGCATTTTCTGTATGCATTTTAATTCAGTTTTTACTCTTTTTAGAATTGTTTTACTGATGTACATGTTTATATTTTTATATGTTTTAATTTTAATAGTTTTATAATGTAATTTTATCATGTATGTTTTAAATTGTTAGCTGCCTTGGCAGCCCTTGTAAGGGCAGAAAGGCAAAATAAATTTTTTGTAAATAAATAAACATTTGATGCATCTCTGATGAAAGTTTATGCCACAATATATTTGCATTTAAGGTGCTACAGCACTTTTTGTTATTTTGGTTTTGCCAAAGATGTCAAACTTCTTCTGTAAATAAACACACAGGTCTCTTGAAGGAAGCAGCATGATAAAGCCAGGAATGAGCCTCAGGCAATGGTCTCTTGAGCCTTCCACATTCATTTATAAAGGCCAACAGAAAAAAAATCCATGTGCATGAACAGGTTCTTCATTTGGATAGTACGTACTGAACATTCAGAACTGTTACAAGGCTGAGATGTGGAGTGAAAATATCTCCTAAAGTTTGGGAAGGTTTGTGAAAGGCAACATGTGCTTGAGAGATGTCTTTCTGGAACTGGACAATGACCAAATATTTCATCATTCAGCCCAATAAATTAATCACAGTCTATGTTTAACTTAGTCCTAATGTGTTCATCTAACATCTTATAACATTAGCTCCATTTGATATATACATTTTCTTCCTGATAGATTTATAAAGGGGCTATAAAGTAAAACGTGAGCAGAAGTATTTCATTATGGAAAACCACTTTGCCAGATTGCAGATTCTCCAGTAATCACCTATGTATTATATTTTTATCCCATCTTCTCCCAATTTTTCCGTTACTTGGGTTTTTAAAAAAATTAAAACAATTATGCCCTGCCTTTCTCCAAAAGGGCTCAGAGCAGCTCACAAAAAAAGAAAAAGCCAGGGTATTATTTATCAATAATGAAATGAGAACAATAAAATCAAATATCACTCGCTAATCCACAAGTCTAGGCATCTGGGAAAACAACTTTTAAACATATTTGAACGCCTAAGAAAATAAAACAGATGTGCACCTTGTTCCACAATCTGTAGTGACAGAGGCTTCCTAACCTGGTAGGCCATTCCAAAGTGCAACAACATGGGTCCTGACAGAAGAAGACTGAACAATCCTGGGAGGTAGTAGTAGCAAGAAGTATCCATCTCAGAGTGCAGCTGATGCATGGATTCAAGGCATTTTTGAGCAGGAATGCAGTTCTGGCTGGCTTGATGTCAGGAGTTTGTGGCCTGTGCAAAACAATGGTGACATCAGGGGGCCTGGCCTAATATGCAAATGAGTTCCTTCTGGAACAAAAAAAAAAAGCTCTTCATGGATTCATACAGGGAGAGGCAGTCCTTTAGATATATGGCTCCCAGGTTAGGAACAAATGAGCAAACCAGCACCTGAGAGCCAATTTAATATAATACATGAAATAACTAATTAAATTGAGGTTGGAAAGTGGCACAGATGTATTGTGTTATTAAGGTTGCCAAGTCCAATTCAAGAAATATCTGGGGACTTTGGGGGTGGAGCCAGGAGACATTGAGGGTGGAGCCAGGAGCAAGGGTGTGACAAGCATCATTGAACTCCAAGGGAGTTTTGGCCATCACATTTAAAGGGACAGCACACCTTTTAAAATGCCTTCCTTCCATAGGAAATAATGAAGGATAGGGGCACCTTCTTTAGGGGCTCATAGAATTGGACCCCCTGGGGGGGTATTTTGGGGAGAGGCACTGGATGCTATACTGAAAATATGGTGCCTCTGCCTCAAAAAACAGCCCCCCTCGGAGCCCCAGATACCTGTGGATTAATTCTCCATTATTTCATATGGGAATAATACTCCATACAGAATAATAGAGTTCCCAGCAGACATTTCCCTCTTCTCCCCTCGCTTTCTGATGACCCTGAAGGGGGGAGGGCCTCCAAACCGGGGGATCCCCTGCCCCCACCTGGGGATTGGCAGCCCTAGCTACGCTGCTCTCTCTCTCACACAAACACACTCATACCCACCTACTTAGTTGCTCTAAAATGAAAGCAAAACAAATGGAGGGGCTGTGTTTTGAAGAGCTTCTGCTACTGACCATTCCCCATGAAATACTTCCTGCTTCCTGCTCAACTTTAAAGGTACATACACACAGGCATTTTGAAAGGGGACCTGTTTGCAGGTTTCTAAACCTGCTGGAGATCTAGAGGTAAGTGCTGGCTGTTGGGGCGGCAAAAACAAAGAGGAAGCCGTGCACGAAGACACCGAAAAAGAAAGCACAAGGCTCATGGCTCCAACACACTGCAATATTTATAGAGCGGAAAAACAGTTGCAAATAAATCACATTTGACTCGCAACACAGTTGCAATAGCAAAACATGAACTTGAAACAATGAAAACTGACTCAAGACAGAGTGCAGCGGTTTCGCGTAGGCTGTGTCTTAAAGAGTCCAAGCTCAAATTTCTCCAGCAGCTATGAGAATGAAACTTCTTGGACTGCAATTCCTGAGCAATGAAAGGTGAGTCCCAAAAAGAGATAAGAAGCACAATGGTGGACCGGTAAACAAAGACCATTTCCCAGATGACTGCTTTGTCAGGCACTAGTCCGTCAGGTGGGGACCCTCATACATAGCAATCACAGGAAGCGCCAGCACTTTGACAGACTCGATGAACAACTGTGATTGCTATGTATGAGGGTCCCCACCTGACGGACTACCGCCTGACAAAGCAATCATCTGGGAAATGGTCTTCATTTACCAGTCCACTGTTACACTTCTTATTTCTTTTTGGGACTCAACTTTCATTGCTCAGGACTTGCAGTCCAAGAAGTTTCATTCACATGGCTGCTGGAGAAATTTGAGCTTGGGCCACAACGCAGCCTACGCGAAACTGCTGCACTCTGTCTTGAGTCAGTTTTCATTGTTTTCATTGTTTCAAGTTCATGTTTTGCTATTGCAACTGTGTTGCGAATCAAATGTGATTTATTTGCAACTGTTTTTCCACTCTAAATCTTACAGTGTGTTGGAGCCGTGAGCCTTGTGCTTTCTTTTTCAGCTGTTGGGGCGGGGCTTCCCCCTGCCAGCCAGCTGGCTGGGGGCGGGGGGAAGCCTGTAAAACCAGGGGATCCCCAGCTGGGACCTGGGAATTGGGAAGCCTAGTTCATATTGGCTAGCCTCAGACAGCATGTTGGGCAGCCATGTTTGTGGGGCTTTTATTACAGACACTTAAGAAATTGAAGTTTCTTAAGTGTCTGTAATAAAAGCCCCACATACAGAATATTATAGTAGTCGAACTGTGAGATTACTAAAAGATAACTCAGTAGCCCTGTTCACATGTTAAATGAACACATGTGCATGCTGCATGTATGCATGTACATCTGGTTGTAAAAAAAGAGCTAATACGCATACACTTTACAAATGAAACTAGGGACCAACACCTCGGAAAATGTGCTGTCCAGTTATGTTGTTGTTGTTCAGTCACACAGTTGAGTCCGACTCTTTGCAACCCCATGGACCAAGTCACGCCAAGCCCTCCTGTCCAGCTATATATGTGTTGAATGCAATATGAGAATTACAGATATAAAGAAAAATTCAGCTTATTCTGAATATAGATTGTAGGTGAATTCACTATGAATTGTGAGCAGGGCTAGCGTGGACACATCAGTTGAACCAAGAAGAGAAGAGGGCTCACAAACCAGATGTAATTGGGAAAAAACCTGCTTCTGGCAACTGCACCAACTTGTCTCTCAAATTACAAGGCTGGATCCAAAACCTCCAAGCCCTTCACATACCATACTAATTATAGCCTAATCACATCTTGGTAAGGAAATTATTCCTTTCTAAAAAGTCATCTGTACTAAATAGCATTGTCCAGCCTGTTCTGTCTTAGCTACTTGACTGCCATATCAAGGCACTAAAGCTGAGGGCATCATACATTTTTCTCACGTTTCATTGAGTGCAAGAACAGAATGTTTGACCGACAATGTAGCCAATTGAGTTATTCTATTAAGTTTCTTAGGAGCCCCATGGCACAGAGTGGTAAGCTGCAGTACTGTAGTCCGAACTCTGCTCATGACCTGAGTTCGATCCTGGTGGAAGCTGGGTTCAGGTAGCCAGCTCAAGGTGACTCAGCCTTCCATCCTTCCGAGGTTAGTAAAATAAGTTGCCAGCTTGCTGGGGGTTAAGTGTAGATGACTGGGGAAGGCAATGGCAAACCACCCCATTTAAAAAGTCTGTCAAGAAAACGTTGTGACATGACGTCACCCCATGGGTTGGTAATGACTTGGTGCTTACACAGGGAACTACCTTTACCTATATTAAGTTTATTAATAGCTACAAGCAACAGAAGATGGGAAGCACCTCTTGGGTAGCTCTTCTCTACCTGCATATCAATAAGAAATTTTCTGACTTCAGTTGTTCAAATGATGTCCTTTTGTTTGGCTTTAATAGTTTTCAGTATGTGTTTATTATGTATGTTTTTAATCCGTTAGCCCCCTTGGTGGACCTGATGAGGGCAGATATATTTAATTAATAAATAAATAGGTCTATGGAAGACTAATGCTAATTTCAGCTGTGACTCCCAACACTGAAAAGCAGAGGTGCACACTGGCACCAACGTCTGGACTCCAGGTCATGGGAAACACATAGGGCTACCAGGTCCAACTCCAGAAATATCTGGGGACTTTGGGGGTGGAGTCAGGAGACTTTGGGGGTGGACCCAGGAGCACGATTGTGACAAGCATGACTGAAGGGAGTTCTGGCCATCACACCTTTTAAATGCCTTCCCTCCATTTGGAAATAATGAAGGATGGGGCACCTTATCTAGGGGCTTATAGAATTGGACCCCCTGGGCCAATCTTTTTGAAACTTGGGAGATATATTGAGGAGAGGCACTGGATACTGTGCTGAAATTTTGGTGCCTCTAACTCAAAAAACAGCCCCCCAGAGTCCCAGATTGTCATACAAAGATTATTGTACACATGTATTTATACACTTTGTGAATGTTTCAATTTTATGCATTTTGTACATTTTATCATAAGAAATTTTAGTACACTAATTTTCCAGTAATTTCAGCTGTGTGCCTTTTTTCTATTGTTGAGTCCTTACTCCATTGCTTCCTCTATGTGCTATTCTGTCTCCCATCTGGAGATTGGTAACCCTAGAAGCACATGATGCAATAGCCATGGGTTGGTGGGCTGCAGTGAGGAGGGAAAACTAGGTGAAATTGTCCTTCCAGCCTCTTCCAACAGACAAAGCTCCACTGCAGCCTTCTGACTCAAATGGGCTATTACTTTATGTGGATCCTGTGGTCTGGAGAATCAGATCTCCCAAGGACAAAAAAACTGTTGTGGGGAAGGGAAAGTGGAGAACAACTATGATATTCAGTGCATTCTGGTAACAAATCACTGTGTCTAACTCAACCTCTGGGAAACATAAGGCTTGAAAACCTGGAAACAGAAATACCAGGTGTGTGTCAAGAAGGCAAACCTAACCTTTTTATTGTTAGGGGTTCTGTATATAAACTAAATCTTTGTAACCCTGTTTGCTGCAAATTTCCCCTTTCATATTCTATACCTACAGAGGCTCTGTTTCAAATTCCACAGTCCATCTGTGGCAAAAAAAAGAAGATAATTATAATTCATTATCCAATTATAATCTGCATCATTGGAGATGTTAATCAAAATATCCTTTATTAAGTTTTAAGGATTTTAATTTAATAAAGCAGAATAAACACAAAAGGAGACAAATTTTATATTAACTTATCATGACTAGACCTGCATCCCACAGAACATTGTCCAGCTTCTTTAAGTTTTCTATACAAAGAAAGATTCCTGTCACTTCTTAAACAAAACTGATCTAAGTATGCAGGGCTGTAAATTGATAACAACGTTGAACAAGAAATGTAAAGATAGCTGCTCTAGATGGGTAGCAGTTTTTTTGAAGATGCATGTTCTCTGTGCGGGGTGTTTTAAAACTAGGTTTACAGAGGGAAATGTAGGTCTCCTGTATGGCACATAGCATCTTTGGTAAACTTATGGCCTTCTAGTTGCAGCCATTTCTAGAGAAGCATGATCACAATCTGGCCACAAGTATCTATTCTTGGATTACAACCAGTTCCAGGTTGTAAAATGTTCAGAAAAGTACTGAAAATGAAAGGAATTGGCATGATCCTACCAGAGTTATAGAGTTTTAAACGCTACTAATTCCACCGAAAAAGATTTAACATATGCTTAACTTTTTGTGCAATGCCTCCATCAAAAGAATTAATTTGGGCTGGTTTTGTACACAGTGTCAGATTAGCAAAACTCAACTTCATTTAAAATTGTAAGGTTGCACACTTAAGATCTCAGCATGTGTCTTACTGATTTCAGTAGAATAGTTTAGCTTGTGGAATAATGATCAGTGGAACATAAATTGCTTGGTTCGACTGTTCCAAAAGTTGTAAAAGTTGCCTTTTCTTCTGTGTTTCTTTAGAAAGCAAGGACTTCAACCAGGCCTGTAGCTACAGGTAAGCCTGTGGGACCCTGCCCTCTGACTTCCTGTCAAGTGCCCCAACAGGTACCCTGACCTCCCATCCCTCCCCTCTCCCCCTGCCACCACCACAGGGATGAAAGCTGAGAGGCTGGGGGCCACCCCCTCCCTCCTAGGCTTCCCAATCCCCAGGTCCCAGCAAGGGATCCCCTGGTTTTACAGGCTTCCCCCCGCCCCCAGCCAGCTGGCCAGCAGGAGAAGCCCCGCCCCCACAGCCACCATGCAGCTCTAGATCTTGGGCAGGTTTAGAAACCTTCAAACAGGTCCGTTTCAAAATGTGTGTGTTTCTGTGTGCCTTTAAAGTTGAGCAGGAAGTTGTTGGAATGAACCATACAACACGCGTGTTGAGGAGAAAATGCTCAGCTTGCAAAGCAAGCGGTCTTTATTATATAGGGTTCAGGTACTCAAAAATATCTCAGTTTAAGACATAGCAACACAAAAATATCTAAGTTTAAGACATAGATTCTCACAGGAAGCATGTAAAATATTCTGCTTAGCATGCGAAAAATCCACAGTAGCTTAGCAAGTTCCCGAAATATCTTGTCTCAATGAGACTGACATGAGAGTGTCTATGTTTCCAGACATGACAGGGTCTGGGTAACTGGGCTCGTGACACTCCCACACCTTTAGGGGTTACAGAAGCAAGCAGACACCATTTCAGCTGTATGGTCCTACAGGAAGTACTTCATGGGAAGGGTCAGCAACACAGTCCCTTGGTTTGTTTTGCTTTAGTTTCAGAGCAACTAAGTGTGTGTGTGTGTGTGTGTGTGTGTGTGAGAGAGAGAGAGAGAGAGAGAGAACAGCGTAGCCCCTGTTCTTTACAGATGTGGTTGTGGAGGAACCAGACTCAGTAAATGTGTGTGTGTGTGTGAGAGAGAGAGAGAGAGAGGGTTGCCAATCCCCAGATTTGGAGGCCCTCCCCTCCTCCTTTAGGGTCATCAGAAAGCAGGGGAGGGGGGAGCAAAATGGCTACTGGGCAATTATTCCCTATGGAGTACTATTTCCATAGGGAATAATGGGGAATTGATCTGTGGGTATCAGGGGCTCTGGGGGGGCTGCATTTTGAAGTAGAGGCACCATATTTTCCGTATAACATCTAGTGCCTCTCCCCAAAATACCCCCCAAGTTTCAAAACAATTGGACCAGGGGGTCCAATTCTATGTGCCCCAAAAGAAGGTGCCCCTATCCTTCATTATTTCCTATGGAAGGAAGGCATTTTAAAAGGTGTGCTGTCCCTTTAAATGTGATGGCCAGAACTCTCTTGGAGTTCAATTATGCTTGTCACACCCTTGCTCCACCCTCAATGTCTCCTGGCTCTGCCCCCAAAGTCTCCTGGCTCCACCCCCAAAGTCCCCAGATATTTCTTGAATAGGACTTGGCACCCTACTCCCTCCCCACGATTTAAATTGCATGGGACTGATACCTAAGAGCAGCCACTGCCTCTCCCATAATTGGCAAGCCCTTTAAATGGCATGGGAGGGGCTGCAGCTTCTCCTAGTTACCCCTCCCATACAATTTAAACCACGAGGCAGGGCAGCCCCCAGCCTCTCAGTTTTCATCCTTGCAGCCCTTCAAATGATGGTGTGCGAGGGCAGGAGGGAAGGTCAGGCGCCCTGAGTTATGGCAGCAGCAGCCAGGGAGGGGAGTCGCTATGTGCCCCCCAACTTTTAAAATTCCCCAACTTTTAAAATCCTGGCTACGGGCCTGTCTTCAGCTATAAGCTGTTAAGAGGGAAATTTAAACATTCTGACTATAAACAGCAAATTCAAATATGACTTCTTCTGATGTGTGACTAGAGGATATAAATGGGATATTGTACATATCCTAGTAGATGTAAATATAAAGAATTTAACTAAAAGTATCAAGGAGAGGTGGAGTAACCTATTATTGTTGAAATGTCTTTGCTGACAGCCACAGTGTCCCATTGAAAAAAAATACCCAATTATTCCTTGTAATTAACCTATGTAAATGTGTGTTAATGACCACTTTGCCAGCAATTTACTTTCTTCGATCCTTATGAACCCTGAGTACTATTGCATCACAAACAAATATTAAAATTTGCTTTTAAGCATCTGGTGGCTAAAATTTAAAATAAAAGTAGAGTGGAGTAGAGTGGAGGACCTGAAGGCAGAGAAAGAAAAGCTATTAAATTGTCAACATAATACCTATTCTGATACCTTAGAGAAGGTGATCCAGGCATATTCGTTAATGCTACGTGCCTGGCAAAAGTGCTGATGGAGGACTGCCCTTGTTCTTAAACACCTCGTTATTAGTGGATTTTTACTCTGGTAAAATGAAGATGGATTGCCAGTGCCACCCTGCCAAATATGCTGAGATGATAAGACCAGGACATAAGACCTGTCAACTTGGCAAGAGGGACTGCACTTCATTAGCAGAAGCAGAGCAAATGAAAAGACAAGGAAAGGAAATGCTGTTTTTGTTTTGTTTTTTAATTTAATTTAAGGGGATAATGCAGAGTTGCCAGGTCCTACCTTTGTTTCAGTGCAGGGGTTCCTGGGTCCTCCCTGGGATTTTCTACTGTGCATTCTTTGCGTGTGAAAGTGATGTCATCACACCATCTATGTTGCATGACAGTGCTCTAGGTTTCAGGCAAAACTCCATGGGTTTGAGCCCAAATTTATCATAGAGTTTTGCCCAAAACCTAGAGCATCATTGCACAATGTCAGTGGCATGATGACATCACTGGAAGTGATGTCATCATGCTGCATTTCAGGGGATTGTGGGCAGGGTTTCTTCCCCCACCAGACAGCTGACTTGCAGTGGGGAGGAGCCCACAACAGTGGGGAACCGCCACCCAGACTGGGGGGACTGGGAACTCTAGGGCAGCAATAGAATATTGCTACTAAATGGAGGTTGTGTGCCAAAAAGTGGGCTAAATAAAAGGCCTACCTTTAACCTTGAGCCTCAGATACCTATCTGTATCTTTACCTGATTCTTTGTTTGGCTTACCCAAAAATGAAGTTGCCCTACCCCTGGTCTACACTATCAGCAATAGCAGTTCTGCAGTACATAAAGGCTTTCACAACATTTGCTACTTTCAACTGGAGATGGGATTTTCTGCATGAACACTGTATGCTGTACTACAAAGCCGTAGTTCCTCCTTGTGAAACAGATGCCTTTTCAGGTGCCTTTAATGTGGGAGACAAAGACCCTTAGTGAGGACAAAGAAGATTCAAAAGTCTGCTCTTCAGTATATTAAGGGATATGTGTGTGTCTGTTATCATTATTAAGAGTAGTAAATATTAAAAAATTAAATTCCATCATATGGATGTTGTGAATCTGGTGATGTCCCCTGAATGTATAGTTATTTTAACTTGCTCCCTTAAGGAAAAAGTCTTTGCTTTAGTTTCACTTTTCATTTGTCCTGTTAGTTGCTGGTTGTGGCTGGTTATGGCCTAGCAGGGCCCAGACCAAGCCTTATCTTTGTTCCAACAAAGTTCTGAACCGTTTTTGTGCTGGGCTCTGTGAAGTCATTACAAACATACAAAACATAGGCCATTTCTTTACATTCATTTGGTTACTTAACACATTCTTGAATTTTGTATAATAAGAATTTTATCAAAACATTTTTTCAAACTTTCTGATACCAATCCAAGATAGAAAGTGAAACTAGCTTCTTTCAGTTGGCTGCAATGAAGTTTTGTTTTGTTTTTGATGGTGCAAGTAAATACCATATGTCAAAATTGGACTCTTTGAATATGTAAGATTATATTATCCTTTGTAATCAGCTAACAAACTAATAGCTGGTTTGGATAGGGCATTTGTCTCTTTAAAGACAAGCCAGCCGGAGGCTTGGAGAGTGCATTTAAAGTTGCTTTCTTTCCACCACCTCTTCCCTTCCCTACCTATCTTCCTTCCTTCCTTCCTTCCTTCCTTCCTTCCTTCCTTCCTTCCTTCCTTCCTTCCTTCCTTCCTTCCTTCCTTCCTTCCTTCCTTCCTTCCTGTATCTAATCTTCATGTCTTGTGGCTCTTACGTTAAGCAAGTTTGATCACCCCACTCAGACAATCAAAGCATAGAAGCAGCCAATATATCATGCAATTCAAAGATGAAGCACTCTTATTTAAATTTGCATTTCAAGACATATGAAACTTTTTTTTTACTAGGTATGGAAAGGAATTCTTGCAGAAAATGGAAATATACTTTTGTTTGCTTTTTAAATAATATTTGCTATTTTCAGAGTAAAAAACTATGATCCAGGGCTTTTTTAGAGCAGGAATGCACAGGAACACAGTTCCATCTTGCTTGGCGTCAGGGTATGTGGCCTAATATGCAAATAAGTTCCTGCTGAGCTTTTTCTTAAAAAAAAAAAGCTCTTTGTGGAATAATGGTGACATCTGTCAGGTTCCCTGACAATTTGGTCAGGATGTCAGATGGTTCTGCTGTATCGGGGATATTCACTCATTCAGTCAATTTCATTCTTGTATTATCTTGCATTGCATACCAGTATATCTGTGCTAAGTATTCATTTTCCATTTCGCTCAAATGTGTATCTAATTGCGCATGCTTTTGTAACTTTCTGAAGATGCATAGGAGGAAAATGTTGGCAGTAGAACTCTTATCTGGTAGCCATGGCAATGTTTGACTTTGGCCAGACGACCCTGAGCATCCAGCGAAGACTCTCTATGTTGTACATCCAGGAACTTCTTTGCATATTAAGCCAGACACTCCTGAGGTAGCCAAACCTCCAGGAGCTTACAGTAGACCTGTAAGTAGAGCCCTGTAGGCTCTTGGAGGATTGGCTACATCAAGGGTGCGTGGCCTAATAGTGAAAAGAGTTCCTGCTACAAAAAAACCACTTTGTACACCTAACCCTGGAAACCTGACGAGCAGGGGCTGGCTTTTGTCTGAGTGCCTTTTTGCTTGGTATATTATAGGTTCTGTTTGTAATTTTCTCTATTCTCAGCAATGGCTTCATAGCATGATAGGGTTGCCAAGTCCAATTCAAGAAATATCTGGGGACTTTGGGGGTGGAGCCAGGAGACTTTTGGGGTGGAGACATTGGGGCAGAGACAGGAGCAAGGGTGTGACAACCATAATTGAAATTCAAGGGCGTTCTGGCCATCACAATTAAAGGGACCACACATCTTTTAGATCCCTTCCCTCCAAAGGAAATAATGAAGGATAGGGGCACCTTCTTTTGGGGCTCATAGAATTGGACCCCTTGGTCCAAACTTTTTGAAACTTCGGGAGTATTTTGGGGAGAGGTACTGGATGCTATGCTGCTAATCTGGTGCCTCTACCTCAAAAAACAGCCCCCCTCCCAGAGCCCCAGATACCCGTGGATCAATTCTCCATTATTTCCTATGAGAATAAATCTCCATAGGGAATAATAGAGTTCCCTCCCCTCCCCCTGTTTTCTCTTTCTCACTCACACACATGCTTAACTGTCTCTGGTGCAAGCCATGTTGGTCTGAACAAAGCAGGAGTCTCTGGTGCCTCCACAACCAGGTCTGGAAAGTACAGACGCTACGCTGCTCTTTTACACACACACTCACTTGTCTGAAAGGAAAGCAAAACAAACAGAGGGGCTGCACTCTCATGAAGTCTGCTGTTGCTAACCCTTCCCCATGAAGTACTTCCTGCTCCAATTTAAAGGCACACACACGTTTTAAAACTATACCTGTTTGCAGGTCCTGCCCAAGATCTAGAGGTACAGGGTGGCTGTGGGGGAGAGCTTCCCCTACCGGCCAGCTGGCTGGGGAAAGCCTGTAAAACCGGGAATCCCCAGCTGGGTCCTGGGGATTGGGAAGCCTAAGGGGAAGGGAAGGGGCAAAGAGAAGCTGCTATGATGGGGCTGGGTGGGAGGGGAAGGGAAGGGGCGAGGAGAAGCTGCTGCGATCGGGGCTGGGTGGGAAGGGGCAAGGAGACGCTGCTGCGATGGGGCTGGGTGGGAAGGGAAGGGGCAAGGAGACGCTGCTGCGATGGGGCTGGGTGGGAAGGGAAGGGGCGAGGAGACGCTGCTGCGATCGGGGCTGGGTGGGAAGGGGCAAGGAGACGCTGCTGCGATGGGGCTGGGTGGGGAGGGAAGGGGAAAGAAGCAGATGCGATGGGGCTGGGTGGGAGGGGAAGGGAAGGGGCGAGGAGAAGCTGCTGCGATCGGGGCTGGGTGGGAAGGGGCAAGGAGACGCTGCTGCGATGGGGCTGGGTGGGAAGGGGCAAGGAGACGCTGCTGCGATGGGGCTGGGTGGGGAGGGAAGGGGAAAGAAGCAGCTGCGATGGGGCTGGGTGGGAAGGGAAGGGGCGAGGAGAAGCTGCTGCAATGGGTCTGGGTGGAAAGGGCCGGCATTTTTCCCCCGCTTCCGGATTTTTGGCGAGCAGGGGAGGTGGATCCAAATCGGGGGGTCCCCCACCCGGAGTGGGGGATTGGGAAGCCTAGTTTTACCTGTGAATGTATGCTTGCCAGCTGGGCCACAGAGGCAGGACTGACACAGCCACATCTTCCAGACAACTCCACTGGCTTACTGAGTTGCGGCAAAGGCACCAGCCACTAGCTGTTGTCAGGCCTACTCTGAAATGGCCCATCGGACTAGCATTGCCACCTCCAAGTGGTGGCTGGAGATCTCCTGCTATTATAACTGATCTCCATGAGACAGAGATCAGTTCACTTGGAGAAAAATGGTTGTTTTGGAAGGTGAATTGTATGGCATTATGCCCCATAGAAGTCCTCCCCTCCCCAAACCCAGCCCTCCTCAGGGTCCATCCCCAAATCTTCAGGTATTTTCCAACCTAGCGTTGGTAACCCTACATTGGGCCTCCAAGGTGGCCCACTGTGAGGGTATTACCATAGTAAGTGAGGGAGGGTATTAACTGGGATGAAATGGGACATCCTGCCTTCTCCCAAACAATGTATTTTAAACTACATACTAGAAAGGAAAGAAAACTTGCTCCTATTGACTTCTTGTAGATTTTGCTTACTTGTAGTCTTGAGCCCCAATCTAGCTAAAGTTAGTTGTGACTAAGGCCCTTTGAAAACTCTTCTGCAACCCAGTCCTGTACATGTTTGTCTGTAATGTTTAGTAAAAAAGAGAAAATAAGTTTAAGAATAAATTATCCACCCATAATGAGAGTGTTAGCTGTTTTCCTCCAGCAGAGAAGGGAATGGGTTATGATTTAATTTTAGGGTATGCGTGATTTTATGTAGAATTATTCCTTCATATGAAATATATTTTGCGACATTGATATATCAATGTTTATGAGGAAATAGCAATTACCACCCACTAACAATGCCACCCATAATAGCTTAACTGTAATGGGCATGATCCAGCAAAGTTATGCATTTCAATTCATTGATTTTAATGGGAGAATTGCACTTGCTGATCTAGAATGGTGAAGTGGTAAAGAGGTGGCAGAGCATGGAGATGCTAGACTGGACAGTATGTCTTCAGAATGTAGGGGAAGGGTTATAGTATTCAAAATTTTAATTAGAGTAGTTGCCCATAAGTAAATATTAAAGGCTATGAAAGACCCTTTCTCCCTGATGTTTTTTTTTTAATTTGCAGGAAGTATTTGCATTAAGAAGTATTAAGAATGTGATCCTTTCTCCCCCATAGTCTGAAATTGTAACACCCATTGTATGCCTCTGAATTTTATCAGCTCATTCCCCTGAATATCTAAAACAAGCTTTAAATGTGTGCTTAATAATTTGCCTACTGAAATTGGGGGGGCCTTGAAAATGCTTAACTTTGGCCCAATATTAATTAGACTGCATAGTTGTTACTAGACTGCATTATCGATGCCCTAGACTAAAAGTACGTGTGTGTGTTTGTGCATGTGCATACACTTGTAGTCATGTGTGTGTCATTTTATTCTATCAATAACTTCGTTAGCAGCTGGGTTTGGCTGGCATTGCCCAGGGCTGGCACTCAGAAGCATATTAGTCATCATTTATTTCTGTTGCACAGACATATTCCTGCCTGGATGCCCACACAGGAGCAACAGCAGCATCATCCCCAGTGATAGGCAGCCACAACTGATCCCTTGCAACCATGAATCATAGCAAGTGATATCCCCATCCAAGCTAATGAAGGTTAATTAAAATTAAATGAACCAAGAGGGGAGACGTGGATTCCAAAACCACAGGATGCCCCCCCCCCCTGCTCTGGTCCCTCCTGTGGTTCAATCGTTAATGGCTTTCATATAAAGCCTCGGGGCTCATTTGCTAGATGAGAGCGAAGTGAGTAATTTTTACCGTTGAACACTTGCAAAAACAATGCCCTGACTGTTATCAAAAGTGACAGGCAAGTTATGTGAGCAGTTAACTGAAGGTTACCTTTTAGGGCCAAAGTACTGAACAGATCAGACATCAATTAATTCATACATGAGTGAAGGGGGCACAGAGGAATGCAGAATTGAGGTTGGGGGGAGACAACAAAAAAAAAATGGACAGAGAGGGACATGGGACAAAAGAGGGGATTTGCTTTGTGGCTTTGGATTTCTGCTCTGCCCAGGAAAGTCCGAGGAATCAAGCACCTTCTTCTCATTGTTTGCTAAACAGCATCAAGGATAGCATCTGGATACCAGATGCCTTGTTTCATGCATCGCAGCTGGAGCACACTGCTGAGGCACTGTGTGAACAAGGAGGGAAGCCTTGATGTCTGCCTCTGTTGAGCCTTTTTCAACTCACTGGGCAACAGCCTAGCAAGCTGAATTTTCCTAGTCTATTCATGAAGGTGGGATAAGGTGCCTAATTCTTGAGACTCTATCTAGTTCCATCTATCTAATTCTGCTCATACAGCTATTGCCTTAAGCAAGTTAGAACCAAAAGGTATTTTAAAAGACCTTACTTAGTATCATTTCTCTTATATTTGATTATACTATGAATTTTACCACTGAGAGGGTGACACCATCATTTGTATCCAATAGCAGCCATGACACCTGGGCTCACACAATTATCAATTCCATATTTTCAAGTAGAGAGGTGGCTAAATTAGCCCTCGAGCTCATTAAATATAGGACACCTCATAATCCTATGTTCGATTTCAGTTTTAATTCTTTTTTGTTTTAAACAATTTTATTAATAACATATGGTAACAATGTCTGTTTATATCATTACTATCCCTAACCCATATGATATTTTCTAATCCCCCCTCCCTCGGTTACTAGACTCCCGCCGAAGTTATATACTTAAGTTCACTTATAAAGGTACCCTTAACCAATCAATGTTCAATTTCTCCCTTTTCTCATACTCATTATTAAAAAATTGTCCAATGTCTTTTTATATTCCACTCTTTCTCTATATATCCTCTAAATTTCTTCCACTCCCTTTTAAACACTTCCAAATCATAGTCTCTTAAAGTTCTTGTTAGTTTGTCCATCTCACTCCACGATAAAACTTTCACGATCCAGTCCCATTTCTCTGGTATTTTTCCTTGCTTCCATAACTGCGCATACAGTGTCCTAGCAGCTGAGAGCAAGTACCAGATTAGAGTCCTATCTTCTTTTGGAAATTTTTCCATTTGTAATCCCAACAGAAAAGTCTCTGCAACTTTCTTAAAATCATATCTCAATATTTAAATATTTCTTGTATCATCTGCCAAAACTTTTTCGCTTTTCCACAAGTCCACCACATATGATAAAAAGAGCCTTCATGTTTCTTACATTTCCAACATCTATCCGACATCTTTTTACTCATCTTTGCCAGTTTTTTCAGAGTCATATACCACCTATACATCATCTTGAAACAATTCTCTTTAATGCTCTGACATGTTGATATTCTCATCGAGTTCTTCCAAAGATACTCCCATGTATCCATCTGTATTTCCTTATTTACATTAATTGCCCATTTAATCATTTGAGGTTTTACTACTTCTTCTTCTGTAGACCATTTCAACAGTAATTTATATATTTTCGATATTAATTTTTTATTATCGCCAAACAGAACCTCTTCCAATTCCATTTGCTCATGTCTAATTCCAACAGATTTAATATCATTCTCCATCAAACTTTTTATTTGTTCCATTTGAAACCAGTCATACTTGTTGTTTAGCTCTTCGGCAGATTTTAATTCAACTTTATCACCTTGGATCTTTAGCAGTTGATTATATGACACCCCTCTCTCAACTGTTATTTTTATTACTTCTGCTGGCACTATCCATAACGGCTTTCTTTCATCACCATATTTCTTGTATTTTATCCATGTATTTAGTAAGTTGTTTCTAATATAATGGTGAGAAAAAAGACCATCCGTCTTTTTTTTCCCATAATACCTATAAGCATACCAGCCGAATTTATTTCCATGAGCTTCTAACAATAAAAGCTTTTTATTTAACAACATCATACAATCCTTTATCCACGTCAAACAAACTGCATCATGATATAATCTTAAATCTGGAAGTTGAAATCCTCCCCTCTCTTTAGCATCCGTTAAAATTTTCATCTTAATCCTTGGTTTTTTTCCCAGCCCATACAAATTCTGAGATCTTCCTTTGCCATTTATTAAATTGTTTACTATCTTTCACAATCGGAATAGTTTGGAACAAATACATTATTCTTGGCAAAATGTTCATCTTAATTGCAGCAATCCTACCCAACAAAGACAGATTAAGTCTATTCCATTTCATCATATCTTCATCCATTTTACGCCATAACTTTTCATAGTTGTTTTTGTACAAATCAATATTCTTCATTATTTCCAGACCTAAATATTTAACTTTAGAAGTGATTTCACATCCCGTCAAACTCTGCAATTCTTTCTGTTTATTTAGTTGCATATTTTTACATAAAAATTTTGATTTCTCTTTATTTATATAGAGTCCTGCCATTTCTCCATATTCTTTTATTTTAGCTAGCAACAAAGGTACCACTTGTATCAGATTTTCAATTATAAACACAATATTGTCTGCAAATGCTTTAGATTTCAGTTTTAATTCTTGAGTCTCACTCATGGGATGCAAAATGGGAGATTGTTGTGAAGGAAAATTTGGGGGAAATTTGAAGAGGGAAGAGTGAAACATTACTGGGACATGTAACTGAACATATGGATAACTGCAAAAGCTACTGGCAGTTCAGGTAGGAAAATAGTGTCTGTTTTGCTTCTACCCTAAACAGAGAAAGAAATTGCAAATATTTTTGCAAACACATTTTCATTTGTGCTCATGTGGGACTTAACTCTGGTTTGAGCAGAGAACAAGCCTGTGAGAAGCATCCCAGATAACAAAGGATTGCACAAGAAAGGACCAGCTTGTTTGTTTAAAATATTTTTACATCACCTTCCCCTAAGGGAAGGGGTCAGACTGGTTTAGAGTATGCACACAGCATAAATGATAAAATGCCCACCATCTCATTTTGCTGAATCTTCTACCTTTTCTGCTCCAGCACCATCTGAGACCTGGAATAGTACCCATTGTGTCAAATAATGACCAGCTGTGGTTCAATATAAAATTACAGGCATTTAACAGGATCCAGCTGCTGGGCTTCCCCTTCCCCCCATTTGGGCTATTTTAATTCAAATCCAGTAGCCAACAGCCATTTGCAAATATCTGTAGCATTAAATTAACTCATATGAAAGCTCAATTACTGTTATTTTCCCTTTGGAGAGGTGGTATAATGCAAAAACCCTCCTAATGCCACAGCTTTGAAACCCCTGACTGGATAAAAAAACTGGGGAGTCAAGACTCACAGCTCTCAAGAAAAAAAGGTTCCCCAAGACCTCTTAAGAAGGGAGAATGCAATTATTTATTGTCAGCTTGGTTCAATTCTGGAGCTGTCAGCACTGACAAACGTTGCTTTCGCAAGTGTAATAAACTCTTGCAGTGTTGGACGTTGGCTGATTTGATCCCTTGGGTTTCAGAAGGGAACACTGTGATTGCTTTTTCCCCCTCTCTTAATTTTCTCCAATTGCGTCAACCCTTCCCTCCGCCTTTTCCAATTTCCAACTCCCCTGGTAAGAAGGTCACTATGTTCTGCTGCATCTGCAGGCTTGCGGGGCACACCCTAGCCTGATTGATATGAGGCGAGTTGACGCAGGCAAGTACTAAACCTTAAAAAGAACACCCGTTGGTTTTCCGATCACATCCAGAATGGGCTGTCAGGCTGCAAAGGCACCAGGATTTATGGCACTGAAATGAAGCAGCAGCGGCAGCAGTGCATAGCTGTAAGGAGCCACACTGGTAGAAAAGAAAAATGGCGCAGAAAAAATTCAGAACTGTTCAGAGGCACGAAATAGGTTATCGTTTCCAGTTTTGTCTTGCATTTAGATCCCTTGTTTTGTTGGGAAGGTAGTACTGGGGAAGGAAAGGAGCGTCAAATGTGTAAATGTTAAGCATAATGCACTGTTTTTTATCCAGGTCCAGCTGGCTGTGTTGCCCAGAGAAGCAATGCTTGCCGAAGATTCTGGCGCAATAAGGATGGCAGCCTTCGTCAGCACAGCCTGCAGGCAGTGCTTGCCTCCCACCATAACGCATTAATGTCTCCCCATCAGAAAAGCTCTCAAGAGAGGACATTAAGATCATTATCATTTGAAGCACAGGTCGGGAAGCCTCCTTCCTTTGAATCATCACTGACCTTTCCAATTCATCCATTTTGGTAGTGACTTTATTGGTTGCTAATTTATGCTATGTGAAATATAATTCTCAGGAGTACAGCGTCCAGAGCTAGAACAGCATCTCCCTAAGCTCAAAAATTTCATTTAGGAGTGCCTAGTTTAGATGCTGGCTCTTCCTCCTCTGATTTCTCTTGAGAAAGCAAGGACAAGACAAGAGGACACTAATATTCACAAGAGTCCCTTCACCCCTGCAAACAACATCCCCCCTTCACTGGGCCATAATCTTTTTGTGGTGCTTTCAGATCCCTCTTTTCCCCTTTTCCGCATAAGGAAAATACAGCAGCTACAGCAGAATTTAGTTTCAACTTAATACATTTTCATTGCAACTAAAAATGAATGACTGCAGTATGAAATCAAATGGTTATTGGAGGCAAGCGTTGCCTGCATTATGCTGCCCACTTTGACTCAGAGCTCAGTAGTAGAGAACATGCCTTGCATGCAGAAGGTCCCGAATTTAATTTCTAGTATCTCCCATTAAATAGATATCAGGTAACATGGTTGGGAGTAGGGCTGGGCACAAACTGAGAAACAAACCATGGTTCAAGTGTGAATCTGGCCAGTTCATGGTTAATTTTGAACCAGTTTCTTTGGTCTCATCATTCCCAAACAAAAAAAAAAATGAATCACAGTTTGGTGTAGTGGTTAAGTGTGCGGACTCTTATCTGGGAGAACCGGGTTTGATTCCCCACTCCTCCACTTGCACCTGCTGGAATGGCCTTGGGTCAGCCATAGCTCTGGCAGAGGTTGTCCTTGAAAGGGCAGCTGCTGTGAGAGCCCTCTCCAGCCCCACCCACCTCACAGGGTGTCTGTTGTGGGGGAGGAAGGTAAAGGAGATTGTAAGCCGCTCTGAGACTCTTCGGAGTGGAGGGCGGGATATAAATCCAATATCTTCTTCTTCTTCTTCTTCTTCTTCTTCTTCTATGGTGGTTTGTTTGGTTTCTTTTTTGTGGTTTGTCCTCCAGACAGCCTAGCACCAATTCAATCAATTCCTAGGTAATCTTGGGGGTGGACTTGTGGAGAGCCCTAGAAATACCCAAAGCAGTTGTCCATAGCTAGTTTGGTGAAATGGTTAGGAGTGTGGACTCTAATCTGGGAGAACCAGGTTTGATTCCCCACTTCTCCACATGTACCTTCTGAGTGACCTTGGGTCAGTCACAGGTCTCTCGAGCAGTTCTGGAAAGAGCTCTCTCAGTCCTATCTACCTCACAAGATGTCTGTTGTGGACAGAGGAAGGGAAAGGAGATTGTAAACAGCTCTAAAACTCCAAGTGAGGGGTGGGGTATAAATCCAATCTGCTCCTCCTCTTCTTGTTGATTGTCAGCTCTGAGAGCCAACCACAGGATTCTCATTCTGCTCTATGGAAGCAGATTATATACCAGTATAATGCCACACCCTGACTTTGCTGTTATCACTTTGCAGCACGAAGAGAGAGGAGTTAGTTCAATTGTTGTTTGCTGCATGGCTAATTTAGAGGAGACTTTGAGGGATTCCCTTTTTCCCCACACAGTGGGACAATTTTTAAAACATGTCTCTTGACTGGGAAGGTGTTTCTTGCTGTGGTTTCAGGGACCAAACCTGAAGCTAGAGCTGACTTTCCTGGGGCACCTGCTTTGGGAAGCTATAACTTGGATATCCCAAATCCCATCTTTGCCAAACTTAGAGGGCTGGTGGAGGAGAGCCTGCTGAAGACATCCTGGGAGTCTGGCATCTCTAATTCATGAGGAGGCTGTTCTACCACCTCCCAAGCCAAATGAACCATGAACCAATTCAGGACATCAAACAAACCACAAACCAACATGTTTGGGCAATCAAACAAGCCATGAACCAACATGAACCACCATTTTCCTGGCTAGAGCCCATCCACAGCTGGGAGACATACTTGCCTGAGACCTTGAAGACGTGTTGCTATGAGGTAAATTGCATTGGCAAGGGAAGCCAATGGCCAAGCTCAGTATGGGCAGCTTCACGTGTTTTGTTATATGGGACTTCCTGCCACAACTTGAGATGGTAGCCATTAGTTTGGATGGCTTTAAAAGAGGATTATATGAAGGCCTGTCAAGGCTATGGATACTGGTGACAACAGCTAGGGCGGAGCTATTGACATCATGCCTTATTTGCAGCCTTGCTGAGGGCATCTCAGCTATTATGAGAAAGAGAATATTGGGCTGTATCTAGGGATGCCAGCCTCTAGGTGGGACCTGGCAATCCCCTGGAATTACAGCTCATCTCCAGACTACAGAGATCAGTTCCCCTGGAGAAAATGGATGATTTGGAGGGTCAACTCTGTGGCATTGTACCCCACTCAGGACCCTTTCCTCCCCAGACTCCAACTCCAGGATTTTCCCAACCTGAATTTGGCAATCCTACCTCCCCACCCCATGCCATAGCTGGTGGGACTTGGCAACCCTAGTTAAATCATGTGGGGTTTTGTTCACATGTTACACTTCATTTGGAGCACGAAATACAGGATTATAGACTTTCATAGGCACAGTATCAGAGTCTCACACCAAAACAATGAGGAACAAGAACTGGTTTTGTGTGGTCAGAGATATGATATGTGGCCAGAGGAGAGATTTGCAGGAAGTTGTGCAAGCTAAATCAAGTCAGGTGACTCACAAGCCCCAATAATGTCCATCTTCTCCCCAGATAGGTCCCTGGACCTCCTCAGTCTTCCACCTCAAGATTCCTTAGCATTTCCCTGACACAAATTCTTGACTTGAAGCCATTTTTAAAATGTTTCATGCAAGATCTTGCTATATGATTTAGCTTTTGCAAAATGTATCCTTGGAGAGTTAACATCCACAGCAGAAAATAGTAAGCAGAAAAACTCCCTCCTTTTTAATGTAAATTTGTGTGTTCTGTGTTTTAATTTAGAATGTTTCCAACTAAGTTACCTGGTCATATCATCTTAAATGTCTGGCATCAGCCTGCTTGGACACTATGTGAGACAGTATGCTGGACGAACTAGATGGACCACTGATCTAATCCAGCAGGGCTGTTCTTGCATTCTTACCAACCTGCAATGCTGCAAGGTGCATAACATGTCTCCTGACTGGGAAGGTGTTTCTTGCTGTGGTTTCAGGGACCAAACCTGAAGCTAGACCTGACTGTCCTGGCGCACCTGCTTTGGGAAGCTATAACTTCTGCTCCTCCTTTAAGCCCTAACCTCAAATATGAAATCTTTGGCCAGTATTGTAAATGCCCTTGTAAAAAGCTGTAAAACAGTTTCATCTGAATTACAATGTAGAGTTCTGGTGGCTATATATTTCCTTCTTGACCTTCAGCCAGGGCGGCGGGGGGGGGGGGGGTGATGTTTCCAGCATTCCAAACTGAAATTTGTCCCCCACCCCCTCCCATTTAAAAAAAATTTCACGCACATAGCATGCGGCCTGACCACATCATGATAACGTCATCAGGCTATGTGCAGGGGTGGGAGAGAGCCGGGAACTCCCCCACCCCCTCCCCACCTTGCCAAGGCTAGCAAAGCCTCGGCAAGAATGGGCGCCCTCCCCCCTTCCCTTGCAGCGCCACGCTCCGTCGCCCACCCACCCCAGGCTGATCTGTTACTGTCGCCCCTCCCCCGCTCTCCCCCGTCACCGCCACACTCTCTCCCATCGCCAGTCCTTACCAGCTTCAATGGCTGTGCTGCAGCTTCTAAGCGTTTGAAGGGCCCACGGGAGGAGAATTCACTCCCCCTCCTTCTGAAACCAGGAGGAGCAAACTCTCCTCTCACGGGATCTTCAAACGCTTAGAAGCCGCATTGAGGCTGGTAAGGGCCAGCCTAGGCTCAGAGGAGCGCAGTGCTGACTTCCAGTGCCACAAAGGGAGGGAGGCTGGCGGTGGGCCGGGCAGGCCAAGCAGAGCGCGGTGCTGGCTTCCAGCGCCACGGAGGGAGGAGGGCAGTGGAGGCACCCCGTGGAACCGGCGCTCTAGACCATTGCCTAGTTTGCCAACTCCCACGGGCCGGCCCTGGCCTCAGCCAGTTCAGACCACATTAGAATGTATTTAATATATATAACCACCTTATTTTACTACACTGAACTTCTTTTGCCACTTGTTTCCCAGCCACCCTCCTGGAGTTCTTCACACTCAGTCTTGGTTTTCATCATCTTGAAATTGTGTGTCATCTGCAAACTTTTGCCACTACACTGTTCACTGCTGGTTCCAGATAAATCGTTATGGTTGTCAACTCCAAGGTGGGACCTGCAGATCTCTTGGAATTACAGGTGATCTCCAGACAAAAGAGATCATTCCTCTTGAAGAAAATGAGTTTTTGTTTGTTTGTTTGTTAAGTGGTCTCTATAGCATTATACCCAGGACTTTTTTGGTAGAAAAAGCCCAGCAGGAACTCATTTGCATATAAGGCCACACACCCCTGATGTCACCATTGTTTCACATAGGGCTTTTTGGTAGAAAAATCCCAGCAGAAAATCATATGGCCCCTGAGGCCAAGCCAGCTGGAACTGTGTTCCTGCTCAAAAAAAGCCCTGGTTATACCCCACTGAGGTCCTTCCCCTCCCCAAACCCTGCCATCCCCAGGTTCCACCCCTAAATCTCCAGGAATTTCCCACCTTTCCCACCTTGGAGTTTGCAACTATCAAGTAGCAACTTAAGTAACAACTAACAGCTCTTCCTGGTATACACTGTTTCACAACATACACTAAATCTTCTGCCTCAGTTAGCAGTTTATCTGTGCCCCAGAGAATATGAGAATTGGTAATTGGTCAGAAACTACATCAGGCATAACTTTTCCTGTCACACAGGGCTTTGCTGCTAAAACAACTCAACGGCCTCCTATGTAGTTCCGGGGGGGGGGGGGGGACACTCATAAAAGGATGTGGAAAAGGAGGTGGAAAGAAGATATTCAGAGAATGAGCAATAAATGTAGTAGCATAGCTATTTTCAGGAAGGCAAGATAGAGGATACTCATTAACTGGTATTCAGAAGATGTCTAAATCAAATGATATGACTGGCTCTTTAAATAGACAGATAAATAAACTACAAAGGAAGTTTGTGATGCCTGTTGGTTCCCCCCCCCAAAAAAAAAAAATTAGATGAGAGCCTGGAAGTAGTATTCTTATGTATATGAAAAAAACCTCTGCCACCAGAGCACTATTTTGACCATATATATCCATTACAGTTGTGTATCAATTTTCTAGTATTTCAAAACATCAGATTTGTTTCTGTGGTGTGCTGCCTCTTTAATTGGCTATCCCAGAAGGCCTCAGAAAGAGAAAGGGAACAAATATAGTTTCACTTTTGTAGTTGCCTATATGATTTTGGGCCTAGATGGATAAGAGCCAGAGTAAGTCATAGTTAAAAATTTGTTACACTGTTTCTTTCAAGACAAAGTATCTATCCTGGGCTTCCCTGTGTTTTAAAAAAAATGAACCATTGAGCTAGAAGAAGTTGGTTAGAAGAAGTTGTCACATTACACAATAATTTCAATTCACTTTTAGTATCCAAAATTACAAATAAGAATATTGACTAGAAAATTGGAATGAGATATATACTATTTTGAGGTTATTGTCTCCATTTGCAGTGGGCAATTTGCCTCAAAAATAGGAGGAGCTGTGCAGGGGGAGCAGAAAATGGATGCCCAGTGTCAGTCATCATGGTTGGTATCTAGATGTAATTAATTGCATAGCAGCTTAAATTGACTGTGTAAAAGAATGCATGGGTGCGGTCACACTCACCATTAAATCCATCTGCAATGCGCCTCTATTATAATCCACACAACCAATTTCCCGATCAGACAACAGCCAGGCTACCGTTCTATTCCATGTGGGTCCCGTTGCTGGTCGATCAGAGTGCTCAACCGGACCTCATTTTTTGAGATGGCATTCCACACTCGCGCAAGCACAGTACCATGGGATATCATGCTTGGCTTTTTTTTTAAAGGTGCCAGAAAAGGTGGGCAATCTGCCCCCCCCCATTTAAACACCCGGAAAGGAAAGCCCAGGAGTTCTCTTTGCTGTCTCTCCGCCTGGCGGGGAGATAGCAAAGGTGCGGGATCTTCCTCCCCCCCATTTAAACACCCCACTGTGGTGTTTAAATGGGGGGGGGGTGCACGGCAACTCTCTATGCTGTCTCTCCGCCTGGCGGGGAGATAGCAAAGGTGCGGGATCTTCCTCCCCCCCATTTAAACACCCCGCCATGGTGTTTAAATGGGGGGGGTGCACGGCAACTCTCTTTGCTGTCTCTCCGCCTGGCGGGGAGACTGCAAAGTTAGGTCATTCTCCTCCCCTGGCAGGGAGACAGCAAATGTTGGTGATCTGCCCCCCCCCCCCCCACTTAGGAAAGGTCCCCTGTGCAAGCACCAGTCGATATCGCCTCTGGGGTGATGCTGCTTTCACAAAGTTTTCATGGCAGACCTTTTACGGGGTGGTTTGCCATTGCCTTCCCCGGTCATTACACTCCCCCCCCCCCCCAGCAAGGTCGGTACTCATTTTACCGACCTCGGAAGGATGGAAGGCTGAGTCAACCATTGCTAGCGCAATTATATCATTTGGAGTGGGCTCTCGCAGGGAAGCAGATGTGCGCTTGCGACGAGTCGGCTACAATGGAGCATTCAAACATAGAAAGTATGCGCGGGAGTCATCAGAAGCATTCTTATTCCGGATTTAATGTACTATCAAAAAAGTCCGCGTCTCAGTCGTGGCAGTTCGGGACACGAACGAGCCAACGACCATTGCCAGATGCCGATGTTTGGACAACCGCATAAAATCCGACATGCATCTGGCTTTCATCCATGCCCATCTCATCAGTTTATGTGGGTCTGACCTCGGCCCATGTCTCTAAAGCTGTGCCAAATGCATTTTACTCACAAATGAATAATAATTAAGTTCCTGTTTTCACTGTTCCCCATCTCCCCAGCCCAAAAACTGAGCTGAGAATTGAAGGACTGAAGAGGCATAATGCTTAGGCAGGTTTAAACTCTAGATCTAGAACCTTTTCCTATAGAAAATTTCCTGTTTTCACTGTTCCCCGTCTCCCCAGCCCAAAAACTGAGCTGAGAATTGAAGGACTGAAGAGGCATAATGCTTAGGCAGGTTTAAACTCTAGATCTAGAACCTTTTCCTATAGAAAAAAAAAATTCTTCATTGCAGAAGGCTAAAGGGCTGAAATGTTATAATATCTTAATCCATACATCTCGTTGCAGAAAGTATTGATCATTGGAAAGATCTAAATAAATTTGAGCTGATAAGACTAGCTTCTGTTAATACAGAGATTGCAAACACTGTGTACATTCCCCACATAAGTATCTACCTAGTATTAGGGGATAATTTGGAGGCTGGAGGAAGTAATTTGCAAGCTGGTGTTATTTAGAAATATCCTCTTTTTTTAGTAATTAAGGCACTGATTAATAGTTATCACTTCCACCCCCAGCCTTCAAATCACACTTTTGAATCCTACCGTGCAGTTTTGAATCTTTCTCTTGAGAGAAGAACATGGGTATCCTAATTAAATCCTCCTGGTATCATCATAAGCAAATCACTTTTCCCTGGATAGCTGATGGTGGACCATTCTGCAGATATATGGCTTCTATGCATGCCTAATAACTACTGAACATGTAAATTGGAGATGGGAGGCAATAATTGTCACTAAAAGCACAAGTGTTTGTGTGAGAAGTGCTGTCAAGTCACAGCTGATTTATGGTGACCCTAAAGGGTTTTCAAGCCAAGAGACTAACAGAGGAGGTTTGTCATTGCCTTCCTTTGCATAGTGACTCTGGCATCCCTTGGTGGTCTCCCATCCAAATACTAACCAGGGCCAACCTTGCTTAGCTTCCAAGATCAGACGAGATCAGGCTAGCCTGGGCCATTCAGGTTAGCACTAAAAAAAGCTCAAATATATTCTACATTTAGCACATAGTTAATTTCCATGTGATGTTGCTACTACAGATACCATGTGGTACATACCTTGTGGTGTTAGGGTTGCTAGCCTGGGGTGAGCAAATATTGAGAGCATGAAGCCCTTGGGGAAAAAAAGAGTCACCAATGCTGGATTGTCACTTCTGGGTGAAAACTTGCAAGTGATATGACACATCCCCTATATGCTCTAGGTATCCCCCCAATTTCAGTAGTAAAACCTAGAGACTGGGAAAATAGGTTTTCACTCAGAAGTGATGTTATGATGTCAGCATCATTGTCCACCTTGTGTTGCTCACAGAAAAAAAAAGCAGGAGGTGCCAAAAAGCAGGGGACTATCTCCCCTAGCTGGTAACTACTATCAGTATTCAGTGTGACATAATCAGACTCTACACAATGAACTTGAGAATTTTTTTTTTATTTTCTGTAGGAAAAGGTTCTAGATCTAGAGTTTAAACCTGCCTAAGCATTATGCCTCTTCAGTCCTTCAATTCTCATCTCTGTTTTTGTGCTGGGGAGATGGGGAACAGTGAAAACAGGAATAGGAAAACAGGAATTTATCTGATTGTTTTATTGTTTTCATATTGTTTGTTACTGTCTATTTTATGCTGTTAGCCGCCTTGAGTCTGAATGGAATGGGCGGAATATAAATATAATGTAAATAAATAAATAAATTTAGAACCATGGGCACCTGGCAACTCTAGCCCCGTCACTGCACTCATTCACCCTTACCATGACTTTTCTGTCTGGCTATTGCATTTGACATGGGGACACTGACTTTTCAGAAGTATCTGTTGTTTTTCTGTTAGGAATGAAGCTACAATAGAAACTCCTTCAGATCAAATTTGCTCAATGCATCAATTTACTCAGATGAAGACATTCACCTTTAAAGATGGGGCTGAGCTGATAGCTAGCCTTTTCCCTCTTTCCTTTCTGCTGCAGCTTTAAACTTAGTATTTCTGGTTTGTCTCTTAGAAGAGTGTAGTCTTATCAAGGCACTGGAAAGCTTTTTTGTGAGGCTGAAGTTACGGACTCCTGTGCTTGAATGTTCTTCTGTTAAAAACAAATCTCTCCATACAGAGAGAAGAGCGCCCTAGAACTGTGTCCCCAGTCTTTTTGACCATGTGAGCATCTTTCAAATTCTGATAAAAGATTTATGGGTGCAGCCACAAAATGGCTGCTGCAGGAGGCAGAGCCAGTCACAAAATGGCTACTGTTTATCTTCAGTTACACAGTGAAGGTCCTTGTGCTGTAGTGACAGCTGCAATCAAAGCAACATTTTAAAAAAATCTTCATAGCTTATCAAATCTTCAGTGGCCAATCAAAAGCCTTACTGGAAAAAAGCCACACTTGGCCCCACCCACTTACTAAAACACTTGATGGGGGTGTGCTATGATGACCATGAGTACCTCATTAGGGACCCCTGCCCTAGAAAATGATCACATGGATTGTTCTGAGAGAAGCATTCGATCCTTTGAGCTCACATATGCATTCTGAAAATCCATGAGATCTAGGCCATAGATCCAGAGAGCAGAAAGTAGTATATTGGAATAGTTATTTTAAGGCTAACTCCCAGAGGTCTTTAGAAGAGAATCTCAAATCATACGACTGCAATTCATATTATATAACTGCAACTAGGACTGGTCATGGCTTAGGGTTCGCAGACCTGTGCTGGCTGATTTTGAGGTGTGTTGCCTGGAAAGGATAGAGTTTCAGGATGATGCGATGTCATTTCCAGGTAGGGTTGCCAATCCCCAGGTGGGGGCAGGGGATCCCCCGGTTTGGAGACCCTCCCCCCGCTTCAGGGTCATCAGAAAGCGGGGGGAGGGGAGGGAAATGTCTTCTGGGAACTCTATTATTCCCTATGGAGATTTATTCCCATAGAAAATCATGGAAAATTGATCCACGGGTATCTGGGGCTCTGGAGGGGCTGTTTTTTGGGGTAGGGGCACCACATTTTCAGCATAGCATCTAGTCCTTCTCCCCAAAATACCCTCCAAGTTTCAAGAAGATTGGACCAGGGGGTCCAATTCTATGAGCCCCAAAAAAGGTGCCCCTAGCCTTCATTATTTCCTATGGAAGGAAGGAATTGAAAAGGTGTGCTGTTCCTTTAAATGTGTTGGCTAGAACTCCCTTTGGAGTTCAATTATGCTTGTCACAGTGTTGATCTTGGCTCCACCCCTAATGTCTCCTGGCTCCACCCCCAAAGTCTCCTGGCTCCACCCCCAAAGTCCCCAGATATTTCTTGAATTGGACTTGGCAACCCTATTTCCAGGTGATGTTCTTCCCTCAGGGAGCCCATTCTACAGGGGTGGGATTTATGATTTTAAGTCACGCTCTGGTTGATGTCCTTTGGGCTATCTTAAGGAGGAGAATAGCTAGTAGATATCCTGAGATTCAGAGCTGGTGCACAGAAATACATGGAAAGAATCATTTTATATATTGTGGTTCCTAATATGTGTCATTACCAGCACCTTGAAGCCAGCTTGGAAGCAAACTTGCAGCCAATGTAGCCTTTAAAAAAATAGGCAAGATATGTTTACTTTGGATAATTCCAGTAAAAATCAGGTTGCCATTTGTAGTTTCTGGTTTATTTTCAAGGGCATCCCAGTGCAGAGCCACCACACATTAAGAGAATTGTTGCTGTTAATAAGTCATATATCTTGGAAAGGAAATTAGAGACCTCAACTTCTACTTTTTTTGAAATGCCACAGCATCCCCCAGAATTACAGCACACCTCCAGACTGCAGAGATCAGTTCTCCTGGAGAAAGTGGATGCTTTAGAAGGGGACTCTATGGCATTGTATCCCACTGAGATCCCTGTCCTCCCCAGGCTCCATCCTCTCATCCCCAGGAGTTTTCTAAATCTGGCAACCTTAGTCCCCTCATCTCCTGCTGGTGGTTGGAAGGCCTTGTCCATCCTAACACTGAATGATCCTGCTATAGATGGTGCAGAAAGTTGCTCTCATACTATTTGTTTTCTCTGGAAGAGCATTTATTCAGACATAAACTACTAAATTCTCTCCTTGGCTTAGAGCCTAAAATGTGCCATCAAGACTGGCTGTGGGTAGCAGTGGCAGCAGCAACAGCTTTACAGAAGATGGGCTGAGAAAGAACTAGCTGCAGAGGGCCATGTGGTAACATCGTATTTCATTCCAGCTGGAGGCAGGCACATTGGGCCCAAGGACAGTCCTTCTTCCATCTGTTCTGTCAAGGGGGAAGCTGTATTACACAGCTACAATCCAAATGCAAGTGTCTGAATAAAATTCCATTAAGAAACAATCAATAGGGGTAACAAGTGAACACCTTGCTCATTTCCTAGCACATAGTATAATATGCCATAGAGAGGAACCCTCAGGGAATAGTACTAAACTTAGAGCCAGTTTATATGGTACAGCTGTCGTGCTGGGTAAGAGTGATTTCCTTATGACCTTCTTTGAATGACCTTCAAGGCCATTCAAAAGCCTGGCACTCTTCTAAGGAGTTTTATAATTTCTTTCAAGTACTTAGACCCATCAGAAAGGATATCTGCTAACTGAGAGACTGTGCAACAGGATGGCAGATAAGGTTTGCATATTAAGTTACACAACAAAAAGTTGAATGGATTTTAAATTGCAGGTCTTGTGGCACCAGGAAGATATACTATGGCATAAGTTCCCAGACTAGTACCCACTCTATCCAAGAACTATAGATCAAAGACCACTATGGTGGTTAGAACATTTTCCTTTGGTATCCTTTTCACAGGTTCTAGCAAGCAGTGAAAACAGTGAAAAGTTTACTCAGAGCCTCAGCTAATGCCTAGCAGTAAGCAGGCAGTTTAGTGTTAGAATTTTTTTAGAAAAGAGACTAAACATAAAGACTTCATCATAATGCCATTATAGGAATCTATGGTTCTTCGGCATATGGCCTTTTCTATAGTGGCCCCACGCTGGTGGAATGAATTGCCGAAAGAAGTTAGGGCCCTGCAAGAGCTCATACAGTTCCACAGGGCCTGTAAGACAGCACTCTTCCACCCAGGCATTTGCAAACTAGATTGCTGGTCACTACAGTCCTCAGGAAACATCTGGACCACCTCTTGCAAGCTGCCCAGTAGCAGCGGTGGAAAGGACCATCTGCCTACAGATAACATAAATCTGAACTTAAGACCATAGCATCAAAATGTTAACTTATCTATGTTTTGAAACTGTTTTGTGGTTTTTATGTCTTCTATATGTTTTATACACATGTATACGCATGAACACGTAAGCCACCCCAAGCCCGCTTTGCAGGATATAAATGGAATAAAATAAATAAATAAATATAAAGTACTGTATACTACCTCTCCTATATCAAAATGAGTTTCTACAAGGGGGAGAGGAAGGACCGTATTTCAGGACTGGAACTGGGAAGAACTGTTCTGCAGTTGTTCTGGTCCTACCTCAAGGATAGGTTTCAGAGTGTAGTGCTGGGGTACTTCTGCTCTGCTCCTTGGCCTTTGAAATATATAGGGTTCCCCAAAGTTCCATTTTATACCCCATGTTTTTCAACATCTATGTAAAGCTGCTGGTAGGCATCATCTGGAGAGTTGGGCTGAGTTTCCACCAATATGCAAATGACACTCAGCTCTATTTTGCCTTCCAACTGATCCCAGGGAGGCTGTAGAAACTGTGCACAGGTGCCTGCAGACAGTTTTGGAGTGGATGAAGGTGAAACTTAATCCCCCCCTTCCAAAAAAAAAAATCAAACAACCCAGAGATGTTGCTGGTGAGGGGAGAGGGTCTGACTGAATAAGTGTGTTATCCTTTGTTCTGGATGGACTAGAACTCCACCTAAAGGAGCTGGTTTGTAACTTGGGGGTGCTCCTGGAGTTGGACCTCCTGCTAGATAAACAGGTGGCAGTGGTAGCCAGAGGTGCCTTCCACCAATTTCAGGTGGTGAACCAGCTGTGGCCCTTCCTGGGCAGAAAAGATTTTGCCACTGTGGTACATGCCCTGGTAGCATCTAGATTAGAGTGCTGCACATGGGGCTGCTACAGAGGGCAGCCAGAGTGTTGACTAGAGTGGGCCATAGACCACATCATTCCAGTTTTATTTCATTTACACTGGCTTCCAATTTGCTTCTGGTCTCAATTCAAGCTGCTGTTTTTGACTTTTAATGCCTGTACAACCTGGAACCAACATACCTTAAGGAACACCTTCTTCCATGCAAACCCACATAAAAACTCCAAAATTTTGCAACTCCCCCCACAGGGAGATTAGTTCATGACTTTCTCCAGCACAAGAAGACCTTTTCCCCCATCTGGCTTATCCCCAATAACACCTACTGGCTCTCCTTCTGGCATTACTTTTAATTGAACTATTTTATAAGGTAAAATGTATTTTAAATGCTCAAATGTTTTAATTTTTTATGTTAACTGGACCCTGGCTGAGTTGAAAGGCAGCATAAAAATGTTAAAATAAATAAATGAATAATAAAATGATCAAAGAGTTAGAGCATCTTCTGTTCGTAGAATGGCTTATAGAGTTGGCACATCCTGATTGTAGGAGAGACAACTAATTGAGAAGGCAAAGCTTAGCCAGTTTTTTTTTATTAAAAGGAATCATATTAATGGAGGCTGGAACAATTAATAGTTTCATAGATCCTCCATGATTAAGGCAGCATTCCTTCAATTATCAAGGCTGTCAGACAATAAAGGCAATGTATTCAATAGTTCACCATTCATAATTTAAAAGGTATGATCTCAAATATTAGGATTAATAGTAAACACCACAGGAAGGTACTATTCCCTGCCTGCCCACTGCAAATTGGAACTGTTGCTGTCTTTGAGGGGCCCAGCCCTGTCCTCCTTGCATGCAGCAGTGTGCAACTTAGTGCACTGTGCTGTACCACACTATAGGCAAAACAAACATGATAAAGCCCTGCATCAACCCACTGTACCTCCTCCACACATCAAAAGGAAAAGGAGGGGGTGCATGGGGCCTACCAAGCTGCAGCAGGGAGAACCAGTGGAGGAGGGGGAGCTGCAGAGCTCCTTCACCCTCTGTTTTCCCTGTTATCACCACAGCTCGACAGGCTCTCCCATGCTTTTGCTGTGGACTGGAGCACTGACTCCTCCTCACTAGGCAAAGAGGCCAAAGACTTAGACAAGGAAGCTACTAAGAACCAGAGACCACCCTAGGGGGAAGTAGTTGAGACCAGGGCTATTTTTGTAGAAAATGTTCAGCAGGAACTCATTTGCATATTAGGCCACACACCCCTGATGCCAAGGCAGCCGGAACTGCATTCCTGTGCGTTCCTGCTAAAAAAAAAAGCCCTGGTTGAGACACCTCTAGAAGCCCCGGGAGTCTGGTTTGGCTCTCTTCCTTTAGACTCTCTCACCCATTTTCTTTGGACTCAAACCCTGAACCTCACATTCCAGAGTCCTCTGCAGCACCTGATGTCACTCCCCAACTGATTCCTCAAATCCCGAAACTCAAGACCTACCCCCAACCCCTTTGGAATGCTCACTGCTATAATTAGATCCAATGCCTTTAAGAATTCATAGCCTACTCCAGGACAGACAGGGCTTGCATCTCCACCTCTTTGCAGGAGCATTTAAGGTCTCGGCCGGACCTCAGCCTTTGCTAGAGCAACATCTGAGCTACTGTACTGCTGGCATCGGCAACTTGACTTCTGGATCACTGCCTCAAAGAGGACAGCTTCCCCTGACCACTGCAGTTCATCATTTGGCAGCTGCTTGAGACTGACCATGGTGAGATGAGGCTGTAAAGTCTTGTCTGCAAGCAATCTCAGCAGCCAAGCCTGGCACAGTTGAACTGCCTCCTGTGAAGTTTGTGTCATCCCTACATAGAAGTGGTAACAATCTTACTTTTATGCAGGGGTGGAATTCTAGCAGGAGCTCCTTTGCATATTAGACCACACACCCCTGATGTAGCCCAGGAGTTTACAAGGCTCTTTTTTGTAAACTCTTGGAGAATTTGCTACATCAGGGGTGTGTGGCCTAATATGCAAAGGAGCTCCTGCTAGAATTCCACCCCTGCTTTTATGACAGTGATGAAGAAAATCATACTTAGTGAATTTCTAAAATAATAAAATAGTGCTAACAATCAGATTAGGTACAGTAGGCAGGGTTGTATCTAGGGGGGGGTCAGAGGGGGGTGCTTGCCCCGGGCACCGACGGAGGGGGGGCACCAAATAGGGTATGGAGTCCATTGTATTCTATAGGATCATAAGATAGAATGACCAATAAGGGGGGTGCCATTTTTTAATTTTGCCTTCCCTCCTAAAACATGTAGATTCCGTCCTGACAGTAGGATCCATGGTTCAGGAATCTTCTGGTGTTTTTTTTTAACCTACTTCTTGAATATGAGCTTAATATTAATGACTTCTCGCCATAGGTCTCTAGAGGAAGGTTTGAAAGTATTGAATGAGTTTGAAGGCAGTCACACCATTAGCAGGTAGGATATCACTGTGAACACCTTAACAAAATTCCTTGAGAATTTGATATTGAGTTTGGGACTGAAACTCTTTTTTAAAAAATTATTTTGCTTGTCTACTGTGCACAGCCCATGGACATAAGAACATAAGAGAAGCCATGTTGGATCAGTCCAATGGCCCATCCAGTCCAACACTCTGTGTCACACAGTGGCCAAAAAAACCAAGTGCCATCAGGAGATTCACCAGTGAGGTCAGGACTACTAGAAGTCCTCCCATTGTGCCCCCCCCAAGCACCAAGAATACAGAGCATCACTGCTCCAGACAGAGAGATCCAACAATACACTATGGCTAATAGCCAGTGATGGACCTCTGCTCCATATGTTTATCCAATCCCCTCTTGAAGATGTTTATGCTTGTAGCCGCCGCCACCTCTTATGGCAGTGAATTCCATGTGTTAATCACCCTTTGGTTGAAGAAGTACTTTCTTTTATCAGTTCTAACCCGACTGCACAGCAATTTCTTTGAATGTCCACATGTTCTCATATTGTGAGAAAGGGAGAAAAGTACTTCTTTTTCATGCTGTTGGCCTGTTGCTAAGCTGAGTTCATGGCTTTGGTTCACTTTCCTTTGTTGTTGGAAATGAAGAAATGAAGGCAAATGAACAAACCCAAGAGTTTGCATGCACATTAGAGTCTTTTAGGCTTCTTCTGTTAGAAGAGAGGCTTTCTTCAGGTCATAGGGCTTACAGGTCCCTTTGTGGGGCCACATAAACAGCCCCAGGCAGGCAGCAAAACCAGGAATTTTTTAAGCCCTCTGCTTTCCTGTCAAATATGCTCATGGATTGCTTTCACTTTAGGTCAATGCAAATTGTCCAACCCAGGGAACAGAATAATGACTACTTTAGGATAAGAGTGACAATTAAGAAATAATAGAACCAGTTGTAGGTAAAAAAAAGTTTTCAGAGTAATGAGATGTTTCAAAGTGGTAGCCGTGCTAGTCAGTTGCGGTAGAATAACGTAAGAGGTACCCTACTAGTGGTCCATCTAATCCAGATCCTGTTTCACACAGTGGTAAACCAGCTATGTTAGAAGTCTAGCAAACAAGGCATGAATGATAAAACCTCCTGTAGGCAACATCAGGAAGAGGCAGGGTTGTTAACTCTGGTTTAGGAAATTCTTGGAGATTTGGGAGTGGTCATTAGGCATGTGATGCCATAGAGTTTACCTTCTAAAGATACCATTTCCTCCAGGGAAACTGATCTCTGGAAATCCCTTGTAATTCCTGGAAACTCCAAGCCCTTCTGGAAGTTGGCCACAATACCTCCCCTTGATTCTACCTTTACACTGGCATTCAGAGCTTTACTGACTCTGAATGTGAAGGCTTCCTTTAGTCACTCAGCTAATAGCTCCTGAAGGAGAGCTGTGTTTTGCAGTGATTAGATCAGGAGTGTCAAACATGTGGCCCGGGGGCTGAATCAGGCCCCCGGAGGGCTCCTATCAAGCCCTCAAGCAACTGGTTATCATCTGCTTCCTTCTCCCTCTCTCTAGCTTCATTCTGCATCACAGCTTGCTTTGCCAGGCTTGCTCAATCACATAGGAACTACAGAGCAAAACCTCTATTTTCTCCATTGGTTGAGGCTCCTCCCTTGGGAAGGAGGGGGGAGGGATAGCTTGCTTTGCCAGGCTCCCTCAATTGCACAGCAAAGCTACTGAGCCAAGCTTCTCTTCCTTGTATTGGCTGAAGCTCCTTCCCCTCCTGGTCCCCTGGGGAAGGAAGGAAAGAGCCAGAGCTTCCTTTGCCCTGTTCCCTGGATCCCATGGGAGAGATACAAAGAAAGCACCTATAATACCAATGAGTGTTAATGTTTTAAGTATGTTTTAAGTGTTCTTTTAAAAAAATCTTTAATTACGTTTGTGTCCTTTATCAAGTTTATAACTCTGCTACCTAATCTTAAATAGGTACACACAAGGTCAGCCTGACATGACCCGGCCTGACATGGTTTAATTTATGTCAGATTCAGTCCTCATAACAAATGCATTCAACTCCCCTGGGTTAGATTGTTGTACTAAGATCTGAGTGACCAAAGTCTGAATCCCTACTCTTTCATGGAAGATTGCTGGGTGATCATGGGCCAGTCACATGTTCTTGCCCTAACCTACCTTGCAAGGTTGTTCTTGTAAAGGTAAAATGGAGAAGGATGAAAGCCCTTTTGGATATCCATTGGAGAGAATGACAGGGTATAAATAAGTTAATTAATTAATTTAAAATGGGTCTGTACTACATGAATCTAATTTCCCTTTAAAGCTATGTATGCTGGTGTTCATTGTGAACAAAAAAAACGTTGCAATACCACAAAGACCTATAGCTTTATTGCAGCAGTGGCAGAGCTATATATATTATTGGATAAAGGGGCAAAATTGTAAGGAGTGGAGTCAAAAGGCAAAGAAATGCAAGGGATTAATTTCTATGCATGTTCAGTGGTATTTAAGATAGGAACAGTGACTATTCACAACAGTGATAGCTGAGATTCTTCCTGCATTATTCTTACGGCATGCATCACCAGATGGCGCTGTTACATAGTAGCATAGTCTGTTCTTATGTACTTTCAGAGGTCATCAACAGTCATGTTAATTACTTTTCCTAAATTCACAGGTGCCAGTTTTGCCATGCCTGAAAGCCCTTGCTCTATGATAATCATGAAGCCACTATTCAATTGTCTCAGGGTTATTAATATTGTGGAACTATGATCTAAGAACTACCAAGCAGCTGCTTCTCACAACATAAAATAAACCCAGAAAAGTGCAAGTATACCAAAGGAGGTGCTAACCTGGATGGATTCATGATTATTATATTTGTTTGTAAGGAGCTATATCTTAGTCCTAAGAAAAATCTGTTGTTGGCATTAGCTGTACAAGGGAGTGCATACGGATAGCTGAAGTGGCATTAAGAAGAGGTATTTTTTTCCCCCTCCTTATCTTTCCCGGATTTTCAGGACACCAAATTGATTACTTGGGAGTTCTTCTAGAAATATTTTAATTTCTAAAAGAAGCAGTACATTGAAGTCACTCATTCCTTAGACTAGATGTTTGGGCACAGTTCAGAATTACCCATTAGTGAAACCAGTTTCTCATTGGTGAGATGCACTGGTTATGTTCAAAGAAGTTTTTTTCTTGATTCTTAACTTTTATGGGGTTCTCTTCGACATGGCAAAAAGATTGCAGCATTAAGCATGCATAAAAAATTAAGGCCAAATCTGACTGCTAATTCAAATTTTGGCAGATTTGTACTGCTTTTCTTAACATAAAATATTGTGGATAATTTCATTTATACCCTGCGTCATGGACTTCATAGTCTTAGGATACATAGTTTTGTTACTTATATTCATATTTTGCTTATAGCTAGAATTTATCATTTTAAACACAAAACAAACATGTCAGCATTCTCAACTGTATGTTTAACTTTTGGTTGCAGTAAAATACCATTGGCACAAAAATACTACAGAAATATAGAATGTTCACAGCTGAAAATACTAGGACTTTTCCTAGATAGAATTATTCAACAAAACTGTCCTTAATTACTCTTATCTGGGTGAACCAGGTTTGATTCCTCACTCCTCCATTTGCACCTGCTGGAATGGCCTTGGGTTAGCCATAGCTCCCGCAGAGGTTGTCCTTGAAAGGGCAGCTGCTGTGAGAGCCCTCTCAGCCCCACCCACCTCACAGGGTGTCTGTTGTGGGCAAGGAAGATATAGGAGATTGTAAGCTGCTCTGAGTCTCTGATTCAGAGAGAAGGGCGGGGTATAAATCTGCAATTCTTCTTCTACTATTGTAAATCTGGTTGAAATGATGGAAATACTATGCTTTAGAGCCACATACTTCAAACTGAATTCTTACTGGAAAAAAATTAGGCGCCAATCCAGTTTTCTTAACTATTATCAAAATAAGAATAGACTGTAAAATTAGACTAGAGAGAGGGTCAAACAGAAGCTTGCAGTTCTACAAGGTATCATAGGATGGAAAAATGAGGTTATATCGTACGTGGATAGGTCATCCCTCCATTTATAAATCACTGAACATTTTCTTCTTGAACACCTTTTCTTATTTATTCTGAGATCTTGCTTACTCTATATTTAGCCCTGCCACTCTTTTACGCCAGCTCTTTCTGTACAGTACAATTTTCTATTAGGAACCATGAAACTGCATTATCACCATCATGTCATCTGAAGGGACAGGCACCAGAGTGGCTGTAGTGCCTTTGAAAGATTTGCATCAGTCCCCGCCCCCCCCCCCCCCAAAAAAAAAAATCAGACTTGGGTTAAATCTTGAACTACTTCCCAAATCTGATTTTTAAAATGTTTTGGCCATTCTGGAATCTATCATGCTTTCAAGTCTGATTGTGAGTCATACTTACAGAAGTAAATATGTTACCATTGTGTTATTTTTATGTTAATCCTTGCAATATTTTGGTACTTTTATTCATTCACCATCTGTACTAATGTTATTTGCTTTAACTTTTGCTACTAAACCATCTGCGTTCTTACTGTATTCTGTTTTGCGCCAAGTATCTTGTGCACGCAAATGTACACATGCAATACATGTATGAGAACAAAACCTTTAGCATCTTCATAATATTTTAACTCCTAGACTTAAACCATCCTCATTCTTATAAGGAATATGCAGCCTGGCTGTTTATATACACTTAAAACTATAAATATATGATAAAGTGCAACTGTTAGTGAAATGCAGACCTTTTTTACATCTCAGTGCTGCTGTTGTTTCCTGGCACGTTGAATTCCCAGATGATACTCTGACTTCATGGGACCCCTTCCGCAAAAAAAAACATTTATTTCAGGGATTTTTTTTCTTGAATTTGGATCCAACCTTCCCATGTATTCCATACTTCCTTTTAAAAGGAGTTGTGTTGCCATGTCATCATGTACTTCAGCAGTGATGGAACTTTCTTTTTTTTGCACATTTGCAGTCAGGTTATAACATAACATTGTTTAAAAAAAAGGCTGGATGGTTGCTGCTATTTCAAAGGTTCCCCACTCCTCCTTAGTCATCAACTAAATAAATGACCAGTGATCATTAAACTGGATACATAACAGTATTATTCACTAAATGTGGTGTCATATACTTTGTTAGCGAAAGAACCTCCTTTTCTTTGCATGTGCAGTAATGTTATAACATAACAGACAAAAGACTGAATGTATTGTGAGGAACAGCATGATTGCTGCCATTTCAAAGGTCCCCTGCTCCTCCTTAGTAGCCAACTAAGAAAATGGCTGGCAAAGATTCCCTCAAAATCCTAATGAAAATAGTATTCCATTTGGGATTGTTCAACTGGATACACTAATTTGCAACAGTGTAATTCAATAATTATGAAGCATGCTATATGGAAACACGGCACATGTTGAGTTTCCATGATTATCAAATCAATTATATAATCCCATTATTTTCAGATGTTTAAAGACTGAATTGCCATCAAAAATACACTGAGAGCTATAGGGGAAGAGGGGGAGGAGAATAAAGAAAATACAGGCATGAGGTGACAAAACCTGCCCACAAAAAAGAAATAAAAGGAACGTCATGGATGCATTTTGTTCTTGTGTTATAACACAGCAATATTATTATTATTATTTTTAAAAGTGCCATAATGCAATCAAAACTATGCTTTAAAAATCAGTCTGTTGTTGGGAGGACTTGGGGGTGGGGTGTGCACATGGCACTGATACCACAGAAGGGCAGCAGGAAACAAAATTCAGTTTGGGGAATTCCACACTTGAACACTGCAAGTTCATACCCAAAGGGGAAAAAATCACAGGAAAAGTGGTTCCAAACAACATGGAATAATGGGGCGGTAAATTTGGAGCTACTCCTCGAGCAGGCAAAGATTGTGTGGAAAGTTTTACAAACATTGATGATTTAAGAACGCCCAGCAGGGGTTTGCACATGTGCAGAAATTGTTTCATTTTTTCTGAAAACATTTAAATCATATAGTTAAAGTGAGAACAGTAATACTGCATTAGCCTACAGTCAACCAAAATTAAAGTTGGCGGTAGAATTCTTACAAAAGTCTGGTGCTCAAGAATGCCAAATGGTAGAGCAAAATGAAATTTCTTCACAGGATTTTGTACAATCCAACATATGAGGATGCTCTATTATACAGCAGATAATTAGGCTCAGTTCAAAAGTTTTGTTATAAGACAGTCACAGATGAGAGAATAAGTCTTACTTTGAATCACCAATAAAAATGCAACTACTCAGACATTAGTATGCCATGCAAACTGAGGGCATATCTACATCCTAAGATGAACTCTTGAGCAATATGTTAGTGCTGCACATTATAAGTATGGATTTGGAGGTAACAGTAGTTCCTTTCAGACATTAAAATTAGGTAAAATAAACACATTTCAGGCAGAGTGAAGTTCCACCCCCAGTATATGCATATATATGTAAGAACAAGCAGTTCTTTCTGCACGCAGTTGAGAACCATGGTTTTTCAGGTTGTACCCTTATATTTGTATACATTCCACTGAGCAGGTGAAGGTTGGGGTCAGAGCTTGTTGCTGAGATTGTTAATCCCACTAAGAACATCTTAAAAGTGATTCACCTATTTGTATTCTCTGTTACACTATAATTACAAACTGGTCCTTGACAGACACAGTCTCTGTCAAGTGGTGATCACATTGTTCATATATGGATATAAAGTGGAATTCTAGATCTAGTTTTTCATACATTCCTCAGTGGTGGATCAGAACACACCCATCTTGCAGAAAACTTGGAAACTGAGCAAGTACATTGTAGGAAACCATACAAGATAAAGTGTTGGGCTTGGTCTGACTGGGTGATACTTATGAAAAACAGCATTTCATTGGTGGGGTTTCTGTGCAGTAAATTAAAAGCCACTAAGTAACTTAAAGATAGTTTAATAAAGCAACTGGATTAAATTATTTTGATTCTCCCTTGACACTCCAAAAGCAGAGTTCCTTGTGCAGAAGTCACAACAAAAAGGACTGGATCCAGTGGAAAATTTCCACTAACAGGGTGTGTGTGTATGTGTGATTTCCCTTTCCTACAGCAGACCTCTGATGACCCCCCACACACACTATTTCTGGGGATCCCCAGGAATGGCAAGGGAAAGCATTTCAGACAGCAGCGAGAGGGTGGAGATAAACAAGTTGCACTCCAATAATGGCTGTCCCTTTTTTTCATTGGAAATTTATTGTGAGATCCAAGCCATGGTAAAAAGTTTGCCCATGGTAAGGTAGTCACATATGAACTCTGTAGCATATTTTAAAAAGAAGTCATAAACATCTCAAATAAGAACTAGTTAGGGAGAAGAAATACAGGGAACAATATTAAATGTTGTATCCATATCCTTAATGTTGTTCTTTGAAGAATCTTAGTTCACAGATGGGGGAAAGCTAATCTCACATTATCCAGAGAAGAGGCAGGGTAAGTGGGCTGGGAACTATCACATTATATAATAAAATAAAGAAGATCTTTTTTACAGTAGCAGTTGCTCTGCCCTTGCACTTCAGTTTTCCCCAGCTCAACTGATCAATTCCCCACCAGTTGCTGAACAGCTGCATTTTGACTTGCATCTCCCTCCCATTTCCCTTGCATCTTCCTGATCTCTAAAAAACAAGATCAGGAAGATGTAGGGAAAATTGGAGGAAGATGCAAGTCAAAATGCACCTGTGCAGCAACTGGTGGGGAATCGATCAGTTGAGCCAGGAAAAGCAGAATCTGAGGGTGGAGCCACTGCTACTGCAGAAAAGGTCAGAGATTTCAAGGAATCTCTGAGACAACAAAGGAGCCCAACAGTAAAACACAAAGGTAAAGGAACCTGGTGAATTAAGCCCTGTGCAAATTCAGCAATATGACAAAGACACAGGATGTTTGTATCTAAGGATAAGACAACCAGTATAAAAGGACAAGAAACAAATAATAATAAATCAAGCAAAGAAACAAAAATAATTTTATATACCTATTTTAAAAACCCACAAAATTTCTGAAAACACATCCCAAGTACAAAACTAGTCAGAGAGGCAGTTGGGTCATTAGACAACAAAGGAGTAACTGCACTACTAAATAACAATAAGGAAATTGCACAGAAAATAAATAGATTCTAGGCATTTGGTTTTTGTTGTGAAAGATGCTGGACTGGTATGTATGTCCGAACTGCTTTTGGGTCTGTGTGAAACGGAGTTGACTCAGAAGAAAGTCTAGGGCAAATTGACACATTAAAAATTAAGACCGAGTCTCTGAATGGCACATACCCAAATGTTGTTGAAGAAATGTGAATTGTTAATCTTCAAGCAAATATGAAACCAAAATTTGCTTGTTAACAGAGTGCCTGAGGATAGCTAACAATACATCAATTTTTAAAAAGGTATCAAAGGAGGGGGACTCAAGATATTACAGCCTTGCTAGCATCATGTCTTTCTTGTCTAATTGGTGGGAAGCATCACTAAAGTTAGAAATATTAAATATATGAAAAATAAACCTTTGTGATGAAGAATAAGTAAAACTTATGTAAGGGAAGACTTGCCTTAGCAGTATCTGGAGTTGCTAGAGAATGTCAATAAACACAGATTATTTATTTTGTACCGATTCCTCACTAGCAGTCGCTCCACCCCCAAGCTTTTGCTTTCCTTGGAGCAAGCAACCAATTCCCCACTAGTCACTATGTGGCCACATTTTGACTGTGGCTCCCTCCAATTTCCTTGCAGCTTCCGGATCTCCAAAAAAAACAAGACCAAGTCACCACAGGGGAAATTGGAGGGAGCAGCAAGTCAAAATGTGGCCACACAGTGACTAGTGGGGAATTGGTTGCTTGCTCCAAGGAAAGGAGAAGCTTTGGGGTGGAGTGACTGCATGTAAGAAATCGATATTGGATTGTTATAAAGCTTTTGATATATTCTTTCACCATAGTATCCTGCGTAAACTTATCAACCATGAAATAAGAAGACAGCTTCCCGATAGACCTGTAATTTTTTAAAAAATATAGAGTGAGCAAGAGCAAAGGGACTATGCAGTCAATGGAGCAGAATAAGCAGTAGCCCTGTTCACATGTTACAGTGAACACATGTATACCCTGTGTGTACATCTATTTGTAAGAAAGTACCAATGTTTGTTTACTTCATAAATGAAACCAGGGACCAGTACCTGGATCAGTCACATGTTCAGCTGTTTAGCTGTTGAATATAACATGAGAATTTCTCAGAACATGTTTAAATTAAAAAAGCAAGTGCACACTGTAAACAGATTGTATGTGCATTTGCTGTAACTTGTGAACTGGTCTAGAGACATATCCAAGGATCTGTACTGGGACTGGAGCTATTTCATATTAATAAATGATCTGGCATCAAATGTGAGAAGTGAGAGTTAAATATGTGGATGACACCAAATTGTTATGAATAGCAAAGTGTTCCAAAGAGTTCCAAAACCATCTTTTCCAAAAGGCTGAATGAGCAACAAAATGGCAAATGAGTTTCAGTATAATTTTAAAAGGACATTCCAGGGAAAGGAGCAAACTTCACACACTGATGGTGTCTAAAGTTGTTGTAATTAACCAGAAAATAAAATAGTTGGTGGGTAACTGAATGAAAATTTCAGTTCTGTGTTTGGGGATTAGTAGGATTAGAAATATCAGCTAGTATTATAATGTCTTTGTGCCAATCTTGGAATACTGTTCTGGTTTAAAAAAGGTTCAAAAATCTAGAAAAAGGAAATCAAAGTGATCAAGGGTTTGAATATCCCTGTACAGAAACTGTAACAGTAAATCAAAGTGATCAAGGGGTTGAATACCTCCATCATGAAAGCCTTGGGAGTTTTAGTAGTAGAAAGTAGATAGAGAAAACTTTTTCTTGCTGTCTCATAACTCAGGCCACTCAATTTAATTGACTGATAGGTTTAGGAAAGCCCAAACAGAGTACTTGTTTGCACAACACCCAGTTAATTTACAGAATTTGTATCCTGAAGATGGCATTGGATGAGTTCATGTAGATAAGGTCTATCTCCAGCTAATAGACACAATAGCAACATGTTCAGAGATAGCATAGTTCTGAATACAAATTACTCTGGGAAATAGCAGGGAAAGGCTGTTGTCTTGTACGTTGTACATCAACATGTGAACCAACCATCAATGATGCGATAGAAAAAGCAGGGAAACCCAATTGCCAATGGACAAATGTATCAGCTATGCTGGGGATATAGAATTGGGGAGCAGTATAATAATAGGTGCTGATGTTGCAACTGAAACGGAAATATATCTAATTTCTAGCATTCTTCATTCTTCTAGGCATTGCTACTGCACTCTTCAATCACAAGAAACCTCTCAAATCCTACCTTAAAATTAGCAAACATCCATTGAGAATGAAAATAGGTTGCTTATGATTCATTTGGAGCTGAGCTGAGGTGAAAGAATAAGTTGTACTGTGACCACACAGAGCTTGCCGGTAGGCAAATATCATGGTTGTCTCACTAGTACATCTGCAACACACATAATGTGCTTTGTTTAACAGCATCCAGAAGGGTCTGTGCTTCCTCGTGGCTCTGCTACATCCTACCAGGAAAAATTCTACCCTCCCCCAGTCAGTGCTGGAAACCCCTAAACTCAAATCCATAAAGACCACACACAAAAAACCTCCAGCAAATTAAAACAGTCCTTGATATAAAAGACTGTACTAAGGTGTGATTGGATGGTGGGGGTGGGATAGAGGGAAGCAAATAGCCCATGCAATCTCAGACCTCATCTTCCCGCTTCGGTGCAAATGACTGACAACCTGCATGCAGAAGCCAAGGGATTGGAACAAGGGGCGACGGCCATCGGTCCCCACATCCTTTGTCACTGGATCTTTCTTCCTTGATTAAAAAAAGAAACACGCCTTCCAAATGCTGCACTGAAATGGTTGATATGAAACCAAACACGCCGCAGCGTGGCACTCCATCTGCAACCGACAGCCAGCGACTGGCCAAGCATGACGCCATGGCTCGTTTTTCACTCTGACACTACCGCAAGCTCCACAAGCCTTCTTGACTTGCAAGGTGATTGGAATATTGAATACAATACTGCAGTGGAAAGCCCGATGCCTACCATGACAACAACCACCGCCCCCTCTCTCATCCCCACCCCCCATTACGCACAAAATAAAGGGAACAGAATAGATTTTTTTAAAGGGCCAAATGCCTTCAGAGAGAAGATCTGGGCTTCATTGTTTCCCAAATCTAGCAAATGTCAAACAGCTCCACATTCTTTTGCTATGGAAATGTCCTCTTGGTCATACATTGTGCTGACAGCACAGCTGCTGGGCCACTGCAGTCCACCACCAAGCCATTACAATGCAAATAAAATTCCTGGAGAGAGCAGTAACTTATCATGTCACACCCCACAGTCCCTGAAAGATCTGGACATGAAATCAGAGTCTCTACTCCAGAGGTACACATTTTATTCCTCATCGAATCCTGCATTCCTGTGGTCATTTGTGGGCATGAACCAAGATGACACTGTAAAATGTATTTACCAAATAGGAAGCAATTTCACATTGGCAAACAAAGAAATCCATGCAGTTTGGCGCAATTGTGGAAGATGTAAATTGCACTAATTCCATTGCAAGTATGCACATTCCCTAGACAGATGTCAGACTGCTTTCTGCTTGCACTGGAGAAGTTTGACTGTGGCATAATAGCTTCCTTCCCTCACAACCGCACTATGAGCACCACCTCTGTGAGCCTTGTTCTCAGTCTAATTAGTCCACCTGTTCACCAGCAATACAATTGTAGTTTTTCCTATCTTCCAGTTTACTTTTCTGCTAGCATAATAATCTGCATCTCTGCGTGCATTATACCTGCAGGCAAGCAGTGAGTCATTGGAAATACTTTCTAAATAATCAAATCTGTGCCTATCTAATATTCTCCAATGGCATACTTGGTAAACTAGCATATATGAACCTTTTATAATTTTCAAAAGACAAAAGTAATAGAACATTAAGTAGACATCCTGACCAACAGTCTTAAAATGTGTATTGACATGCAGTTCACCATGTCATTAAAGTGTCCATGGATATAAATTTCAGAATGTAGGTGGAGGATTGTATGTTCTTCCATGAGCATTTGGTATTTATGCCTACATATAAAAATCCAGCAAGCCTCAGAGAAGGCAAGACCCTTTCTATTGCCTTAATAGCTGTTACAGATATTTAAGCCTAGGTATGACTGGAGACTGTTTTAGCAGGGCAGGAAAATGTGGGAACCTGTCTGCCCACTTAATGAGATTTGGTTTGAGTTTCTGTTGCCCTACTTGATACAGATTTTGAAGCCAGGGTTCTTGACCCATTACTTGTAGCCTGTGACCCTGAACAAAATGGCCCAGTAGGTCCAGAACCAGTTCGGAAATTGGAGTTGTACTTGATGGTTTGCTGTCAAGCCTGGCCTCCCTGTCTCTTCCCCCCTCCCCAGAGTAGGATATGCATATTCAGCACCATATGATTGTTGATTATTGCTGTCTTAAATTTTATTGTATATACAAAAAATTATTTATTGCATATACATATTATAGTATTTATGAGAATGTATTGCTACGTTAACTGCCCTGAGCCCCAATTGGGGTGAGGGCAGTAGATAAATCAATAAATAATAATAACAATAAATGTATATCAAAGATCTCAGGTTTTCACGGCTGGTAACATCATTAGGGTTTGTAGAATCTTTCGGGATCAAGTGCCGTGTTCTACTGGAGAAAGTTTTTCTTCCAGACGTTTCGTTCTCAGCTGCGGAGAACATCCTCAGTGGCGTTGCAGCCGGAGCAGGCGCTCTGACCTTCTTGGCTGCTGTGCATTGAGTGAGTGCACAGCAGCCAAGAAGGTCTGAGCACCTGCTCCGGCTGCAACGCCACTGAGGATGTTCTCCGCAGCTGAGAACGAAACGTCTGGAAGGAAAACTTTCTCCAGTAGAACACGGCACTTGATCCCGAAAGATTCTACAAACCCTAATAATAAATGTATAGTTTAGCTTTCTAAGTGAACTGGTTTTAGTCTCCTGTTTGGAAAAAAAAAGTAAGACAGCTAGTTTTCTATGTGCACAGAAGTTTCTTTTTAAAAAAAATATGATGGAGCATTTGCATTTTTAAAAATTCAGTACTGTAATATTGTTATATAGCTATATCACTAACAAAATGTGCAAGTTCTCAGCTTTCATTTAAAAGCGTCAGGGAAAATGGCTGTAGCCATCCAGACTTTTGTGCAATCATTCCCAAAACTCTGGAGCAAGGCCAGTTTGAGAAAGGTCAGAGAAAAGCTAAGAAAACCCTGGGAGGTGCACAAATATGTCACAATGATGTGGGGAAGTAGGGGAAAAACCTAAGTAAACATACATGTAGCTATTAAACCTATATGTATATTTACTCCTGGATATCAGGCTTGAGAGGGTGTGCATGTATTTTTAATGTATACATCCTGATTTTGTGCAGTGACAGCTATTCAAACCTAATTAGATTTGATGCAGGTGTGTTGGAAAAAATCCTGAAGTGGATTCTTCAAACACAATCATAAAGTAGATAGTGTGAAAAATCTTGAAGCAGCCAGGATTAGCTTCCTTTTAAAAATGATGTTATTTCTGCATTAAAGACCTGATAATGAAGAAGTAAATAGGAGACAAAGGTTGGGAAGATGGATAGTGTAAGACTTCTGGCCCTGTGGGATGGCTTGCGTATCTTTAATAACTCTGAGAAAACCTAGAAGTGCTGTGCTGAACATTACCCCGTGTTCCTTGTACAATTATGGGTACCTCTTTGGAGTTTAAAAAACACCTGGTTGTCTGGTTGTAGCCCAAAGGTCAAATTTTGCATGAACTCTGGAAACCTTACATGAGGCAAATGTTGAAAGCTGCATCTTTATTTTAGGACTAAGCTCATTTTATCCTACCCGTCCTCCAAGGAGCTCAAAACGTTTTATACAAGATTTCTTCCCCTTATATCCTCACAACAGTATGCCTTTGAGGTAGGTTAGGGAGAGGAATCAGGAAAGAGAAAGACATGTCACTGGCTCAAAGTCACTTCATGATCCTCATGTCAGAACAGAGGTTTGAACCAAGGTCTTCCTAGTTTGATGCTACAGCCACTCTAGTACACTGGCTCCCACAACACCACAATTAATTTCTAACTAGTAGTTTGCAACGCAAGCTTCAGCATAATTACACCCTCCTAAACTCACTGACGTCAATGGACATGGAAAGGCGTAACCCTTCTGAGGATTGCACTGTAAATCTCTTATTAATCGATTAGATTTTAACAAGCAGAACATTAATAACTAAATATTATTTAATTAGTTTTCTTCATATGAAGAAAAAGAAGCATGTATAGCTTGAAAAAAAGATAAGAGGCTCCCTTCCATCTGTACTTCACCCACTGCTCCTCTGCACCTTGATGGGGTGGCATGAAAGGCAGCCACTTGGGGCTTTCTGTTTAATTCAAGGACTAAATTTCTCATTTGACAACTGAGGCTCCTATCCCCCTAAGTCACTATTACTAATGAAAGCAACTTGCTTGTATTGTTGGTTTTCTCTTCTTTGTACCTGCATCCTTTATATTGCCAGTATCAGCTATATTGCATTGGCTGGTTTTCAAGCTTTTCAGTCAGTTGCATCTATTTGAGAACTGATTTCAAAAACAATCGCATGATTGTTCAGGGTTCAGTGGCAGACACAGAAGACATGCAAAGACACTGGTAGTAAGTCTCCATTTTTAAAAATGCAAAACTTAAAAAAAAAAAAAACTCTATACTTTTTAAATGGGAGACTGCCAGATAAGTGGGGAAGGTATGCTGTGGAAAAAACAGTAATTGTGCAAGAAAGCAGAGTAATCATTCAAATAGACACACTCAGATTCAATTAGGTACATCCTAACAATGAACTGAACAATCAGCCCCAAATCAAACTTGCTATTCTTTCAATTTGTCAATTTCACTATTTTGCCACTGGATTCTAACTTTGTAATATTTTGCATGCTTAACCACTGCCCACCAGCTATATGTAGCACTGCTCACTGTACCCATTTCATCGTCTGATGGCATGTGCATGCACGCACATGAAATCTTACATTTTGAATTAAACTTTGTTGGTCTTAAAAGTGCCACTGGATTCCAACTTTGTTCTATTGCTTCAGACCAGCATGACTGGCCACCTGCATCAATCAGCTTCCTGTTAGACATGAGCCAAAGCAATGCTCAAGAATGCCTAATCATTATACCAGTCTTTAAGGCCTTGTGTTTACAGACAGTAGAGTATTGTGGTACTGATGTGACTTGAATCCAGAGGTAATAGAATGGGCTATACCGCTTCAAACAGCAAGTGATGTCTCATATATCTGAATGCTCCCTGATGTTAAAAAAAAAAAATCTCCCTACAAGTAGAAATCTAGCACAGCAGGGGATGGACCAAGATGCTACAAACTTCCTGATTGATGGGGAGGAGGGGGGGTTGAGGATTTGCAAGTATGTGTGTGTGTGTGTGTATTTGCTCAGGATTACATACCTTCGTCTCTGTAAAGGTCACAAAGGCCAGAGAAAGCATGCAGTGTTCTACTGTGCTCACAACTTGTTGGCTCAGTACCATTAACAAGAGTTTTACCTTCAGTAAAATACAACATTCATTGTTGATACCTCTTTAGCAGTATCCACAAGTGATTCTCCAAACCCAAAGAACATTTTTAGCTTCATCTTGAGAATTACTTTAGACACTAAGAACGCCCCCCCCCCCCTCTGCTAAAAAGTACCTTTGGGGCCTCTCACTCTCTTTGTGACACATAGGAATATTAACGCAGGGCAGAAAGCAGAAGAAATCCATTTAAGTGTCATGTTCTTTTCAGTCAAGGTAGGCATTGCATTTGTATTACAGAACAAGTCTAGGAAAATCAGCTTTCAGTCCCAACTTTTAAAATGCCCTGAAGCGGGGGGGGGGGGGGGGGTGAGGATGGAGGCTGGGTGCCCCAGTAGTTGTAAAGACTTACTGCAAGACTGAAATGTTTGTATGCTCCCAGTAAAATTGCTAGCTGCCTGGAGAGAAATTGTCCTTTCCCTTTAATGATGGTTTAATGCATAGAAATGGGCAGTTGAAGCTTTTCATAGTATAGAGGTAAATAATATCACCGCAAATAACATCCCATTCAGTAGTTCAGTGGTGGCCAGGCAACTGAAGCAGATTTGTTGGATCCATTCCAATCTAGTTTCAAGTCTGGTCATAGGACTGAAACAGCTTTGGTCACCCTGGTAGATGACCTGTGCCAGGACAGGGGCAGTGGAACTCTATTAATTCTTCTAGAACTCTCAGGATTATTGATACCATCAATCATGGTATCCTTCTGAATTACTTTTCAGTATTGGAACTGGAAGGCCCTGTTTGTAGTTGATTTCACTCCTACCTCAAAGATACATTTCAGATTCTGATGCAAAGGGGCTGCAACTCTGCCTCTGGGGTCTTGTCCCCCATGCTTTTAAACATGTGCATAAAACCACGGGGAGAGTCCATCCAAAAATTAAGGCCGAGTTGCCACCAATATACGGTTGACATTCAGCTCTATCAGCAGAACACACTTTCAGCAGAACGCAGAGAGGCTGTGGGGATTTTGAACAGGTGCCTGGAGGCAGTTTTGGTACATTTGAGGGCTAACAAACTGAAAACTTAATCCTAACCAAACAGAAGGTGCTTCTGGTAGGGGGTGGGGGAGTTTGACCTATGAAATGAGCTATATCCTGTTCTGGATGAGTCTGCACTGCCCCTAAAGAAAAAGGCCTATAGCTTCAGGGCACTGGTGGACCCAGGTCTCCTGCTGGATCAACAGGTAGCAGTGGTGGCCAAGGGTGCTTTTCACCAGCTTCAGCTGGTGAATCAGCTGCAACCCTTCCTGGGTGAGAAAGATCTTTCTATTGTGGCGCATGTCCTGGTAAGGTCCACATTAGATTACTGCAATGCATTCTACATGAGGATGAAGAATGGCTCCCAATTTGCTTCTGGGGTCAATTTAAGGTGATTAGATGGGGTGCAAGTTATATGGGTGCAACACAAGAAGGAGCCTTTTCAATCATGGTGCCGAAACTTTGGAACTCCCTCCACAGGGAGGTTCATTTTTCTCCCTCTATCATTGATTTCTCTCAACAGGTGAAGACTTTTTCCTCCTTTTGCATGGCGTATTCCCAGCAACTCTTACCAGCCCTCCTTCCTAGTTATGGCATTATGTATCTATGTCTATTTTTATTGAATCATTTAAATATTTTACATATCCCTTATTTTAAATACTGTTTTGATGTTTATTGCCTTGAGTGTCACGGCTGGGGCCGGGTCAGGCAAAGTCCAGGGGCAGTCCAAGGTCTGTAGCCAGTAAACAGGAGGGTCCAAGGCGCCAAATCCAAATCACTGTACAAGTATCGCAGGTCCGAGGTCCAGAAGCCGAGGTCAGGGAGTCCAGAAGTCACAAGCCAAAGTCAGGGAGTCCAGAAACCAAAGTCAAGCCGGAGTGGATGCTAGAACGTCAGGGAGATAACTAGTTGCTTCCACAAAGCCTCCTCCCAAAGCCTACAGCTATATAGCCCTCTGCTGGCTGTTGCCCATTTGGGCTAATTGCTGGCTCAGAGAGGCAGCCAGGATCCTGTTGCAACTCAAGCATCCTTGCTCTTAGAAGGGCCAGAATCCTCTCAAAACTCAGGGCTCAGGGAGCGTCTTGCTTGTGAGCGTGCCGCCCTCCTCCGATCCCTGAGGTCCTGACGGAGGCGGTCACGCACACGCGCCACCCGAGAGGGCGAGGCAGGGGGGCTGGGATCTTCTCCAGCAGGAGGCAGGGGCACTGGTGCAGGTGGCAGGGGCACAGTTTCTTCTGCAGGCTCAACTTCCTCTGCAGGGTCCCCAGCACCCATGACATTGAGGACCCTCTTTAGATAGATAGATAGATAGATAGATAGATAGATAGATAGATAGATAGATAGATAGATAGATAGATAGATAGATAGATAGATAGATAGATAATTTTTATTTGTATCCCGCCCTCCCCGCCGGAGCAGGCTCAGGGCGGCTAACAGCATTATATAAAAACAAAGTTACATCCAGCATTCAAAATTCTGACAAGTTTAAAATCAATCAATCAATTAAATTAAATTAATAAAAGTGCTATTGCTATTCGTTCTTTTGTGGTGGCGGTTATCCTTAGCAGCTTCTTTCTTCAGCGAAGGCCAGTCGGAAGAGGAAGGTCTTGCAGGCCCTGCGGAATTGTTCAAGGTCCCGCAGGGCCCGCATTTCCTCTGGGAGTTGGTTCCATAGGCTCGGGGCTACAGAGGAGAAGGCCCGGTTGCGGGTGCATTGCAGCTTCACCTCTCTTGGTCCAGGGGTGGTCAGCAAGTTTTTTCCAGTTGACCTCAGTGCTCTCTGGGGTTTATATGGGGAGAAAGGTGGCATAGAAATGTTTCAAATAAGTACATTAAAAAGGGACAAGGCTTTTTTTTTATTTAGGTATCTTGCAACCCTACCTCACAGGCTGCTGTTAAAGCTGTCACCTTCATTCTTTGATGGAGCCTGTATTGGCTCAGTCTTCTTAAGAACCACTGTCACACTTCTAGATTCCTGTAAGTTGATTGTGCCTAAAGGATACCTAAGAGCACTGAATGCCACCAGAAACTAAATGATATTAGCACCAAACTGTTTTAATTTGTTTTAATTGTTTTGAATTGCTATACTGTGGATCTGATGAATTGTTTAAATGCTAAATTGAGTGAATTGTATTGTTACTATGATCTAGCATTTTATTGTTGTGAGCCGCCCTGAGCCTGCTTTGGTGGAGAGGGTGGGATATAAATCTAATAAAGCAAATCAAATCAAATTAAATTGTGCCTCTGTCAAAACTCAGTGTCTCAGTGAGAAGGCTACCCTTTACAAAGGTTCCCATCTGATATGACAAGCACAAAACACAACAGCAAATAAAGGAAATCAAAGTCAAAATACAATTATGTTTCCATTGTTCAAATATGAAACCCATTTCCAATGGTCAATGTATGGCACTTTCTGTATTTTCCAGCTGTGGCAGCAGTTCATGCTCTAAGAAGCAGGGTCAACTTGACCTAAGCAACCATGGAATTAACTTGGGCATTTTAAAAAAGAATATCCTAAATAAAATGTTTTTACTGTCTGATTTCTTAATTTACCTGTTTGCAATTTTAATGAGAAATATTTACACAATAATTGGAAGCTGTACTGAAGAGTGAAAACTGCACCATAATTGCTATGATTTAAAAAACAGCCACTTTTTATTTTTCATTGTTCATCTTGTCAACAAATGGGAGTTTTCAGCTTTTCATTTTGCAATTATGCATTGATCTTCAGTCAGCTCACCTGCAATTAAAGCGTTCTCATATTCTCTTCACTGAAAACAATCTTTAAATGACCCATTGGAAAGAGGGGGCGGGAAGCAAACATTTTATAAAACATAAACATAGAGACCCACTGGGAGCAATTTTATTTTAAAAGCTTGGAAAATGTTATCACAAGAAGATAAAGTGTCTGAACATTCTTTTTATGCAATGGAGTATTAACAGATAACAACATAAATTGCTGCAACCTGATAACAGGATCTTCTGGGCCCATCTGGAATGTCTCAGAAGAGCCAATTCATTCTGTGGATGGAAAAGATCATCAAGTCAGAGAAAATAATTCTCCCTTTTGTATCCATCATGGTTCTTTTTAAATTGCCCAGGAGAGCTAATTTGTGCCTTTGGTGCCCAGGAGTGTGTTATCATTAATCTCAACATGTTACTTGGTTAAATAAATATTATAGACTGATGTTAACAGGGATGAATTCTAGCTCATCTATTTTCTCACAGCCACATACAAAAATCAAGAGCTTTTTAGCAAAACATACAAAATGAACATTGATCAAGGTTCAGTTAATCTGTTCTGGGACAGCACAGTTCAGGAGGGTGCCTTCACGTGGGAATGGTGATTGGATACTACATTGTCAATAACTTTGTAATACCACATTCTGCATTGCTCATACAATGCCAGCCTGGCAGCTGGTTTTCACATTGTCATTTAATTTCACATTCCAAGTTCTAATGCATTGTTTAAATGGCATGGTTTATTGTATATCTCACACTGTATGGTCACATTGTTACTCACTTCATTCAGTTTTGTACTTCTAGGCCTATTGCATTATCCATTTGATGTTCTAGACTGTACGATTAAAGTTTTAGTCCTTTGTCTGTACTCTGTGCTTGTGTGTCAGTGAGAAAGGCAAGCTAACTATATTTGCCCCCCCAGTCGGAAGAACGAGACAACACGGTTTATGGGTGTAAAACAGGGCAACTTTATTGAACCAACAGCCTGGGGCAACCTAAACTAACCGGGGAGGCGAAGGGAACTCCAAAACCCTTCCCAGCCCCGATGGGGCGAGCCACCCAGCCCCCAGCAGCAGCCGGGCAAAACTAGCTGCTGCCAGGCCGGCATGGTCGGGTACAACCTCCGTATGGCGCAGCCGCACCCCCAGGGACGGCCCGCCAAACGAGGTAACCCTGCAGCGAGAAAGACAGCAGAGGGCCGTTTAAACCCAGCTGCCGTCCATCACCCGCTACTTCCCTTAAGGGGAACACCATGGGTGGTCACCAAAACAAACCTTCCTTAAAGTCCCGCCCCCTAAAGTTACCTAAGTTAAGCCCAACCTAAAAGCAACAGTACAAGGTAGGCGAAAAACATCCCAGCTCGGGCCAATCAGATGGGATGAAAAAATTCCTACCTGGCCCCGAAAACAACGGCGACCGGTGAAACCTGTACTATTGCAGGGAGGGAGGGTGGGCCGAAAACGGCCAGCGAAGTGCGTGGCCGGGGGCGTGGCTGGGCTAAAAAGCCCCCACAACCACGCCCCACCAGCATCCCCGGATGAAGGGGCCGTTTGCCTCGCTCCATCCGGGGAGGCAAACTCGGCCCCCGCCCTAAAGCCGGCTGCAGCCGGCGCGGGCGGGAAAGGGCCGGAATATATAAATTCCATACCAGAGATGAGGAGAGGAAAAAATCCACCTTAATTTTTATCCCCAGCTGAAAGAAAATTTCAGGACAGTTTCCTTCACATAGACACACTCTTCATGCATCCTCCACAACAGCTGAAGTACTTGGATATATACTGCAAACACATGGACAGGACTGGACACAATGCTCTTTCCAGTGGGTAGGCATACTGCTTGGAGGGAAGGTACTTTCTGATGCAGCACAGTCTGTGTGTGAGAGAGAGAGAGAAAGACAGAGATACACAGAAAACTTTGCACACAACTGCATTTTCTCAGATCCATCCATTGCTACCAGTGACCCTCTCTCTTCTGTTCTCCTCTCCCTGTAGTTGTCTTCTGTCGTGCTGAAGTTTAGATTTGTAAGCTTCATGGGGGCATGGCCCTATTTTTTTATTTTTCAAACTCTGTAGAGTACCATATATTATCTCCTCATGTTTTGCTTCACATTCTTATTCAAGTCACAGAATGAAGATAAATAGATAGCTTATGCACACACACACACACACACAAATACATGACAGAAGTCAGGGTTATCTAGAAAATGTTGGACTAGCAATTAAAATACTGTCACTGAGAAAAGTGGTCTTGATAGAGGAGTGATATGTCAATCTGTTTTCCTGATTATTATTTATAGGATGCCATATAAATCATAGTCTCCAGAAATGTTCCTTACTGTGTAAGGATTATGGAACATTATGCACCAAATATAGACTGGCTTGACAAAGACAAGTAGCCCACTTAGCTTGCCTACCTGTAGAACTAATTTGTGCCTGGGTCTTCATTAATGACTGCAGCACACATTCTAGATGGAGCACACATAAATTAGAACAATATCCCAAAGAAAGTCACATCTTTTTCTCTGTGTGTTTTTAATATTGAAACAAGGAAAAAAAAATAGCGCAGACAGTCTCTGGCTCCTCTCCTACTTGCCTGGCTCACTGTCTGGAGAGCACATTGTGCTGTACTCTCTTGGAACAGTCTGTTTCATGAGACCTGATCAACTTTGGTTGCCTCATTGCTGTGACATTGTTAGGTTGCGGTGGTCCCAGTGCACACTTTCTGTCTCACAGACCTATGTCATATGACCAATGCATGTGATTCACAAGCACATACATCATCAAGATTGACCTTGACCTTGACAAGATGTGGAGGAGGCTGAGTCTTCCTGAATGCTGTTAACTGAAAGGTGAGGGAAATGAGCAAACTAAAGGGAATTTAAGCAGGCATTTCTGCAGAGAATCCTATATATGATGCGATTTCTAACAAAAGAAAAGGGGGGAAATCATATTCAATATTATCGCTTTAGTATTGGAACACTTACACACACAAAGCAGAGTTGATGTTAAACTCAGGTACAAGAATGCTGAAATGTTTAAACTACCATCAATTTTGAACAGAATACACACATTTAAATGACCAGCTGTCCCTTCATTACACATACAGGACAAATAGAGCTTCTATATTTAATGCAAGGGAACCAATCCATTTAAATGTTACATGCATGCATGGAGAACTGACAATGCTGCACATGTAATTTATCAATCAAAATTTATCAATGGCACCTAAGCAAATATTGGGTTATGGCCATGAAACATTCACAGCTACGCTGAGACTGGGAATTGGTTGACATAAAATTGTGACAACTGATTTATATATTCAACCAGGGCAACACAGCCATTGTAAAGGAGGTATGCAAGTCCTTCCCTACTAACAAAGAGTGTATGCCTTGTGACGCTTTCCTCCTACCTGAGCAGTGAGTCAAGCCACTTTTTTTTTTTTGCAATGGTTTCCCCCTGTGATGTGGAAAAATTTGTCCACTGCGTCTTTCGAATGTGGAATTTACCCAGCTGGCTTTAGATTTAAGTTATTAATGAGAATAAACTGAAACAGAAACAAGAACAAGAACCTTTTCACACTGCCAACAGAAGCATGTAGATCTCTGTAGTTTTTAGTTCTACTGACCAAAAATCTCTCTTAAAGAACTTTCATTCATTTAATGATCACAGGCATTTCTAGGGCTGCCTGGTCTCCTGTTATAGACACCTTCTGCCTGTAGACCCCTGACCCCCACTGCTGCTCAGTAGGCCCATGAAATAAGGGGGAAATTGCCATTGCATCAGCACTGTGATAACATCACTAGGGCAAACCCCAAAGTGATGCTACACCACTCTAGGGTTCAGCAGAAACTCATGATAAAACTTTAGGCTACATATATTCTACCAAGATATAAGGAATTATGGGGTGGGCTTAATTGGGTTGATTGAGAATGGGGACAGATGGAGCAGAGTGAATCAGGGGGCTAATTAAGAACAGTGCTGAGATACTAGTGGTGGCAGTTATGTTAACATCTATCACCACCAACAGGGGATGGTGGTGGGAGCAGACAGCAATATAAGGGAAGGGGGCGGAGACCTGTTAGGGCTCGGCCTCCTTCCAGTTTGTGTCCCATCCTGAGGGTGACAGGTAGTAGGGTCAGGTTGGTCCCGCCTCCGTCATTGGTGTTATGCAACGCCAGGTCCATTAATAATAAGACCTCTGTCCTCCGAGAGTTTTTACTCGAACAGGAAATGGACCTGGCTTGCATGCCGAAACCTGGGTACGAGAGGGTGATACTGTGGCCCTCTCACAAACAGCTCCCCCGGGCTATTCGGTCTTTCACCAATTGCAGACTAGCGGGCGGGGGGGAAGAGTGGCGCTGTTCATACGAGAGGCTTACTCCCTTAGGGCGCTCCCGGCTCCAAGGATCGAGGGTATTGAATTTGCCGGTCTGGCATGGGAGGCTGGAGAGGGGTTGGCAATTTGGCTGGTGTACCGTTCGCCTAGCGCACCAGCCAACGCCTTACCGTCCCTGCTCGAGGCGGTGGCAGGCTGGGCGTTGGAGCACCCAAGGCTGGTAATCCTGGGTGACTTCAACGTCCATGCGGATGACCCGGCCTCTAGTCAGGCGACGGACCTAGTGTCATCCATGGTGACACTAGGACTCTCTCAATTTGTAACATCCCCCACGCATCAGGCCGGACACATGTTAGACTTGATCTTTGCAGCCAGGGTTGTGGTGGACGATATAACTATAGAAGCTGTGCCATGGTAGGACCACCGCGCCCTTAGGGCTCGTGTGAACGCCCCACCCCAAACCTGCTTAGGCGCCGAGCCTATTTTGGCTCGCCCGTGGAGCCAAATAGACCCAGAACGGTTCCAAATGGCTCTTTGGGATCCCTGGCCCTCTGGTGATTCCTTGGAGGCCCTGGTCGAGGTCTGGCATAGCCGACTCTCCAGGGCTATCGAAAAGATTGCACCTTGACGCCTTCTGCAACCCCAGACTAGGCTGGCGCCGTGGTATATCCCGAAACTACGCCAGCTGAAACAAGGCCTCAGACGGCTAGAGAGGCAATGGCGGCGTACTCAAGATGAAGCGACTGGAGCATCTTATAGGAAATTTATGAGATCCTATGAGATGGCAGTCAAGGCCACAAAGAAAATGTACTTTGCGGCTAAGATTGCATCTGCAAATTCGCACCCAGCACAATTATTTAGGATAATTCGAATGCTTACTATATTGCCACAGGGCAAACCAAATGTTAAGGAATTGGAGATAGGCTGTGAGGCTTTTGCAAAACATTTTGCAGACAAAGTCTAATCGCTCCACCGCGACTGCCCTGCCATGTTGGACTCAGTATGTAAACTCGAGGCCCCGTGCACGCCTTCCAGCTTGATCCTGGATCATTTCAACCCGCTCAGCTTGGAGGAAGTTGATAGGGCCCTCTCTGCTGCATGTGCAACAACTTGTGATCTCGACTCGTGCCCCTTTTGGCTAATTAAAGCTTGCCTGGAGGAGCTAAGATGTCCTATACGGGACATCATATGCCCCTCTGAAAGAGGCAGTGGTCCGCCCCTCTGAAAGAGGCCGTGGTCCGCCCTCTCCTAAAAAAGGCTACATCAGACCCGACCGAATTGGCACGGTCTCACATTTGCCCTTTTGGGGCAAAGTTATTGAGAGGACTGTTGCGCTGCAGCTACAGAGTTTTCTGGAGAACGCTTTCACCTTAGATCCATTCCAGTCCAGCTTCCGCCCAGGACACAGGGCGGAGACAGTCTTGGTCGCTCTCATGGATGATCTCCGGAGACATCTGGATCGAGGCAGCATGGCGGTTTTGCTGTTGCTAGACCTATCGGCTGCATTCAATATGGTCGATCACCAGCTGCTGAGCCACCACCTCACCGACGCAGGGATTGAGGGGTCAGCTTTACAATGGCTTTCCTCTTTCCTTGAGGGTCGGGGACAAAGGGTGGCAATTGGGGGAGAGCTGTCCCGGAGACACTCACTTGACTGTGGGGTGCCGCAGGGAGCAGTTCTCTCTCCGATGCTATTTAACATCTTTATGCGTCCCCTTGCCCAGATAGCCCGGAGATATGGGCTGGGTTTTCATCAGTATGCTGATGATACCCAGTTCTATCTATTGATGGGCGACCGGTCTGGCAATGCCCCGGAAAATTTGAACTGGGCGTTGCAAGCCATGGCAGACTGGATTAAGCTGAGTGGGCTGAAATTGAATCCAATGAAGACGGAGGTCCTTTGCCTGGGCCGCGGCATTTCAGAGAATGGGGTCCCTCTCCCAGTTTTTGATGGGGCGCAACTGGTAGCAGTACACAGAGTTAAGAGCTTGGAAGTCTTACTGGAGCCTTCCTTGACAATGGAGGCCCAGATAACAGCTACTGCCAAGTCCGCCTTTTTTCATCTTAGACGGGCGAGGCAGTTGGCCCCCTTCCTGGAGCGCAGCGACCTGGCAACAGTGATCCACACAATGGTCACCTCGAGGTTAGACTACTGTAATGCCCTCTACATGGGGCTGCCCCTGTACCGAACCCGGAAACTGCAGATAGTGCAAAATGCAGCAGCCAGGCTGTTATTGGGACTGCCTCGGTGGGAACATGTACAGCCTGGGCTGCGGGAGTTGCACTGGCTGCCAATTGTTTACCGGGTATGTTACAAGGTGCTGGTCATTACCTTTAAAGCCCTATATGGTCGAGGACCTGCCTACCTTAGGGACCGCCTCTCTCCATATGTTCCCCAGAGAGCACTACGATCAAGTTCAAAAAATCTTGAAATCCCTGGGCCAAAAGAAACCAAACTAAAAGCTACCAGAGAACAGGCGTTCTCTACGAAGGCCCCCCAATGGTGGAATCAACTGCCGGAAGAGGTGCAGGCCCTGCGGGATTTTAACCGATTCCGTAGGGCCTGCAAAACTGTCCTCTTCCAGCTAGCTTTTTAAGACAGAACCCCTGATAACATCAATAATCACCGTGCCATCTTATACACAATTTGTTTATATTATAATGTTATATTGTTTTATTGGTTTTACTGTTTAAATTATTAATTATATTATATATTGTTTTATTGTATCATGGTTTTACCATGTCTTGTTAGCCGCCCTGAGCCTGCCTTGGCGGGAAAGAGGGCGAGATATAAATAAAAGTTTATTATTATTATTATTATTATTATTATTATTATTATTATTATTATTATTATTATTATTATTATTATTATTATTATTTAGGTAAAAGGTAAAGGTATTCCCCTGTGCAAGCACCAATTGTTTTCAACTCTGGGGTGATGTTGCTTTCACAACATTTTCATGGCAGACTTTTTACGGGGTGGTTTGCCATTGCCTTCCCCAGTCATCTACACTTTTCCCCCCAGCAAGCTGGGTACTCGTTTTACCGACCTCGGAAGGATGGAAGGCTGAGTCAACCTGGAGTCGGCTACCTGAATCCAGGATGGCATCATTTCAAGATTCAGTCTGGAAATGACATCATGTCATTGATATCACTGTACCTACTCATGTCCCATCCACTTAGCCCCTTTCCTGGCCACCTACTACAATCTACAGTACTCACAGAGAAAAATGTTTATTAATCTATCTGGTTGTGGAAATTCTAGAATCTCGGCTTTGTTTAATTTGCAACTTTTTAAGTATGGACCAAGATAGCCTTTTGTAGTGTAGAATGACCACAGTAAAATGCTACTTTTGTGAAAAGAAAATATATTCTGACTTATACATAAAGCTATTGATTACTGAAATGAAAAACAGAGTAAGCAAAAATGAAAGTGATTAAAATGTGGAATTCACTGACAGAGGATATAGTGATGGGCACAGAATAAACAGCTTTAAAAGGGGATCAGATGGATTCATGGAGGACAGGTCTATCAGTGACTACTAGCCATGGTGACTGAGGGGAAACTCCACATTCAGAACCACTAAACCTCTAATTCCAGAGTCAGGAGGCAATTTATGGGGAAGGTTTTGTCCTCTATGCTCTGCTCTCCAGAAGAACTGGCTGACTACTGTGTGAGAAGGATGCTGGACTAGATGGGCCATTGGGTTCTTCTTATGTATAACAACTAAGCAATGGGTGATAAACACAATCCACTTTGCCTAGGTCTAAATTATATTCCTATGATAGTAATGTAGAGATTGGCAGAATAAATTTAAAATTACAGATTTCATTATCCCCCCCTTCTGTTCATGTTACACTGTTGAAATCACATTCCTCTTTTAAACTAGACAATGTGGTTCTGTCTCTCCCAGCCAAGGAAGAAGCCAGAGAGAGAAAGAGAACTTCCTTCCTCTTTAGAATTACTGAGGATGTACACCTGGATTTCCTCACTTTCCTAATTTCTCCCTTAACAGAAAAATCCTTTCCACTTTTATGCACATCAGACCCCACCCCTTCCTTCTGGAAGAGGGTCAAAAATAGCTTCTTGGTTCTAGAACATGCCAAATAGTTTGCTGATAATGTGATTTACTGCATTTGACTAAAAATAACCTATTTTTACATATCAGTCACTGCTCTCCTAGCCAAAGAGGTTAAATGTAAAAAGTTCATGGTGAGAGAGTTACACAATTACAATTTTCAAAAAGTTTTATTAGTTTCAAGAAAAGACAGGGATGGGGAGTGGGAAAAATAAAAACCACAATACATTCCGGTATTATTTTGCAAAGGAATACTTTCAAAAAGTTTAATTCTACAATAATTTCTTTACATAGATTGTCCCCTATTATTTTGTCTCAACTGCACAGAATCCATTTTCAAAAATTTTTAATATATACCTTTTGTTAAAATTATCTACTAATTTTGACAATTCCAGTAAAGATAAATTTTAAAATATAAAATACAGGCAAAAAAAGAAGAAAAAATAATTTCTCATCAGAGAATCTTAAGAGTCTTGGTTGTCTAACCAGGCATAGAATTTCATCCAATGTTTTCTTGCTTCTTCTTTAGATTTCCCAGCCAACAGCTGGGATAAGAAATCCAACTCTGCTGTTTTCAGAACTTTTCCCACTAGATCCATTTTCTTGGGAATTTCCTGAGATTTCCATCTCTGCCCCAAAAGGATCCTAGTTGCTGTATTAAAGTGCGCCAACAAGTGTCTCATCTCTTTGGAATAGTCCTCAGGGAATATATTCAATAAAAATAGTTCTGGTTTGAGAGTTACACAATTGCAAGTGGGAACCCATATCTCATTTCCTCCACTATTTGCTCTTCCTCTTCCTTGAAGCCCCCCATAGCCCCTCCCCTTTTCCCACATCCTTCTCTCTTTCCCACCCAATAACCAGCCTATCTTTATCTGCCCCTGTTTTCAGGTCCCTCCCTCTGGTAGGTTCTACTAGGAAAATTGGCCCAGTTGCATGGTCAGGAACCTTCTATGACTTGGAGGCACACGTCACTTTATTCCCTCCCCCCGACACACACACATTATTTCTGCTTTTGTCCTTCTGGCAATCCTATGCATTCTCTCCTCAGCCATTCACCAACCTACCTTTTACTTTCCTGTCATCTTCAGTTATATTTATTACTTATTTACCTCATTTATACCCCAGTCTTTCTCCACAGTGGGGACCAAAATAGCTTGCAGTTATTCATTCATTCATTCATTCATTCATTCATTCATTCATTTCTGTTTGTAACCTGCCCTCCCTGTGAACAGGCTCAGGGTGGCTAACAGCATATTAACAATAATCTATTATAAAACAATATTAGTATAAAACATTATTAAAACCATAATATATAAAATTAACTGATTTGGTGCTATATCTGCTGATATGTAATGTATAAGATAAACAGATAGATGGACAGTGTCCCATAGTTCTTCATGGTTTCTCATAGTTTCCAGATATGTTGATGGCCTCGGTCAATGTCTCACAAAAGTGCAATGATCGTAATATAAATATACCCGACTTCTAGGTGGTTGGCAGCACTCTCTCCTTAGTTCTTAAAAGCATGTTGGAACAATGTTGTTTTACAGGCCTTATAAAACTGGGCAAGATCTTGTAAGTCCCTGATGTCATTTGGGAGGTTATTCCATAACGTTGGAGCTGCCACCAAGAAGGCCCTGGCGCTGGTCAAACTTAGTTTAGCCTCCTTTGGCCCAAGGATTGACAAAAGATTTAGGGCCCCTTAATGCAATGCGCTCTGGGGTATATGCAGAGAAAGGTGGTCCCACAGGTAGGCAGGTCCCAGACCATATAGGGCTTTAAAGGTTAGTATCAGCACCTTGAATTGGATCCAGTATGCTACTAGCAGCCGGTGCAGTGCTTTCAGCACAGTTTGGATGTGTTCATGTATAGAGAGCCCTATCAACAACCTGGCTGCAGCATTCTGCACCAGCTGCAGCTTCCGGAACTAAGACAAGGGCAGCCCCATGTAGAGGGTGTTATAGTAGTCAATTCTTGAGGTGACCATTGCATGGATCACTGTCACTAAGTCATGGTGCTCGAGGAAGGGGGCCAGCTGCCTTCCCTGCCGAAGATGGAAAAAGGCAGATTTGGCAGTGGCTGCTATCTGGGCCTCCATTGACAAGGGCAGCCCCATGTAGAGGGTGTTATAGTAGTCAATTCTTGAGGTGACCATTGCATGAATATTTATTAGGTAACAACAGGCAAAGGAGAGGGATGAAATAATATTGATTATAACTGTTCAATATTTTAAAAGGCAAAACAGTTGGCAGATGGTTGGCAGAATAAATCAATTACAGAGACTAGAGATTTTGCAGGCTGAGGTAAAATATGACACTACTTTGGCAGAAGATCTTTAAAATAAACAACAAACAAGCAGGCTTCAGAAACCCACTAGATTCTACTCCAGGCAGTCTGCCTTTGGGGCACTCAGAATGCTGTTACATCAGTTGGTTTAGCCCTAGCTTTGGCAGTGCCAAATCATAAAAATAACAAGCCACAATCACTCCACACACATATATAAAGAACTCCTGACTGGTGTCAGTATATTCTCCCTCACAGACCCTCTTACACTAGCTATCTTTCAGGACTCGCACCCCTCAATTCTGATGTGTCTCAGCCTCACAGCTAGTCCTCTGGTCTGAGTCTTGGGTAACCCAGCTGACCACCAGCATCCAATTCTCCCCTCAGTGTGCCTTCGAGTGATCTAGTTTGTACACAGAGATTGCCTGATGTTCTGGCAAAATCTCCCTCAGAGAATTTCAAACCATCTGAAAACTCTCTCTTTCAGACAGACTACACTGCTCTGTCTCCCACAAGGAGCCCAGCCTCTCTGGCTGCTCTCAGCCTCTCATCCAGTTGTCTTTACAACTGACTGGCCTAAGCCCACTGTCTTCATTTCAGACTGATTCTCTGAAGACTTCTCTCTAAGACTCCCCAAAAATTCTGAGGTGTTCCACTGCTGAGTAAACTTCAAAAGGCTACTTTTTCATTGCTTGGGCAACATTCCAGCCAATTGTTGCAAGCCTATTCCTCAGCTACTCAGGCTAAGTTCCTGAGTCCGTCACACCGGTACCAGTGGCACCCCATCAAAAGCTGGCAAAGGGATCTCCCTTCCCAGGCCGCCATGACTCAGGTAGAGGACCTCCAACTTCATCAGATTTAACTTCAATCAACTCAGCCTGAGCCACTGTGCCACGATTTGTAATGCCAGGTCCAGACTTTCTGGGACAGAGCCAGCCTGACTGCCCATCAATAGATAGAGCTGGGTGTCATCTGCATATTGATGACACCCCAGCCCATACCTCTGGACCATCTGGGCAAGGGGGCACATATAGATATTAAACAACATCGGGGAAAGCACTGCCCCGATATATGTGGGTGTCTCTGGGACTGTCTTCCCAATCGCCAACCTTGTCCCCAGCCTTGGAGAAAAGAAGTAAGCCATTGCAAGACAGACCCCTGAATCCCCACATTGGCGAGGTGGCTGGCTAGCAGCTGATGGTCGACCATATCAAATGTAGCCAACAGATCTAATAACAACAGCACTGCCAAGCTGCCTTGATCCAGATGTCTTTGAAGGTCATCTATGAGGGCAACTAGGACTGGCTCCATCCCATGACCCGGGCAAAAGCCAGACTGGGATGGATCCAGCCCAGAAGCATCATCCAGAAAACTCTGCAACTGTGTCACCACAGTCCGCTCTATAACCTTACCCCAAAAGGGTAAGTTCAACACTGGTCGATAGTTCACCAATACGGCTGGGTCTAAAGATGGTTTTTTAAAGAGGGGCTGAACCACAACCTCCACTAGGAGTGTGGGAAAGATCCTTTCTAAGAGGGATCTGTTGACAATCTCCTGGAGAGGATCTTGTAGTCTTGCCCAGCAAGCCTTTATCAGCCAGGACGGACACAGATCCAACTCACAGGTAGTAGGGCACACAGAAGAGAGAACTCTGTCAACTTCCTCCAGGCTGAGTGGAGTGAAGCAATCCAAAACAAGACCTGAAGACATGCCTGGAACCTCGAGTTCACTCACTTTATCTAATGTGGCAGGGAAGTCATGATGGAGTGACAAGACCTTATCCACACAAAAAAAAAATCAGCCACAGTTCTGAGGTATACCATGGTGCGTGCCTTGAATGGAGTCAGAGAGGACGCCGGGGAGTGATCTCATCGATGGCCATGTCAAGCCTCCATGAGTTCATCTAATATCCTCTGCTCCTTTTTAACAATCCTATGAAATAGGTTAGGCTGAAAATATGTGATTGCCAAACATCACCTAGTGAGTTTCCATGGCAAATTGATGATTTGAACATGGGACCATTTCAACAGTACAGTCTTACTTTATACCAGTGAGTTGAATTCCAATTTGATGCTTCTACACTGCAGCACTTCTTTTGCAATAGGAGTTTTACTTTGTAGTTGATACAGGATTGGACTCACCCAGAGTGTTCCGCATTTACTTGGAAAGGGGACCATGCTGCCTCCTGTCATATACTTATGTCATTAGCAGAGCCTTCCTTAAAAAAAAACCTTTTTTTGCACATGCTCAGTAACATTGCAAAGTTATTACATTGTCAAAAAGAAAAGGCTTGCTTGGGAATGGGGGAAGGTTCTTTATTGAGTTTCCATTTTGATTCCTGACACTAAGTATGCCTTCTGAACATCCATTTAAAAGTCCACTAAATCTGAAACCACAGCTTGTCTCCATTTTCACCCATGAACTTTGTTCTCTTGTGTTCTGTGTTTAACTAGTCTTAATTATTGCCCTGCAAGGGACTTGGCAGAATTAGGATTGCTGACAAACAGTAGTGTTTGCCATTGGTGAGAGTTTGAATTCTAGCCAGTGCACTGGAAAGGGTCTGTTATGTTGTGATTCTCTGTTCTGTGCTTAATCACTATGCATGCCCCAAAATAGAAGAGAATGGCATGGTTGCTACCATTATGAGCCCCCCCCACACACACACACACACACCTTAGCTGTGTAAGCACGAAATGGCTATGAAAGAGTTCCAAAGGCTCCTACAGAAAGTATCCCATGATCGTCATACACTAATTCTCTACATAACACAAAATGATAACAACATAATAACATCCCCTCAACATTTGCAGATCCTTGATAATGGATCAAACATATCTATTTCCCACACCAAGAAAATAAATTTATAAAACCTCAATAAACATCTTGAATGTGTCACATTATTTGATTACAATGGAATAATGAATGAGTGAACCATCATCTGAAATATCACAAGGAGCTATGTGGGGAGAGAAAGGAAGGGAGAGGGGAATGAAAACAACATGAGTGCAAGGTAGCAGAACTCACCCATGACCCCCCCCCCCAAAAAAAAATTATGAATGGAAAGCAAAGGAGAGGAACTAGGGGGATGGGCTGTCACACAGAGAAGGTTATATGAACTGCACTGCTCATTTTGTCAAGACATTGTAATGTTGCTGTATTATAAAGGGGAGAAAATGAGCTATAACTCAATGCTACTGTCCATGTTTTAAGAAAAAAGTATTGGATGTGTCATGGACAATTGGGGAAGGGGGGTGAAGGATTATCAACCTTCAGGTGGCATCTGGTGTTCTACTATTATAATTGTTCTCCAGATTACAATCAGTTGCTCTGGATAAAATGGCTACTTTGGAAAGTGGGCTCTATGACATGATGGTGCCATGTGGGGGTGGACTGAGGTGTTAATAACAGGATTTCCAATTCCCTATTTTAGAATTAATTTTTAAAGAGCATAATATGCTAACGTTGTAATGATTTCCATGATGCCGTACTTTGGCAAGATTTTAGAATTCTTTTCCAAAAGATTTGATATCAGATTTTGGTACTTCCCACCCAAACAATGCTTATTAGAGGGAGTCCTCATCAAGTGTGATTTTGCTGGTCTTCTGTTGTTATTTTGTCCATTTTTAACTAACATATATGTTAATGCTTGCAAAGCCTATGGACATCTTGGGAAAAAAATCTTTTCCGTAAGTATGCAATTCTGTGATCCCAAGGGATCTTGAGAGAAGTGCTCCAATTCCTTAAATAAGGCTTGCCAAGTGCTAACATAGGGGAAACTTCTGCTTCTGTAAGTGTATAGTTCTATGACCTCATCATGACCATGCAACAAGCAATATGGTTCCTTTTTTAAAGATGTCAAGTATCTGCCATGCATAGTACTACTCAGTGCTGAATGAAAGAACATAATATTCAGTAGAACATCATCAGAGCAGAACCCAAGAAGTAACCAGAATACAACTGGAACAAAACAGAGAGTATTTGCCAATCACTCATTCTGCTTATTTTGACCAATTATGTACTTATGGCTGGTCTCATTCATGTGGTTTATTAAAATTAGTGCTGTACTGCTCAATCGGAATGCATTTAGAATGCTGCTTGAGGTTTCACCCTTAAGAGACCATAATCGAGACATATAGGTTTAAACAACATTTATGAGAAGGACCGATTTGGTTTCTGTTCCCCTGAGTCCATGCTCCCCGAAGCTTCGCTTGGTGTCACATTCAAGTGCACAGTGAACCTGTCAGGTTCCATTTGGCTTGAAGACAAGGACTGTGAGAAGACAAGAATGTTATCTGACTTACATGTGAAATAAGGCCAGATTACTTTGGAAAACTGTCTAAAGTTTGCCTTTAAATATTATAGATTCTTTTTATAGTGGAGCATTGACTGAGCCTAGAATAAAACCTGACAAATTCCACATATAGAGACTTCCTTTGCATCGTCATTTCTCAGAGCTCATTTCATATCTTTTTGGGATAATACAGGATAATATTACAACTCTTTTTAAAGTAAAACTTTCTTTAAACCATACTCTGTGGCCCATAAATCTTACTATATATTCCAGAAATGTGGAGGTAGTTGGGTTTCCTCAATGGTAATGTACTTGCTCAAAACACTTTCTTTATTATTACTTCACATATTAACCCCAGTATTAGAAGTAGGTTCCAGCAATGACACATCCCTGGACAAAAACTAAGATATTTTGCTTCAACTTGCTCTACATTCACTGAGACAGATCAAATATTTATTTATTCAAATATAGTCTCTCATACTAGATGGTGTATTCAGTGATGGCTTCAAGTTTGAGGTAGGAATGGTTTCAAAGTTTTCATTCCTGCTGTTTCTGCCTGAAAATCTCACTGTCAATTCTGCTTCTCCCTTGTGTGAATCAAAACCATTGGCTTGGATCCTGCCCAAAATTTCTATTGAAATTAGCAGAATGCAACTTTCTTATTTTCATCTCCTGCTGCAAACCAGAATACCCCATAAAGTGCCGCTTCTCTAGAACTGGGACCCCCAAGAACAGTTTGGGTGGAAGAGAGTTAAGAGTTCTTTGGAGGGGGCGGGGGGAAAATCATCATTCAATCAGCAGAAATCCTTCTCAAAATCCAACCACCTTTTTTAAAAAAAATGTGCCTTTTTTGTTTTCTTGTACTGGATGTTTTTAACATTATTTGTACATCAGTAAGTACCATATATGATGTATACAAATGATAGCAATGCAGATATTCCATCAATTGCAAATAAAAACACACACATCACAAGTACACAATACAAACAATCTAGAATCCTTCAAAGTTTGAGTCTAGTGGCACCTTTAAGAAGAAGATTTTGGATTTATATCCCGCCCTATACTCTGAATCTCAGAGTCTCAGAGTGGTCACAATCTCTACCTTCCCCCCCCCCCACAACAAACACCCTGTGAGGTAGGTGGGGCTGAGAATGCTTTTACAGCAGCTGCCCTTTCAAGGACAGCTTCTATGAAAGCTATGGCTGACCCAAGGCCATTTCAGCAGGTGCAAGCGGAGGAGTGGGGAATCAAACCCGGTTCTCCCAGATAAGAGTCCACACACTTAACCACTGCACCAAACTGGCTTTAAAACCAACAAAGTTCAATGCACACAAAAGTGTATACCCAGAATTAAACTTTGTTGGTCTTAAAGGTGCCACTGGACTCAGACTTTATTCTGTTGCTTCAGGCCAACATGGCTACCCACCTGAATCTATCTACAATCCTAGCGATTAAAATGAAAAACCAACATTCTTGGCAAAAAAAGTAAACAAATATTTTAAAACTGAAACAAAATACAGAGCATCACCTCCCCCCACTCTAGACTGGAGATCTTCGGGTAATATACCCTCACTAGGCTTTCTTCCTTCAGTGGGAATACAAGTAGCTGAACTACTTCTTTTCCTCCTTCTGGCAGCCATCATGGCAGTCACTGCTCCTTCTTATCAGTTGTCCATCCAGCTACTTGCTTGCTCACTGTACCTCTCTCCTGAGAGACAGCAGATGGACACACAAGTAAATGGTGATGGCAGCAAGAAGCAGTAACAGAAGCCACTCACCTCACCTCACCTTCTTGCTCTGCAAAACAGTGGGGATCAGTTCTAGCAAGGGCCAGTCTCCAATTACGCAGAGGCAGATAGCAAGCATATGAGCAGAACTCCCTGGCTCTATCTGTGTAAGTCAGAGTGAGAAGGTAGGTGGCTGGGTGGTGATAGCAAGGAGGAGGAGAAGAAGCAGGGCCAGGTGCTGGAGACACTGAAGCAGATTTCCAAGTGCTGATGTGGGCTCCAGGTGTCCACTGACAACTTTGGTAAATTATATATCAAGCTAAATCTTGCCATTCAATACCAGTGAGGCTACATCATATAAAAGCCTTAATAGGCAGACCATTCCCTCTAAATGAGTCTGATCCATTAATTTTTAGGGTTGCCATACCTGGAGATTTGGGGGGTACAGCCTAAGAAGGGGTGGGACCTCAGCAAGGCATAATGCCATACAGCCCACTCTCCAAAACAGCCATTTTCTCCATTGGAACTGATCTATCGCCAGGAGATCAACTGTAATAGCAGGAGACCTCCAGGTCCCACCCAGAGTTTGGCAACCCTAATTAATGTTAGAATCACAGCTTCCCATGTCTATAGGTTTCAAAGGTCATGTAAGAAAGAAGACACAGAGAAAGGCATGTGTTGCTGCCACCCTGTTTGTCCTTTCTTTCCCACCCACTTTCTCTTCTCCCATGTGTATAGGTTTCAAAGGTCATGTAAGAAAGAAGACACAGAGAAAGGCATGTGTTGCTGCCACCCTGTTTGTCCTTTCTTTCCCACCCACTTTCTCTTCTCCCACCCCAGCTTCCTTCTCTCTCTTAGATGCCCTAACCTCTTCCTTTCACCTATGGCTGCTGGACACCCTCTTCCTTTTGCCACTTCTGGCTGCCTTCTTCTCCACCATAGATCACAGCAAGGTTTACTGGGCCTGGTACTAGCCAATTCCAAAATAACAGCAGAAAATGCGTAACACTGCCTCACAAGCTCTGGTGCTCCCCTCCCTTTAAATTGCAATATCTACACAAGCCCAAATATCACTTGAACAGTTTTAGTGGGTTTCAATTTTTTTTAAACCTTCATTTTTTTTTCCTTTTTAAATTTTTCTGCAACCCTGAAGATTCACCCTATCCCTTGCAGTCTTTCCTATCCTCACTGGGAGGGGAATATTCAGAATTATATAAATACAAACGTATACACACAAGAAACTTGTGGGGAAATTCCCCCAATGGTCCCAGCTTTCTTTGCTGACTTCTGACACACACATACCCCAGCCACCATTCTCTTCTCCCACCTTCTTTCCCCCTCTCTTACTCCCAACATTGCCCTCCACCTTCCCCTTGCCCTCCTGTTTTTCTTCAGTCCACTCTGTCCTCACCACTTCCTTGTCCTCCTGCTCCCTGGAAGGAATATGGCCACAGATTCCCTCTCAACCCAAATACTGCAGGTGCATCTTCCAGTCACCACCATCTCCCCCTTCCAGTGATGCTCATTGGTTTTAGGGCTGCTGAGCACTAGAGTGGATGCAGGCTTCCTGCCAGTCCAAACACTGTTGATGCTCTGCACCAGTGGTGGGATTCAGCAGGTTCGCACAGGTTCTATGGAACCGTTACCTAATGTGCTATCGGTTCTATAGAACCGTTTGTTGGTAGGGCACCCTCGGATCAACGGGGACTTTCCCCTCTAAGTGCCTAAAACTCACCAGTTTCTTTTCCCCACCAGACTGCAAAAAAGCCCAAGCGAACAAGTTAGACGTGCGCCCTGCCAGGAATTGCATCTCACTCCCTCCAGCCCCTTCCAGCTTCACCACTCCCACGTGTGATTAAAACCCAGGCGCCGAGGAAAAAGCAGCTCAAGCTAACCACCGCGGTGTCTTCTGGGACTCGTAGTCCTTGCGCTCGGTAGCGCAGCGGGCAGGAGGCTCGAAAGACTACCAGACCCGGCATGCCCCTCGGCAAAGAAGGGCTCCGCTTGCTCATGCGCGCTCGCGGAGTCAGGAAGCCCCGCCCACTTTCATTCCTGGAAGGATGAGTAGGCGAAGGTCTGTTGGCTGCAAACGCTTGTGGGGGCGTCGGGCTTGTTTGGTTTTTTTGCAAATGGCAGTCAAATTAGGTGACAGATTTTTCTTTTTGCAGAGAGATAAATATTGGAGCGTGTTGCCATGTATGCAAAACAAGGCTTGATAGCCGGGCTTTTCCCCAGCCAACGGTTGATCTGTTCAGATGGGTTCTGTGGCATGCGTTTGGGTGCCCCAACTTTAGTAGCTTTCAGGTGATGGTAAAAAAAAACCTCTGCCTGGACATGTGAGTCCTCCACCCGTGTTTGCTCAAGCTTGTATAACCAGCTTCGGTTGGCACACTGCTTTTTTAGGGAGGCCAGCCTTTTAAGCTCACATTGCCAGAGTGACACTTCGTTCTGCAAAGCCGGGGTGCCAAACATCTGACCTGGGGGCCGAATCAGGCCCTCGGAGGGCTCCTATCAGGCCCCTGAGCAACTGACTGTCATCTGCTTCCTTCTTTCTCCTTTCTGTATAACAGCTTGCTTTGCAAGGCTCCCTCAATTGCTTAGGAACTGCAGAGCAAAACTTCTATTTTCTCCATTGGCTGAGGCTCCTCCCTTGGGGAGGAAGGAGGAGGAATAGCTTGCTTTGCCAGGCTCCCTCAATCGCACAAGCAGAGATACTGAGTGAAGCCTCTCTTCCTTCTATTTGCTGAGGCTCCCCCCCCCCAGTCCCCTGGGGAAGGAAGGAAAGAGCCAGAGCTTCCTTTGCCCAGTTCCCTGGATCCCATGGGAGAAATACAAAGAAAGCACCTTTAAGACCAACAAGTCCTAATGCTTTTAGCATGTTTTAAGTTTTTTAGGAAATATATTTGTGTTTGTGTCCTTTATAAAGTTTGTATCTTTGCTACCTAATCTTTAAATACGAACACACATGGCCCAGCCTGACATGGCCCAGCCAGACAAGGTCTCCTTTATGTCAGATTCGGCCCTCATAACAAAATGAGTTTGACACTTCCATAGCAGTCTGTACACTGGTTGTAACGGGCTTGAACCTCCCACCCCCACCCCGCTTCAGGTTCCACTGCAAGATTCTCTGGTTTGATTTTGGTTCTCTGGCTTGACACATTGGCTTGTGGTTCCTCTGGGATTACTGAGTTCTGTAGAAGTTCTGCTGAACTCGCTGTCTGTCAGTGATTCCTACTTGCAGACAAGGGGGGGGGGGTGTTTGCCCTGGAAGCAGCTTGCAGGGTTTTCTGTCCCCCCTTCCACTGGAAATAATGTTCAGAGGCCCATAAAATTGGACTCACTCCCCCCAACCCCCAGGCCATGGACCGGTCCCGGTCCGTGGTGTGTTAGCATCCAGGCTGCACAGGGACAGCACTCTTGGCTTCCTGGGTCACAGATCCGGAAAGCTGAGAGCGGTGGGATGGATCAGCGGCGTGTGCTCTCTTCCAAGCCCTGCTTCCCAGGCATAGAGGAGAGCAGGCTTGCTCCACCACCCCTTTTGCCCACCCACACAGCCTCACTCCAAAGACCGTGGTGGACGAAAGAGGCAGTGTGGCCTCGCTCTGAGGCTGCCTCCCCTTCCAGGGGAGGTGGCCAGAAGCAGCCCCAGTCTCCCCCGTATTTAAAGACCCCCATGGGGGGAGGGGCATGGGAGCAGGGTGGCCTGGGGCAGCAAGAACCCCTGCACCACCCCCCACAGTCCATGGAAAAATTGTCTGCTACAAAACTGGTCCCTGGTGCCAAAAAGGTTGGGAGCCACTGATTGAAAGGACAGGCACCAGCAGCTTCCCTGCGATTGTGGTGCTTGTGCCTCTAAAAGCCAGTTTGGTGTAGTGGTTAAGTGTGCGGACTCTGGGAGAACCGGGTTTATTCCCCACTCCTCCACTTGCAGCTGCTGGAATGGCCTCGGGTCAGCCATAGCTCTGGCAGAGGTTGTCCTTGAAAGGGCAGCTGCTGTGAGAGCCCTCTCCAGCCCCACCCACCTCACAGGGTGTCTGTTGTGGGGGAGGAAGGTAAAGGAGATTGTGAGCCGCTCTGAGACTCTTCGGAGTGGAGGGCGGGATATAAATCCAATATCTTCTTCTTCTTCTAAAAACAACTCCCCCAGCCACCTGGAAATCTTTCAAAACAACTGTTCCATTTCCCCAGCCATTCCCATACAGAATAATGGTCCTGAAAAAACTGGAAATGGGGGGGGGGGGCCCTCCAAATCCAATTACCATACAGGTATCTGGAATTCAGGAATATTGGAATTACCAATATATTCCCAGTCCAATATACCTGAACCTGAAAAGGTACTTTTTTGGCACGTCCCACCCAGGACCCTGGGAATTATATTGTTATGGACAGTTGTTGGTATTTATGGCGAGAAAATGGTTGGATCCAACACTGAAGAGGGAAAAAATCAAACATTACTAAGGACATAGGTGTATTAACAGCAGTTAGTGACTAGTTTACCAGGTTTCTATCCTGTTTATCCTTTCTATCAAGAGCCAGTTTGTTGTGGTGGTGAAGTGTGCGGACTCTTGTCTGGAAGAACTGGGTTTTATTCCCCACTCCTCCACTTGCAGCTGCTGGAATGGCCTTGGGTCAGCTATAGTTCTTGCAGAGGTTGTCTTTGAAAGAGCAGCTTCTGGAAGAGCTCTCTCAGCTCCACCTACCTCACAGGGAGTCAGTTGTGGGGGAAGAAGATAATGGAAATTGTAAGCCACTCTGAGACTGATTCAGAGAGAAGGGTATAAATCTATGGTCTTCTTTTTCTTCTTCTTCTTCTCTTCCTCAAAATTGTTCAAAGCAATTGTTCAAATTGTTCAAAGTTAGGAGCAATCGTGTTTTATTTAATTGGCCAGAAGAAGAAGCCAAGATTTGTTGCAATCAGAATTCTGGACTGGGAAGACTGAAGGTCAGATTCCTGCAAAGCTCACAGGCTGATTTCAATCAGTCACTATCAGCGCAATCCTAAAGCCATTTCCCTATGCAGCCCAGTTGCATAGACCTGCGTGAGAGTCTGAGTTAGATCTCCTAAGGATGGTGCTGTGTCTGTCAGCCCCACCTACTGCACAAGGTTGTGCGGATTTAAAGGGGAAGGCTAGTAAACCATGTATAACATCATGAGTACCTGAATACAAAGATGGGCTACATCAGGGGTAGGGAAATGGCTGAGAAGTTGAATGCATTTTTTGCCTTCACTGTGGAAGACGAGAAGTGTTTGCCCGCTCCAGAACCACTAATTTTGGAAGGGGTGTTGAAAGACCTGAGTCAGATTGAGGTGACAAGAGAGGAGGTCCTACAACTGATAGACAAATTAAAAACTAATAAGTTACCAGGTCCAGATGGCATATATCCAAGAGTTCTGAAAGAACTCAAAGTTGAACTTGTTGATCTTCTGACAAAAATATGTAATCTTTCATTGAAATCTGCCTCCGTTCTTGAAAACTGGAAGGTAGCAAATGTCACCCCCATCTTTAAAAAGGGTTCCAGAGGATTTCCGGGAAATTACAGGCCAGTCAGTCTGACTTCAATACCGGGAAAGTTGTTAGAAACCATTATCAAGGACAGAATGAGCAGGCACATTGATGAACACAGGTTATTGAGGAAGACTCAGCATCGGTTCTGTAAGGGAAGATCTTGCCTCACTAACCTGTTACAGTTCTTTGAGGGGGTGGACAAAGGGGACCCAATAGATGTTGTTTACCTTGACTTCCAGAAAGCTTTTGATAAAGTTCCTCATCAAAGGCTCCTTAGAAAGCTTGAGAGTCATGGAGTAAAAGGAAGGTCCTCTTGTGGATCAAAAACTGGCTGAGTAATAGGAATCAGAGAGTGAGTATAAATGGGCAGTCTTCACAGTGGAGGATGGTAGTGCCTCTCCCCAAAATACCCTCCCAGTTTCAAAAAGATTGGACCAGGGGGTCCAATTCTATGAGCCCCAAAAGAAGGTGCCCTTATCCTTCATTATTTCCTATGAAAGGAAGGCATTGAAAAGGTGTGCCGTCCCTTTAAATGTGAGGGCCAGAACTCCCAATATGGAAATATCTTCAATAAATCTTTCTTTAAACATAATCTAGTTGTCTTTACTTCTTTTACTGTTCTTATTGCAGTATTTAATGCATGAATTATTAAACTACCTTTCGGTATATCTTTTGGTATAGTTAAAATGGTCATTAGGACATAGAACCTGTTGTTAATTTATTTGAATCCCACCACTGCTCTGCACCTACTCCCTATGTACACTACCTTCCTTTCTTCTCAGCAGTCCTTCCCCACCAATGCATTTTAGGGATTGCTAGGCCACTCCCAGCATGGAGACCAAATATTTTATTTCATTTCATTTTGGGATCCCATTGGTTCACCCAGGTTTGCGGGAAAATCCTGTTTTTCTGAATGTAGTCTTGTTATTCCTATTTTTTCATCCACATTTTTGACCACATTTAGAATTACATATAAATGATTATGTAAATATTGACAGTAACTAAGATAATGCCAAGTGACTAAGCTTCTAAGTATTTACCCAGTGCATGCATGCAACTCTTACTCACAAACATACAAATTGCTTCAGATACATAAATATAACACCCTCTCTTCTTTTTTCCTGTGGAGAAAATCATAAAAACACACGAGAGATATAGTTTTTCTTTCTGACATGCACAAACACAGAGATAAAGACTAGATGGTCGGGTAAGTCAAAGGCTGAGAGCCGCCTTTCTGGCATTGGCTTCATGGTCAGGAACTCCATTGCCTCCAAACTCAAAAACCTGCCAACAGGCCACTCAGATCGCATCATGTCCATGCGCCTCCCACTTCAAAACAAGCAGCATGCAACACTCTTCAGTGTGTATTCCCCAACCCTTCAAGCAGATCCTGCAGAAAAGAACAAGTTCTATGCTGATCCACGCAACCTCGTACGGAAGACCCCTACAGAGAACAAGGTGATCATCCTTGGCGACTTCAATGCCAGAGTAGGTAAAGACTCGGAAGCCTGGAAAGGAGTACTTGGCAAACACGGCATTGGCAACTGCAATGATAACGGGCGCCTCCTGCTAGAATTCTGCACGGAGCACCAGCTCACCATCACCAACACTATCTTTCAGCAGAAGAACAGCCTGAAGACAACCTGGATGCACCCACGGTCCAAGCACTGGCACCTTATCGACTACATTCTGGTGCGCCAGAGAGACCTTCGAGATGTCTTACACACCCAAGTAATGCCCAGTGCGGAATGTCATACGGATCATCGTCTTGTACGCTGCAATCTCCGTCTTCACTTTAAACCCACACCCAGGAAAGGAGGTATCCCTCGGAGGAAGCTTCAGGTTGGCAGCCTTCAGTCAGCCGAAGTTAAAGCTGCCTTCCAGGCAAAACTCCAGTCAAGAATTGAGGACCCCAGTTGCCCCACAGACCCTTCTCCAGAAGCACTCTGGGAACACCTAAAAACTACCATCCTGTTGACCTCTGAAGAAGTCCTCGGGTTCTCCACAAGGAAGAACAAGGACTGGTTTGACGAGAACAATCAAGAGCTCCAAGAATTACTAGCGAAAAAGAGATCTGCCTACCAAGCACATCTTGCTCAGCCCTCCTGTCCCGGGAAAAAAGCAATCTTTCGCGCTGCATGTAGCAACCTTCAGCGCAAGCTTCGAGACATTCAGAACGAGTGGTGGACCAAGCTTGCAGAGAGGACCCAGCTGTGTGCAGACACTGGTGATTTAAGAGGGTTCTACGAAGCCCTGAAGGCAGTATATGGCCCATCATATCAGGCTCAGAGTCCCTTGCGTAGTGCAGACGGCCAAGTGCTCCTCACAGACAAGGCATCCATACTGAACCGGTGGTCGGAGTATTTTCAGGCTCTCTTCAGTGCCAACCGCGTAGTTCAAGATTCAGCAATCCACCTCACCCCACTTCAACCAGTGAAAACAGAGTTGGATGAGATCCCCACCCTAGAAGAGACTGTTAAAGCCATCAGGCAACTGAAAAGTGGCAAGGCAGCGGGAGTTGATGGAATCCCACCAGAGCCCTTCCCAATAGGCACAGGTGTAAAGCAAGGCTGCGTTCTCGCGCCAACTCTCTTTACGATTTTCTTTAGCATGATGCTTTAAAGAGCCGCAGTAGATCTAGATGATGACGATGGTGTCTACATCCGCTATCGCACCGATGGCAGCCTGTTCAACCTGAGGCGACTAAAGGCTCACTCCAAGACAATGGAAAAACTCATCCGAGAGCTACTATTTGCTGATGATGCTGCACTCGTCTCCCACTCGGTATCAGCTCTGCAGCATATGACGTCCTGCTTTGCAGAGGCTGCCAAGCTATTCGGCCTAGAAGTTAGTCTGAAGAAGACAGAGGTTCTCCACCAGCCTGCACCCCAGGAAGATTATCACCCTCCCTGCATCACTGTGGGTGAATCAGTACTGAAGACAGTCCAACAGTTCAGCTACCTGGGGTGCATCATCTCCTCAGATGCCAAGATCGACAAGGAGATTGACAACAGGCTGGCAAAGGCAAACCGTGCATTTGGCCGACTGCACAAAAGAGTGTGGAGCAACAAGCATCTGAAAAAAGTTACAAAGATCAATGTTTACAAAGCGGTTGTGATGACAACCCTCATCTACGGCTCCGAATCGTGGGTTTTATACCGTCATCACCTGCGACTCCTTGAGCACTTTCATCAGCGCTGCCTTCGCACCATCCTCAACATCCACTGGAGTGACTTTGTGACCAACACTGAAGTCCTCAAGAGGGCGGAGGTTACAAGCATCGAAGCACTGCTGTTGAAGACGCAGCTGCGCTGGGCAGGGCATATTTCTAGGATGGAAAACCACCGCCTTCCCAAGATTGCTCTGTATGGCGAACTTTCCACCAGCCATCGAAATAGAGGGGCACCAAAGAAGAGGTACAAGGACTCCTTGAAGAAATCCCTTGGCACCTGTCGCATCAACTATCACCAGTGGTCTGACCTAGCCTCAGATCGTAAAGCATGGAGGCACACCATCCACCAGGCTGTCTCTTCCTTTGAGAACGCATGCATAGCTGGTCTTGAGGACAAAAGGAGATTGAGGAAGAATCACACTGCTACAGCACCAACCCCAAATCAGACTTTTCCCTGCAGCCATTGTGGCCGGATCTGCCTGTCACGCATTGGTCTTGTCAGCCACCAGCGAGCCTGCAGCAGACGTGGACTACTGCACCCTTCTTAAATCTTCGTTCGCGAAGTCAAGCCGAGAGAGAGAGAGAGACAAATTCATGGAGAAGAGGTCCATTGATAGCTGCCAGCTATGATATCTAGAGGGAACTTCTCCATTCAGAGGCAGTAGGCTATGGAAAGAGCAACATCACGGAGAGCCCTTGGCTTCTATGCTCTCTTTGGTTGGCCCTCTCTGCATGAAACAGGATTCTCTGATATATTAAGCCAGTGAACAGGTCAGAAACTGTCAACTCAGAGATAAACTAACTGAAACTCTTAAGGTAAAAAAAAATGAAGTCAGAGAAGAAATGGGCCCAGTAGCCTGCTGTTGTTTTTTGATCAGTGGAATGAGATAGCACTTATGGAATTATGTTTTTTCAAGCCAATTTTTGCACTCACTGCCACAAGCCATAGCAGCCTTCATTAAAACATTTTATAAAGAGGGGGAAAGGAAACAGTATTTCCAGTTTCTCATGAGGGAAGAAAACAATAACTTTTAATTTATGTCATCATTGTGGTATGTTGCTTCTGTTCTTTTCCAAACTGCATAATTAAAAACAATGTTTTCAGTCTTGGAGGCTACATACAATAAACAGTTCTAGTGGATAGTAAATGACTCAGCTACAGTGCTTAATCAGCTGCAGAAGACGTGGTTTGCTTGCCTTTGCTTGGATGCTGCAAACATTATCCTTTAAGCATTTGCATTTAACCGAGGGAGGGGGGAGCACAAAAAGAGAGAACAAGTTAATGTCCTTCTTGGCTTTGCTATAAGAAATTGAGGCAAAAAAGAGAACGTTGGATTTTATCCAGCAGGAGTAGTCTTTGGGCCTGTCAGCGTGCATTCTGTATATAGCATTATTTAAAATTAGCACATTGCCCACAAAATGTGCATGAAAATGTGGGCTGCAGATGGGCTGTGGCTGGGCAGGTGAAAGCCAACCCTGTTTTCCCTTTCCAGCTGGCTGTGTCTCCTCTTTCTTCCTTGTTGCTCTTCCTTCCTCCTCCTTTCTAGAACACTCATTTTCTGCTTCTCCATCCCATACTGTGCTCATCTCTTTGTTTCTACACTTGGCCTTCATTCCAGGTTGGTCTGCACTTTTCCTTCGTGGTGGATGTGTTTAGTTGCTAGGGATGCAAATAGGCCTAAGCTGAGTATAGGGAGTGTTTTGTGCCTCTTAATATCACAAAGAGACTGATGGGTCTCTAACATTGCAAGCTTAAACTGAGTTACACATTTTCAAAAGTCTGAAGTCAGTGTAACTCGTTTAGGATTGCACTGTGCAGCACTGGAGAGCAGCACAATGCTCTTTTGCATTCTTTGAGGAACTAAAGTGAAAGTATAACATGAGGAATAGTTTATAACATAACTATATATGATTAGGGTTTGTAGAATCTTTCGGGATCAAGTGCCGTGCTCTACTGAAGAAAGTTTTCCTTCCAGACGTTTCGTTCTCAGCTGCAGAACGTCTGGAAGGAAAACTTTCTCCAGTAGAACACGGCACTTGATCCCGAAAGATTCTACAAACCCTAATGATGTTACTGTAAGGGAAACTGCTCTCAAAATAAAGTTGGGGAATTAGACTGAGAGACAGCTAGCCCAATAAACGGAACCTTTGTTATCTGTGTATACGAGGCTCAACCGATCAGAGAGTTAATGCTCAATAAAGAACTCTAACTTAATAAAATCAATTGTGGTTTATTTGAAACAATAGTTCGTTCACACAAGGTACACAAATCAATCACACATTCATACAGGTCTAGGAAAAATATAGAGAGATCGATAGGGGAACATAAAAGGAATGGACATACAGGGCAATACTACCTCTCGCAGACTCCAATGGAAGGCTCCGATGGCGACGAATGAGGAATGGGGGGAAAGGTCCCGAAACTGATCAGGAATCGGGGGTGTTACTACCCAGCGGGAATGGGGGTTTACTGAGTAGAAGGCACACCTGTGGGTAGCTAGTCCACAGGTTATATAGAGTCACCTTAGTCCTGAGGGGATGGGAGGTGACTGGGAGTGGTAATGGGAGGTTCTGCTGATGACCAAGAAGGCTGGACATCGGCTGGACCAATGGCGGGTCAATGGCGACACCTGATTGGGTGTGTGCTTCAACCAATGAACATCACCTTCATCCTGGGCATCCTGGAAACTTCCAGGTTGCGACAGGGCCTGGGGCGGCTCCGTTGGTATCAATGTGGGAATGGTTGGGTGATTGGGAGGAGATGGGATTAACTGGGAAAGGGACAATAGAGAATCAGATATGCACCTAGGTATTCCGGTGTAGACAAAAGGGCTTGGCTGTATCAGGAGAGATCCTTCCTCTTTCTCAACTCTCCGGGGTGAAGACAGTTGTTTAGGAAATCCCTGGGCAATCAGGATTAATAGTGGAGCCATTAATCCATTCATAGACTAAGTGGGTTGCTGGCGGGCTAAGAATGACTCAAGGCGTGTACGTGAGGTTCCCACATAGAAGGAATGAAGCCCAACCAGGCAGGAAGATGGCTACATGTGGTGTTAGCAAAACACAGTGGTTTCCATGCTTAGCGCTTCACACCGTTCGCCTGGACAGCTCCGTGGCGGCGTAGCCTCCTCCTTACCATGGCGGGTTCCACGCGATGGCGGGGAAACGTTAGAGCGCGGCTGCAGACACTCTGTGCCTGACTCAAGCGCTCATATACTTGTTAATAGGTACACGGGAGTCTTATGTAGTTCCTGGGCAGCGTCACTCGCATTCACTGGCCAGGCGGATGCAAGCTTACTTCTCCAGGCGCCCTGGCAACCATGCTGGTGATCATGATGTGCACATGTTATGAAAAGTAGGGGGTTTTTCCTCACAGTTCCCCCCCTCGAGACTGACGTCACCGCCTAGTGGCGAAGTCTCGCATATACAACTGATAAAAAATTAAAAAAAAAAAAAAACGGGGCTTCTGTAAGAGGGCGGTGAGCCCGTGAAGCATGGGGTGTCTACTAGGGAATACCGGCTACCTGCAAAAAGGTTGGAGCCACTATCTTAAAACTACTCAAAAACACAATTTAAAAATGCCAATGGGCCATCAGATCCTTCCTTTGGCGTTCATGCTTACAGGGAGGCCTTCTGGGATACATTGTACATATTCAATATCTCATATAGCATTAGTAAAATCCATAAAAACACATGGTAAAATTTCACAATACACAGTATCTGAACCAAGGGTTCATATAACAGTATTAAAATTCATAAAGACACATAATAAAATCTCATAATACAAAGTATTTGAATTTAAAGGTTACTTAAAAGCAGCATATAGCATTATTAAAATCTATATAAAAAAACACATGGTAAATCTCCAAATACAAAGTATTTGAATCAAAGGTTACTCAAAAGTAGAGATCATGTGTGCAGCCTAGACCGGCTAGGTTGCCATAATTGATTAGACAGGCAATAAGCATTTCATATTATACCCGGATTCCCAAGGCGAGTCATTTAAAATCACTGGGTTACATTTCATACATATATATAGTAAAACACAAATCCTATCACTATGCTAGTACATAATTCATCTGTCTGACCTTTTTGGTCTTCGGGCTTCTTCTTCTCCCCCCCTCGGTAACATCCATGCCGGGGATAGAGGAGGCTTCCCTTTTCATTTGGCTTGTCTGTAGTCTCCTTCTGGAGGGGAGGAGGCTGGCGGCGCCGAGGAGTCTGCGGCGGATATCCCACCCCCCCCCCTTGTATCCAGGCTGCCCATAGTGAAGTCAAGTCACCCATGGAGCATGCCCAACACGGAGGCCTTCGATCCTGCTCGGACCCGGTCGGGGGCCTGTTCACATGGTCTGGGGAGACCCTGTCAGAAGGAGTTTCCTGTATATTTATGTAAATGTCATGGACAAAGGGTTCTGGGAGAGATTTTTACAGATTTTTGTCCAAGTTTATACAGTTCTAGCACAATAATAAACTTTTCAGGCAAAACACTAATACACAGTCAGAGTTTCTTATAATTTTGCAGTCCTTTCCCGTTTGGCTCCGGACTGCTCTCTTCAATCTTAAAGTGAGTCCGCTCCCATGCCCTCTAGGTTCGGCATAGGGGAAAGGCATACGATGGACGTGCGGACCCATGGGTCTACAACCCGAACCGGGGAGTGTGGCCACGGAAAGGCCTCTCCTGGTGTAGTAGGTTCGGGGAAGTAGACCCAGGGATCGCTTCCCATATTTTAATCGGGAGCCCGTTTGGGCTCCGGAGAACCCGCTTTAAGCGTGGTTCTCTTTTAGGGCCTATTGGAGTCCCTCCCTGGCTGGGAGGGGGGGACTCCCCCTTTACTTGGTAAAAGATAGAACATAAGCAAAAACAAACACATAAGGAAAACTTTGGTTCCCATTGACACTCAACCTAAGGGTCTCTGTCTGTCAATCAAAGTTTGGACTGACAGGGGCGGGTTCTGCGTTGCCTGGAGGTTCCCACTTCCTGTGGGGTCGTGCCCCTAATGTGGTGCCAGTAGTCTATTGGTGGGTGTGGGAGATGCAAATGACCCTGTGCAAAGCAGCGTGGGAGATTTTTCCATTCCTCACGCTAACCTGACCATGCGGTGGAAACCATGGGGAGGAGGGTTTTGAGTGCGGCCAGTTACTCCTTTGGGTGGGCTTCTCCGAGCCTACACCACCAGGAGAGGCCTTCCGCCATGGAGATGCTTCTTGGGAAAGCTTGATGAGATAGCTCGTAAAAGGGCTAACTCGGCTCCCACGCTCTCCAACTCCATACTCCTTGGTTCGGTCTTGTAATCTCTCCAAAAGCCTGCTCTAATTTTTGAAACCAGCCCACCCGAAAAGGGTGGGCACCCTTCTTTTGGTCAAAAATAGATTCATAACATCTTGCAAACATAGCCAAACATGGCTGGTCGGTCAAAATCCCATTTTCCGTCCCTCCTCCCGCCCGGGAGATGGCAACGGGTAGACTGACACGTCATGTTTTCCGCTGAGTGCTGCCTTCTACTGGCAGACAGGGCGGTCTACAGAGGCGCCAGGCAATGAGGACATACAGTTCATTAAGCCAAGTGGGAGGCACATATGCAAATACCCTTTTGCTTCGAAATGGGTTTCTTGGGCCATTGCGGGGCACCCCCTTATTCAGAATCGCCCCAAAAGATTTGCGGTCATACTCCAGCGGATTTCCTGTTATTGGGTACTTCTTTCTTGTGGGGAAAGCCAGTCACTGTGACTTGAAGGTGCTTCGGTGCGTTTGGCTCTCCCGGTGGGGGTCGAGTTCAAGCATTCTGCCTGGTCTCGTGTGCGCCTTTACAAACTCAGGGTGCCCCTGCGAGTATGGCACCTGGTGCAGAGTCTGTTCTGGCCCCCTGAGACCCTTAGGTGGGCGGAACTTTTAGCTGGAGCTCCGCGCTCCGGAGGGCAAGTGTCAGTGCCTGCCCTCTTTTAACCCTCGGGCTGCTTCGGCGGCCCAACCTTCTCTGGTAAAAGATAGACAAGTCTTAATAACAACAGTTCATTACCCACATGGGGTGTTGGAACTCTAAGTCCCAGATGTCCCCAATCCTGTGCTTTGGGTTAGTGCATGCGCATGGTATGTTTATGCAGATGAACTAAGCCTAAGGCATGTTGGGAATAGGATATTATAAAATATTTTTCAAATATATGGACCTAGGTTTGGTCCGCTCCTTGTGGGAATAGTGGCTTGTGAAGGGCCATAGTTCAGGTGTACGGGTCCCAAGGTCGCTCATCACCCACATTGCCTCTTTAATCTAAAAGGTAGCTGGCGGACATAGGGTGCCCGCGGGAGGCGGCTTTTCCTAAGCTCCTCGGTTCGGGTGCCCATGCACAGCCTGAGTCCCTTCCACAGTTATGTGGGTAAGGGCTGCACGCTCAGGCGTCCCAATGGGTCAGAACAGTGGCTGCACCAGGTTCCTGATGTTTTGAGCGTCTGCAACTTCTTCCCCTCTCCGTTCCCTGTGTTACTTCAGGATCATGGAGCGCCGGAAGAGTCACAGAGCTCAAACACTGGACTGCTGGGAGTCTCTCTGGGTCAGAACAGGTTCTGTCCCAGAGTCACTTCGGGCCTTGTAGTGATGGATCACTTGGTGGGACTGTTATCTAGACCATCAAGAAGCGATCCAACACTTGCAAGAATGCCCTGAGTTTGTTCTGCCCCATTTGGGCTTCCTCTCACCCCATTCCCCTGGGCCAACGAGCCCACCCTTTGCTTGGTAAAAGATAGAACTTCCCATAGGAACAGAGCGGGGCTGAGAGACACTGACATGCATACTGTAAAGGCTGGCTGTGGAGACTACATTTCCCATCGTTCTCCGTTTCCCATCCCAAAAGTTGGGGCATGTGTAGGAGAGATTCATGCAAATGCCTCAAATCCAAGGCGGCCTGGGAGCGACGGGGCAGTGAAGTTTCTCAATCATTAAAAGCCTTATTCGGGGTTAACAAGGAGGGAGGTATTCCAAATCTATAAACAGGATGTATGGATTTAAAATATATATATTTTGGGCCGAGCCTCCATTTGACTCCTAGTGACCTTTTGGTTACTTGGTGGGATAGAGGCACCAGAGGGGGTTGATCGGGCGGCTTTAGCCTGTGATCCGACCGGTCCCCGCTGTTATCAAACATGTGGGGCTGCAAAACCGGGGGTCCCAGTGGGCCTGTTGAACTGAAGCGCCCGAGGCAATCCAGCTCAGTGGCCCAAATCCGGGGCTGCCTGGAAGATCTCGCAGGAAAGCCTATGGAGATCCTCCAATGCACACTTCCGTTTCTTCTTTGAAACAGGAAAGTTGTGGAGTGATCTCTGGCACAGTCCACGGTTCGGTTACGTCGCCTATCTCCCCTCTCCCTTTCCCTTGGGCTTCACAGCCCTCTCTTGCAAGTAAAAGAAAGATCTTGAAAAAGGAATAGGGAATGGGAGCCCCCCCCCCCCCCCCGCACGAGTGGGGGAAGGATGCAAGGCGGTTCTTTAGGGCTTTTCAATGACGAGGGGACGATATCTCCACATGGTTTGAAGCTCGTCCACCTTCTTTAGCTGCTTTCTCAGCCAGCACCCCAAGACAATTATTATAACACAGAGTATAATCTGGAAGACCAAAATGACTACAATAGGGTGCAGGGCTACGTTAAGGATCGCTGACCCAGTAGGGCTCCAGCCAAGGAGCGCGTCAAGGAACGAATGCTTTCCTGTGTCCTTGATTTGTGTTAAAAGTCCAGAGATTTCTTGTCCATCATGTTTAACCACCATGGACGCTGTGTCTCCGCTCCTCTTGATTTCTTGCAAGGTTTGTTTTAAAAGGGGATGAGACAGCAGGGATCTAATCGCCCGCAGCCCCATGCCCAGAAAAACTGGCTGAATGAATTTGAACAGACTAGGGGCCAACAGGATTTCCTCCCTAGTCCATATGGGGACTGTGAATTCTATATCGCATCCCACAATGGAAGATAAGTTACAGAAGCATCTGTTTACATCTGGTAACATGGGTTGGATGTGGAAAGTATTTATAATGAGATACTCGCAATACGTCCTCACGCAAGCACACCCTCTTCCCAAGTACACAAAAGCGGAGGCATTCTCTTGCCTAAGCGCATACTTGCATTCTTGAGGGGAGTCCCTTAAGGGGTTCACGCAGGGGTGGTGAGTTTGTAGAGTCTGCTCATCACAAATAAATCCCAGGTTGTCTTTGTGTACACATGCCTGTAGATCCACAGCTTCCCAACTCCCGTTGTCATTCCTGGCCCATTTATCTGAGTCCGAGGAATACAAGACTTCAGTTGGTCCCACTTGCAGCCCTAGTGGCACAACGGGGTGTACATAAAAGAACCTTTGTGCAGTGGGCATCAGGATGAGAAGTCTCAATTCCTGCCTGTCCACTGAGAAAGAGGTATTCACCAGAGTCCACCAGGCTTCCAATTCCAGTTGTGGGGTGGGAATTTCTGGTCTAATTAACTGCTTGATTTCCAGGGGAATATTTCCTTCCGTGGCTTGCCTGATCATGCCCATGGTTACTGCTAAATTCATAGCTTGAGCCTGAGTGCATGCCAGCGCCAAAGAAATATTTAACTGTAGGGATTGAGTGCCTCTCAACAGCAAGGCAAAATCTTTTTCAATTTGGTTTTCCCAATTCACTAAAATGGAGCTAATGGAATGCTGGACTTCAGAGATGGTGTGGAAAGAGTCATTGATGGGTTTTCCCAGCTGGGAAATATAGGAGGTAGCGTAGGCAAATTTATTTGCAAGGGTTTCTATATTTATAGAATCTAAAACCGCTACTCCTCCAGCAACTGGTGCAACCCAGTCTCCTACAGATCGTTTCAATCTGCGAGGCGTGTTCCCCACCCATAACTGCAGCCAAGCCTCCCAACCCTTCTTGCTGGGTTCCAAATAAGGAGCACATTGTGGCAATTTTTCGATGGTATTTAATCCCGTCAGGCTGACCCTGATTTCCTTTAATACCATCTGTGGCCGAATTAAAACTTGTTCCCTTATATCCCTCTTAATTACATGGGAGCCAATTATGTGAGAGTTAGCACTTAATGTACTCTCAGCGTCTGGAATGAGAGGGTTGAATTGGAGCTGGGTAAAATTCCCTATCGTGAGGGTGTAGTTTCCTTCCTCCGATGGAAGCTCTGTGCTGAAGGTGCCCAATTTGGTGAATTTCATTCCCATCGCGGACTCCCGCTGGCATAGAGGGTCTATTACTATAAACCAGTCAGGAGGTCCCTGTGTCCCTAACTCCGAATCAGTAACGATCCAATTTTTATTTGACCATGCGGTTAGCTGGTGATGATGCGTCTCTCCACTAGGTGTCTGTATTGAGAACGCAAGTGGTTTTTCTATTCTCGAGCCAATTGATAATATAAATTTGAAAGGGCCCTTTGCGCTCCATACTGCGGTCGACACGATTGCAGTTTCACAGTATGGCTCCATGTCCTCAGTAAACCCTTTAGAGGCTGGAGTAGCGCTAGGAGTTATTGTGGGAGTTGTTGTTAATTTCCGTGGGCCCTTTGGGACATAAGCACAATGCATTGGCACTAGAGGTCTCATGGTGTCCTCATGAGAAAAACAGTACAGTTCCTGCGTTAACATTCTAGTCCCAGCACACAACAAAATCATATTAGGTGGTCTGACCCACTCTTCATCACAGCTGCGAAAGTCATAGCTGCTTCTGGGGAGTCTGCTGTCATTTTCCCCATAATTAGACTTTATGACTTTGCACAGCATGATTTCCTTGGGGTATAGGCTTGTTTTACATCTCCAGTGGGAAAATGGGACTATAGTGGGCAATACTGCTCTATCAGCTGTACATTCCTCCTGCATTAACATCAACACTAAATACATTGCATGCATCATTGTTCGCACAAATCTCACCTTTACATTCTGGTAATCCATATTGTGTACCTGGAAATAAAAGATAAGATTGCGCTATAGACCCTTCTTGCTATTTCTATAAGCTTGAGAGAGTCACAGTACTAAGACAAGGTTGGGGAAGAGGGGAAAGGGAATGAGCAATTTAGAAAAAAACTGCTACAGTTCTAAAATTACATGTTCGTGTTCTGAGTTCTTATCTCCTGCACTCCCCCCCCCTAGATTACTGTGGACAGGTCTGTCTCAGGAATCTTTATACTTAGACTTGTTCAAGTTACACCAAGGGTGAGGAATGTGTCACTTAAGGGGAAATCCACCGGTTCAGGGCAGGGCATGACAGAGATTTGTCGGATTTCGGCTTTTCTCTGCGGCGGCGTCCCTTCAGGTTGCTGAATCTGATTAGGGTTAGCTGGAGCAGTCCCCTTCCATTCCTTGAGTTGGGAACAATGGAAGTACTTTCGCCAGGTTTCTCCATTCTTTTTCTGAATTTCTACTTGGTAGACTGCTGGGCTGATCCTCAGTGTTATCGGGACTGGACCCAACCATTTGGCTTCCAAGGAGTGCTCGTTTTGTGAGAATCTCCTATATAGCACTAGCTGGCCTGGATCCCACACTCGAGGATTTTTAACCCAGCCTAATCTCTGGTCCATTGCCAGCTGTGCTTTTCCTAGTTGTTTAGCTACCTCCAGGTGGATATTGTGGACCTCCGTGACTAGCGATTGCACCCACGCGTCGTTCACAATCACCGGCATCCAGTCAGATGGAAGTTGTGTTTTAAGCCAGAAGGCTTCTGGCAACACCATTTTCCTTCCTGTCATGACCATATGCGGTGTGTGACCATGGACGGCAGTAGTACCCCTCAGCGCCATCAGGATAATGGGTAGCTTCTCGTCCCAATCCCTGCCTGTGGATTTTACTACTTTCCGTAGGGCTTCCTTTATTGTCCGGTTAGTCCTCTCAATAGCCCCTGATGCCTGGGGGTGCCCGGCAATGTGAAACCGCTGTTCCACCCCCAAGGCTTTGCACAATTCCTTTGTGACCTCCCCGACGAAGTGTGACCCCAAATCCGAGTCCATGACCCTCGGGATCCCCCATCTCGTCCATAGATGGTTGAATAAAATTTTAGCAGTTGTAGCGGCAGTGTTATATTTACACGGGAAAGCCTCCACCCATTTGCTGAAGGGATCGATCACCGTGAGGCAGTATCGATTCCCTCTTGCTGTGCGGGGAAGGGGGCCGATAAAATCGATTTGTATACGAGCCCAGGGTCCCTCTATTCTTTGGTGCTGGATGGGAGCTTTGGGTCCTGATGTGTCGGCATTAACCATAGCGCACGCAAGGCAATTATTAACCCACTGTGCGACTTCCTGGCGCATGCCCGGCCACCAGCCCGTCTCCTTTACCCGTTCCAAAGTTAGATTTGTACCGCGGTGTCCCTGCTCGTGCACAAACTTGATTAAATCCCCTCTGACCTGCAGGGGTACAATCCAGTGTTGCTCCCCCTGACTATCTACTGCCCAGTAAATGCCCTCTTTCTGAGTGATGGTGTATTTCCCTGTTTCATCCTTCTGTGCTTTGGCAAGCTCCAGGATTTCTGGGTCGTCTTTCTGGAGCTCGCCCAAATCCATCAGGATTTCTCTCCCCTTACTCTGGTTCCGGGTGGTGACCGGGTGTAAAGGAAAGGTGGGGGGTGAGCGGAAAGGATTGCTGTCTGCGAATGCAGCTTCTTTGGCAATAGCGTCTACTCTATTGTTCCACATCCCTTCCTCTGTATATTGTCTCTGATGTCCCTTAACGTGAGTCACGTAGGTGGAGTCAGTTCGCGCCTCTATTCTCTCCGCTATTTGCAGCCATTTCTGAGAGTGCGCGACCGTTTTCCCCTCGCTATTCTGCCAATTCTGTTTCTTCCAAATGGGCAGCCAGGCCGTGATCGCCTGCACCGTCCAATGAGAATCTGTAAAAATGGCTAGGGGAACATCCAAAGGCTCGAACTGGAGGATTGCTAGCACTGCTTCCACTTCTGCGGCTTGGCTAGAATGAGGGCGGACGGTTCCTTTAAGGACTAGGGAATCCCGCACTCTGATGGCGCCGTAGCCGGTTCGAGCTGAGCCGTTTACATGGAAAGAAGACCCATCGCAAAACCAACAAACAAGCTCTTGTTGTCGGGCTTCTGCTAGAGTTATTCCTCCATTAACCGGCCAGGGTATATGTTGTACCACTGGCAGCGGACACTCATGCTCTTCCCCTTCAACTACGAGGCCATAGGGCGAGGGCGGTTCCTTTTGCTCCTTCTGGAAATCTACCCCTCTATTAGTTAACGCCAGCGTCCACTGGGCAATCCTTTGGTTCGAAACTTGCCCATCTTTAACTTTCCCGGAGAGAATATACTTAAGAGGGGAATGAGTGGTTTGAACTACCACCCTTGCTCCTCCTATTATAAACTCCCAATGGGTTAAACTCCAAACCAGAGCGAGGCAGACCTTCTCGCAGGGGGAGAACTTCTCCTCCACGGAAGAAAGGTTCCTGGAGGCGTAAGCCACCACCCGCTGGGATCCCGCTCGTCTCTGGATTAAAGTAGCCCCTAGACTGTGCTCCGAGATAGCCAACTGAATGAAAAACGGCTGGGTAACATCGGGGTGGGCAAGCGCCGGAGCCTTTGCGAGGTCATTCTTGAGCTCGGCAAAAGCCTTTTGCTGCTCCGGTCCCCAGTACCACTGCACATCTTTCTTCAGGAGCTCATAAAGAGGTCGGGCTTTCTCGGAGAACATCTCGATGAAATCCCGGGAAAAGTTAAAGGTGCCTAACAAAGCTCTTAGTGAGTGGGGGTCTGTGGGGGCTGGGAGTTTAGAAATCACTTCTACTCTCTGTGAATCCGGTGTTCTCCCTTCTGCTCCTAATGTGATGCCGAGGTACTTCACCTCGGTCTTTACTAGCTGGGCTTTCTCCCTGCTTGCTTTGAAGCCTGTTTCTTGGATGAGGGTGAGGACCTCCTCAGTGACCTCCCGGACCTTCTCCTCGGTCTCTGCGTGGATCAGCACGTCATCTACATAACTGAGCACGCAATCCTTTGATCCCGGCAGCAGTCGGTCCCACATCTGTACAACATGCGCGTGGCAGATGCTTGGGCTAGAATGGAAGCCCTGCGGCGTCCGCTTGAACACGTACTGTTGGCCGTGGAAGGTAAACGCGAATTTATACCAACAGGACTCGTGCAAGCGGATCGAGTGGAACGCGTTGGCCAAGTCCACCACGCTGTAAAATTTAGATCCCGCTGCAATGGCTGCCACGATTTCGTTGTATTTAGCGACCACCGGGGCCACCGGGGGAGTCACTGCATTGAGGGCTCTGAAGTCCACCGTCATCCTCCAAGTTACTCCATCTGCCTTTAGGACCGGCCACAAGGGGGCATTGCAGATGGACTGCATTGGGAGGATGACATCCCACTTCACCAGACCCTCAATTGTTTTTCCTATTCCTGCTTCCGCTTCCGCGGGGTATTTGTACTGACGCTGGGGAGGAGGATATTTGCCCTCTATGAGGACACAAGCGTTTCTCACAGTCCCACACTCCGCCTTGTCAGTAATCCATACCCCGGGAAACTTTAGGGTCCATAGATCTCCCGTTACTGAACATACAGGGAAGGGAGCCTTTAGAGCTGCACATCGGTGTATAGCATTAATAAAGTCCGGGCCTCCCGGGATGTGCCACAGGAGTCCGTTGGCTAAATCTACCGTTAAATGGTTTTTCTTTAGGAAGGGAGCCCCAATCATCCCATCGTCTTCTCCTGCATTATTACAGGCTCTCATGGTGGCTTTGAGTCTCCCTACTGTGATTGGAATCTTTTTCCAGATGTGGGAGAGGTGGCTTCCTCCCGCGTACCCCGCCAGTTCCAGAGTTTTGTCTGTTTGGGTTCCCTGAGTAACTAGCGTTGGATGGAGCACGCTAATCGATGCCCCTGTGTCTACTAGTAGAGTGGCAGGTTTAATGTTCCCTGGAGCCCCAATGCCTGCCTTTACCATTGGTCTCCCCCAAGTGTCTGGCTTAAGTTTAGCCACTACTCCTTCGGGGAGATTAGTGGGCCCCGGGCACCCCTAGCGTAGACCCTGCTCCTCATATTCCGGACTGTTAACGACCGTCTGCTGCTGGACCGCCGCTATCGGAGCCGGGTAGAACTGAACGGTGGGGTGCATTTGAGGAGGTGGATGTTGAACTACTGCGGCCACGGGCGGTGAATACCCTTGAGGTGCCGCAAATTGGGGTTGGGTTGGTGGAGGTGGGGGAGCAGACGGCTGCTGATTTCCCCACCCCTGCATCACTTGTTGTTGCCTCTCCATCAAAAGTGCAGTGGGTGCTAGATCCATATTGGTCATGTCGCACCCTGCATGGAGTAAAAAGTTCCAGAGCGCTTTCCGCTGAGTCTGTTCTCCGGGTGATAGCGAATTCCAAAAACGAGCTCGCTCGGCCTTTCTGTTATAAGAAGGCTTGTACCCTCGACTCTGATTCTGCAAATCTTGATATGCCTCCCCATAAGGGCCCGTCATTATATTAGGCTGTGGGGCCGGAGGCGGCTGCACTGCGGGAGGAGGAAAAGGGGCCGAGGGCTGCACGGGTGGAGGAGGGGCTCTCGGTTGATAGTTAGGGTTCCCTCCCCTCGCTCCGGGCTTCTGCCTGGCCGGTTTCCCATTGTTCCGCGCCTGAGCGTGCTTATTTTGTCCTGTTGGAGGATTGACTGGAGGCTGCGGTGGGTTATAGGGGTCCGGATTAACTTCCCTCTTCTGATACTGAGAGTGAGGCCCGTTGTTGGCATAAGTAACCGTGTTAACGGCTTCCTTAGCGCGGTCCTTTTTGTTACCCCTTTTATCAGGCCCATATTTACCTATATATCTACTGATATTCTTGAGGTTAGAATGAAGGAGATCCCACTCGGGGTTATGTGCATGGGTGGGTCCTAACATCTGTCGGGTGGTTCTATTAAGACCTTGGATGACATCAAGGACAAAATCCTCGTCATTATAATCGGGCGGTTTTCCGTCGTCTGGTATGATTACATCTGCAACTACGGCTAGGAACTGTTTTTTTGATAGATAAATTAGGGGGTCCTCATCCGGACCCTGTATGAACTGGTTGTAAACATATTTAACGCTCTCTTCCTCCCAGGTGACTGCTAATATTTCAGCTATCCATTCCCGGGTGGTGAGTGCATCTGGGTATGGGATCACCAATTGGGCCCTTACTTTTTCTGCATTTGGGCCTGTTGCGGCCAGTCGCAAAACCTGATTTAATTCCTTAATGGTAATGTCCGGGTATTCCCGTTTCAGTTGCATCATCCATTGTACCGATGTCTCCTTATTATATGGACCGAGGATTTGAAAAGCCATTTTAACGTCCTCGGTCTTCCAATCTTTAACTTCCTTAGTTATCTGTACAGTTTCTGTGTCAGTCCCTTGTCTAGTGGTGGTTTGTCGGGTGACCACCGGGTATACTGGGGCGGGAGCAGTCCCACAGGGTTGTATTTCCTCCTCATCCTCACTTTCCTCATCGGACGAAAACTCATAGAGGCCCGGTGCCGAGACGGCCGCTATGAAGGTTTTCTTTAGTTCTAATTTCTTCTGTAAGGCCTCTATTTCCTTTTTACACGCTTCGTGATTAACTGCCTCCCTCGCCTTCTTATTTTTCTCTGAGGCGTATTCTAGCGCATATTGCAATTTGTCATTTCGATCTTTGGTTTGTTCTAGCTCTTTGCTCAATGCCTTTACTTGCGATTGGGCCTTCTTTAGAGCTGTTACTGTATCTTGATATGCTATAGCTATGGTGAGTTTCTCAGCCTTAATCTCCTCTACGGTCCGACTTGCCTGTTGCCAGTCAAGGTCCAAGGTATTATTCTCCTGCGCTATCCTATCTATTTCTGCAGCGTGTCTCCTGTGGAGCTCTGCCTTTTCAATTTCGTGATCCTGCTGCACTTGTTCCAATTTTTCTGCATGGTTCTGGAGTAAGAATTCCCTTTCTGCCGTTTGCCTCTGGAACTCCCTCTCCAGCACCGCCGCATGGTTCTGGAGTATGGATTCCCTTTCAGCAGTCTGCTTTTGGAATTCCCTCTCCAGCACCTCTGCGTGTTTCTTGAGAATTGTCTCCAATTCTTGTTCTTTCTTCTCTGCCTGCACTTCGTGCTGCTTCACTTCCTGATCTCTCTGCGTAAGCTGCTCCCTGAGTTGTTTAATCAGGGCTGAGCTATCCCGCAGGGCTTCAAACAAACCCCACGTGGCAAAAAGGTCTCTTTTGCCAGTGCTAATCGTTTTGTTGTTGCAATTTTCTTCAAATATATCTCTAAAGGACTGGAGGGGATCAGGGCCTTGGTCAAAGACTCCCTTGTGCCAAGGGTTGTCCCCTTTCTTTAACAACCATTTTTCCAACTTGGGGACTTCCTCCTTTTTGGCGAAAATCTCCATTTTAGCGTGGGGGTAAGGTTTTCTTTAGTTTGCCTTGTATCTTGCCTACTGCCAACCTCCGGTGGTGTTTCAGCTAAAGTTACGGGGCACCGAGCCGACCCAACGATCGCGTCTCGGGTAAAAAGGGAGCCACGGGCCGACCCAACGATCGCGTCTCCGGGCAAAGTTTTAGGCAACGAGCCAATCCTATGATTGCGTCTCGGCCACCAGGGGAAACCCACGAGCCGACCCAACGATCGCGTCTCGGGTAAAAAAAAAGGGAATCCACGAGCCGACCCAACGATCGCGTCTCGGGTGAAGAAGGGAGCCACGGGCCGACCCAACAATCGCGTCTCCGGGCAGAGTTTTAGGCAATGAGCCGACCCAACGATCGCATCTCAGCCAAAAAGGAAATCCACGAGCCGACCCAACGATCGCGTCTCGGGTGAAGAAGGGAGCCACGGGCCGACCCAACGATCGCGTCTCCGGGCAGAGTTTTAGGCAATGAGCCGACCCAACGATCGCGTCTCAGCCAAAAAGGAAATCCACGAGCCGACCCAACGATCGCGTCTCGGGCAAACAAAAACAAAATAAAAGTTGCCCAGCAGTCAGATTGCGGTCCTGTGACTCGCCTGCCTTCTTGACTGTCGGGTGCCTTAGACTAGCCTTGGCCTAGACTCGTGTAAGGACTTGGGTGTGCGTGTGTAGGTGTATGTGTATGTAGTGTGTGTGCGTGTGTGCACTAAGCTCTAAAGAGAAGGAGAAGGGAAGGGTGCGCTATCCAGATCTTAAACAGTCCTAGCCTGTCCTGACATTCTCTCCCACGATAGACGCGTTTAGAAGGCCTCGGGACGGCGGCCGGACTTCACGGGACTCCCCCCTTGCATTCGATCGGGCTCAGTCCTCTTGCGAGGTTTCTGGCCTCCTCGGGGCGGCTGAAGAGTCCAACGCTGAATGGTAGAAACGGGAGCAGCCCAACCCACAATTTTTAGAGATGCTCGCTAGAGCCTTTCACACAGAACTCATTCACTCACTCACTCACGCAATAGCCTCGCTAGCAAGACTTTCTGAATGGTGCAACCTTACGTCTGTCTGTATGAAGACACGCGTGTCGACTCGCGTGCGTTCACACGGACAGGATAATGCCCAAGCTTTCTCCACCAATTTCTGTAAGGGAAACTGCTCTCAAAATAAAGTTGGGGAATTAGACTGAGAGACAGCTAGCCCAATAAACGGAACCTTTGTTATCTGTGTATACGAGGCTCAACCGATCAGAGAGTCAATGCTCAATAAAGAACTCTAACTTAATAAAATCAATTGTGGTTTATTTGAAACAATAGTTCGTTCACACAAGGTACACAAATCAATCACACATTCATACAGGTCTAGGAAAAATATAGAGAGATCGATAGGGGAACATAAAAGGAATGGACATACAGGGCAATACTACCTCTCGCAGACTCCAATGGAAGGCTCCGATGGCGACGAATGAGGAATGGGGGGAAAGGTCCCGAAACTGATCAGGAATCGGGGGTGTTACTACCCAGCGGGAATGGGGGTTTACTGAGTAGAAGGCACACCTGTGGGTAGCTAGTCCACAGGTTATATAGAGTCACCTTAGTCCTGAGGGGATGGGAGGTGACTGGGAGTGGTAATGGGAGGTTCTGCTGATGACCAAGAAGGCTGGACATCGGCTGGACCAATGGCGGGTCAATGGCGACACCTGATTGGGTGTGTGCTTCAACCAATGAACATCACCTTCATCCTGGGCATCCTGGAAACTTCCAGGTTGCGACAGGGCCTGGGGCGGCTCCGTTGGTATCAATGTGGGAATGGTTGGGTGATTGGGAGGAGATGGGATTAACTGGGAAAGGGACAATAGAGAATCAGATATGCACCTAGGTATTCCGGTGTAGACAAAAGGGCTTGGCTGTATCAGGAGAGATCCTTCCTCTTTCTCAACTCTCCGGGGTGAAGACAGTTGTTTAGGAAATCCCTGGGCAATCAGGATTAATAGTGGAGCCATTAATCCATTCATAGACTAAGTGGGTTGCTGGCGGGCTAAGAATGACTCAAGGCGTGTACGTGAGGTTCCCACATAGAAGGAATGAAGCCCAACCAGGCAGGAAGATGGCTACATGTGGTGTTAGCAAAACACAGTGGTTTCCATGCTTAGCGCTTCACACCGTTCGCCTGGACAGCTCCGTGGCGGCGTAGCCTCCTCCTTACCATGGCGGGTTCCACGCGATGGCGGGGAAACGTTAGAGCGCGGCTGCAGACACTCTGTGCCTGACTCAAGCGCTCATATACTTGTTAATAGGTACACGGGAGTCTTATGTAGTTCCTGGGCAGCGTCACTCGCATTCACTGGCCAGGCGGATGCAAGCTTACTTCTCCAGGCGCCCTGGCAACCATGCTGGTGATCATGATGTGCACATGTTATGAAAAGTAGGGGGCTTTTCCTCACATTACCAGCCGTGAAAACCTGAAATCTTTGATAACTATATATGGATTTCACAAAGCCATGGATATTACTGTTTAACACAACAGGTTGAAACTTTGAAAAAAATGGTGGCATTTTTATGAAGCATGAAGTTCAAAAGCAATGTATCTTTCATTTTCAGTTTGTAGGAGCTACACATTATCTTGATGCCAACATCTTTTTGGCCACTGGTCTTATTTCTGAGGTTAACTTTTGGTATTTACATTGCACTGGGTCATGTCCTAATGACAAGGTACTTCTGCCTGGGGCTTTGCCTTTTCATGATAGGTAACCTTTCTAAACAATTAAGAACATAAGAACATAAGAGAAGCCATGTTGGATCAGGCCAACGGCCCATCCAGTCCAACCCTCTGTGTCCCACAGTGGCAAAAAATTTTATATATACACAAACACTGTGGCTAATAGCCACTGATGGACCTGTGCTCCATATTTTTATCTAAACCTCTCTTGAAGGTGGCTATACTTGTGGCCGCCACCACCTCCTGTGGCAGTGAATTCCAATGTTAATCACCCTTTGGGTGAAGAAGTACTTCCTTTTATCCGTTTTAACCTGTCTTCTCAGCAATTTCATCGAATGCCCACGAGTTCTTGTATTGTGAGAAAAGGAGAAAAGTACTTCTTTCTCTACTTTCTCCATCCCATGCATTATCTTGTAAACCTCTATCATGTCACCCCGCAGTCGACGTTTCTCCAAGCTAAAGAGTCCCAAGCGTTTCAACCTTTCTTCATAGGGAAAGTGCTCCAGCCCTTTAATCATTCTAGTTGCCCTTTTCTGGACTTTCTCCAATGCTATAATATCCTTTTTGAGGTGCGGCGACCAGAACTGCACACAGTACTCCAAATGAGACCGCACCATCGATCTATACAGGGGCATTATGATACTGGCTGATTTGTTTTCAATTCCCTTCCTAATAATTCCCAGCATGGCATTGGCCTTTTTTATTGCAAACGCACACTGTCTTGACATTTTCAGTGAGTTATCTACCATGACCTCAAGATCTCTCTCTTGGTCAGTCTCTGCCAGTTCACACCCCATCAACTTGTATTTGTAGCTGGGATTCTTGGCCCCAATGTGCATTACTTTGCACTTGGCCACATTGAACCGCATCTGCCACATTAAAGATGAAGGTAAATGATCAGTACCCGGTGTGAATCACTGCAGTCACTCCTTGTTCCCCTCCAATTTTGTTTCAGGATAGCAGTCTGAATCTTGAGAATGTTCTTATGTATATTCGTTCAGAAACCAATCTCACTTTGTGCAAAGGGGCTTTATTCCAAGTTAGTGAGCTTTGGACTACATCCTTACAATGTAACCCTAATCAGCTGAGATAATTTGGCTTTGAAGATTAATTATACTTGGGACTGCATAATTAGTCATTGAACCTCAGTCCTATGAGCTTCAATGGGACTTAAATGTATTTATTGGGACTATTGTACACTAAATGTCTGGGTGCTCTTGAATTCATATCTGTCTATCATTCCCTGTCAGCAAGGGTCAGCATACAGTGTTGGTATTGTTTTGTTTTTTAAACTTACACATCAATTTCTCTTCCGATAAGCTTTTACATCCTGATCTACAAATTTACTTTCTGATTTTTTTTTTCAGCCTCTTCTTGCTTGGAATAAAAGATGTAAATCCTTCACATTGCAGCTTATCTTGCTTCTGAAATATTGTGCACCCAGTAATAGCAATGTAAGTACCAAGTAATAAATTTTGTTAGAATACAATGTACAATAGTAATGCAGAAAAGCAATTTTATCAAGATTTCTGTGCAGAAAATGGAATTATCAACATATATTGATTAATGTATCCAATCTAATGGTCTCACACAATCTTCTTGGTTTGTCCACCGCAAAATTTGTTGTTTTCACTTTATTGTCAGTAGTCAGCTTTGCATCACTATCTGTCACTGTCTCTTAACCAAACTCACAGGATTGTTGTGGTCATATACACCACCTTGAGCTCTTTGAAGAGAGGCATAATAAATAAAAGAATGGTATATCTTAAATTCTAGGAGGGAAAAAAAGATATTTTATTTAATTTAAAACATTATTCATGGACCAGTTCATTTGAAAATATGCATATTCCTATAATTATTTAGTTTTAATTTATAAAATTTATAAAAATTAACAGCACAAAAATTATTTCAGTGTTTGATACCTGAAAGTATTTGACAGTTCATACAATGTTTTTAAAATTTGACACTATTTGACAGCTGACTTTAGTATTTGGCAGAAGCTGACAGATGATACACAGTGCTGTTGGTGTTTCACAGTAGTTGATGTGTAATTGTGTTTAATATATTAGACATATTTTCTAGAGAATATGCACAGTGGACAGCTGATGTGATTTGATATTTTATGCCTGCCAAAATCAAAGCAATCATAAATACCAGCAACCTTAATGTCCCTGTGGTTTGGATTTTGAGACACATTTTCACATTCAAAATATTGACTCTTATTTCAAATTCTGAAGTAAGCATAGGTGTTGGCAGTGGCAATTTTAGCAAATTTGTGAATGTTTCTGATATAGAGATTATGTTAGGGTCCAGAAAACAAAATATTAAACAAATATGGTCATTTCCAGGTGACCTGATGAAACACAAATGGGGGTGGGGTGTGATGGGTTACATGTGGTGGTTTGAGAATCATAACTTTTCAAATAAAAGAAACAAAATAAAAATTAAACTATCTCTCCAAGAAGCTTTATTCAGTACATCCAAAAGAACAAAATTTTACAAGGAAATGAACTGAGATTCCAAGGAGCCCAGTGGATATAAACAGTAAATGTTCTTGGGGGAAAAAACCAAAGGAAAGTGGTGTGGAAAGGAAGGAAGGACATTGCTTTTTTTAAAGGGAGCTACTGGACTGGAATATTCCAGAGCCAGTTTTGTGTAGTGCTTAAGTGTGTGGTTCCCCACCTCTCCACATGCAACTGTTGGAGTGACCTTGGGTCAGTCTAACTAACTAACTCAGAGCCGTTCTGCTCAAAGGCAGTTTCTGTTATAGTTTTCTCAGCCCCAACTACCTAGGGTGTCTGTTGTAGGGTGGGGAAGGGGAAGGAGATTCAGGCAGTGAAGGGAAGGGTATAAATCCAGTCTCTTCTTTTCTCCTCTTCTAATGCAGACCCACAGCTACCTTCTAAAGTGCTTTTTTATCCTAACAGTAAAAATCCATATTCACACATCATGCTTCTCTTCTGATTTAGAAGAATATTTCCACTGTGGGAAATTATGAACAAGAGACAAGAAATAAAATTAGAATGATGAAATCAGAGTTGCATTGTAGGACTGACTGAAACAGAAACAATAACTAGCAAGTACTCCAAAGTACTGCAAGCTTCTAGCAAAAGTAATTCTTACTTGGAAGAAATGTATTCCCAACCTCACCAGAATTATCTTTATTTTTTTAAATATTTCTTTGCTGCTATTCTTAAAAATCTGGTATTCAAGCCACCTAACAAAGATCCATAAAACAAAGATCGTCAAATGTTTAACATAAAATATTAAACAGCAGATAAAAGCAATTCAGAGCAGCCAGTATTCATTAACAAGATTAAATTTTAGCAAAAGAGAATACAGCCTCTGAGAGCCATGGGGTGGTTTCACACAGGAGATTTATCCAGACCTAGCCCTGCCTCCCATTTGGATTAAAAGTACACGATCACACCAGCACATCTGCCCTCCAAGCTGCACCCACTCTCACCCTGTCTCCAGATGCCTCCTATCCACATCAAAAAGCTACCTGGATTTTCCCAGTACCATCCCCCTGAATCGGATGTAGGTCACATAAACGGCTACTGTCTGAATGCCCCAGGACAACTCATACGCAGGAGAGCTGTGTGATCGTGCTGAGGCGTTTCCGGCAAGGTGGGGAGGGGGTTTCCCCCTCACCCCTCTCTGAGGTGCGCTTGTCCACTTCTCCGATGGTGTGCACACACAGGGGCCTTTTTTAAAGAGACAACTCTTTCTGCATTGGGTCCCTGCTTGAGCCAGGATAGCAGTGTGAATGGACAACCACCCACCACTGCTGGGATCTGCTGCTTCAGCAGGGGCTGTCTGATAGCCCAGAAATGGTTCAAACTGCAGCGGATTTTTTTTTGCAATGGGATAAAATTGTGTCAGTTTTGCAGTGTGAAACCAGCCATGATGTATGAGAGAGACATGCACCAACTATATACCTGTATTTTAAAAAGATGGAGACAGTGAGCTTGCTTCCACACATTGACAATTCTCTATGGAGTTCCCATTGATACTGTAATGGCCAGAGGGCTTGGGGGGGCTTTTAAAAAAAGCAATACTTGGCATATTTCCATAGTATTGTACTACCATCAGATGCCAGTTATTGATTTTAAGGTATAGCAGTATATCAGTTAAATTTAATGTGGCATATTCTTGAAGCTTAAAATTGGTAACTGGAACACCAGTGTAGCCTAACACTACAGCAATGTGTCAGTCACTGACTTTTTAAAGCCGGTGGCATGAGGGTACACTTAAGGGCTGAGGCAAGGAAATTGTACTGATATGGGTAGGATCTGAAAAATGTGCACCTTCCCATTTTCATGATGCACATCCATGATTTGACTGCAGTCTTTCCCAAAAGATCATTTCAAGCCATATTTGGGGAATATCAGAGCAAAGAATGCAAGAACCTGGATAGTGGATGATTAGGGGCTAATGCTATGTAGGTGCTTTTAAAAAATACCCCTCCTATTTGCATGCTAAACCAGAGCAAAACCCCCATTTAGGAGCAATTCTAGCGAAATCCTGTGCTTTCTTTAGAGTATTGTAATGCTCCAGAATGCTAGGAAGGAGGCATCTGTGCTGTAGCTCTGTATTAACTACCTTCCTTGTCACTCTGTTGCACTAAAACTTTTCAACAGGCAGAGGAAAATCTATTCATCTCATTCTCTAGAGCCCCTGTGCTGTCAGAGATACATTCAAATATTATGAGTACTTTGGCAGTGCTGTCCAAAACCATTTCCCATGACAGATGATACATATGGCCATCACAATGAATCAGGCTATTTCATAGTAAGTCACCCCAAAAGTGATATCCATATACCTCTGGTTTGAATATCCAGAAAAAGTACATGGTGCATGGGATGGAAATACTCTAGATTTGCCATGACTTCTAAGAATTGACCAGTGTCAACATAATTAACTTCCTTTAAAAAGAAAGTGAAGTTCTATTTGGAGGGGGGAGACAGTAATGCCACCTTTTTCTGTTTCTTCCATGGCATTCTTTGTCAGGCAGACATCAGAACCTTCTCTCCACACTTGTTGTCTGCCTTCTAATCCCCTGCTAACTGATACATGCTTGCTTATGTATTTGTTTAGATCTATATTTGCTGATGCCTACAGTGACAGCTAGGGGATCTTTTCTTTCAGCCAAAACAGAATATGCAGGATTCACAGGAAGCTAAGTGCTTGCCTTTGCATTGCTCTCCCCCAATGCTTTCAGCACTTTTTACCCAGCCTCACTCATTTTTGGTAAAAGAAAAAAAGTCGGACTGGGGAGGGGGGGTTCCTTAAGATGACAATAAGCAGTGAGATAGAGAAGAGATAGGCTTGATTGATTGATTGAGTGAATGATTGACTGATTGAATGAATGAATAAGTGAGTGAGAGACTTATATGTAATCTCTCCAGAAACATGTTCAAGGCAGCTCACTACCATCATGATGACCCCTTTCTGCCTCCCTCCCTCAGAGGCTAAATTTTTCCTCCATTTTTCTGTCCCCTCACTGACTGAGCAGCCCTGTTTTCTTCTCCCCTGAAGAAATTTTGGCTGTCTCACCCTGTCAGTGATATATATATATTTACTACAGTTCAGCCCAGGAACTTGAGGGAAAGAGTCACGTTCTCAGGGCGCAGGCAGGCAGAAGTCCAAAACCTGTCTGAGGTCAAAGTTTGGGAAATCAAAAAGGAGCCGCGTCACCACAGCAAAATCGCAAACCAGAAGCAGAAGTCAGTCAAAGCCAAAGGGTAAAGGTGCCAAGGAGTTCAAACCAGTCAGGAACTGGAATCAGGAAGAAGCGTGGATGCATGCCAGGGAATCGACTTGTTGCTTCCACGAGGTTGCCAAGTCCCATGTGTGAGTTATATGGGAGCCTCAATCCGCCTGCTGCCTGGGTGGCCGTAATTCTCATAGTATTCAGGGCTAAGAGATCGGAAGCATTGGCATGCCTTGTGTCTGCGTTCTGAGAGTCTTTTCCTAAGACAGCTCCACATTCTTGAGATGGGACGGGGAGAGCTTAGAGGAGTGATTGATGGACCAGCTGTTGCTTCTTCGGCTGAGGCGCTGGAAGGCCATTCTTCCTGGTCTGTTAACCCTTCCACCTCCCCCTCCTCAGGGCTCATGACAGAAAGGATAGGATTGCCCTTTTAACTTAAACCCTTGAAAATGGCATTTGAGACACTTTTAAAATTCAAAAATAACAAAAGGTTTTATTTAACTTCAAAGGTAAAGGTCAAGTGAAATCAAGGGTTGAAATTACTGAGGGTTCTTAATTTATTCACAGCTCCTTAGATCTTTATATTGAGAGGCTTTTGTTCCATGTTCTCCCAAATACTCTAGTACTCTTTATTTAAATAATCACTGACTTTTTGGTTCCCAAAAGGCTGGTACCCTTCCAGGTAATGCTGAATTCAGACTGCATTCAGTCAAGGTAGAAATCTAACTATGTCAGCACTAAATCCTTTTTTTCAGGGCTATGCTCAGATGGTCTCAGTACACATCTCCTCTCAGTTTAGGCAGAAATCTGACTGACTCTTTTCAGCATTCAGCTCTCTCTCAAGATTTTTTTTTTGCTGATGCTAACTCTGGCTCTGTGAAGAATTAACAATTTACAGTCCTTTAGTTGTTGGTACAGCACTTCTAGGCCTCTTAAAAGTGCAGTCTGTCACAACCACAAAGCCATAAAAGCCATAACATGGATTAGCAGTATTAAAAAACAAGCCAGGAGCATAAAAACAGTATAAACCAACCACTGAACAGTCTAAAAATATCCATAAAACAGTCTCTAGGCTAGGATTGCCAAGTCCAATTCAAGAAATATCTGGGGACTTTGGGGGTGGAGCCAGGAGACTTTGGGGATGGAGCCAGGAGACATCACAGTGGAGCCAGGAACAAGGGTGTGACAAGCATAATTGAACTCTAAGGGAGTTCTGGCCATCACATTTAAAGGGACCGCACACCTTTTTAAATGTCTTCCTTCCATAGAAAATAATGAAGGATAGGGCACCTTTTGGGGGGCTCATAGAATTGGACCCCATGGTCCAATCGTTTTGAAACTTGGGGGATACTTTGGGGAGAGCAACTAGATACTATACTGAAAATTTGGTGCCTCTACCTCAAAAAACAGTGCCCCCAGAGCCCCCGAAACCTCCAGATCAATTCCCCATTGTACCCTTTGAGAATTGATCTCCACATAGGGAATAATGAAGTGCTCAGCAGACCCCCCCCCTCCCCATTTCTGGCAATTCTGAAGGAGGATTGGCCTCTCTACTCACGAGTTGCTGCCAACTTCTTCAAAGTAACACAGGCACCTCATCCCAAGAGGAAGCCTTTCAATCAGCGACTGAAGCCTCCGGAGGTAGAAATGCACATGGTCCTCTGGAGGCGGAGCTCCCCCCCCCCCTGCCGGCCAGACTTCCCGAGGAGATGCCACCTGGCCAGAGAGGACGCAAGGACTACAGGTCCCAGCATGCACCTCACGAAGGGAGGCTGGACTGGAGCAAATAGCAGGCTTGCGGTAGGCGGGTCTTTGTGACCCGGAGGAAGGGAGAAGCCTGAAGCCTGCAAGGGAGGTAGGCAGGGAAAGAGACATGGCGCCGTTTCCCCACCCCCACCCCTGCTTCCAGATTTTTGGAGAGCGGGGGAGGAGGCTGTTAATTCAGGGGTTGGATTAGCAGGGTGGGGGGGTTGGGAAGCCTACTCTAGGCTTGAAGCAGACTAAGGTTGCCAGCCTCCAGGCAGGGCCTGGTGATCTCCCGCTTTTAACACCTGATCTCCAGCTGGTAGAGATCAGCTCCCCTGGAGAAAATGGCTGCTTTGAACTCTATGGCATTGTAACACATTGAGACCCCTCACCTCCCCAAACCCAACCCTCTCCTGGATCCACCCCCAAAGTCTTCAGGTATTTTCTAGCACAGACTTGGTAACCCTAAAGCAGACCATAAAACATCTTTAAAAGGTAAAAATATGGGTACAAATAAACAATTTGGTCTTGAACCTAAGTTACCTGACAAACCTCAAGGAAAAGGATAATCTAAAAACAAGGTGCCTCTAGAGAAAATGGCCTGTCCCTAGTCACTATTTAGTGGGCAGACACGTGGAACACGCAGTAAACAAAAAGTCCCCCCTCCTGCCCTTTTTTGCTTGTGAAAGCACATAGGGTGAAAATTTGCACCTTCTACCAATATTTTAACTTGAGTTGGGGTTTCCCCCTGCCCAACTAGTGTTTAATGTATCATGTAATCTGACTCCCCCACTACATACATATACATACATACATACATAAAGAGAGAGAGAGAGAGAAAGATTCCCCCTGACCTCCCAACATGCCAGTTTGGTCCTTAGCCAGACTGGATATTTATTTTAGAGCTGCCAGTCTGGTCCTCAGCCAGATTGGATATTTATTTTAGAGCCTAATGTAAAGAGGTAACTTTCTTCCTTGGGTAATATGCTCCCACTTCACTGAGGTTGCATTTCTATCAGACCTCAGAGTATGCCTTTGAAAAACAGGCTAAGAAATACATGTGTGTCTTATCCTTATAACATCACAGGACAGAGTAAACTGGCTATTAGAGCCACAAATTCTGTTATGTTTGAGTATCTAGTATTCTGTTATGTTTGAGTATCTGATTTCCCAATTAATCAACATAATTTTTGCTAGTGCATAATGTACCTACAGGTGTAAGGTCTTGGAGCCCACTTGCACACACAGATAACATGTTGCACTACCATTTACTGATAAACATGTTTGGTATGAGAATCTGAGTCACCCTTAAATGGCTAGAGAGAGCAAGGAAAACCTATTTAGGATGATAACCACTATTTTTGAGGTGCTAATTGTGTTGAATCAGAGCCAGAATTATAGGAATCTGCTAAAAAGCCCTACTCACCTCCAGATTCTTACACTGTACAGTCAACGCAGAAGAGGCTTTTCAACGGCAATCATCACCCATTTGTACCATCAGAAATCATCTCTCCTGGATTCTGTATAGCACTCAGTGAGAATGGTTGAAAAATGAGAAAATTTGTTTTAAGCATTAAATTCATGGAGACCTTTAATGCAAATAAGATATACGCATCCCTAGGAAATGCTTGAGTGGCCTACCATTTTTCTGTATAGTTCAGGAGCCTCTTGCAGCTTTGTACTGTAGAGAAATGTAAGTAAATGAATTGTGACAAGGTTCTGGAAGTCAAAAATATGTAATAAATAATGCACAGACTTTGCAAATGTCTGCTTTATTAACTCTTTCCTTTTCCACTGCCTTTTCTTTTTTATTCCCTCAGAAATAAAATAACAACATCACTGTTGACCTATAGAAATGTGTATCTACTGAATGGATTTTCCTGTTAAATCATCATGCTGTACATGACAAATATATAAAACTCTAGGGATGAAAGGTACCTGAATGTCCTCTATTCTTTATTTCTCTGCTGCCTTTCCATCCAATTCAGGGACCCCAAAGCAGTGAACATTAAGACAGAACATTAAAGCATCAAAACATTTCAGGCATTAAAGAGCATTTAAAATACAAAAATAAAGAATTTTTTAAAACAAGTAAATGTAGGGTTTCCTACTGGTTGGAAAATTTCTGGGAATTTGGGGAAGTGGGCCCTGGATCCAGTTGTAATTCAAGGAGATCTCCAAGCTCCACCTGGAGATTGGCAACCATATAATATAACATATAAACAAATAAAATATAAGGGAGGAGGGTTAATAAGAATTCATGAGGGAATACCAAACAAAACATTGGCAGAAGACCATGAAAGAGGGAGAGGAAGCTTTTAGAAAAGGGAATTCCAGAATTTTGGCACACTTACTGAGAAGTCCCTTTCTCAGGTTGTACCTGTCTAAGCTCAGATGGTGGGTATACCCAAAGTAGAACCTCTGAAGATGATCAGAGTGGTTGGGTAGATCATATAGGAGTAGGCAGTCCTTTGGGTATGCTGGTCCAAAGTTAATAAATGCACCTTGAATTGCAGTCTGGGCATCATAAAATTCTTGCCATGGTGAGTAGCTATCACAAACCTCCAGACCTTTCTCATCTTCCAAGAGATTTTCATACCATCTACTACATCTTTTATATGAATTGGAGTGGGTCTGTGCAATTTGACTTTATAAGACTGGCAGTCCTGGTAAATGGAGTTAGAAGAGAAAGAAAATGAACAGAGGTGGGTGGGTGTGTGCGTGCATGTACATGCGCCTGGTTATTTAAGTTGTGGTGGATGGAGAGGTGCTGCTGTTAATGTGATAATGGACAGGAGACGATACAGCAGAGGAAAAGGGATTGACTAGGTAAAGGGTTAAAGGATCAGAAAACTTATATATCTGACCCCTTTCTTAGCTATTTAGTTATATCAGCATTACTCCTGAAGAATCTGCTGATTCTTGTCGGTCCAGGGGAAAACAAATGCCATCTTGGATTTAATCCCTGATAAGAATGCAAACTTGGTATGTATGGTCCTCCCCAGATAAATTTGCTGGCTCCACATGTGCAAAATTTTCAGTGCCACTTAAAGATGTACTGATTTATGTAGCATTTTAGTTATTTTTGAAGTAATATGATTTTAAGATGTGATTGTTTATATTGTTTTCTAATTGCCTGTAAACTACCTGAAGCACTTTTGGTACAGTGAACAGATGGAAATTATTAAAATAATGCTAAGGAAGCCAGGCTGTGGAAGGATAGATGCCTATAAGCACCATTAAGAGGAGGGCCACTGGAAGTTCCATTCTAAGCAGTTACACCCTTCTAAATCCATTGAAGTCAATGAGTTTCAAGAAAAATTCTTCACAAGAAAAATTCTGCTACTCTATATACGAAGAGTTTGTTTTGGCAAACAGCATGGGCTTGCACAAGGTCATTGTTAAGCTACATTTTTCTGCAACAAAACCGTGGTTGACAGTCTTCAGCGCATCACTGTTTTACCTGTATGCAAGAACTCGTGAAACAAGTTGTGACAGCATTGACCTTTCTTGTTATATGAACAGAGGGCGTTTTCGCACTGACCTTAATCAGCAGCGACGCCCCTCTTCACCGCGCAGGATCGGCGCGGATTTCGCACTAATTGCCGCGGAGCACCCAGAAGAGCCGGAAAGTCCCGCGGCTTTTGCGGCGCAAATGGAAACTGGTTTTTGGCGGTTTCCGTTTGCGCCGCAAAAGCCGTGGGACTTTACGGCTCTTCTGGGTGCTCCGCGGCAATTAGTGCGAAATCCGCGCCGATCCTGCGCGGTGAAGAGGGGCGTTGCTGCTGATTAAGGTCAGTGCGAAAACAGCCTGAGTGTTTTGTTTAAAACAAGCCTAGCCTCCAAATAAGGCCAGTTCACAGAATGTTGTAGTCATGGAGGGAATATGTATATTTGTGAATCAGTCCTCAGCTCAGCCTCAAAACATGGTAAAAGTGACTTTTAAAGGTGTTTACATGTAAATGAATAAACATATGCATATGACAGATTTCTCTTAGCACCCCATATCAGCAGTACTATGCACTGATCCACAGCATCAGTATGCTGACTTTAGACAATCGGTTAATCCATAACATTTTGGATTGCAGAAGTGACACTTTTAGAAATTCAGGAGTCAAATCTTGATATTGCATGTTAATTTTGACAGGTGGGTCTTGAAAGCAATTGAGGATTATGACCAATTGTACATAATCCCCTCCACCTGCATATTTCCACTCTTCCCCCAGCCTTTTTTTTTTTTTTGTACTGTAATGGACACAGAAATTTCTCTGTAGCAGGCATAAATCTACTGATGTATAATGGTGAATATAGTTTGTGATTTGCATTTTAGCCTTAACAAGTTGCTGTAGCACTGAACATTACAGCGGACTATGATGTGGACTGCAGGACTATGCTTCCTGAATATGTATATGATTATTAAAGGCTGCATTCCGACAGCAACATCCCAGCAGCTTTCAGCAGAGTATGCCTTTGTGCAGGTTGAGATTTTCAGTTTTTTGAAAATGCAACTTACACATCAGTGTGAACTCTTTCCTTCTTTTTTGACATGGTATCCTTGTAAATGGTAATTTTCTGAGTGGAGGATGGGAAAGGCACTCACTTCTCAGGCTGAACGTCCTATGGGAAATTATTTTCACAGAATATCAATATATCCCTATAACTATGATACAATAATATTTCTAGATGTCAACCAGTAGAATCTGGGAATAACGCCACTAAGATCAATGCTCTTTATGCTGTTGGAAGGGAGATCAGAGTCAGGAAACTCTCAAGGAGACTGATGTAATAAGAGGTATTCACACTAGTCATCAAAAGGTAAGTGAGGGAGGGAAATTACTGTATGACCAGCATCACCTGGTTTTAAGGCCAGAGTAATTAGTTGAAGCAATATAGAACAACCATGCTGGTATATCACAGTAATAAACTCTTGAGAATCTGTTACAGAAACCACCACTAGCACGGGGTCAAATGGCAGTAATGAACTACAGAACTCAGACCAATGGCAGGAGGTGTCACTAGAGCTATTTTTTCCTTCCCTGGATAATCCCTATACCAACACTACAAAGCTAGCTGTGTACAGCTTCACTCGTCTGACTATTTTCTCTTTCAGTTATCTGGGCAGGTAAAAACCTTTCAACTGGATGTTTTGTATGAGTGCCGGTAGTAGATAGACTGGTCTATAACTATAGATGAAGGAATTGAGGGGGATCTAAATCCATTCAGATGTGGTAGATATTTTATTTATATCAACACACTCTTCTATATATCCTCATTTTCATTGCAGATTGTAAATTTAGAAAACTTTCCTGGTTCACTTGTAATGTGTACCCTATGTTACAGACACACACACTCCAAGTGTATTCATTAGTATTCTCTTTACTATGAGCCATCACAGTTCTTGCCAAAGTTATTGTTGCCCCTACATTCCTCCAAGTAATGTATTCCATCCACATAGGGAGAATCACATGGTTATGTACCAAACTGGCAATGATTGAACAGCTAGAAGGTCTGTTGACAGCATGCTATGTAACCCTGTCATCTACCTATATAGGCAAAATATGTAAGTGTTACTTGGACTGGTTTGGGACTGGAGGTGGCAGCCACATTATTATGGTTAATCAAGTCCTGTAACATTTGAAACAACAAAACACTTTCATTTGTTTGTTTTGGTTCTGCTATAGACTAATATATTAAAGTTTTTAAAAAAAAAAAAAGTTTTACAATGTATGGCTATGTTATGTATGTATGGCGCCCCCTCGCTATGTTATGTATGTATGGCGCCCCCTTGCCCAGATTGCCCGGAGATTTGGGCTGGGTTGCCATCAATATGCAGATGACACCCAGCTCTATCTACTAATGGAAGGCCGGCCCGCCTCCGCCCCGGGGAACCTGGACCGGGCTTTGCAGGCAGTTGCAACGTGGCTTAGACTGAGTGGGCTGAAGTTAAATCCAGCGAAGACAGAGGTTCTCCATGTGGGTCGTGGCACTCTGGGGAAGGAAATATCTCTCCCGGCCTTTGACGAGGCGCCGCTGAAGACGGCGCAGCGGGTGAAGAGCCTGGGCGTCTTACTAGAGCCTTCATTATCAATGGAGGCCCAGATAACAGCCACTGCCAAATCAGCATTCTTCCACCTGAGGCGGGTGAGGCAGCTGGCCCCTTTCCTAGAGCGTCGGGACCTAGCAATGGTGATCCACGCGACGGTCACCTCAAGATTGGACTACTGTAACGCTCTCTACATGGGGCTGCCTCTGTACCGGACCCGGGAGCTGCAGCTAGTGCAGAACGCGGCGGCCAGGCTGTTACTTGGTCTCCCAAGACGGGAACATATACGGCCGGGGCTGCGCGGACTGCACTGGCTGCCAATCGTATACCGGATCCAGTACAAAGTGCTGGTCATAACCTTTAAAGCCCTATATGGCCAAGGACCGACCTACCTGAGGGACCGTCTCTCCCCATATGAGCCCCAGAGAGCACTGAGGTCAGTGGGGAAAAGCAGACTGAATATCCCTGGGCCAAAAGAAGTTAAACTTCAAAGCACCCGCACTCGGGCCTTTTCCGTTGCGGCCCCACAACTCTGGAACCAACTCCCAGAGGAGGTGCGGGCCCTGCGGAACTTAGACCAGTTCCGCAGGGCCTGCAAGACAGCCCTCTTCAAACAGGCGTTCACCAATAACTGAATTAATGTTTACCGCCAGATTAATAATGTTTACCGCCAGTGTTAATTTAGGAATGTTTTAATTAATTATTGACTATTGACTGGTTTTAATGTGAATTTTAATGTGAATTTAATGTTTTTATTATTGTATTGTTTACTTGAAATGCTGTTAGCCGCCCTGAGCCTGCTTCGGCGGGGGAGGGCGGGATATAAATAAAATTTTACTTTACTTTACTTTACTATACTAATTTACATCTTAAAAATAGAATATCTGCACTGTACATGCAATTATGAAAATATGTAGCTACTACAAAGAAGAGATCAAGTGCGTGAACACAATGGGCTTTATTACTACTAAAATTTTAAAGCTCAAAGTAGCCTTTAATGTTCTTAATTGTACAGTGCTCACTTTAGCTGCTTTAGATTGCTTGAATCTGATTTGTTGTTACTCTTAACTTGTTGAACCACCGCGAATATGGAACAGCAAACTGAATCATTTAATTAATCAGTAAGAGAAAGAGAGCCAGGAGGTAAAGGAGGAGATAGTGGGCTGCTGCGCAGGAATTGGAAACAAAAGGGGTTCACACAGTACAAATGTTACCTCATTCTCCCCTTTTCCTATAATCTCTGCACATCCCCAATCTCATATCTGCAGCAGAAGAGGATGCAGAATGAGGGGTTGCTACAAAAGAAAGGGACTGCAAAAATCACACACACACACACACATTTGTATGATCTCTTGTTCTGTTCATGAAAGAGCTTGCTCAAGAGGTTAAGTGGATGATTTCTGCCAATTTCCCTTAAGTAGTCTCCCGCACTCTAGCTGCCTCTCTTCTCGAGAGTCCTTGATCCTCATAAACAGCTTTGGGAGACACAAGGAGCTATAGATGGAAGAAGGAATGCGGAAGAGGAAAGATCCATTCCATGAATGCCTTTTGTTTGCCATCGACTCATTCATTATCATTTGTTTTTGCAAGAATGAGAGGATGTTAACTTGGGTCTGTTATCTCTAACTTCCTCACAATTTTAGTCTGCCAGCCAAGATACTGCAAATAAGCGAGATGTGTGCTCTCTCACTTCCATATTACCTGGTACCCAATTTTACAAGCAGCATCCTTATTTGTATGCCTATCCTCGCTGGCTGCTATTGCCGGCAATGTTGCTTTGATGGAACATAGAGTGAGGCGAAGCAAAGTAAATGCAGAATGCTGTGTGGGGCAATCTACAAGAAGGAGGGGACGGTGACATCAGTAGGAGGTAAACTTGCATACGAGGAACAATCAGTTCTATGTCAAATTGGGGCAGTGCATTTATGAATGGAAACCTCTGAATATCATACGCAGAGTATATTTGAAAGTGAATAGAAATGAGAAAATAAAAGTCCATCATGAGTTGATAGCTGAGAGAGAGAAAATGAAAGACTTTAGGGAGGTGGGGATAGTATCATTTTTAATGTTGTTTCTACTGTAGCTGTATATACTGAATGCTTGCAATGGATTTACCAAAATCCAAAAGGCCATCCTATATTTTATGCATATTTTAGACATGGTAAACTGAATGATGTCTTTATGCTTTCTCATATAAAAGACTAACTCATTATTAAAAAAAAACTAGCAGATCAGAATGGAAGATGTAAAGTCACATTGTGTACCAGGCTGAGGGGGCTTAAGATAATGATTAATGTCTTTACTAGTGTATTTCAGAGATATGCTGCTATATCCTAAAGATATGCTGGCATATTTTGATGGCAAACCCCACCAGAACCATACCGATGCTATGCCATTGTAAATGCTATGCTGGCATACAACTGGCCACTATCATGGGCATTCAGTGGGTGGAGTGGGACCTACTTTGTTCTCTAAGCCCCCACCAGCCCTGAATACATCCCTGATGCCAGGGCAAATTGTACCACAAGAACCCTAATGTGTCTCAAATCTATTCTGTAGAGGTCCATGGGGGGGGGGGGGACTGCTCTCCCCCCATGCCTCCCAGCATGCCCTAATCCCTGGTGCAGTTTAGGATGCTGACTAAATTAGCAACCAATCATGTCCCTTCATAGTAGCCATTCACATGCTCTCTACATATAATCCAGCCAGGACAGCTATAGCTGAGATGAGAGAGTGGACAGTTATATCTCTCTGATCCAGGTTGTGCACACTTATAGCACAGAGCCTTGCATTTTGATGGTGGGGACTGCACAGCACTACAGAGAGTGCAATCTGCACAAACAGCCAAGAAAGAGAACAAATATTGTTGCTACATCTGGTTCATAGTGTTCTGCTCAGAACCTGGGATGCAGACACCAAAGCCCCCATGGAGAGCTCCAAGGGCTGTTCATCCCACACAGTTAAACAGGGGTAGAGAAGTCTCAGCCTCCATCTGGGACAGCTGCAACCATTGCTCCCTACCATTGTACCAATCTGTGTGTTGACTCATGTGTCCTAAGCCCCCTAGCATTTGCTGGCATAAGTGACTAGAGTGCTGGGAATGGGGGCTGGGAGATATGCTGGCACTTTGTTACCATATTGTCAACATAATACAATATTGGTGGCACTCCTACACCTGCAGTCAGAGAACAGAGGAAGCACTATTGCAATCAGTCCACTCTGACCTCTACTGTTGTTGGCCAGACCCCCATGTTGCCTATTACCTTGCAACGACAGAGCCACATGGAGCACCTATAGGAGACAGAGCACACATTGTTCCACTGCAACTGTCCACAGGTGTTGGCACAATGGTTACATTATAACCCCCAACAGGAGCAGCCTACCACATGGGGAGTCTCTTCATGATAGATTGGGGAGTGACAGAACTACTCTCAGACGACTCACCAGAACACAGGTGGTCACTCACTCTTTGCTGTCCCTCAAGAGCATTATTCATTACTATGTCTCTTTTATTATTGTATTATTTATTATAGAAACCCCTATCAGGGCAGGGTCCTGGAAGGACTGTGTACCTAACTTGATGTCAACTACCTACCAAGCCCATGACATGACCAATGGCAACAATGGCCAGCATGGATAATCTCACTGCTCTGCTGTGGAGTTGCCAGTGCTTGTTCCAGCCAAGATTCTATGCTATCATAAGCTTATCAGTCAGTTGTTCAGCAAACATAATTGTCCATCTCATGAGACAGCACTACCTGTGACTGTGTGGTCTGCCAACAAAGCTTGAAAAGGCACAAAAGCTTTACCAGAATGAGAAAGTTGGCAGTCCCATTCACCTAAGTTAGCTCCAGTTTACCTGATGCTTTTCAATATATATTTAGTAAATGATCACTCTACAGTTGAGTCTCTGTTGATTGGCTGTTGGCAGATTAGACCAGGTTTTCATGCCCTGCCCATTTCTCAGCCCACCTTTCTTCACCATACGGTTTATATCAGGAGGACTGAGAAGGTGAACCAAGGAAGGCACAGATATGCTTTTGCAAGGGGGAGGGGAGGATCATGTAATGTACCAGTCGCGGAGATGAGCGTAGGGCAACGTAGTTTATTACATGGTACAAAACAAGATGGAAGAGCGCGAACACGCAGGCCGGGCCCCGCATATATACAGCACCGGAACTATTCTTCCTGCTGGCCAGTCCAATGTAGGCCAGCCATATTTCCCGCCACTAGCTGTGATTGGCGGGTGGCAGCGCCCCGCGCGGAGGCACCTGGATGTTCTCAGTTGCCTCCGCTGCTTGGCGGACTAACGCTATTTTGCTGTTGTGTTATTATGAAATGGTTGCGTTCTGCGAACGCCATACATTACAGATCACTTGGATGAAACTGTGTTGTTTTAGAACAGTGTTTGTTTGTTTTTTACTATTGCTATAATTTCATGATTATATTGGAATCAAGAGGTTTTTAAAGTCAAAATCTGAGTGTACTGATGGGAGAATTTTTTTTGTCAATTTGGTAATATGTAAACCAAAGCTCAAATGGAAACTGAGTATGTTTCTCAATGCTGATGTTTCTTAAATTCACACATCCTATAAAGCATCTGGAGAAGATAAAGCCCTCTTAACCAGACAATATGGGCAGAAATAAAAATATTATATATTTGTTGATAGCTGTTTCAGTATTCAAACTGTTTCATACACATCTTGTTGGCAATCCTTACAATAGTTCCAAAAGGTAGGAAAGCATTTTTATCCTCACTTTCAAGACAGAAGAATGAACCTGAGAGGGTAAAAAAGCTTGACTGGTTTCATGGGTAGAAGCAAGGTGTAAACCAGGGACTTTCCAGATCATAGCTCATTCACTGGGCCATATCAGTAAGATTGATTTTCCTTGGAAAGGCAGACCATCCTGCATTGGCTAATTGTATTTTCTACTACTTTACCTCACTCCATGTTATGCCTCTCTTAGTATAATTGAAGCTTACAGGAAATGAACTGAATGATGATACTATGACTAGGAGGGGGGATCTCAGTTTCTACACTGAAAACATCCATGACATGGCACTTAGTGTCTCCCCTTCATTTGTTCCCATTGAGTCACCTTGTTTTTTAGAGCTTTCTGGGTCTTTTATTTTCCCCAGGAGCTGCTGTCCTACATTTATATTTTGGTAAGCTGAAGGGTCAAGGCCCTTCACAAGGCCAGTCACAAGAGCTAGTTCCGGAGGGTACAAAACGAGGATGGGAGGGAAAACAAGAAAAAAAGTCTTTATTAAAAAGTATGCTTTCAAAATGCAGAATTGTTATGGAGTTATCTCAATTCCCTACTATTCTGAGGAATGATTAATCCCATAATGTCTGATGACTAACATTAAAATGATTTAGTTAGAAATTAATGAAATTGGCATGATGAAGTGGTCTTCCATGTGTGCTTTCACATGGTAAAACTAGAAAGTATACCGAAAACTCCTAGCAAACCATTTTCAGGGGCATTTCAGTCAATAAATGCACTATTTCAGTCTAGAGCTTGAATTTGCCTCACCTAGGAATTTCCCTCCAAAACTCTGGTTTTTTGGAGAAACAGTAACGCAACAGCTTATTTGTATGGACTTTAATCAACTGCTCTTCAACTTGCTGATGGTAATAATTCATAGACAATAAAATATACAGACACTTGGGCTTGGCACCAGGGTTTTAAAAACTTGTTTTCATTATGAGGACTAGCTGGTTCTTGATTGATTCTTTGAAGCCCGACTTGAAAACATGGTATCCCTACCCAGTGAGGAGAGCAGGCTACAATCCCAATAACATTCCAGCTCTCAGTGTATCCCTCATTGCTAAATTACATTGCTACTTTCTCAAGCAGAGTATATCTCAAACATCTAAAGCTTCCAGACTCAGCACTGAGATTCAAGAGTTCAGTACCCATACTGAAAACTTAGTTGCTGCCAGAATGAACTGCAAGGGGTTAATGGTCTGGCTAGTGGTCTGGATCAGTAAAAGGCAGATCTATATATCCAAAATTTTAACTGAGTCTCCTTTCTAAACCATTCTCCATAAGTAGTTTTATTAGCTTCCATAAAGAATACATGGTCTTACATTGCACAGCCTTGTGTCAAACAATTCTATAACAAACCAATAACTTCTGAATTTTAAAAACTTATTCACAAAAGACATATAACCAGGGCTTTTTTAGTAGCAGGAACTCCTTTGCATATTAGGCCACACATCCCTGATGTAGCCAATTATCCAAGAGCTTTCAGAACTCTTAGTACAGGGCCTACTGCAAGCTCCTGAGGATTGGCTACATCAGGGGTGTGTGGCCTAGTATGCAAAGGAGTTCCTGCTACAAAAAAAGTCCAGTATATACCTTTCACTTTAATGCTGTTATGAAGTATTTCTTTGGCTGGAAGGGAAAGCCTAATGGATTCTGCCCCTAATGAAGGTGTTTAATTCCCTAATAAAGAACTGACAGTGCCTGAGACTGTGGGTGGCCTTTTCACCTGTGGTTTTATGAGCAACACTTTCCCCTGCTCTTTTTCTTCTTGTTCCAGTTCTTTGCCAATCAAATTTTAGTATCAGGTGATGCATTGCAGGCTGCTTAGTTATGCTTTCCATTGAATGAGTCTTTACAAAATGCAAGAATCTAGCATTGTAATAGGGATGGGTATTTCTTTTTTCCAAAATTCACTTTTTTAGATACAGCCTTTGACGCCTCTTATTCTCTCTTTTTTCACTTTTTTTCACTTGAAAGAGGGGATTCTCTTTCATTTCTCTTTGATATCTTTCTGAAAAGAAATCAATGCACACATTTGCAATTTCAGCCCCTTGCAGTTATTTCGTGTTATACAACACAGGGTGATGTAATAGCAGTGGGACAGGAGGGTTTGGAAAGACATTGCCTGTCTCTGGGCAACTTTAGAGTGACATTCTAACATTTTTCATCATGAAATACTTCCTTTAGACTAGTTTTCTCTTCACCAGTTTACCAACATTTCTGGCCTGATTTCCTAATTCAAAATGATCAGTCATTTTCTACCCAGAAAATGGATCATATATCTGAATTTATGGTAACTCTTGACTACATATTGATGCAACAGCATTCACACTGCCCAGAGTTGCCAGGCCTGGACCTTGCAATCCCAATAGCTTTTGGAAGTGGGACATAGGAAGAAGGAGCAGCATCCAACATTGCATGATGTTACAATGTTCTGGGAATCCCCCCCCCCCCAAAAAAAAATCTATAGTAAAGTCCATAGAGATTGGGGAAATTTCTAGAGCATTACAGACATGATGACTGGAAGTGATGTTGCCATGCCTGTGACATCATTCTCCCCTTCATTTTGTCCTCTGACAAGAGCAAGAGCAGGGAAGAGCTGGCAGGAGAGGGAGGTGGCTTTTTTTTATTTTTGTAGCAGGAACTTCTTTGCATATTAGGCCACACACCCATGATGTAGACAATCCTCCAAGAGCTTTCAGGGCTCTTAGTACAGCCCCCAGATGGGAATTGGCAACTCTAGAAAGAATCAAAGCATGTGTAGGTAGAGTTGTAGGTCCAACTCAAGAAATATCTGGGGACTTTGGGGGGTGGAGCCGGGAGATTATCCCATTCCCTAAAAATAAAAATACAGCAGTGCAGTTCCCCTGAATACAGTCTTCATTTCCACCTTCTCTTTTTTGCATTCAAATTTCCATAGCAGCTGCACTTCCAGTAAAATGAAAGTGAATCTCTCTCCCTCCCCCCCTCTCTTTCACACATACACACACGGCAGCCTAAATGAACAGTTTGCATGTCCATACTTTTGTGATACCCCTGGAGCAGTGGTATAAATAGCTCAACTTACTAGAGTTGCTGAATGTACTAATCTGCTGTATTTCAATCAATTTACAGAGAGAGAGAGGTCTAGGGGGTGGAGTTTTCCTGAATGTCATAATCAAGTTATAGTTAACTCTTTACTATCTCTTTTACTACACAGCTTCTGAAAGGAATGCAAAATTAGCAGAGGGGTTGGGCTCTCTTACTTCCTCTCCCTCACACTCTGTTTCACACACATGTGGGCCTTCCTGCTCACACCCCCCCCCCCCCAGCTTTAGTCTTGTTGAGATGTAAAGGCACACACACACCTTCCAAAACAGAAGCAGTTGCAAGCTTCTGAAACTTCCTGAGATCTAAAGACACGTTGTGGCTGTTGGGGCAGGGCTTCCCCCCCTTAAATATGAGGCTTCTATGTGTAGATCTTAAATATGTGACTTCTGTTGAATTTAGACTTGCCAGTACCCAGGTCCCAGTAGGGTGTCCCTCGGTTTTGTAGGCTCCTCTTCACTGCCAGCCAGCTGGCTGGCAGAGAGAAGCCCCACCTCAACAGCCTTCCACCTCAGAAGGCTTAGAAGAAGCTTGGAAACTTAGAAGAAGCTTGGAAACTCTGAATATGTGTGTGCCTTTAAATCTCAGTTGGATAAAGGCTGAATGGGGTGGGGCAAGCCAGCAGAGCCATGTGAGAAAGGAAGAGAAGCCAGCACATTCCCTCCGTTTGTTTTAAATTCCTTTCAAAAGTCACATAGTAAAGAGCAATGCTCCCTCTAAACTGTGGAGTATTGTGAGCAAAAATTCTACTTCATGAGCTACTGACATTAAAGTTGTGAACTACTGCATAAATTAGTTTGCTTTGGGGACATTTTTCCTGAGTGAAGACACAAATGGGTGAGCTCGAAGCTAAAAAATTGTGAGCTAGCTCACAGTAGCTCAGCTTAGAGGGAACACTGGTAAAGAGTAAACTAGAACCTTTAGTTTCCTGTTAGAAAGAAAAAGTTGGTGGAAATACCGCAGGTGGCTACATTCAGCAACTTCCATGAGTAAATTGTCCCAGTGAGATCACAAAAGTGTGTGCTTGCAAACTACACTTATTTGGGCTGCTTTGTGAGTGTGAATGCGTTCACTTGCATTTAGTGAAAGTGCAGCCAGCTGCTGAGGGACGAGAAAATGAAGACTATATGCAGGGGAACTGCTCTGCTGTATTTTTATTTATTTATTTTTAGGGAATGAGAAAGTATCCTGGCTCCACACCCAAAGATCCCAGATATTTTCTGATCTGGATCTGGCAACCCTACTTAAATTCATCCAAGGCAGTCTTTTCTGCCATATCTTCCATTTAAGTCAAGCTATTTGGAGAAAGGAGTGCCTGGCTTGGAGTGCTAGAGACAAGCTCCCTTGGGCTTGACCTTTCTGAGCTTTCTCGTGAAAAGCTATACAAATGTTTAAAAATAGGTAAGTTGCTGGAGCTTCATGCACCAGTCTCCCTCTGGCTCGCCTCATAATTAGCTTCAATTTTCTGACCTTTCTCAGGGAAGTCTACAAAAAACTTAAATTCTTTCTGATCATTTTCCAACTTATGTGTTAAATATTTCTAGCATTAACAGGATAACAAAAACAATATCATGTATGCCTATATATCTGTGGTGCGAAACAGCAGCAATCTGAAAGTCACCCCTTTCATCAATTAAATGAGAGCCAGTGCTGGATGATGAGTGGGGACAACTGAGTGAAAATCATTCATCTGCCTCAAAGCTTGATAGTTTACACTGTTGTATCACAGACAGTTTTGGATTTGTTGATATTCCCTTATTGTATTGTATAATTTTAACATGATCAAGATAAAAAAGCCTTTGCTTTAGTTTCACTTTTGACCTGTTGTTGGTTGTTGGCTGAGGTTAAACTACAATGACCATGGAGATACATGGTGCCATGACAGAATCTGATGAAGTGAGTGGTCTGCATATATTGGTCTGTAGGCTAGAACATTTCTTTAAAGCTAATATGATTGAAGATGTCCTGTGGAGTTATTATAGACACCACATCTGAAATGCTGAAAGATGGAGAAAGAACAGTAGCGTTCTAGTAATGAAATAAATTAGAGAAAGCCTGGAAAACAGTGTATAGTAAAAGAAATAAGGCACCATCAGACTACTGCATTCAAAATTAATAAGACGGTCCCAGAGGAAGGATCATAAGGATCCAAAACGAGAACGTACTGGTTTTGCATCATTGGACTGTATTGTTTGGAAAGAACCTGATATCATCTTATGGACAGTAGTGAAGTTGTGTGTTTTGGATGGTATTTGTCACTGAATTTGTTACTGAAATTTACATTGTAATACTATATTGTGAATGGAAAGTATTGTAATTATATTTTGATATTGTTTTGTAACATGGATAGTATCTTTTCTGTCATTTCCTGATTGTTAATCTCCGTGGCCCCAGCATTGTTTGACCACACCTGGAGGCTGGCAACCCTATCCTGTGAGAAAGTGGTACAGAGGAATCTTGAATTGGCCTATTGCTAAAAAGCTCTCAGGTCATATATTTGATACCTTTTGTAGAAGTTGCGCTTCCACTTGCATCTAGTTAAGCCTCGTTATCAGATACCCCACAGGCACGGCAGTTTTACAGCACACTACATTACTTTAGTACCTTGCCCATGAATGGCAGCCATTTCAGCCCACATAGGGAAGCAGAGGTCGTTGCCAGCAACACATAGCTGAATATGCCGTTTTGCCCTTTCTGTTCTATCGTGAATTTGTTCCAGATCAATTAGGTATGCTGGAAAGGGGTAAATCAATTCACCATGTTTTCTGAAGAAGAAGGAATGTTTTGGGGGAAATAGTGATCTCTGCCATGGTTCCAATTCCAGCTGGTAAAGCTGAGGCATACCGCTGGCAGCAAAGGTGATCCAAACAGAGGGCTGGGTAGGAGCAGCATGTCTGCTTTGGTATGTAAACGCTGCTGTTTTTCAGAATCTGGTGCTGTTGAGGACTTACTCAGACTCCACCAGTTCAGAATATAGGCGAGCCAACACGATTCACCCTACTACAATATCCCTAGTTGCAGACCACTATATAAATCTGCCAAATGCCTGCAATGCACCCACACTCAGGCCTGCAAACTTCCTTGTTAAAGCAATAACAGAATCTTACACAAGCCTGCCAATGCACCTTAGGTAGTCCAGGCCTGCATTCCCCCGTTCCTGAATAGAACACGGCTTTTTTTAATAGCACCTTCATCACTCAAGGTAGCCTGGAAGGCTTTATGAAGCAAAACAAGAAGTTCAATATTGGCAAGGCAGCTTCCGTGTAAGCAGATGAAACCATCATTACAGGCTCAGCAATAATACAGCCTCCCGCATTCTATCCTGCAACACTGAGAAAGGGAAATGCCGATCCAACCAGTGGACTTCTTTCCTCTTGGCATCATGTTCCACGGGAATATTTTTTTTCTGCCATAAGCAGGGATTGGCTTTATGGTTCCCACTTACAGAATCAGGGTATAATGCACCAGGCAGAAATTAAGTCTTGATGTAGAATCCACAAATCTGCGCAAGGCAAGGAAGTGCAGCAGGACTCCTGCCATCCATAAAGCACAATGTGGCCTGGATGCCATTGGCCATAAACATGAGTTGAGACCACCAGGGAGCCAAAATGTGTAGTGTAATGAGAAAGGGAGAACAAAGAGGAAGGTGGGCATAATATCTTTGGACAGAGATTGTCTAGAAAAATCAGTTTTCAAGCCACCCTATATCCCCTTTTATTTTGTGCTACATAAATCAGCAGCAATCTTTGGATTCTATGGGACAAAGTTGAGAGGATGCAATCCAAGATGCAATTGAACCAAAACCTCTCCCCCATCCCCCAATCATGATAACAAGCAACGAGCCTGTGCTGCAGAGCCCTTTAGGAGTTCATTGCAATACAGTTCACCTTCCTCCACCTCCCCCACTATCATAATGACAGTCATTTCACGACTGAATCTATAAAAGTTGAGAATAGACGACAGCACTGCCGTTAATGCAAATTTAGCTCTTAGGAAGTGTGAGTTATGTGTCCTCTCTGTGCCTGATCTGTGAAGGTTATATTAATCTGTTACAGGCCAACTCCTGAGCAAAGCTTGAAAACATAATGGTAGAAACTTGGTTGTTGGCAGTGTGTGTGTATGTGTGTGGGGGGATGTTTTCACATGAACAGGGATCTTTTTCTAAAATGATCAGTAACTAGGGTTGCCAGCCTCCAGGTTAGGACTGGAGTTCTTCCAGAATTAGAATTCATCTCCAAACTGTAGAGATCAGTTTTCCTGGAGCAAATGACTGCTTTGAAGAGCAGACTGTATGACATCACATCCCTGCCTTCCCCATATCCCACCCTCTGCTCCCCCAATTTCCCAACCTGAAACTGGCAACCATGGTAACAAAAGGGACAATAACTGGATCTGTCAACTGGCCTTTGAAAGAGGGGGCGGGGGGAAACATAGGGACATAGGTTCTTTTGCTTTCCTGCCAACCATCAAGAACAACACTGAAGGCTTTGGAGAAGTTTCCATCAGCTACCATTTTCCAAGAATAAGGCAAGACATAGGCAAACAGGACTAAGCTGCTTTGAGAATAGACTCAACAAAAGGTGAAGCAAGGGGAGGTTACAGCCCTCCCCCCCCCAAAAAAAAAGAACCGACACAAGGCTTAGTCCTCTCTTAGGCAAAAGAAGGGGGGGGAAGACCACTAGGATACTCACAAAAATAGAGGTGAACAGCTGAACCAAATGCAACTCCAAATCACAGCTCATTTGGCTGTATTTAGTGCTGTATGCAGCTGAATCAGATTCTCTGATCTGATTTGGCTGCCAAATACAGCAGTCTTGATTCCAAATACTGCCAAATCTATTTGTCAGCTATTCAGCTCCTTTATATACTATGGACCATTAAAGCCAATGGCAAAATCTCATAGGGTATAATATGGGGGTTTGAGGGAGAGGCAATAAATTTGCAATGTATCTGCATGAGCCTCTCCTCCAGAGAACCCCCAAATTCCGAAAAGATTGGACCAGAAGTTCCAATTCTATGGGACCCAAAAGTGGTTGCCCCCTTCCCCATGCTTTCCTATGGCAGGGGAGGGAAAGGTGACAATTTCCCCATGGTGGGAATATTGACACTGGGGAGGAGAGAGTTTGAGGGAAAGGGAGGAGGGTGTTTGAGAGAGAGGCACGAGTTCAGCAATCTCCTGTTTCCATTTCTCGTTGTTTCTTATGATGGGAAAAACTTTCTAACACGGGCAGCAGTCAGATTCTCCTAGAGAATCACTGCAGTGGAAAGTCAACTGTAGTGTGGATGCTGGTTTGCAAGGAGCATAGCAGTGCTATGTGCCCAGCAGAAGAAGTGCCACTGTGGCAGTGCCAGTGCCACATGCAGGGCCTTAGTCCATATCTGAGAATCTCTCTGAATTACAAATCTGTGTGTGTGTGTGGGGGGAGGGGGGTGCTTTCTGCAAGGACTGCAGCACAGAAACGGTGCATTGAATGCACTGGTGCTAAGCCACAGAGCCCTGTGCCAATCTAATAGTGACCAGCCCAGTGGCACAACTGCTGTCCAGCAGCTGAATGTAGTGCCCTTGCGGCCTGGGTATACAAAAAGATGAATGGACACAAATCTGAAATCAAGATTCACAAAGCTGAGCAATCTGTTTTACTGCAACATCATTTCAGAAACAGACTGGAACAGGAGATTGCTGAATTGGTGCTTCTCCCTCAAAACCCCTCTCCCCTAGCCCCCATATATTATACCCTATAATTTGCCATTGACTTTAATGGACCATATGGTATTTGGAGCTGTATATTCAGGATAGCCAAATTGCTCCTGAATCAGATTCAGACACTGAACCTGATATTTGGGGATATTGGTCTCCCCAAATGCTTTCACCCCTGAATACCCCCAAATCTGAATTTAGCAAAAAAAAAAAATTCTGTGCATACCCCAAGTCACATCTGAGTGATAAAAGAGATACAGAGGTACAGCCCAATGTTTAGCAGTTGGGTGGTATTTCTAGGGAGCAGAACACAGCTTTGGAGGGCTGAGCAGAGTTGAGAGTATGTAAAGCTTCTGTGTTTCCAAGGCAATTGATTTTTTTTTTTTTACATTTAATCCAATATCTTAGTGTGGTGATAGGGAGACAGAGCTGAAGTTGATAAGCCCTGAAGAGGGAGTTCCTCATTCTTCTACCATTGTCACTATATCTAACGTTGATCTTTCCAGCCCTGTGCAGAAGACAGAAACAGCACAATGGAGCCATTCACAAAGAGGAAGGTGGTTTGGGGGAATATTAAACATGCAAAAGAAAATAACCCTTTCCCTATTCCAGAGGGGGCAAAATCTCCTAAAATCTAGAGGGGAAAAGGACTGCATATTTGTGCAAGCACAAACTCGCAATCTCTTTGATTGCCATTAGCTTGAAGTCTACACTGTTGATGGTGGAAAAGAAAACAGACAAAAACTGAGGTCCCTGCCTTTATCCAAAGCTAAGAAGAGAGCATGGGTCTCTAGCTGAGGCTCAGAAAAATTTGGAAAGCAGTGAGTTGCCTCCCTGTATTCAAAGCCTCTCAATAACTGCTATATACTTTATGATCTTGAGGAGGGGGGAATAGAAATATCTGCCTCAGGCTGAGCCTGCAAGAGGTTTTGAAAGCAGCCCAAACCAGAATCAATTCCAATCCTTTCTCAAGACTTCAAATGGGAGTGGTGAGGGAAATCTTTCCTGTGCAGTCAAGCACTGGTGCAAGTACCCATTTGTCACTATACTGAATACTATAGTGGCCTATCCTTGTGCCAGTCATGAAAGCCCCAAAACTAGACTACCCATAGAAAAGACAGGAATATGTATTTTATTCATTCATTTATTTAAAACATTTGTATGCTGTCTTTCAATCCAAATAGGATTCCCAAGGCAGTGGACAACAGATATTAAAACATTTTATGTTTAAAATGTATATATAAATATTTAACACTGCAATAGGGACATATAAACATGCAAACAAATACAGATACACACCTATGAAGGAGGACCAATAAGAGTTTTACTGGGAATGAGCCCCCAGAAGTCACTACTAGAAGTCAATGACAGAAGGAAACAGACAAATCTCCTTGGGGAGGGTGTTCCCAAGTTTTGGTGCCACAACTGAGAAAGCCTTCTCAAGTTGCAACCCACCTAACCTCAGAAGACAAGAGTACTCAAAGCAATGTGTCAGAAGATTGTTGGAGTGAATAGTAGGTTCATATGGAAGAATGCGGTCCTTGAGGTATGCTGGCTGCAAGCTGTATAGGGCTTTAAAGGTCAATGCCAGCACCATGAATCATGCCTGAAATCCAGTGCAGATAGAACAAGACTGGAATGATATGGTCCCTGCAATCCAGTCAAAATTCCTGCTACAGCATTCTGTTCCAATTGCAGCTTCTGGAAAGTTATTAAGGGGAGCCCCTTATAGAGTACATTACAGTAATCTACTATCATGGGATGTACCATGGTAGCAGAATCTTTCTGGCTCATGAAGGGCCACAGTTGGCTCACCAGCCCAGGCTGGTGCCTCTGGCCACAAGTTGACCCTTCCCGGCCAGGCTGGCAACAGCAGCTAAAGGCTGGGGGCCGCTGTTGCCAGCCCCGAAGGTTGGGAGGCTGGCCCGCTGTCCTGGGCATCCAGGGAACTGCTGGGGGGCATGGAGCCTGGACTATAAAAGCCCTGGCCCCGCCCAGCTCCACACAGTTCTTTTCGGCTCTCAGCAGAGAGAGCCACTTGTGGGGAGTCCTTTTGGGCTGGGGCTGAGGCAGGGTGCGATTGGACAAGGCGGGGGCGATTGGACGTCCCAGGCAGGCGACGCCAGCTGCACCCAGCGTCGGAGGCAGCTCAGCGGAGGGCATTTGGCTTCGGCCCTGCACGCAACGGCATCAGGAATCAACGGGCTACTGCGGCGGCAGAGGAGTGCAGCAGCAAGGGGACCTGGCTGGACGGTTGAGGGGTGGTTGGGCAGCTCGGCTTAGGAGCCAAGGCAACTTGGCCTGCCCTTAGCAACTCCAAGGTTGCTCGGTGGGGCGATGAGGGTCTTTGGCCGGGCCTGAGGACATTTCCTAGGGAGGCAGCCTGAGAATTTCCCTCATTGGGTACGGGTCATTGGGTCCCTTCCCCCCCCCCCCGCTTCTAATTGGGAAGGGCATGGCTTGGTTGCTGTGGCTGCAACCACCCCCCACCCCCACCATTTATTTCATTTTAGCGGTTGTTTATTTTATTCAAGGCCGGTCTTGGAGCACAGGTTAGTCTCTGGGCTCGTTCAAAAGGGGGGGGGTGCCACATAATCAGGGATATGGCACCCAAAGAAGGAAAAGGATAGCAGCCCACTAGGCCCACAAGAAAACAGGCTTAGCAACCGAGTCCCCCGGATGAGTCTGATGATGAGGCCCAGTTAAGGCATGTCATTATTGGACAACTGGAGGTCTTAGAGCAGCAGAGGGGTGCTGCAGGGGCTCCTACATAGGAGGGGCACCGTAGGGCGACTGGCTGGTCAGGTAAGTTAACTTTTGAGAAGAAGGTTCTGGCCCGCCTTTCTGCTTTACATGGCGGGGCTGTTGGAGCAGACGTGGGGCAGGAACAAGACCAGGAGGCCGGAGCTGATGCAGGAGCTGCGCCAGGCATGGAGCCTGTGGCCCATGGATTGGTGGTGGACATTGTGCAGGCGGCCCCGGCAGTGGCAGTGGCAGTTACCCCCTCGGTGGATGCAGGTAAGTCCCTGTTGCAACAGCAGCCTCAAACCAGGCTTTGGGGTCCTTGGGGGCACCCACAATCTACGGTGCCGATAAGCACAACAGGTTGCGGGGCACCAATGTCAGGGCAGTTGGGGACTTTTGTGCAACCAGGTCAGGCTGGGACATCATGGGCATGGGGCACACCTTACACATCACTGCAGGGCCAGAGTTTTGTGGGTACCGCTGCACAGGCCTCTTTACACTCAGCTGCTGCGGCATCTTCGCAAGGCACCTCTGCTTCACAGGCAGCACCAGGTGTGCTTCCTTGTGGGGGCAGCAACAGTTACAGCAGAAGGGAGGGTGGCCAGGTTATCGGTGGGGTATGTGGGGCTACCCACCGAATCCTTATGGGTCCATACCTTTCCAGGCTCTTCCATATGGCAACACCGCATTGCCCCTGGGTGATCACCTGTCGGTGGCAACCTGGGACAAGATTTTGAGGGGTGAATACGTGGACGTCTTCAGCCTCCTCTATAGAGAACTTGAAAAGAAGGATAAGGAAGATCTAGATGACAAGAGAGAGGAGAAGCTGAAGCAGAGAAAGGTAGACAGGACCTGGGCCAATTGGTTGCCAGGTTTCTTGATCTATGCCGGTGTAATAGCAAGGGCACAGCCTTTGGGGTGGAAACACTTTTCCAGTATTACGACATAGTGTACCATGCATATACGGATTTTGTTGGTGCAACTTAGTTGCAATATGATGAGGCCTTCAGGATGAGGGCTGCAGTCAACCCAGGGCTCCCTTGGGACCAGATTAATCAACAGCTTTGGTTGCAGCTAATGTCCCCAGTGAAGCCCAATATGGGTGATAGGGCCAACAGTGGTCATCTGGTACAAAAACAACAGAATAGTGCAGGTGCCCGTGGTGCAGCAGGCCAGTCAGTTCAACCCCGGCTGCTCTGCTGGGAATATACCTCCAAGGGTATGTGCGCCAGAAAGGCCTGTAAATTTAAACATAAATGCCCGATATGCGGGGGGGGGGGGTCACACGCCTTTTCAGCATGCAGTAAATCTAAGCTGAAGGGAGGTTCCAGACGCCCTGCGGGTGGGAATAACCAGCAACCACCTGGAAAAGGGACCCAGTCCCATACTACTGACAGTACTTAGGCAAATATCCCCTGGCTGCTGATAGGGATTATTTACTAGAGGGCTTTACTTATGGATTTCGGATTCCGTACCAGGGACCTAGGGTCCCTTGTTTAGCCTCCAACCTCCGTTCAGTAGTGGGGATGGAGCATGTGGTGAGGGCAAAAATAGATAAGGAGTGTGTGGAGGGGCAGGTTATTGGCCCCTTTGAGGTTCCGCCAGTACCCACTTTGTGGGTATCCCCCTTGGGAGTGGTGCCGAAGAAAGCGCCAGGGGAAAACCGTTTGATACACCACCTTTCATACCCCAGGGGCGGATCGGTGAATGACTCCATTCCGGACGTTCTCTGTTCTGTCAGGTACACTTCATTTGACTTCATTTGACCAGGCGGTCAAGATAGTTCGGGGTTGCGGTGTGGGAGCTGAAATGGCAAAATGCGACATTAAGTCAGCATTTCGCCTTTTGCCAGTACACCCAAGGAATTTTGAGCTGTTGGGGTTTACCTTTGAGGGGAGGTATTATATGGACAGCGCCCTGCCGATGGGATGTTCAGTTTCCTGTTCAGCCTTTGAGCGGTTTAGTTCCTTTTTGGAATGGGCGCTCCGGGCCAAGTTGGGGTTAAGTGATACAGTTCACTATCTAGATGACTACTATTTGAGGGCCTGGCACAGGAGCTTGGGGTGCGACTAGCACACGAAAAGACTGAGGGCCCCAGCTCGGTTCTTATGTTTTTAGGCATCGAGCTGGACACCACACAGCAAGTTTCACAGCTGCCTGCGGATAAGTTGGCGGGTCTCAAAGTTTGATTAGCTTCTCTCAAGAGGCAGCACAAAGTGTCGCTGCTTGAGCTCCAGCAGTTAATGGGGCATCTCAACTTTGCTTGCAAAGTTGTGGCCCCTGGGAGGGCCTTTTTGAGGTGGTTATGTGAGGCCATGGGGACCCTACGTCTCCCTCACCATAGAGTGCGAATGACCGCAGGCATGCGCAGGGATTTGGAGGTGTGGGAGGAATTTTTGGAATCTCTCAACGGGATTTCATTTTGGCGGGACAAATTGAAGATTGAAACAGAGCTCCAAATACCTTTGGATGCTGTGGGAGTTACCGGATTTGGCGTATATTTTCAGGGTCACTGGTGTGCGGAACAGTGGCCCACAGAGTGGTTGGCAAGTGGCCTCTGTCATGACCTCACATTTTTGGAGTTCTTTCCCATTGTGGTAGCCGTTTGGCTATGGAGGGCGCAGCTGACCAACCATGCAGTCCATTTCTGGTGTGATAACATGGCTGTGGTACATGTTATCAACTCCCTGTCTTCCAAATCAGCATTGGTGATGAAATTGCTTTCATTAGTAAAGCATGGGGCTTTTCTGAAGGCACTGGGGATTTCAGAATTAGAGAGATGCTGAAGGGCTGGGCACAGGAACGGGGGCCGCGGGCGGATGCCCGGCAACCCATATCTCCATCAATGCTTAAAGGGATATACCGAGTTTGGCCAGGAGTATGTTCATCTTCTTTTGAAGTCACTTTTTTCATGCAGCCTCATTGGTTTCCTTTTTCGGAGCTCTTACAATCAGTGAGTTGGTGGTGCAGTTGAAGAAGGACAATTCTGATCGGGCACTGAGGGCCAGTGTCATTAAATTCACAGGCGGGCAAGTCAGCTTAACAGTCCGGCGATCTAAAATGGACCAATGTCAGAGGGGCATGGTCATTATAATTGGCCCGTGTGAATTGCCAGAGCTGTGCCCAGTCAAAGCCCTGGAGCAGTACATACTGCTTAGGGGGGAGGTTGATGGCCCCTTGTTTCACCATAGCAATGGTTCCCCCCTTACAAAATATCAATTTTGGGCAGTTACTGGCAGGGCACTGGCTGAACTGAAGTTGGGGGGTGCCAAATTTGGCACACATTCATTTCGGATTGGAGCAGCATCCACGGTGGCAGCAATGGGCTGCACCTCTCCCTGCAATACAGCGAATGGGTCTGGGGTGATCAGCGGCCTACAAATCATATGTCTGCTTGTTGGTCTTGCAGTGATGAGCTTGGGTGCAAGTTTAGCGGTTTGGTTGCCTGTTGGCTCATTTTGGTTCCGGGTTGTGACTGTTTTCTGTTTTTCAGATGCTGTGGCTCATAGGGAGAGGCGTCGGATCCTCATCTGCGGGCACAGTATGGTGTTCTGGGTCGCCCACCAGGCCAGGAGATCGCCAGTTGGCACTCAGTTGGGTCTCAGTGAGTGGGCAACGGTGGAGTGGCTGGGTTGCCGTGGCCTGTGTTGGCCTGGGATCATGCCGCTGCTGTTCCTCCGCACATCCTGGTTATCCACCTTGGTGGGAATGACCTTGGATTGATGAAAGGAAGGGCCCTTTCGGTGCAGGCACAGGCTGATCTTCAGGCCATTAAGCATAGGTGGCCGGGGGTTATTTTGGTTTGGTCAGCTATTCTGCCATGCAGGGTCTGACGGGCCACCCTGTACCCTGCTGGGATAGAGCGTGCCAGACACAAGGCCAACCAGGCCCTGCAGAAGGCCATGGAGGGGGGGGTTAGGCAGATTCCTTCCCCATCCAACCATATGGCTCACGAATGCCGACCTGTATAGGCTGGATCAGGTTCATTTATTGGAGTTGGGTAAGTGGGCCTTTTTGGACAATCTGCGGCAGGGACTGCAGTCGGCTCTGGGCCGTCCTGTGGGCACTAATTCCTAAGTAGAGGCTTGGCATTGGTGGTGGCAGGATGAGGTATGGGATACAGTGTTTTTCAGGGGAGCACCTATGGCTCAGCACCATTGGGTGCAGGTGGTCAGTATGAACAGCAAATGGGCTTCACGGCTCAATGCTGGGAATGCAAATCACAACAAAGCCGGGGGCTGCTGTTGCCAGCCCAGAAGGATGGGAGGCTGGCCCGCTGTCCCAGGCATCTGGGGAACTGCTGGGGGGCATGGCCCCGCCCAGCTCTATGCAGTTCTTTTCGGCTCTTGGTCCAGCCGCCCACCCGATAGTAGTACAGGTTGTTACCGGTCGCCTTATTAGGGGCCAGGTAGGGATTTTTTCATTTCCACTAATTGGCCTACGTGAAGGTGTTTTTCGCCTACCTTGTACTGCTTGATAGTTAGGGAATGGGGGATGAGTTATGTTCGCTTTGGTCACTTGGCAGGATGTGGTATGGGATACAGTGTTTTTCAGGGGAGCACCTACGGCTCGGCACCATTTGGTGCAGGTGGTCGGTATGAACAGCAGATGGGCTTCACGGCTCAATGCTGGGAATGCAGATTGCAACAAAGCCTTTCCGGGGTGGATCTTTAAGGTGGATTGATGCTGGCCTAGATAGAGGTAGAGTTTTGGGCCTGGCTGGCCCAGCACCAGCCATAATATCTTGGGCTTGTGCTGGGGGCAGGGTGACTCGCCCTCCCAGGACAAAGTGGGGTCATGGGGCTGACCCCAGGGCTTGTCCTGTTAGGCCTACAGCCCTTGCCGTTATAGTTTCATTCAGTTATGTTTAATAAAGTGGCCCGGTTTACCCAACACAGTGTGTCAGCCTCTTTATTCCGACTGGGGGGGGGGGGCAACTGCCACCAGTTTATCCAACAAGAGGTCTGGATCGAGCAGTATCCCCAGACTACAAACTTGCAACTCTATCCAGAACAGTAGATATCCCAGTTCCTGGATCAAACCTTCCCACCACCAGTAGCACCTCCATTTTGTCATTTAAATTCCATGGAGTTTGCTCCCATGTAAGTGTATAGACGGTATCAGCTAATTAAAGAAATGACTGTACTGGGTAACTATGCTGTCTCCAGATCAGAGGGAAGGAAGCCCCAATAAGCATACATACACAGCTAATAAAAAATAAGCCCCAGAGTGGATGAAATGCCTCTATCATAATGTCAATGTTATAAGAGAGCTTTCTATAATAGTAGGGGTTGGCGTAGGAAGGGGCATATAACAGAAATAGTCTGGACATGTACATGAAAAATGAGGGGGAACCTTCCCAGTGCTCTGAGTACCACACTTTAAAAACATTTCCCGGATTCCTTGTTTGGAGACATATCAAAGAAGGGCTCAGTCTAAATGATGTGTTTTCAATTTTTAAGAATCAGGACAATTTTTTTTCTGTGTGGGAACATTAAAACTTCCTCCTACCTCCACTGATCATAGGTCAGTCATCAGTACTAGTGTGTGGGTATGAGTCTCTGGTCGTTTTCGCACTAGCGTTTACTCCGGCGTAGCACCTCATTTACCTCCGGATCTTTTCCTGGTTTTCCCACCTGTTGCTCCGGCGCTGCGGTTTGCTCCGGCGCTGCAGGGGTTTCACGCCGGAGTATCTAGATCCACCTCCTTCCGGAGTTTTTGAAAACCTCCGGATCCACTCCGGATCCACTCTGCGGAGTTTTCTGTGGGAAATCCATCCACGCCGGATCGACTGCTGTGTGGGCGGCACCCTCTCCCTTTCCGTCCTCCCACCCCATCCACCCCCTTGGCCAATCATCAGCCTTTCGCGGCGCTTCCCCAAAGTGCCGGCACGGCCATTTTTTTAAAAAAACTTCACAGTTTTGCGTAATAGCGATATTTCGAAATTAACAAATAGAAAAAAAAAACCCCTCCTGGAATAGCCTCAATTGCCACTTCAATTGGTTTCGTTAGAATTTTTTTTAATTATTATTGACTTTAGTTGCGTAATTTCGCTGTTGCGTTATCTCGATAATGCGAAAACGACCATTGTTGGGGGGGGGAATCTAGTGCCGGTGCGGGCCAAAGCGTTCATGTGTGTGTGTTTTAAAAAGGGAATGCCTCCCTCAGCTGTGCCACCAGGATTTCTGGACCTGCACAAAATCGCCATGTATAAAATGGGAAGTTGGAGTCCTGCATTCTTCTCCCTGGCTACATTCCGCTCGGTTAGAAAATAGACGGAGCTCGCTCTTCACACGCGCCACAGAAGGGGAAGGAGAGAATGGGGCGGGGGGGGGAGCTCTGGCAGCAGGAATCAGTCAGGTCCCCGTTGCAAGCGCCAGCCGGAGAGGGGAAAGAGAGCGGAGGAAATCCCAGCTTCGCCACCCGGGAGGGAGCGAAGGGAAGAAGCTGCCACACACACACACACACACACACACACAAACCCCTCGATTTCTCTCTCTTCGTTATTGCGATATTTCGCAACTTCAGAATTTTGGGGGGGAATATAGTGCTAGGATTCTCCACTGTGAATGCTTCTGTTAATACATAAAGGGCTGTGGAGGATTCTACAGCTGCAGCCAATCCATGAGCAGCAGCAGCACACGTGATGCGGTTTGTCCACGAAAAGAAGGGGAGGGAACAGCTCGATGTTACGTTAGTACGTTAGTACGTCATTACGCAACCAGACTTGCGCTTAAAAAAAAATAATTGACAGGGCATCGAACTCAAGTCAATGTCAGTGGGAAAACGATTTGAGCCGGGGCTTCAGGGAAGGCGACTCCGCAAAGAGTCACTAGTGGGAAAACGAGAAAAATGATCCGGACATAATTGCGCCGCGGAATAAGGGGAGCAAACGCTAAGTGCGAAAACGACCTCTGAGTTGTACAGAAACAGGATGCCTCTGCTGAAACCTCATTTTGCAAAGGAATTAAAAGGTCCGTTGCAAATATCTGATATGTATAATAATGGGGCTTTTTAGGTTTAGACTCTGTGCTGGAGGTGAATGAGATTAAGCTTTTTAGCTGCCATTAGTGGATCCTCTGTCAACACATGTTGGCTCACTTCATTTGGGATCTCTTTCATAGGATGCTGGATAGTTTCTATAGTCACATGGGGGGGAAGGAAAGGTCCCCTGTGCAAGCACCAGTTGTTTCCGACTCTGGGGTGATGTTGCTTTCACAATGCTTTCACGGCAGACTTTTTACAGGGTGGTTTGCCATTGCCTTCCCCAGTCATCTACACTTTCTCCCAGCAAGCTGGGTACTCATTTTACTGACCTTGGAAGGATGGAAGGCTGAGTCAGCCTCAAGCCGGCTACCTGAAAACCCAGCTTCTGCCGGGGATCGAACTCAGGTCATGAGCAGAGCTTAGGACTGCAGTACTGCAACTTTAACACTCTGTGCTACATAATATTAGTCACAAAATAGACCTGTTATTCAAACACAATAATGTCTGAATATTTAAAGTGCCATTATTTTCTTATATGGTATGTGTACACATTTATGCTATGGTATGATTCATAGAGAGATTTAAAAAAAAAAAGATTGCTTGGTTTATATTTATTGCAGTTCTGTGGTTATATTTGAGTGACTTTCTTTGTGCACATTGCTGTTTTTTTTTAAATTTCCTCCCATTAATGTGGTTTCCTATTGGCAAGAATACTGTTTTGTTTATATGTAATGTTTATTAATTGCCTTTCTACTTAAAAGTACTCAGGTTGATGTATAATCAATAAAAAGAGGCCATATTAGGTCAGCATACTAAAACAACCAATAAGTGAGCATACCAAAATAATGTGTATATATTTTTAAAACCCCAGTAAATGAAGATTGATGGTGTACAATCAGAAATTTTCTATTCAAGATCTGCTCTGAACAACAGTCATTCATAAGTGCTGTAAATACTCCAAACCTAACAGAATTATTTCTGGCATTCCAGAGCACTTGGAAAACTACTGATCTAACAATTATTCTGTTGCCTCACTGTCTGGTTTCAGTTCCCATGCAGACTTAGAATCTTCTGGGCTGTTTAAAAGGATGGGGAAAATACTTTAATTATAAATCCTTGATGTACAAGATGGGGGCATCAGAACATTCTTTCTACAAAGAACAAAAACAGGAAATGAGAAAAGAGATTTAAGTTGTCTCTTTAATGTTTATATTGCAACCATTGTGTACAATGTAATACCATTAGCGAAGCAACAGGGTTTTAAATCTATCATAATTACGAGGAAAAGTTATGGTATCTATGGCAGCCTGCATCCCCTTTCCTCCCTCAGAGGCAAGATTTCTCCTCCATTTCCCTTTGCCTTTACTGACTGAGCCACCCTAGTTATCTGTTTTCTTCTTTCCTGAAGAATTTTGGCTGTTCTGCCCTGTCACAGTACCATATTTTGGCTGTTGGCTCAGCCCAAGAACCTGAGGGGAGGAATGGGAGCTCACTTTGTCATAACTTAAATGGCACTTGGGGCATTTTGGAATTTAAAAATAACAAAATATTTTATTTAACAAAGAGCGAAAAGGTCAGGTAAAATCAAGGGTTGAAATTTCTGAGGTAAAACCAATACATGCATAGACTTTAGTTCTTATGTTTAAGGCTAATGAGAGTTTCTTAAGCTATTCAGTTACTTAAAAGTCTTTACGTTGAGAGGCTTTTGTTCCAGTGGCTACTTCAAACACTCCAGTGTGTTTTCTCTGACTCTTTTGGTTTCCAAAAGGCTTGTACACTTTTTCGGTACTAGGCTTCCCAACCCCCAGGTCCCAGGGATCCCCCGGTTTTACAGGCTCCACCTTGCCCCCAGTCCACTTTCCAGTGGGGTGGAAGTCCCACCCCAGCATCCAGAATGTTTGTTTAGATTTCCAGAGGTTTGTGTGTGCCTTTAAATTTGAGCAGGAAGTGAAAGCTTCATGGGGAAGGGCCAGCAGCAGAGTCACATGAGAGCATAGTCCCTCAGCTTGTTTTGCTTTTGTTTCAGCACAAGTAAGTGTGTGATAGAGCCCCTGTACTTTGTGGAGGAACCAGAGCCAGTAAGGTGTGGGTGTATGAGAGAGAGAGAGAGAGAGAGAGAGAGAGCACAGCCCCTGAACTTTTCAGATGTCTTTGTGGAGGAACCAGAGCCAGTAAGGTGTGTGTGTGTGTGTGAGAGAGAGAGAGTGCACCAGAGTCTCTGTGCTTGTTTTGCATTGGTTTCAGAGTCTTTATATAGGAACCTGTTTATGGGATGGAGGAAAATGCTACCTTTCTCTCTTTTTATTTGCCAGTGTTAGTCTGAAGAACAGCAGTTTCTGTGAGTAAAGCCCCAGTAAGATCACAAAAATGTGAGCTTGCATACTCTGCATTTTGGCTGCTTTGTGTGTGTTCACATTCATTTACTAGAATTGCAGCTATTGAGGGGTGAGGAAATGATGACTATTCAGGGGAACTGCACTGCTGTATTTTTATGTGTGTATTTTAGGGAAAGAAAAAGTCTCCTGGCTCCACCCGCAAAGTCTCCAGATATTTTCTGAATTAGGCTTGGCAACCCTATTCAGTACCCAATGCCCCTCTCTTGAATCACCAGTACTCATCTTATCTTGAGTTTTTAACTAAGACTGTTTTCACACACAGCTTATCTCGCAGTCACAATCCTGTTTCCCCCGCAGCATCTGTCGGATTTCCTACCATCTGCGCCGGAGTTACAGGAAGTGCCGCGGCTTTTGCATAGCAAACGTAAACTGGGTTTTAGCAGTTTACGTTTGCTACGCAAAAGCTGCGGCACTTCCTGTAACTTCTGCAGATAATAATAATAATAATAATAATAATAATAAATTTTATTTCTACCCCGCCCTCCCCGCAAAGCGGCTCAGGGCGGCTAACAGTAAGTAATATATTAACATAAATAGTAAAACATTAGATTAGCAATTAAAATTACACATATAAAAACCCGTTAATTCAGTTAAAACACTTAATTTACAATTACATTATATATATATCTGGCAGTAATAGCTGTTCTAGCGCTGATTCTGCCAGTTTAAATGGTGTTAAAGATGGCGGTTCTTCGTTCATTGCAACTCAGCAGTCCGTATCATTATAGGCGTATCTAAAAAGGGCAGTCTTGCAGGCCCTGCGGAACTGGTCGAGGTTCCGCAGGGCCCGCACCTCCTCCGGGAGCTGGTTCCACAGTGCAGGTGCCGCAACTGAAAAGGCTCGCACCCTGGTGCTTTGGAGCCTGGCCTCTCTCGGCCCAGGGATGGTCATTTTGTTTTTACTTGCTGACCTCAGTGCCCTCTGGGGTTCATACGGGGAGAGACGGTCCCTTAGGTAGGCAGGTCCTCGGCCATATAGGGCTTTAAAGGTGATAACCAACACTTTGTACTGGACTCGGTAGATAACCGGCAGCCAGTGCAGTCCGCGCAGCCCCGGCTGTATGTGCTCCCATTTCGGGAGCCCCAGTAACAGCCTGGCCGCCGCATTCTGCACTAGCTGCAGCTTCCGAGTCCGGCACAGAGGTAGCCCCAAGTAGAGGGCATTACAGTAGTCCAATCTTGAGGTGACCGTTGCATGGATCACTGTTGCGAGGTCGCGGCGTTCCAGGAAGGGGGCCAACTGCCTTGCCCGCTTCAGATGAAAGAATGCTGACTTGGCAGTGGCTGCTATCTGGGCCTCCATTGATAATGAAGGCTCCAGTAAAACACCCAAACTCTTTACCTGGCGCACTGGTTCCAATAGTGCGCCGTCGAAGGTTGGGAGAGCTATTTCCCCTCCCTGGGCGCCGCGACCCACGCAAAGGACCTCTGTCTTCGCTGGGTTCAACTTCAACCCACTCAATCTAAGCCACGCCGCTACAGCCTGCAAGGCCCGATCCAGGTTCCCTGGGGCGGAGCCAGGCCGGCCGTCCATTAGTAGATAGAGCTGGGTGTCATCTGCATATTGATGGCAACCCAGCCCAAACCTCCGGACAATCTGGGCAAGGGGGCGCATATAAATGTTAAACAGCATTGGGGAGAGAACTGCTCCCTGAGGCACCCCACAATCAAGTGTGTGCCTCTGGGATCGCTCGCCCCCAATGGCCACCCTTTGTCCCCGATCGGAGAGGAAGGAGGAAAGCCACTGTAAGGCCAGCCCCCTAACCCCTATGTCGGCAAGGCGGCGCTTTAGTAACTGATGGTCGACTGTATCAAATGCCGCCGACAGGTCTAATAACATCAGTACCGCAGAGCCGCCCCGATCCAGATGCCGCTGGAGGTCATCCACCAAGGCGACCAGCACTGTCTCCGTCCCATGGCCCGGTCGGAACCCAGACTGGCACGGGTCAAGGATGGTGGGAAATCCGACTAGATGCTGTGGAGGGAACAGGATTGTGACTGCGAGGTGAGCTGTGTGCAAAAACGGTCTTCCTCTTGAAGTTTCTAAAGGAAGTTTCTAACCAGGCCAGGGATCTCTCCAATTGTTAGAGCTAATTCCATGTTTGACTGGGCAGGGAAATTCTTCTCTTTCTAAAAGATCTATCCTCGTTCCTTGGCTCAAATGGAAGTCTTCACCTATCTCCCAAATTCCTTGCCAACTATCCCCCAATCCTCCTGTCTGTGTTAAACTGGACTCAGCTAAAGCTGAAATCAGTCTGTCATACTCAGTCAAGGCAGGAATCTGATTGAATCACCCTGCAGCATGCAGCCCTCTCAAGACACTCTCTGCTCAGCTGATGCTAACCAATCAAATGCTTGGAGCAGCCTGTCACTCATGGTCCTCTGTTTCTTGAAGAACTGACGCTTCACAGTCCTTCAGCTATTTGTATAGCACTTCTAAAAATGCAATACATCACAGTATCTCATGCTTAGATTAAGTGTGGCTAGAGAGGTGTTACAGGGTAGGAAAATGAAACTTTGGGTTGGATCCCACAAACTGCTGGGCAAAAACTCTGATGGTCTGGGATCTTCCCCACCTTCTTCTTCCAACTGGTGTCATTTGCAACACCTGGGAAGTTTTATATTTGGAGAGGGGCTGTAGCTCGGGGTAGAGCATTTGCTTGGCATACAGAAGGTCTCAGGTTCCATTCCCAGTATCTCCAGTTGAAAGGACCTCTACTTGAAACCCTGCAAAGCCACTTCCAATCTGAATAGACAATTCAGAGGGGATTGGATAAACAGTAACCGGGAAAAAGCCCAAAGAAAACACCCCCACGGACATAAATGCTCACAGGAAAAAGCCTTCACGGAAAAATGCCCCCATGGAAAAATGCCCACATGGAAATAAACCCACATGGAAAGAAGCCCACATGTGGAAAAGCCCATTCTGAAAGAAGCCTACATAGAAAAAAGCCCACTTGGAAAAAAGCCCTCATGGAAAAATATATAAAGCACCACAGATGTTTACAATTGTAGATAACTATTAATAATATTTTGTTGTTATTTTAGGATTACAATAAGTCATATTCACATGCAACAAAAAGTGACCATTTTGTTATATTTATATTGTTATTTCAGGATTAAAATATGTCATATTCACATACAACAAGAAGTGACCATTTTGTTATCAATGAACTTTATTAAGAAGGAAAAACAATAAATTAAACTCTACATAGAAAATATATATTTAAATAAAATTAAATACTTTAACTTTGTTAAAGCACCAAATTGTTTTAATAATGTTTTAATTGTGTTACACTGTTCAAAGTTTTAATTAGTCATTGTTCTATATTGTAAATGCTTTTATTGTTGTGAGCCGCCCTGAGCCTGCTTCGGCGGGGAGGGTGTGATATAAATCCAATAAAATAAATAAATAAATTTGTCAAACTTTTTAATGTTAATACATTGTGTTACATCCAGTGACCACAAAAAAACCCTATCTAACCCTAATAGTAAAAGCAACAATTATTTAACAACAACAATAATAACTCAGATATAATTCTTCATTGCAAATTAGCCAATCTCTTTAAGCAACTAAGTTTATCTTCCACCTGCTCATATTGTTGCACAGGAGTGGCAACCATGTAATGTAGTGCCTCATATTTCCTCAACAGTTTATCTGGAATCAATAGCTTCATTATTTCAAACATTCTATTATAGGTGTCCATGTTTTTTAAAAAAAAAAAATACAGTGTAAATACATGGTGGATATGAATTACCCACCTTGGCATGCCATGTGTAAAGTTGGTAAAAGAAGAAGAAGATATTGAATGTATATCCCGCCCTCCACTCCAAAGAGTCTCAGAGCAGCTCACAATCTCCTTTACCTTCCTCCCCCACAACAGACACCCTGTGAGGTGGGTGGGGCTGGAGAGGGCTCTCAAAGCAGTTGCCCTTTCAACGACAACCTCTGCCAGAGCTATGGCTGACCCAAGGCCATGCTAGCAGGTGCAAGTGGAGGAGTGGGGAATCAAACCCAGTTCTCCCAGATAAGAGTCCGCACACTTAACCACTACACCAAACTGGCTCTCCTAAATAAAACATATTTGGCATTTTATCAAAGGTGCCATCTCCGTAGATGGTATCTTTGTTTAGTTCAAGCATAAGATCTCTATCACCTAAAACCAGAATTCTGTCTGAATTTTTCCACACCGGAATCATGAGGTATCAGTTGCCTATGCTTTTCAGGAATGTGAAAATGTATGGTTCTTGGGTTAGGCAAATTACTGCCTGCTCTGTGATAGCTTCTCTTTCTTAATAGCAGAAGTAGTTAAGGCCTCTTAGATCTAAGAAACTAAGCAGGACTGACTCTGGCAAGTATCTGGAAGGAAGAAATCAATAAACATAGTTGGGATTAATTTTTAAAAATGGCATAATGAGAATTAATCCACTGGTATCTCGGGCTTGGGGGGGGCTGTTTTTTGAGGTAGATGCACAACATTTGCAGCATAGCATCCAGTGCTTTCCCCCAAAATACCCTCCAGGGTTCAAAAAAGATTGGATCAGGGGGTCCAATTCTATGAGCCTCAAAAGAAGGTGCCCCTATCCTTCATTATTTCCTATGGAGGGAAGGCATTTTAAAGGAGCGTGGTCCCTTTAGATGTGATGGCCAGAACTCCCTTTGGAGTTCAATTGTGCTTGTCACGACCTTGCTCCTGGCTCCACTCCCAAAGTCTCCTGGCTCCACCCCCAACGTTCCCAGATATTTCTTGAATTGGATTTGGCAACCCTATTCCATGTGGGCTTCTTTCAGTATGGGCTTCTTCCCATGTGGGCTTCTTTCCATGTGGGTCTATTTCCATGTGTGCATTTTTCCATGTAGGCATGTTTCCATGGGGGCTTTTTTCCTGTGAGCATTTATGTCCGTGGGGTTTTTTCTTTGGACTTTTTTCTTTTGTGCTTTTTTCCTAGAACCTGGATAAACATATAGAGCAGAGGTCCATCATTGACTATTAGCCACAGAATATTGTTGGAACTCTCTGTCTAGGGCAGTGATACTCTATATTCTTGGTGCTTGGGGGGGGGGGGCAACAGTGGGAGGGCTTCTAGTTTCCTGGCCCCACTCATGGACCTCCTGATGGCACCTGGGCTTTTTTGGCCACTGTGTGACACCGAATGTTGGACTGGATGGGCCATTGGCCTGATCCAACATGGCTTCTCTTAAGTTCTTATGTTCTTATTCTGACTTTGATTGACCTAAGGTCTGATTCAATATAAGGCAACCTCAGGTGTGTTCACATATATGTCTATTCCTGAGGATCAAGGAATAAACTAATAGTGTGCCACACCCAACCTGTATGGTTATTAGTCCATATGGGTCTCTCAGTTAACCCCCAGGATTAATGTTTCATGGACTGAAAATGGCTCACAGGGGAGGGAAAGGTGGCTTGCAGATCATGGAATCCAGCCCACTGATTAAAATGAATGCTGTCTTGCCAGTTCTTCAGCTTCACAAGCAATTTCATTTAACAATCTCTTTCGCATTCCATTGTCATTCAGAAGAAATAAACCCCTGCTATGACTACCTCCACCTCATCTCCCTGCCTGTTCTCTTTTCAGACCTCTTTACACTGTAGTATGAATATTCTTTATGGCCTGCTTTATGCATTAGCTTGGACTGAGTTCCTTGGCTATCAGCATTTTTTAAATGATTTTGACTGTTCTGTTTATAGCTTCACTTAGGCATCACAGAGTTTAGTTTTCTCAAGTCATGGAGGAAAGGAAAGCAGCCAACCCTATGCAATCACTGGATTGTATATAGTGAACTGTTAAGGCAAAACCATCAATTTTACAACTTTTTGACTATGTTACCCTTCTCCCTTCCCCTTTATTGTACAAAGGGGTGATATGATTTATCAAAGCAGTTGAAATTCAATTACTAATTTCCCATAAACTATCTATATGGTGTTTAAATCCCATGTCAGGCTGTGAAGTGATCGGGTACTTTGAAAAGATTTTTTACTTGACTATGAAATGAACTATAATTTTGAGAGGGTACAGAGAAAGCTTTAAAAAAAAAAAAAGCATCAGCATGAAGCATAAACCTTGAGATCCCCAAGTTTTCCTGAGGTTAGAAACACTTCTTCCAAATGTCATTTTAAATCCCATATTTTCCTTGAAGTCTGAACTTCATAATTCTCATACAAGGCTGAAATGACCAGCTGCATGCAACTACACTTGATTGCACTCATCTCTTTTGTTTTTTTACCTCTCCCATCCCTCTCTTATCTCCTGTACCACTGAAATACAAAATGTTAAATTCCTTGAGTGCATGAACTAGGTTGTTTGCTCATTTAACTCTGTAAAGTGAGATGAATATTCATGGTATTTTGTGTACTTATTTAGTTCACTAATAATAGGAGAAAGGGGGCATTGAATGCTCTACCTCATCAATGTTCAGAAAACCAAAGGGAATAGTTTGCTGCTACTTGCCCCTTCACGCTAAGAGTTTCAGTCAAACTGTTGTCTAGACAGGGAACATGAATTGTCAAGTGAGACTACATCACCAAAGCACCACTTAAGACATTTTTGTCAGGCCTGCTGACTTCTTTAACTCAGTAGAAAGAAATCAGTTTCTGCACTGACATATAATCTGGAGATAATCCAGTTTTATATGACACACAGCTATATTTAAAATGGCATTCACCCCATGACTTTGGTAAAAATACAACATATGAAAAGCAGGCCATTCTCTCTCCCAGCTGTATTTGTAGAACTTATTTCAAGCAACCTTTCCTTCTGTGATCAGATCAAGATCTAGAGAGACTACGGTGAGGTAAGACTTTGCCTCTGTGGGCCTGCTTGTGGGCCTTGCAGAGCATCTGCTTGGTCATTATAGGGAACAGCATGCTGGACTAAGTAGACATTTGGTATTATCCACAAGGGGTCTTCTTGTGTTCCTATTTCTTGATTAATGTATGAGAGAGGAAAAAAGGAGCCCCATACTTATATAGACATTAAATCTACTGTACGCCCTGAGCCTGCCATGGGAAAGAGTGGAATATAAATCTACTAAAATAAAATAAAAAATAAATAAAATAATGAGAAAAGCTTTGCCATCATTCATTAATCCCTTTCACTATTTCTTGATAAGTGGAGATTTGAGAGTGAATAGGGCCTGTATGTCTTAAAGTGACTCCCATCAGGTTCTCTTAACCCTGATATTAAATGTTAGACTGCCAGACCCTTATATTCTGTATGATTTGTAGCTGTACTGCATGTCCTCTTCTAGCAGGGCCCAGAGGTCCTAACTGAAACCCAAGGGAGCCATCTTAAATCAATATGGCAGCTGATGGCAAGCAGTGGCAGCTGTTAACTGGTGACAAGAACAGATGGTTGCAGGTTACTCAAGGAGCAGAATGCTGGAGTGGTGGTAAACAGAATCCACAGAGAGACAGCTTCATAGTAGTCAAGTTGTTCTGACAAGATGCAGAGCTCAACTGGGTCCTTATAGACTGATGTTGGCATTGATGACTATCCAAATCCCACACCTCAGCAGAAAGGCACTTAAGATACTCAGCTTGGGACCATTCATGCTTATTTCACACAGCAGCCTCCCAGAATGTTTTCTGGCATCTGAGGAAAGATTTCACAGGAAAGTAAAAGGCTGTGAACAGATTCTGCATACCAACTGTAATAAAATTTAAATGCATGTATCTGCATTTACAGTTATTCTTCCTGTTACCCGTTGTCTTTCTCAATCCTTCTTGATTCATCCTACACTGTAGACATTTCAATTACAAGCTCATAGGGACAAGGATCTGCATTTTTATTTATATCCCTATGTAAAGCACCCAGTAAATTGATGATACTATATAATTAACTATTAAGGGGTTCATAGTGCTTCTGTCAAATGGTTTAACATGCAGGCTTCCAAGTCAGACACAGTCCACTCCCTCAAAGGTCTCTGTTCCCCCTCAGATGGTGCTTCAGCCAAATTGGGGCATGGGAGATCTCAACTTTGCTAAAAATGTGTTGAGTTGCTCTAAGCAGCAGACATTGCTATTTTTTTTCCATTTGTCTTGTGTGTAGGGTTGCCAAGTCCAATTCAAGAAATATCTGGGGACTTTGGGGGTGGGGTCAAGTCTGATGTTTCAATAACGAGACCTTCTTGATAAAAAAGTTTCTAGTTTATTGTAACATGTTGCAAGACTGTAGAAGCAGATTGAGAGACTGGCGAGCATGCACAAAGAGCAAACATTTAAGGTATACATCAAAAGGATTCCTGAGGGAGGGGGCACTCTATGCAGGGCACATTCACACATTGTTGTTGTTTTATCGTTCTCAAGCACCGACTGGCCTTGGGCACTTCCTTAGCACCAGCTATCAGTGAGAAGGCACCACAATCTTGTTCCCATATTCCCATTTCCAAGCATTGCTACATAACAAAGGAGAGGGAGGGGGGGAAGGAGAGCTTGAGCTGGCAGCATCTGAATACAGTGTGGTTTTACCCATGATCCCTTTCCTGAACCAGAGTTTGCACTATACTACTTATACATCATAGCAGACTTGACAGGTGGAGCCAGGAGACTTTGGGAGTGGAGCCAGGAGCAAGGTCGTGACAAGCACAATTGAACTCCAAAGGGAGTTCTGGCCATCACATCTAAAGGGACCACGCTCCTTTAAAATGCCTTCCCTCCATAGGAAATAATGAAGGATAGGGGCACCTTCTTTTGGGGCTCATAGAATTGGACCGCCTGGTCCAATCTTTTTGAAACTTGGGGAGTATTTTGGGGAGAGGTACTGGATGCTATGCTGCAAATCTGGTGTCTCAACCTCAAAAAACAGCCCCCCCCCCAGAGCCCCAGATACTCGCGGGTCAATTTTCTATTATTTCCTATGAGAAAAAGTCTCCATAGGGAATAATAGAGTTCCCTCCCCTCCCCCTGTTTTCTCTGTCTCACTCACACATGCGCATAACTGTCTCTGGTGCAAGTGGGCAGCCGTGTTGGTCTGAACAAAGCAGGAGTCTCTGGTGCCTCCACAACCAGGTCTGGAAAGTACAGACGCTGCGCTGCTCTTTTACACACACACTCATTTGTCCGAAAGGAAAGCAAAACAACCAGAGGGGCTGCACTCTCACAAGGTCTGCTGTTGCTAACCCTTCCCCATGAAGTACTTCCTGCTCCAATTTAAAGGCACACACATGTTTTAAAACTATACCTGTTTGCAGGTCCTGCCCAAGATCTAGAGGTACAGGGTGGCTGTGAAGGAGGAGCTTCCCCCGTTGGCCAGCTGGCTGGGGAAGCCTGTAAAACTGGGAATCCCCAGCTGGACCTGGGGATTGGAAAGCCTAAGGGGAAGGGAAGGGGCAAAGAGAAGCTGCTGTGATGGGGCTGGGTGGGAGGAGAAGGGAAGGGAAGGGGCGAGGAGAAGCTGCTGCGATCTGGGCTGGGTGGGAAGGGAAGGGGCGAAGAGACGCTGCTGCAATCAGGGCTGGGTGGGAAGGGAAGGGGCAAGGAGAAGCTGCTGCGATCGGGGCTGGGTGGGAAGGGAAGGGGCAAGGAGAAGCTGCTGCGATGGGGCTGGGTGGGAAGGGAAGGGGCAAGGAGAAGCTGCTGCGATGGGGCTGGGTGGGAAGGGAAGGGGCGAGAAACTGCTGCAATCGGGGCTGGGTGGGAAGGGAAGGGCTGCCATTTTTCCCCTGCTTCCGGATTTTTGGTGAGCAGGGCGGGGGATTGAGAAGCCTACTTGTGTGTAAACTTTGCTACTGCACTGGGCCATGGCCTGCCATGCATTCAGTTAGGTGATGTTATCAGCATTTGTTGGCATGGTGCAATGAGAACTAATTTAGCAAGTACCCAAGACTGCACATAATCTGGAGCAGTCACTAGGCAGTTTAGGGAAATCATGATCTACACTTGCTGAGAACTGCAACCCGAACATGAGTGCCAGGCAAACTTACCTTGCTGAAACTCCCTTGAGTACATGCAAGACACATTTGCAATTGGATTGCCTCAGTGCTCCCTGGTGAAGCTAATCTTGAACATAGCACCATACTCAGCAGGTTTGTGCCTATGCAATAGTCACATGCCTTAGAACCAGATTGCTGCAGCTTTTGGCTGCTTTTGCCATGTCTAAGAACTAAATTCATTTAAGAGGCTATATTTTCAAGGTCACATTAAGGTATTTAGATTTATTTATTTATTTTAAAAAGTGCAAAATCACTTTAAACTTGTCTCCTCCACAACCAGATGCATCCTTAAATGACTAATGTGACAAAGATGATAGTGTCTGCTTTCTGTCCTGTACATCTATTTGAGAAGTGATGCAAATATTGGCTTTTATTTGAGAGATAATGCAAAAACTAATCACAAGTTTTTCTGGGTTTATGAAACACATACAGTGACATGCAAATTGTCTATCTCAACTCAAAAATGTCAAATAGTTTTTTTTTTCTTTTAAAAATTTTTTATTAAGATAAATTCCAAGTAACAACATTATAAAATAGAAAAAAAGAAAATATATATACAGAATTATATAAAATAATCATATCAATCTATTTTTTTTACCCTTTTAGAAACTAGAAGTAGTAGCAACAAAGAGGAGGCAGCTGTTAGAAAACTGTCTAATCATATGAGAAAGCAGTATGGCTGTACAAATCAGAAGCATCTTATAAACAGCTTGCTAAACGATCAGCTCCTTGTGAGCAGTATGTAAATTGAATGGGTGGGTGATCAACATGTTGAGTTATTTCTGGACTAGAACTGGAAGTTCCACTTCCAGAAGTAGCAATTCTAATGCTGGGCCAGGATGTGGAAGATTTGGGCTCAAATCTCTACAATGCTTTGGAGCTCACTGGTTGCTTTTGGACCATTCACATACTCTCAACCTAACCTATGTTACTGGATAAAATGTAAGGAGAAAATGAGGAAGACAGAACCATGTATACTATCCTGAGCGACAACATTCTCATTGTAGATTATCCCCCTGGTATACTGTAGAATTTCGGGGGATAAAACAAGAACTCAGACAACTTGAGTGAGTTTGGTGGTGGGTTTGCAATGAAGCTACAAGAGCATCTTATAGGTCGTTTATGAAATCCTATGAGGTGGCAGTGAAGGCTGCGAAGAGGGAATTCTACTCAGCCTCCATTGCATCCGCTAGCTCACACCCAGAACAATTATTTAGGGTGATTAGGTCCTTGACATCCCTTACAAAGGGGAACCAAAATTGTAGAAATTCAGTCATTAGCTGTAGGGCATTTGTGAGTATTTTTGCTGATAAAGTCTTGTTGCTCTGCTGTGACCTACCCACTAATATTGATACAGTAGATGAACTGGAGGTCCCTTGGCCACCTTTGGACCCAGATTTTGATACTTTCACCCTCCTCTCCTGATGTTTTTTGTGATTTTTTTTTCAAAAAAGGGGGGTAGAGAAAGAAAAAAGGAGAAGAGGGTATAAATTCATCAATAAATTTCAAATTTTATGAATAGTTACATGCAACAAGTAAAATCAAATAAAGTGAAAATACAATTCACATGTGAGAGCAGATAATAAAATATCATTATTACAGTATTTTGAGGTGAATCCTCTCTTTAAAAAAATAGACAAGATTTTTTATGGTTGCAATATTCTATTAACAATAAAAAATATTACATATTTTACAGTTAGACAAATTTCTGTACTAAATGTAAACCGTCCTGAAAAACCTAGATATTGTCTTGTAATAATTCAGATGTAAGACCAGATAGTAAAACACATTGTTACAGTATTTGAGGTGAATTCTCTCTTTTAAAGAATAAACAAGAACTTTCTTCCCCTGCTGATGTTGACAGGATCCTGGGTGCTGTCAGACCATGTGCCTCCTGGGTCCATGTCCTTCATGGCTGGTGAGAGCCAGTGATGAGAGGATACAGGGCTATTTGGTGGACATTGGCAATCTGCTCCTGGAAACAGGGATCTATCTGGAGGTCTTAAGGAACCTATGATTGTATTGCTCTTTAAAATCCCATATTTGGATCCTTTTGATCCTGCCAATTATTGCCCAGTTTTGGATTTCTCCTTCCTGGATAAGGTAACTGAGAGAGTGGTAGCTGAGCAGTTCCAAAGTTTCCTGTATGACACACTCCCATTTGATCCATTCCATTCCTGATTTCACCCCAGCCACAGGATGGAGATGGTGTTGATTGCCTTGATGGACAGTCTCTGCAGACAGCTGGACTGAGGCAGGTCAGTGCTGTTGTTATTAGACCTCATAGCAGCATTCGACATGGTTGACTATGACCTTCTGACCTACTGCCTCACCAATGTGGGAGTTTGTGGGGTGGCCCTTCAATAGCTTGCCTCATTTCTCCATGGTCAGGGACAGAGGGTGGTACTGGGAGAGAATGTGCTCTCTAGACACCCCTTAATATGTGGGGTCCCTCAGGGGGTGCTCCTCTCCTCAATGTAATATATAGGTTCCCTCCCCTAGCTGGTGCAAAGTTTGGGGCTTGGGTGTCACCAGTATGCTGATGACAAAATTTGGCTGTGGGTTTGCCTCTCTAGCCTTGGGAAAATCTCCATGGGAGGATTTTATTCCTCTGGAATTGGACATTTTTGCTAGGATTAGAGTGGATACATCAGGCTCCCTAACATATGAAATTCCAATTCTCAGGGAGGTTAAGCAGGGGTGCATTCTCCCCCCCCCCGCCCCCTCCCATTCTTCAATTTGTCCCTAAATGACATTGTGCACAGGTTGTCAGGGCCTGAGTTAGTCACTCCCTCATTTGGCCCTCAGAAAATTTCAGTCTTATTATATGCAGACAATACGGTCCTAATTTCCCTTATTCAAACTGGATTTAAAAGGTTGCTGTACCAGTTCAATGAGTACTGTAAAGAGCAGGCCCTTAACATAAATTATGCTAAAACCATGATTATGGTCTTTAGAAAACAGCCCAGAAATTCCTCTGGAGTATTCACGGAATTTCTATTGAACAGTGCAGCTCCTTTAAGAACTTGGGAATGACTTTCGGTGAGACTTTAAATTGGAATCCACATCTGGATATTGTCAAATCCTCCACTATAAAAATAATGGCAATCCTGAGGTTTTATCATACTAGGGGTGGATTTCTTATAGATCCAGCAGTAAAAATATTTACACACAAGGCAATTCCCCATCTATAGAGTTGCAAATGTTAATATAGTTCTATAAAACAATTATGTTGTAAAGAAAATATACTAGAACTGAAGTATCATGTGGGGCTCCATTCATGAAAAAGAACTTTATTTTGTCCAGTGGAAGTCCACTGTATCCCTCCCACAGCCCCAATGAAAAGCTCTGAACATGATGTGGGGGAGGTCTGTTGTGAAAGGGAAAAACTGCCAAAATGTTCCACCCTCTTCTTCAAGGGGGAATTCTTTTTGGCGGGCATAAATAAGCTTTCAGTCCAGCCCAGTGATCTCATTTCTATAGTCTTCACCAGGGCTTTTTTTTCCTAGTAGGAATGCACAGGAACGCAGTTCCAGCTAGCTTGGCATCAGGGGGTATGGCCTAATATGCAAATGAATTCCTGCTGGGCTTTTTCTACAAAAAAAACCCTGGTCTTCACAACTTCAGATCTGGGATACAAGAGAACTGTGCCCTCACTATGCTGGTATGGAATATACTGATGTATTTAATAATGACTATTAATATTAAATGTATTGGCTTGAGGGAAAACATAACTGTAAAAACATATGGCTCCCTATACAAATCTTCTTCACAGCTTTTAAGTGTCCAAGAACTTATTAACAGCAGATTTCAGTACAAGGGCAGAACAAATTACTATATATTAACTGACTTGACCACATTCATGTAAAAAATCCAAGTTTCCTAAACAGAAGTTCAGTTCTGTAGCCACTAGATACGACCTTCCTGCTAAAAAAGGAAGAGCTCAATTAACATTGTTTTACATTTATGCCAATATTTTGGTTGTTATTCTAATTTACGAAATCCAGAATTTTTAATTTCAGTCCATAGTCATGATTCAACATTTAAATCCTTCAGACATTCTAGCATTTTATGGTTATTCAAAGCACTTTGCAACTATTTTGTGTCACCTGAGCTCAAGAATTCATTTCCATTTTAAAGAAGGAATTTAATGTGGATATGGTGACTTATTCTAGGTTACATATGGCCAGAGGCAACCCTGTTTTAAGTCTACCAATGCTGGTGTATCACAGATGCAATGCAACATCAATATAACTGGTCAGTGTTCTATGCTCTCTTAGCAGATAAAAGAAATGCCGCCCCCCCCCCCCCAAAGGCATATCAGTTGCCCCGGAGACCATAGTGACAATGCCCACAATCACCAATCATGGAGCAGCATTCTGGCAACTTCTCCATATATTGAAATTGCTGACTAATGCAAACCAGTAGTTACACACATTCCTAGCATCTCTTTGTCCCCAGCCACACACAGAACACAACCATAACAAACACAGCCCTCTCCCATGTAGGAAAGACTGTGGTGTTCCCAGAAGAAGTGTTCTAATTATCATACTTCTAAGGGCCAAACTAGATGACATGGCATATCTGGCAATTCCCTGGGAATGCCACAGCCATTGTACCTCTGATATGTCCTCACTTTACAATCTTCATGAGGGTTCAGTCCTACTCACCACCACAGCACAGTGAGAAGGGCTCCCACCACACACACCATTTTCAAAAGCCCAAATCCTAGAGCATTTGTTCTCTTGAAAACATCATGAGGAGGAGCCCCACACATGCTGTGGTCCCAAGCAGGATTAGGCCTCTGTGGCATTTGCAAAGTGAGGTTAAAATGACAATGGCATCTCCAGGGATCCCTTATCATCTAGTTTGGCCCTGATTGTTCCATTTACTGGTTGCAAATCTTTTTCTGGAAACACCTACTCCTTTGTCAGGCAGACACAAAAGAAAGAATTTATGAATCTATGCCAACTCCAACCGTATCACCCACATATCTCCACAGACCACAGAAAGTCTCCCCAAAAATCATAGATGTAATGTCTGCATATTTAAGAAAAGAATGCCCTAGACACTGTGCCAACTGTGCCTTATGGCTAAATCAGCCTTGACTGCCAGAGGGAAGCACAGAGGAAAATCAAGAGGAAGAAAGGGAATGAAGAAAAGTCCTCTCATGTTTGCCACTTGTAAACAACTGAATTGCATAATACAAACAAATTTAGAATGTGTCCTATCTTCAATTAGATATAAAAAGTTATCAACTCAGAACCACACAAGAATTCTTTTTGTCATTTTTAGATGAAATGGACTCATCCTTAGCAAGCAGTAAGGCCGATAAAAGAAATGCTGAAACCACAGTTTGTAACCATAGGACTAGGGGCTGTGAACACTTGAGTTAAAAAAAAAAATACTACCCACCCCAGCAGGACCAAGGGCAGAGCCTGATGGGACAGAATCATACAAGAAGCTTTGCATTGCTTTGAAGTTTATTTGCTTCTCAGATTTTAATTTCTGGTTACATGCCTGAATCCTAGTCAAAAGTCAGAACAACAAAATAATGGTTAGTTGGCAGTGCTAGTAGGGCTGCCTGAGCCAAAACCGATTCCATGAAAAGAGTGCAATGTCAGCATAACAGACCTACAATGTCAATGCTGATTTGTGAGGGGTGGCTCTTGTGCTAGACATATTTATCACCCCAGTTCTTTCAGGAGCGAGTGAAAAACTTGTTTAAACTGATGCAAGGCTTTTTAAAACACATGATTCCTATTTGATATAAAGAGGGGTGTGTGGAATGGCATAGTGTAGCCTGATCTCATCAGATCTCGGAAGCTAAGCGGGGTTGGTACTTGGATGGGAAGGAAGACTCTGCAAACCACCTTTGCTTAATCACTTGCCTTGAAAACCCTATGGGGTCACTGTAAGTCCATTGCAACTTGACCGTACTTTACATACACACACATTTGATAAAGAGCTGCAGGTTGCATAGGGAGGATGATTCACAGTAGTTGTTTATTGCAGTAATCTCATTGACAAGCAGTCAAGATGGTTGAGCAATCTAAAAGGTTGTCATTTTCAAACCATAGCTCAACATCTTAATTTAGGATGTGAATCCATACTTGCAATGTCACCATCCTCTGCAGAGTCACAATTTTCCCCTGCCCTTTGGAAGGATCTGCTGTTAGAGTGTTCACATAGAGAAGCAAGGGTGGCTTGCATGTATACTGGGGATTTCTCCATGACTCCTGGCTTGTTCCTTACTATAGTGCACTTTCTGGTGCTCAGTTTGTTCCTTGTCACTTGCGCTTTAAGTCCTAGCCTTAATACCAGCAATGCCATATTATTCATCATCTTGCTGCCACATAACTTTCTGTCACAAGCTTGGAGTTCAATGAGTCCCAGGACTGGAAAGAATGAAGACCACTTATCAAAGGCACCAGACTTGATATGGGGAGTTTGCTCCACAGCAAGCTAGTCACCACATGGTCCTGTGTTTAATTCCTGGTATTTTTAGTTAAATGTGGCATGGGATCAAAAAGCCCTTTCTTTAATTGAGAATGCCTGGCAGTCTAAGTGGGCAACACTGGATCAACAGGCTTGGGGTAAGGCATGCTCATTTCTAAAGATCCTGCAAATCTTTAGATTATTGCAAGCCTTTTGTGTACCAGATGGTTCCCCCTTCTTTTCCAGGATATTTCTGAACTTTTAATTGGGGAGAATAAAAAGGCACAATGGCTGTTTCAGAATTAGAGACAATCATTCTAAAGTATGTTTCTCTCTTTGGCTGTGGTCCCAGGAGAGCAGATTGCCTGCCATGTTTGTTTTCATTGGGTTTCCAGTTTGTTTGCTATAGTGCTACAAAATTCACATCCAGTTTCTTTCCTGCTCAATTTTTCCTTCAAACCCTTGCTCATGAAATTAACCCTATTTAGACAGCAAAGAGTTTTCAGCAGGTCTGCTTTATATTTCCTATTATTAAGCATTAAGCCTCCTAATTAAGTGCCCTCTTGTAGACACAAATATTAGACAGCGTCTGCCAAAAACTGCTGTTGCAATCCAAGAAGTTTGGCTTGCCAGACAGCTGACACTAACAGGAATTGTCATTGCTCACCTAAGCAAGCAAGGAAGCAAATTCAATGGGTTTGCTTTTGGAAAGCACTACAGAAGAATAAAGAGGGTGGGTTGTTCTTTGTATTACCCACAGTTCTGTATTACCCACAGCTTCTATGTACTCACCTCAGAACAAGAGTAATTGAATAAGTAAGTAAAAGGAGAATACTGCAAAGTAAGTAGCAAGAAAAGGGCCAGCAAAGAATCAAACTCATAGCAGAAGGCCCACATCCCTTTGCAGTGGGAACCTTACAGTTCTTCAAATGTTCTGTCAGCTGTGTATATAACTGAGGAGGGGGTCAAGCTTATGGGCTGCATGATTTGCATATGGGCAAAAAGAGTTGAAAACAGAACCTGGAAGCATTTTGCATGTATTTGCATACATGGCTAGTAGCTAGAAATGTAGGTTTTGTGAACACATTTATTTCACTATTAGTATATGCTCACAGAGGTGGGGAAGAAGTTGCTTGTGGTAAAATCCAAGGCAAAATCTGAATCTAGTCAAGCAATTGGTTCCCTATCTCACTTCCTGGGACCTAGCTACAGTGATCCATGCAACGGTCTCTTGCAGAGTGGATTATTGTAGCCTGAGGCTGCAATCACACACACTAAATAATGCACTTTCAATCCACTTTCAATGCACTTTCCAACTGGACTTTGCCCGTTTGCGTAGTAAAATCCACTTGGAAAGTGCATAGTAAAATCCACTTGGAAAGTGCATAGTAAAATCCACTTGGAAAGTGTGTGTGACCGCAGCCTCCCTCTGACCCTGAAATTGCAGCAAATTACAGTTGCTGATGACAATGCCCATGAGGGCTCACATTCAACCAGTGCTCCCTCAACTGTACTGGCTGCCTATTGAGTATCAGATCCAGTTCAAGGTGCTAGTGTTGACTCCCAAAGCCCTATACAGCCAGGGACCTGCATATCTCAGAGACCATCTCTCCCCATATGTGCCCCATATAGCCTTGCGACATCTTCTGGTTATCTCTTGCCCAAAGGATGTCTGACTCAACTAGGGCCAGCCCTGCCACTAGGCAAAATAGGTGGCTGCCTAGGGTGCTGCTGACCTCTACGGGTGGCGAATTGGGCACCCCCCATGTGACTCATGACCCCCGCATGCCTGCCAGACCTAGCCCAGCTGGCCCCACCCCGCACAGGGCGACAGCCACCAGCAGCAGCCAGGTATCACCTTTGCTTGGGAAATCCAGCCCAGTAGGATGCACCACACCACACCCCTCTCCTCCTCCTGGGCCCCCAGACGTAGAGCGTGGAGCACACAGCAGAGCAGAACACAGCCCTGAGCAGAGGGGGACACCTGCTGGGAGATTCCCTCCCGGGGCGCGGGGCTTCTTTTTTGCCTCCTCTGGGTCCCCTGGGTTTTTGCCTTCAGTTTCTTTTAAGTTCACCTCCATCTCCTTCCCGTTCAATCATCCCCTTTGCTGAAAGGGCTGAACAGTTGGGGATTCCCCTAACAGAGTTACTCGCAAGCAGCCCCTTCAAGCTGCATTAGAAAGAGGACATTGTTGCTGGGAGCAGCCTTGCTGAAGTAGGGGTCTGAGGCACTTTCCCTCCTGAAGAGGACAGGAGCTTTTCTGGTTTCTGTACAGCACAGAAAGGGCTAAAGGGAGTGTCATGATCCTGGGCCTAGTGAGGCCTGCAGGCCCCAGGAAAGCCTGCCTAGGAGTTACTAGGAAAAGCCTACATTTCCCAGGATCCCCTCTGTCCCTCTGATTGGGTGGCAAGGTTTTGGAGAGAAACTTGCCCAAAGAGGGGTGGGCTTGGGAGGAGAACATAAAAAGGCCAAGCCCAGGAGGGTGTGTTCTTTTCCTGGAAGGCTGAGTTGGAGGTATGCTGTAGCCTAGAGAGCTTTGCGGCAGGGGGTAAGTGTAGGGTTGCCAAGTGCAACCCCAGAAATATCTGGGGACTTTTGGGGGTGGAGCCAGGAGACACTGGAGTGGAGCTAGGGGGAGGGGGGGGAAACGGCAAGCCGGCCCGTCCCGGAGCGGGCGACGCCGCTGCACAGCTGCCACCTCTTCTCCGCTCACCGTGGCTGCTCCTCCGAGATGGGCTCAGCCTGAGCCCATCTCGGAGGAGCAGCCACGGCGAGCAGAGAAGAGGCGGCAGCGGCGCGGCGGCCTCGCCCACTCCGCTCCGCCTCTGGGGTGGAATCGGAGGGGGGGTGGAGGCGGGCTGGGGGGGTGGCGAACTGCAAGTCCGGGTCCTAGAAGGGCCCGGATTCGCAGCTCGCCATGCTCCTGGCCTGCCTCGCCCTCCCCTGCGCTGCTGCCACCTCTTGGCTGCTCCTCCGAGATGGGCTCAGCCTGGGCCCATCTTGGAAGAACAGCTGCGGTGGGCGGGGAGGGGGCGGCAGCGGCGCGGCAGCCTCGCCCGCTCCAGGATCGGGCGGCTCGCCATGCTCCCCGGCGCCGTTCCCCCCCTCCCCCTGCTTCCGTTTTTTGGGGGAGTGGGGGAAGAAGGTGAAAATCCTGGGGTCCCCCGCCAGGGCAGGAGGGTTGGGAAGCCTAGGTAAGTGTTGGTTATTTGAGTAGAGACTGTATAGATCAGGGGTGTGAAACACGCAGTTCAGGGGCTGAATTAGGCCCCCAGAGGGCTCCTATCAGGCCCCTGAGCAACTGGCTGTCATCTGCTTCGTTCTCCCTCTCTCTTGCTTCCTTCTGTATAACAGCTTGCTTTGCAAGGCTTGCTCAACTGCACAGGAACTACAGAACAAAACCTCTATTTTCTCCTTTGGCTGAGACTCCTCCCTTGGGGAGGAGGGGGGGAGTAATAGCTACCTAATGTTAAATAGGTACACACATGGCCCAGCCTGACATGGCTCAGCCCAACCCGACATGGCCCGGCCCAATAAAGTCTCAATTATGTCAGATCCGGCCATCATAACAAATTAGTTCGACACCCCTGGAAATGTGTCAGAGCTTTTTGTTTATTTGCTCCCTCCCCTGGAAATGTGTCAAAGCTTTTTGTTTATTTGCACTCTTTACGGTATATATATTTCACTGTTTTACCCACTTATTATTTGAGCACTGTAAATAAACTGTTGTTGTTATACTCTTTGGGTCCTCACATCTCCTTGGTCACAGTTAAGAGGTATTTCTTAACAAGGAAGACAAAAGTGGTTGGGTGCTCTGGGCCCTCCATACAGACCCTTACCAGAGTGGTGGCAGTCAGTAGAAGGCCCTGCTAGGCCCTACTGTGTGATAGGGAGTGAGCTGTGTGGCTGGAGAAGCTGAGCAAGGCGGGGTGGGGAGTCAGGAGGAGGAAAAGGTCTTGGGTGAGGAAGCTTTGCTTCTGTATTGCCGAAGAGAAGAGGGAGGGGTTTCAGATTTGCAACCTGAGGCGGGGAGGTGGAAGCCTCCTTGCAGCCAGATCCCAGAAAAGTTTACTACTCGCAAGCAAGCCATTGACAGGGTAGGGGGATAAGTTTTTCAGTCCTGGAGGAGAGAAATGCAGCTCCTTAGTGTTTTTGATGGGGAGCTGGGATTAAATTGTTACAAAATGCAATGAATAGTTTTAAAGAGTCTGTTCCATGTAGGCAAAGGTCGGGCCTCCTCCCTGTAACTCCTTTTGGACCTCTCTGCTGCCCTCCTGTTGAGGGGCCCTTGGGCACAATGTGGCAATGTGTGAGTGGGGCTGTGGGTTGGAGTGGGTCATTAAATTCAGAAGGGTAGCTGTGTTATTCTGTAATGAATAGTCCTCCTGTGGCAGGTCTAAGGGTACAGAGCACCTTATCAGGTGCACAGAACAGCTTAGAAACCTGGCAAGTTTATGATCATTAGTGGAACATTCCTCTCCGTTGCAAATGAAAACTTTACAAGATTTTAGGTGCAAGTCCCTGAAGAAGTAGCATTCAAAACCTTTTATTACAATACTGGGGCCAGTCTAAACTGGTCTGTTCAGAAGCCCTATTTTATTCAATGAGGCTTCCTCTTAGGAAAGTGTTCTTAGGCACCCAACATTTGTTACAAGCCCATCCCTGACAACCAAAACACTAGCAAGGGAGAAGCCAGTTCTTAGCTGGGAGTGCTGGTGAAGTTTTGCTGCAGTTGCAGTGGAGAAGGCGGCTCTTCGTGAAGTTTTCCTGAAGTTGATCACTTTCTGAAATTTGAGTTGCAATGCCAAAGGCAAAAAGTTTAAGGAAACGAGATAAATGGCTGTCCTTCCACACCTGCTGGGCTTTTTCTACAAAAAAAAAAAAAAGCCTTGCTTCCACCACTTGGTGCAACCTGCCAAAAGGGGTCTTCGTCCTTCTTGCAGGAGCCCCCAATGGACTGGGCACAGGCAGGGGAAGAGATCAGTACACCCCAGTAGCTTCCCAAACACCAGCTGCAGCCTACAAAGAATCCAAGCTCAAAATACTGACCTACAATAAAATAGCCCACTCCACTGTCTCCATGGGTAAACACATATGGCATAGTCTGATTCTTTGTACGTATCTACAGGTATATCTTGAAGCATTTAATCTGTTTTTGAAAATTGGTTATCAGTGTGGGGGGAAGGGGGTACCAGAAGTTAGCTTTGCCTAGGGTGCCAGATAGCCTAGTGCCAGCCCTGGACTCAACTAGTCGAACAACCTACCAATCAAGACCAGGGCCCTGCAGTATCTACTGTTCCGCCTGGCTTTTAGTTGAGGCCGTGGGTGTCCAAATTCCTTCAACTTCTGGCCTCCCTTACTGGTAGCCCTGGCCTTGCGGCCAGGGGCCAACATCATCAGCACCACTCAGAAGAGTACATTATAGTGTCACTACCAAGAAGGATATAGACAAGCTGGAATGAGTCCAGAGGAGGGCGACGAAGATGATGAGGGGTCTGGAGACCAAGTCCTATGAGGAAAAGTTGAAGGAGCTGGGGATGTTGGACTAGATGACCCTAGAGGTCCCTTCCAACTCTATGATTCTAAGGCCGTGTCCTATCCTGGTTTTATTTTTGTTTTTAACTTTGTTGTTAATTCATTTGGTAATTATGTTATTTTATTGTCATGTCACAGCTTATGTGACCTGTAACTCGCCCTGAGCCTGCTTCTAGGGAGGGCAGGATAAAAATAGAATAAAATAACTAAACAAACAAACCTTTCTGAAGACTTGGCCTTGTTTCTTGAACCAAGCCAGGTGAACTCAAAACCTCTAGTGGCTTGCTGCAAGCTTAGTAATTGCTTTGTGGCAGCTTTGCAAACCTGTGACTCAGCAAAAATATGTTATTTTCAACGTCAGGCACTTTGCTGCAGTGCTTGGAAGGAATTCTAGAGTGGACGAGTCCTCACCAAAGTAGGCACAGGTAAGTATTTGTTTTGTTATTCATGCTAAGCTTTCTCTTGAATCCCATAAATAGTCTTTCTCCTCAATAAATATTCCCAGGACAGCTAATAACATATCAATATCATTAATTTAAATTAAAATATGAAGCAGCAAAGTTTAGAACTAGTAAATTTTAGATATCACACAGAAAAGCACTCCAAATAAAAATAAATAACACGAAAACTACATGGGGCAGGACGAGAAGAAACAAAACAACTTGAGAGAATAAATCATATGAGCAACCAGTAGAAGAGCATTCTAGTACCATGACTACAAAGACCCTTCTCCTAGATGCCACTTGCCTTATTTCCACAAAAAGGAGAGTGGCAAAGCAAAAGGCCTCCTAAGGTAGGTTTGTCAAATCTGGGTTGGAAACATCTGGAGGTTTTGGAGTGGAATTTGAGGAGAGTATGGTATATGCCATGGAGTCCACTTTACTAAGTAGCCATCTTCTCCAGGAGAACTCATATTTGTATGAAAATCAGTTGCAAGCTTAGGCATTCTCCAGGCCCCACTTGGAGGTTGGTGTCTCTATCCACAGATCTCAAAGGACTAGTTAAGTGCAGAACTGTTGATTATTATTTTGTTTTGTACCTAAAACACTATTATGCCCCAAATAACAAGTTTTCTTTGAGAGATGGCTTCTTGTGGTTTAAATGAAGATAACCTCTACCTTTCATTTCCACTTTGTCTGCATTATTTTATGCTGTTGAATGTTGCTTGAATGTTTTTGCAGGATGCAACCAAATTAGGGCTGCCAAGCCCCTGGGCCAGGCGGAGAATCCCCCAACCCGGAGGTTCCCAACCCGCTGGCCCACATTGGGCCAGCAGGGGAACCTTTCCTTGTGTTGTCGGCGTGATGACATCAGCTGGAAGTGACGTCATCAAAATGGTGCGCATGTGGGGCTGCTCTAGGCGCTTCCAGGAAAACTCTATGGTTTTTCCGGATGCTCTAGCCATTTGGGAGGAAAAACTTTATGGTACAATAGGTACCATAGAGTTTTAACCTCCCAAATGCCTAGAGCGTCTGGGAAAGCCATAGAGTTTTCCCGGAAACGCCTAGAGCAGCCCACGTGTGCGCCACCATTTTGATGACATCACTTCTGGGTGACATCATTCCATTGCGCACGCACGTTGCGCACACACGAATGTCTCCTGCCGGGGCTTGAAGAAGACTTGGCAACCAAAAACCAAATTTTAAAAGTAGCAGCTTTGCCATGCTGTTGCCTGGTAAATGAGACCCACAACAGAACGATAGACATCCAAGGCAGAAACAACACTACATGCTCCTCTATTCCTTCTTCTCTGCCACACCAAATCTTGTCCAAAGTTTCAGTTTTCTTTTAAAACCCAAAACATACGAACACAGTAATCAGCATGTAATGATGGCTCTCAATTTGGATTTTTTGCTTCAAATTCAAATGCCTTTGTTCATCAGTATGGTTGCTTTAGGGCAGGGGTGTCAAACTCATTTGTTATGAGGGCCAGATCTGACATAAATGACACTTTGTTGGGCGGGGCTGCGCCATGTCGGGCTGGGCCATGTGTATACCTATTTAAGATTAGGTAGCAGAGATGTAAACTTTTTTAAGGAAACATACAAACACAACTAAAGATTTTTTTAAAAAAAAATCTTCATGCTTAAAACATTAGCACTTGTTCTTCTTAAAGGTGCTTTCTTATGTATAAGAGAAGCCATGTTGGATCAGGCAAATGGCCCATCCAGTCCAACACTCTGTGTCACACAGTGGCCAAATATATATATTTATATATACACACACACACACACACACACACACTGTGGTTAATAGCCACTGATGGACCTCTGTTCCATATTTTTATCTAATCCCCTCTTGAAGCTGGCTATGCTTGTAGCCACCACCACCTCCTGTGGCAGTGAATTCCACATGTTAATCACTCTTTGGGTGAAGAAGTACTTCCTTCCATCCATTTTAACCTGACTGCTCAGCGATTTCCTTGAATGCCCACGAGTTCTTGTATTGTGAGAAAGGGAGAAAAGTACTTCTTTCTCTACTTTCTCCATCCCATGCATAATCTTGTAAACCTCTATCATGTCTCCCCACAGTTGACGTTTCTCCAAGCTATAGAACCCCAAGCGTTTTAACCTTTCTTCATAGGGAAAGTGTTCCAAGCCTTTAATCATTCTAGTTGCCCTTTTCTGGACTTTTTCCAATGCTATAATATCCTTTTTGAGGTGCAGTGACCAGAATTGCACACAATATTCCAAATGAGACCACACCATCGATTTATACAGGGGCATTATGATACTGGCTGATTTGTTTTCAATTCCCTTCCTAATAATTCCCAGCATGACATTGGCCTTTTTTATTGCACACTGTCTTGACATTTTCAGTGAGTTATCTACCACAACCCCAAGATCTTTCTCTTTGTCAGTCTCTGCCAGTTCTCTGCCAACTTTTATTTGTAGCTGGGATTCTTGGCCCCAATGTGCATTACTTTGCACTTGGCCACGTTGAACCTCATCTGCCACGTTGACGCCCACTCACCCAGCCTCGACAGATCCCTTAATGTATTTCTCCTTGGGATCCAGGGAATTGGCAAAGGAAGCTCTAGCTCTTTCCCTCCCTCCTCAGGGGATCAGGAGGGGGAGGAGCCTCAACCAGTGGAGAAAATAGAGATTTTGCTCTATAGCTTCTGTGTGATTGAGCAAGTCTTGCAAAGCAAGCTGAGATGCAGAAGAAAGCAAGAGAGAGGGAGAAGGAGGCAGACAAGAGTCCGTTGCTCAAGGGCCTGATAGGAGCCCTCCGGGGGCCTGATTCAACCCCAGGCTGTGACATCCCTGCTTTAGGGGGACTGCTAACTAATCAAGTTAAGAACATAAGAGAAGCCATGTTGGATCAGGCCAATGGCCCATCCAGTCCAACACTCTGTGTCACACAGTGGCAAATTTTTATATATATATATATATATATATATATATATATATATATATATATATATATACACACACACTGTGGCTAATAGCCACTGATGGACCTCTGCTCCATATTTTTATCTAAACCACTCTTGAAGGTGGCTATGCTTGTGGCCGCCACCACCTCCTGTGGCAGTGAATTCCACATGTTAATCACCCTTTGGGTGAAGAAGTACTTCCTTTTATCCGTTTTAATCTGTTCGCTCAGCAATTTCATCGAATGCCCACGAGTTCTTGTATTGTGAAAAAGGGAGAAAAGTACTTCTTTCTCTACTTTCTCCATCCCAGGCATTATCTTGTAAACCTCTATCATGTCACCCCGCAGTCGACGTTTCTCCAAGCTAAAGAGTCCCAAGCGTTTCAACCTTCCTTCATAAGTTCCCTACTTCGTGTGCTTTATCACACATACCACATCCCTCTACTCTCTCTCTCTCTCTCTCTCTGTATCACCTTCAGAAGCTCATGTTTCTAAACATTGCTCCAGATTCTGCTTGCAGTTTCATTCTCTTTTACTCAGTCTGTATATTATGACTGACATATTACTAACTGTATCAATTGCTCATTAATCTGTAATATACTATTTAGAATCTAAAGACATCTTTGCCACCTAATGATGATGCTTATGAATTTGGAAAGCAATGAGATATTTGGGCTAAATACTTGACACCTGTCCCTTTAAGGAATGGGATGGAGCATAAGTTGAAGGTGCTGATGACCTTGGAGCTTCTGAAATATCCCTTATTCCCCAGCTGCTTGTTTCCTTCCTGTAAATGGCTGGAATCATTAATTTAAGGTTTTTAAAACCCAAGTTACTGTAGTATGCCTGAAATAATAAATGTTTCAGAATTTCAATTAAACTAAATGTTGAAGTGTTTTTTTTTGCAGTATCTAATGAGTCATGCAGAACCATTATCATTAATTATAACAAGGTCAGCATATTTGCTGACATCTCTTCATGACTGCATAATGTATTCGCACTAGCTTGATCACAGGTAGAACACAAAGCTTGCGTACGCATGCCCTCCATAAGGAGGGCTCTCCCTTAGGAGGAAATGCCATGCCTGCTTGTGAGCTGACACTGCAAAATAGTTGGGACAAGCAGAAGCATGGCAAGAAAGGGGAGGAAAAAGTCCGAAATAACAAGCAAGAGAGAGAGGCAAATGGACCATGCAATGTTGGTGCTCCATTTTCCTTACCTTTCAGTCATGAGTAAATCACTTGCACACACACACAAAAAGTCATGGCATCTGAATTCTACTCACTGGCACTGAAATTAACGGGGGGAAAAATCACTTTGCTTCAGCTGAAGTTTGATAAGATCTTCTCTGGGATGGGGCATGCAGCAGGGTTTATCAAGACTCATCAGTGTTTAGCCCCCAGTCTTATGCTCAGTGCCAAACCTCAGCCCTTCAACACAGAGAGTAATAATAACGGCATTAGCCATGCAAAGTACCTTTTCCTCACCACTAAGTAACTTTTAAGAAGACTATTTAAAGTGTGAATGACAGGGCCATTGTATTCAGTAAAGGTCTACACATGATCTGTACTTCCTCTATTATTATTTTTTTACTGTATGTATCTTAAATTGTGAGTGCCTTTGTCTTTTGAAATGGCATGTTAATGATCCCTTTGAGTTTTCACACATATTTCTCCCACCCCCACCCCCCATTTTCACGGAACTCAAGCTTGGGGGGGGGGGTGATTTTGCTTTGTTTTAATCCTTAGAACTGTGTAAAATTGAGGGGGAGAGAGTGACTGGTCCAGAAATGATGGACCAGTTTTTCTCATCCTGTGCTTCATACCTAAGATGAGACACCAACCAATTGTAAAATCCCTGTATAGATCTGGCATGACCACATTTGGAGTGCCATGTATAGTTGTGGCTGCCATGCCATGTTTCAAAAAGATATTTTCCCCCTGGGGAAAGATGCAGAAAAAAGTTATTAAGCAGTCAGAGCTCTTTCCCTATAAGGAAAAGCTACAGTTTTCAGTTTAGAGAAAAGATAACTAAGTGGGACTTGATGGTGGCTTATACAGTTATGTATGGGGTAGAGAAAGCAGCAGGGAGAACTTTTCTCTGTCTCCTGTACTGCTAGAGCTCACAGGCATTTAGTGAAGTAGGTGGACAAAAGATTTAGTAATGCTTCATTCACAGAATAATTAAATTGTAGAATTCAATTTCATGGGCCATAGTGATGGTCTCTAGTTAAGTTGGCTTTAAAAGGGATTAGATAAATTCATAGAGGACAGAGCCATCAATGACTGTGAGCCATTAACGAAATGGAATCTCCATGTTTATTCATGCTCAGAACACCAGTGGCAGGGGATGCAAAGGACTTGTACCCTTCTGGGGACATCTGTTCGGCCACAGTATGAAACATGATGCTGGACTAGATGGATGGCTGTTATGTTCTGTCATTCTAAATTCATCCATATCAAGTATTTTCTCCATTTGGCAAGATTATATGGGAAACATTTTCAGTTTTCTGTCCCAGGCTTGAAGTAGCACAATGACTAAACTACAAATCAGGAAGTCTTTGGTTCAAATGTCACTTTAATCAGGGCTGGCGCTAGGGGTTCTGACACCCCAGGCAGACCCCCTCACCCCCCAGCCCTGCCACCCATGCTGCATGCCCTTCCTCCCCCCACCCACCAACAGCCAGGACTTCATCCCAGCATGTGCCTGGGGTGGGGGTGGCGGCTGGAGGTGGTGAGGCTGCTAAGCAGGATCAGTGTGGCAGTGGGTGCGCTGGGAGCCTGGCTCCAAGCATGCCCACTGGAAAGGTCCTGGGAAGGCTGAGTGGGGTCAGCGCAGGGGTGGGCATGCCCGGAGCCTGGCTCCAAGCATGCCTGCTACAGCCCCACTGACCCTGCTTTGCCTTCCCAGGTCCCAGGAAGGCTAAGCATGGTTGGCACAGCAGCAGGCATGCTTAGAGCTTGACTCCGAGCATGCCAACTGCTGTGCTGACCCACTAACCCTGGTGCCCTTTCTATGCCGCCACTGCCCACCCACAGGTAGGCAGACAGGCAGGTGAGTCCAGTGGCAATGGGGAAGAGGCAGTGGGGTATGCAGGGAGGGATGACAGGTCAAGTAAACATCATAGGTGGCCACCTACCTGGTCTACTGGGATGCGCCACCCTGACTTTGCCATGAATTTTGTGGTGGAAAGTGCCATCAAGCCACAGCTTATGGTGACTCTATGGGGTTTTCAAGGCAAGAGACAATCAGAGGTGGTTTGCCATTGCCTGTCTCCACATCATGTTCCTGGTAGTCCTTGGAGGTGTCCAGAATCCAAATTCTGGCGGTCCAACCCTGCTTAGCTTCCAAGATTGGACAAGATCAGGCTAGCTGGGCTATCCAGGTCAGGGCCTGCCATGAACTTACTAGGTAATTATAGGCAAGTTTTTCAGCCCATGTCAAACATTCAGGTAGCCAGCTGAAGGTTCCATTCTCCAAAGGTTGGTAAAATGAGTGCCCAGCTTGCTGGGGATAAAATTTAGATGACTGGGGAAGGCAATGGCAAACCACCCCGTAAAAACTCTGCCAAGAAAACGTTGTGATGTGATGTCACAGGGGATGTCTTGCACAGGGGACCACCTAAACCTTTTTTTACCTTTTCAGCCTCTGTCGAATATAACTACCTTATAGGGTTGCAAAAATTACAAAATGATATGTGCAGCCCTGACCTGGATAGGCCAAACTAACTTGATCTTGTCAGGGTTGCTAAGTCAATGGCAAACTACCTCTGAATGTCTTTTGCCTTAAGGGGGTCTCCATAAGTTTGCTGTGACTTGATGAGGGGGGGGGGAATATATGCAATATTTTGATCACTAAAGCATTGTGTAAATCCTAAATGTTGTTATTTAGTCTTCCTTTCTTCACTAAGACCGTTAGGGAAGGGCAGGATATAAATATGATAAATAAATAAATTCTTCCTTTTTTCACTAAGTTCTTTTGTTTGTTTTTTTAGCCTCATTTATACCCTGCTTTCTTCCCAAGGGGGACCAAGAGTAGCACACAACATTCTCCTTTTCTGCATTTTTTGTAACAATCCTGTGAGATAGATCAGGCTTCTTATAGTCTTATCCTAAGAATGCTGAGTAGGATTCTGAGTAGACCTGCTTAGGATTGATTTCTATTTGCTCAGGTTCCATTGTTTTTGCATAACCTGTTGTTGTTGCTGTTGTATTTATTCTGTTTTCTCGCTCTACTGCTGATTCTACCCTCCTCTTTCATTTCCTTTTTGAAAATGTTTCTGGAAAACAGCACTGTTATGTACTTTAAAGGCTTTCATGTAATGTATTATCAGCTAATTGCCCGGGTGACAGGAGAGAGGAAGGTCATGTCATGTGTCATGCCACGTTTTCAATGCACAGTAGTGCCCATTTATTTATTTATTTTATGATTTATATCCCGCCCTTCCCAACAAGTGGCTCAGGGCGGCTCACAACACAAAATTTCATATAAATAAGATTTAAGCATAAAAACAGGTAAAATAATTAATACATTTAAAATTTTAAGACATTTAAACCATTTAAAACATTAGGGACAGCAGAATTCTAGTATAACCACACTTGGTTTCTGTATGAGGGAATTTGTGCCTTGAGGGAAAAGAACACCAGAGATTATAAAGAAAACACCCACATTTTGAAAGACATTAGCTCCCCACTCTTACTTTACTTTAACTCATTCACTGGGGAAAACATGGGGAGAAGGAATTAAAATATTGTTCAGGTTTAATGTTTATTTCTTCTGTGTTAGAAGCAGGGGCGTAGACTTTTCAATTTGCCGGGGGGGGGGGGGGGCTGGGGCCCAGCCAGAGGCATTTGATCCAGTGACATCATAGGGAGGCGCCAGTGACATCACAGGGAAAGGCCTCCATTATCACTACCTATGAATTTATGGAGAAGCTTCCTCCCTATAAATTTAGGAAGCACCCCCCCCCCCAACAATGCCCATGGACCGGGCCAAACCCAGGAAAAGGTGGGAGTTGGCCAGTGGTTATAGTGGTATCTCAGAGGTCTCTTGCTTTGTCCTGTTTTTGACATTCACTTTTAGAATAGTCACTTTAAGATCTGCAAATATACATATCATGTGCTCACAGAATTGGATCTCCTGGTCCAATGTTTTTGAAACTCGACTGGTGTTTTGAAGAGAGGCACCGGATGCTATGCTGAAAATTTCATACCTCAACCTCAAAACTCAGCCCCTCCAGAGCTCCAGATACCCACAGATCAATTCACCATTATACCCTATGGGAATCGATCTCCATAGGGAATAATGGAGCGTCCAGCAGAAATTCCCCTCCCCCACACTGTTTTCTGATAACCCTGAAGCAGGGGGAGGGCCTCCAAACTGAGGGATCCCCTGGCCCCAACTGGGGATTATTAAACACATAGAACCAAAGCTATGCAAATATGATTTAAGTATTCATCACACCATTTATTTATATAACCTTTTTTTCTTTTCAGACACTTCCATCCATATAAGTTTTTTCAGAATCCTTCACAGTCCATTGCATAACACAAAATAAAAAAAATCCATTCTTGGATGCCAAATTTTGTTGTAAGATACCAACGCCTGCTGTCTAGTGTGACTTTTCCTTGCAGGAAGTATCGTGTATTCAAATTCCTTTCCTTTCAGGCAGCAGTCTGCTTATCCACCAGGTGCAGCAACACAATTCCGGCTATTCCCGTGTTTCATTTAAACTTCAACAAGCTGCATATTGATGCTAGGAACCCATCTTAGGCAACTGCTCTCATTGGCTTTTACACTGCATTCACAATCTGCACGACATGGTTCTCTCAACATTATTATGAATAATTATCATATGACAGTGGGTATAGTACAACCAGGAGATCTGAAGATCCTAAAACTCTAGCACTTCTTATGGCAAGCGAGTTTTATTTTTTGAGCTGAGAGAACTGTGACTGACCCAAGGTCACCCAACTGGTTTCAAGTGGCAGAATGGGGAATCAAACCTGGTTCTCCAGATTAGAGTCCACAGCTCTACACCAGACTGGCTCTCAGCATCATTTATTGCAACATATTCATTTTTTAAAAATTATTATTATTGGATGATTTCCTTTCATTTAACAGACTGACATAGTTGAAAGGCCATGGATCAGTGCTGGAACATTTGCTGAAGATGAGGTCCACTCTCTAGCACCTCTAATTAGAAGGAATGGTTAATAGGTGACATGAAAGACCTTGACCTAAGACTAGGGTTGCCAGATGTCTTCTGCCTCCAGTGGGGGGATTTGGGGAACATTCTGGAAATGACATTATCATGTCAGTGACATTGGGGTGATGCTCTACTTTTGGGGCAGAACTCTATGGTAAAACTGCTACAAACCATAGTTTTACCCAAAAAGTAGAGCATCGCCTCCAGCGTCACCAATGCAATGATGGCACTTCCAGAAGTATGTCAGAATTTTGACAACAGTGCGCAGGGAAGGCTGCTTGGGGGTGGGTTTTTCCCCACTGATCAGTTGACCACCAGTAGGCCAGAGCCTGCAAAACTGGGGATCCCCCACCCCACACCTAAGGCCTGGCAAGCCTACCTGAGACTCTGCAGAATTCAATCAGAGTAGACAATACCCTTGATAGACCAAAGGTCTAGCTCAGTATAAAGCAGCTTCATGCGTGTATGTGGGCCTAGAAAAAACTGTTCCTAACATGGGGGTAGGGTGGGTGGAGAAAATATCTCTTCTTCGGAAGCACTAGGTTCAGAAAAGAATGTTTTAAATTTCCAAAAAGATTGATTTTCTTTCTTTAAATGGGAGGTGTTAAACCAATTATAAAGTAATTTTAAAAACCTGTTCACTAATATGTGTTTCAGCTCTAGTCCTTATATTTTTCTTCCCCATGATTCCCCTACAACCCTCTTTATCCTGCCACCTATACCGCTTCAATCCTTGTCACTTCTCCATATGTGGACAAGGGTCTCTCTCCTTTCTTTCGATTTGCTGAGACTTTTTTCTTTCGGTACAGTTTGAGCTGCATTCTATTTATTTCATTTTAACTGTGAAAGTGAAGTGTCAGCTAATAACAGGTATGAGAGATCCCCTCAGGCAAGCTCAGTAAATATATATTTAATTCCAAATAAAGATGGGGAAATGATAAATGTATCTCAAATGAAATCCAGGTGCTTGTTTCACTACATAAAATATAGGCAAGAGGGTTGCATGAAGGAGTGTTGTGAAATGCAAACCAGCAGAAATTTAAATTGAAAAGGCTGATTGACATATTATAAAGACCATGTGACCAGCGTTCCCTCTAAGCTGAGTTAGTGTGAGCTGGCTCACGTTTTTTTAGCCTCTGGTTCACACATTTTTGCCTTAGCTCAGGAATAATGGCCCCAGAGCAAACTAATTTATGCAGTAGCTCACAAAGTAGAATTTTTGCTCACAAGACTCCACAGCTTAGAGGCAACATTGCATGTGACCACCATGGATCTAAGTTTTCCATTTGCCCACTGATGGTGGGCAAACTTCCACCTGTGTTCTGTAGCCTTTTGTGCTCCCTCAGTGGAACAGCAGTAGGAAAATGGGGAAATGACACTGCAAAATGTGTCAGTATAACTTCTAGGTGAAGATCCAGAATTGACTTTCACTGTTTTAAGTGACTGCAGTAATTTCCTCAATCTTGATGGTCTTTACCATAGAAATTAAGATAATTCTTAGAGCATTGCTTGACATGGTGATGTCACTTCCAAGTCTTCATACCGATTTTTCATCCCCAAAAGCTCCCAGGATTGTCAGGCAACTATATTTGGATCACACATGTAAGCTTCACACTTCTCAGGCATGTGTGGACTTAGGGTTGCAAGTCCAATTCAAGAAATATCTGGGGACTCTGGGGGTGGAGCCAGGAGACTTTGGGGGCAGAGCCAGGAGCAAGGGTGTGACAAGCATAATTGAGCTCCAAGGGAGCTCTGGCCATCACATTTAAAGGGACAGCACACCTTTTAAAATGCCTTCCTTCCATAGGAAATAATGAAGGATAGGGGCACCTTCTTTAGGGGCTCATAGAATTGGACCCCCTAGTCCAATCATTTTGAAACTTGGACGGTATTTTGGGGAGAGGCACTAGATGCTATACTGAAAAATTGGTGCCTCTACCTCAAAAAACAGCCCCCCCCAAGCCCCCAATACCCAAGGATCAATTTCCCATTATTCCCTATGGGAATCGTTCTCCATAGGGAATAATTGCCCAGTAGACATTTCCCTCCCCCCCCCACACCGCTTTTTGATAACCCTAAAGCGGGGGGAGGGCATCCAAACCTGGGGATTGGCAACCCTCTCTCTCTCTCTCTCTCACACACACACACACACACACACACACACTTACTGGGTCTGGTTCCTCCACAACCACATCTGAAAAGAACAGGAGCTATGCTGCTCTCTCTCTTTCTCTCTCTCTCTCTCTCACACACACACACTTAGTTGCTCTGAAACTAAAGCAAAACAAACTGAGAGACTGTGTTGCTGACACTTCCCATGAAGTAATTCCTGCTCAACTTTAAAGGCACACACACACATTTTGAAACAGACCTGTTTGCAGGTTTCTAAACCTGCCCAAGATCTAGAGCTGCATGGTGGCTGAGGGGGTGGAGCTTCCCCCACTGGCCAGCTGGCTGGGGATGGGGTGGGGAGCCTGTAAAACTGAGGGAACCTCCACTGGGACCTGGGGATTGGGAAGCCTTATATGGACTCTGTTTGTGGAGTGTGGCATAAAAAAGTAGCTTTGGCTTCCCCTCACATGCCATTTTCTGAACCTGAAATGGCCCTTTTAAGCTGCTGTTTGTTCTACAGAGGGATTTATATGTAATTATAATTTCACATAGATTTCCCAGTGGTGAAAATAGTGGCTCCCCAAAGGTATTGCCAGTCAGAAGGTCCACCAATGGGGCTAGAACTCCAAAAGCCCTCCCATTGTTGTCCCCCAAAGCACCAAGAATACAGAGCATCAGTGCCCCACCACACATGTGATCTAATGTTCTTGTGTCAGCAACGGAGACTTTGTAATATGTGAACTTGCTTATGTATGTTCCTTGTGAAAAACACTAGTTCAGCAATCAGATCTAATTGGAAGTATTTCCACTGAGATCAGTGTCTCTTGTTTCCAAGTAAATATGTTTCAAATTGAGTTGTAATTTGCAAAAAATAAATAAATTAGGACATAAAAATTATTAAGCGGAACTAGCCACTGTGGAAGGAAGGAATGATTAATACTAATAGTTGCTGACTTAGGATTTCTTGATCTTGTGGTCTGAAAATATTAGCACAGTAGAAAATTCTGACAACCTAAAATAAAACACAGGAGCATACATAAGTGAGCTGCTATTATTCAAGCCTCAGTTGTTAAAAACTTGCAATTTACTGAACTCATAGTGTGTTTCATGTAGGGCCCATCTTAATACAACCCTGCATAAACAGCAATTACATCAATTGCAGACTCACTCTGCTTGACAATTCTGGATGTCTGCGAGGCTGTTTGGATGGATTGAGCTTCATGCTAGTCAATTTTATCACTTAGAAATGCTTTCAGACATGCTTTGAAAGACAGACACACTAAGAAGCTGGAGGTGTCCAGAAAAATAAATTCGCTGTGTATTTTTAAAAGCATTTGTGCAAAAAATGACAAATTAGGTCCATCACTCCTGGGTTACCTACTGAAGATGTTCAGTGCCATTCAGCATCATGTAGGGTTTGACAGATCAGCAGCATAAGAAAAATTCAGTGTTTACATGCCTGTGGTCTTCATATCTTCCCTGGTGAACATTTTGGATGGCATTTTCAGAATTGTTAAAGGATTTCTGTTCTAACAACAGAGCTGAATACGCAGGGATTAGTTTCGCTGCATGGGGCTCTTAGAATCAGCCCTGGGGACATTGTCAGGGGGGTTTAGCACAAGAGGATAACCATGCCTCTGCAATTTACCAGCTAAAATGTTTCTTCACAAAGATGTACTGCTTGGAACTGTGGGGAGTCATGAACGATAACAAAAGCTTACATTGAAGAAGACTCTAAATCCTATTTTCTAGGAAATTCTGGGGGATTCCAAGTTCAATCCTTTCCAACTTAATCCTCCGCTAGGGACCTTAGCTATGTGGCAAAAATCAAACTTTTGCAATCCAGAAAGTGAACTGTTATTAATGCAATGCTAGCACAGTTAGGAAAAAATACTTAAATCATTCAAATATATAGCAGAAGAAATTTGCCTCCTTGTTCTATTACATCATTTCTTCAGGGTTTCAGTTCTGTGACACTATTTCAGGAAAGGCAGAACAAGGAAATGTGAGATCAGTGAAGACTGAAAAAGCTACTGGAAGCTTTTCTCTTTTCCAGCTCATTCTAACCTAGTGGTCTCTAACCTGCTGCTGTTGTAACTGAGGATATCCTTTAGTTGCCAAAGACTAAATCCTTAGATACAACCATCCCATGAATAGAGGTTTTAGGCTATCAGAGAAAAGAACTTGAATAAGAAAGATGGCCACAGGAACCCTCTAGCACACTTGTTCGTGTAATTAATGAACATGGGGGGGGGTGTTAAAAAAAATAGCCAATTCTTATTTCACAAGATATTATACAGGCAAATCAAAGAAGCTTGCCATAAGCCATCCAGGGCCCCCAAAATAGATAATTGATATAAGAGTGAACTTGAAGAGTTCATCTGAGAATCTATTATTTAATAACACTGTCAAGTGGTACAAATGATGTATCATTTTCTGCTTTGAAATTGGCTGGATTGCTGTGTTGCCAACGTTCCACATTTGGAGTGATTCTAAATATAATATTTTGATAGTAGGGAATTATCTTGCAGGGTGGGAGGTTGCTTTGTTTTTGGAATACAAAATAAACTGATCTCAACACTGAAAAATATAATTTTTTTTCCATATTAGAAATAATGTAAACATAGTGGGGGGGGTGGCTGTTTAATTTGATTATTTTTAAATGGAAGGTTCAGTATTCAAATGCCATTTGGTTTGTTGAGGCTGTCTACACAGCATATTGCAAGCAGCATGTGACAGCACTTCAAGATGGAACAGACATTTTTGTAGTAGTAGAGATGCTGAAAGAACTGTTTGCAGTCTGACACAAGACAGTATTAATGTTGCATTGAAGGAGAGTGTGAGACCCAGAGGCAAGGAAAAGACAGGTAGAGTTCAAGATCTTTATTTCAGCATTATGAGTGTATACAGGCCTTGTCGGAACTGGCTCTCCCGCCAGTTTCCAATGCTTATAAACCTTTGCCCTGACCATTACAATTCAAGCCAAGCTGAAGCTGGGGTTTGCGCGGGTTCCCTATTAAGCTCTCATCACCCCAGGTGGTTTTATAAGTCCGTTGATGTCATCCCCTCCAGCTCTCCGATCTTGGTTGCATAGTAACTAGCCAGTTCCCAGACATGCCACCCTCCCTTTAGATAAGCAGCAAGCAGCAAGATGCTTCAAAGCCAGCATAGCAAGCACAGCATTATAAATTGGATACATATGGCAAGAGGAACAAAATGGAGTGACTCTTGACATATATCACAAGTACTGTTTATTTGATAATATACATATGTGTAGTATAAAACCTGAGATTGCAGAACAGGTGGTAGAAAGTGCCATCAAGTAATGCTGATTTATGGCATTATGGGTTTTCACGGTAAGAGATGTTTAGCGGTGCTGTCTCCATGTCATGACCCTGGTATTCCTTAGTGGCCTCCCATCCTAATACTAGCCTGGGCTGATTCTTCTTAGCTTCTGAGATCTGGTGAGATCAGGCTCTCCAGGTGTACAAAGAACTAGAAGAACTATAAAATAATAGTTTAAACTACTTTATACCACTATATCTGTCTGCAGTTATCCAGAGGCACAAGGGAAAGGCAGGGTTAAAGTATTTTAATAAATAAATAGTGGCATGCCACAGAATTATTTTTCTCATGGGAAATATCCTTATTCCTTATTGTGCAATGCCATCTTAAGAACACTTTTTTGGAAGCTGGTCCCAATTGAATAGACTGACAGTAGGATTCTTAGGGGACCTGTTTATTTTATTATTTATTTATTGCATTTATATCCCGCCTTCCCCTAGTGGGCTCAGAGTGGCTAACAACAATTGACAAAATATAGTATTAAGAACAAGAGAAAGTTCAAAGCAATTAAAAATATAGTATAGTATAGTATAGTATAGTATAGTATAGTATAGTATAGTATAGTATAGTCTAGTCTAGTCTAGTCTAGTCTAGTCTACGGCTCCAAATCGTGGCTTTTATACCGTCATCACCTGCGACTCCTTGAGCGCTTTCATCAGCGCTGCCTTCGCACCATCCTCAACATCCACTGGAGTGACTTTGTGACCAACACTGAAGTCCTCAAGAGGGCGGAGGTTACAAGCATCGAGGCACTGCTGTTGAAGACGCAGCTGCGCTGGGCAGGGCATATTTCTAGGATGGAAAACCACCGCCTTCCCAAGATTGCTCTGTATGGCGAACTTTCCACCGGCCATCGAAATAGAGGGGCACCAAAGGAGAGGTGCAAGGACTCCTTGAAGAAATCCCTTGGCACCTGTCGCATCAACCATCACCAGTGGTCTGACCTAGCCTCAGATCGCAAAGCATAGAGGCACACCATCCACCAGGCTGTGTGGCGGAACCGACCCGATTCTGCCTTCAGACCCGGTCCCGTTAGCTCCCTATTGAGTCGCCAACTCCTGGAGGGAGCTATTTCTCCTCCTGCCCCTTGGGCGCGCTGCCACCACCTGCTCAGTCCCGGGGTTCAGATTGAGAGGAACAGGACTCCCAATCCCCCTCTCCAGCTATGAGGCCAGGCCTCAAGGTCCTCTGCCACCCTGTACTTGGGTTTCACAGAGACCTCAGCACTTCTTTGGGGCACCCCTGGAGGATTGGCACCTTATCCAACTGCATGCCTTCCCCCTTCCCTGGGGCCCCCTTCTTAAAAACAGCGTGGTCTAAAGCGGTCTGGGGATCTAGGTGGTACAGAGATTGACTGCCAGCATTTAAACAGTAAAAATATATTTATTCAAAAAGAGAAAAAGATAGGGAAAGAAAAACAAAACAAAAACAGTTGCATTTAAAAAAGTAGCACAGCACAGCACAGCAAACAGCATGACAAAGGAAAGGTGTTTATAAACGCTTTCTACTGTCCCTGGTCTACACTTGTCCTGTCTTGAGAATTACTTACTTGGTCTGCCTGCCTGGGGCCTCCCAGGCAGGAGCCTCCATGCTCACCACATGCTCGCTCGAGCCCCAGTTCAAATCTGCCTTCTCTTCCTGCCTAACACATGCCAAGAACAAAAGAACTTCCTGCCGCTCTAGGAGGCTTTCCCCCTAGAGTTGTTGGTTTGGCTCTGGAAGGGAGGGGGGGAGTGAGGGGAAGGCTACAAAGCCTGCTGAGGAATTTACTGATCCCTGCCAATGAAGCATCAACACTCTAAGATGGTGTTTCTCCACAGGCTGTCTCTTCCTTTGAGAACGCACGCATAGCTGGTCTTGAGAACAAAAGGAGATTGAGGAAGAATTGCACTGCTACAGCACCAACCCCAAATCAGACTTTTCCCTGCAGCCACTGTGGCCGGATCTACCTGCCCTGCATTGGTCTTGTCAGCCACCAGCGAGCCTGCAGCAGACGTGGACTACTGCACCCTTCTTAAATCTTCGCTCGCGAAGTCAAGCCGAGAGAGAGAGAGTATAGTATGGTATGGTATGGTATGGTATGGTATGGTATGGTATGGTATGGTATGGTATGGTATGGTATGGTATGGTATGGTATGGTATAGTATAGTATAGTATAGTATAGTATAGTATAGTATAGTATAGTATAGTATAGTATAGTATAGTATAGTATAGTATAGTATAGTATAGTATAGTATAGTATAGTAAAGGATTGCAGTTGTGTACATGAAACTTTTTGTGAACTCTGTGACAATATAAATTTTTATAAATTTTGTGACAATATAAACTTCATCACGTCTTTCTAATTGGATTCTGTATATCATAGGAGCTCCAGCCAGAATCCATATGTGGGAAAACTCATGAATTGCAGAACCCCAAAATAACATTTATCAGTTTTAAAACTGTGCATACTAACCAGGGCTACAACAGATGATGGCTGACAAACAAAGTGTGATTGTAGCCCCTTGGTAACTTGAAAAACTCCTGTCTTTGTGATCTTTGTTCACTGATGCACTGCTCTAGAATAACGCTACAATTCCCAGTTTGTATTGCACATATTGTTGGAATTATGCATCCAGAGATCATCCATTATGTGTATAGGACTCCAGTCCTCCCTTGACAACTGGACCACATGCAGATACTGAATTTGGAACTAGTCCAACAGCAGTCACAAAAAGTGATAAAAATGTCCTGGAAGTATACAATAATAATGCTGTTCTAAGAAATGGCAACAGAGAACTAATTTGGTGTTCAGCAGAGCCATTGCCCCTTATCTAGTCCATCACCTTGTTGTTTGGTTAATGCAACAATTCCTTTTCAATTCCTTTAATACCCAACATAAATGATACAAGAGAGCTACTTTTGCAATCAGCAAAGGTAATAACACTGAGAACAGTGACATGATAATGAAAACCTCACTGCTAGTCAAATAACTTTTTGCTAAACAAAGCTTGCAAAATTTGGGGATGGAAGGAAAATTATTAAGAACAAATCAGATAATCTTTTCCCAGTGAGAAATACTTTTGCAGGGACACAACTGTTTGCAGTTATTAAGTTTTCATCCTACAATATAACTTAGCAGGGAAATGTGTGAAGTGGGGATGATTTCAAATTGATTTTGCCCCTTTCTTTGGTTTCATACTTGCACTGAATAAGAGAAGTGATTAAAAAATCAAGCAAAACTCTTGTGGAATGTGTTTTAGTTAAGATTAACAAACAATGCGGCTACACTTTAGTAACCTGTAATATGCAGCTTTATCTGGATGACTCTGTATGTGTATTTACTCCTTTGAAAATCATTTTGTTACAGAGGCTCAGTCAGACATAACATAAAACTACGGTTCATTTAAACTATGGCAGTTTATGAAACCAAGATGGTTCACGGACAATTCCTAAAACCCTAGTTTACCTCAGTAACTGCAGGCAGGTGTCTCTATAGTTAAAACTAACTGTGGTCAATGAACTCACTTCACATATGGTTTTCGCTTAGTTTTCACCTTGCAACCAAGATCACTCCTTTCTACTTGAGTCTTTCCAAAGATTTTAGTTCATGCCTTCCAGATCTTGATTTGACATGACATTAAGTAGTTTCCTTCTGAGGCAGCTCTAGCAAGAAGTTCTTATTATTAACTTTGATGGCCAGCCAGCTGTGGTCCTACCTCTCCAGGCTGGATTGTTTTACTGCCATCTATATTCTGGTAACGTCTTGCTTAGATCCCCAAGTTGGGTTCCCTTTCAACCAGTTCAGAAAATTCAGCTTATACAAATAGTAGCTGCTTTCCTATTAAGAGGAGCAGAAAAAAGACTGCTGCTGATTCTGCGCATAGCTCAGTGCCTATTTTTTTTTAAATCTTAGGGACACTTTAATAATTTTTGGGTCTAAACTGCCTGATCCTAGCCATAGAATAGTCTTGTCCAAAGTATCTTCTCATACCTTGTTATCTCCAATGAAACTGTGCTTGGAGTTCCATCTTTTATGTAGGGAAGGTCTCATGAAATTTCCTTATTCTCAGCCAGATCATTACCTAATCTAGCTAAGTATTATCATGGTTACATGCATGTATGAAATTCTCTTGAACAGAAAGATGCACAGAGGTTACATTACTGAGCAATGGACAAATCTTGTGGAATTTAAGAGGCAGAAGATGACAAAACTACTTAATGTCATGTCAAATCAAGATTTGGAGGGCATGAACTAGACAGGTCGAGGACCTGTCTACCTTAGGGACCGTCTCTCCTCATATGAACCCCAGAGAGCACTGAGGTCAGCCGGGAAAAACCTGCTGACTATCCCCGGACCGAGAGAGGTGAAGCTGCAAAGCACCCGTAACCGGGCCTTCTCCTCTATAGCCCCGAGCCTATGGAACCAACTTCCAGAGGAAATGCGGGCCCTGCAGGACCTAGAACAGTTCCGCAGGGCCTGCAAGACCTTCCTCTTCAGACTGGCTTTCCCTGATGAAAATGGAAATTGCGAAGGAAACCGCCATCAGAAAAAGTAAACATAGCACTAGCACTTTTAGAAATTAATTAATTTAATTTTAAAACTTAACCAGATTTTAATTAAATGCTTATAATGTTTAATGTAATTTTATCCATTTGTATAATTCAACCCTGAACCATGTTGTTAGCCGCCCTGAGCCTGCTCCGGCGGGGAGGGCGGGTTACAAATAAAATTTGTTGTTGTTGTTGTTGTTGATGAACTAAAATCTTTGGAAAGGTTCAGTCTTAAAAGAATTATAGTGGAAATGAAGTATAAATATATAGTCTGCCTCTAGCCATGGAAGGGATAAAAGAATGGAAATAAGTAAGGTTTTTAAAGTGTCTTTATATTAGATAAATGTTTAACAAACGAGAATCACTTGTAGTCAGATTCTAGAAAGTATGCAACATTTTGCTAAGTACTGTAAGGATTTGTGGATATGGAGATGCAGATATTTACAGGGGTCTTTTGCTACCACACCCTGTATTCCTACCATGCCTCAACAACAGCTGCTTGCTTTTCAGCCTTGTAATCAGAGACCAGAAATATTTCACACAATTAAATTTTTCATCAGGGCCAGCCAGCAGTCCAGGTGACCAGTCTTGAGGAGTCTCTGTCACAGGCTGAAAGATGACAGTGGAATCAACATTCCACCCAACACTGACCCACTGTTCAGGGTCTTGATTTAATCCATTTCAGTTATTTTTAAAAGCTTCTATAATGATAACAAAATGAGTATGTTTCATTTGGTAATACGTAGCTTGCATAAATTCAGCTTTCCAGATCCTAGTGTGCAAATGTATAAACTAGGGATATAATGTATAAACTAGGGATAAACTATGCATGCCTATTGTGCATCAAAGTCATGAAATGAGTTTCAAATGTAATAAAAATACTCTAAAATTGAACAGTGGAAGAAGATGCTAGAGACATTTATCACCTTAGGTATCGTTTGGTCCAGGCCCAATGCTGTTTATCATCAAACTAAACACCCCACAAACACAAAAAGCACAAATCCTACAGCTGAGAAATTAGCTGAGTTGGCTGGATTATCTTCATCCCCATTAGCTGAAAACAGAAGGGGAAGAGGTTGATTACCTTTATGACTGTTTTGAGTGCTTCTGGCCAGCCTTAGTAACAAGAGAAGCAATTACATAAGCAGAGCTGTTCTGGCATACAAGAAAAATGGAAACTGCATGTATCTAACAAGTCCATAAAGACTTTATTGAGGCTTTAGAGGATCATTCCAGTGAAAACCTCAAGGTAGACATGGGGAATCAGCTCTCTTTCCTCAGAAAAATTCTGAGGACTTCAAGAGAGGAGTTGACAAGTCCACCAATCAGAGTATTTTGGTTTCGACAAAGTATCACTTTGGGAGCACAGTGGACTGAGTCTGTTCATGCTATGATCCTATAAAGCAATATTGTACAGCAGAGTTTTAAAATGCTGGTTGTAATAATAATAATAATAATAATAATAATAATAGATTTTATTTCTACCCCGCCCTCCCCGCCGAGGCGGCTCAGGGCGGCTCACAACAATTCATACATTAACATAAATGATAAAACATTAAATTTAACAATTAAAATTAAACATATAAAAACCAGTTAGTTAAGTTAAAATACATAATTTAGTTATATTATATATATATCTGGCAGCAATAAAACTGTTCTGGCGCTGGTTCTGCCAGTTAAGGTAATATTAAAGATGGTAACTTTGTAACAAAGTTTGGGGAGATAAAAATGATAATTTACAAACTAATCTAGGGTATAAAGGGTGCACAGAAGAACCTCTAGGTTTTATTTGTTAAAAAAACTTCTACCTTCACTCGTATTTTTTTTTTAAGATGTTTATGTCCTGTCTTTCCTCCAAAGAATACTGGGTGTCTTATAACATAAATAAAATAAAATAACTATCATATTTAAAACAACAATAATATTAAATGTAATAAAAATACTAAGTCATGTGTTGTCTAGAAAAAAAAAATCGGTACTGTGTCAAACCACATACAATAGTATAAAATGAGCAGATAGCCCTTTGGAAATCTATTACTAACTTGCCGCTCTGAAGAACAGCCATGCAGGGGCCTGCTGGACAACCTCAGAAAAGGTATTTCACAAAACTGTAGTCACACGAGAAAGCCCAGGTTCTAAGGAAAGACATATGAACCAAGAAAGCACAAGGGACAACTAACAGGGAATTCTGGGCAGATTTAAGAAGGCACTGTGCAAGTATCCTGGAAGAGGTGCTTCTTCAGGCTCACATACACTGTGAAAGCTTGCAGACCAACACAAGACAAGAACTTGGAGCCTATAGTCTTTGTCAAATGATGCATGAGCATGTCTGTCCATGGAGCAAGGGAGGCAATTTCCACTGACTGCTTCCTTCCACTGTAGACCCTCTCTTTGCTTCCTATGCTATTCATAAGGCAGCCTCATGGAACAAAATTTGAGAGGTGAAGGTGAGTTGCATTGGGAAAAGGAGGTTGAAGAATCTCACTATAAAAATTCAGTGCAAGTATTATTAAAAAATTAAAAATGCATAGGGACTATGCAATTCCTTCATCATTCCTTCCAGATAGCCAGACCATCATTCTTGTCTAAAGGTACACTGTAATGATAAACACCATTTTATTCCTCAATAAGCAATCACACTGCATTTCTTCTATCTTAACCTGTACTATAATCTCTTTCAGAGGTTTATCATTTGGATAGTATGTTAAACACCCCACTACAGTAATTATATGAGAAGAAATCTTTACATGTATTATTGAATAAATAGTATGGAAGCCATGAAGGAGAAGGCTGAAAACACACCGCTCAGGAACTGTGTAAAGAGAAGCACAATTGGCATCCAAACTTAAAATATTTGCGTTATCTTTATTTTACATCCTTAATACTAAGGGCTCTTACATTAAGCCATTTCCTAGAATACTTTTTTGTGCTCAAGCACAGATGGAAAAGTACACGTACTCTGCATCATTCAACAAATGGTCTGTGTACATTTAAATCTTAATGGAAATGGGACCAGATCTTTCCTTGTTACCATTTCTTTGTAGTTTTTTGAGAAGTGGCAATTTAAGCACATCTGTGCTGTTTGTAGCTGGTGGATAATATATGCACACAAAGTACAAGTTTCTTTAATAATAAAGATACCATTGCATCAATGTCAAAGAATATACCTGTTCATGAATCACTGTTGCAGTCCAATCAGCTCCTGTGTATTCTTATCTGATTCATATGCATCCACTTCAGCAATGTAGAAGACCTTCTTATTTCTTAATCCTGAACATTTTATTAGTCTTCAAGCACCTTCAATGGATGTTAGGTGTACTTGAAAGGAAATTGACAAAAACAACAACAACCCAAAATTGTTGCTGCAGCTAGTACTCAGGAACTGCATCCAGAGTCCAGGCTGATTTATGGCAAAGAAGTGATGTACTGACTGACCAGGTGTCAAGAAAGGACAAAAGGCAAGAAGATGTCCAGCTATCATAAAGCTCAGAGCCAGCTTCAGGGTGTCTGGTGCCTGAGGCTAGGTTCCACTCCCCACTCTGTCACCCACAGCCTTCCTCCCCCCACCCTTGCTTTCAGTAAGGGCAAGTACTGCCTCCGATCCCAGCGCTTGCTTTAAACATCACAGCTGAAGCCAGGCACACAGGCAAGGAGGAAGCACGCTGCCCTCTCCACAGCCGGCGCTCGCAAAGCACTGGGTTTGCGGAGGGGGCGGGTGCTTCCTCCTTGCCTGTGTGCCTGGCTTCAGCTGTGATGTTTAAAGCAAGCGCTGGGATTGCTCCCTCCCCCCTCCTATCCCAGCGCTTGCTTTAAACATCACAGCTGAAGCCAGGCACACGGGCAAGGAGGAAGCACCTGCCCCCTCCGCAAACCCAGCACTTGCTTTAAACATCACAGCTGAAGCCAGGCACACAGGCAAGGAGGAAGCACGCTGCCCCCTCCGCAGCCGGCGCTTGCGAAGCGCTGGGGCCACGTGGAGCGATCCCAGCGCTTGCCTGAAGAAGATGGAGCCAGGCAGGCGCGGGGGAAGCACCGGATCGGAGGAAGAGGCAGCAGATCGCCCCCCCCCCCCCGAAGGTACGTACCTTCGGACCATAAGATACACACACTTTTCCCCCCACTTTTTTGGGGGGAGGGAGTGCGTCTTATAGTCCGAAAAATACGGTAATTCATTCTGTTTGGGACTTAATTTTATGTAATTGCCAGCCCAATCCTAAGGACACTTTCCTGAGAGTAAGCCCTGTTTAATAGATCATAGTAGAATTCAGAGTAGACCTGCTTAGGATTGCTCTCTTAGCAGTGATGAACCCGTTGAATTCTAGAAAGTGAAAGGTCTAGCCCTGCAGTCCATAAGAATGGTTCTTAACATTTATATCACCAGAGCTACTATGTCTTGATTTTGTACATTCAGGTGGATTTTTAAAATGTGACCTTTTAATGTACCAAAACTTATCCTGTCTCTACCTCCCTGGCTTCTGATCTACATTGTCCCTAAATCTGATACTGATTTCTTATAGTCCTCTGATTTCAGGACCTCTTGGGGTTGAAGCAAGAGTTTTGGGATGGATGGCTGAAACCTTGCTCAGGATGCTACCATGTAAACTGTGGTGTTTGATCTCAGAGCCCTCTTCAAGCACAAAAGACAAATGTTGTGTCTGACAGGCAATATGAAGCTTCTGAACTGGCCAAATGAGGAACTTGGCATTCTGTGTTTATCTGATCAACAAGTCTGTTTCTGCTTGCTGCACTTTAGCCTCCTCTGGTGTTTCTAGCTCTAGCCCCTGATCTGAAGAACACTTTCCAGATCTAGAGTTAGGTATGGCTATTCACAGCCTCAGCCTGGTCTTGACAACTACCCACATTTCATTCCTGCTTTGAACTGAGCCCACCATCACATCATTTGACTCATATTTTCTATAAGATTGCATCCAACTGAGATGTGAAAGAGTGGGTGCATTCACACACACTAAATAATATACTTTGCAACTGGATTTTTACTGTGTAAGAAAAGCAAAATCCACTTGCAAACAGTTGCTATGTAAAAGCACCTGTTTGCAATGATCTGGCAATCCAAATATTTACTCATCCATTGCCTGTGTTCTCATATTTCCCACCTGTTCGATGTGCCTAGCATTCTTTCTTCTAGAATATTTGCCTTTGCAAGGACTCCTTGCTTCTGCAAGCATGCAGAGCTTGTTCTGCTACTGAAAATATTCTTCTTGTCGCAAGGCATCACAGCAGCAGCATGACCCAGATGCAGTTTCCACTGGCACACTCCCATCGGAACTGAAGCATAGCACAACTGGTGACATCCTCCCACTGCATCCCACTCTTCTCCTGTAGAAGTATCACCTTTTAATGAAATCATTTAAGTCAGCTATGCACTCAAGCAGATGGACCGTCATTCAAGGGATGCAGCCAGTCCTTGGGGTCTGAAATGATTAAGGTTGGTGTTTTAAAAAAGCAATCAAGGAAAGGAAGCTTGAATGATATTATGACAGCAGTAAAAGTGCCCTGCTTCATCAGCGCTTTGGAAAAATGAAAAACTTAATCTCAGTGGCAAAAAGACATGCAGTTTAGCTCTGCTAAACTGTAAGGGAAGGGGCAAGGAGGAAAAGGAAAAGATTTGCACAGGGCTGGATTTTTTTTATTTTTTCAATGCAAAGCAATTTTGGCATGCCCAGCAGATTAGAATCATCAGCAGAAGCATCCCTTTCCACTGCCCTACTCTGCTGTATATTCCACTTTGCATCTATAACTCTGTGAAACCCAAAACTGTGTCCATGCTGCCTAGCGACTTCCAACACTTAGCGCTGCAAAACAATATAATCCCAGGGCATTGCCATTCTTCAGTAAACATCCAGATGCTAGGCTGTATTGCTACAAAATGAACACAATCTGCCTGAGTCACAAGCTTCATAATTAACCAGGCTGTCACAAAGGCCTTCCTCTTTCATTTACCATCAGACTCATGTAATGTCATTTATTGAGCTGAATCAGATGCCTGGCTCTGTTTTGCTTTGGTTGTTGTATCTTGAAGGATGTTGCCGTGGTCTGCTACGCTGCCTGTCTCAAGATGGAATCCCAATATCCTTCACTGTGGCAGCCATTTTATGCATCTTCCCCAAAGGAATTTTATGATTCCATTAAGAAAATTTTGGATCTGGATGTTAATTGAAGCACTTACACAAAACACAGAAGGGCTGATTCCGCAATAACCTTGCTCTACACCAGGCTTCCATTTCTCTCTGGAGCAGGCTAGCGATTTTGCAGCAGTTGCTCCGTGCCACCATTTTTTGAGAAATGATTTAGTTAACTTATGTGATTCACCAAAATTGTTCTGTAAAATATTAGGTGGGAGATTTACTCAAAGATAGTGCCATGTTTTAGTAATCCATTGATATGGATACTGTTGTTTAATTGTTTGTATTACATCAATGGCCAAAAAAATCAGATAGATTTGTGATTTAGTTTGATTTATTTGTAGCCCTGAAACCAGGCCAAAGGACATTAATTCAGAGTTGACCACATTTAATTATGTTATAGGGTCAGTTATATATAGCACTGCATCATCTGCAAATAGGCAAATTTTGAATGTTTTACTGTTGATAGGCACTCCTTTGATTTGATCGTTCTGACATATTGCTGCCACTAGAGGTTCAACTGAGAGTGCAAAAAGCAGGGGAGAAAGTGGACAGCCCTGCCTCACACCTTTTGAGGGATAAAAACATTATGGAGCATATACTAGTAAGTTTTACTTCAACTTTGGAGGCAATATATAATGTATTAATAGTGCTTAGAAATCTGTCTCCAAAATCCATTTGTTGTAATAATTGGTGCAAAAAAACTAGTCTCCAGTGAGTTAAATGCTTTTTTCAGTATCAAGTGTTAAAATAAAAAAGGTTAAATATTTTTGTCTGCAACAATGTTTTTCAGAAATTATCCACAATGTTGCGGTTTGGCATACAGCCAATCTGATCAAGATGAATATATTAGGTAATAAAGGAATTGAGTACAGATGCTAATATTGCTGATAAAATTTTTTATATCCTGATTCAGGAGTGAGATTAAGATCCCTGGACCGAAAGAAGCTTGATTTTCCACCACAAGAGCTTGAGCGTTCTCAGTAATAGCCCCCACTTTGTTGAATGCCCTCCCCGAAAACATCAGGGCCCTGTGGAACCTGCCACAATTTTGCAGGGCCTTGTAAGGCCAAATTATTCAAATTCGCCTTCAACGGTTAAGGGGAGGTGGCTATTATCTTACAGCACCAACAATCTCACTGAGTTAATATAATGGAATTCATAAACATGCCATCTTGGACTTTTAATGGATTAATGATTGCTGGTGTATCGAAATGTTTTATTATAGATTTTATTTTTAATATTCTATGTTGGTTAATTGTTAATGTTTTTAAACTGTTGCTAGCCACCCGAAGCCCATCAGGGGAGGGCGGGATATAAATTTGACAGACAGACAGACAGACAGACAGACAGACAGACAGACAGACAGACAGATAGATAGATAGATAGATAGATAGATAGATAGATAGATAGATAGATAGATAGATAGAGTATGTCACAGTAGTGAGTATACCCCCTCACATTTTGTAAATATTTAAGTATATCTTTTCATGTGACAACACTGAAGAAATGACACTTGGCTACAATGTGGAGTAGTGAGTCTACAGCTTGTATAACAGTGTAAATGTGCTGTCCCCTCAAAATTACACAACACAGTTTAATGTCTAAACTGCTGGTAACAAAAGTGAGTACACCTCTAAGTGGCCACCATTATTTTCCAGCACTGCCTTAACCCTCTTAGGCATAGAGTTCACCAGAGCTTCACAGGTTGCCACTGGAGTCCTCTTCCACTCCTCCATGACGGTGTCACATAGCTGGTGGATGTTAGAGACCTTGCGCACCTCCACCTTCTGTTTCAGGATGCCCCACAGATGCTCAACAGGGTTTAGGTTTGGAGACATGCTTGGCCAGTCCATCATCTTTACCCTCAGCTTCTTTAGCAAGGAAGTGGTCATTTTGGAGGTGTGTTTGGGGTCGTTATTATGTTGGAATACTGCCCTGCGGCCCAGTCTCCAAAGGCAGGGCATCATACTCTGCTTCAATATGTCACAGTACATGTTGGCATTCATGGTTCCCTCAATGAACTGTAGCTCCCCAGTGCCGGCAGCACTCATGCAGCCCCAGACCATGACATTCCCACCACCATGCTTGACTGTAGGCAAGACACACTTGTCCTCACCTGGTTGCCGCCACACACGCTTGACACCATCTGAACCAAATAAGTTTATCTTGGTCTCATCGGACCACAGGACATGCTTCCAGAAATCTGCTTGTCTGCAGTAAACCGTTTGCGGGCTTTCTTGTGCATCATCTTTAGAAGAGGCTTCCTTCTGGGACGACAGCCCTGCAGTTCAATTTGATGCAGCGTGCGGCGTATGGTCTGAGCACTGACAGGCTGACCTCCCACCCCCTGTAACCCTAACCCCTTCAACCTCTGTAGCAATGCTGGCAGCACTCATATGTCTATTTCCCAAAGCCACCCTCTGGATATGACGCTGAGCACGGGCACTCAACTTCTTTGGTCGACCATGGCGAGGCCTGTTCTGAGTGGAACCTGTCCTGTTAAACCGCTGTATGGTCTTGGCCACCGTGCTGCAGTTCAGTTTCAGGGTCTTGGCAGTCTTCTTATAGCTTAGGCCATCTTTATGTAGAGCAACAATTCATTTTTTCAGATCCTCAGAGAGGTCATTGTCATGAGGTGCCATGTGGAACTTCTAGTGACCAGTATGAGGGAGTGAGAGTGATAACTTGCTCCCTCTTCACACCTGATACATTGTACCACTATCGAGTCACATGACACAAGGGAGGGAAAACGGCTACTTGGGCCCCATTGAGGGGTGTACTCACTTCTGTTGCCAGCAATTTAGACATTAATGGCTGTGTGTTACGTAAATTTTAGGGGACAGCATATTTACACTGTTATACAAGCTGTAGACTCACTACTTTACATAATAATAATAATAATAATAATAATAATAATAATAAAAAATTTTATTTATACCCCGCCCTCCCCGCCGAGGCAGGCTCAGGGTGGCTTACAAAATGTGGCAAGAGCCATGTTAAACAATAAAACAGTTATACATTTCTATAATATTTAAATTTTACCATTACATTTACATAATATAAAAGTCTAAAATCAATCTAAAATAATCTCATCATATTGCTATCTCGATTGCTGATGTTAGTGATGGCATGGTGTTCATTTCAGGTTCCATCTTGGAAGGCTAGCCGGAAGAGGGCGGTTTTGCACGCCCTGCGGAATTGGTTAATGTCCCGTAGGGCCCGCACCTCTTCCGGCAGTTGGTTCCACCATTGGGGTGCTTTTATAGAGAAGGCCTGTTCTCTAGTTATTTTTAGTTTGGCCTCTTTTGGCCCAGGTACTTCCAGAAGGTTTTGTGAGCTGGATCGCAGTGCTCTCTGGGGAACATATGGAGAGAGGCGGTCCCTAAGGTAAACAGGTCCTCGGCCATATAGGGCTTTAAAGGTAATAACCAGCACCTTGTAACGAACTCGGTAAATAACTGGCAGCCAATGCAGCTCCCGCAGCCCAGCCTGCACATGTTCCCACCGAGGTAGGCCCAATAGCAGTCTAGCTGCTGCATTCTGCACTAGCTGCAGCTTCCGGGTTCAGCACAGGGGCAGCCCCATGTAGAGGGCATTACAGTAGTCTAGCCTCGAGGTGACCATTGCATGGATCACTGTTGCCAGGTCATTGCGGTCCAGGAAGGGAGCCAGCTGCCTCGCCCGCCTAAGGTGGAAAAAGGCAGATTTGGCAGTGGCTGCTATCTGGGCCTCCATTGTCAAGGAAGACTCCAGTAACACTCCCAAGCTCCTGACCCTGCGAACTGGTACCAGTTACGCACCGTCAAAAGCTGGAAGGGAGATCCCTCACTCTGGACCACCACGCCCTAGACAAAGGACCTCTGTCTTCGCTGGATTCAGTTTCAGCCCACTCGACCTGATGCAGTCTGCCATGGCCACATTGCCATGGCCACTCGACCTGATCCAGTCTGCCACATTGTAGCCAAGTGTCATTTCTTCAGTATTTTCACATGAAAAGATATATTTAAATATTTACAAAATGTGAGGGGGTGTATTGTGACATACTGTAGATCAGGGGTGGCCAATGGTAGTTCTCCAGATGTTTTTTGCCTACAACTCCCATCAGTCCCAGCCATTGGCCAAACATCTGGAGAGCTACCGTTGGCCACCCCTGCTGTAGACAGACAGACAGACAGACAGATAGATGATAGATAGATAGATAGATAGATAGATAGATAGATAGATAGATAGATAGATAGATAGATAGATAGATAGATAGATAGATAGACAGATAGATGTATGATGATGGCATATTGTCTGATGCACCACAATGTTACAAATATCAGTTAAAGGTTTTACTACCAGTGTGGGAAAAGATTTGTAGAATTCTGCAGGAAGTCCAACAGGGCCTGGAGTAACTTTTAGAGGAAAATAAAATAAAGAGAGTAGGTTGGGATGATGGGTGATAAGAACTGAATGTCAGTGCTTACTAGGGTTGCCAGGTCCTTTCAGTAGGGGATTGGGGAAGGGGGGCTTAACAGGAGCAGGAGGGAAGCTATGCTGACATGCAGCAATGTCACTGCCCACATGACTCAAAAGTGATCCCATTACTTCCAGGATATTGGGGCAATGTTCTGGAATTTGGGCAAAAATTCAATGATAGAAGCCAAATTTACCCTAGAGTTTTTGCTCAAATACCAGAGTGTTGCCCTGACATCCCAGAAGCCATGATGTTACTTCTGGGTTACATGGATAATGACATAGGAATGTTGCTGAACCTCGACAGAGCCTTCCTGTTTTTCGGGGTAAGTTCCCCCAGCCAGCTGATTGGCAGCCAGACCGTGGGGCCTGTCAGCACGAGACTCCTGCCTCCATCAAGAGTCTGGGAACCCTAGCGCTCACAGCAGACTTTTGTTTTGTCTCACCAACACTGGTTTGTGGTTTTATTTTCACATTATGCTTGTACTTTGTAGCACTGGGTGAAAAACAGCTGATGATAAGGAAAGTTCCTCCCTACCCCACCCCAAGCTTACCATCTACTTAAGAAGAAAGAAAAATACATATTTCACAGCAAAAACAATCCAATCAACCACTGATTTATAGGAGATCTGTTCCTGATACACAAAAAAAATCAATTGTTATCTCTTGGCACATCCAACCAGTTTTGATTTTAAATATTATCATCAACGTAGCCCACAGATATTAAATATCAGCTAGCATCTCATAACATTTATAAAAATAATAAAACCAAAATTGTGTGCATATAGGGAATATCAAACTCTAAACTGTGTAATGCAAAGAATATTAAATTATAATTAATAGTTATAAACAACTGATAGCTAAATATAAAATTCCATTGGTTTTCAGATATCAAGAACCAATCATAAAACAGTCAGTTGCCATTCTGCCTCAATACAGGGTTTTGAAAAGGATTTCTGGAATAACTAGGGCATTGCTGGCTGTAATACATAGAAAATTACTTCAGCATAGAACACTAGGCCAATTCTCAATACATGGGTGTAAATTTACATACTTAGTAGCTTGTGTTCAAATGTTTATCCCTGTTGCATTTCATCATATGTGCTGATCTTCCTTGAACTTTCAGTGACCATGATTATGCTCAAAGTTTGCAATACTACACCTCTCACCAGTAACATCTATGATGTGTTAGCTGAAGACATAAATGGGAGACAGAAGTGTAAAGGTATCCTTAATTGTTGAGAGTAATAAACTGAAGCTCTATTGTTATGCGCCATTAGTCTCTCAAGCATGGAGCATCCTTTTCAGAGGCGGAGTGCAGTGTTATATTCCAATATATTGCATTGCATTACAATTACTATTCCAATATACTATTCCAAAAAATAAACGCATTAAAAAACCCTGCAATTGTATAGCCTTTCTTGGCATAGATCTCATTGCCAATACATCTTGCTAGTTTTATAATTTTATTAATGATATGCTTTTATCCTGCTGTTCTCAAATAGACTAAATCCTCTTACACAACCAAAGAATATGTGTTCCAGGATTGCAGACACCTTTTATCAGATCAATAACATTTATAAAATGGAATCACATGGGTGTATTCATGATGTCATCAGATGACCAGCAAGAGACAGGGCTTTTTCTGGGAGAACATGGCAGAACGGAATTCCGGAATCCCTTCATGGAAACAACATTCCTTTTAAAAATGTGTGTTTCTCCTTTATTTCCCTCTTGAGAGTTCCAGCATTTTTTTCCAGAAAAAAAAAGCCCTGGCAAGAGGTATATAAATACTGATCAACATATTCCATTCAGGCCCATAGTCAGGATTTTTCATTTTGGGGGAGGGCAGGATTTTCATTTAGGGGGGCACACTTTTTGTTTAAATATATTGTACCTAAAATAATTGAATAAATAATGCAGACAAGTCATTTATCACTCAAAAGATGTTTGAAGTTTATTTTTAAAATGCTATCCATTACCTATATAATCAATATTATTGTTAATGTTTCTGGTGTATCACTAAGACACTAACCATTACAGATATAATGAAGACAAGTAAAAATGTTTGTTTTGTATTATGTTCCTCCTGTTGGCTGGCAACTGACACTGTAGGTCCCCTCCCTTTTTCACATAAGGTGTGTTTATTGCACCATAGAAAAGTTTATTGTCTTTGCAAAGCAGCATCAAACTGCATGCAAAACATCTCTTGAGTGTGGGGACTGAAAGGGCCCCCCTAATGGTTTTAAAGAGATTTGATTGGTAGGGTCAGTAACCCTCAGGCCCACCCCCTTGCTATGGCTCTGATCCCATTGTAGTCATACATTTGCACCTTTATTCAGATTCCTACTCAAGTTTATTCAGTGGGATTTACTCCCAGTAAAGTGTTCTTGGAAATTCACTGCCAAAGCATCAAACTTTCACAAGTGGGTGGTGGCAAATGTGCATTGTGCTATTATCTGATCACATACTGAAATATTTGGGCAAACATTCTGTCTCCAACCATAGTGTAATGTGCATTTAGGAAATCCACAGTTCTTCATGCGAACTCATTTCACTGAGACCTGATTCCTGATGAACTACAATATAGACACAAAAAAGAAGGAAAAAAGTCTAAACTGTACTTCCATTTTAAGTAAATGCAGTAGTGCAAAAGTTTATTGTTGTTCAGTCGCACAGTCGAGTCCGACTCTTTGCAACCCCATGGAAAGGATACCAGTGCAAAAGTAGCTTACAGTAAATGCAAACTAGGCCCTGTGCCAAAGTAACGTATAGTAAAGGTAAAGGTAGTCCCCTGTGCAAGCACCAGTCGTTTTTCGACTCTTGGGTGATGTTGCATCATAACGTTTTCACGGCAGACTTTTTACGGAGTGGTTTGCCATTGCCTTTCCCAGTCATCTACACTTTCCCCCCAGCAAGCTTGGTACTCATTTTACCGACCTTGGAAGGATGAAAGGCTGAGTCAACCTCGAGCCAGTTACCTGAACCAGCTTTTGCTGGGATTGAACTCAGGTCGTGAGCAGAGGGCTCTGACTGCAGTACTGCAGCTTTACCACTCTGCGCCATGGGGCTCTTTCAGCGTATAGTAACATTACAGTAAATGAGAATCAGTCTTGGATAATTTTAGGTCCAGAAAATGATGCTATAATCATTCAGTTTGACCCTTTGCATGATATAACAATGAAGATTCTTGCTGTAGCTCTCCATGAAAGGTAGCAATTTTGTAGTTGAATTACAGCGAGGAGAAATTTGGAAAAAATTCTTACCGCTTCACTAGAGTCACCAGACATTCTCAACACCTGATTTGGAAACTGAAGCTTTTCAGGGGAACATAAAATTTGATCAAAATAATTTGGAAACAGATTCCACAACCCTTTTTAGTGCCTTCACTGCATAATGTATGTATTGTAGGTGGTAAAATGGAGTCAGGAGAAAATATAGTTACTTATGTAGTCTTAATGTGCTTCCTATATATTATCAGTCACATTTCCACAGGTTTGAATGGCATCATCTATATAATAAAAGGACTAACTGAGGCTACTTTTCACAGCCAGAGTTTGGAGGATCAATACAAACAGGAAACCACAGCATACAGATAATTAGAAAGCAAAAAAATGCTGCATATAAGCATTACAAATGATCATGCTGTTTTATTAAGTACATTTATACCATCCACAATTTTATATCCATACAATTCAATGTCTTTCAGTCACTTTTAGTTACTTTCAAAGTCCAAGGTTCATAAACAAAAATTATTATCCAATCCAGATGCTTAAACTGAAAAAAGAAGGTACCAAGTCCTGCTGTGCACGTGACAAGAGCCAGTTGCTCAGGGACCCGAGAGGCACCCTCCAGGGAGCCTGATTTGGCCCCTGGGCCACATGTCTGATACCCCTGCCCTAGAGGAAGCTTCCTCATAGCCAGTTTCTGCCCTTCAGGGATAAGTTTGTTTCAGGGGAAAGAAAGGCACAAAGGAAGAAAGTAAGTCATCCTTATCTGTCTTCTTGCCCTTGCTCGATAATTTCTTGCTGGTTCCCACTTTTTATTCAATTTCAGATCTGCTTATATTGGCTTTAATTTCCTAGCCATTCTGCCTATACACATTTGAAGAGTCTGCAGCTTTCTTGCTTCAACTCAGAATAAGACAAGAAAATATATACAAGTGCTGGGTCATCACCCTTTTAACAACGTCACGGACAGTCAACCACCAGAGGGGAAAAGTGTTTTATGGGGTCCTAGAAACTGTTCAAGCTGCCGTCTGGTTGTTCATCTGTTTCCCAAAAACCATTCTTCCAGACCAATGATATTCTGGACAGGGTTTCTCTGTTCCATGCAAAACTGCCTAACTCTGCTAGCGGCTGGCCAAGATGAAACATCAGCATGTATATGTAATGTTGAAAATGAAGTTAATTGCAGTTCTGACTCTAGACCTTAGTAAAAACACCATCAGCTGTGCTCAAAACAATTTTTGAAACATTTTTCTTCCCCAGCTACAACATATGACAGGTTATTTATGACATACTCTGAACTACTGCTATTACAAGGTGTCTTTGATAACCTGACCTGTGATTCACAAATTAACCATGGTAAACAGGCTGAATACACTAGATAACATACCTTAGATCCTAGATGGAGTTCCTTATGTGAGCTCAGGTCCTGACATGAGTAAACCATGTGCTCCCTTGTCCATGTAAACAAGCACAAAAAAAATATTAATTTAGATTAGCAATCTCAGATTAAAAACCAATGAGGATTGTTTCACACACAATGAGATGCAGTGAATAATAGCATTAATCTTCATGCTGTGGATTCTCCAAATAACATTTGTGAGAATGAAACTCCAACAAGTTATAGTTCTTCCAGTCTATATTGGTTTATCTTATTTTAGAAGAAGAAGAATGTAATTTTATACCCCGCCCTTCTCTCTGAATCAGAGTCTCAGAGCAGTTTACAATTTCCTTTATCTCCTTCCTCTGCAACAGACACCTTGTAAGGTAGAGGGGCTGAGAGAGCTCTCACAGAGTCTGCCCTTTCAAGGACAACTTTTGCAAGAGTTATGACTGACCCAAGGCCATTCCAGCAGCTGCAAGTAGAAGAGTGAGGAATCAAACCCAGTCAGACAGGGGTGTCAAACATGGGGTCTGCAGAACGGACGTGGCCTGCCCAGGGCTCAAATCTGTCCTCTAAACAACTTCATTCTCCTGTTTTCTTTTGGCTGCTTTGTGCGGGACAGATACAAAGGCAAGCCTCCCTCCCCCCCCCTCTCTCACACACACAGAACTTCTGCTTCATTCTCTAGGGCTGCTCCGGGGAGGAAAGAGAGAGAAAACGAAGTTAGATTCCATGATGGCAACTTCAAGACCAACAACATTTTATTCAAGGTATAAGTTTTTATGTGCATGCACACTTCTTCAGAAGGAGGGTGAGTGGATGAATTCTTCTGACAAGCATAATGTACATTGAGGAAATTATTTTGGCTATCTAAAGGCACTCCCCCCACAATCAGCTGATTGGCAGTTAAAACCGCACCAGAGGCTCCTGGCTCCTATGCCAGCCCTTCCACGCACTCACTGTCAGTGCTGGATTGAGGGGGCGGGCCAGCAGCAGCAGGAAGGACCAGCGAGCCTTTGAAAAAATGGCTGCCACCACTGCCTCCTTCTCACTTCCTTCCTGGATTGGGAAGGAAGTCAGGAGGAGAAAGCAGTGGCCACCGCTTTTTCAGTGGCATGCTGGTCCTTCCCACTGCTGCTGGCCTGCCCCCTCAACCTGGCACTGACAGTGAGCACACAGGATGGCCAGCATAGTTGCTGGGAGCCTCCAGCACGGTTTTGCCTGTTGATCAGCTGAGGTCTAGGTTTTCTGCCTTTTAACTAATGCTGGTACCTCCACACCTACTACCCCTCTGCATATTACACTTAATCCAATCAGGCCTTCTATTGTCATTCACCTTCTATTACTGTTTGACATTTCAAATCACCTTTATAAAGTTTATATCTCTGGTACCTAGTGGCATGCATGGCCCGGCCCAATAAAGTGACATTTGTCAGATCTGCCCCTCATAACAAGTGAGTTCAACACCTCTGTCCTAAGACTTTGGTTACTAACCTTTAAAAGGTAAGTTTGTATTATTTAAAAAAAAAATCAAGGGAATGAATTAATGTTAATGCACTAGCCAAAGGAAAACATATTATGTTCAATTGCTCCTTGAGTGAATCAATATTTGCTTAAACAGCGTGTGATTAGATTAAACAATAAATTCTTAGTTTTGACTGAGCAACCAACATTTGTTCAATGTATCTTCTGAGTTACTTTATACATTTATGATTTTTAAAAATGGACTTTGCAGTACCTGAGAGGATGTAAACTATTAGGAAGCGCTCCAGAGAACTGCAAAGACACTACCTGCAATGGCATTACTGACAACAAAGGAGGGACAATTTAACCTATTTTCATACCCTGTGTTGTGAATGGGTCAATTTAGGATATACTTCACATCTGATGATGTGCACTCTAGCCCACAAAAGTTACTCCATAAGGAGAAAGAAGCCTTCTTTTTATGTCCATACAATCTAAAACAAGATTAAAGAGGAGAAATGAGTAGATACAGGCTAGTCCAAAAGGCTTGGGGCGTTTTCGCACTGACCTTCAAGTGGCGCGACCACCCTCTTCACACCGGAGGATCTGCCCGGATTTCGCACAAGAAGCGCCGGCGCACCCAAAAGAGCCGGCTACTTCCGTCGCGAAACCCACTCAAACGTTTTCGTGCTTCTTGGCGGTTTCCGTTTGAGCGGGTTTCGCGACGGAAGTAGCCGGCTCTTTTGGGTGCGCCGGCGCTTCTTGTGCGAAATCCGGGCAGATCCTCCGGTGTGAAGAGGGTGGTCGCGCCACTTGAAGGTCAGTGCGAAAACGCCCATAGTCAAAAGAGAAGACTATGGAAAATTGTCAATAACCAATCTAGAGAGGAAGAACAAGAAAATATTCCAGATTACAAAACAGCAGGAAGGAATAAATGACATCATCATGAATATAGTGATTGTTGTCATTTAGAGACATAACTTTGTAAGGAACACAGAGGCCGTTTTCCCACTTAGCGTTTGCTCCCCTTATTCCCCGGCGCAATTATCTCCGGATCACTTTTTTCGGTTTCCCACTAGTGACTCTTTGCGGAGTCGCCCTCCCTGAAGCGCCGGCTCAAATCGTTTTCCCACCGGCGTTTTCCCAGTGGCATCGACTGGAGTCGATGCCCTGTCAATCATTTTTTTTTAAACGTCATTCTAGTTGCGTAATTACGTAACAACGTAACAACGCGACAACGTGATAGAGAATCCCCTTTTTCGCGGGCAAACCATCACGTGACGGCTCTGTTTTAATACTGGCCGCAGCGGCGTCCTCCACACTGCCTCGTATCGTCAGAAGCATTCACAATGGAGAATCCTGATGACGAGACTATGGCGCTGCTTTATTCAGCAGTGGATATTCTGATTTTGTGTATCTACGCCGCGCGCCAAGTGCTCCGCACCGGAGAAAAACTCCTCGCTCATGGACTTGGATCACCGAAATCTCTGGCCGCCTCTAGGAAGTCTGACGCCCGGCTTCGGCTGATTAGAGGTGGCAGTCGCCGCCAGCAACGTAGATGGCACTACCTTGCCGGTATCCGGTTCGCGCCCAGGTATTGGGTGTTCCCCCGTGAACTCGGCTGGTGGGAGAACTTTGTGCTTGTGTACTGGGGCGACGAGCAATGGCTGGATAACTTCCGGATGACCAGAGGGACCTTTATGGAGATTTATGCCGCTTTGAAGGACAAGCTGGAAAGGCAAACCACAAGGATGAGGTCTCCGGTCCACCCTGAGAAGCGGCTCGCGGTAGCGCTGTGGTACCTCGCTACCGGAAGCGCCTATCGGGAAGTCGGCACGCAGTTCGGGATCGGCGTTACCACCGTCCATGGGATTGTGATGGAGATCTGCGAAGCCATCGAGAAACGTTTGTTCTCAAAGGTCGTGTGCCTCGGTGACGACATCGGAACGGTGTGTATTTTTTTTTCTTTTCCCTAGTTTTGCGTTATAACGTAACATCGATATATCTGACCCTGATGTGATTCTCTATTGCTAATACAGTGGAAGTTGAAATATCCCTGATCCATTGTACTCCATTTCTCTACAGATTATGGATGGCTTCGGTAAGCTCGGTATGCCGCATACGGTGGCTGCTCTGGATGGATCGCACATCCCGATACGGGCGCCTGGGGGCAAATCGGAGGAGTTCTGCAACCGGAAGATGTTCTGCTCCATGATCCTCCAAGGCACGGTTGATCACACAGGGCGCTTCGTGGATGCAGAGTTCGGCCACAGCGGAAAGACCAACGATGCCTTTGTTCTCGCGAACAGCCATCTCTGCTCTGGCAATGATGCAGGGCTCTGGGTTCCGGGGAACCCCACGGTGACTTTGGGAAATGTAACCATACCTGCGCTTGTATTGGGCGACGGAGCGTACCCCCTTAGACCGTGGCTGATGACCCCGTACAGGACACCCGTCGGGCCCGTGCAGAAGCACTTTAACAAGCAACACGCCAGGGCCAGGAACGTGGTGGAGCGTGCTTTCGGGAGGCTTAAGGCTCGCTGGCGTGTCCTGCTAACGCGAATGAACGCGCAGTACCGGAGTATTTTCTCCATCGTGACCGCATCTGTGACTCTGCACAATATTTGTGAGGGAAAGGGACATGCGGTCAACCTGGACATTCCAGATAAGGAGATAACGCTCCTCCCAGACCAAGAAGAACCAGACTTCAGGGTTATAAACAGGAGGCAGTTAGAGAGTGGGAGGACTGTGCGGGATGCTGTCGCAGAATATATTTATCAAAGGAGATGATTCTTCGGCTTTCCGTCCCCCATGCCTCTCGCTGCCGCTGCCCTTGAATGAAAGACTGCTTTTCCGGTGCTGCGAAGTTACGCTGTTTCAATCGTTCTATGTATAATCGCCTTAACGTTATACCTGCGTTTGTTTGTACTGCTTCCCGTTTCAGCGAATAAAGCTTTGGGCATTATAAACTGCATAGTGTTCATTTACTTTGGTTGCGGTTGGGGGGGGGGGCAATATTTCGGTGCACCGGTGGTCCTACACGTGCTCCTGGGCTGGCTCTGTTTTTGCCTTGCCGATCATAAAATGCCTTCCCCATGATTGGATGGATGAATTTTGATTTTGCACTTTCTGGCAGCGACCCCTTCCTTCTTTATTACTGCTTTATGGCAGTACAGTACAATTTCCCCACCCACCCTCACCCTTCTAGTTTCTGATATGCCTTACTGGTGGAATGTGTGCCATGGGGAGGCACCAGGTCTGTGCAGAGACTACCACCCACACCCACCCATCCCAGTTCTGATAAGCCTTGCTGGTGTAAAACCATTCTTATCAGGAACTATTTGGATACTAAATAAATAAATCACTTAAAATGTTCTATGGCTTCTTTGTGCTTTGTTTATATTTTCATTATTATTGTTTGTATTTTAATTTGCTATTGAACAATATAGCTACTGGGAAAGTTTTTTATAAATATTTTAAATCAAATAAAATTTGAAGTTGTATGTATTTATTTACATTATACTTATATCCTGCCCATTCCATACAGACTCGAGGCAGCTAACAGCATAACATAGACAGTAAACAGACAATATTAAAAGAGTTGAACAATCAGATACACAACAATGGTGCTACTTCAGGCAGATCATATAATATCTTCTTTCTCACACGCACAGATCATGGGCAGTTTGTAATAAAAGCGCTATTGATCCAGGTGTGGTTGCAGCCCTCCCCTATTAGATGTAATATGCAATCCTACAACCATAAAGGAGAAGGCTCAAGAAATTTACATTTTCTTATGCTATTGCTAAAGCTAAGAAAAAAGCTGTAATGCATGGTGTTTCTGCGGATCCCCCCACCATCCACCCTCCCCTGTTATGATATTACTGGTCCAATAAGTGGCACTGCAGATTCCAGTGCATTTCTCACAGCTGCTGTGTGCTTTCATTCACATGAGTCTAATTACTTTTTTCTTTTCTATATCCAACCGCAGTCGACAACCGTCCACGAGGCGCGGTAGAGCAGCCAGGCCCACCCCTGGTGGAAGAGGATGATGAGGGTCCTCAGCTGGTTGGCCTGAGGGAACAAGGTGCATTGCCTGACAAAGCAGGGGTGGGGGTGCTGGGAGGGGTGGGGGTGTTGGGGAATAGAGTTTCATTCTCTTAAATGTGCTGTTTGTTCAAATAAATTATTGTTACTGTTGAAACCTTAAGGTGTCGTTTTCCTTTACCTAGACACTGAACAGGGAGAAGTGCAAACATAACTTTAATAAAAGTGCGTAAACATCAGAGGAACAAAGCAATAGCTAGGAGCACACTGCCTGTGCAGGCATAAACAATGAAATAACATCATAAATGACAACATGCACAGCATGTGAACAATGAAATAACATCATATAAACAGGTATAACCAATGAAAAAACATCATGAATAACAACATGCACAACATGTAAACAATGCCTGCAACTCACACCTTCCCTTGATGGGCATTGGTTCTGGTACCCATGAAGGGGACATTGCTGGAAAACAGCAACATAAGAAGCATCTGTCATAGACAGCAGTGCACGTTAGGGGCAGCCTAACAATAATCCAATGGAGTTATCATCAGATGTTCCAAAGGGAGTGCTTTTAGGGCTCAAAATACACCCTCTGCTTCCCTGTGCAGGATCGTTTCTTGCCCCTACGTGAGGCCGCAACACTGCCACTGGAGCAGGGTGCAGGAGCCAGGACGCTCTGACTTTCAGGCACAGACGGTAGGGTCTGAGTATCAGGCACAGACGTGGGGTTGTGACTCTCAGGCACAGAGAGGAGTGGCTGACTCTCAGGCATAGATTCCTCTGCCAAAACTGGGTACTCCATATCTGACGGCAGAGTGCCCCGATTATAGCTGCAGTCACAATCCAGGTGCAGCTGCCTACGTGTGACGGATGGTGTAGATGCTGCATATGGTGGGGATGTTGCAGTGGCTGGTATCTCGCCCACCCTTCCGTGTGCCCGACCTTCCCTAAAAATTTGGGCAATGCTGCCTAGCATATCAACAGCTGCCTTCATAACATCCACAGTCTCCCTTGTGGCCTTTTCAAAAGCCTTTACCAAAGCCTCCCTGTTTTGTGTATCACGCTCCCCCTGCACTGAGAACCTGCGTTCTTCAGCTTCAAGCATACGGTCAAACCGCTCCATTGTGTCTTCATGATCCTGACGGCTTTGAATCATCATCTCCTTAGCGACATTATTAAGCAAGGCAACCCTTCGCTGACGTTGAGCTTCGTTCTGCGCACTCTCTTCCTTTCTTTGCTGTGCTGATGACACCGGCAGATGATCTCCTGAAGCATCTGAAAGAAGAAGGATGGATGGAGTACATTACCTGGAGAACTCTGGCAGTGCACCCATTGTTTCAGCTATGTTACAAGCTGCACTACTGTGCTGCAGGCATTGGCACCGCTGCTGCAGTTTACGCAGAAATCCCCGAAACATACCTCCTTCCTCTGTTTCCTGCTCCGAGAGGACAGCATCCCCAGATTCTCCAGTTTGAATACTGCACCCTTCTCCCTCATCAAAGCAACCTGAAATTGATACAACACTCATTCCTTAACGTGCAAGGTGCTGAAAAGCCCTGCCTACCGTAAAGTTCTTCACTATAACATGTGTTCAGGAGCAGCATCGGTGTCAGCAATTGTAAGCTGGGCAGTAATTCCGAGTCCCACTGAAAGCTTTCACATTCAACATAAGACTAATCAGAGGCACTTACCCCCCCGCAAGGACTCCTCTGCTGGTTGTTGAGCACTAAATTCCTGGCTCTGTTCCTGCTCCTGCGACGCATCGCTTGTGGTCACGATGCTTGAGCCTATAGGAATGCAGGAAAATCAGCAGTGTTAACGCAGAAGGCAGAGAAGTTTTGCGAGTCTAATAAGTGCACAGTACAGTGAGGCAAGCATCCACGTCTCCCTTCATCTAGGGGAATTTCCATTAAGGTTTCCCCCATGCCTCCCAATCACCGGCGAACCCACAGCGACCCACATATATACTGAGGAATCCTCTGCGTGGGTTTCCTTAGGGGCGAGAACGGAACCCCATACACATAAAAGTACAGGGCTCAGGGGCACTGCATCGCCTTGATACTCACCTGGAGGTGACACAGTGGTGTGCGTGCGGAGATCATCGGCGTTGATTGTTTGCAGGTCAGCGGAAACGATGTTATCTGATCCCAGAAGCGGCAAGTTTTCCTTGTTTGCCTTGTAATACTTCGCCGTCCAGCTTCTCCTCATGTCGGGGGGACGCGCGGACTTATCATCCTTAAGGATGCGGTGCAGCACATCAAAGTGAGCGCAGTAAAATGGGGATACTCCAGTCTTTGCATTGTGGCTAACGCATCTCCTGTAGTCCGCGCGCAAGCCCTTGGTCTTCGTTCGGCACTCAAGCGCCGACCTCTTGTGTCCCATGGCATGCATGGCCTTAGATATAGCCTCGTAGACATAGGTGTTTTTGCGGTTAGAGGCCAGCGCATTCTGGATCTTATCCTCAACCCAAATGGACAACAAGGCTTCTGTTTCTGCCTCCCGCCAAGAAACTCCACGAGCCCCCATTGCCCTGCCGCTGGACGCCATTGCACGGAGCTGCTGTGCGGTGGAGGCAGTAAGCTGATCAATGCCGGCCAGCCAAATCTGTCCCTTCTTCCTCCCAGTGTCCTGTTCGGCTCATACAAGCTGTGACGATAGCTGCCACTCGCCTCATGACTGGCCACTAGCATTTGCAGCCTCCAAGCATTGGCTAATTAACAGTGATGTGGGCGATTCCCTGATCCTCATTCAGCGGTCGCAATTCTCGCGATACCCTCGCCACAACACCCCTGAATTTCTCGCGAGACCAAACATGCTATCAACCATAATGTATCGACCATAATGTATAATGTATACTGGAGAAGGGGGGGGGGGAACTATTCCAGGAGGGTTTTTTTTTTCCCTTGTTAATTTCGAAATATCGCTACTACGCAAAACTGTTAATCTTAAAAAAAAAAAAAAGGTCGCGCCGGCACTCCGGGGAAGCGCCGCGGAAGGGTGATGATTGGCCAAGAGGGTGGATGGGGTGGAAGGACGGAAAGGGAGAGGGTGACGCCCACGAAGCAGTCGATCCGGCGTGGATGGATTTCCCACAGCAAACTCCGCTGAGTGGTTCCGGAGTAGATACTTCCACCCAGTAATACTACATATTTCTTATCATTATGCCTGCGTTTACTTAGGCTGCTTCCCGTTACAGCGAATAAAGTTTTGAGCATTATAAACTGCACTGCGTTCATTTACTTTGGTGGTGGTTGTGGGGGGGGGGGTAATTTTTTGGTGCACCAGGGGTTTCTGACACGTGTTTCTGGCCTGGGTCTGTTTTTGCCTTGTCAATCAGGATATGCCTTCCACATGATTGGATAAATCAAATCAGAAAGGGGAGGCTGCTATTTCGCAACATCGAAAGAGCGTTATTTCGAAATGGCAGCCAGGGGAAGGAGAGGGACGTTCTGGCAGCGGGAGGAGGTGCTGGCTATGCTCGATATTGTTGAGAGGAGCGGGCACGCTGCCGAGGTGATGTCGAGCACCCACCTCAACACAAGCCACATCTATGCGGCGATAGCCCGGAGGCTGCAGCGGAGGGGGTTTGACCGGACTGCCGCGCAGTGCCGGTCAAAAATCAAACGCCTCCGCTGCAGCTTCATGGCTAGCCTTGAAGCTTGGGGCGGTATCCCCAGGGCGTCAGGCAGGACGCCGTACCATGACGCCATGGTGCGTCTTTGGGAGTTGGCGGGGCGGCCCCGTTGGGAGGACCGTCATCATGATTGTGAGTAACACCACACACACACACAACACAAAAACGCCACACACACCCCTCCCTTCTTTATTACTGCCTTATTACTGTAATGTAATGGCCATGGGTGACCACAGAAACCTCCTTAATTGGATCCAACAGCCAAACCTTCCTATGCTCTGCTGAGCATTCCTGGTGGAATGGGGGGGGGGGGGGCCATGGGTGACCACAGAAACCTCCTTAATTGGATCCAACAGCCAAACCTTCCTATGCTCTGCTGAGCATTCCTGGTGGAATGGGGGGGGGGGCCATGGGTGACCACAGAAACCTCCTTAATTGGATCCAACAGCCAAACCTTCCTATGCTCTGCTGAGCATTCCTGGTGGAATGGGGGGGGGCCATGGGTGACCACAGAAACCTCCTTAATTGGATCCAACAGCCAAACCTTCCTATGCTCTGCTGAGCATTCCTGGTGGAATGGGGGGGGGCCATGGGTGACCACAGAAACCTCCTTAATTGGATCCAACAGCCAAACCTTCCTATGCTCTGCTGAGCATTCCTGGTGGAATGGGGGGGGGCCATGGGTGACCACAGAAACCTCCTTAATTGGATCCAACAGCCAAACCTTCCTATGCTCTGCTGAGCATTCCTGGTGGAATGGGGGGGGGCCATGGGTGACCACAGAAACCTCCTTAATTGGATCCAACAGCCAAACCTTCCTATGCTCTGCTGAGCATTCCTGGTGGAATGGGGGGGGGCCATGGGTGACCACAGAAACCTCCTTAATTGGATCCAACAGCCAAACCTTCCTATGCTCTGCTGAGCATTCCTGGTGGAATGGGGGGGGGGGCCATGGGTGATCACGGAAACCTCCTTAATTGGATCAAACACCCAAACCTTCCTATGCTCTGCTGAGCATTCCTGGTGGAATGGGGGGGGGGGGGCCATGGGTGATCACGGAAACCTCCTTAATTGGATCCAACACCCAAACCTTCCTATGCTCTGCTGAGCATTCCTGGTGGAATGGGGGGGGGGGGGCCATGGGTGATCACGGAAACCTCCTTAATTGGATCAAACACCCAAACCTTCCTATGCTCTGCTGAGCATTCCTGGTGGAATGGGGGGGGGGGGCCATGGGTGATCACAGAAACCTCCTTAATTGGATCCAACACCCCGCCCCCACCCCATTCTATTTCCTGATGTGCCGTCCTGATCCAGTACATATTACCTGCAGGTTACAGTGCATTTTTCACATATGATGTGTGCTTTCATTCACACCACTTGCATGTATGAGTTTCATTGTTTGGTTTTTTTCTAGTTGACACCGGTCCACGAGGCACGGCGGAGCGGCCAGGCCCACCATCGGAGGGAGAGGAGGAGCAGGGTGCGGAGGAGCAAGAAGGTACATTACCTGACAAAGCGGCCGCCTCTTGGTTACTGCGCAGTAAACGCATTAATAAGCCATGTGCGCAGGGGGTTCAAGATAATAACATAATGATTACTTTTGCAAATCTTAGGCGGTGTGAGCCCAGCAGCCCAGCAGGCCGGAGGCGCTGAGGAGGCGGGAGGCGCTGAGGAGGCGGGAGGCGCTGAGGAGGCCGGTGAGTTCGCTGAGCTGAGCCGCAGATAGAAATCAATAGGCATGGCATGCAAGTTTCTAATAAATATGATGTTGCAGCCCTTGTTAGCCGCCCTGTCAGATGAGTACAGGAGTGCACTAACTACCTGTCTCTAGGGCCACGAGGCGAGGCAGAGCGGCCAGGCTCACCCTTGGGGGGAGAGGAGGATGAGCAGCAGGGTACTGAGGAGCAAGAAGGTACATTACCTGACAAAGCAGCCACCTCTGGGTTACTGCACATTAGAGGCATTAAAAAGCGATGTGCGCAGGGCGTTCAGAAAAAAAAATTAATGATTACTTTTGCAAATCTTAGGCGGTGTGAGCCCAGAAGTCCCGCGGGAGGAGGGCGGTGATCCGGCCAGAGAGGCAGGTGGGTTTGCTGAGCTGCCTCTCAGGGCACTGCGAACTAATGTTGCTATACAATGGACACATGCCTATACAATGCACACATGCTATGTGTGCATTGTATGTGCTATACAATGCACACATGCCTATAATTTTCTAATGTGCATGCATGGTGTGCTTGCATTTCAGTGGTGGAGGAGCCGGTGCAGCAAGCACAGGATACCATTGCCCGTCTCGAGGCCCTGATGCGCCGGATCGAGGCCATCGAGCGGCGCCCATCAGCGCCGGAAATGGAGGCCCTCACCCAACGGGTCGAGGCCCTCGAACGGCGCCCAGCAGCGGCGGAAATTGAGTCCCTCACCCAAAGAATCGAGGCCCTCGAGCGGCGCCCAGCACCGGAGGCACCGCTGGAGGCCATTGCCCGGCTGGAGGCCCTCTGCCGCTCAGCGTGTGAGTGCTCACTATTTTGCATGATGGGTGGTTCTTGTGAGTGATGGACTGCTGTGCGTACATTACTGAGGGCGTTGCACTTACTTGCTTCTTTTCTAAATTCCAGTGAGCGCCTTCACACGCCGGATCGACGCCCTGGAGCGGCATGTCCGGAGGCAGGAGCGGCCCAGGGGTGGGGGGTTGGAGGAATAAAGTTGTAGATATGTTTAAAGTTGTATATAAGTTTGTCATTTGTAATAAATCATTGTTAATGTTGAAACCTGAAGATATCGTTTTTCTTTACCTAAACACCGAGCTGGGACCTTTGCAAAACATAACTTTATTAAAAGTGCGTTAACCGGACAAGAACACAACATCAGCTGTACACAGCTGCTGCGTAATAATAGCTAAGGTAGGAACAGCCTGCCCGTGCAGGTATAAGCACTGAGATAACATCATCAATAACAACATGCACAACATGTAATCAATGAAATAACATCATCTTGCCCCTACGGGAAGCCGCCACACTGCCACTTGAGCAGGGTGCAGGAGACAGCAGGCTCTGCCAAAACCGGGCAAGCTATATCTGAAGGCAGTGGCCCATGAGTTTCGCTGCAGTCACATTTTAGGTGAAGCTGCCAATTTATTTATAAATTGGTTTCCCAATTTATTTTGGGTGGGTTCAAGGAGAAGCTGATATCTCGGCTTGTGAAGGGTTCAAATGGTTTACATTCAGACTTTATTAGGGATCTTCTTGAAAGACAGGTGGCCTCCCTGATTAAAGCAAAAGTCACTTATGTGTGGAAAAAGGACTTGGCAAGTGAAGCAACTATAGCAAGTGCAGAAAAAGAATTCGGGGGAAGGGAGGAAGAAAAAGCCTTATCCAAAACCCACTATGCCTTATTTCGTACTGAGCCCTATGGTTCCAAGCTAATAGACTTTTAAAAAACACGATATTTCATTTCTAAAGGACATCCGTGCAGTTCAAAAAATCAGGACTTCTGACACATTCTGAGGATTTCCGCCACACACACACTTTTTAGGTTTCCACCCTGATCTGGGCAGCTCAGGCTAGCCTGATGTTCCATCTCAGAAGCTAAGCAGGGGTCAGCCCTAGTTAGTGTTTGGATGGGAGACCAGCAAGGAATACCAGGGTGGTGACACAGGCAGGCAAGGGGAAACTACCTATGAATGGCTCTTCCCTTGAAAACCCTAATGGGTCACCATTTCAGCAGTCGAATCAGCTGCCTAGGGAGGTGGTGAACTCCCTCACACTAGCAGTCTTTAGCACCTGACAAACACTTATCTTAGGCCAGAGGTGACAAAGTCATTTGGAATGAGGGCTGGATCTGACACAAATATCACTTCGTCAGGCCAGGCCATTGTGCCATAAAATACCAGAGATACTAGAGGAGCCCCGTGGCACAAAGTGGTAAAGCTGTAGTACTGCAGTCCAAGCTCTCTGATCACGACCTGAGTTGGAGATGCTGCATATGGAGGAGATGTTGCAGTGGCTGGTGCCTCACCCACCCTTCCCTGTGCCCGACCTTCCCTAAAAATTTGGGCAATGCTGCCTAGCATATCAACAGCTGCCCTCATAACATCCACAGTCTACCTTGTGGCCTGCTCGAAATTCTTTACCAAGCCTGTGTCACGCTCTCCCCGCAAAGTGAATCTGCGTTCTTCAGAAGCTAGCATTCGGTCAAAGCACTCCATCGCATCTTCATGATCCAGACGGCTTTCCAGGTCCTCCCCTCTGGATAAAGCACCCTTCTTCCTCCTCAAAGTCACCTGGAATTGAAATTGACACCACACTCATTCCTCTCCATGGCTAGTGCTGCAAAGCCCATGCTTACCTTAAAAATCTGTGCTATAACATGTCTTCAGGAGCAGTTCTGCTCATACATGAAGCAGGAAACGCAGGGTCAATGGCTCAGCAATTGTAAGCTGGGCAATGCATCTAAGTTCCACTGAAAGCTTTCACATTCCACATAAGACTTATCAGAAGCACTGCAGGCCGCACTTACCCCGAAATGACTCCTCGCCTGGATGTCCATCAGTAAAAACCTGGCTGTGTTCCTGTTCCTGCAACGCACTGCTTGGGTTCACGCCGCTTGAACCTATAGCAATGCAGAGAAATCAACAGTACCACGCAAGCGGGGGGGGGGGAGGGAGGCAGAAGGCGGAGGAGTGTCGCGGGTATAATAAGTGCCAAACACCAACGTCTCCCTTCATCTAGGGGCGGTTTCATTAAGGTTTTCCCCATGGCTCCCTATCACCGGCCAACCACTTACGTTTTGTAGTTTCGTTAGTACGAAGTATCGCTATTGCGATAAAAGATAAAAGTCAAGCTTCTCTTAAACGGACCTGCTGTGCGGTGGCGGGAGTAAGATGCTCAATGGCGGCCAGCAATATCTGTCCCTTCTTCCTCCCAGTGTTCTGTTCGGCTCCTGCAAATTGTGACGACAGCTGCTTCTCGCCTCATGATTGGCCACTAGCATCGGCAGCATGATGTGGGCGATTCCCTGATTCTAGCTCCGCAGCTGCAATTCTCGCGAGACCCAACACCCTCAACTATAATGTATCGTCCGCAATTCTCGCGAGACCCTCGCCATAGCACCCATCAGAGTCTCGCAAACCTAACACCCTACCAATAATAATGCATATTATCAATAATCACGTATCCGCCGAAATGTGTTATTTGTAACGCAACTACGAAGTAACGAAACATCACTCGTAATGACCCTTCGGTTTAGTGAAGTAAAAAAAAATAAAAAAACATTAATGCATCCACTGTTGAAATGGTGTAACAGCGGAGAGACAGCGCAACATTGCAAAAAAAACTGCAATCGAGGCTATTCCGGGAGGGGTTGTTATTTCGTAATATCGCTATTACGCAAAACTGAGATGCTTTTAAAAAAAAAAAAAATGGACGCGCCGGCACTTCGGGGAAGCGCCGCGAAAGGGTGATGATTGGCCAAGAGGGTGGATGGGGTGGGAGGACGGAAAAGGGGGAGGGTGACGCCCACAAAGCAGTCGATCCGGCGTGGATGGATTTCCCACAGCAAACTCCGCTGAGTGGATCCGGAGTGGATCCGGAGGTTTTCGGAAACTCCGGCAACATGCTGGAAAACATACTCCGGCGTAAAATCCCTGTAGCGCCGGAGCAAACCGCAGCGCCGGAGCAGCATGTGCGAAATCCAAGAGAAGATCCGGAGGTAAATGGGGCGCTACGACGGAGCAAACGCTAGTGCGAAAACGGCCAGAGGATGGGAGTTTATAGGGGATGCCTGCTAGCTCCAGAGGGGAGGACCTGCAGGCAGTAAAAGTTAGAGAGCATTGAGGGAAATTAAGAAAATGCAGCCTTTATTTGGCAATAACCTATTACATTTACTTTCACTGGTGTATCCCTCATACATCTGAACTCCATAACATATCACAGTAGCAGAGATGTCTGTAAAACAGGAAAAAGTCATAATGGCTGAAACCAGACGGGCATTTTGTGGTGGCAGGGAGGTGGCTCGAATTGGGACAGCTGAAAAAGAGCCGTCTCGGTGCCTCCCCACACTCACCCGCATACCGCCGGCATACCGTCCATGAGGCAGCTGGGCGCTGCCGCATGGGAAGGTGACTCGGAAGCCAGCTTCTTTTGTTTTTAATGGGGGGGAGCGCTGGTGCCCATAAACGCACCAGCACTCTGCTTAGTTTCATTGGGGGAAAAAACAGAACAGCTTGGGGCAGCTTGACAGCTCCAGACTGCCAAGCTGCCTCCCGTGCGCCCTTCCCCCTCCAGACAGCAATCCAGCGACTGACGGCTGGCTCAAATATTTTCTACCACTTTCAAAGTGGTAGCCACTTTAGCCGGGTGGAGCGGCCTGAAGGACAGGATGAGTGCAGGCTGGGGACGCCCAGCAGATGTCTGCGTGTGCAGGGATTTTTGGGGCCACCTTCAGAGGCGTCTCTGAGTCAGCCCAAAGTGCCGGTCTGTAATCAGCCAATAAGTCATAGTGAGAAAAAAAGATAGCTCAGGCAAGGAACTGTTTCTCCTGTTACAGTAAAGACACTGGGCAGATTTTTTTTCACTCTCTTTTGCTCATTATTTCTTTTTTCTGTACCTTATGACTGATAACACAGTGTTACAATTTCAAATATCTTTTATTCGTTATTCTAGATCTTAATATTTTGAAGATCATCTATATGTTCCTAATTCTTTACCTAATTGCTCCAGACAATAGAAATTGTTGCAGAATTTTCCAGCTATTTGCCCCACTGGAGAAACATCCAGGTCTTAATATTAGGCCTCCAGTATCACTAGCAACCCTATGAGATAATTTCCAGTAGTAAAAATGGCATGGAGGGAAAGCTATACCCATGCTATAGTTCCAGTACAAACCCGGGTCCTGAACACCAGCTTTTTCGGGGGGAGGGGAGAAATTGGGAGTCCCGTCTACAGAATTCCCAGTATCTTATCCAGTTTAGCTTTAAAGTACATTTTCATGTTGTATGGCCCAGATTAATATATAGATACTCAAAAATTGAAGTATTTTAAAAATTAATCAGTTAAACAATAATGAATTACTCCAGACAAACTGAAGAAGTAAGCAGTGATTCACAAAAGCTCCTACCCTGCCACAAAGTTTGTTAGTCTTTAGTGCTACTGGACTCTTGTTCTGTTTTACTGCTTCAGTCTAGCTGGTCTAAAGAATTTTTTTCTTCTGCTTCTCAGACATATGGCCATTTTAGTAGGAACTGAATCCTTAATATTTTAAAATTAGAACATATATCTCTCAGTAAAGTAACATGTTGAGAAGGACATGAACTCTGATTTAGTATCTTCCATTTGTTGACACCAAAATAACCATAATAATCTCTCTCAGATTCTGTAAAACAAATAATGTATCTTTGTCATGCTCAAAACAGTTTGTATTCTTTGGATTGGATCCTCTGCTCTGGTGGAGATAGATCTACCCTGCAACTCCCTTTCCATATCTATAAGTGCCAAAAAGACTAAAAGCTACACAAAATGGGGGACAACAGTGAGTAGAAGGAAACTTTCAAAACTGCCTCTCTTGTCTGTCATGCTATCAGAGCTTCTACTGACAACTGGAAGGCTTCTAGAAAATAAGGTTACGAAGTCCAATTCAAGAAATATCTGGGGACTTTGGGGGTGAAGCCAGGAACAAGGTTGTGACAAGCATAATTGAACTCCAAAGAGAATTCTGGCCATCAAATTTAAAGGGACCACACACCTTTTAAATGCCTTTCCTCCACTGGAAATAATGGTTAGGAGCACCTTTTGGGGGGCTCATAGAATTGGACCCCTGGTCCACTCTTTTTGAAACATGGAGGATGTTTTGAGGAGAGGCATCAGATACTATGCTGCAAATTTGGTGCCTCTATCCCCCCAAAAAAGCCCCCGCACGAGCCCCAGATACCCACGGTTCAATTCTCCATTATACCCAATGGGAATCGGTTTCCATAGGGAATAATGGAGTACCCAGCAGACATTTCCCTCCCCCCACCCTGCTTTCTGATTACCCTGAAGCGGGGGGAGGGCCTCCAGACTGGGGGATCCCCTGCCCCCACCTGGGGATTGGCAACCCTACTAGAAAAGGAGGCATAGGATCCAACCAATTTCTTCTTAATAATTACAACTGTGAAGAAATGCCTTCCACTTTGGCATATACCACACTATTAGGAGTGTGATTCATTAAAAAAAAAATCCCTTTCATTGAAAGGACGGGGGAAAGGAGAGCAGTTACTTGCAGATGCTCACAAGCATCCAGAATATAAGGTTTATTTATGCAAATAATTTAGCCAGCTGAGAACAATCAAAGGGCCATTTTATGTCCTGTTAGGAATGTGTCATCTGGAAGGAGACAGGAACAATAGTAAATGCTAGATTGTATCTCTTCTTGGGACTAATGGGAAAAGAAGAACTAATGAATGGGGGTGAACAAAAAGGGGGAATTCCTTGACATAAGAGGACTGAATTCCATGATGGCTGATTACATCTAAAGATAACTTATAGGAGGAAGCTCTCACACTTGGGCTCCATCTTGATGGCCACCATTACTATATCGAGCTAATAAAGGGAAAGCAGCCTGATCAGAAACTCAGGATAGGTATAGGCTGGCCACAGGATAGTGATACAGTAAACTTTTCAGGAGTTAAGAATGCCTTGAAAAGATACTACTTTGCCTTAGGAAGATGTTTAGCAGTATGGTGTTCAAGAGCCAGTGTTTTATATCTATGTTATACCGTAACAGAACAACTGAAATTCTTCCCCTTACAATACTGTACTAAAGGAACTGGAGCACAGTTTGGGTCAAAAGCCACACTCAGACTTGCCTATAAACCAGATACAAATCCAAAGGACTTGATTATTTTAATTATGCAGTAAAACAAATTGCAGATTTCCTGATACTATAGTTTAGTAAGCTTAAGTTAAGAGTTAGATGAGACACATGGAGCTTGTATTAATCAGAATCTTGCTAGGGCTGCTAGCCTCCATGTGGGGCCTGGAGATCTCCCACTTTTTCAACTGATCTCCAGCTGGCAGAGATCAGGTGTCCTGGAGAAAATGGCTGCTTAGAAGGGTGGACTCTATGGCATTGTACCATGCTGAGGTCCCTCCCAAAACCCTGCCCTCTCCCAGATCCACTCCCAAAATCTCCAGGTATTTTCCAACACAGACCAGGCAACCCTAATCTTGCCCATAGTTATCCAAATCTCTGCCCATTCTGTTGTCATCTAAAGAACAAAAGCAGGTACCAGCTTCATAAGTATATTTTGCAAAGGTGTCAAAAGGACACAGACCCTCCCCTAACATTCTAATCTCAAGAAATGCTTAACTTGACTTGAAGTAAAGGAAAAAATGTGAATGTTACTGTAACCAATTTCCAGGAGGTACTAATTGCCGGGAGTTTATTCAGGCCAGGTATCCAAGCTTTCTTTCCTTGACATTCCTCAGTATCTCAGTATCAAAAAACCATTTCTCATCCCAAAGATGGAATTGGCAATAGGCCTATTCCCGCATTGATGGGGAGAGTTGCAGCAGCAGTTCTCCTTGTCATCCACTGCCTGCAGACTACAAAAGCTGCTGAAAGTGGCAAAGATTATGCAACAGATAAATCAAAGGAAGAATGTGTTCCCTCATCTCTGTACCAAATCTCCATACATCACTCTGACTCAGAGCAGCTCCCTCAGCAGAGACAAATTCAGCCACCAAATGTACTTTCCATCAGATTCTTGAGATAACAGATGAGCTTCAGGCTTGTGATACTGCCGCTCAATGGTGATCTAAGTCTGGGACCCAATAATAATCTAATTTTCATAGGATAATTTGGATGTCGGGCAAGAGGGAAGAGAAAATCCTTGACAGCTCCTCACCTGTTCCTGCCCCCCAATCCCTGTTTCATTTTGTTTATTTGCTTCCTCTAACCTTTCTAGATGTATCCAAGCGGGCAGCTGTGTTGGTCTGAAGCAGCTAAACAAAGCAGAAGTCAAGTTGCACCTTTAAGACTAACCGATTTTTATTTAGAATGTAAGCTTTCGTGTGCTCTTAAGCACACTTCATCAGATGAGGAATCCAGCACAGTGAGCAAAGCCATACATAGCTGGTAGTGCCTACCAGCTCTCACAGAAGATGCTCTTTCAAGGACAACTCTGCGAGAGCTATGACAAACCAAAAACCATGCCATGCCTGTGCACTGTGCCAGCCGCCATTAAAGCGCCATGCTCTCGAGAGCCCGGCGCATTGCTTCTGCTTGCTAAGGGTCTGGAAGATTTCTCCAACCCCTCAGCAAGCAGAAACGAGGCGGCACTTTGAGTCCCGGGCACCCAGCATGTTGTTTCTCTTTGCTGAGGGGCCGGAAGATTTCTCCAACCCCTCAGGAAGCAGAAACATGCCCCCGAAGAGCCGGCACCCTAGGCAGCTGCCGAATGTTGCTTAATGGATGCACTGGCTCTGCTCCCACCACTCTCAGGTTCCCAGGTCTGTGACTTGGGAAGCCAAGAGCAGTGGGGCAGAGGAGAGGGGCACCTGGCAGCACCCTGTAGGTGAGGCAGTGCCCCAAGCAGGCACCCACCTACTTCCACACACTGACCATGCTCATATTGCTTCACAGAACTGGCAACCATATCATGTAGTGCTTCATATTTCCTCTTTTTCACCTCTAGGTGACTTTCCTGTGTATTAGCCTGTGTTAGTTTGTGGCAAGCCAGGTCCCTCTGCAGTACATCAAATACACTAATAACATAACAAAATTATTATTTAATTATACTCGATAAAATCACAGCAGAAATTGTTGATGTGAACATGACATATTTTTTAATCCTAAAATAACATAAAATATACCTGTTCATTCTTATAAATGAAGGTGAATGGTTATCCACAATCATAAATTATCTATGGTGCTTTACATGGTATTTTCCCATGTGGTTTTTTTTCCATTTAGGCTTTTTCCTGTTTGGGCTTTTTTCTGTATGGGCTTTTTTCCATATAAGTTTTTTTTCCATGTGGGCATTTTTCCATGTGGGCTTTTTCCTGTGATCATTTATGACTGAGGTTTTTTCTATGACCTTTTTTCTGGTTACCTCCTTTTTTATGTAATTAGCACTTCTAATAAGAAGTGAAAGAATTACAATCATTCACACCCAGATTTCTGCTTCACAAAATGATTTGAATAATCCTAAACTAATTACAGTATCTTGTACAAGATTTCCTGGTAATCAGGCTGTCTTTGAGTATGTTTTAACCAGACTGCAGCTATTTGAATCATGTGGAAGTCTCGGCTTGGCTTCGCGAACGAAGATTTAAGAAGGGTGCAATAGTACACGTTTGCTGCAGGCTCGCTGGTGGCTGACAAGACCAATGTGGGACAGGCAGGTCCGGCCACAGCGGCTGCAGGGAAAAGTCTTATTTAGGGTTGGTCCTGTAGCAGTGCGATTCTTCCTCAATCTCCTTTTGTCCTCAAGACCAGCTATGCGTGCGTTCTCAAAGGAAGAGACAGCCTGGTGGATGGTGTGCCTCCATGCTTTGCGATCTGAGGCTAGGTCAGACCACTGGTGATGGTTGATGTGACAGGTGCTAAGGGATTTCTTCAAGGAGTCCTTGTACCTCTTCTTTGGTGCCCCTCTATTTCGATGGCCGGTGGAGAGTTCGCCATACAGGGCAATCTTGGGAAGGCGGTGGTTTTCCATCCTAGAAATATGCCCTGCCCAGCGCAGCTGCATCTTCAACAGTAGTGTCTCGATGCTGGTAACCTCCGCCCGCTTGAGGACTTCAGTGTTGGTCACAAAGTCACTCCAGTGGATGTTGAGGATGGTGCGAAGGCAGCGCTGATGAAAGAGCTCAAGGAGTCGCAGGTGATGACGGTATAAAACCCACGATTTGGAGCCGTAGATGAGGGTTGTCATCACAACCACTTTGTAAACATTGATCTTTGTGCCTTTTTTCAGATGCTTGTCGCTCCACACTCTTTTGTGCAGTCGGCCAAATGCACGGTTTGCCTTTGCCAGCCTGTTGTCAATCTCCTTGTCGATCTTGGCATCTGAGGAGATGATGCACCCCAGGTAGCTGAACTGCTGGACTGTCTTCAGAACTGATTCACCCACAGTGATGCAGGGAGGGTGATAATCTTCCTGGGGTGCAGGCTGGTGGAGAACTTCTGTCTTCTTCAGACTAACTTCTAGGCCGAATAGCTTGGCAGCCTCTGCAAAGCAGGACGTCATATGCTGCAGAGCTGATACCGAGTGGGAGACGAGTGCAGCATCATCAGCAAACAGTAGCTCTCGGATGAGTTTTTCCATTGTCTTGGAGTGTGCCTTTAGTCGCCTCAGGTTGAACAGGCTGCCATCGGTGCGATAGCGGATGTATACACCATCGTCATCATCTAGATCTACTGTGGCTCTTTGAAGCATCATGCTAAAGAAGATTGTAAAGAGAGCTGGCGCGAGAACGCAGCATTGCTTTACACCTGTGCCTATTGGGAAGGGCTCCGAGAGGTCGTTGCAGTGTCTGACTTAGCCTCGCTGGTCTTCGTGTAGCTGGATGATCATGCTGAGGAACCTTGGGGGACATCCTAAACGTTCCAAGATTTGCCACAGGCCTTTCCTGCTAACGGTATCGAAAGCTTTGGTAAGGTCGACAAAAGTCACATACAGAGCCTTGTTCTGTTCCCTGCATTTCTCTTGGAGCTGCCTGAGAACAAATACCATGTCGGTGGTGCTCCTGTTAGCTCTGAAGCCGCACTGGCTCTCTGGGAGGAGTTCTTCTGCAATGGTGGGCACCAGTCTGTTCAGGAGTATTCTGGCAAGGATTTTGCCTGCGATGGAGAGCAGGGTTATCCCCCGGTAGTTGGAGCAGTCTGACTTTTCCCCTTTGTTCTTGTATAGGGTGATGATGATTGCATCGCGAAAGTCCTGTGGTAATTTGCCTTGTTCCCAGCAGGTGACAAGTACTTTGTGAAGTGAGCTATGTAGTACTGTGCCCCCATGCTTCCAGATCTCTGGTGGAATTCTATCAACTCCCGCTGCCTTGCCACTTTTCAGTTGCTTGATGGCTTTAACAGTCTCTTCTAGGGTGGGGATCTCATCCAACTCTGTTTTCACCGGTTGAAGTGGGGTGAGGTGGATTGCTGAATCTTGAACTACGCGGTCGGCACTGAAGAGAACCTGAAAATACTCCGACCACCGGTTCAGTATGGATGCCTTGTCTGTGAGGAGCACTTGGCCGTCGGCACTATGCAAGGGACTCTGAGCCTGATATGATGGACCATATACTGCCTTCAGGGCTTCGTAGAACCCTCTTAAATCACCAGTGTCTGCACACAGCTGGGTTCTCTCTGCAAGCTTGGTCCACCACTCATTCTGAATGTCTCGAAGCTTGCGCTGGAGGTTGCTACATGCAGCGCGAAAGGTTGCTTTTTTCCCAGGACAGGAGGGCTGAGCAAGATGTGCTTGGTAGGCAGATCTCTTTTTTGCCAGTAATTCTTGGATCTCTTGATTGTTCTCATCAAACCAGTCCTTGTTCTTCCTTGTGGAGAACCCGAGGACTTCTTCAGAGATCTGCAGGACGGTAGTTTTTAGGTGTTCCCAGAGTGCTTCTGGAGAAGGGTCTGTGGGGCAACTGGGGTCCTCAATTCTTGACTGGAGTTTTGCCTGGAAGGCAGCCAACCTGAAACATCCTCCGAGGGATACCTCCTCTCCTGGGTGTGGGTTTAAAGTGAAGACGGAGATTGCAGCGTACAAGACGATGATCCGTATGACATTCTGCGCTGGGCATTACTCGGGTGTGTAAGACATCTCGAAGGTCTCTCTGGCGCACCAGAATGTAGTCGATAAGGTGCCAATACTTGGACCGTGGGTGCATCCAGGTTGTCTTCAGACTGTTCTTCTGCTGAAAGATAGTGTTGGTGACGGTGAGCTGGTGCTCCATGCAGAATTCTAGCAGGAGGCGCCCGTTGTCATTGCAGTTGCCAATGCCGTGTTTGCCAAGTACTCCTTTCCAGGCTTCCGAGTCTTTACCTACTCTGGCATTGAAGTCGCCAAGGATGATCACCTTGTCCTCTGTAGGGGTCTTCCGTACGAGGTTGCATAGATCAACATAGAACTTGTTCTTTTCTGCAGGATCTGCTTGAAGGGTTGGGGCATACACACTGAAGAGTGTTGCATGCTGCTTGTTTTGAAGTGGGAGGCGCATGGACATGATGCAATCTGAGTGACCTGTTGGCAGGTTTTCGAGTTTGGAGGCAATGGAGGTCCTGACCATGAAGCCAACGCCAGAAAGGCGGCTCTCAGCCTTTGACTTACCCGACCAGTAGAGGGTATAGCCAGCACCGTGTTCTTGAAGACTACCTTCCTCAGGGAAACGGACCTCACTGAGAGCTGCTATGTCGATATTCAACCTGAGAAGTTCGTGGGCAACTAGAGCAGAGCGTCGTTCAGGGCGACCACTGCCTACTGTGTCAAGCATGGTTCTGATGTTCCAACACGCAAGCTTTAGTCTTTGCACACTTTGTGAGGCAGGTGCATGCCTTTTCTTTGTTGTTATTTTTTGACCGCAAGTAAGGATGCCCGTTGACCGCGGCTAGCCAACTGGGGTGGGGGAGACGAGCTTTGTTTAGGCCACCTTTTCTAGGCCCCTCTCCATGTGGAGCAAGCAGTGCTGTCCCTAGATAAGGCTGCTTGGTCGTTCAGGGTGCTGCCAAAAAATGCTTTCGTCTCCGGGTTAGCATCAGGCGACCAATACCCTGAACCGCCTACATGCAGGATCGGGACTGCGGCTTCCAGTGGCACCTTCCACCTGCCGTTTTGCCCCTTGCCCATCGCTGCAGGACTTGATGCGTTGTGGGTTGTGTGTGTGGATATGCCCTTCAGGCCTGCGCAGAGGAATTTTTTAGGTGAAGCGCAGTGTGCGCGGTACTGGCTCCACCCTTTCTCCTGGGGGTCATCTGCCATGGCCCAGTAAGCCGGGACGCTGGCAGCGAGTCCTCCAGGTGGTAGGTGTTACATTAACGAGCTCTATCTGCCCGGGTTTGATGTTAGAGTTTTCCTTCTCTTAGGCTGGCGAGGTTGGTGGGCCCAGCCTGCCCATCCGGTTATACCGCCGGACATTCGGTTGCACCATGACGTAGCAAACTCTGTGAATACGGGGGGGACCAGCGAGAAGGTGTTGCTACAGATGCAGTAATGCAGGAGAGGCCATTGCAGTGACCATCTGCCAGGCATAGCCAGACAGTGACTACGCGGCGTTCACTACACCGGGGGGTGGGGGGTGGGCTCCCTCTGGGAATCCTACCCCCCCCCCAGGGAAAGTGCATGCGCAATGTGGAAGTACCTCCTTTTAAAACTCTGAGGCTAGAGATGGAGTCAGTGGGGCAGTACAAACATCCTTATCATTTGTAAGGCACCTCACAATTCTAGACATAGTACAAAATTTTAAAATATAAAATAAGCCCACTCACAGACTTAGAATTTAGTAAAGGAAGAAAAAAAAAGATAAAAGGTAATAAGATACAAAAGATACATAACAACAACATACATACATGCATGCATACATACACACATACAAACATACATGAATAAAAAATACTGTCTGAACAGGATATGGTGGCGTTTCTATGAGACTTTCATTCAAAAGGTCCCCACCCCACCCTGGAATGCTGTTATTTAGTTCAACTCTAAAGCACAATTGTTCTATCTTCCCCCCACTCCAGTCTGGTTTCCCTTTCAACACTCTAGCAGTGTAGCTCCCAAACAGAAAAGTATGAAGAGTGACAAGTGATTGACAACAGCAGTCTTGCATTTATAAATTTAGCTATAGCCTCATCCTCTTGAGGAAATACCCAGAATAATTTTCTGAAAGGACTGATCAATGCTGTTTAGAATGAAATAGATGATTTAGCTAAATATTTACTCAATTCTCATTCTAACCCCCTCATCATATTTTTGGGAAAAGAAAAAAAAACTTGCTGCACAGTCAATGTTACTTCTAAGCTACAGAATCTTGTGAGCAAAAATTCTACTTTGTTAGCTACTGGTATTAAAGTTGTGAGCTACTGCATAAATTAGTGTGCTCGGGGGTCATTCTTCCTGAGTCAAGACAAAAGTGTGTGAGCTGGAGGCTAAAAATCTGTGAGCTAGCTCATGGTAACTCAGCTTAGAGGGAACACTGCTCACAGTATAAATCACAAAATCCACACACTGAGGCCAGGGATGGTATGGGAGATGTTTCTACAAACCCTAGGGAAACTTCTAGGTTTGCAGAAAAATGCCTAAAGTTTGCGGGGGAGGGGGGAAATAAAACTTCAAACACTGGAGAAGCAGGTTTTTAAAAAATGTTGCCCAAGCCCTTAAAAATTATGGTCAACAGATCTCTCTCCCCCTGGACTTTATGGCATTATATTCAGCTGAGGCCTGTCCTGTTCCCAAACTCTGGCTTCTGTAGACTCCACCACAAAATCTCCAAGAATTTCCCACCAACCTGGAATTGGCAAACCTGGTCAGGACTGGGCCCAATGAGTTCTCAATAAGTTTCTCTATCTGTTTCTATTCTAGGGGATGAGGGGGAGTAGCCCTCAGCGAATCAAGAGAAGGATTTCTCTGGTTCTTTCCCACCTCCTCCCTCCCTCAGCCAATTGAGAGAAGGCTTTCTCTAGGGCTCTTTCCCTCCTACAGCCGATAGAAGGAAGGCTTTCTTTCTCTCCTCTGTGAAGCAGTGTAACAGGAGGCTCAACCAATGGGAGAGTACAAAGAGCCAGAAACTGCCAGACCCAAGGTTGGTTGCCTTTTATTGACAGATTCAGCTTGGCTAGCTAACAGCAGCCACTCAGGTGGAAGAGGACTCAATCAATAACATACAAGTACTTTTGATTGATGGTTTGATTGATCAAAGGTTGATTGAGCGCATGCCCCAACCAATGGGAGAGTTCCATTTTGCCAAGATGAAAGGGCTTTTATATCTATAGGATTAGTCAACTACTACTCAATTTAGTGGAATTACTATTTTAACTGATAGGATTATGACTTTTAAAATTAAATTTCTGGTCTACTTTTCGGGTCCTCAAAACAATTTACAGAAAAGTAAAAGCCAATGTTTAAAATTACAGAGTATATTTAGGATTGTTTGTTTGTTTATTCTGGATAGAGAACTAAAGATTATCACATTTCTTATGTACTATGTTTATCTCTCCTGTCAAAAGCTACTCAGTTGTGGAGGTTGTACACTGGCAGTTTGTAGAATCTAGCTAACTGGTTTCTGCTACCTCTAGTTAAAAATGAATGTCAAATAGTGCTTTACATAGCAAATGTGTAACAATGGAGTAAACAACCACATATTGCAGCCATTCCCTTGGATGAAGTGATCATAATAATACCTTCGGAGTATATCTGAAAAGTATCTTCAACATAGTTTGGAGAAATGTCATGATCAATCACACTGTAAATTGCCAGGGGCTCAAGCCAGAATTGCTAGTAACAGAACCCCAGTGCTTTATGCTGTATTCTACTAGGACAGAATGAATTCTGAAAATTCTGAGTTTGTGGTTGCTGGGGAACTGCTGTTTGTTTGTTTGTTTGTTTTGAGTGGGCTGGAGGTGATTGTTGCTGATTGACTGGGAGTGGCTGTGTTCCTGGGGCAGACTGAGGCCCCACCCTCTTTGCATTATTAAGCTGCACCTTGCCAGAGGCACAAGCCAAAGGGCACAAGCTAAAGGGCTCTTGGCCTGTGACTCTTAGCCTGCGGGCTCTGTAAGGGCCAGGAACCCGGATCCCTCCAGAAGGAGAGCCACATAAACACAACAGGATTTAAAGGGGGACTGTATATTTTAAAAAGCTATCATGAAGGTAGAATGCCAGCAGTGGGGTGGGGGCTTTCCAGTGTTTTGCACTGAGTGCCACAGGACAGAAGTCTTGGGTGTGTGCTCGATGCAAGGAGCTCCTGGTCCTCAAGGAACAAGTTCGTACCCTTGATGCCAAGGTGGCGGACCTGAAGAAGCAGAGACAGTCATGCACTCAGCGAAGACTCTCGGGGACATGTTAGATGAGCCCCACTCTGAACATGGCAACCCTGTTGGTGGAAGACTGCCTTACATTAGTTCTATATTGTTAGGCAGGAGTGTCAAATATTTGTTCCTTAGCCAAAAATGTACCTATTTTCAAACAGCATTTTCCCCTATATATCACAACTCTTGTTTTCTTTCTTTGTAACTGAGTGGCAAAACTTGTGTGCTCATACAAATGACATACATAGACAGTGTACTGTAAAGCAGTTACATGATTGATTGTATAAGCTGTGTCTCTGAGAATCAAGATTCCTATATAACATTTCTATATAACATCCTATGTACACAACATGCTTATATTTTAATTTTATTTTTATCAGCTTTGAAAAAATTTATGTATTTTGTTAATTCTAATCCAGACCACAGGCTGCAGTTACCACAGATGTACCACAAAAACAGTTTCTCCATGGCAACCAATCTCATTGTGGCCATAGATATAACAGTAATTACTATCATCTATTTGGTACTTCATCATTAGATTTTTACTCTCCACATATCGTCCAGTAATTTTCAAGAACATGGACTGAGGACTTGGAGACTCATATTATGATGAGTTAATGCAATAAAAAATTATATACAATCCAGTAAGGCTGGATTCACTTATCATGGAGATGCCTTTGGTGGAAACATCAACATGGAACTCTGGGGGTGGAGCCAGGAAACTTGGGGGTGGAGCCAGGAGCAAGGTTGCGACAAGCATGATTGAACTCTGAAGTGAGTTCTGTCCATCACATTTAAATAACAACATGGAATTCCACCCAAAGAGAGAGCTGGTATAAATTGTAGCTTTCTACCAAATACAAATATTTACCAGCATTTTTCAATATTAATCTAGTATATTTTTTAAACTTCATATGGAGTAATTACAGCTTTATATAAGATGAAGCTAAGTGAGGTGTCAGAATAATCTAATTTACCTGAATACTAATTTTTGTTTTGTCTAAGTTTTGTTTTCTGAACTTTAGGTGTGAAATTCTCCTTCACAAAATAAAAAGATTGGTTTAGAATAGTTAAATCAAGGGCATCCAATGAAGCTGATAAGCAGTAGATGCGGAATGGACAAAAAATATACTTCTGTACTCAATGAACAATTAAAATGTGTTAAAATCCACTGCCATAGGATGTAGTGATGGCCACAGGCATACATACCTTTAAAAGTGAAACAGATTCATGGAGGATTCAATGGCTAACAGCTATTATGATTAAAGGGGAGCTCAAAGATAGTAAACCTCTCAATACCAATGCCAGGAAGCGGCAGGGGAAAGCCTCAGTCCCTATGCCATGTTGTTGGCTCTCTAAAGTAACTGGCTGGCCACCATCTGAGACAGGATGCTAGACGAGATGGACCACTGGTTTGATCCAGCAGGGATCTTCTTGTGGTCTTAAATACACAAAGACAAATACAGTTTTGTACATGGATCCTGGAACTGTGAAGGATTTTGTTCGTGCTTAGTGCATGACAGACTAGGGCAACAACTACTGAAATAACCAGAGTCATGTTTGTTTTTCAGACATTAATCTCTGGACTGTTAACAGTCCTAACATTAGTTTTGTTAGTGGTGATCAGGAGAGCACAGAGAACAGCCTATATAGATCTTACATGTGGACCAAAAAGCACCTCCACAAATAGTCCTTGAAATAAATTTTTCCATTGATAGAAAAGAAAGGAAGAGAGGTGTTTGTGGTGCTAGAGGCAAAGGAGGGAATAAGAGCAAGGTGGAAGAACAAAAACAAAGACCTTGCTGGAGAAAAAAAAAGGCCACAGCTTTTACTGATTACAACCACAGGAGCATTGGCACAGCATAAGGATGGATCCAGCACTGGGTGACTCACCTGCCAGCCCAGTATCACCCTTTTCTCCCTGCCTGCTGAGGAAGTATCTGTGGAGAGGCAAATACCTAGATTTCAGTGAGGTTCAAGCTACTGTGTTGTTTTCTTCCTACTCGGTGATGAGAGCCAGCCTGTGTAAGGTTGCCAGGTCTGACTCAGGAAATATCTGGGGATTTTGGGGATGGAGCCAGGAGACTTTGGGGGTGAAGCCAGGAGCAAGATTATGACAAGAATGATTGAACTCTGAAAGTTCTGGCCATCCCATTTAAAGGGACAACACTCCTTTTAAATGTCTTCCTTCATTGGAAATAATGGAGGATGGGGGCACCTTCTTTTAGGGCTCATTGAATTAGACTCCCTGGTCCATTTTTTTTTAAAAAAAACTTGGGGGGTATATATCCTTAATGAACAAGATTTCTTCTGTAGACCATTGCATCTGCTTAAAGTCATCTTCTCTAGGAAATCTTTTCTAAATCTTATTTAAAATGTCATTTAAGGCACACAGGGGAACTCAGCGGATCAATGACAAATGTAAAGTTAGTTGGGCTAGTAAGGAGATGGACTCACTTGTGTAAAATCTGCACAACCTACATAATTCATATTCCACTTTTTGGTTCTGTAGCCGCGTCTGACTTTGCAAACATTAGTTAATTTAGCATAATAGAATTTTCATATAGGAGGTGAAGTGGTGCTGCCTAATGCGTTCAAATAGGAACAATTGAGGCAAAAAAGGAATCACTTTTTTCTAGTATGAACAGAAGTAGTTTAATTGTCTTGATGCATTTCATGTAAGATGTTTCTTCACATTTTGGGGGTTTTTTTTAAAGGCATCACCCCCCACCCCACCCCCAAAGCCTTGTGTTGACTCTGCTCCTGGATAAATATGGATTCACTCAGACAGAGACATTATGCAATAAGCAATTCAAGGACTCTCTGGGGACAACAGAGGATTTCTGAAAAGAGATCACTCCAGAGAATGTATATAAGGTAAGAAGCAGGAAGAATCATAGAAGAGGAAAAATGCCTTCATAAACGGAACAAATCTGAGGTAGAATTTGGTACTGAAAATGGGGAGGGGAAACATATGTGACTTTGCCTTTGAGCTCCAGACTGCAATCCAATATGGAGTCAAACTGATCCTTTCACTGAAGTCAACTGATAATGTTCCTCTTAAAAATCTATGTATAATAGCCCCCTCATTATCCAAAGCTTTTATACTGCAAAATTCTAGTAATTGTACAGCCCAGTCCTAAGGGCTGCTGTGTTAGAGGCAGCCAGGCCCTGGCACAACAGTGTCACCATTGGTCTGTTCCCTAAGGGAAAATCTCACAGGCCAGAGATCAAGCAAACACACCAGCAGTTATCCTTAGCAACTGTGCCATTGTATCCGCAAGACATGGCAGGAGTGAAAGCATGGCTGAAATGGACTGGGGGAAGACCTCTACTACCAATGGAGCAGGAAGGGGAGCTGCAGGGGCCAATGTCAGGCTGCAGATTACCTCCAATGTATTCATAAGCAGGTTGTTGATACTGAGCTGCCACTCATCCAAATCCCAGTGGGAGTCACCAGCTACTTGATGTATCTGGTAGCTACTACCTGCCTCAAGAGAGCCAATTTGGTGTAGTGGTTAAGTGTGCGGACTCTTATCTGGGAGAACCAGGTTTGATTCCCCACTCCTCCACTTGCACCTGCTGGAATGGCCTTGGGTCAGCCATAGCTCTGGCAGAGGTTGTCCTTGAAAGGGCAGCTGCTGTGAGAGCCCTCTCCAGCCCCACCCACCTCACAGGGTGTCTGTTGTGGGGGAGGAAGGTAAAGGAGATTGTGAGCCGCTCTGAGACTCTTCGGAGTGGAGGGCGGGATATAAATCCAATATCTTCTTCTTCTTCTTCTTAGTCTCTTGACTGCGTATACATAGATCTGTGTGTGTGTAAATCCTTTTGCTACATATCCTAAGTAAACATTGTAAAAATATAATTGCTTGGACTATTCTTGGCTGAAAACCCGAACTCCGTATTATTGAAAGCAAAGATCTTCGCTCCTAATTCGCTCTACCAAGTCTCTTACCTAATTTCCCCATTAAAATAAGAGACTTAAAAGCATTGCCTGTAAAACCAGGGCTGTAGATTGGCCCACAATGGTACCAACATTCCCATCCTCTGGATCTGATCTATGATCTCTGAGCTGCGTCATGGACCATCCTCCATAGCAGCCCTGGAACCCAATTGTCCGATATTAGCCTCTCTACAGATCAAGGGGGAAAGCCAGAAGTTGTCTGGGGGAGTCAGGGGGCCTCACCCAGAAGTTGGGGGGCTGTGCCCCCATAGGCCCCCTTGTAGCTATGGGCCTGGCTGCCATGGAGCTACGGGTTGGTGCGCCGCTCTCCCGCAGCAAGCAGAAACCTCTTGTAAGAGTGTAATATAGTGGGTTCTATGCATTGAAGAGGCAAGGTGGTAGTGATAATCAGCTCTTTATTAGAAACAGCATGGTAGGTGACTGCACTACAAAGACTGGAGAATGGGGCCAATTATATACAAGTCAGGGTTCCCGTGCAAGCACGTTATTGGATCATTCAAACCAGCAGAGGCTTGTGATTGGTGCAGGGCAGCAGGGATTTGGATCCTGCTGCTCATTGTTCCCAAGTCCCCAAGCTCTGTTCGTATGGCCCCAATGAGCTAGGCAGGAACACCCAATTCAGTCCTCACTTGAGTCCACATACACAACAAAGAGAATCTTACTTGAAGTGGGAAAGCAGCACACCAGTTCGCTGCTCTGCAGCAGCGTGTGCAAAAACTGAGAGAAGTGCCAGGAGCAAAAGGGCTGTCCACCCAGAACAAGCCTAGTGCAAAATTGGTCCAAGTTTAGCAGGGAATGGCATGTAAATATTTTCCCAGCTAAATAATTTCCTATAATTCCTTCCATGCCTTGATCCTTTTTTCCTAAATTGCAGTAGCCTTCTTGAAAGCCTTGTGTATTAGTAAGTAGAGTACAAGTATCTTAAACAGATTGCTTTGCAAAAATTGACAGGTTGTACAGAAATGAGGCAGAAGCAGCATCCACTCCAGCAATGTATTCTCAAGTCATAATTATGTCCTCTTTTAAAAAAAAAAAAAAAAACACAAGGGAATAACTGATGGTTGCTGCCAAGTGACTGCTTGAAAGGCCATCAGATCAGAACTGTTAAACAGACAAATGGTTCACACATACAGCCTTTGCAACTGATCTCCAGAAAAACTCTGCTTTCCACGTGATTGGCTGTTCAGACAGTTCTGAAGGATTTATAACTGGAGAGATTTATTACTTAGTGAGTTCCATCTTAAAGACATTAAGATCCCAGTACCTCTGTTCTAAATTCTGATAGCCAAAATACTTGAATAGGTAATGCCCCATGCAGACGTGTTTTAGTTTAAGAACTCCTTCCAACAATATAACTTCTCGGGGATCAGACATTGTATCGGCTTGATGTAGCTCTGTGGGGAAAATAATTGTTTACTGAAACATTTTTGTTCCCAAATGTTACTGATTACCTATGCCTTTCATGCAAGTGAGGAGGTCCTGCCTCCAAGAATCCCAGCAGCTTCATGTGAACGCACTGAATAAAAATCTGCAATGTGTTCCATTAATGTTTCCACTCAGGGTAAACAGTGCAAGAGATTACTGCTGCTAAGCTCACAGCTGGGGTCAACAAAGACTTAGATGAGATAGATTCCATCTAGGGATGTTTATGAAATCCTACTCACACAAATTAGTCCCTGAATCAGGGAATTTTAAATTACATGGCCTCTCCAAAGTGGAACTGATGAACTAGGAATTCTATACTGTCCTCTTTATAAATCTTGAATTTTATATAGAGCATAAAAATTTTGCTGCAGCATGTCATTCTTTCATTTGTGTCTTCTACATTAATGTTGTGTGAGACGACTGCACAGAAGCAATCTACTGCACAATTGCATCAAGGGGTTTGTGTGTGTGTGTGTGTGTGTGTGTGTGTGTGGACTTTTCCACTTATCAGTGGAAACTCAGACAAAACAAATCAATGTAATCATGTATTCGGTTATATAAAGACTGCCTTTTTATTTGATTTTATTTCTATCACTTGTACCATGTACGCTCAAAGGACTCACAGCCACCATTTTTGTAATGTTCTATCAATGCATCTTCTTGGCTTCTCCCCCTTAGCATTTTGCAACCTTGGGTTCTTAGGAACTAAAGAAATGTTTAAATAATTAACCTGGGACACAGCTCTCCAAGCTGATAGAGCTTGGGCACATTTCTATTAGGTGGCAGGGAATCAGAACCAAAACTTGGGGTGACATACCTGCAAACTATGCTCTATGATTCCCCAAATACTGCAGAGCTTTCACCTTGGCCCGCTTTAATCACCTGCCTTCGACTCTACTGGAAGGGAGATATTTACACATTCCCTGCTCCAAACATCTGTGCTCCTGTCCAATGAGAGCAGTTGAAACAGTGCAACATGTGTTGCTATACTGCCTATTTACAAGGACATTTGTTCCACATATCTCACTCCTCCTTGGTGACCAAACTACTGAGGCTACCTCTAAAGTGGTCAAAATCTGTGTGGAAGCTTTTGACCATAAGAAAGCAGATATTCCAAACCTTTTAAGACTTTGAATTTTAATTCTTGTATCTTCATTTTTTATTTGTACATCAACTGTACTGGTAAACTGACTGATCTTTGATCATAAGAGGAGGAGGAGGAGGAAGAAGAAGAAGAATGCAAATGAGTCCTATCTGCATCAAATTATACACGTGGTAATTACATGGTAATGCGAGCCAGTTTGTTGTGGTGGTTAAGTATACGGACTTTTATCTGGGAGAACTGGGTTTGATTCCCCACTCCTCCACTTACAGCTGCTGGAATGGCCTTGGGTTAGCCATAGCCATCGCAGGAGTTGTTCTTGAAAGGGCAGCTGCTGTGAGAGCCCTCTCAGCCCCACCCACCTCACAGGATGTCTGTTGTGGGGGGAGAAAATACAGCAGATTGTAAGCCGCTCTGAGTCTCTGATTCAGAGAGAAGGGCGGGTTATAAATCTGCAGTCTTCTTCTTAATTCTGGAATTTAATTTTATACATTCTTCTAGATGAGTGGAATGCAGGATGAAGCAAAATTCTAGAACAGTAAATATCTCATTCCAAATTTCAGATCAGTGCCTCAAAGAATTTTCACACTCATAAACATGATTTGTTTTAGGAAAGACATTCATATAGAGGCATCTTAACATCTGTTTCAGGTGATAACAGTATGAGCAGTACTACACAGATATAGAAGCATCTTAAATAAATCAGTTTTCAATTAACTTGTAGCATCAGCCTCTTGCAGAGGTGAAATGTCTTCTGCAATAAGCATACCAACTAGACATCCTGTTTACAAACTATAAGTACTTATCATGATAAACCCTAATCCACAATCAGAGATTTAGATAATAAATGCTGTGTAATTACAAGGGGAAATCTCTCTGCTTTTTCAAGTGATCCTTGGGATACATTGCATAGTAAACCCTAGCAGTCAGTTGCATATTCTGTAAAAGACATTTCATAACTGATTTGTTACCTGGCTCTTTTCGTGAACACACAGCAAATGTATGCATTGGGGTTGCTGCGCTGGCAAAGACAATAGGAAAAGATAAGTTTCAACAAATAATATTTGCCAAGTGTGCAGAAAGCATTTGTTTCTACTAGCTATCATATTTATAGCTCACTCTTTTATAGAGCTCAGGGTGACATCCATAGATTTATCTTAATAGGAGTTTAGACTAATGACTTGCCCAAAACAACCCAGTGGGTTTCATGGCTATACAGAAATTTGAACCTAGGTAATCTCAGTGCAGGTAGCCAAGATATAGTGCAGTCCTAGAACATTATCCTGGTAGTAAACCCTACAGAGTATATCTGTTTATGATATACAGTGATAACCTAAATAGAGTCACAGCCTTCTAAATCCATTGTGGCCAACTCTTTTAAGGAATGCACTGTTAGACTATCATAGCAAAAGCAAACAGTCTTAGAGACTGACAAATGTTTTGTGGACTAAAGGCCAGTTCCTCAAATGCAGGATATGGATCCCATTTGTTAAGGAACTTGACTGTATTGCAAGGAATTTTAACCTACGATGACATTTGTCAATCTTTACTAAGGAATTACATAACTTTAAAGCTGATAATGAAGAAACTGAAATTGTTCAAGATTTTCTATTACTTGGCTCAATCATAAACCAAAAGGGAGACTGCAACCAAGAAATCTGAAGGAGACAGATTGAGAATGGGAGCCTTGAAGAAGCTAGAAAAGATTCTTAAGAGTAAGAATGTGTGGTCAGTAACCAAAATCAAGATAATTTTTACTATAGTGTTCTCCATTTAAAAAAAGGTAAAGATAGTCCCCTGTGCAAGCACCAGTTGTTTCCGACTCTGGGATGATGTCGCTTTCATGATGTTTTCATGGCAGACTTTTTATGGGGTGGTTTGCCATTGCCTTCCCCAGCCATCTACACTTTACCCTCAACAAGCTGGGTACTCATTTTACCAACCTAGAAGGATGGAAATCTGAGTTAACCTTGAACCGGCTACCTGAACCCAGCTTCCACTGGGATCTAAGGCATATGCCCCTAATTAGAACACAAAGTGATATCATATGAGGCCTCTATTGTACACCTTAGCCTTGAGCCACTAATCATTATAATAATAATAATTGTCACTTGGTTCTGTATTAATACTTTGTTTTATTATTGCAACATTGAGCCTATATGTATTATTTATGCTAGAGCACTGAAGAAGGCCAGTTGACCAAAACTTGTTGGGTCACAAAAGGTCCTGCTTGTGAATACATAAGAACATAAGAGAAGCCATGTTGGATCAGGCCAATGGCCCATCCAGTCCAACACTCTGTGTCACACAGTGGCCAAAAAACCAGGTGCCATTGAGAGGTCCACCAGTGGGGCCAAGACACTAGAAGCCCTCCCTCTGTGCCCCCGCCCAAGCACTAAGAATACTGAGCATCATTACCCCAGACAGAGACTTCCAACAATACGCTGTGGCTAATAGTCACTGATGGACCTCTGCTCCATATGTTTATCCAATCCCCTCAATTGGAAAATACTGTACAATAAAGAAACCCGACAGAAAGAAAAATTGATTCATTTGAAATGTGGTGTCAGAAGAGAGTTTTATGCATACCATGGACTGTCAAAAAGACAAATAAGTTGGTGCTAGATCAGATCAAGTCTGGACTTTCCCTAGAAGCTGAAATGACTGAAGTGAGGCCATTTCACTTTGGTCACATTATAAGAAGGCAAGAGTTACTGGAAATGACAACAACACAAAGAAAAATTGAAGGCAGCAGGAAAAGAGGAAGACCTAATATGAGATGGAGTGACTTAATCAGGGAAGCCACAGTCCTCAGTTCACAAGATCTGAGCAATGTTTTGGAGGTCATTAATTCATAGGACCATCATACATCTGAAGCTGCTTGACAACACTTGATACACATTTTATCCATATTTGGATATGATTTTGTTGTGATATTTCGCTGATATTATAGGACAGCTTCAGCCTTCATGGTCAATAAATACTGCAAAGTCAATAAATATTGCAAGTAAATAAATATTCCTAATTCTTGTATTGTTTCAACTTTAGACAAAGAGATGGTATTATCATGATAATCTGGGAGCATAAAATGTATGGTAGTACATGCAGCTCAAGAAAGGGAATGTCAAACAGAGATACAAGGGAAATAATAAATGGAGTGACTGACTTCTGCGGCTACTAAAATTTCAGCGATGAAAATATTTTCCATGAATGCACTTGATAATATAATGTCTGTTTTATTTCATTTGCAAATTATGTCTTGGTTTCTATATCTTTCTCCCATGAGTATTTCTTTTGGGCATTCCAAAGGCAGTCAGTCCTCCATTGTCAGGTGCATTCCTCTTTTGCCTAGGCACTTTGCAGTTCAAAAAAGACAATGGTCTAGCAAACATGGAAGTGCTAGGGCTAAAGAAAGTGAGCTCCAAGGCAAAGGACAGTCTCTATAGGACCTGGAGAGAAATGCGGAGGAAAGGTTCCAACGTGGAGAATAGGATCCAACCCATCTGTCTCAATATGAACACTTTTTTAAAAGTATGTTTTCCAGCTCTGTGTTTCATATACATTCTTGACAGCATCAGCTCAATATATTTTGCTACCTGAGATTACTCAACTATGCCATTCTCACCATGTTGCCTCCCTTCACCTACACCTGGGGGCTTAAAGTAGATAATCTTCCTTGTCTTGCCCCTTCAGCCCACTTTGAAACATGCCATGTATGCTCTGTAACATTTATTGAACTCTCATGAGCAGGGGTGGCCAATGGTAGCTTCCAGAAGTTTTTTTGCCTACAACTCTCATCAGCCCCAGCCGTTGGCCATGCTGGCTGCAGCTGATGGGAGTTGTAGGCAAAAAACACCTGGAGAGCTAACGTTGGCCACCCCTGCTCATGAGAATCCCTCTTGCTGGGATTCAGCCTTTTAGCGCCATCCTACAGAGTTACACCCTTCTAAGCCCATTGACTTCAGTGGAATTCTTAAAATGTAACTCTGTTCAGGATGACACTGTTTGCAACCTGCTGACTACCCAGCTCACATGATGGTGAATTCTCAGAGAAGGAAGGAATCTTGTGAGCATTTGGGAGATATTATAAAACATACTAGCTCTGTTCAGTATTTTTAAAGGAAACTGGGGGAGAAAAGGCAAAGAAAATGAACTGCTCCAAGCCCTGGATGCTGGTGGCAGTGGCAGAGAGTGGGAGCAGCAGAGGAAATGTGTGGGAAGGACAGGAAAGGTGAGAGATTGCTGGTCCACCACCTGAGGAATCACCTCAGTTAGCCTTAGAGGAGAGCCTGCCCTGGATCTAGAGGGAAATGGTTGTATTTGTCCCATTTCTGTTGTTTGCCTGAAGCCAGCAATATTCTGTTTTTGACAGTATTTCTGCAACTTGTTTTAATGAAGACAGTTCTCATATATAAATACAATTGACAACTGTTTGATAGGAGAAAATTTCTCTATTTTTCTGAACTCTAGCCAACTCCAAGGAATAAACAGAGCTGACATTTTTGCTGTACATGATTCTGAAACCTGCTTCATTTCCCTCCAAGTGATAATTCAGAACAGCGACAAAGAAAGAATGTAGCAACAGCAACATTTTACAGCTTTGTAACTCTTCAGAATTCCTGTCAGGAGAAATGTCATGGGTGAGCAGTGACAGAATTCTATCAGCAGCATTCTTTATTAAAGAGTGTATAAAAGCCCGTGAGGAGCTACCAAAGGGTAGACGATGAAGCCATGCAACAAGCAATGAATCAACAAGCTAATCTTCTAGTGAAGCAAACCAGTCAATAGGACTACTCTGTTCTGCTACATTTAGCAAACATCACTGAGGATGTACAGTCTTTACCAAATGGATGAAAAGAGGACTAGAAAAGCTGCCCTGGGCTGCATTTCCTACCTAAGGGACCGTCTCTCCCCATATGAGCCCCAGAGGGCACTGAGGTCACCTGGAAAAAACCAGTTGAATATCCCTGGGCCAAGGGAGGCCAGACTGAAAGCCACCCGGGACCAGGCCTTCTCTATTACTGCTCCATTACTGTGGAACCAACTCCCTGAGGAGGTGAGGGCCCTACGATGTTTAGAGGGATTCCGTAGGGCCTGTAAGACCCACCTTTTCAAGATGGCCTTCAACTAGCGAAAAACTGTGACAAATCTAGATATGCTGCTAGAAATGCTTTTATTCCTGAAATGTTTTTACTTCTGAAATTTATTGAAACCTGTTTTAACGCCATACTGTTATGTTAATTTTAATATTCTGTAATTGTTTTAACTATTTTATAAGTATAATTGATGTAATGTGTGTTTTATGTTGTGAGCCGCCCTGAGCCTGCCCCGGTGGGGAGGGCGGGATAGAAATAAAAAATTATTATTATTATTATATTTCCCAAGGTTCAGGCAGTTTCAAAGACCTGGACTATTGCAAACAACATCTGAGTTATGAAGAAAGATTCTCCTCCCTCTTGCCCAGCTGCCTGGTGGGTTGACCAGATGAAGCACTACTGCTACCACAGCAAACCTGAGCAACTGCAGCAGCACCAAAAGTGTGGCCATAGGAGGGAGAAAGAGAGGAGGAGCATGTGTAATCACAAATGAGACAAAAGCTGAACAAAACTTCTGGAACAGGTAAAATAAATTGTACACTGCTACTGTAGAACCTACAGTATTTCAAGCAGGCAAGACTGGGAATCCCTTCAGTGGACCATGAGTTGCCTGCAGTTCTGCCACTGTCCCACCTTGCCATGAGTTCCCATATCTATAGAACGTAACTACCTTGCCACATCCTCCCCCAGTATCCAGCTGGATTTGCTAAAGAAGCAGCTCACAGTAGGAAGACCAGAAACAAGTATTATAATAAGCATTGTTCCCCCTCCCCCCAAAAAATCAGGCCTTCTGAAATGGTGGTGTCCTCTCAGATGTCCTCTGGCAACTTGTTCCAAAGAGCTGATACAACTGAAGAAAACATGTGTTGCTATGGAAGACAGCTCACAGTATGTATGTGGAGGGTAGATTCTGTTGAGAAAACACATGTTGGGGTTCATGTAAAAAGAGGTGCTAATTCAGGCATCTGCGTCCCAGACCTGAATTTTGGAATTCTTAGAGCAAAAAGTAGACAATAACCTTCAGTACATGTAACAATACACACATATAGAACCCAGTATATTAACTCTGCTATCAACTTTTCAGACACAAAGAAAACCTCTGATATGACCTTTCAGACACAAACAATTCTTAGAGCACGGAACAGACAATAACCTTCAGTACATGTAACAATACATGCATACAGAACCCAATATATTAACTCCACCAGCACCTTTCAGACATATAGAAAACCTTTGGCTCATTCACAAGAATTCTTGACAGCTGCCCTCATTTTGAGTGTAAAGTTCATGGGCCCTGTTCTCATTGCCTCAAAAAACAAAAGTAATCTTCTCTGTATTTATGACAATGAGATCCTATTTTAAAGAGAAAGTTCAAAGGACAGCCTTCACATAAATCTTCCAGAAAGCCAACAAGACAGTAAATCTTGTTTTCATACACTTAACTATGAGGCTAATCAGAAAAGGGTGAGCATGCATGTTTTGCACCTGCTTCTCCTTTCTGTTCAAATAATAAATTATCAACATATTTTTTAAAAATTGTATGCTATGAGAAAGCTATTGTCGTAAGAAAACATTCTGACCCTGTGACAAGTGTGACCAATTTAATAGACACTCCACTAAAACAATCACTCTGTTGCTTCAGTTGTCAAAATTTACCTTTCAGAAAATGGCACAGTAGGTACAGAAGACGTAGGCAGACAGTTAAAACTAAACACAGAACTTCTTCTGAGGTTACTGACTTCATAAGACAGTTTTACATTTAAAGTGGTTTAACTTCCACTAAAGGTATTATCAATATTAAAAGGTTTGTCATTTTAATAAATGGTCTAGATTTCCAGTTAACTCTCCCACTTTATAATCATACAGTCTTGAGTGTACCTTGCTTTGTCCCTTGGTTTAGTTCTCTCCACTATACCCCTTTCACTGGCAAGATCATTATTATCTTCCCTTTAAGATAAATAACCTAACCACTTTCTTCCACATCCATTCTCCAACTGCTTAACTGCCCCTTCTTGACAGTTAGCAGAAATTCCCCCAATCAGAGTGAGTTCTAGAGCAGGGGTGGCCAACGGTAGCTCTCCAGATTTTTTTTTGCCTACAACTCCCATCAGCCCCAGCCAGCATGGCCAATGGCTGGGGCTGATGGGAGTTGTAGGCAAAAAAATCTGGAGAGCTACCGTTGGCCACCCCTGTTCTGGAAAGGCAATTTGGTGTAGTGGTTAAGTGTGCAAACTCTTATCTGGGAGAACTGGGTTTGATTCCGCATTCCTCCACTTGCAGCTGCAGGAATGGCCTTGCGTCAGCCATATCTCTGGCATGAGTTTTCCTTGAAAGGGCAGCTTCTGGGAGAGCTCTCTCAGCCCCACCTACCTCACAAGGTGTCTGTTGTGGGGGAAGAAGATAAAGGAAATTGTAAACCGCTCTGAGACTCCAATTCAAAGAGAAGGGTGGGATATAAATCTGCAGTCTTCTATTAGCTGTCACTCATTTGCAGTTCCATTGGCTGTCACTCAGATACACTGCCTATAAGCCTGCTGTCCATCACAGATCCCTAGACCATGTTTTTCAGAAACACAGGAGTTGGGTGTAATGGATATTCAGTATTTTCTGCATCTTGTGGTTTAGCAAAGTGTGCCATTCAGTGAGTTTATTTCTATAAATGAAGTGAGAACATAATAGATGCTATTTGGCACAGATAGCCACAGACATGTTAATTCTGCACAGGGCTTTTTTTGTAGAAAATGCCCAGCAGGAACTCATTTGCATGTTAAGCCACACCCCCTGACTCCATGCCAGCCAGAACTGCATTTCTGTACGTTCCTGCTCAAAAAAAAGCCCTGATTCTGCACATACAGACCTCAAGGAGAGAAGATCAGGTTACCAATTATTAATGGCGCCTCCAATCAGTGAACCCATTACCCACACAATGGTGGCAAAGAGTGCTACTCACAGCTGCATAACAAGCACCTTGTTTTTAAAGTTTGTTTCACCAGCTGCAACCAAGCAATGTCAACACCCACACAAATATGCCTTAAACTAGGGTTGAAACAAATTGGCCATTACATATTTGCAATGATAATGAATATGGAAACTGAAATTCACAAGCCTTATGAATGAAGTTGCTTCCTTACCCCAGTATTTTGGTACTTCAGTTGCTTCAATGTTTGATATTTCAGCATTTGGGGAATTTTGTTGGGTCATAGAAATCATACCCACCTGCCAAATCACCACCAACCCAGTTATGCCCATGCAAATACCTCCTATCAGCTTGCAATAGCTAACTGGAACGTCCTTTTTCAGAGTCTCTATGCCTCTGAATATTGTTGTCTTTGTGCCCTGTTCATAAGTTTCTAAGATAAATTGGGCCTTTTAGTAACAGAGTAATTGGCAAGATGCAGATAATTATTTCTCCAAGACCACAGACAGGATTTTTTTAATTTGCTGTTTTTGAGGGAAAGGCACTTCCCTGGTCGACTTTCCTAACAAATTTGTTCAAAGAGCTGTCATCACTTCACCAACTGAAACTTTCCTAGCCATAAAAACCTCTTTCTTTTTTTGTAGCTTGGCTTTGCAACCCACAAGGAATTGTGTTAGCTTTTCTCATCTCCCTTCAGGGCCTGCCCTAGTAACAACCATCATCTGACTGGTCCTTACCAGGGTAACAGTGATGTATGACTATGGAGAGAATGCCAAAGGAGCCTTTGTTGCAAGACACTGACACAGTTACCCTTCTGAAAAACATTTATTTCACCTTCATTCTGCTGCTCAGTTTCAATCCATCAATGATGAAAAGACAATTCAGAGTGAACTACCATATAACGAACAAGTGACACGTAAATCAAAATAGATTCAACAGTAACAAAGTAAGAAATATTTATAAGGTAAACACTGAAAAGTATTTTAAAATCTTTTTTCTAAAAAAAGATGTTGATGATCTTATATCATTTGCCAGTATGTGTAATGCCATATTTTGTGTTTAGCATATCAGGGGGGTTATATCCTTCCACTTTGGACAAATTTATCTGGAATAAAGACTACACACATAGTGCAAATGAGAATCCCTTTTTCACCCATACATAAGCTTTCAAAGAGAGGGAGGAAGTTATTTTAAACATGCTGATTTCAAATCAAAAAGGATTATATAGGCGGAGGGACTTCTGCCTGGCCACACTGCCCCAGAAAAGAAATCTGTAGAGTGCAAAGCTCTTGCTTTCCTGTCTGGTTGGGAGATGAGAACTCCAATGCAAACTCACTGACACTCACATGATAACATACTGAAAAGGCTATCCTGCCTCATTTCAGCTATTAACAGTAATGATAATAATGCCTTCTGATACACTATCAACACCACTATCAATCCAGATTTTAAAATCCCTTGCTGTACTTCCCCCTTGATGTGCGAAAACTATTTCAAGGAACTATTTTCCAATGCTAATGTGCTTAGTCCACCTTCAACTATTATTTCTCTTGATTTAACAGCCACTTGGCCTGAGGTGTCAATCATGGAAGCTATATGCCTCACTGAGTGATTAAAATTAGGAAAAGCCCATGGCTCGGATCTAATTCCCAATGAGTTATTCAAGGCTGATCCATAGTGGTGGGTGACAGTCTCGGCTCCAGTTTTGATTCTATTTAATTCTAGTAGGCATAAATGCCTGATTCATTGAGACATTTAGTTATTGTCCCAATATTTAAAAAGGGGCCTAAACTGGACCCATCCTGCTATTATCCAGTTAGCCTCCGTTCTTCTTTGGGAAAGTTATATTCTGCTTATCTTCTCAAAAAACGTTTGGATTGAATGGAATCAAAAGCCGTACTGGGGCATGAACAGACAGGTTTTTTGGCAGGTTTCTCCAAAGTATGACCATTGTCTAGTTCTCTACCATTTGGCTGAGAAATATTCATCTTTTAAGGGGGGGTTATATGTGGGTTTTATTGAACTTAAGGAGGGCCTCTGATTCTGTACATTGTCCTAGATTGTGGAATAAACTTAATGGAACTATTATGGATAAAGGGCTCCTAGGACTTATCCAGTGATTATATTTGGACTCAACTGCCCAAGCATGCTAAGTATGAAGGGCATTTAACTAATTTATTTAACCTCAGAAAGTGGGTATGCCAGGGATATTTGCTGGCTCCCTCTCTATTCAACTAAATTATTTAGTATAAATGATTTAGTATCAGTCTTTGATGACTACTGCCACCTACCAAAACTAGCTGAAACTTGTGTCCCTGTCCTGCTTTAAGCGGATGAGGCTGTTATTTTCTCTTGAACCAGGGCTGGTCTGCAAAGGGCTTTGCATTCTTTCTTCAATTACTTTTCCTGAGAAAACTTGGTGTTTAAGTACCTGAAATCTAAGAATAAATAAGAACTTAGATTTCACCAAGACCAGGAAATGGAACCCTGTTCAATGTTCAATTAACGGATCCAATACTGAGCAGGTTAAGACCTCCTATTTGGGGATTCTGTTCTCAGCAGAAGCATTTTGGATCCCTCAACCCAGAGCAATCTTCAACAATGCAAAACCATGTACAAACACTATAAATAGGTTCTTCCATAATAGGGGTGTGTGTGGCCAGGAGACTCTGCCTGCCTCTAAGAGGGTACCCCACCTGAATAATGGGGTTCCCAGCTCTGGAAACAAAACCAGACCAAGAAAGAACATCTCTCTCTGCAAAATATCAGAGAAACATGCTGGGACCTGGCTCTGATTACAACATAGGCTTCCTCCTTGTCTGGCTACTCTTCCCCTCCCATATGAATGTTGAAATTCATTAAGGGTTCAACAGTTAGGTATTGCTTCTGTCGCAATTCTTGGCCAGTGATTAATTGGCCATCTCCCTGACTCCTTACTGCAACTCAGCTTCCCTTTTTGTTTACTTCTATGGTAATGTTTGCCACCTGGACAAATCCTTTGTTTTCTATGCTTACTCCTCCTCAGGGTATCTCAGCTAAATTGATTAAACCATTAACACCCATTCTGACCCATCCTGACAAATATCACTGAGTCAGCTACACCCATTGTCTCAACCTGGGAATCCATTCAGGTTTCCAAGATAAGTCCATTAATGACTGTTAAGGTTTCCATAGTCATAGGAGGGTCTCCACCCCCCAAAACCCTATATAACTGGGTCTAAATCACATTATGTTGTCCATTCTGTAAGGCACCATATACAGTTTTGCACACTCTTCTCGCCATTTTCCTTGCTACATGGATGTCTGCACTTCAGCACAGGTAATATTACCCGCATCAACAATCCCTACAAATCCCTATTGATCACCTCTATCCTTCCTTGTCCTTGGTTGAATATATTTTATTGCTTGTGTGTGTGATTATACCTATTTACATAATTGTCTAGTAAACATTATATTTTTAAAAAATTAATTTGAAGTCTTTCTTTATGAAACCAGACCTCTGTATCATTGATGAATAAGATCTACGCTCCTAATTTGCTCTACCTAAGTCTCCCCACCTAAAAAGAGGAAACCTCAAGCATTTCCAGTAATAGGAGAGTATATTCCTGGAGCTGGGCAAGCCTTCAACTTGAAAGTGGTCCCTCCTAGTCTCTAGATGGCTCACTTATTTACATAACAGCTATCTCTGATATTATTGATCAACTTCTGGCCCAGCTTTAAAGAAAATACTGAATGTCCCCTGCTATGTGTCAAATGTTGTATTGTGGGCAAAATTTGGGCAAGTATCCCTGGAAGCAAGAGTATGACCCTGTGCCTTCAAACTGAGACTAAAATTATTCTGTGCTAAAGATAGCTTGCTAGTCTCTCTGAAACAGGATACCCACAAATTGATTTGGATGAAAGCCTTGAGCAAGAAACTAATGTTAGTTGGTATGTTGACTAATCATATTTCTGTTATGGGCAAATCAAAATTGTTTCTTTGAACACAAAACATGTCCTAGAAACTCTGTTTCTTTCACTTAGTGAAAAGAGTCCTGAGATGATTCTGGCAATAGCAAAATTTATTTGAGTCTTTTAGCCCTTGCATCCAAAAATGAGGAATGAGAATCTTCTGCTGCTCAAGATTTGTTAAAAGGAAAGAAAAAGACCATCCTTAGCAGTTATATCCCTTGAAGAAGTGTGTGAATTTGATTAGGGTGCCAATGTCAATAGAGCAGATTTCAGGGCTCCACAACATTCTACAGCTGTTATCAATAGTTGTCCAGTCACATCAGTAATATCATTACCCATACCATACCATACCATACCATACCATACCTTTAATGGCATAACAAGTGCAAATGAGAATATACAAAATATTTAAAAGTTTAAGTATTGGAAATAAAGCCAAAAAAGAAACAAAGACTACATATACATATATAAATGGTTAGATTAAGATTTAAGAATATCTGCCAAAAATTTTGCTACAGCCTCGGTAACCTCCCACTTAGTATCATTCAATAAATGATGACAGGGCAACAGAGTAGTCCAGTGATCCCGAGACAAAAAAAGCTTGCTAAATAGTTCTTTACAGAGATTATCATATATGGAATAATCAAACAATATATGCTGAATTGAGTCTGGAGTATTTGCTCTGCAGAAGCAGAGTCTTTCATGTAGGGGTACTTGATATCTCCCCTGTAAAACTTTGGAGGGAATGTTTTTAGTCTAGCCAGCATGAATGCCCTACAATGACTTGGGATTATTAAGTCCAATAAATAACGGGGCATCATACTACAAAAAACATTGAGACCTAAGATGCTGGGGAGCAAATATAAGAGTTTGTTGGACATAGCTTCATTTGCCCTCCCAGTTGAAAGAAAGAGGCAGACACAAGTGTTGGATAACTAAAGGCCACTTTATTAATTAAATGGTTTAAACGGCAAGGGCCTTAAACTTGCAGTATGAACAAGGCCAGGGGTCATAAAAACTGCTCCCTTGCCCAGGTAACACTTTATTAATTAAATGGTTTAAACGGCAAGGGCCTTAAACTTGCAGTATGAACAAGGCCAGGGGTCATAAAAACTGCTCCCTTGCCCAGGTAACAGGTGAGCCCCCAAGCCCCAGGCTGGAGCATAGCTCTGATCTGGCCGGCAATGCAATAGGGGTCACTCAGGAGTTCCCTTCCCTCGCCATACAATTTAAGGAAGGTTCACCCAACCAATCCCTAAGGCAGTCAGTTTTCCCTGCCCAGGGCCATACAATCCCAGGCTGTACTCATCCAACTCCTGAACCCAAAAAGGGATGTTTGCTGGGGTTTCACCAAAACTGCATTCCCATGCCCACTAACTTCTGCCAATGCAAAGACCAAGCCTCTGCTTAGGCCCTTGTGCCCACCAAGAGGCCTAAAGCCTTTCAAAGTCCTTGCTGTAACTCTTCTACAAAAAGATCCATGCCAACCTCAGACAAATGTACCTCATCACTCCTGTACAAATTGGCCCGGTCTGTCACTATCCCAGGGTGTTGCAAAAAGGACCCCATTCCACTCTCAAGCACCTTCCGAATATGCCGGTTGGCTTTGCAGTGGATCCTCTCAATGCCTTTTGGATCATTTACTCTGTGCCAAACTAATCTTGGAACAATAGCTGACCACACATTGCAGGCCAACAGCTCCTAATGACCCCAAAGTCATCCTGAGCTTTCAAAACCAGGACTTTACCCTTGATCAAACCCAAATCATTGCCCCCAACGTGGATAAGGAAGATGTCAGGCAGTGAACCCTTCCTCCGATCGAGCAGTAGAGGCAACAGGCCTGGCCACTGCAGACCCTAGCAACCCAAACACTCAAGCATAGCCCATTGGCTAAGACCCAGTTGGGGGTTGATAGGAGTCCGCTAAGCACAGCGTGCTGCCCAGAATATAAAGCTGTGGCCACAGATGAGGACTCACTGTCTTTCACCCCTGGTCACTGGAGCTGCAAAAAAAGAAAAGAAAAAGAACAATAAACCACGAAAAGGAATGAACAATGTTTAAAACTGAATCTCAACTAGCTGAACACTCAAGGAATAACCATTGGGTGTACATATGATTTATATGCTGCGGAGTGCCATCAACCCAAGCGCTGACTATCTCGGGTTTGAAACCCCATGGTCACCATTGAGGAAGCTGCCCCAATCCAAAAAGAATGAGTACAAAAATGTACCCAAGACAATCCTAACTAATGCCCTGGATGGTACCGCCCAGAACTGATGTTTAGTCAATGGGGTTGCATCCTGATGGCAAAAGGAAAAACCACCCCCTGTTACCCTTAAAACCCTTTAAACCGTATATTCTACCAGTGCAGCAACCGGACATAACTCCATCTCAGAGCAAGCTCCCAAAGAGATAACCGTTCTGGCCTGCCTCTGATCTGTTTTGGAGTGCCTAACCATAATATATACCTTGCCATATGCCAAGCGTACTAACAATGCACAGCCAGATGTATCATGGTGGGACCCTGCGACGAGCTCACATGCAAAGAGCTCCAAAAAAGGCAACCAAGGCCGCTGCATGGAACAAGCAAGCCTCGTAGAGTGAGGAACAAACCTCCTTCCAGATGCCATAAAGACCCTGGAGCACCAAAGGGGAGATGGGTTGTCTGGTATCTGGGACGCATGAGGCCTTGCGCATCCAGCTCTCCAAAATCTTGCAAACTCAGAAATCACCTGTAGAATCTGAAAACCCACCTGCCATACTAGCATGGGCAATCCCCGATAACTGCCCTTTAACAGAACTAACAGTCAAATCTTTACCTTTCATTACAACACAAAAGTGCAATAAGTGGTCTACTGGAAATGGTCATAACTGCTGATACCCTACCTCCTGCCTAAAAGCCTCAAACTGTTGCACTGCCCAGTCGTAAGCCTTCTTTGTACTTAGAGCAATGGAGAGGCCTATTGCCCTGCAAACTTCAGCCTTCCAACCCACCAGAGCTCGGGGGCATCCTGACCGGTCAAAGATCAGCTTCGGAGGCCAACCAACAAAACCTCTTCTTCTGTTTATGAGAGAGAGCGACGGCCACCCCACTACTAACCCCCTGAACATGCCTAGCCAGAAACAAGATGTTATGTTGGAGGCAAGCAAGGGTAAAAGCACGAACTAAAGACATAACTCTAGCAGATTTGGACTACGTGAACCAAAGCTAAATGGTCGCACCAAAAGTGGACAGTGTGGTAAGCCAACTCATCACCCACATACAAACCACAACAAAAAGTGGGAAGAACTCCAGAAAGGTAATATCCTTAGTGACACCCTCTGAGACCCAGTCTTTGGGCCAATCCTCAGCGCACCAGTGCCCCCCAAAATAAACTCCAAATCCTAAAGACCCAGCTGCATCCGACATGATTTGAAGTTCCACTTCCAGCCTCATATCGCTTCTCCAAAAAGAGATTCTATTAAAGGAATGTAAAAACTCAAGCCACACCTTCAAATCATTCCTGACCACTGTGATAATTTGAATCCTATGATGAGGTAACCTAGCACCCCTCATGGCATCACAAAGCCTTCGTAGACAGGCACACCCAGGGGCCACAACTCTGCACGCAAAATTGAGGTGACTCAGCAGCTGCTGAAACTCATTCAACATAGCCTTCTTCTTCTCCAAAAACATCTGGACCCTACTGCATAAATCAAGCAGTTTAGCTTAGAGAAGATGGGAAGTCTGAGCAATTGTGTCCAGCTCTATCCCAAGGAAGATCAATACAGTTGCCGGGCCCTGTTTTTTCATATGCTAAAGGCACCCAAAGCTCAGCAGTCATCTGCACAAAAGCAGATTACTAATGAGCGCACTGGCCAGAGCCTTTAGGCCCACAAACAAAAAACCATCCAAATAATGAACTACATTGTGCAAGCCAGTGCGTGAGCAAAGGGCCCATTCTAAGAATGAGCTAAAGCACTCAAAAAAGGTGCATGAAATGGAACAGCCCATAAGCAATGCCCTGTCCATGTAGTATTGACTGTCAAAACAAAACCTAAGTAACTCAAAATCATGGGGGTGGACCGGGAGAAGCCGAAATGCAGACTTAATGTTGCATTTCACCAATTGGCCGCCAACTCCACAATGGCACACCACCCGTACTGCCTGGTTGAATTTTGTGTATCTAACAGAACATAAGTGGTTGGGAATAGCATCGCTAACTGACTCATTCCTAGGAAACAAAAGGTGATGAATGAAATGATACTCCCCCGTGGCCTTCTTGGGTACTATACCCAGGGGGGAAATGCACAAATTAGGCACTAGCAGGGCATCAAATGGACCCAGAACTCTATCCTCCTTTGCCTCTTTCACTATTTTGGCATGAACGATATGCTTCATGCCTTTCACAGAATGTAAGTTGCATGCCATAAAAGATGCCCTGTCACCCTGCACTGGAATTCTAAAACCAAACAAAAAACCCTGCAGTAAGAATTGGCCATCAACAACTTTAGGATAACCGTGTAATAATTCCTCAAGTACTTTCACCCTTATTAGACTGGGCCCCATTGCCAGAACCTCGATTGGAAACCCCGTTGTCAGGTTTCTTACAATCCTTCCACTACTTAGCTTGAAAACATGCTGAAAATGCATGTGATCCCCCACATAAAGGGCATTCATTCTTCTACTGGCACGACTTTCTGCTGCATGCCCCTTGTGACCCGAACTCCCAGCAGAGCTGGTGGGGTTGAACAGGGCTATCCCAGTCCCAGCAACTTGGGCCCAAATCCCATTGCCCAATGGTGCCCACTCAAAAGGCCCGCCAACCAAGCCGCGAGCAAAGGAAGGCCCACACTGCCTACATGCCCTTTTCCTGGTGGTGCTGGGGTGTGGATCAGCTGAGAGTGCCACTGCCATGGCAATCAGCAGTGCTATGCACCACTTACATGCCCTTCCCCAGAAGCACTTCACACCGTATGCAGTTGAAAGCCTGGGAAACAAAGCACTCACAAGCAGCCAGGGAATGGGGGTCAGTACAAGCATCAGAGTACCTGCACGGGTGGAGAGTTGGCACCAGCTGGCCCCACTAGAAGCCCTAGACTATGACAGCTGACCTACATTAGGACATGCTGATGCTGGTCCTGGAATAGCTGCCTTCCTAAGGGCAAATAGTCCAGGCTGAAGTGAAATTTGCACCCAGATATTCCTACCTTCAGTTCATGCTCTTAGCTATTATGCTACAGTAGCTTTCAAAGAGAAAGCATGCTCAGACACTGGAGGAATGTGGAAGTTAGCTGGATAACTAAAATAAAATAAAAATAAAGAAAATAAAAGAGAACTAGGAAATAAAAGAGAACTAGAAGCCTGTAGCCGCAAAACTGAATTTCAATATGCGAAATTCAAACCTCATCTCCTGCTGTCATATTGCCTTCTTTCCATGACACCTTTCCTTTTTCTTCAAACCTCCTCCATCTACCCTTACCACTGTTCCAGCTTCTAAGTCACTTGACTAATCTGAACCTTTCCTCAGTCAATTTTCCTCTAGCCTCCCAGTCATTTATCTTCCCGGCTTCCTTACTGTCCAATCCTCAGTTTGCTCCACAAACACATATCTATAATCTCTGTGGTGTTATGTTTTATTCCATGCTGAACTGACAATTTCTCTTTCCCTCTCATAACCTAAACTGCAAGCATTGTATAACAGCTTTGATCCTGAATTACTTGAAACACTGATAAACATTCCATGCTATCAGTATCTCAGCCAACTGGAATCAGGCGTCACCACTATATAATATAGATGCCACAAAACAAAATAGCTGCCATTGGTCTGGAGAGGATAGCAACAAAGATGTGTTCCTGCCAACCAAAAGGACAGAAAGTAAGCTTATGTGGTGGTTCTTCTTTGATAGTCATCATGTGGTCCTCAGTGCTAAGTTATCAGTTCATAATTTAAAAGTTTTGATCCTGAATAGCATTTACTTTAGAAACAAGCTGGAGGCCCAGATCACAAGTGTTGCCAGGTCAGCCCTTTACCATTTTCAGCTGGTCAGACAACTGATTCCCTATCTATCCTCCTGCAGTTTGGCTATGGTGATCCATGCAACGGTCAGCTTCAGGCTGGACTACTGCAACTCACTGTATGTGGGGCTGCCCTTAAACTTGACCCAGAAATTGCAGCTAATGTAAAATGCAGTGGCGCGCCTGCTGACTGAGGCATCTGTGCAGGTACACATTCGGCCAGTGCTGCACCAACTGAATCAGCTTCCACTTGAGTACTGGATCAAGTTTAAGGTTAACCAATAAGGCCTTATATGGTCAGGGACCAACATACCTGTGGGACATCTCTCCTAATATGTTCCCTGGGGAACTTTACACTCTTCAGAACAACATCTCCTGGTAATCCTCAGCCCCAAAGATATCAGTTTAGCCTCAACCAGAGCCAGAGTCTTTTCAGCTCTGGCTCCAGCCTGGTAGAACATGCTCCCAAGTGAGACAAGGGCCATGTAGGACCTAGTACAATTCTGCAGGGCCTGAAAAATGGAACTGTTCCACCAGGCCACTGGTTGAGGTGATGGATGTCTGGCTGTGTTGGCTTCCCTTGCTCTAACCTGCCTATGCTGTACATTGTACCAACTATGCAATAGACAGCCCGGCCCACCTACTGATATGCAGGCCTTGGTGCACATTTGCAGTGTACTCATAGGACTTGTTGACTCTGTTGGTTTCTACTTGACCAACTTAGTTACTAAACTAATTTTTAGGTCTCAATGGGTTTTTTTTAATCCAGAACTGTTTTTATCTATCTTATTGACCACTGATTATTGTAACCTGCCCTGAGATCACTTGTGGAGGACAGGATAGACATCTCAGTCAATCAATCAATCAATAAAAGCTGTGATGACCACAGTCTATTTGTTCCTTTTTTCATAAGAGAGATGACATTGTTGAGAGAACTGACTATGCAATATCTCTTAATCCACACTAGGACTACAGAGGGACAATAGAGTTAGAAAAACAGGTAGGTCAGGAGGACCCTGTGTATCCTTCCTGTTGTATGCTTTGATGCTGTCCCTTAGTTTACATCAGGAGTGAGGAACCTTTTTTCTGCCAAGGTCCATTTGGATATTTATAACATCGTTTGCAGGCCATACAAAATTATCTACTTAAAAAGCAGTGAACTGCTGAGGGAGAATGATTCAGGCTGGCAAAATGAATGCAAATAATTGTTTTTCTATTTGAAGTCAGATGGGGAGAGCCTAATACAGCCCACACACACACGGCAGCCTGTTGCCCTAGACGAATGTCTAGGTTCAGGAAAATGCCTAGGTCTAGGCATATTAGACCACATCCCCTAATATTAGCATATTGGTTCACACAGTCATTAGCATATTAGGCCACACCATCTGGGATAATCAAGTGAAAATTGAACTGTTGGTAACTGGCTCTCTCCCTTCATGTGGAAACTGCAGCTGCTCCCAGCAGACTTTTAGAGGCACCCACATACCCCCACAATGCCCTTCACTCAGTCCTTCACAGTGCCCACCACTCAGGTTCCACAGAGAGAGAGGGAGGAAGGAAGGAAGGAAGGAAGGAAGGAAGGAGGGAGGGAGGGAGGGAGGGAGGGAGGGAGGGAGAGGGAAAGAAACAAATGGGAGGAAGAAAGGAAAATGAAATGGAGGGGGAAAGGGTAATAAAGGAAAATAAGGAAATGGGGGAAAGAAAGGGAAATAAAGAAATGGGGGAAGATAGGGGGGAAGGAAAATGAAGAATTTGGAATAAAGAGGGATAAAGGGAAATTAAAAAATGTGGGGATGAAATTAAAGAAAGGGAAATAAAAAATGAGGGGAAGAAAGAGTAATAAAGGAAAGAAAGGAAGGAAAGGGGGAATTAAAGGAAACAAAGGAATGGGGGGAAGAAATAGAAAGAAAGGGAAACAAAGAAATGAGGGGGAAACTTACCTGAACTGTGACAATGACTTTTCCAGGCCCTGCAGTGATCCTGGCCGGCTGGCCAGGCCCCAGGGAGGCCGCAGCATGGCTGGGCCCTCAATCCCTGCCAGCCAGCTGGGCCCTGGGGAAGCTGTTGCACAGTGTGGCTGGGCCGCATGATCCTCACTGGCCAGCTGGGCCCCAGGGAGGCCACCACATGGCTCAGCTCGACCCAGCAATCCCCAAGGGCCAGACCAAGTGATCTCAAGGGCCGTAGATGGCCCTCGGGCCTGACATTCCCCACCCCTGATTTACATAGAGTGAAATTCCAAGGGAAACTTACTTACTTCCAGCTGACCTTTTCGTCCTTGAATTGTTTGTCTAACCATCATGTGGGCAAGATGTGGTATCTACAATCTCTCTCCATTCTAGCATAGACAAATACATAGAATGCTAATTCTACTCTTTCCTGTCCAGTATGGAGTTTCTTTACAATAAAGGACTTCTGTTTCTTTCCTAAAACCTCATGTGAGCTTTATTCCTAAGCAGTTTCTCCATTCCTTTCACTGTACAAGTCTAACTCTGCCAACAAACATTGCCTTAATTATATTCTATATTTGCTACATTATATTCTATATTGCTATATTACCTTAATTATATTCTATATTGCTTTGTATCACAGTTGTGATACACTGTGTTCCTAATCCAAACATACACCAGCATCACCCAACATTTTACCAAAGATCTTATCCAAAGAACTTTCTGAAAGGGTGGCCTAAAGGAAAGGTCACAGATGCCTTGTAGATAGCCAACACTATAAAATGTCAATAATCCACTTAATTTTGTCCTAAACTTCTATATTTCTGTGCCACACAGCCTCTGGACTTGTTCAGAGCACTTCATCAGAATTCATTCATTCTCCTTCCACTCTGCAGAGATTAGCTTTTAACAAACCACACACACCCAAGGAAACAAAACACAAACAATGAAATCTATTCAGTAGGAAAGGGTAGCTGTGGCATTTGTGTGCTACTGATCATCAGGCATTTCATCAAACAAGTCAGTAGTTGGGACACAGACATATGCAGAACTTGCTGCAAATGTTAAAATATTTTGTCTCACTAAAGGCTTAATCAGAGGGAAATGCTTCATCCTGGTACTCTGAAGATATTGCCTGCAAATAGCTCAGTGCTGCAGTGAGACACAGCTTAGGAGAGAAAATTGATTAAATGAATAAGGAGAGTCATACTAATGAAAGAAAATGGAAGCAGGCAGGGAAAGGCAGTGAGAAGAAATCACTGTGTTCATATATTAGATGCTGGTAGAATGTGGATCAGTGTAGTTGTTCAATAGAGCTAAGTCTTTCCACTTATTATTGCACATTCCTTCTACTCTCTTGCAAGCACTGATGCTTTACACAGATCATTGTGCTTGCTGAGCAAAACACTAACAACACCTCACTACCATTAAAGCTCCAGCAGAGAAACACATTTCTAAATGTAAGTGCAGCTCCAAAATGAAATTTATGAGCCTTGCAAAGTTTACTGTAAAGTCAACCACTCCTGATTCTATGTAAGATGGAGGTTGGAGGGCAGCACCTACAGGGAGGCTTGCATACTCCACACACACCTTTACAACCTGGTCTGAATATCCATCATGGATATACCTCCCAAATCCATGGTATTTTACACAAGTGACTGCAGCAGCAATCAGCCAGAGAATGAGAATAAGGGTGTATACAATCGTTGCAAAGCATCTGGGAACATTATACCAAAAAAAAAATCAGTATCTTGCATAACACCCATATATTATAGATACGACAACTTCCCTTGGGGAAGGTAGCAAAAAGCAAAGTGGCTTTCCCAGTCCAGCAAAACAGCCAAGCTTCTGAATATAAATACTGCTGTAAGGGTTCCTTATGCAGGCAAAACATCACAATGAAGAGGGAGCATAGAGAATCAATGTCTCAGCCTCCGGTTTTCTATCACAGCTAAATGGACCGAGAGGATCATGAACCGTGTGCTTGCAATACATGGTTGTTGAGAGCTGCTGAGGATGGCCATGGGCTGGACTTATCAATGTGAGGAAGACCAGGAGATGGAAGTGGGCAGGATCCAGTCAGATCACTCCAGCACAGCTTTTCAAGGTGGAACAAGATGAGACTGTTTACATTGGACTGCCACTGAAATTAGTAGCCCTGTGAACAGAAGGCCAGGAGACAGGCAGCAGCAGGGAGAGGCATGGTCAGAAGGCAAGGGGAAAGCCAAGATGAGAGAGGCTAAGAGGCAGCCTGAGCAGCAAAGGAGAGCAGAAGGGCAGGGAGAGATAGAGAGAGGGAGAAGCAGCCGGGGGAAGGAAGAGAAACTGAGTGCTGGAACACACTCTCCTTCTCAAGTCTGATGCCCTCTTTGGTGGTAGAACAATGGAAGATTGGGAGACTATTTCAGGGATGGGGGAGCCTCACAGTGGTGGGGATGGCAATAGTATGGCACACTGGGAAGGCATGCCAAAAGGCATAATGATAATCGTATCTAAGTACCCAGACATTTTCCATAAAGTAAAGGAGCAAAAAACCCACACTAAAATAGAATGAAGAGCTGTGATCCATTATCTGGAGCATGAATGAATTACCATGGCTGGCATGTGGGAGTAGGCCAAGTAGGCAGCTGCCTAGGGTGCCACGTGGCCTACAGGGGTGCATCCAGGTGCCCCCTCTTCCCGTGCATGGTATGTGTGCTCCTTGGAGCCTGCCTTCCACAACAGAAGGTAGGTTCCACGGAGCGCGCAGACTGCCCTGCCACTTTTGCATCCCCCGGGTCTGTGCTACAGAGGGTCTGTTCTCAGAGGAGCGCACTGTGAGGGCACCTGGCTGCTTTCATGGAACATGAAAATAGTTGGGCAGTGCCTGTGCACTGCACTCCTCAGAGCCTGCCTTTCAAGGCAGGCACCAAGGACTGCACTGCACAGGTGCTGCCCAGACACTTTTGCATTCCCCGGGTCTGCCCAGCCACTTTTGCATTCCCTGGAGAATGCAAAGGTGGCTGCCCCAACCCCTCCCAGCTTTCTCAGGCCCTGGGAAGACTGAGCGAGGTCAGTGGGGCACCTCAGCAGCAAGCATGCTCAGACCCTGGCTCTGAGTGTACCTGCTGCTGCCCCAGCCCCTCTCAGCCTTCCCAGGACCCAGGAAGACTAGGCAGGTTCAGGGATGGCATGGCAGTGGGCATGCTCAGAGTGAGGCTCCAAGCACACTCGCTGCTGTGCTGCCCCCCCCCCCCACACACACACTAGAAGTTGGGGTAGGGGGCAGGGCTCTGCCTGAGGTTGCAGAACCCTCAGCGCCAGCCCTGTGAATGACCCATGCAAAAACGCATTGATGACCTCTCTCAGGCTTTCAGAAAGAAAAATATGCACCTGTTTTTGGTCTTCTTACAAGGTTCACTAGAAAAGATGAGGCAATATGGAAAAGAGAAAAAGGGATGTTTTAATTTTCATAACCATAAAATACATATTTAGCACCAGGAGAGGTTAAGTTTCATAACTGGGGATCATGACTGTGGGCTTTCAGAGCACAGCAACATTAAGGAAATTATGCACTGGGGGTGACACAACATCACTTGAACCAGAGCCATGAATTGCATTCCTTTGCATTGTGATTGGTTGTCTTAATTCTTTCTCTCAGTAGCTAAAAGGACACATCTGCGAGCCAATCTTAACTGTAGGATTTCAGTCCACTGAGATGCTTAAATCTGGATCTCTTTGTACTTTCTACAAAAGGGAGAAGGTAGTAGGAAGTAATTTAGCACTCTGAACTTCTGAAGTATTTCATGGCTGAATTTCATGCTTCTCCACTTAGGACCACATGGCCTGAAGTCACCTTGAAAATTGTCTGTGATAAAGAACTATACCTGAAACACATGTAAACCTTACAAATTTTCCTGGATTTATATTGTGCACTGCTCATTGTATAAATGTGTGGGTTTTTTTCATTATGTTACCTTTCACATTTTTGTAAGTTTTCTGCTTTTTACCCTTTTAAAATGCAAAATCAATTTTGGCTTTGTAACAGATCGCATTTAGTTACTATAATGTCCCTGTGCACTAGCATTCTGCCTACTTAGGTGAAGACTGTTCTACTCATTCTCTATCCATATTTTATCACCATTAATATTGGGGTTCTTTAACTCTTGCTTACAAAATGATTGAATGGACATCTTTGGCAGCCTTTATTATCCAAGTAGTAGGTGCTTTTCATTTCTTGTTTGAAAACCTGGTGCCAGTGTATTGCTCTTTTAAAAATTTTGTTCAAAAAGAGACAGCCTGACTAGGAGAACAAGAGTTTGGGCTGGATAACACTCCTATTGTTCCTAGAGGGCTACCAATCTTTCTGTTACACTGTGGACCCAAACACACATTGAGCACTTATTTCTTGAAAACAAACTCCTATGCCATAAGCAAACTACTTTTGAAACTCAGGAGGATTTCAGTATTGACAGATAATATACCACAACTTGAACAATAATAGTAAAGCCAGAAACTTCACCTTGATAAGGGCAAACTGAGCACTGAATGCCCAAGAAAGTCATTAGGCTGGACAGAGTTCAAAAGGACGTCCAGACTGAAGCAGAATTTTATTGGCAAATAACAAAAGGCATTTTATAATACAAAAATTATCTTGGACATAGAGACAGTGGAATGAATGCCAATATCCACATTCAGGCACTATTGTTAACATTATGTTTGGAGCCCAGAACACATTTAAGTGAACTAGGGAAGAAGTAAATCATATTAGACATCAAATTTGCTATGAAGACTGAGATCCTTAAATGAAAGCCCAGTGTTCTGGTTTACTTTTCAGAGCCGAGCACTAACTTGGCCCCTGCACTAAGGGAAGGAGGAAAGATATTAAATATCTAAGGCCTTCCAAACAATGGATCTTATTACTACTATTTGAACATTTAAATATGCAGTGAATGCCCAAGAAAGATACACTTTAAAAAAACACATAGAAAATCCACTCAGTATTGTGCTTTTCAAGATGGAACGAGATGAAATTTAGCAAGTCCGTAACAGCCCCTGAATACTCCATTGTGGAACACATCTACAGCCATGGAATGGACAGTATATAATGTTTACCTCTACCTGCTGAATACAATAGGGCACCTTGGTGATGGGCCTCAGTTGTGTGTGTGTCTCTAAAACACAGATATAAACATGTAGTGACCTCTGCTATGAGGCCATGGGAAGAGATAAAGTCACAGACCTGACCAAGATGACTTGTGCAGTCATCATGCCCCCCCCCCTCCCTCCAGCAGTAAGTATGGCAGCTATCTGGGTCCAGTGTTTGGAGTGTGAAAAGCTCCCTAAATATATTACTCTGTGCTACCTTTCTGTCTCTGGCTTACATCTTTAGTTTGTTTAATCCTTGTCATTATACACGAATTCTGGCTGTCTTCCTATAGTAAACAAATTTTACATTCATTCCAAGGTTATCGAAGGGAAATTATTGCTTCTGAGTGTATCATTAAATCAAGAATCAATCAGATTAGTATCACTTGACCAAGCTGCACCTGGGAAAACATTCTGACTGCACACTTCCCACCCATTTTAGTAAATGAAGGTAATCAAGGCCAAGAAACTTTTCGCCTCCTTGCTTAGGAATTTACAACCCTCAGTCCCCAAAATAATATAAGAAGGCACCCATTCTTGGCTGTCTTTGTTTTGTTTTTAGTGCCTAGATAGAAAAAGAGCAATGCCTTTAGTTTATACCAGGTTCTTTGTAGGTGGAGACCCTGGTCAGCTTCATGTACCCACCCTCTTCCTGTCCTTCAGACTTGTCTACCTTTCGAGATAGGTAACGTATTACCCACATCTCCCCCTTCCCTCACTTTTATAGAAGACCACAGATTTATACCCCACTCTTCTCTCTGAGTGGCTTACAATCTCCTTTATCTTCTCTCCCCACAACAGACACCCTATGAGGTAGATGGGGGTATTAAGCTGGTCGGATGACCGTGAATAAAGTACTACTACTAGGTAGGTGGGGCTGAGAGAGCTCTCACAGAAAGCTGCCCTTTCAAGGACAACTCCTGTGAGAGCTATGGCTGACCCAAGGCCATTCCAGAAGCTGCAAGTGGAGGCGTGGGGAATCAAACCTGGTTCTTCCAGATAAGAGTTCACACACTTAACCACTACACCAAACTGGCTCTGATTATACCTGATTACTGCCTTTCATTTCAATATTTGTGTGAATGTTTTGATCTGAATGTATATTTTCTACAATAAAACTTATTTTCTTTTATACCCGGTCTGGCCTGTGGCTCCAATAAAGGGTGTATCAAGGACAACCCACTAGGACCACGGTCACACTCACCATTAACTCCATCCCTAACCCATCGCTATTATACCCCACAGCTTTTTTACAACAAATTTCCTGATCAGACATCCCTCCATCCTTCAGTTCTAAGCAGCGTTGGTCCCGTTGTTGGTTGATCAGAGGTCTCAACTGGACCTCATTTTTTGAGATGGCATTCCACACTCGCACAAGCGCAGTACCGTGGGATATCGTGCTTGGCTTTTTTGTTTTTAAAGGTGCCAGAAAAGGTGGGTGATCTGCCCCCCCTCCCCATTTAAACACCCGGAAAGGAAGGGGAAGCCCAGGAGTTCTCTTTGCTGTCTCTCCGCCTGGCAGGGAAACAGCAAAGGTGGGTCATCTTCCTCCCCCCCCGCCATGTAAACACCCCGCCGTGGTGTTTAAATGGGGGGGGCACAGCAACTCTCTTTGCTGTCTCTCTGCCTGGCGGGGAGACGGCAAAGGTGTGTCATCCTCCTCCCCTGGCAGGGAGACAGCAAAGGTGGGTGATCTGCCTCCTCCCCACCCATTTAGGAAAGGTCCCCTGTGCAAGCACCAATCGTTTTTGACTCTGGGGTGACGCTGCTTTCACGAAGTTTTCACGGCAGACCTTTTACGGGGTGGTTTGCCATTGCCTTCCCCGGTCATTACACTTTCCCTCCCAGCAAGCTGGGTACATATTTTACAGACCTCGGAAGATTGGAAGGCTGAGTCAACAATTGCTGGCGCAATGATATCATTTGGAGTGGGCTCTCGCAGGGAAGCGGATGTGCGCTTGTGACGAGTCGGCTACAATGGAGCGTTCAAACATAGAAAGTACGCACGGGAGTCGTCGGAAGCATTCTTATTCGGATTTAATGTACTATCAAAAAAGTCCGCGTCTCAGTCTTGGCAGTTCAGGACACGAACGAGCCAACGACCATTGCCAGATGCTGATGTTTGGACAACCGCATAAAATCCGACATGCATCTGTCTTTCATCCATGCCCATCTCATCAGTTTATGTGCGTCTGACCTCGGCCTAGGTCTTGCCTACTACCCCTGGCCCTCATAGCCCTGCCTTTGAGCTATCTTCCCCATCTTAGAATATTCAAACCAGTTGTCAGGGGATAACACGTCTGTGTCAAATTCTTCCCTATCTTGCTGTGACTTTTAAGCAGACGTGCTCCTGCTACAGTGTCATCACATTCTATGTTTCCCTGCTCTTATCTCAGACAGTTGACTGTTGTTTGCAGAGATGTGGAAGCAGTATGGTGAATGCCATAGGAAGTGAAGAAGAATAGATTGGATTTATACCATGCCATTCACTCGGAGTTTCAGAGTGGCTTACAATCTCCTTTCCATTCCTCTCCCCACAACAGATATCCTGTGAGGTAGGTGGGACTGAGAGAGCCCTTTTGAGAACTGCACTTGAGAAAGCTCTTTCAAGAACTGTGATTGACCTAAGGTCACTCAGCAGGTGTACGTGGAGGAGTGGGGAATCAAACCCATTCTCTCAGACTAGAGTCTGGATCTGCACACTTAACTACTACACCAAACTGGGAGAGAGAACTTGCCATGGGAATTCTAGTTCGAGGGCCAACCCCAGCCCCATGTCAACAATTACAGATAACTCTGCCCTAAGTCTAACTGATTTTAGTTTAATTTCAAACTCTTGCTTGGGGGTTGTGACATATATTTGTGAATGCTGTGTGTACATATTGCAGTTCTGCATATTTCAATATTCCGTTTATTATTTATATCTTCCCTTTCTCCTCAAATGGGGACTCCAAGCGGCTCACTACAACAATTGCAAAAATAAGTTCAATAATACAAAATCAACTAAATAAGAGAAGGGAGAGGGAAAACCTTCTAAATACAGAGCAGATCTCTCTCTCTTCCTACTTACTCTAAGGTACAATCTGCAGGTTAAGAGCTGAAAGCCAAGAGCCCTTTGGTTTGCCCCTCATGCCCCTGGCCACACCTAGGCTTTAAGCAAATATGATATGATCCTGAGTGAATTCACATACCAGTTATATTTGATGCTCATTTTGTTCACAAAGCTTACCTTCAATAGTTTTCAATAAGTCAAATTTGCCCATCTGTTGTAGGGAGCTGTAATGGTCCTCCATCTTCAGTTTGTGCTGTTCCATGTGGCCAGGCTCTGATCCCACAAAGGTGGTCTTGCTTGTTGTTACCCTCACCAATGCCTGCTGGAAATTCACTCGCATGTAGGTTTAATGTCAACAGACAAGAAAAGGGGAAGCAAGCCCTCTGTTTTGCCTCAAACCCTTTGGTTGCTTTGCTACAAATGGCCATTCTCTTTCTTCCCCAGTGTGAAGATTGATGTGACATCTGTGTGGAAATAACTTCGATCACTTCTGACTACTCCATCAGTGCCTTTCTATGACTTAGACAATAACTCTCCTAGAGGGCTCCAAACTGAGATGGACTTGCCAAGGTTATTGGACAGCACAATCCTCAGGAAACAAGAAAGAATGATAGCTACATTGCTGCAAGATTCTCAAAAGTTTCTATTACTTTACCCTTTTCTGGCATGTTTTAGCTTATTATTAAGAACCGATGGCATGGATGCACATATTACATTTTTCTCATTCTTTACTGATATTCCTGATTTCTTCCTCCCTTTCCTTCATGGAGTAAACTTCCTAGACTCTCAGAACTGCCTCTCTGGCATCTTGGTTCCTTGCCAGGAGGCCATGTGCTTAATGGAGTCTCTCACTCTCTCTTAGGAGGAGGTGTTAATTCTTCTCTTTCTGCCAGTGTCATCCTGAATAAGAATCTAGCCCCTGATTCACCCCATGTTAACTTACAGAGGGAACTCCAATCAGAGGCAACAACTGGGTGCTGGACAAAATATATAGCACTCCCCTCCCAAGGAGTTCAGGTGGATGTGGCTGGTAGCTGTTGGCTGCTGCTGATGGAGCCTGTGCCCTAACACAAGGTGTATGAGTCCAGGAAGACAGGGTTAAAGGACTAGACCAGGAAACTTGTCAGTGAACTATTTTTGAATGCATTAGGGAATTTTCTATTGCTGTTCTTTGCATGGCTATCACTTGTAACCCATCCTGTCGGTTGTTTAACTTTTGACCCAGACCCCAGCATTTTCCTTTGCTGAGTGTCAATTTAATTTAACAATTTAAATTGCAATCCAACAGCAGCAGCACCCCCACCCTTTCCAGTATAAACCAACCAGCTGCTCTGTGCATTTGTGCAGAGCTGCTTGTTCCATTAAGCTGGTTTTTGGGCAAATCCCAATAACATTGCAATGATTTGACTACACAGATTTTCCATCATTTTGAGCTGCCTTCTTCTATTAAATGTATTAAAAACTTTTGGCACTTTTAGCCTTTTCTATTTTGAATCTAACCTTTTGCTTTTAAAAAGGGGAGAGGTATTTTAACTACTTAGCCTAAGTTGCTCATCCAGGCAGTTTGTACTTGCAATAAAAGAGACACTGCCAAGGAAATAAAATGAGAGGAGGGTGGTGTGGGACCACCCCCACCCCCACAACCAGATAGAGCTAAGATAAGGCAAGAACCACCCCCCCAAAAAAAATCAGATAGTGCAGTGTTTTCCATTTGCAAGGTTGTGACCCGGTACCGGGCCATGGAAGCCTCACTACCAGGTCACAAGAAAAGCCAAAGCTAGCCCCGCCCCATCTCTGTGTTGTGCAGAGAGGAGCTGGGCTGCTTCTCCTTCCTTCTCCCCTGTTCCCAGTGTTTGAGAGAAAAGCTGGCTTCCATTGGCACTTTAGACCCATGAAGTGTTCTTCAAGGTATGAGCTTTCATGTGCCTTGCAGTATGTTCTTTTGGGGAGATTTCCCCGGGAGGCCTGGGCAGCAAAGAATAGTGTGTGTGTTTTTTTCTCAACTGGGAGGGGTGGGGAGTGGGCATTCCAGTAGCTGTTTTTTTTACCAAATGACCCCTGGGCAGAATGTTTGCTGGCTGGGGTCATCTGATGGTGAGGAAGGGTTTTTTTTTTCTTTGGCCCTTCCTTCCTTCCTTCCTTCCTTCCTTCCTTCCTTCCTTCCTTCCTTCCTTCCTTCCTTCCTTCCTTCCTTCCTTCCTTCCTTCCTTCCTTCCTTTCCCTGCAAGTGATGCTCTGTCTGTATTTTTGGTGCTAGGGGTAGAAGCAACAGTGGGACGGCTTCTGGTGCCCTGGCCCCACTGGTGGACTTTCTGGTGCTTTTGGGGCATTGTATGAGGGAATTTTGGACTGGATAGTCCACTGGCCTGATCCAACATGACTCCTCTTATGTTTATGTTCTTTCTTTCCATGTCTTTCTTTTCCTTTCCTCCCATTTCATTTTTTCCCTTTCTCTGTCTTTCCTTCCATTTTTGCTGGATGAAATTTTTCTGTTCATCATACTGTTGTTGCAGACATAGGAGCTCTGTCAATGAAAAATTGGCACCCCCAGTTGTAGCCAGGTGGCCTTCTATGAGATTTCTGTGTGAATGAGTGAGAGTAAGAGGTGTTAGGCAGAAAGAGATTATTGGAGATTACTGTGGTATATCTCAACAGCACTGGAAGAGATGGTACTATGAACTTGGCACCATTTCACTGGTCCTGCTTTTAACAGCTGTCTGACACCAAAATTAAACTCCTCCTGTAGATATTAAAAAGGATGAAAGTAGTTCACTGGCTAAGTATCTGCACAACAGGTTGCTTTTAAAGGCATGGGAAATACAGCCAGTAAAAAGCTGCAAGCCCCTCATAAATATCCTTTTTGGGATAACTGTAGAAAAGCTTGTATAGACTTCATATAACTTGAAATTAAGTCATTAATTGCAGTACAATTCTCTGCTACCTTTCATAGCAATTTCCCAGTGTTTCAACCAAAGAAAAGTATGAAAAATAACTGTTAAAAGATTTTCTTGAAACCAAGCAAGCTTGGTTGTAGCTTGAGACATGGTTTCAGTAGTAGCAGCTGAAGGAAGGGCCTATTAAATGTGTCAGCATATTTTGAGGTAGAGCAGCTGCCAGGGCCCTGTGTGGATGGTACGCAGTGCTGGCATTCCTGATGGCAATGGCAACAGCACTCCCAACTGCATACACTGGCCAATGCTGTTGAGGAAGCCATGTTTAGGTGGTGCAGCCAACTGAACATGGGCATTAGGAGTGCTTGCAAGCTGGAGAAGAATACACAAACAGATAGGTGCATACAGGTGTGGGGATGAAAAGAGAGGACCGCCCACTTTCCACCCCCATTTTGGCTCAGCATGAGTTTCAGAGATTTTTCTGAAAATGTATTTACTTCCAAAGAAGAGGCAGGTTTGGGGGAGTGTCCTGGAAGTGACATCACAGGAAAAGGTGGAGTTTTGGTTCAGTGTGCCCTGGAAGTGACATCACTTGGTCCTTGACACCACAGGAAATGACATAATTCCTGTCTCCCGGCTCCACCCCCAAAGTCTCCTGGCTCCACCGCCAAATTTTAGTGGGCCACGAAAGAGGAGTGTAAAAATAACCGGGCCACAGGAAAGAAAAGTTTGGGAAACCCTGAGATAATGGCAGCAGATTACCATACCCCATCCATCCAGAATTAACTAGGACAGGTGGAAGGGAGTAGAAAGTAAGAGGGGATGTCATTCAGCCTGATGCCAAGAAAAGAGGTTCCTCAGCTGGCCCCTTCTCTCTTCAAGCACATTGCTTCTACTTTCACTTTTAGTGGTTCCCTCTGAGGCTAAAATAATGCAGCAAGGTGTGCTTGGATAGACACACTGAAAAAGAGGCAAAATAACACCCAGTATTTCCTCTGAAAACAAGCTATTGAGGTAGAATCACAGCGGTTGTCAGACTTGGAGCTGGCATACAGGCCCTGCTGTCAGGCAGAGGCCCCTTTATATTGCTCCCAGGACAGCTGTTTCCCCACAGTGAGCTTTGCATTACAGTGAGTCAGTCACCTTGCAGAGAAACGTCCTGTCAGTGTATCATTACAACCTCCTGCAATTTTAATGGGCTTCCATGTGGCCCTCCACATTAGCCTCAATGGAAATTGTGGAGAACAGAACAAAATGGTGACCCAGTCACAGGGCTGCGGCAGCTGCTTCTGAAGTATATCTGCAGTCTGATTTACTTATTTGGGGTCAATCTTCAGTTCTGACAGCTATTATAAGATTATTTTAGAAGTCAGAAGGGGAAGCACAGCCCATTAGAGAAACTGAAGTTTTAGAGTTCTGTGCAGGAGAATGTATATTACAGAAGAGTACATACAGAACACAAAGCCACAAAAGTGCATATGTAAGACCTTTGGGACACATCTCTCTGAGAAGTGGCCTGCTCTTTCCCTTTTTGACATATGCACAGAGATCCTCTCACCCCCTCTCCCTATGCCTCATTGCTGTTGCATTCTACAAACAACAAAGACTATATTCTGAAACAGGCCCTCCAGGGAGGCTACAGCTAACAAAACATATAGATATAGATATATTAATACCAATATTATATTTTGGGCTTATTCCTCATGGGTTTCTTCATCATTTTTATGCCACTTACAGACGAGGCTTCCTAATCCCCAGGTCCCAGCGGGGGATCCCCTGGTTTTACAGGCTTCACCCCACCCTCAGCCAACTGGCCAGCGAGGGAAAGCCCCGCCCCCCACAGCCACCACCTACCTCTAGCTCTCCAGCAGGCTTAGAACCTGCAAATAGGTTCTGCTTTAAAATGTGTGTGTCTGCACCTGTAAATAAGAGCAGGAAGTGCTTCATTGGGAAGGGTCAGCAGCAGACCTCGTCAAAGCACAGTCCCTCCGTTTGTTTTGCTTTCGTTTCAGAGCAAGTAAATGTGTGTTAGGGTTGCCAATCCCCAGGTGGGGGCAGAGGATCCCTGATTTGGAGGCCCTCCCCCCACTTCAGGGTCATCAGAAATGGGGGGGGGATGTCTGCTCGGTGCTTCATTATTCCCTATGGAGATTCCCATAGGAAATAATGGAGAATTGATCAGCGGGTATCTGGGGGGGGCTGGTTTTTGAGGTAGAGGCACCAATTTTTCAGTATAGCATCCAGTGCCTCTCCCCAAAATACCCCCCAAGTTTCAAAAAGATTGGACTAGGGGGCCCAATTCTATGAGCCCCAAAAGAAGGTGCCTCTCTCCTTCATTATTTCCTATGGAAGGAAGACATGTAAAAAGGTGTGCGGTCCTTTTAAAAGTGATGGCCAGAACTCCCTTGGAGTTCAATTATGCTCGTCACATCCTTGCTCCTGTCTCCACCCCCAATGTCTCCTGGCTCCACCCCCAAAGTCCCTAGATATTTCTTGAACTGGACTTGCCAACCCTATTACAGACTGCTGCAGCAGATCTCCTGATTGGACACCCAAGGCATTGCTTTACCTAGCATAATAAAGAGAAAACACATAAACATCCAGCTCCTTCTACTGCTGCTAGAACAAGTCTTCCTTGTTTAATGTGGTCAATTTTGTATGCAGTCAGGAGCATTGCTTTCAGACAAACAACTCCCCAGATAAACTGGAGGATGCGCAGTTTGTACACAAGAACTCAAACATTTGATTATGCTTATATGAAATACCTCTTGGACATACAGCTTAAGGATTTTATACAGGAGCAAACAACAAGTACTTTAAAAACTATAAAATTTTTTGCAGTTTAAGGCTCTGTCATCCAGAGCCCACTCGGTCAGATGCGCTGTAACCTAAGGACACAACTAGAGAGCATAAGGCTGCAGTTTCATTATTGTATCGCCTATATTTCTAGTGATTGTTTTTATTGATAGCAACCCCAGGGAGGACCAGACTGTACTAGGATAGGGTGAGAGTTAATACCATTTCCTGAATGTAAGTCCTAACTGCCTCTAGCTGCTATGTACCCCAATAAAGAAAATAATACATTTTCCATATTGGACAGAGAGCAGCTGAGGTCAGGAAGAAGGTGTGGGGAGGGATGAACTCTTCCAGATTAGAGTTGCCAACTTCCAAGTGCAGCCTGGAGATCTACCAGAATTATAATTGATCTCCAGACTACAGAGATCAATTCCCTTGGAGAAAATGGCTGCCTTGGAGGGTGGACTCTGTGCCATTATATTCCACCAAGGCCCCTCCCCACCCCAAACCCCTCCTTCCCCAGGCCCCATCCCCAAATCTCCAGGAATATCCCAGTCCAGACTTGGCAACTCTGCCTCCCACTGTCATCCAATTCTTTCATTCTCTTTTACTCTCTCTCACATAGAGAGAATCACTCTAAAAGAAATGTAAAGTTAAAGATCACTGGATTTCCAGTGTCTTGTCCAGTTTAGCCTGCTGTGGTTAGGCAGCCATGGAGGCCAGAGGAGACTTCATTTATGGGGCAAAAGTCTACAGATGTTCCAGGATAGGACAGGGCACCTCATAAGAAGACATAATAATTAATCCCTATCAGTCCTGACCTGGATAGCCCAGGCAAGCCCAGCCTCATCATATCTCAGAAGCTAAGCAGGTTTGACTCTGGCAAGTACATGGATGGGAGACCACGTTGTAATACCCAAGCCAGAGGCAAGGGCAGGCTTTATTCAGCTGTCTCTCTGAATATCCTCCATGCCCCCAGTAGGGGTCAGTCACCAGAAGTTGCCATGACTTCCAGGTATACACACACACTCACATGCGCACACAACCATCCACAAAAATTACAAAAATATTGTATGGTAGTGTGTGTAGAATAGCCAAGAGATCCTAAGATTATCTGGCAGCCAGAAGTACTAGCTCCTTTAGCATTATGCACCACTAGGTGGTGAACTAGGCTTGCTTTTAAAGCAAGAGATGTTTCAGAGGTGGTCTGCCATTGCCAGCCTCTGTGTCACACCCTTGGTATTCCTTGGAGGTCTCCCAACCAACTCCGCTTAATTTCTAAAATCTGATAAGATCAAGCTAGCCTTGGCTATCCAAATCAGGGCCATGAGAAAACAACAGCAGCCTTATACAAACCCACCTGGAGTGAGGAAAGGCAAGGAAGGGGTTAAGAGAGCAACAAAGCTCTCAGAAGAGAGGGATGGGGCTGGGTTTTACCAGCAAGAGCAGAGCCCCCCAGGAGGGGGAAGAGAGATATCAAAAGAGAAGGGAGAAGTGAGGGATGTAAGCTGACCGGACAAAGCTGGGAAGGTGCAAAGTAGGAGAAAAAAGGAACCTAAAAGAGGAAAGAGGAACTGGAGCCTGGGGAAAGATAAGGCTACCAAACTGGGACAGGTCTGGTGGAATTGTCCCAAGGCAGAGGCAAAGCTCAGCCCCCTGAGGTTTGAAAAGCAGAAATGGATGGATGAAGGGAACCTTGCTGCTGAGGAAGCCTGTGTGGACTTTGCTGAATCCACCAAAGATGCAATTAAGAAACAATATTGTGTCTGGTGAGTTTCTGCTGACCATGGAAGTCAGTTACAATGTTCCACTGCCCCCCCCCCCAGGGTGGCACAGCTACACAGAAAAAAGGGGTAAGATGTATTACAAAAATGGGGCCAAAAGCCCAAGCAATGCAAGAGCTTACTACAGAGAGTATAAATGAAATAGGTTCTACTCAAAGAGTAAAAGATGGATTGAGACTATATCCCAATGAATAAGGAACTGGCAAAGCAAGATAAATACTGGCCGTTTTCCCACTTACCTTACCCCGGAACGACGTCCCTCTTCACCGCGCTGCGTCTGCGCGGATTTCGCACAAACTGCTGCACAGCACCAGGAAGAGCTGCGTAGTCCCAGGGCTTTTGCGTCGCAAATGTAAACCTGCTTTTTGGTGGTTTACATTTGCGACGCAAAAGCCCCGGGACTACGCGGCTCTTCCTGGTGCTGCGCAGCAGTTTGTGCAAAATCCGCGCAGCGCGGTGAAGAGGGACGTCGCTCCGGGGTAAGGTAAGTGGGAAAACGGCCACTGTTAAATTTACAAATGAATTCCAACTTAGCAGCTTCATTCTGGACACTAAAAGTTTTTTGTTGCTGTTGATTGGGGAACTGCTGCTACAAAGTTACCCCAGACTGATTCCCACTAGGCTTGTTCCGGTGTTGGAGCTCTTTTTTCCCTGACACTTCCATACGATTTCACACAAGTTGCAGTGGGGCTGTGACTTGCCCCACCTCTTTCCCGTGGCAAGTAAGTTCCTCTGAAAACCAGTTTCTGCTTGCCACGGGAAAGAGGCGGGCACATCACAGCCTCACAGCAGCTTGTGTGAAATTATATGGAAGCATCGGGGGGGGGGGGGGCGGTGAAAGAGCTCCGATGCCAGAACAAGCCTAGTGGGGAATTGGCCCCAGTGTCTCAATCTATAAAACAAAGGTTAGAGACAGATAATTGGATGTAGGAATGGGAGTCTTTGTATTAAAATCCTGAAAATCTCATCATCAAAGAATAAAGAAATATGTGAAGATCATGGAGAAAAGTAAACATCTCACAAGCCATTTCAATTCTGTTTAAAGTTCCAACAGAGCAGTAACCAGGCCTAGTTCTTTACTACATCCATGTAAGCCTTTATCTGCAACCTGAAGCAGACATAGGTTGACCACCTTAGGGAGAACTAGGCTTAATGTTTTATATTATGGTGGTGGTGAGTTACAATAGGTGAACATCCAGCAGTAGAATTAAGCCTGGCAGTCCACTGACAGAGTGGTAGAACTGTCTTCCTATAGATATTACACCAGCCCCAGTGCGGTACTGGCCTCAATAAGAGGACTGGAGAGATTATTTGACAGCATCTCCAGAGGCCACAACATCTGAGAGCTATTAGCTATTAAATGCCATTTGCCCAGAGTAGCAATTATGATTGTGGCAAGAACACCTGGACAACAGAAGTCTCTGAACAACATCTGTACTAAGGTTGCCATTTGCCTGGTGGCAGCAGACAACATCCCAACTTCAGCCTCTCATCCTTGCTAATTTTAATGGGGGGGGAGAAAAATGGGAGGAGGCTGAGTCAGTGGTGATCCTTCTCAATCTCATAGAGACTGGAGAAATTCCTAGATCTAGAGTGTCACCTAGAAGTGACATGATGGCTGGTGAACCCTCCACCGAGAAGTGCCATCACTTCTAGGTGATATTAGGAATTTCCCCAATCTGTATGATAAAGAGTATAGTTATTGGAAGAATTTCTAGAGGAGCATAGAGGAAATGACATCGCCCACCCACATTCCACCCATTCCAAGCACTTCTCTCCAAATCTCCAGACATTTTTCAGAGTAGGATTTGCAATCCTAGTCTGCATCCACTTTAGGCCTAACTACCATTGGCAAGGGGTGCAAAGCCAGGAGCTGCAGTACTTGACGATCAAACTGAGTTCATTTCATACCATTAATAGCACCTGATAGCCCAAAGATGGATTCCTTTTTAAAAAGAGCTTTGCCACCTCTTTTTGCCACAGACATTCTATCAGACAGATCAGCAAACATCATCTCCTTTGATTAGCGCTCTTGAAAGGGTCCCATCACTGTCAAAAATGATTACTGAATAAAACTTTGCTGGTCCTAAGGGTGCCACTGAACTAAACCTTTGTTCTGTTGCTTCAGACCAACACAGCCACACATCTGATCTACCAGTGGTTGAAAAGCAGGATGCAGATACTACAAATACATGCCTTGCAGTTTAAATCACCATTGGATTCCACCAGTTGCAATCAGGGTCTCTATGAAACACTGTTACCATTTCTAGCACAGCAGAATTAGAAGTATGTGCAATGGCTAAAAATAATATTGAGCAATGCTAAGCTGAGCTGTGGGGTCAGAACTTACTCCCCCTCCAGACACTGAAGACACTCTGCAGACGTTCCAAGATGGTAGAGTCCTTATAACAATCATTCCCTGCCTGTGCTGTCCTGTTGTCATCAGCTCCCGGCAACTGCACACAGCCAGACCAGAATCTGTAGTGCCTGCCGTTCTTGTGGCAGAACATTCAACTTTTGTTCCAGTCTTCTGCTGTGGAATTTTAAACAGTTTTGCAGCCAAAGGGTCTGTGGAAGATGAGACAAGGATACAATTTGTCCAAAAACTCTTGGCACTGCTTTCCCATTCTAGTCTCCTCCCCTTGAATAATCTATCTGGGGACTTTCAGATACAAGAATATTCAAGCTTGACTTTGCGACACAATCACTTATTAATTCTTCAAGTGTAGTCCTATTATTCACAATGTTACCTGCCCTCCTTCTGCTTTGCATGTACCCAGTGTTTACATATAGAACCAAAAAGGTCACCTATCTTTTCTTTGACTGATCAGAATCTTTTTTTACTTTTCATGCCTTTCAATGGTTTTGAATATCAGTCTGTTACCTCTTCACCTTTGTGTCCTGCCCATTTCCATTTAATTGCCTTTGCCATCCTGGCCATATCGCCTGTTCTTGTCACATTCTTATCTACTCCTCCCCCTGCCCTGCCACCCCCCGCCCTGCCACCAGCACCACCACTTTGCCTTACTATTTTCCCAGCACATAGTTCTTTCTTCTTGTCTGGGTGACACCCAGTTTACAAGCAACTTCTCCATTTACTGGCCCATGAAAGAAAAGAAAGGCTCTGTTCTGAACAGCTTTTCTTTCAGGAACACTCCAAAATGACTTTTAAAATATTTATATTGCAAGAACATACCCTGAACCAGCCCTACCCATCTGTTAGTCTTCTTTTCATCCAGACTGTATATGACAATTGGCTGCTTTGGATAAATTTATATCCCTCTGCCATTTCTCTCTCTCTCTCTGCTTTTTATCAATCTTTTTAGTGCCACTCAAGCCTTGAATTCAGCAGGAGCTCATAGAAGCACAGCCCCTGAACCTATCTGAGGGTCCCCCTCCTCCTCCCCACCTACCTTGTCCATTGAATAGTATGTGCAGCTGCATAACAATCCCTGGATTAGGAGAGCAGCCAGCCAGCCACCAGGAGCTGTGCCACATCCCCAGCAGCCTTCATTAATCCCAAGAGAAGGCCATGCCACCATTTCTCTACTTCTTATGCAATTTTGGGTGGCGGGTGGCTTGCTGGTCTTTTGACTGTGGGGGGAGGGTGGCCAAGGAGAGCCCCAGGTGAACAAGGCATGCTTGAGCTGGCTGGATCTCTAGCCAGCCCAAGCAAGCCTTGCTCACCCAGGGCTCTCTTTTCTTGCATTGGGTTGCTTTTGGCTGGTGGGGGGGAGGCATATGCTAATGAGCTCCACCACCTATTTTTCTACAAAATGATCCCTGTTGCCACTAAATATCACCAGCACATCATAAGACAGATTCGCTATGGTCTTGCTTACAATAGTAGCAATTACACCATGCATTCTGTTATTACAGGGGTGTCCTATCAATAATTGAATGTCTCTCTTCACGTTGTGTTTTTATTTATTTAGAACTCTTCTGCCTTTCTTTAAGAAGAGAAATGACAACTTAATTTACAAACTTAATTTTAAAACAATAGCAAAAATTATTAATACAGAGATAACAAAAAACAAAATTACTTTTCTCCAGCCTCCCTCAGAGGCACTCCTGAATACTTCTGCCTTGCAAAGGCTCCTGAAAACCACAAGAAGAGGCACCTTCCTGAAGGAGTCTGGTTCCTTATTCCCAGTTCCTTAACATAGGAATCCCTGAACATGAGGATATATGAGGGTTTGAGACCTCTTTTTTTTGGGGGGGGGGGGGAGGGTTCAGAGCTTTCAGACTCTCTCAGTGCTTTTGGTTGAATTCACAAATAAATCATAAATAAAGAATGAATAAGGAACTGGGAACAAGGAACCAACTTCATTCTCCTCCTTCCTGATCTGTTCAGGCATTCCGCAAGGAAGTGGCCACTGAAGGGAAGTCCCAGTGTCATGAAGTTGTACTTCCTCCAATTCAAAGATGGTTTCTACATGCAGAGTGTACAGATTGTAGTAAAAAGAAAAGCTTTTTCAACTGTGTTCAGACCTGTTATCTGCCTCCAACCAAATGCGAAAGTTGAGCTCACATGCTGCCCCTAGTCCTACTCTGTTTGCCTTCTTGTCTGGATCTCCTTCAGGCTATTGCCTGAATCACTACACAAGAGGTACATACTCACTAGACTGCCTCACCAAGTAATCCTTCATAGAAAACTGAATCTTTGGGCTTGTGTAGGTTTGATGTTTGTTGGGATCATTGGATGCTAAAACATAAGCCATGCCAGACAACGTTCCCATGCAGAAAAGGATTGGTAATGCATCCTTCCAGACTCCCTGCTGTTTCATCTCTTTACTTTTATTCATCTCTCTATGCTCCAAAGTTAGGGACGGTGGCTCAGTGGTAGAGCATCTGCTTGGGAAGCAGAAGGTCCCAGGTTCAATCCCTGGCATCTCCAAAAAAGGGTCCAGGCAAATAGGTGTTAAAAACCTCAGCTTGAGACCCTGGAGAGCCGCTGCCAGTCTGAGAAGACAATACTGACTTTGATGGACCAAGGGTCTGATTCAGTATAAGGCAGCTTCATATGTTCATATGTTCATACGTTCTTGTTCCACAAGGGGTTTCTGTGTAGTTGGGACTGTGGGCAGATAATTCAGGCATATTAGTATTTGTGCTGTAACATAAATCCTTGCACACCTTCCACACCTGCCTCAAAGCTTTGTACTTTTGTTTTAAGATCCCTTAGAAGTGTGCATGTCCTTTCCCTTTGTTTGGGTATTGGGACCTAACCCTGCACCTTAGGCTTGCCAATCCCCAGGTCCTAGCTGAGATTCTCCTGGTTTCCCAGGCTCCTTCCTGCTCCCAGTCTTAATAACTTCCAGTTTGGCCCAAAATTACATTTTATTGACTTGTTTTCTCAAACAACCCTTTTGCCAAAACAATAACAGTATTGTGTCAAGGAGTCTCTTTTTTTCTGAACAGCTGGATGTGGCTGTATCTCTAGAACAAGGGTGGCCAAACTTGCTTAACATAAGAACCAGACAGAATGAACATCAGATATTATAGAGCCACAAGACATAAACATATATTACACACATGTCTCTATTAAAACTCTTAATACCTTCTTTGCCCAGAGTAAATAAAGTATATAAAAATAAAAAAATAAAAAACATATGTATGCACTTTACAACACAATCATGCTGAGAATAACAGTTTCCATAAGACCAGAATAGGGAAAGGTTATGGAATTAATTTTTGCACCAGTGGGAGAAGGAAACACATTTGTACCATATAAATCACTGACCACCATTTGCATCATTATGCATCTCTCTTTGCCTTGACATCTAGGTTAATAAATACAGCTCCTACAAGAGCTATGAAACTAAGGGAGAAACCTGTACCACCCTCTTTAATTCCATTCCTCCTTCTAATGGCTCCCTCAGCTCTTGTGCTCTCTTTCCCTGCTCTAGGTTTGGTGTAGTGGTTAAGTGTGCGGTTTGGTGTAGTGGTTAAGTGTGAGGACTCTTATCTGGGAGAACCGGGTTTGATTCCCCACTCCTCCACTTGCGCCTGCTGGCATGGCCTTGGGTCAGCCAGAGCTCTGGCAGAGGTTGTCCTTGAAAGGGCAGCTGCTGTGAGAGCCCTCTCCAGCCCCACCCACCTCACAGGGTGTCTGTTGTGGGGGATGTAACGTACTGAGACAGGAGACGTTGGTAGGGCAACATGCTTTAATGGAAGCCGTTACAAGAGAGGGAACACGCGGGCCGGGTCCTGCTTATATACAACTCCCGGAACCTCCTTCCAGACAGGCCAGTCCAATCCTGGCCTGTTGAACTTCCCGCCACAGCTGGTGATTGGCGGGGTGTTCGCGCCCTGCGCTGAGCCGCCTGGGGACAGCCCGGTCGCTCCGCGCAGGGCCACGCTGGCTAGTTTTATGTCCTTGCGTTATGACGTTGTATCGTTATCTCGATACACTACACCCCACCCCCCCCTAGTTGTTGTACATAGTCCCTTAGGTAGGCGGGAGGTTGGCGCTCCCGGGTGGATCGTCTAGGGGCTGCTTGTGGTGCAGGCGCAGCTACAGTGGCAGGAGTCTCTCCGGGGGGCAAGGCCGCTGTTGGTTGTTGGTCGATCACTGTGGGTCGCTCGGCCTCTTCTGGTCCTGGGGGTTCGCTAGAGGGCAGGGTCGGTGCTGGCGCTGTGGTCTCCGGCAGACCCCTAGCTGGCTCTTCTCCGGGTAATGCCTCCTCCGCGTCCGTGGGCACTTCCAGTAAGGTGCGGCGGTGGAGTTGGTCGATGTGCTGCCGAAGGATCTGGCCCCCCCTCTGTGGATACCTGGTAGTGGCGGGACCCTATTACATGCAGCACTCGACCCGCCAGCCACTGCGGTCCCTGAGCGTAGTTTCGGGCGAACACTGGATCCCCAGCGAAGAAACCCCTGGCTGCGTCCCTGATCTCAGGGGACCCCCTGATTTGAGGCTCAGTCGGGGTGTAACCTGTCGAGCCTCGTAATGAGTTTGCGCCCCATGAGGAGCTCTGCCGGGCTTACCCCCGTGACCGGGTTGGGGGTTACCCTGTTGTCAAACAGGAAGGCGGCTAGTCTGTGGTCCCAGTCGCCCTGCACTATCCGGCCCAGGGCTTCCTTGGTCGTTCGGACCATTCGCTCTGCCTGTCCGTTGGTGGCCGGGTGGAACGGGGCAGACCTTATGTGCTTAATCAGGTACCTCTGCAGGAATGCCTGAAATTCCCCAGAGGTGAAAGCCGCCCCATTGTCCGAGACAATAGTGTCTGGAATACCGTGGGTGCTAAGGGCCCGGCGCAGTGCCCAGATTGCGGCTGCTGATGAAGTGGACGCTACTGGAATGACCTCCAGCCATTTGGTGTAGGCGTCCACCATGATCAGGAAGATCTGTCCCTGGAAGGGCCCCGCGAAGTCTAGGTGAAGCCTGGACCAAGGCTTCCTAGTGATTTCCCATCATGTGACCGGGGCACTGGGTGGCTCGGGGCGCGACTCCTGACACACACTGCACCTCCGCACCCAGTTCTCAATATCCTCATCCATCCCCGGCCACCAGACGTAGCTCCTGGCTAAAGCCTTCATCCGGACTATGCCGGGGTGGGTCTCATGAAGCGACTCCAGAACTCGTTTCTGTAGTGGGGGGGGGAACCACCACCCTGCTTCCCCATAAGATGCACCCTTTGTGGGCTGCTAGCTCCTCTCTCCTCATTTTGTAGGGCCTAAACTCTTCCCCCATGTTCCCTTCCGGCCACCCCCTCATCACCCAGTCTAGAACCCTTGCCAGTGTTTTGTTCCTCCCTTTAGCCTTAGCAACCTCCGCAGTGTGGAGTGGCTGCTCCGGGAGGGATTTGACCAACATGACCAGGTGTGCGGGGGCTGGGTCTGGTTCTGTGTCGGGTAGTGGCAAACGGCTGAGCGCGTCCGCGTGGCCCATTGCCTTGCCGGCCCGGTGTACTAGTGTGTACATGTAAGAGTTGAGGAATTGGTTCCACCTCAACACGCGCTGTGAAAGTATTTGGGGGGGTTGGCGGTCTGGGGCAAGCAGACCTAAGAGCTGCTTGTGGTCAGTAGCTATTGTGAAACTCCGCCCATACAGATAGTCGTGGAACTTGCGGACCCCCGCCACGATTGCCAGAGCCTCCTTATCTATCTGTGCATAATTTCGCTCAGCCGGTGTGAGTGTACGGGAGTAGTACGCCACCGGTACCTCCCTCCCGTCCGGGAGTTGGTGCCCCAGGACTGCGCCCACCCCATAAGGCGATGCATCGCAAGCCAGGATGACCGGGAGGCCCTCGTCAAAATGGTGGAGCACCTCATTGGACACCAGGACGTCCTTGACCGCCTGAAACGCAGCAGCTTGTTGTTTGCCCCAAACCCATGGGGCTTGTTTGTCCAGCAGCCGGTGTAGGGGCTCTTCAAGGGCTGCCTTGTGGGGGAGGAACGAATGGTAAAAACTGAGCACCCCCAGGAAGCTTTGTAGCTCCGCTTTGCAGGTGGGGGCCGGGGCTTGCACGATGGCTCAGGTCTTTTCCTCCGTTGGGTGGATTCCCGCTGCGTCTACGGTGAATCCCAGGAACTCCACCCGTGGTACCCCCAGTAAGCATTTCTCCCTCTTAACCGTGAGCCCCGCTGCCTGGAACCGGCGGTGCACTTCTCTTAGGCGGTTGCCGAATTCTTCGGGGTCCGGGGCGGCGATTAAAACGTCATCGAAGAACAGTTGGACTCCGGGGATCCCTTTAAGGAGAGCGTCCATTATGCTTTGGAAAATTCCCGGAGCGACGCTGACCCCAAACTGTAGCCTCCGCACTCGGAAGGCCCCCCTGTGTGTCACAATAGTTTGGGCCTCCGCCGTTTTAGCATCTACCGGGAGCTGTTGGTAGGCCTGTGCCAGATCCAGCTTCCCGAAGATCTTAGACCCCACTAGGGCTGCCAAGACGTGGCTCACCACCGGCACGGGGTAGGGGTTGTCTTGCAGTGCCTTATTTATTGTGCACTTATAGTCGGCACAAATCCGCACCTCCCCGTTTGGCTTGATCGGGGTTACGATGGGGGTCTCCCAGGTGGCGTAGTCCACCGGTTCCAGGACCCCTTGGGCAGTGAGGCGGTCTAGTTCGGCCTCTATTTTTGGTTTCAAGGCGAATGGGACCCGCCTAGCCTTGAGCCGGATCGGCCTGACCGTCGGGTCGAGCGGTAGGGAGATGGCCGGCCCTTTGTAGCTCCCCAGGGAACCGTCAAACACGTCGGGGAACTCTTTGCATACCTCCCCAAACCCCCTGGGTGTTAGGGTTTGCCCCACCCCCTCCAAGCGGATCCCCAAGGGTTTGAACCACGCCAGTCCTAGCAGGGTGGTAAGCTGGCACTTTACCACCAGGATGTCCAGCGGGCCACAGAAGGACCCCCTCTCTACTTGCACCCGGGCCCACCCCACGATTTGAACCGGGTTCTTCTGAAAGTCCCTTAAAATAAAGTCCGCCGGCCTCAGTGGAACCCGCTGGCGGGGACACAGTTTCTTCAGGGTCTCCTCTGCTATTATTGAAATGGAAGAGCCTGAGTCCACCCCATTTGGCATGGGGCTCCTTCAATGAGGACCGCCATTTTGATCTTGTTGGGGGCGTCGAGGGGCAAGTTCAGTACCTGTAGGGTTGTGGAGGCCGTGGAGTGGAACTCCGCCGACTCATGGTGAGTGGTCGGCCTCCGGCGGTTGGACTTGGCACAGCAAGCCCTTGCAATATGGCCGGTCTTCCCCCCAGCTCCGGCAGTCCCAGGTCCGGTACTGGCAGTCCCTTCTGTCGTGGGCGTTGCCGCAGCTGGCGCACTTTGTGGCTGGTGGTCTCTCCGTCGCTGGAGGTCGTTCAGTCGCTCGGGGTCGCTGTGGTGCGCGGTTCATTGCCCCTGCCGGGCAGCACAGCTGGAACGCTTCTCCCTCCTCTTGACGGTCGGGGTCCAGCTCCTCGTAGTGGACTGCGTCAGTCCTCGCCCTGGGAAAGGTTCTCGAGGTTCTCTCGAACGCCACGGCTTCGCTGAAGGCGCTCTGGAGGGTGAGCTCTTCCTTCACGAAGAGCTTCTGCTGGAGCCTCTCGTCGCGAAGGCCCCACGTGAACCGATTGGCCAGGGTCTCCTCCAGGTGAGGGAAGTTGCAGTTGCCTGCGATCTGGCGTAGGGCTGCCAGGTAGTCAGCGGCCGATTCTCCGGTGGCTTGGTTCCTCCTGTGGAAGAGGAACCGGCGGGCCACCCGAGAGGGTTGGGGCAAGAACTGGCCCGTGAGGAGCCGGACGACCTCCTCGTAGGACTTCTCGGTGAGTCGGGCGGGGGCCGAGAGACCTTTGGCGATCTCGAATGTGGCCGCCCCGCAGACGCTCAGGAGAACGTCCCTCTTCATGCTGTCCTCTGTGATTCGGTTGGCCCTCAGGTAGCATTCAACCCATTCCGAGTAGGACTCCCAGGCCTCGGGATTCGCGGGGTTGAATGTCTCAATGTGGCCGGTGGTACCGCTCTGGTGAGCCATGCTGATAGCGGCGGCGATCGTGGCTTGTGGGTTGCCCTGTCTCCGAGGTAGCCGACGTGGCTAGAATCCCACCTTCGTCGCCACTGTAACGTACTGAGACAGGAGACGTTGGTAGGGCAACATGCTTTAATGGAGGCCGTTACAAGACAGGAAACACGCGGGCTGGGTCCCGCTTATATACAACTCCCGGAACCTCCTTCCAGACAGGCCAGTCCAATCCTGGCCTGTTGAACTTCCCGCCACAGCTGGTGATTGGCGGGGTGTTCGCGCCCTGCACTGAGCCGCCTGGGGACAGCCCGGTCGCTCCGCGCAGGGCCGTGCTGGCTAGTTTTATGTCCTTGCATTATGACGTTGTATCGTTATCTCGATACACTACAGGGGAGGAAGGTAAAGGAGATTGTGAGCCGCTCTGAGACTCTTTGGAGTGGAGGGCGGGATATAAATCTAATATCTTCTTCTTCTTCTAGGTTTCCAGGCAACCTCTGTGGTGGAGGAGAAGAGCTTGCAAGCCTGCCTATTTTCCCCTCCTTCCCACTTCACACATGGCAGAAACAGTCACCTACCATGGGTCAGTGCTCAGAGCTGACTGAAGTCTCGATGCTAAGCACACTTACTTGAGAGTAAGCCTGCAAATCACCTCCATAGAAACAGTTAGGCATATTGGACCAGGACAGATCTGTGTATGATATCCTACCACCTATTTTTAAGTAAATTTTCCTTTGCTTAATTTCTACTTAGCACTCTCAACAGTTCTACTTACTTTAAAACACACACACATCCAGTGAAATACCACTTTTCCTAGTTCTAAAGGCTAGGGTATACATTTTGCTTTCCTCAGCATGAATAAGTTCGTTAATGAAGACGGGGATTTCCCACACTTACACACACTTCTCTGATCTTTCCTTGATTAATGAACATTTCAGACATTTCTGGTTCTCCATTCTGATCTCTCAGCAAATACTTCCACCTCCTTACCTCATCTCTGCCCTTCATCCACCGACTTTATAAAAATGCATACACTGTGAAGTGTCTGCTGACCTTCCCTTCCTATCTGCAGAGGCAGAAAGTGAGTACAATTAAAAATTCCTCACTGACTAGGAATTGTGAAACACACAGAAAACCAATCATCAAGAATGTGGCAGATGTCATCCGTGTTCAGCAATCACACTACAGCCTTGGAGAACCAGGGCCATAGCCAGGATTTCAAATTTGGTGGGGCCATAGGCACAATTTTTTGTTTAGGGGGAACAGGCTGGATTAGGCTTAATTTAATTAGTGGCTTGGAGTGCAGATTTAATGGTTCCACATCCCTAGTGAATCTCCTCCCTTCCCCAAACCCTGGCCTCTCCAAGCTCCATACCCCAAATCACCAGGAATTTCCAAACCTGGAGTTGGCAACCCTCAGGCACAACTGCAGATTCAAGGAGAAGTTGCCCTCTTGACTCAGTTATGTGTGCAACGGCCCCATTCAATCAAAAAGAAAAAAAAATATGAGGCAGCAAGCAACAGGGACTGCTTGGAGGGGCCAGAAAGGCAGAACGGAGGGATGATCGGTGGACCTGGACCCCTCTGGGACCCCCATGAGACCCCAGCTATGAGCCTGTAGGGAGTCCCCATCATCATGTGGAGTATTATTTAAGCCTGAAGGTGGCATTACAGTGTGGAGTCATATCACATTTACCAATGGGAGGGGAATGGGAGTTTTCAAAATAGATGTGATTAATACTTCAGAAACCTATGGCATTTCGATCATGGCAAGATCGCATACAAGCACAGAGTTAGCTGTGCTTGTGTGCATTCTTGCCATGAGCTAATGAGGGGTGTCGAATTCATTTGTTATGAGGGCCAAATCTAACATAAATGAGACCTTGTTGGGCCAGAGCCATGTCAGGTTGGGCCATATGTGTGCATATTTAAGATTAGGTAGCAGAGATATAAATTTTAAAAGGACACAGATTTTTTTTAAAAAAAACTTAAAATATGCTTAAAACATTAGCACTCATTGGTCTTAAAGGTGCTTTCTTTGTATTTTTCCCACGGGATCCAGGGAATTGGGCAAAGGAAACTCTGGCGCTTTCCTTCGTTTCCCAGGGGACCAGGAGGGGAAGAAGCCTCAGTCAATAGAAGGAAGAGAGGCTTGGCTCAGGATCAAACTCACCCTCCCTCCTTCTTACTGAAGGAAGGATCCTCAGCCAATGGAGAAAATAGAGGCTTTGCTCTGTAGCTCCTGTGCAATTGAGCAAGCCTGGCAAAACAAGCTGTTATGCAGAAGGAAGCAAGAGAGAGGGAGAAGAAAGCAGATGGCAGCCAGTTGCTTGAGGGCCTGATAGGAGCCCTCCAGGGGCCTAATTCGGCCCCTGGGCCACATGTTTGACACCCCTGATCTAAATTCTATAGGTGTTAGCTGGAAAAAGTGAAAGTGAAATGAGGAGAGCTGAGTACCATTTGTTTTCCTGTAGAGGTGCTTGAGGCTGATTCATGGAAGACAGGTCTGTCAATGGCTACTAGCCTGGTGACTAAAGGGATCCTCCATGTTCAGAGGCAGTCAGACTGCAGCTTTAATTCTGTGCTTTGAGTTGGTGAGGAAACTAGGATGGAGAAAAAAGTAGCCATACATGTAGGGTTGTTTTTTTTTTTTAAAGTCCTTTTGCACTCTTTAATAGTACTAAAGTTTGAATCAAGAGCCCTTTCTCTGCTTAGTTCTGTGTGTATTTGCGGCAAGAGAGGACTTCTGACTTCAAAGTGAACATTTACAATTGACATTTGCAATTTGGGTGACCTTTCAGAGACACTTTAATTTTCCCCACTAAGTACCAAGTTTCCACAACTGAGGAATTTGAGAGAGGGGGAGCTTCCAAATCAAAATGTTTTTACCACTTTTGTTTTTCTGTTTTTACCGCCTGGGAGGAGCCAGACTTTGGGGGTGGTATCTAGCAAGGATGTGGCCTCACTTTGTGATGCCATGATCTATGATGTCACTTCCTGGTCAAAAGTCAGGTGATGTCACTCCTTAAGCCCCACCCCTTCTGATGATGTCACATCCTGTAGCAAAATTCCACCCTTTGTTATGATGTCTCTTTCAGGCACTCTCCCAACCCCACCTCTTTCTCCTTGAGGCTCTCAAGCACCTGACATTTAGTCTATGTGGCTCTTACATGAAACAAGTTTGACCACTCCTGACGTATATTGACCAAGGAATTCCAAGTCTTTGCTCAGCCCTGGGGGCCAAGATTGGGGTGGGGAGAGATTGTTAATGGGCTCTGCAGCCATTTCTGGTGTTAAGTAGCTATTGTGAATGGTATCTGGTAATTTTTAAAATTATTTTGAATTTTAGATAATTACATCTCACCCCACACTAGCTGAAGTTCATAGCCCTTTGACCCTCTGTTTGTTTTGCAATGACAATGGAAGTCAAGCCAAGATGAAGTGAATACTGAGAATAGGCCAATGGGTCCAGAAGACAATTATCATAGTCTTAACTTAGTCTTAAATGTGTATTCACCAACTGAAAGACCAGTATTCCATATTATCTGCTTCATTAAAAAAGAAAACATTTTTTATCGGCTTCAAAAGAAAAAAAATGTTCTTCGTAATAAAGGTTACAGGTCTATATAGGAAGGGAATTATTGCAAAGAGTTTCCCATTGGGGGGGAATTAGCCCTTTTTCTGCTCACCCAAATGATAAACATATTTTAAAAGCACTATCTTTAATCGAGATTTAATTTAAACACATCTACTTGGCAGGAGGGCCGAGAGAGAACAGGCAAGGAAAAGGCCTTCATTTTCCATCAAAGTCTTTAAGCTATTCACCACCCCCAGAGAAGTTTTATTCCCCTTTGCCTTCCTCAATTGCCCTGTCATTCTTCCTTCTCCTCATTTGACTTTTTATCCTTCTTGGCTCTTTGCTCCCTGCAGCTCTGGTAATTCCTGATTCAGTTGATAGACTTGCCCAAGGCCTGCAAATGCCTGAAGAACAAAACATAACAATAGGTCTGATTGTTACTGTGCTGTAGAAGTGCTAGATCAGAGCTGCACAAGTACTGAATGCATCCCACCAGCCATTTACTGTCAGATACTTGACAACGCTCATTGCCAGGTGGGCAGGTAATCTGGAGTTTTCTGGTGGGAGACAATCATCACTATGCAATCTCAGTAATAAGCTTCTTCACTGAAGTGTTCTAAGGGATCAAAGTAGACGTGACCTGGGTGTACATACAGCCATTTTAATACCTGAAAAGGTGTGGGGAGGAACAAGAGTGCCTCATCCCACCACAATGTGCAGCATTTTAAAATTGCCCACCTTGAACTTTAAAATGGAAGTGGAATGTCTTGGTCCAATCCAGGGACATGGTCACATCTAATTTGACCTGAAGACAGTCTGCAGTGTACTAGCCAAAGAAGGACTGGGGGGTGGGGCTCAAGTTCAAATGCATATCCATCATGTCCCTGCTCATCCACCACATTGGGAGTGGCTACAGTGCACAACCACCTGGTCAGCAGCTCCGAGGTGGCAGCAGCTCACCACACATGGCTGCCGGCTCAAGGTGTCATAAGGAAAAAATGGAGGAGAGACCAGTGTATGCTGCTCCGAGCTCCTGTCAGGAAGGGAGGAAGAAAAATGAGATGGATTTTTTTGTCAGGCACCACAGAAAGAAACTGGCACTGGCAGCAATAACAAAAGGAAACTCCAGTATCATTTCCCAACAATCCCTACAAGCCTGATAACCTTTCACATGCCTTGTTACTTGATTGATTTCCATCACAGCAGCTTAGGAAGACATCTCTCCCCCCCCCCTCCCTTCCTTCTCTCTGTATAGCATGCTCAACAAAACTAATTGCATACTTATTGTTTCCCCTCCAGTTTCTTCTCGTAGATGGGGAAAAGGTAACAAGATTTTAGGTTCTATTCTCTTCTGCCACTAACAATAAACCCCATGGACTGGCCAAAAAGAACTAAAAGCTACACACAGCCCAGTGCTTAACATCCCTCCCTGTTTACCCATCTTCTCAGAAGATCGTATCTGTCACAAAACACATACACTGTCTGTGGTATTCAAAGGGCCTGTGTCACCTGCATGCAATGAGGAAAACTATTAATTCCAAGTCAAGAACTCTTTCTTTATAGAGCTGCTGATAAAACAGTGATAAGAGCAAGGTAATTTAAAGGTCAAATGAAACTCAGTACATATCCATCTCCCTTCAGTGCATACATATTTGAGATGTTTCACTGGGGGAGAGAGAGATACACATTTAAGAGAATTTCCTTATCAGTGGCATAGGAGTTGCCTACCTGATATGAAACTTTCTGACATTAATCTAGTATACATGGGGAAACCAGCTATCTCCTTAAGTGGCTATTTTTCAAATGAGATCTCTTGTCATTATTTTATCATTCTTTGTTTTTATTGATAAGAAGAGGGAAATAAATTTAATTCAGTAATCATAAGAGTACTCTACACAAAAATCTCAAGGGTAGCTACAGTCAAGAACTTCCTGTTACAGAAGACATACACTCATCTGCTCTTTTCCTCTGTGACCATGCTGAATTTCTCCCTCTTCCTCAGTCATTGATGTAAATACAAGATACATTTTAATGGATAGATCAATCATACCCAAAGTAGAAGATAACACATACACCAGTGACAGTTCTTCCTCCAAATGGGAGAGTTCCATGCCCAAAGAAGCCCTAAAAATTCTTCACCATAACTGAAAAATGTAGCTTACAATTAACACATAGTATGCTAGACTCTGTCAGTCCCCAAGAAACCTAACTAGCCTGCCTTTCCATCATAATGAATATTAGGAATCCATGCACTGTTGAAAAGTGATGAGACTGAATTAGATTTGGGAGTTATGAAGCTCCCTGGATGGCCCCTGGCCCATTCATTTTCTTTCTCTCAGCAGAGCCTACAACTCAGGGTTGCTGTGAGGATAAAATGGAGGACCATGCTGCTGAATGCTGCTTCAAGCATGCTATTGCACCTAAGACTACAACAAAGTGTAGCAAGAAGTCTGCTGCATTGCCTTGTCATCAAAATAAGTATATTACAGCAGTTAGTGCAATAGCATAATCTAGCCAGGACTTCAGGGCTGAAAGTCCATGGTTTTAATTCATGGAATCAGCAGTGGGTCTGTGGATTCTGGCTACAACTGACATATGGAAACAGCAGATGCCTTTGTTGCCTATCCTCCACAATAGTACACCACTGACATTCTTCCTGAGGAGCCTAGTCTCATTTTTTTTAATCAAAATGGTGACCAAAATGAAAACCAAGCAGCAGAAGCAAGCTGCTTATCCTAGACTGGAGCAGGTGGAGTGGAATAGAGTAGGAATGATCAGGACTACAGGATCAGGTGAGGTGAATGAAATAGTACACTATTCAAAAGTGTATGGCTCCTAACTTCAAATCATTGAATCAGATTACCCTACATGTCTTTATCTTGGAGATGAGATGGGATGAGACAAGCATGTTGAATGTTCACTGGATTTAAAATGAAGTAATACATATTACTTGTGCAATTATCTAACTACACTGTGCAATGTGTCTCTAGGTGCCCAAAGAGATAAATTCCAACTTCTCTTTTAATTTGTGTAATGCTGCCACCACGACTATAATTCCGAACATTTAACTTTCCCCACTGAATTGTACCCAAGATCTAAGGCTTCTTCACTGGACTATGTAGCCCTGAGAATGAGACTCATATTTTAAAATCATAGGACTCCAGGTTAATATAGAACAGAATAAAACTTTATTTGTACAATAAGTGTATTGGTTTCAAGATTATAGCTTCAGTGAATAATAACTTCTGACAGAGGTGTCACTCTTTCACATCACACACTCCTAACTCTCAAATTCTCCTTCCTCTTCCTAACTCAGTTTTCTGACAGCTTCTGTCTCTCGCATTTCTATAATGCTATTAGATTTTGGCTCTCTATTTAGCCCCTAATATGTCCTTTATAGTATTCTACCTTTCCCCCCCTCTAGAATCATTATGCCTTTCACAGCACTAGTATGGGATTCTAATCAGGACTGCTTCTCAGACTCTGTGGACTGCTGACTGACCACAACTGACTGTTAACTTGTTGGCCCCTGCCAGCCAGCTGGCAACGCCAGCAATAGGCTGGGGGCCGCAGTTGCCCTCCCGGAAGGTGGGAGGGCTGACCCCATTGTCTCGGGCATCCGGGAAACTGCATATGGGCATGGTGTCGAGGCTATAAAAGCCCCAGCCCTGCCCAAGGACACACAGTTCGTTTTCGACTCTCGGCCCACCTGCCCGCCCTAGCAGTACAGGTTTTTACCGGTCGCCTTATTAGGGGCCAGGTAGGAATTTTTTCATTTTCACAGAATTGGCCTATGTGAATTTGTTTTTTGCCTACCTTGTACTGCTTGATAGTGTTAGGAAGTCGGGGGTAGGAGTTTTGTTAGTTTGGTCACTGGGCAGGATGAGGTATGGGCTACAGTGTTTTCAGGGGAGCACCTATGGCTCAGCACCAGTTGGTGCAGGTGGTCTGTATGAACTGCAGATGGGCTTTACGGCTCAATGCTGGGAATGCAGATTATGACAAAGCCTCACCGGGGCGGATCTTTCCAGAAGGATTGATGCTGGCCGAGGTGGAGTTTGGGGCCTGGCTGCTCAGCACCAGCCAGAAGATATTGGGCTCGTGCTGGGGGCAGGGTGGCTCTCCCTCTTAGGACAAGGCAGGGTCTTGGGGTTGACCTCAGGGCTTGTCCTGTTAGGCCTATACCCCTTGCCATTCTAGTTTGTTCAAGTTATGTTCAATAAAGCGGCCTGGTTTTATCCAACACATTGTGTCAGCCTCTTCATTCTTTTTTTTTTAATTTTTATCAGATTTATTGGTATATTAAATCAGTCTTACATTATAATATCAAATCGTCTTACACAATCATATTACATCAGCATCCGAGTTAGATACATAGAAAAGAGAATGGAAGTGGCTTTCACTCAAAAATTAAACATCCTTCTTATTATAATCAAAACACCATTTCATTTCAACAGTTCATTGACCCCCTTTACTTCTGATCCTAACCGTTAAACCATTTTTGTCTTTTTGTTAATCCACTTATATAATTTTTCCCATTTATTACTTGCCTCAGACTTGGGCACCCCTTTCAACAGAGTCGACTATATCCATCTCCGCAGCTTGAAGTACTTTATCAACCAGTTCGTCCAAATTTGGACACTTCCTTTGTCTCCAATATTTGGCAAATAAAATTCTTGCCGCCGTAAGAATATAAACTATCAAATACTCATCATCCTTTGGTATTTCATTTCTGACTAATGATAGCAACATCACCTCTGGTTTAAATTGTATTTCTGTGTTTAGTATTTCCTTCAAAAATTCATATATTCTCACCCAAAATTTTTTAGTAACTTTACAAGTCCACCATAGATGATAAAATGAACCTATTGAGGTTCCACATTTCCAACAATTAGGTGAAATAGTGAAATTAATCTTAGTTAATTGAACTGAAGTTATGTACCATCTATGGAACATTTTTTAAAAAATTTCTCTATAACTTACTGGTTTAATAATTTTATAATTAATTTTCCACAAAAACGACCATTTCTAAATCAATGTTCTTCCCCAAGTTTTGTGACCATCTAATCATTGATTCTTTCACCACTTCATCCTCTAACTTTATTTGCATCAAATAATTGTAGACTTTTTAAATTGTTTTATCTTTCTTTGTTAATAATATTTTGTCAAAGTCAAAATTTCCTTTTGTAAAACCTGATAATTTATCTTTGTTAAATTTGGTCATAATCTGCATCATTAGCCACCAATCTAATTTTATCCCTCTAGAATCTAAGTCCTCCTTCTTCCTTAATTTGTCATTTTCATCTAACAGATCCTGATACCTAATTACCTTAAAATAATCCCATAATTGTGGTTGTGTTGATGCTTCCCCTGGAGATAACCACCTAGGCGTTTTATTATATATCTTCCTTTTAATTTTTAACCAGACATTAAATAGTGCTTTACGAATTAAATAGTTTGTGAAGTATTTATAACCTTTTTCGGCATACCACATATTGGCATGCCAACCAGCTAACAAATCAAATCCCTCTAGTATAAGGACTCGTTTATTTTCCAAGATTATCCAGTCTTTCAACCACACCATCACATTTGCTATATTTGATTCAGTTTAACAAAAAAGTCTTTCCTAATTGCAAAGTTAATTGTTTGAAATAAAAACATCACTCTTGGAAGGATATTCATCTTAATGAGTACAATCCTACCCATAAAAGATAATTGCATAGTTCCCCATTTTTCAATGAAAGTTCAACCTCTTTTAACAAACATACAAAATTGTTATCAAAAATACTGCTACATTTATTTGTCAGGGTTATCCCCAAATACTTCACTTTCATTTCCCTTTTAAACCCTGTTCTTATCTCTAGGTTCAGGACATCCTGAATGGACATCCTGAATGGACATGTTCTTTGTTAAAATTTTGGGTTTCTGTTTATTTACTCTTAGACCAGCAACTTGCCCATATTCATTCAAGTCTTTTAAAATCTCGTCTATTGATTCCAATGGGTTTTGTAAAATCAAAACAATATCATAGGCATATGCCAATACTTTGTATGTCTCTCCTTTAACCTTCAAACCTCTAATATTGCTGTTGCTCCTAATAGAGTCATTCAAAACCTCAAGGGATAAAATAAAAAGTAATGGGGACAATGGGCAACCTTGGCTAGTACCCTTACACAACTTAATTTCCTCTGTCAAACCTCCATTAACAATTATTTTAGCTTTCTGCTCTTAATAAATTGCCTGCACAGTTTTTATAAGATCGTCTCCAAAGTCCATAACTTTAAATTGTTGCAACAAAAAATTCCGGTTTAGGTTATCAAAAGCTTTTTCTGCATCCAAAAAAAGCAAAGCCATTTGTTTATCCCTATTTAGCTCATAATATTCCAAAGTGTCTAAAACAATTCTAATGTTAGATCTCATGTGTCTCTTTGGGAGAAAACCTGTTTGATCCGGGTGAATCAGTATGTTCAAGATCTTCTTCAACCTATTTGCCAGAATAGAAGTGTAAATCTTATAATCCACATTAAGTAATGATATTGGCCTATAATTTCTAATTTCATCACAGTCACTTTCAGTCTTCAGGATAAGAGCTATATTCGCATATCTCCAAGAGTTTGGCATCTCAGCTGTTAACCAGACCTCCTCTATCACATTTTTAAAATGATTAATTATATTCTCTTTAAAAACAATATAGTATTCCGCGGGAAGACCATCCGGGCCTGCTGCTTTATTTTTCTTTAGTTTACTCCAAACTTCTTCAATTTCAAACATCGTGACTGAACTGTTTAATAATCTCTTCTGTTCCTCCGTTAGTTTTGGAAGTGATTTACTTAATAAGTATTTTTCTTGTTTTCCCTTATCTATGTCCGTCGGACTGTATAGTTGAGTATAAAAATCCCTTATTGTTTTCATGTCTTCTAGAAGGAATTTATGTTTTCCCTCCTTATCCTTCAATACTTTAATTGGTTTTTTTTCCCGCTCTTTCCTAATTTTATATGCAAGCCATCTACCTGGCTTATTAGCACTCTCAAAAAATTGTTGTTTGGCTAATCGTACTTTTTTCTCCATATCTTCCAAAAACATCACATGAATCTTATGTTGCAATATTTTTATCGTATTCTTTATCTCCTGTATACTTGGATTCTCTTTTAATTGTTTTTCCTGTTGTTTTAATAATTCTGTTGTTTCTCCTAAATTGTTTTTTTCTTCTCGTCTCTTGTGCGCATTAAAGTTTATAAGCCTCTAAAAAAAGCTTTGCTTGTTTCCCAGACAGTTTTTGAAGAAGTCTCCTTCTGGGTAATAAGTTGAAAAAACCATCTCATCTCTTCTTCTACATAATCAATGAATTTCTTATTTTCAGTTAATCTTGGATTCATTCTCCATCCACTTATTTTCCTATCTCCCCTCATACACATCATAATTGGATTATGATCCGCCATTATACTTGGAAGGATTTCAATTTCTTCGACTGATTTCATTAGTCCCGCAGATATCCAACACATGTCAATGCGTGACCATGAGTTGTGTCTGTTGGAGAAAAACGTATAATCTTTTCTACTCGGATTCAGTGTACGCCATACGTCAACTAATACAAATTCATCCACCATTCTAAAAAAAAACTTCTGGTAAAACATTGCTTCTAGAAACCTTAGATTTTTTATTTTCTTTCCTAGGATTCCTGTCAATTTCTGGACAGTTCACCGCGTTAAAATCTCCAATTATACAAATATTTTCATAATCATGAGCACTCACGACCTGATGTAAGTCCTTGTAGAAAGCTCCCTGTTTATCATTTGGTGCATATATATTTACTAATAAAAATTTCTGCTGTTCTCTAATTATTTCAATTCCTTGGTATCTTGCATCCCGTGAGGAAAAAATCAATTTGGCTTGAATATCACATCTGATATATGTTACCAACCCTCTCTTTTTCTTCTCAGTCTCTGATGTTATTATCGCCCTCCCTAATCTCTTATCATCCAAAAGAAATTCATCTTTTTGTTTTATATGTGTCTCCTGAAGACAAATAATATCCACATTTAGTTTCCTTAATTGCAATAGCACCTTTCCTTTTCTGAGGAGAATTTAACCCATTTACATTTAATGATAGTATCTTCAATTGATTTATCATTTTTTAATTTACAACCTCCTAGCCTCTATTTGTTGGTTTTTCTTTTTTTTTCTGAAGTCTTGTTTCTATCTGATTCAGCTCTTCTCCAGGAGTAACCTCTCCCTCCTCTTGTTCATATGGGTGCAATAAGTCCACCAACTCAGATGATTCACTCTGACCTTTCCTATCCTTTGCCTCTTTTGAATTCCTTCGTCCTGTTTTTTTTTACCAGTTCTTAGTTTGATTGTTTAAAAAATCTTCTAATTTGAAGGTTGAGTCAATCTTATACCTAGTATTCAAAACTGTAAACATTAATCCTTCTGGAATAAGCCATCTATACATTATTCCTTTCTCCTGTAACATCACCGCCAATTTCATATATTCTTTTCTTTTACACCTTATCATCCATGGGACTTCTCTCATAATTTTAATTCACACCCCTTTGATCATGAGAGGTTGCTCTCTCGTTTCCCTCCACACTCTCTCTTTTATCCCTTTCCGAACAAATTTAAGATGTACTTCCCTAGGGAGATCATTTTTTTTTTTTGCATGAAGAGAGTTTACCCTGTAAATATAATCAAATTCCTTTTCTATCGCATCCTTTTCCATCTCCAGAATTGACATCAAAACTTCCCCCACTAAATTCATTAAATTCTCATTTTTCTCCTCCGGGATATTAAAAAATCTTAAAATATAGTCTGCATTCCCCATTTCTATCTTAGACATTTTTTCAGTAAGCTCTAATTGTTTTGATTCTATTACACCCACACGATGATCAGTTAACATTAATTTATCTTCTATAGACTTCGTAATTTTTACCAACTCTACAATATCTTTTTTTGTGTCTTTAGACCGACAATCAAGACCTTCCAGTTTATCTGCCAATCCGTCCATCTGCCCACTCAATGTTTTTTGCACTTGATTTAAAGCTTCCATAAATGTTAGTTGAAATTCTTTAAAAGTATCTTGAGGTATTGCTGCCCCGACCGACTTAGGTTGACCAAGAGAAAATTTAGTTTTAGATTGTTGGGACATTTTGATCAGTATAATTATGATATTGCTAATAACCTTTAGTGAGGACTACTTCCCCCTATTAATTATAATTGATTACCAGCCATGATAAAATTATCAAACAAAAAAAAAAATTCCTTCAGCATCACCAATAATACCTGTAAGAGCATATAATACCAGTCCAAAAACATTGGACTATTAACAAATCAACTATTTACAATTACAGTAGTTCATCCAGTTACTGTTATAACTAAAATAGAAAGTATCTAACACAAATATTCAGTTATAACACAACTCCTTTGTTACAAACTATAATCCTTGATTAATTAAACCTTAACTATTTATTCTATATACCTCACTCTGTACTCTTCTTAAAGATTAGTTCTCATTATCTTCTTCCCGTTTATTCTTTTTCCATTTTCACCATACTCTAGTCCTTCACAGTCTCATCCACTGACTCTTCTAACCGCCCTTTCTCACTCTACGACGTGCCCCTCCGACTCCACTTTCTCCACTCTCCACTCCAGATCTTTCCAGCACACCATGTCACGCCCTTCACACAATCTTCACTTCGTCTTCCCTCTTCTCGCTCATCATCCGTCTTCTTTACCGACCTCTGCTTGCCTCACCCCCAACTCCAAAGATCTTCAGCTCTTCAGTTCTTCCATCTCCTCATCGTCTCCAGCAGCATGATCACCACCAATGCGGAAGTCTCGACCTCCCCCTCCTTCACACACCAAGAAGCGGAACCGACATATGATGTCCTCACCGGCGCGGAAGAAGAAAAATAACAATAACAAAACAAAACAAAAAAAGAAAGAAAGAAAGAAAGAAAGAAAGAAAGAAAGAAAGAAAGAAAGAAAGAAAGAAAGAAAGAAAGAAAGAAAGAAAGAAAGAAAGAAAGAAAGAAAGAAACAGAGCCAGAGAGGCTGCAAAATACAGGTGTCACCAGAAAGGCAACAAAAATACAAATGTCAGTTGAGAAGACAGGCGTGTCGTTTCGTTCCGGGATCAATCAGCCACACCACATTAGCATCCTTGCGACACCGCCGGCCCTCTTCTCCTCACTCTCCACAAATTGCAAATCACCCCAGTTACCAACCGATACAGCTGGGTGTCTTTATCTCATCAAAAAGAAAAAAAAAACCCAACAATTACTTTTCCCACACCGCCTGCCACCTTCCACCTCTGTATTCCGGAGGCTGGAGCTATTTCATCCAAGGACGCCAAAGGGCTTCGGGACAAAGGTAAGAAGGGAAGTGAGCCGGGAGTAAAATAACTTCCAGCACACTCCCCTCACCCCTTCTATCTACTCTGCTCCTCGACTGGAGACTCGTATGGACCCTAGGGCCCCCCCAAAAAAGCCTTTGTTCGGCCCGTCTCAAGAGAGTTTTCTGAGACGCTGCCGCACCACCCCGCCAGGAACCGGAAACCTCAGCCTCTTCATTCTGACTGGGGGGGGGGGGGCAACTGTCACTCTGCTGAGAGTTCATTGCTGACTGACCTCTCTTTCCATACACATACATCTTAGCTCTGGCTACACTCTCTCAATCACCAGCCAATCACCTTACTCATTCCTCCTCTTTCTGCCCCTTTCTCTACTGCAACTTACCAACAATTAAAGGAGCACACGTGTATAACTTCAAATCATTGCAGGAGTCTATGAGACTAGAGGCCTGACTACATAGTTTGGCTTTTGGTCAGCATGTACCCTAATCATGACATTGGGAAAGTTTACTGTTCATTATGAAATTAGTGCAGCTGTTCACTTTTATAGAAGAAAGGGCAGACTTGAGTGGGGAGCAGATTTGCTTCCTCTGTTCTAGGGCTGCCAAACTCAGGCAGCACCTGGAGATTCCCCCCCCCCCCATGCTGGTGAGCATATGTCGAAAGTAGTCTTATCACATAAACAGAAACATCTAGGCATTTACAGAAACCAAGACCGATTCCACATTAGCCTTTGTCCTGGTTTTATTCTGGCTCTTGAGTTTGTGTGGGGCAGGGAGCAAGCAGTGAATGTGCAGCCCTACTCCAGAGATGCCACTGCACAATCCAGGAAAAAGAGCTGCTGTGAGGAGCCTCACACAGAAGGGAGGCAAGTGCTAAATGTGGAATTGGTCCAAGTGTTCAGGGCTTTAATAGTTCTCCACATGGAACTAAGGGGCAAATGCCTAATTGTGTTCCATGGACAATGAACTCCAAATTTACTCCTAAATGCATCCTAAACTGTTTGTGTTCTCCTGACCAATTTACCCCTTGTCTCTATAATGGCCCATAGAACCATCTTTTATCAGACATTTGATTTCTTAAAAAGACTATTTGCCAACCTCATTTGGAGTCCAGTCAGGTTCTCCTCCACTCACCTTTGCCCCAGCAAGTAGTAATTGAATGTCACCTGTTGAGAATAATCCGAGAAAATCCTTGGCTGTCATGCTATGAGCCGAATGGCTGGCAGTAATTAAATCTACTTTGCTATATTTGTGTGTGTGTGAAAATTGTGCTTAAATGTAATTAGGGCCTATTGGTGCATGCAGCCATCCGCTGGTCCAGCAGGAAATAAATATGGCAATGAATAAAAAGGGCAGTGAAGATCTTGTTCCTTCAAACCTGGGACATCATGAAGCAAAATGGGAGAATGGCAACCTTAAAATAGCTGACTGGTTCCCACCAAGCTCTATGCTTTTGAATAGCTTGCATGCCTGCCAGTAAGCCATAGCTGTTTCTGTTCCATAGGATGATACTAGACATTACTTGGTGGTGGTACCTACTGGTATTTTGGCCTTTATGTGAATGTAATTTAATTTGCTTCTTCCAAAAGTTTACCTATACATTTTAGGGGGGTTATTTTTAGTAATACTTTGAAACTTATAGGAGAAAGTCATTGTCAGTTCTATCTTCTAGACTTCTAATATTTCTCCAGAAGTCACATACGGCTTGCCACCTCCCCCTCCTTTCATTTTATCCTCACAGCACTGCAAGATAGGTTGAGAGAGAGAATGACTGTCCAAGGTAATTTATCAAGCAAGTATTCAAATCCTGGTCTTCCTGGTCCCGATCAGCCATTATACCATGCTATCTCTCATGCTAGAGACCTGAAGTAGATTTCTGTCAGAAATTTGAAGCTCAGATAGTCTTATTTAATATTTATTCCCAACATCCACTGCCTTTGGATCTTTCCCCATTATGTAGGCTTTATGTTTTATTAGATATGTATTTGTGCATGAAGCCACTCTGTGCCAGAGGCCTTACTGAACACAAATGTGGTCTGAAGAAATTGTAAGCAAATAATACATACATACTTTTTTGAAGATGTTGTAAGAGTCCAGTCTGCTTGTTGAAAACACCCAAATCTGCGAGAAGCTTAAAACTGTGGCATATTTTATTTTAAAAAATACAACAATTAAAAATAAAATTAAATGCTAAAGCTATTGGGCTGGCATTTGGATTTGCTAAAACCTCTACATTCTACTCAAAATTATATTATTTGGGAACTTTGATAGTAGCACTACATATTTTAGATACAGGGAGCCTATGAGGGTAATCCCCCCTCAGAAATATACCATGTTTCTTCCATAAATTATCATATTTTATTTAAAACAAAAATTCTATAGCCTTTCCTGTTACCGAGGTATTAGGGAAATGTGCAGGATTTCCACAGGTTGCCCTGGAGCGTAGGATTTGTGCTTATATCAATTATGGAAATCCTGTAGACCGCCTGGACTCCTCTTTGAGAAAGTATAGGAAATGGTGCATTCATTAAGCCAGCCAAGGCTTATGGCAACTTATTGTATGAAGCAATCAGCACAGGCACTTTTTGCATCTTTAAGCCACTTTCAACATCATTGAAGCAATTTGCACTATTTCTTATTTAAGACACTTCTGACGTCTGCTAGTAATAAGGCCTGTTGTGGAAAAAAAATCAATAAGCTCTAGAAAGTGGCTCTGGGTGAGTGCCCCCCCACCCTTGCTGTCTTTCCACCCACCCAAGTGAAAGCATTCACTCCCCCCCCCCCACCTCAAGGGAAGTTGATCCCTGCCATTTGGACTTCAGACAGCAGATCTCTCTCCCCATTCTGGAGAAAATAATTGATTTGGAGGGTGGACTGTATGGTCTTATATTCCCCTGAGGCCTCTCCCTTTCCTAACAAAAGCAGCCTGGGTTGCCTAGCAATAGCCTCTGGCTAGCACTTCCCAGGGGGCAACCATGGTCTCTAAGGAAACACTCCCAGTGGAGTCTGGCTTCCCTGGCTATTTCTGTGGCCTCTGGAGGCTGCATGTGCTGGGAGGCCTTTTGTGAGGCCGCAATAGCTGTGCAGCCCTTTCTGAGGCCAGATGACAGAAAGGACACAGAGAAGAATTGGAGATGTGGCTGTCTCTGAGGTAAGACTGCTTTTGGCAGTTTGTTCAACACTCCTGGGCCTGTAGTGGGCAGGGGAGAGCACAGTCAGCCAGTGAAAGGCCAGAGAGGTAACAGACGTGTGATGAGCCAGTAGTTAATGCCCCACAAGCCCACCCAGTCCCAATGAATCAGGTTGCTCCATTTTGCCACCACAACATGGTTTATATTACTAAAGGATGACTTTTGAAGGATTTGAGGACTGTTCTGAACAATGTCTATGTATTATACCATGAGTGTATCTCAGTAGAATTTCAATTTATAACATGTGATATGGTTTCAATTTTGTGATTATTTATATTTAGAAATTTTTGTAATTGGAATAAGAGACTTGACATATTGAATGTAAGTTTCATATTCATTAATTTGTTCATGGTTTACTCTCTGGTTTGCAGCTTTACCTGTGAACCTCCCCTTCCCACATGGAGGCTGGCAACCCTAGGCTGGAAAATAAACACCTAGTTTCACTCATTCTGGTATCTGAAAGCCATCATGTTGTAACTTGTCTTTGGGAAAGAACTGTGCTACTCGGCATATGCAGAATTCCTTTAATACATCACCAGTGAACAAGCCTTGTCAAGCTCCGGTTCTCATCTCCCTTGAAAACTGGGACTGGAGTTTATGAATGGAAGAGGTATATTGTTCACACAGGTTTAAACTCTCTAGAACCTCTTACTACGGTCTTAAGTCACATCACACCTCACTACACAATAAAATCTTTGGGACAATCTCAGTTTATAAACCAAAAATCCCTTCTCTAAACTTGCAAACAATTTGCAAATATACAGAGTATTTTTCCCTCACTATTCAGTAACCACACAAATCCACTTACCTGTATTGGGGGTAAATTCTAGATTGTGAGAAGTGACTTCTGGCCAGAGTAATTTACAAATCTCTGATTTTAGTGATCAAAGCATGGTAGATAGGTTGTGATATGTGGAAGTACAACTATTGCTACTGGTGTTCAGTGTGGAGTAAACAAGTTCTTCCCCAATGATGTCATCTGGCCCTGGCTTCTGAGTCTCAGGCTTTAGGATGATGGGGATCTTCACCTCTTTAATGTATTCATGCTCCCTTTTCACAAAACTTCTGACTGAGAGCCTAGTTTGATATTTAGAGGGCTCTTCCAGATGTAGCTAAAAGAACTGTACCTTCTAGGGATTACACAGAGGCAAGGAATGGCAAATCACTGTTGAACATCTCTTGCCTTGAAAATCCCATGAGGGGATCACTGTAAGTCAGTAGTGACTTGACAGAACTTTCCACCACCACAGGCTCTGATCCAGAGGAGGAGGAAGAGGAGGAGGAGGAGAAAGCATGCATGTACACTGCTACCTTTTCCAGTACAGACATCCATTGCATCTGCAGAAGAATCATAAAGTTGGAAGGGACCTCCAGGCAGTGCTCCCTCTAAGCTGAGTTAGTGTGAGCTATCTCACAGTTTTTTAGCCTCTGGCTCACACATTTTTGTCTTAGCTCAGGAAAAATGGCCCCAGAGCAAACTAATTTATGGAGTAGCTCACAACTTTAATGCCAGTAGCTCACAAATTTTATTTTTTTGCTCGCAAGACTCTACAGTTTAGAGGGATTGGCTCCAGGGTCATCTAGTCCAACCCCTTGCACAATTCAGGAAATCCACAAGTACCTCCCCCCCTACACACACCCAGTGACCATTGCTCCATGCCCAAAAGATGGCAAAAAAATTAATAATACCCTCACTAGGATCCCTGGCAAAACTGTAGCCAGAGGCATTGCCTATCTTGTGAAAGCATACCAAAAGGCTGGGGATCTCCCACTCTTGAGCTGAAACAGATATTCCACAAAAGACAGGCCAAGTGAGAAACAGTCTTCCGCCTGTACCACGGAGCCAGCAAAGGCTGCAAACAAAGGATTTCTGTTTAAGGTTGCAAAGGCATCCCCTAGGGTTATTCCTGTCACTCCCCCCTCCAACATACCATGGAAGGAACAGTGATAAAAGGGTCCCATCAGGTGAAGTATCTGCATCCTCACAGCTAGATGGAAACATCTGGCTGATTGTCTCCTGTCTCCAAGACCCCTTCCTGATCCCTTTTGTGTGATATCTATAGAAATGTATATATCCTTTATTGCCAACCCATCCTGTCTCCTTCCCTCAGAGTACCAAAATAAATTATTCCAAACATCAGACCATTGCAACCCTTCCTGATAGGGGAAGTCCAGGAGCAAAAATTTGAGTGTAGATGAAAAAATATACTCCGGATTTCTAGAAGGCAATTTCAGTGCTCAGAAAATCAGACCCAAACATGAATGTAGAATCAGCCAGTATCACCCTGTAAATACTCCTAATTTCACTCTTATTTTCTTAGTTCTTGACTGTGTGTATATTTTGATTGCTTGAGTATGATTGTAAACCAATATATTTTTCAGTAAAACCCTTTAAACCCATTTCAAAACTGGAGTCTTCTTGCTAAATCTGACCTCCATAAACAAAGGTGTGCAATCCCCTATGCCCTTCTGGTCCCCCCCCACCAAGTCTTATAGCTAATATCCCCAATATTGAGATGGGACCATATTGGGTATCATAACTGGCATGGAGAAAAATTGTTGCCTGACCCCAAAGTGGTGAACAGCATTTTCCTGGGCATGTAAGAAAGGACCATGAAATCCCTTGAGGGATCACTATAAGTTGAACTTGATAGAACCACAGACAGAAAATGGCAACAACAATAAAAAAACAAAAAAACCCATCCAGGATCTCTTGCCAAACTGGCCTGGAGAAAATTTGCTGCCTGATCCCAAAGTGGTGATCAACATTTCCCTGGGTGTGTAAGAGAGGGCCATGAGCACAAGCACTGATGCAATCTTCCTGCCCTCCATCTCATGATCTGCCTAATGCACAGAATCAACATTGCTGTCAGATGGCCATCTAGCTTCTGTTTAAAAACCTGCAAAGAAGCAGAGCCCATCACCTCCCAAGAAAGCCTATTCCATCAGTTCTTCCTGATATTTAGCCAAAAACTCTTTTGCTTTAATTTCAACTCATTGGTTCTAGTCCAACCTTCTGGGGCCACAGAAAACAATTCCACACCATCCTCTATATGACAGCCCTTCAAGGACTTGAAGATAGTGATCATATCACCTCTCAGTCATCTCCTCTCCAGGCTAAACATACCCAGCTCCTTCAACCTTTCCTCATAGGACTTGGTCTCCAGACCCCTCACCATCTTTGTTGTCTTCCTCTGGACATGTTCAAGCTTGTCTATATCCTTCTTAAATTGTGGTGCCCAAAACTGAGCACAACACTCTAGGTGAACACAGTACTTTAGGAGAAGTCCCTCAGGTTACCAATAAGGACTAAAGAGCAAGTACTAAGCAGATGCCAGATTTCATCCCTCCTGTCTTCTTGCTCATGACATGAGTCTGTTATTAGAGCTTCTCATAATACTGAAGAACAGGGAAGATGAAGAAGAGTCAAGAGGATAGGTTCTTACATTTTTGGAACCATGCATTACTGTTCCCAGAATATCATGCAAGGGCAGCATTATGAACCAGAGATGAAGATAACTGCCATGCAACTCTACTTGATGGCAACCATGGAAGAAAATAATCTTTTTACTGGCCTCCAGGACTGTAAAAATGAAGGGATGTCAACATGTCTGTTAACATAAATATGTGAAATATTCTCTCTTTTGAAAACGGCAATAATTTGTTTTGTTTTTCCCTAACCTGCTTCTCTACCCACTAATTGACACAAGATCTCTGTTCAGACTGGCTAAATTCCTGTCCCAGTACTCCAGCATGAGGTCACTAATTATGGACCAAGATTTCAGGTGTGCTTGGGAGAGAGCAGTATAGTGATTTGGGCTGAATGAGAACCAGTCATGGACAGCCAGGAACACCATCAAGTATGAACTATCATTAGTCCCTTGTTAGAAGGAAGAGGTCACTTTCTCCAAGAAGGAATTACCATGTAAATTGTCCTTCTCTGATCTGAAAGACAGAAACCACTCAGCTGGCTATTTCTTCCTTCAATAAAGAAAATGTTCTAGTCAAATCCTCAGCTTCGTCTATCCTCTTTTTTTTGTTTTGCCCCCCTCCTGTAAACCATACAATTAGTATTAAACACTACAGTTTTGTTCTATTAACACAAATTGCCCTCTCTGGTGATGAATTAAAGGGTTTCCACCAGAGATTTCTCTTCTGTTTTGCAATTTCATTCCTGTGATCAGTACAGTCTGTGTCTCTTCACAGTTCCTCAGGGATAGTGTGGGCGGGCAAGCAGAAGACCGTTATTAGCAGCTCCTTTGAAGACCTGGATACTGTGAATTAAGCTGCAATTAAATCCCTTCCTACCAATCAAAAAGGCTTGTCTGCAGTGGCTGCACCTCCTCCTTCTCCTCCAGGGACTGCTAGAATAAAATCACTTTTGTAAAAAAAAGTTATGGGCCTCAGGTAAGTTCCACCTAAGCAATTTATTGAGCATCTTCAACATTTTCCTTCCTCCCTTAATTAGTGCTTTATTTGTGTTTTCCAAATAGAGATAAATATTTAAAGTTGCAGATTTGATGAAAAAACATGGCATGGTTTTTTAAAAAACAAGTTGTGTAAAAGAAATACTAGTAAAAGAAAACAAATTCAGGGTTTGGGTGGGGTTGATCATACAGTTAGTACAAAAATATGCCTACAAACAGGGCTGACCCTAGACTGTCTGGCACCCTAGGCAAGGCTAATTTCTCCCCCACAAACACTGATAACGTCACCAAGTCACATGAGGAGGGTCCCCAATTCAGTGCCCCAGAAGGCCAGCACCCTAGGCCATCGCCCTGCCTAAAAATTATTTTAGTGATTATTATTTTAACATCAAAAGCAACTCGGTAATAACACTTCTAATTTTTTCTCTCCAATAAAATTTCCTTGACTTCATATGGAACTTTGAAGTCTAATTCACAGTTTAACTTGTAGAACAGTCAATAATTCAGTGTGAACCATCAAAAAATGGACTAACAGTGCATTCCTAAACAATAATGCACTCAAGGTTGCCAACTGACCAAGAGAAAAATGTCCTCCCTTTTAAAAGAGACTTAATGTGCCAAAATGAGCATAGGGGTAAATAGCATCACCTGGTACATTTGTAAATCAAACTGATGATACAGAGACAGCTAGAAGGGCCAGTTTAAAAGTTAGCAACTCTAAGTCTCTTTGAAGGGTATAATTCTCCTTAGGATATCACTGAAATATATTTTAAGGAGCAAAGATAGAAACCTATTCATAATTACTTAGAAGTCAGACTCACTTAAAGCAATGTAATTGCTTTCAAGTAAGCATCATAATAATTGGCTGCAAGAACAAATCCACAGTAGCCGTATGCAGTTTTCTGATTTTTGTAATCTATGTTTAGATGCAGCCTAATGCAATTTTATTGCATTGTTTTTAAATTAAAAATGTATAATCTATTCTGAGTTTCAGCAAGAAAGGCAGGCTATTAAAAAGTAAACTAAAAAATGCATGGAGGGGGAAGGAAAAGTCATGAAAGAAAGGCAAAATTATGACATTTTTGCCAAATTCATTCCCTTGAAAGAAGAGACAAGCTGCCTTTTAAAATGGCATTAGTCATTTGTCTCTTTAGTAATGGAAATTCCTAGAGCAAAACTGACAAAGTGTACATGCACACTAAAATTTATACCAGAATTAAACTGCGTTGGTCTTAAGGGTGCCACTGGATTCAAACATGCTCTATTGCAGGGGTAGCCAACGTTAGCTCTCCAGATGTTTTTGCCTACAACTCCCATCAGCCCCAGCCAGTATGGCCAATGGCTGGGGCTGATGGGAGTTGTAGGCAAAAAACATCTGGAGAGCTACCGTTGGCCACCCCTGCTCTATTGCTTCAGACCAACACGGCTACCCACCAAAATCTCCAAGTGTATGTTTGGTTCAGGCTCATTTCCCCTAGCCATTATGATGAACAAACTCCAATCCGCTGGGAAAGTTCAAGCCCTCTGGGGGAGCAATGGGGGGAGTGGGGTGTTTTCAAAGTTTGCTTTGTGGCAATTCTATCCCAGCCCATAATGTTGTCACATACATAATGGGGATGCTGTGTGAATTCACCTTGTAATATTCCCTTCTGGGTTACAATTTGCACACCAATTACTGCAAAGACTTGCTTTGAAATTCAAAGTGAACTAACTCTGAGAACAAAAAGTTGGTTTTAGATCTGGATGGGGGACATCAATCACCTCCCATGGTGAACAATTGAAAGAACTGACCAGACAAAAGCTTGCTTGGTCATGTATTTCACAGTAATCAATGAGAGTGGAATTGAGAACAAGGAACTTCTACAGATGGCCCCACAGAGCAGCCTTGTCTTTTGAAGATTGACTGCACATGTGGAGGCTTTTGCTTGAGATTTTAAGTTAGAGAACTTTTCCTGGAGAATTAAGCATTATTCCTATGTTTGTTGAACATCATAATGAGATGAACCAGGTAGCTACAAGCTTTGGCAATGCCTCTGCAAGATACATGTAACTGCCCATTGAATTTAATTTTACTAGCCTACAACCGCTATAATCTTAGTGCCAGTTATACTGGCTAGAGAATTCAGACAAACAGTGCAGTCCTAAACAGGGTTTCACCCTTCTAAATCCACTGAAGTCAGTTTTGCTTAAGCGTGCACTGCTGGTCTTCCTCTCCAACATATCTTGACTTGAACAGATGGCTCTGTCTCTTTGAATCTAAGATCTCATGTGTGCTGGTATTCATTTATTTCTTTACTTCATTTATATCTCACTTTTCTCCCAATGGGGACTCCAAGTAGCTTGCAACATTCTCCTCTTCTATGCCTATGGTGTTCCACAAAGTTTGGACTTTACCCACAGACACTTCTATCTTGGGCTATATGGCTGGCACATTGATCTGGGCCACTAGAGAATTCCAAATCCCATGAGGTTTTCTCCTTCTGCCTGCCTCTCTGCATGTATGTTTAGATAATTGTTCCGGGAATTGTGGATTCTAATCTTCTCTCACCTTTCCCCCTTTTGCTGCTTACATTATTGCTGGCTAAGCAACCCAAAAGAGAGGTTTGCCTTAATTGTACATCTTGCCATGGCAGGGCTCCAGTCCCCACCTCTAATTTGCCTACTCAGTGTTTTTAACCACTTGGCTATTAGGGAGGTGAAATTAACCCCATCGTAAGCATACAGCTTTTCAGGGTTGGATTAACAATTAGGCCAAGTAGGGACTGGCCTATGGGGCGCCACGCCTTTAGGGGCCATGGGCTGGCTCCCTACCCATTTCCCCTCCTGCTTGCAGCCTTCCCAGCCTGCATACTCAGCCAGCAACACAGCCACTCTTTGCCCAACTTGCCTGGTGCAGCTGCTGTTGGCATCATCACCAAGTTTGCCTCTCCCTGCCTCTCCCCTGCAGCGTACTAACAGGGGCTTTTAAGAAGGTGCCTGCAGGCTGCAGCGGTGGCCGTGGATGGCAGGGCAGGCGCTTGAGATTTCGTCTGTCTAGGGGCCTCCACAGGGTTTAATCTGGCACTGCAGCTTGTCCTCTTTTGTTGTTTTATCCTTGTACTCCCATCCTTTCTCCTTTAGCAGAAGCTCCTTCCTTCACAAATGTATCCTTTCCAGAGCAAGCCTGAGGTCTTGAATGGGGAATGCCGTTGTTTTTTCTGTGTGTTCTCTACTAAGTAAGCTATGAGGGAGGCTGGTTAATGTACCAGAAATGCCTGCCTTTTGTTCCTTCTTGCCAAAAGAAATCCAACCCTCTCTTCCCCCCCGCCCCCCCCGCCAAGAATCCCTGCAAGATTCATACTGGTTGCACCACAGTAGTTCATTCTGTTGAAGGAACTGTGCTGTTTCTGTATCTTCTGGACATTTTGTGCGTGTCATAAGGCATGGTGATGTCATGGAGACATGGCAACATCACCATGAACAGGCTGGCTTCTTCCATGCATGGCTGATATAGGGGTGTTGTTATCATGCTGTGCTGTGATTGTTGGTAGCTGGAGGTGTTGCCAAAGTCTCTGGTAGTATTGTTATGTTTTAGTGATATCAGGGTCCCCCCCCCCTTGCTGTTTCTTTGCTTGCAGAATATTAGCATCTCATCTAAAGGTAAATTCAGGTGGGTAGCCATGTTGGTCTGAAGTGGCAGAATGAAGTTTAAGTCTAGTGGCACCTTTAAGACCAACTAGGTCTTACCTCCTCACCAGCAGGGAGTGAGAAGGAACTTTCAGGGAGTAGGGGGCAGGGCGATGTCCCCAACATGATGATGTGATGTCATCATGCCAGGGACACTGCATGGCTACACTCTAGTTTGGGGACAAACTCTATGGTAAAACTGGGCTCAAACCACAAAAGTTTTGCTCAAAAACTAGAGCATCTCCATGCAGCATCCCTGGCATGATGACAAGGCTTCCATGTGACACCATCACATTGGGGGCATCCCACAGGGTCAGGGGAATCCCCTTCTCCCACCTGAGGACTGGCAACCCTAAGACCAACAAAGTTTAATTCTGGGTATAAGCTTTCATGTGCTTTCTTCATGTGCATTTCTTCAGATAACTTGAGGTGGAACCAGGAGTTCTCCTAGAATTACAACTGGATTTCCAGCATCTGGGGGAAATGGCAGCTTCAGAGGGTGGACTCTATGGCATCACCTCCCCTCTTAGCACCCTCTCCTTCCCAGTATCCATTCTTCCCAGAACCACCTCAAATTCTCCAGGAATTTACCAAGCCAAAAATTTAAGGACCAAAGCAAACTGAAAGTGAAGGAGTTGTGAGTTGCAATTTAAACTGGTCATTTGTAGATGGCTGCTTTGAAGACTGTACAAAGGTTGTGTGAGGCAGAGAGTTTAACCCTTGTCTTCCACCATGTAAAACACCTCTCCAAAACTGCACCAAAACCCATGTGTTTTCCTATATAAGTGAATTACAGCTTTACAAAAATATTCTAGATCCAGGAAGAGACATGTGTGGAAAGGAAGCTGAGACTGCAGGTGCAGGTTTTGAAACTGCAGAAGTCACATACACAAGTCTTTTATAAGAACATCTGACAGCAATGCTGATTCTGTGAATTTAGGCAGATCATGAGAGGGGGGCAGGAAGAGCTGCATCAGTGCTTAGTTCTTGTAACCCCTTCTTACATTTCCAGGGAAATGCTGATTGTCACTTTGGGATCAGGAGGCAATTTTCTCCAGGCCAGTTTGGCCAGCAATCCTGGAGTGTTGTTGTTTTTTAGCCATCTTCTAGACATGGAGCAGTGGTCACTGGGGCATGGGGGGGGGAGGTATTTGTGATTTCCTGAATTGCACAAGGGGTTGGACTAAATGACCCTGGAGATCCCTTCCAGCTCTATGATTCTAACTCTGGTTTGGCACATCACTGAAAACTTTGCTGCTGTGGTAGCCATCTTAGGGTGGCCATACTTATCAGATGGTAATGTTTATCAGAAGCTTCTACATAGTAGATCCAATTACAAAGCACTTTTCCCTCTGTATTCAATACCAACTCCATGCACATCAAAGCTACTGGAATGACACCTCAAAAAATTCCATTCTTTCATCCCTACTGGAGAAGAAATTTCACAATCTTCTTTTTGTCCTGTTACTTTTAATTCAGTGTTTCATCCATCAACGGTTGTCCATTTCCTTTCACATATCAGCTTGATTAATTTAAAAAAAGCTTCCCCACTCCACAATAAAGGTAAAGGTAGACCCCTGTGCAAGCACCAGTTATTTTTGACTCTGGGGTGATGTTGCTTTCATAATGTTTTCACGGCAGACTTTTTAATGGGGTGGTTTGCCATTGCCTTCCCCAGTCATCTACACTTTCCCCCCAGCAAGCTGGGTACTCATTTTACCGACCTCGGAAGGATGGAAGGCTGAGTCAACCTGAGCCAGCTACCTGAAACCAGCTTCCGCCGGGATCGAACTCAGGTCATGAGCAGAGACTTCAGACTGCAGTGCTGCAGCTTTACCACTCTGCGTCACAGGGCTCTTCACTCCACAATACATTAATCTATATAGCACCCTTCATGTACATAGCACTGTAATGATAGATAATAGTTCTCCTATGATGGTGGCCAAATGGAGAGCTCCCATTGGCTGATGGGTGCACTCAACAAGCCATTGGTCCGTCATGCATCAGTCACCACCTCTGGGTTCCCATTGGCTGACTCCCCTGTCCCCCGCCTACTGCAGGCCTGGGAACACTGAACAAACTGCCTAAACAGTCTTTCCTCAGAGACAGACACACATCTCTGACATTTCTCTGTGTCCTCTCCATCAACCAACCTCAGCAAGGGCTGCCACTCTACTGTGGCCTCACAAAGTGGTTCCTCAGAGACCATGGCCACAACCTCTTTCTTGTCACTCCCTCCCTCCTCCCCTCAGCCTCACCCCAGGACACATGATGATTGTGCTACTGGGAAAGCTGCTAGCCAGAGACTGTTGCTATGCAACCAATAAAGGGAGTCTGTAAAGAGAGAGCCCTCAGCTGAATATAATGCAATAGAGCCCATCCTCCAAAGCAGTTATTTTCTCCAGGGGGTTATTTTCTTCTATGAAGAAAGGTCAGGGCTCTTTTTCTAGCAGGAGCTCCTCTGCATATTAGGCCATGCCCCCCTGATGTAGCCAATCCTCCTGGAGCTTACAGTAGGCCTTGCTCTAAGAGCCTTCTAATCTCTTGGAGGATTGGCTACATCAGGGGGGCGTGGCCTAATATGCAGAGGAGCTCCTGCTAGAAAAAGAGCCCTGAGAAAGGTTAAAATGCTCTTTAGTTTGGAGAAACATCGACCGAGGGGCAACATGATAGAGGTTTACAAGCTTATGTATGGGATAGAGAAAGAAGTCGTTTTCTCCCAATACAAGAACTCATGGACACTCAATTAAATTGTTGAGCTGTCAGGTTAGAACGGATAAAAGGAAGTACTTCTTCACCCAAAGGGTGATTAACACATAGAATTCACTGCCATGGGAGGTGGTAGCAGCTACACGCATACCCAGCTTCAAGAGGGGATTGGATAAACATATGGAGCAGAGGTCCATCAGTGGCTATTAGCCACAGCATATTGAATGGAACTCTGGAACAGCAATCCTCTGTATTCTTGGTACTTGGCAGGCAACTGTGGGAGGACTTCTGGAGTTTTGGCCCCATTGGTGGGCCCCCTGATGGCACCTGGGTTTTGGTCACTGTATGACACTGAGTATGGGACTGGATGGCTTGATCCAACATGGCTTCTCTTACGTTCTTATTTATATCCTATTCATTCCCCCATAGGGAACTCAAAACACCATACTGCATTCTCCCCTCCTCCATTTTATCCTCACAACAACAACCCCATGTAGAAGAGAGAAAAAAAGATTGGATTTATAGCCCACCCTTCACTCGCATCTTAGAGCAGTTTACAATCTCCTTTCCCTTCTCCTCCCTTCCCCTCCCCATAACAGACACCCTGAGAGGTAGGTGGGGCTGAAAGAGTTCATTCAAGACCTGCTGGTGAGAAAAACAGCTCTTTTGAGAACTATGACTGACCCAAGGTCACTCGGCAGGTGCATGTTGAGGAGTGGGGAATCAAACCTGGTTCTCCCAGATTAGAGTTTGCACACTTAACCACTACACCAAACTGGCTCTTGGTAGTAGGTCAGGCTGAGAAAGTGTGATTGGCTCAGTTCAAACTCAGGTCTAGATTCTATTCTTGTTGCAGATTGGAGGAGAGGGGTGAGATTGATCAAACAGTAGCTTGCCTACAGCAAAGGTAAGATTTGAACCAGAGATTTCAAAGTTTCTGGCTCAAGTCATTAACCTCTACACTACATTCACTCCTGATGTAAGTCAGGCATTAAGCTTTGCATGTAAATCACTCAGTGATTGTCCACTATATAAAAATGTGATTTACCTCAAACAATTCAGTCAGTCACTGGGAATATATTAAATTGCAATTGATTTTCCTAGAAGGTAGATCCAGGTGGACAGCCATGTTGGTCTGAAGCAACAGAACAAAGTTGGAGTCCAGTTGGTCTTAAAGGCACCACTGGATTCCCAACTTTGTTCAATCAATTTTCCTGAGCCTTATTGTCTGTGGTATAACACACCCTTGCAAAATGGTTTGTTCAAATCCAGATGCTATTTACATGCAAATTAATGCACATGATCAAATCAGGTACAGGAAAAGCTAAAGCTGAGGCTCAAAACTGAATCAGTAGATTGGTAGACTGACCATTTTTTCCCTCTAATCCCTTGTCCTGAGTAAAATGAAATAGATCCATCCCTGGAATTTTGTTTTTTTTTTCCCATGCAAGAAAAGTGAAGCTGCATTGATCTTTAACAGACAATTGGCAAATAGGATCCCTTTTTTGCCCCTCCAGATGGAAGGAAGAGACAGAGACAAGGGTTTGGGTAACTAAAGGGTCACTTTCTTTATTTATTACATTAACACAAGGGCTATAAACATAACCAGCAGCACAGCAGGGCCAGGGGCCGAAATACCCCTCCCCTGCCGCATAATGGGCAAGCCACCTTGCCCCTAGGTATAGCCAAAATGCATGGCTCATACCCAGCCGGCCTAGCAAAGGTTATGTCCTGGAGTTCCAACCCCCAGCCACATGGCTAACGGGTGAATCAATCCATGCAAGCCCAAGGCAGTCCACTTCATCACTCAACCAGCCTGCACAGTCCAGGAATGATTTAGCAAGACCCCGTGCCCCAAAACTGGGGTGCTACAGGTGCTCACCGAGCTGCAAAAAGGAAGTTTAGGCAAAAATCCAGCCACCACGATGTCAAGCCTCTGCTTAGGCAGCTGCACCCATTAAACGCCCAACAGTTCCTTAAGCCCCAGTTTCAAATCCTCCAAAAAGAAGTCATTACCCTTATCCGAAAAATGGATGCCATTGTTCCAATATAAATCCGTGCAATCAGCCCGGATCCCAGGGTGAGGAAGAAAGTGGCCCAAACCCCCCTCAAGGGCTTTTTAAAGTTCTAAATTGGTTTTGCAGTGAGCTCTCTCAATCACCCGTGGGTCACATGCCCTATGCCATACTTGGCGTGGGATCATGACCGACCACACGATCAAAGCCTGTGGCCAACACCTCTTGATGACTCTAAAGTCATCCTTGGCCTGCAACACCAGCGCTTTTCCCTTGAGAAGGCCTAAATCATTACCACCCAGATGTATCACCACAACATGTGGTGGCAAAATGTGAACATCTTCGAATAATAGGGGCAACAGGCCCAACCAATGGAGACCCCGCCGTCCACTCCATTCAGTGGTGGCCCACTTGCTGAGCCCCAGCTATGTCCTGGTCGAAGTCCTCTTGGCCCAATGGGCAGCCCAAAACTCAAAGCTGTGTCTGCATATGAGGACACGTCGTCTCTCTCCACGGACCACAGCACCTGAGAAAAGAAGAAACAATGAATAACATAGCCCCCTAATAACATGATGCCAGTTACTGCAGTGCAAATGAGCCCAGCGGCACATCGCCCATTCTAAAAAGGAGCTAAAGCGCTCAAAGGCCGCACAAGAAATGGAGCACCCCATGGGCAGGGCCCTGTCCATGTAAAACCGCCCTTCAAAATGAAAACCCAGCAATTCAAAATCCAAAGGGTGAACTGGTAGGAGGCAAAAGGCGGACTTTATGTCGCACTTTGTCAACTCAGCCCCTACCCCACAGCACCTTACCATCTGCACCGCTTGATCAAAAGATGTGTACCGCACAGTACACAAATTTACTGGTATGGCATCATTCACCGATTCCCCATGGGAGTAAGATAAATGATGAATCAATCTGAACTCTCCTGGGGTCTTTTTAGGCACAAGGCCCAATGAGGAGACCCTCAAGATACACACAGGGGGTGTGGAAAATGGACCAATCACCCTACCCTCGGCTAATTCCTTCCCAATCTTCTGACGAACTATGTGCTTCATCTCTATAACTGACTTCAAGTTATTGGCCATAAATGGCTTTCTGGGGCCTTGAAAAGGAATTCTAAACCCGAACTTAAAACCATTTAACAAATAAAGCCGATCTTCATCCTTTGGATAATCACGGAGCCATGCCTCAAGCACTGTCACCCTTACTGGGCTGGGACCCTTTACCAAATGGCTTATCTGCACCGCCCAAGCCCTGCTTGCACTGTCCCTGCCTTAGTCTACCCCTGGAACAATTTGTGAAGGAATGAGACTCCCCGCAAAGAGGGCACTCATGTTTGTACGGGCAGTACTTTTTACCACACACTCCCTGGGACCCAAACTCCCAACAAAGCAGGCGGGATTAAACCACCTGCCTCGCACTGCTGCAGTCACCAGAAGCAGTGGCTGTGCGCTGCACAACTTGTCCACTGTCTGACCTGCAGACACAGCTGTGGCTGAATCTGATCCCATTGAAGGGCCAGGTTCAAATCCACCCTCATTCTGAACTCCTCATCATATTGAAGCCAGGCCAGGCCGGTAAAGCTGGTATAGCTTTTGTAAATGATGTCGAAATACTGAAAAAGGGAAGTGGCCCTCCATGGCTGTGACCTGGCAATAATTCCAGCATAAATAATGAACCCTGTCACCCAGTTTGCCCATGTCCTATCAACTTTTCGCATCTTGATTTTCTCCTTTTCCCTATCATCCAAATTCTCTTTATCCTTTTTCTCCTGCTCCCTATAGAGCAGAGAAAATAGGTCCACGAATTCGCTTTTCAGTATCTTATCCTTGGTGGCCGGCAACAAGTGATCCCCAAGAGGTAAGGCCAAATCACCAAAAGGTAAAGCCTTAGCTGGCACAGCAGAGTATGATGGACCCCAAGGATAAGAAACACCCCAGCCACCATAGGGTGCCACGGCCTCCCCAAGGACCCCAAGGGTTAGCCAGGTTAAGGCCCCAAGCCCAAGGCTGGGAATTATTAAAAGCTGCAGGCTGGCTATTGGCAACCGGTAAAGGTGGCAGACTGCCCCCATGGCCCCCAGGGCCAAGCTGTGTTAGTGTGTGTGCTGTGCAAACTCACCTCTACCCAGCTGTAAACTCTGTGAAGCATCTGCGTCGGGCCCCTTCGCTGGAAGAGGCAACACACCTTCCGTTTTGTCTGTGGAAGACCTGCTTTCAAGGGAAGACAAAAGATTAAGGATTTCTTCCTGGAAGCGCTTCTTAGCAGTTCGCTTGTCTGCCTTGGAAACCAGACCCATTACACCACCCTATACGACTGGCTGCCTACTACCGGAACCCTCCAAAGTGGCTATTCTGGCCAACACAGACTGCTCAAAAGTGCCATCCTCCTCATCAGACAATGAAGGCAAAGGTGCTGATCTCTTAGGAACAGGCCACTGCGGTCTCAATGCAGGGCCCTTGCCCTTGGAATTGCCCTATCCCTTAGGCATGATAATACGCCCAATAAACAATGACAAGCCCTTCTACTGCCCTCACTGATGTAGCCAGAGGCAGGTAATGAATGTTAAAACCTATCCTCAAAACAGCCACCCCGAGCTATCCACAAAATGGTCACTCTTCTCCCCGGCAACAGGGAGGAAGATAAAATGGCCGCCCAATTAAACCCACGATTAGCTAAGGCCTCTTTCCAAACTGCACTGTCTAGAATAACAGCCCCACACAATGCTAAATAACCATTCACTCCCCCAGAAGATTAAAGAAATGGGGGAGGGGTTGGTTCCTCAGTCAGCCTAACAGAGACGCCGAGGCAACCCAGCAGGGGCAGGTGAAGCAAGAGCAAAGAGGGGGGCAGGAGGAAAGGGGCGCTGAACAGCACTCGTAAAAACTGCGGCCGTAAAAACCACAACCCTCAGCTCTAATGCCCCCCACAAAATGCCGATCCGACTCAAAAGTGAGAGGCACCGCAAGCCTAAAAACAAAAGGAAGGGGAAGTAACAAAAATGCCAGCTGCACGAAAACGCCGCGGCCAGTGACAAACCGCCACATCAAAGGACGCGAAGATGCTCCTGGACTCCTATGGTTGTCCTCCTGAAGACCACCGTGTCTCGCTAAGCAGCAGCCACGGCAAAGCCGACGCACAAACCACCATGGCACGAAAAAGCCGCGGTGACTGACAGGCCTCGTGCAGGGAAAGAGCAAACTGAGCTCCGCTTTTGCCCGAGGAGGGAGCAGAGCCCACCATTAGGATGTGTCTGCTCCGCCCCCACCCCTGATGATGCCCTGCCTGCTCCTCCTCCTTGCGAGGAGGCAAAACAGCCCCCAGCCTGCCTCTGGATGGGAGCTGCATTATTGGACAAACAGAAGGTTTAACTGACAAGGTTCAAGAGGTCTCAGATTTACAGCAATATACAGCTACCCAATGCAGAAAACTGATATGCTGCTTGATGTAATTTAACAGGCAATGCATCATATTTAAATAGAGGAACCAGAGCAAAGTGTAAATGCAGCAAAGCTGACATTCCTTCAGGCCTTCCAGCTCCTTCTTTGATCATAAAACCTAGCAAGGGACTTTAAAAGGCACATAATCTTGGTTCAGCTTTTTATTTGTTTTAAACATTCTGATCAAGAAAGGGCAGATAAACTTAAAGAGCATGCTGTGTAAGGACCATAAAGGATGGCAGAACGAGGAACAAATAGTTTCTCAAACTATTTTAGACATTTAGGATTGTACTTTTGTTTCTGTAGATTTCAAATATTGTGTACAAAACATACAGTATTTTCTGCAGTACCTTAGTGTTGAACACCAGGGAGTTCTGCATTACGTTAGATCAGAAAGTAAATAAAACCTCTCCTGCTAAATGGAGGACTGTGCATTAGCCTTAGACAAACCATAGATGTCGCCCACAAGAAAAGTCTCCTGGGACTCTTTATGCAAGCAAAAGCTGCCCAGAGGATACTTTGTAGGACAAAAAAAGTCAGCCCTCTTCTCATATAATAGCTTCTTTACATGGGCCATTTATGCCATGGTAAAATAAAGAAGGTGACCCACATGTAATCTACATCTTGCATAAAGGCAGAGGTCACAGTCCATCAGCTGTGTACTCATGCACACCACATTCATTTAATAGGCCTTTCTACAGGAGGCCTTCTACATGACTTATGGCCAGGCTCTGACAAAGGGAGATTTGACTTTTAAAAGCCCATATCTCAAAAATCTTGTTGGTTTCTAAGTTCTACTGGACTCCAATCTAGCTCTTCTGCTGCAGAACAACATGGCTCCCCCCTAGAACTATAGCCAGGCCTAGGGTTCTTCTTTTTTAAATGTATTTTACAAAGTCTGGGGTCCTTCTGAGTATTTGCCTGTGTGATTGAAGACAAGAAGAAAACAATGCTACAACTTTGATAGATAAATTAACCTGTTTGCAAATTAAACAGAGATTATGCCTTACACTGAGAATCATACTTGAATATGAGTTATATTGATTAAGCCTAAAGCATTTTATACAAAAGCCTTATTTTTTTTTAAGAGAAAACTTTAAGCCAGGAAGTATTAGCAAGAGAGAAGACCATGTTCTAAACAAAGGTCTTTATCTCAGGGAAAGTACTAAACAAAGGGAAACATTCTCAAGGAAAACCTTCACATTCCATACAGTTGCAGATGGGTCAAAGCAACAGTAAGCTGACCTAGGCACTTCGGGCAGAGCCCAGGGCATCCCAGAATGATCCAGCATTGCTCTAGTAACAGAACTTCCAGCAACCCATAACTGGCCTTGGCTAGCATTGTTGTTGTTTTAATATGCTAAGGTATACACTCTTAGTGCCAGCACCAGTTCAGCTTTTCTCAAGGGTTCAAGTAACCTGAGTGGGAAACTGCCCAATGGGTCATGTTTTGATAAACCAGTTATTATTAATCTGTCCCACACTGGATAGGTTATCAAAATATATATAAACTGCTGTAATGTACCTGATTCCTTGAGAAACACAGGAGATCTTTAACTAGGAGATTTTGGAATAGAGAGATTGTGAAGTGTTTCTCCAGGACTATCGATTAGCCTTATACAAACAATTCCTGCTTCAACAGAACTCTGGTCATGTGTTCCTTTGTTGACTGGGTGAGAGAGCATGCTTGGCTCATGGTTTGTGTGCAGCAACTTGGTTCTTAATTAATAGCTCAGCCTTTGACAGTCCAAGTCCACAGGGCTTTTGTAGCTTGAACTGAACTAGTACTGGGAGAGTTCTTGTTTTCAATCTCAACTAGGGATGCTAGCCTCCAGGTGGGACCTTTGGAGTGTGTACACTGTGACATTGTATCCCACTGATGTCCCTGTCCTCCCCAGTCTTGATTCCCAAGTCTCCAACCTGGATCTGGCCACCCTACCCCCCATCCCTCACTGGTGGCTGAGGGGGAGTTAGCAACTGTGAGGAACCAGTCAGGGTCAACTTGGGAGGGTGACCACTATGCATTTTTTCCCAGTCACCTTCCCTCGATCCCTCAGACACACATACAGAAATCCTGTCAGAACTAACGTAAACTAGGCACCAGTTTTCAAAACCACAAAGAATATTTATTAGTTCACAAAAGAAAAGGGAGAGGGGTAAAATAATATTAAATAGTTGATCAATAGTAAATCAGTTGGCAGGCAATTCAAAATAAACAATCTCTGATCACCAGAGATTTATCAGGCTGAGAGAGTTTAAAAATATATAAACAGGCAGGCTTTAGAACTACACCAAAAACCTTGGACAGGCAGGCAGTGCCTACTGGGCACTAGAAACGGTTTGCAGGGATGATGGTATCAGCCTATGCTCTGGCTTCTCAAATCTTAAAAATAATAAACTGACATTCACTTTTCCACACACACTGAGGACTCTTGACTTGTGCTAGATAACTTCACAGAAATATACACTAGCTCACCGGACTCATACCCTTTTGAGTGCTCTAACTAGCCTCTCAACTCCTGGTGTGTCTCAGTCCCAGCTAGATTCCTAGTCTGACTCTTGGGATCCCTTTCTAGCCACAAGAATCCAGTCCTCTCTTCAGAGTGGTTGAGTGTTCTCAGTTTAACTAGGAGTCTGTCTTGTGCTGAAAGAACCCGACACAGAGAGTTTCTCCTGACCAAAAACTCTCTCACTCAGACAGGAGCTTAGCCCAGTTCTTTCTACCAAAGAACTCAGCCCCACTGGCTGTTCTCAGATCCTTGTGCAGTTGCTTCACACAACAACTGACCAGTTTAAGTACCAGTCTTCACACTGTTCAGTGCTCAAGCCCCAACGCCAGACTAAAACTCTGAGGCTTTTTTCCCCTTCTGCAAGCCCCTTCGATTCGCTACACTCTCGTTTCCATAGCTGCAGTCCAGCCAATCATTGCAAGACTTTCCCAACTTCCAGGCTAATTTGCCTGAGTCTGTTACAGCAATCCTAATCCCTACTCTGCAAGGAGTATGCACTATTGCACAGGGTTGCTGTGAGGGCTAGAACAATCCTTTTTGTAGAGTGCTTTGTAAATCTAAAGTCTTGTCTCACCTCATGGGGTTTTCAAGGCAAAAGATGAGCAGAGGTGATTTGCCATTGCCTTCCTCTGCATAGCATCCCAAGCCTTCCCATCCAAGTACTGACGAGCTCAGAAACCATGTGGAGAACCATGTTAAAATGCTGTGTCTTGTCTCTCAGGAACAGCATGAGAGGCAAACTGGGGAAGCAGGAATTGGTGGAAATTAACTCTCCCCTTTTGTTAGCAGAAATTTTATCAGGATCCAACCTTAAATCTGGGCCAGATCCTCTCCATTCTCCATTATTTTTAATATAAATCACCCAGTCAGTAATCTTCACTATTCTGGCACCTTGAAACATCTTTTCACGGTTGTGTTAGATGAGGAAAAATAATCAGGATGGGAAACAACACATGATAGTAATTCAGTAGTTGATCTAATTGATAGGGCCATTCTCCATCCAAGAAAAGTTATCACCCGTTATTGCTGAAGAGGATTGCCCCCATAAATGTTTATGTACCCACATTTCCACTTTCTGCCAACAATTGTTCCCACTAGGTTTCTTGATTACATAAGTCATGGAGTCCCATTTTCTTTATGTGCTCTTTTAAGAACATAAGAAGAGCCCTGCTGGATCAGATGAATAGTCCATCTAGTCCAGCATTCTGTCTCACATAGTGGCCAATAAGTTCTTCTGGACAAGCAACAACTGGCATAGAGGCCAAGGCCTTCCCTTGATGTTGCCTCCTGGTTCTGGGATTCAGAGGATTATTGCCTCTGGGATTCATGTTGGGATTAACTATTTAGTCCAGGTCCCAATAGTTAGCAGATTGCTTAAATAAAGCTACAAACACATGAGTGTCACTTTATCAGGTTACTCAGCTTACAAAACTACACAGAGCCACATTACAAATTTAAAGGAGAAATACTCTTCTTTTTATTTGAGAAGTACACTTTTAGATAGGAAAGAGTAGATAGAGTATTAACTTACTAGCTAAGGATGGATGCAGATGGCAAGAGGGCCATCTTGGTGCCTCGTGGTGCCAAGAGAGAACAACATGTCATCCCTCTTGGTGTATGCAGGGAGAAGGGGTGAGACAGTGAACAGAAGGAAGGAAATTTGTTCCCTGAGAACATAAGCTACACATCAAAGGGACAGTGGCAGAAGAGTAAGCACAGGAAGAAAAGGTCAGCGAAACTATTTACCTATCTACTCTGTTGCCACAGCCTCTGGAGGCTGCGGGAGGGGACAGTGCCTTCACTTCCAACAATTCAGAGGATTAGTGCCTCCATATATGGAGGTTTCTGCTCAGAAGCAGAGCCTGGATGTCTGCTTTGTAGCAAATGTTTGGTTTGAATTGGAAGGCAAGTACTGCAGACAGAAGCAGAATATAAGCAGAAGCTAGCCACCTATATGCATGTATACATGCACATAATATGATGGATAGCATTCCTGCAGGAGAGCAACATCATAGTCTCTGGAAGGAATGGAGTTGAACATTTAGGAAGAAGATAATTTAGGAAGAAGAAAAGGGCAACTAGAATGATTAAAGGGTTGGAACACTTTCCCTATGAAGAAAGGTTAAAACGCTTGGGGCTCTTTAGCTTGGAGAAACTGCGGGGTGACATGATAGAGGTTTACAAGATAATGCATGGGATGGAGAAAGTAGAGAAAGAAGTACTTTTCTCCCTTTCTCACAATACAAGAACTCATGGGCATTCGATGAAATTACTGAGCAGTCAGGTTAAAACGGATAAAAGGAAGTACTTCTTTACCCAAAGGGTGATTAACATGTGGAATTCACTGCCACAGGAGGTGGCGGCGGCTACAAGCATAGACAAGAGGGGGTTAGATAAAAAATATGAAGCAGAGGTCCGTCAGTGGCTATTAGCCACAGTGTGTGTGTATATATATATATATAAATTTTTTGGCCACTGTGTGACACAGAGTGTTGGACTGGATGGGGCATTGGCCTGATCCAACATGGCTTCTCTTATGTTCTTATAGAGGCAGAAGCAGAATAGGCAATGTATGCTCTCTCTCACCCTGATAAGGACACCTGCAGGGTAGAAAGGCAAACATTTTGTTTGTACAACATTATAGCAGCAGAAGAGGTTAGAGGCAATGGCTAACCACCACTGCAGCACACCCACACAATAAATAGTATGCCCACAGGGATGAGTATTCGCTTGCATATTCTGGAAGACAGGCAGGAAATCTGCTGCAGGACAGACTGTTGGGGAAAGTGTAGAGGGTCCAAAATAAGTACTCTCCTCCAGTGAACAGCAGAGCCAAATATGGGAGATTTTTGGTAAGGATGAATCTGAGGTCTCTCCTTTTCTACATGAAAGATCTGTGAGGTTCAGATTTCTGAAGTCTCCCAGTGTTCCCTCTAAGCTGAGTTAGTGTGAGCTACCTCACAGTTTTTTAGCCTCCAGCTCACACATGTTTGTCTCAGCTCAGGAAAAATGCCACTAGAGCAAACTAATTTATGCAGTAGACAAATCACTCGCTCACAACTTTAATGCCAGTAGTTCATGAAGTAGAATATTTGCTCACAAGACTCCACAGCTTAGAGAGAGCATTCTGAACATTTTTAACTTAATCTAAAAGCAGCTACACTGTTTCCCCATACAAATCACTATCCACTATCTGCCATTAAGTACTGGTGGGAAGTGATAGTCAACATCCTGCTCCCATGTAAGGCAATGGGTGTAATGGGTAAATCTATCATCTAATAAGTCTGAAATATGTACATGAAGGCAACTGCTCTCCTCCCATTGCCACTGAAATGTCAACGATTTTTCTCCCTGTACAGCTAGTTTCTAGTATTGGAATCAGTCTGATTGAAATTTGGCAGGTAGGGATGCCAGCCTCTAGGTGGATCCTGGGGATCTTCTGAAATTACATTTCATCTCCAGTCCAGACTACAGAAATCAGCTCCCCTGGAGAAAATGAATGCTTTGGAAGGTGGACTGTATAACATTGTACCCCACTGAGGTCCCTGTCTGCCCCAGGCTTCCACCCCAAATCTCCAGGAATCTCCACTGATGCTTCCTTGTCCACACCAAATCTCCAGGAGTTTCCCAACAAGGAACTGGCAACTTTATTGGCAAGTGAGGGGACAACCCCAGAAGCATTTGTCTACGTTGGATGGAACACAAAGAAAACAGAAATGTGTTTCCCACTGAAAGTACTGGAAACCAATGTTCCCTCTAAGCTGCAGAGTCTTATGAGCAAAAATTCTACTTTGTGAGCTACTGGCATTAAAGTTCTGAACTACAGGCTTCAAGTTGTGAGCTACTGCATATATTATTGTGCTCCGGGGTCATCCTTCCTGAGCTAAGACAAAAATGTGTGAGCTGGAGGCTATAAATCTGTGAGCTAGCTCATGCTAACTCATTTTAGAGGGAATACTGCTGGAAACCACTAAATAATCCTAACTGGTATGTAGAAACAAAATGAAACAAAAACAACCCAAATAATTTTTTGTGCACTCCCTACTTTTGAACAATACTATTGCCAGCACAGAAGAACAACGGGTATTTCCATAATTAACAGAAAAAGGTTTTTCAATAAAGTGTTCCAAAGATAATGAGACAATTAAGCAAGCAAGGCAGAAAACATGAAGGCAGCACACAAATCGTAAAGGGCATTGTGGATAAATGTATTTTATTTGGGAGGTTTGGAAATCTTCACCTTTAACTTTAAAAAGTTTCTCTCTCTCTCAGTAGAGTGCAGGCAGGAAGGAAAAACTCTCTAGACTCACCCAGCCATCACTTTACAAAACCACAGGTATGTCAAACAACAGTTATTTTTCTGCATTTTCCAGCTTATCTTAAGTCCCAAAAGTTCCAAATTTACCCCCTTCTTCTACTTCTTGACTTTATGCTCTTACAGTTAGTCCCAGATCTTAATCTTTTAATTTTAAAAAACTTATTTCAGTCCCGGAGTGGTAGATAAAGATCGTTACCTTTACGAACGTCTATTCTTCTGTACACCGATCTCTTCCCTTTCAGATGGTATTGTAATCCATAGAAAGTTGGAATTTTGATGAGCTTATGTCAAATTAATGACCCCGGAGACCCTTTGTAGACAATGGAATGCAATTCTTCACCAGGGGCTCTTGAAAGCCGAAAAGGAATCCCACTGGGACTCCTCATCTGCCAAAGTAAACCCCCTCAAAATTCTTCAAGCATGTCTTAGACAGTTCCCTTTCTGGAAAATGTAGGCAGCTGGCATTGGGGTCGCCTTTTATGCCCAAAACAAAGGGTCCGGTCTGCTCCTCTTGAAGGAAGCATGTCAGCTCTCCATTTTTCCAACCCCGGAAGTACCCAGCCCATCACTTTAGAAATGCTAATAGACCCCCTGGCAGGCGATAATGAAATGGTAAGCTTACACCTCCAGCTAGAAGCTGACACCTGGCAATGAAGAGGGAGGCTTAAGATGCTAGAAGGTCTCTTTCTAGAAATCTCAGGAAAGGCTTTTTAAAAAAAAAACACAGACTGGTGGGAAAACAGAGATAATAAACCTCTTGGCATGGAGGGGGAAGGTCTCTGGCTAATTCCATCTCTGGAGAAGGAACTATTATACTGCTGAAGGCTGCCATTGCCATGTGAACGAAAGAAGACATTGCCAGCTGCTGGCTGGAACAAAGTCCTCAAGATAATTGGAACAGTTTTTTGAACACTGTAAAGAGCCTGCTTTAGAATAAGAGTGACTAGGGCATGCATATCTATTTTTAAGATTCCTTGCTCAATCTGCCCCTGTGCCAGCAAATTAGGTCCTCTGGAGGGCCAACAACAGGGCATAGAGGATGAGGCCTTCCCCTGATGTTGCCTCCCAGCTCTGGGATGCAGAGGTTTAATCCCTCTGAATGTGGAGATTCCCCTCAGACACCATGGTTAGTAGCCACTGATGGACCTATCTTGACACATGGCCTATGAAGCTACCTTACACTGAATCAAACCCTTGGTCCATCAAGTTCAGTACTGTCTACTCAGATTCGTAGCAGCTCTCCAGAATCTCAGGCTGAAGTCTCTCAAAACACCTACTCCCTAGTCTTTTCTACTGGAGATATCAGGATTGAACCTGGAACCCTCTGCATGCAAAGCAGAGATTCTTCCACGGTGCCCCAGGGTATCCATGAATCTAACTCCCTTTTAAAGCTATTTATTCTCTGTGGCCACCAATACATCCTCTGGCAGCAAATTCTACATTTTTAATCACTCTCTGTGTAAAGAAGCATTTCCTTTTGTCTGTCCTGAATCTATAGACCATCAACTTCATTGGGTGTCCTCAAGTTCTAAAATTTTGAGAGGAGAAAAATTTCACTTTGTCAACTCTCTCTACCCCATGCATAGTTTTACAAACCTCTATCATGTCTCTCCTTAATAATCTTTTTTCTATACTGAAAAGTCCCATACTCTTCAGCCTTTCCTCATAGGGGAGATACTCTAACCTCCTAATAATCTTGGTTGCCTTCCCCTATACAATTTCCAGCTCTGCAGTGTCTTTTAAAAGAAAAAAGTATGGTGACCAGAACTGTATACAAACTTGTTTAACATAAGAGCCACATAGAATAAATATCAGATGTTTGAGAGCCACAAAACATGAACATCATATGTTTGAGAGCTACAAGACGGCAACATCAGATAAGGACAGCAACATCAAAAGGAAGGAAGGAAGGAAGGAAGGAAGGAAGGAAGGAAGGAAGGAAGGAAGGAAGGAAGGAAGGAAGGAAGGAAGGAAGGAAGGAAGGAAGGAAGGAAGGAAGGAAGGAAAATAGCTGAGGGGAGGGAGAGGTGGAAAGAAAGCAAGTTTAACTTTAAATGCATTCTCCAAGCTGCTAGCTGGCTTGGCTTGGGAAACTGATTTAAAGAGAGAAATGCCTTCTCCAAGCTGGCCAACAGGGTTTTAGGAGCTTCAAGAGCCACACAATATGTGTGAAAGAGCCACATGTGGCTCCCAAGCCACAGTTTGGCCACCCCTGGTATACAGTATTCCAAATGAGGTCTCACCATAGATCTACACAGGAGTATTATTATATCAGCCATTTTATGTTCATTTTCTTTCCTAATAATCCCTAATATAGACCTCCACCGTTCAAACATGCTCTTTAAAACAGGCACCAGGAGAAGGGGAAGTGATCAGTCAGTAAACTGCTATCCCTCCAGTGGTGTACAAGTGCAATGAGATGCCACTATGGAAGGAAAGATACTAGGTAGCAGGAGATGCAGGCACAAGATAAGTCCTTAGAACAGCAATGTAGGGAAGAGAAGCTAGGAGCCTTGGTACTTTCAGTGGGTAATTCCTACCAGGACCAAGTGATGGCAGTGGTGTACTGAAAAAGGAAGAGAAAACCCCTCCAATAGTCAGGAAAGTCAGAAGACTGGCATATTGCCAGATGAGGACACGGACAGCCACTGGTGTATGGACACTTCAGAGGGCAAGACAGAGCAATGCCCACAGGTCGGGGGAGTGGGGGCTGTTCAATCACAGGTGCATCTAGATATAAAGCCACATTTTCCTGTTGATTATATTGATTTAGACCATGTAATCCACCTTGAGTCTCACTGAGAAAGGTGGACTATAACATAAATAAATATCAAGGGAATGTTTGCTGCATCTTTAATGGAAAATGGTAGGTTGCAAGTGCTTAAAATGGAAGTGTTGATCTCAGGGAGTGGGGAATATTGGGACCACAGAGAATAGATAAGCGCTAAACAAGCAAATTAATTTCTCATTTGTTGCAAACTATCTGTACACCTTCCCTTTGAGGCTGCAGTTCTACAAAGATATATTACATTTTTCTAGTACTCATACCATAATATTTTCTTCCCTAAGAGACCAACAACAAACTTCCTTACTTGAGACCTATTATCAGGTATATCAAATAGAAGCATCTGGACTCTAGTCTATGAAACCTTATCCCTTAATAAATCTATTCCAGTCAATATTCCATTTTTTCTTTCTAATGTTCTAGAGACTAATCTGGAGAAATTTGTTGCAGATTTTATCTCTGTTGCATATACGTATAGATATAGATAAAAATATGGAGCAGAGGTCCATCAGTGGCTATTAGCCACAGTGTGTGTGTGTATATATATAAATTTTTTTGCCACTGTGTGACACAGAGTGTTGGACTGGATTGGCCATTGGCCTGATCCAACATGGCTTCTCTTATGTTCTTACATGAGGTAAAACCAGCCACTGGATAACATGGAGTATCAACTTGGCTTTGTGATTATGCCCCCTTGTCTCCCCTAGTTCTATTAATCAAATGTACACCTTAAATTTCATGATTAGAAGTGAATTCCCAGGAGCGTGGCATTCCAACTCTGTTTTGGAAAGGACTTAAGCCTTCTCCCTGCACTATCTGGAGGGATCTAGAAGAGAATATTGCCCCGTATATTGCCAATGCTATCTAATGGTGACCAAGCAGCTCCAGACTTTCTTCTTGCTTTATCCACAATGATTGGGGAGAAAAATTGCCCTTTAATGCTGGACTATTTGTCATATACACTTAAAGCTTGCTTGCGTCAACTAACCTGCAACAGATTATGGAAAACTGAGTGAAAACTAGGTTTTCTTCATCAACTGCTTCCATTTCAGGAAGCACATGGGCTGGTTCTGATATGATATTTTTCCTGTTATCTCAACCCCACACCTTTCCTTATCCAAATTAACTCCATACCTTTCTTGATTCTTATTTGCTGTCTGAAGTTAATCTGTGCTGCCTTCATATAAACCTGCCCTCATATTTTTCACCTTGGCACTAGAAAACGGATTGCTTCTCCGCTAGTGTTTAGGGAAAGATAAGAATCTCAGGGTCTGATTCAGAACTCTCCCTTCCCTGTAAAAACCAAGAGGAATGTCTTCAAAGTGAACAGTTGCCCCAGCCTCAGTCTGCTATAGCTTTCTATACTTGTTCTGCTGAGTTTGCCTTGAAGCATAATTGTGTGTAAAATTCTGGGAAGAAATCAGAATTATTTGGCGTTTCCAGAACCAAAGGGTTTAACAATATTCCAGACAGAGGTTGTGCAGGGGTCCCTGAGCTTCTGTGCAGCTGGCTATTAAATAATGAGTCAGAAATCCAGCTACAAGTATCCCATGGGCAACAAACAGGAGCTGCAGGGCTCCTACCTTTCATGATTTAATCATAAATTTCACTACATAGAGACTTTTTAGGAGCACAAAACTTTTAAGGTTGTGAATATCACTTTGAAAATTGAATTTTTCCCACCAGGTTGTAGTCCATGTAGTAGCACAACAGAGGTTATGAATGCACCTTCATAACTTTGTCCACTTTGGTGCTCTTGAACATTAGAGTCAGTTTAGGTAGAGTGCAGGAGGTATTCTTTTTTTAAAAATGTGGTGGTCCTCCTAAGATTCAGGTGCAATGCCTGGCAAATCCCTGAGAAATTTCAGGTGGAAATCATTATTAAAGAGAGAATTAATAGGCACATTGATGAACAAAAGTTATTGAGGAAGACTCAGCATGGGTTCTGTAAGGGAAGATCTTATCTCACTTACCTGTTAGTTTACCCTGACTTCCAGAAAGCTTTTGATAAAGTTCCTCATCAAAGGCTCCTAAGTAAGCTTGAGAGTCATGTGGTAAAAGGACAAGTCCTCTTGTGGATCAAAAACTCATGCTCTGTTTCCTATTAATTAGCCGGTTTTTGATCCACAAGAGGACTTGTCCTTTTACCCCATGACTCTTGAGCTTACTTAGGAGCCTTTGATGAGGAACTTTATCAAAAGCTTTCTGGAAGTCAGGGTAAACAACATCTATCGGGTCCCCTTTGACCACATGTTTGTTCACCCCCTCAAAGAACTCTAACAGGTAAGTGAGATAAGATCTTCCCTTACAGAACTCATGCTGAGTCTTCCTCAATAACTTTTGAGAAGGTAGAGAAAGAAGTACTTTTCTCCCTTTCTCACAATACAAGAACTCATGGACACTCAATGAAATTGCTGAGCAGTCAGGTTAGAACGGATAAAAGGAGGTACTTCTTTCCCCAAAGGGTGATTAACACATGGAATTCACTGCCACAGGAGGTTTTGGTGGCTGCAAGCATAACCAGCTTCAAGAGGGGATTGGATAAACATATGGGGATTGGATAAACATATGGATAAACATATGGATTGGATAAACATATGGATAAACATATGGAGGTCCATCAGTGGCTATTAGCCACAGCATATTTTTGGAACTCTCTGAGGCAGTGAAGTTCTGTATTCTTGGTGCTTGGGAGGGGCAACAGTGGGAGGGCTTCTAGTGTCCTGGCCCCACTGATGGACCTCCTGATGGCACCTGGGGGGGAGGGTTAGCCACTGTATGACATAGTGGTGGACTGGATGGGCCATTGGCCTGATCCAACATGCTTCTCTTATGTTCTTGTTCTTAATGTAACCTTGGAGCATGATACTGTTGGTTTATCTTTGTCTCCTTTTCTGTGTCTGGTGTGAGTTCAGACTCTATCGTCTGTAGTCTAAGTTCATTCTCTAAGATCTACAGTGTTCAAGGTGCACTCAACAAGGTTTTGGAAAACCATCACAGACAGTGGAGTGCTAGGGTAGACTTACATGTCTGCAAGCCCCCAACTACTACTTCTCAGTTTTAAAGCTGTAAGAAAATTGTTTGTTTGTTTTTCAGATTGAAGGAGAAAACAGGAAGTAGAGCAAGAAGGAGAAAAGGTGCCTGTGTTTCTGCCCACATCTTTCATTCTACAACTCAATGCACTCAGAACTCTTTTCTCATCTAGAGTTCCAGACCTATGTTTACAACAGAACTCTATAACGTTGTAAGGGAAAGGACTTGGGAACAAATCTGTTTAGTACAAACATAGTTTGCACATCTTCACCAACCTGGTTCCATGTATAGTGTATAAAAACCTCATTTCAGGTCCATTATTTCTTTCCTTTCCATGGTAACACCAGTGACTGAGGCTAAATAAGACTACTTACAGATTTTGCAGGTTCAGCTTTTTGCATGAAACAAGGGCACACAATCTGAAGAGGTTTCAATTAAACAATTCACATTTCTTTCATAGCAAGTATTCTCATTGGTACAGAAGGCTTCCTTCAGAACTAGATGAAATGATAACAAAGATCTACAAAATTATACATGGCTTTTTAAAGGAATTCAGAGGATTTTCTTCCTGTATATCAAAACTCTTGAACCAGGACTCATACATCTAACATGCAAGATTAAAGCAATGTTTTAACATGACTCACTCATTTGATCTCCAGAACTTAGAAACCACAGGAGGATAACAGCCAGCTGTCTAATTACAGTAACAATTCAAACTGAAAGTTATCATCTGGGAATCTGTCTATGATCCTTAACTAAGATGGTCAAGGGAAACACCAGAGCACATCTATTCGCACATAAACTATCCCATTTTTAACACCTGCCAAAAAGATCATGCTTGTCAATGGCTTCCACAACATTCATTGATCATTTATTCAGTATGGAATACTCCCCCCTCCAGATCATTTGCCTTATTAGCTAATCTCATTCTGGTAAAGGCAAGAGATAAATGTGATGTTTGATAATAAAAGGGACTTTATCTGGATAGCCCAGGCTAGCCTGATCTGATAATATCTCAGAAGCTAAGCAGGGTTGGCACTGGCTAGTATTGAGATGGGAGACCACCAAGGAATACTAGGGCCATGATGTGCAGGCCGGCAATGGCAAACTACCTCTGAATGTCATCTGCCTTGAAAACTCTGTGGGGTTGCCAAAGTCAGCTGTGACTTGATGACACTGTCCACCACCAATGAAAGGGAATGAGGACTGAAACTGCTGTTGAATCTTTTGCAGCTATGTCATGAGCCAACTATCTAGGAGGAGAAGGAAGCAGGCACCACACTGGTGGAATACTCATCTCAGCAACTGGGTCAAGAAGTAGACCCAATGCAGGAAGCATCAGGCTGTTCACTCTGGCAGAAGAAGGAAAGGACACTGCAATCAGGGCCTCAGTCTCCATCAGAGTCCCTTGAACCCACAGAACATAGAAACATGTAGAAGCCCTTAGTAGCTTTAGAGAGAAGATGGAGCACTCACCTGATTGTGCAGAAGCAATCAATGTTAATTCCTGGAGTAGAGTCTTTACAAAATCAGGATTGACAAGTTGTTAGGAAGCAGTAAGGACCTACACCTGGAGGAAAATGAATCCACTGGGAAGAAGTGACTGAGCGGGACGGGGGGGGGGGGGGTCAGCAAAATGAGGCTGATAAAGAAACATGCCAAACAAGGCTTAGTGTGGAAGTGATACAGATTGCCATCCTGACTTGTACTCTGTTCTTGTTAACATCTGCTTACTGTTACAGCTAGAAGCCTAGACCTGTACTGGTTCCGAAGCCCTGGACTCTCTCTTTTCCCTGATTGAAACATTTGCTCTCTGACTTTGGACTGGTTTGTATATCATGTTCTAGTATCTACTGTACTTGTTATTGTTGTATGTTTTGTATCCTGGAAAGCGCAGGTAGAGTACAGGTGCTAGGCTTTGCCCTGAATGTAACAAGCTGCTAGGTTTCTGATATTTTGCTATTAAGCATTTACATTTGGCTGTTTTAGTCAGTTGGTGAGATCAGACTTGGCGGTTGCTATGGCAGTCTCCTGACTTTGAAAAAGCTGGCACTGTTTGAGGTGCACAGTAGCAATCAGACAGCACCTGTCCAGCTGTCAGGAGAGGCATGGGCTGCACATGCACCACAGGAGCATTCACACCACTCCTGTGTGTCCATGGCATGTGCATGGCGCACTCTGGCCATTCAGATGGCCAGAAACATGCCATGGAGGTGCGGCATGGAGTTTGCCACCAAGAAGTACCTAGTGGCTATTAAACACAGAATTGAGATATCAGAAGATGAAGTAGGTGCAATTGCATGGTGGAGGCCAGGTGTGTGCTGTGAATGCACCTCTTTACTCCAGGGGTGAGGCGGCTATGGTAGGGCAAAACTCCTGTTTGATCACACCCATTGTTAAATTACTATTATTTTAAATAAGTTAAAAGAGCTTTGATAACTTCTGAAATTTTAATAACTTGTACAGAAATTCAGATCAATAGATAAAATATGTCCTGACACACTCAATTGCTTAAAGTGGAAGCAATCAAAACAGTCCAAATGCTCTATGTGGGCGATATTGACTTTAAACAGTAACACTGAAAGCAGTTAAGCCATTTGAAAACACTCCATGTTGACTATTTTCTTCCTACAGGTTCTGGCCCACAGGGAGAATGTGAATAAAACAGAATTGAAAAGTGTGCTGATCTTTTTAAATTAAAGCAGTTGTGTGTTTGTTCTACTTATTCCTAAAGAAGGATAAACATGCTTAAAATCTTATAAGATATATAATGAAACAAATCTCTCTATGTTAGAGATTTTTCTATAAAACTCTATTATACATGAAAGTCTGGATTTTATATTTCTATAGCTTTTTCCTCAACTAGATGCAGCAAGACTATAGAAACTCCCTTCTTGCTCCATTTCTGCTAGTATATAGGGGATAGAGAAAGATGGAGTTTTTCTAAAGAATCATGGCAAGGAAGAGGACTGGCTGCTTTTTAATTTACAGCTATGTACTATTGCTACTTTCCCATGCTGCTGCTGATTTTGTTGGAGTTCTGCTTGTTTTGCCATTAACTACTCCTTTTTGATATTGTAAAATAAAGATCCCACCCCCCCAGAAGTCCTTATAAATGAGGAAATTAGGCTATGGCTACAATTCTAAGATCACTTGGGGATATACATCATTTAGCAATATGGGACTTACTTCTGAGTAGACTTGTTCAGGATTCATTCTTAGATGTTGTATAACTGACTACCACACACCAATCACATGTGATTGTATCAAAAAATCTTGTTTGGTCCCCATGATCAAATATAGAATCCAGTCCAAGATTTATCTCACAAGCAACAAAAGAAAGTAGGTAGTAAGCACATAATAAACAGGGAGTACTCGACTACCTGTTCACATATAAGTAATGCATGCATAAATAAACATCTGTGTACAAACAAGAATGAAATTTGAATATCAATGAAATTCTGGCCCCTTCCACATGTATAAATAGATACTGTGTCTCAAAGAAGTGCCCATACACAGTTGATGTACAGTTTCAAAAATTGCCTTGCTACTGGGGTCATGGTACCTGAAGACTTTTTGCCATCTTTATTCTTCCAAACAACAATCTAGTTAGGGAGGCCATTAATATTCCCTTCATTATTCACAAAGCAGCACTTCCTATTCCAACATCATGTGAAGCTGCTGTTGAAACACTCTTCTCACTGTATTGTATAATCTTTTGTTACTCTTGAATATTTGAAGCAGGCAAAGGTGAGGAGCTTAGCGTCGATAGCTAAAGGACTCTTTAGGCAAACAGCTTTTACCTCAGGTGTCTGCTGCTCAGGTATTTCTGCAAAACGCCCACGTAAGCAGCATTCTTTGCTCCTTTCACTCCAGAAGATAAATTATGCTAGTTTGTTCTGTGAGTGAACTGGGGCATGTGAGATATTTCACCTTCTGAAAATGCTCATTGTAAAGGGAGGTCACTTCAGCTTTGCTTACTCAGGCCCCTAAATTTACCTCAATAGCTTGTTTTTTAGGGAGTTTTTCCCTGTCAAGCTGTCAAACTTTCTTTTGAAAGAGTTTCACTTTCTGGTTACATCTTTCCGCTAGAAATGGAAAGTGTGTTTAGTTGCTCAGCTAACTTGCTTAGGGGAATGATTTCTGATATCATTAGAATGAGACAACAGATTTCAACCATTTGGTGAAAAAAGCCACTGCAAAAGGCTGCAGGCAACTCCAGCAACCTTAAGCGATGCAGTCCACTCTATTCCCTCATGTGAGTGGAGTATTTGTGTGCAGGTATACAGAACACACACACTTCATATGTTATCTATATGGCAAGAGGCCTTGTCTGCACATTTACATTGCAATCCTATGCAAAGTTACTCAATTCTAAGTCAATTAAAGCTAATGAAATGACAGTATCTTCACATTACAGCAACTACGAGACCATCACATTAATTTCCCATGCAAGCAAAGTGATGCTCAGAATATTACAACGAAGAATCTTACCATATATGGAACAAGAAATGCCAGATGTTCAAGCTTGATTCAGAAAAGAAGGAGGCACTAGAGATTCTACTGCAAATTTATGATGGTTACTGAAGCATACAAGTGAATTTCAGAAGAAAATCAGTTTGTGCTGTATAGTTTGCAGCAAAGCTTTTGGCTTTGTAGATCAGGCAAAGCTTATGGATGGTTTTCAAGGGAAAGGATGTGCCATGAATGACATCTGATTGTTTTGGTGTGCAACTTGTACTCTGGATAAGAGGGCATCTGGTCTATCAATAGTAAGACCTATACCATGCATGATTACTTCGTGGAGCAACAGATAGACCCGGCATGTGTGACAGAGACCTGTTTCTGGGAGGGCAAGTCAGTCACCCTGAACCAGCTTACCCCACCCAGGTTCTCAGTTCTTCACCAATCGTGGACTACCGGCTGGGGGGGAGGGGTTGCAGTGCTCATTCCCAAGTCTTTCTCTTTCAGTGCTCATTCCCAAGTCTTTCTCACTTCCTGCCCCAAATATCATAGGCATTGAATGTGTCAGTCTGGTGTGGGAAGCTGAGGAGAGTTTGGCTATCTGGGTGCTGTACCAGGCGCCCAACACATCCTCAGAGAGCCTGCTGTCCTGTATCGACCTGGGCATTGGCCTTCCCCAGGCTTTTAGTCCTGGGGGATGTCAATGCCCATGTCGATGATGCAGCTTCCTTGCATGCTCAGGACCTGGTGTCATCCATGGAGGCACTGGGACTCAGCCAGATTGTTTCGGTACCCACTCACCAGGCCGGCCATATGCTCGATTTGATCTTTGGGGCTGGGATAATACCAGATCTGATAGCTGTTGGGTAGCGAGCAGATTTCCTGTTTGGGCGGCAAGCAGATTTACGCTTGCCCATGGAGTCAACTGGACCCGGAGCAGCTTTGTATCTGCAAAATCACACCCAGCCCAATTGTTTAGAACGATTTGATCATTGACTATGGTGCCAACAGGCAATCAAAATTTAGGGAATTGGATATTGGCTGTGAGGCTTTTGCAACTTATTTCGCAGATAAGGTCTCGACTCTCCGCCATAATCTCCCAGCCACAATTGATACAGTACAGGATCTGGAAGCCTGTTGTCCGTCTTCGGGTCACATGTTGGACCACTTCAGCTGTCTTTCTCAGGAGGAAGTGGACAGGATTTGGCTGCAGTGAAGCCCACCATTTGTCCATCCTGGCTTGTTAAAGCAGGTGGGGATGACATTTGGGGGCCCTTGGCCGAGATTGCTAACTTATCCCTGTCATCAGGGGTATTCCCAGACAAGCTTAAAGAGGCTGTAGTTCGCCTGCTTTTGAAGAAGCCATCTCTGGACCCATTAGTCCTAGCCAATTATTGCCCAGTCTCAAACTTACTGTTTCTGGGCAAGATAATTGAGAAAGTGGTGGCAGAGCAGTTCCAAGCTTTCCTGGAAGATGCATCTGTCCTTGATCCCTTCCAGTCTGGCTTCCGTCCTGGTCACGGGACGGAGACTGCTCTGGTCGCCCTCACAGATGAGCTTAGAAGGCAAATGGATCAAGGCGGGTCAGCGCTGCTACTACTTTTAGATCTCTCAGCAGCATTTGACATGGTTGACTACGATCTAATGACCCACCACTTTGCCGACATTGAAGTCCAGGAGGCTGCCTTACAGTGGTTTTCCTCCTTTCTCCGTGGTCAGGGACAAAGGGTGGCGATCAGTGAGCAGACCTCCCTGAGTCATCCACTGGAGTGTGGTGTACCGCAGGGAGCTATTCTCTCACCAATGATGTTCAACATCTATATGCACCCCCTTGCCCAGATTGCGAGAGGTTTGGGGCTGGGTTGTCACCAATATGCAGATGACACCCAGCTCCATCTCTTGACGGACGGCCACCCAGACTCTACCCCAGACCATCTAACCAGGGCGCTGGAAGCAGTGGCTGGTTGGCTGCAACTGAGTTGGCTGAAGCTTAATCCAACCAAGATGAAGGTTCTATACATGAGTCATGGGGGCTAAGATCGGGCATCCCCACTCTGGATGGTGCATCTCTTGTGCCAGCTGAGAAGTTGAGGAGCTTGGGTGTGATACTGGATGCCTCCCTTTCTATGGAGGCCCAGGTCACAGCCGTTGCATGATCTGCCTTCTACCATCTTCGGCAGGCCAAACTACTGGCGCGCAATCTGGCCCCTTGGGACTTAGCTACAGTGATCCATGCAACAGTTACTTCCAGGTTGGACTACTGTAACTCACTCTACGCAGGCTTGCCCCTGAGGCTGATCCGGAAGCTCCAGATGGTGCAGAATGTGCCAGCACGATTGCTGACTGAATTGCCTGTACCAATCGAGTACCCGATCCACTTCAAGGTTTTAGTATTGACATTTAAAACCTTATGTGGCCTGGGACCGGCATACCTGCAGAACTGTATCTCCCCATATGAGCCCCGGAGGTTGTTGTGCTCGACCAGTCAACATTTCCTGACCATCCCTGGCCCAAGGGATGTCCGGCTTGCCTCAACCAGGGCCAGGGCTTTTTCGGCCCTGGCCCTGGCCTGGTGGAATCAGCTCCCTATGCAGGTGCAGGTCCTACCAGATTTGTTACCATTCCGAAGGGCCTGTTCTGCCAAGCCTATGGCTGAGGCAGGCGAACATCCTTATCCTATTATTCCATCTAAATTGTCCTCCCTGTACCAATTGACTAACATTGGGCTGATACAACTGATACTTTTGGACACCTAAGTATGTCTTAAGTGATATGTCCACACCTTCCATGACCGAATTGCCATCCATGCTGCCTTGAACTAACTGAGCTGTGGCTGAACTGTTTTATTTTAATCTTTTAATCTGTTTTAACTGTTTGATTGTTTTACTTTTTATCTGTTAGATTGCTTTTTATCTGTTAGATTGTTTTACTTTTTATCTGTTAGATGGTTTACTATGTTGGAATTCACCCTGAGCCTACCATGGGAAAGGGTGGACTACAAATTAACAGAAATACATAAATAAATACTGTTAGGACATAATATAGGAAAAGAGAATGGTTTCCAATTGGCAAAGGAGTCAGACAAGGATGTATTTTATCTCCTTATCTATTTGCAGAATTTATCATGAAAAGCTGGATTAGATTTAGATGAAGGTAGAGTGAAATGAAAATTGGTGGAAGGAATATTGACAATTTAAGATATGCAGATGACACAACATTATGGACAGAAAATAGTTAAAATTTGAAACTACTCCTGATGACAGTTAAAGCAGAAAGTGCCAAAGCAGGATTGCAGCTGAAAATAAAGAGCCAAACCAGGGCTTTTTTTTAAAGCAGGAACACAGTTCTGGTGTTGTGGCTTGGTGTTGTGGGTGTGGTCAAATATGCAAATGAGTTCCTGCTGGGCATTTTCTACAAAAAAAACCCCCTGGCCATAACTACTGAGGAATCAGTTTTAGACAATGGAAAAATGAAATTTAAAGATTTTCTATTTCTCAGCTCAGTCATCAAGCAAAAGGGAAACTGCCACCAGAAATCAGACAGAGACTGAGACTGGGGAAGGACAACCATGAAGGAACTAGAAAAGATCCTTAATAGCAAAGCCAGTTTCAAGTTTTTTGTTTGTATATTCGGGGGTGGGGGGGTGCACATGCGCGTGTGCACACCTGGATGTCATGTCAGCTCCTGGTGACTGATCCCTACTGGGAGCCTAGAGGATATTCAGAAAAGTGGCTGAATAGTGCCTGCCCTTGTCCTCTTCACTGGGTATTTCAAGGAAGTTTCTCATCCAAGTACTAACCACAGTTGACCCTGCTTAACTTCTAAGATCTGACAAGATCGGGCTTGCCTGGGCTATCCAGGTCAGGACAGTTTCAAGTTTTGAGGGGCCCAGAGTTCCAGTGGCCCATCTCCCTCTTTTGCCCACCACCAATCCCCTACGCAACCCCTCTTTCCTTTCCCTCCACCACATGGCTCTGACCTGCCTCTGTGTCCTTCCTCTGCTTGATTGTAAACTCTCCCAATGCCCATGCTCACCATTGCCTTCAGCCCTTTTCCCAGTGGCAGTAGGCAGTGAGTGTAGCTGAGAACGTGGTGGAGCACTAGCAAATAAGTGAGTGAAGTGTTAAAAGCAGTGGAGCCCCACCTCATGGTACGCTGATGCTGGTCCTAGTTAAACGTAAATATCAAGATTGCTGGATATCAAGATCATTCATCCTATGGAATTCCTCATTACTATGTATGGATGTGAAAGCTGAGTAGAAAACTTATGGTAAGTAAATGGATCCATTTGAAATTTGGTATTGGAAGAGAGCTTTACAGATACTGTGGACAAAAAGACAACTAAATGGGTTCTAGATCAAATCAAGTCTGACTTTTCCTTACAAGGTAAAGTGATTATACAGAGGTCATTATACTTCAGTCACATCATGAGAAGAGAAGGCTCACTGGAAAAGACAATTCTAATAGAAGTTGGAGGCAGCATGAAAAGATGGATTGTCTCAATAAAATAAGCCACAGCCTTCAGTTTGCAAAACCGAAGCAAGGTTGTTAATGCAAGATGGTTTAGGGGTCATTAATTCATAGGATCACATTAAGTCAGAAGCCACTTGATGACACAAAACAACAACTTTGCATCAGATTGCACTGCTGATAGAATAATGTGATCGGCCACAATATCATAGTGTAGCCCAGAAGTTCCCAAACTCCGGGTCCCGGAGCGGGACAGGTCCATGGCCTGTAAGCAGCCGGGCCCCCACTCCCTGCCCTCCAACACCCTCCCTCACTGCCACCACCACCCCTGCCCTTCAAAGCAGCACTGCCACTCAGTCACCCCCGCCCCCCCGAACAACAAGCCTCGACTTGCCACCACAGCCAGGACCCATCCCCTCCCTTCCTTTCCCCAGCATCCAAGCCGTGCTCCGCCCCCCTCCCCCACCCACGTGATCAGAGGAAACTGGGAGGCCCTACCCATTTCAACAGGGACCGGCCTGATTTGACATTCTCGGAAGAGCAGGCTGGAGGAGGAGGAGTTTCATCCCTCTCTCCCTTCTGGAAGGGGAAAGGGAGAAACCTCCTTCAGTTTGCTAGAATCAGCCCGGTCCTGCTGAAGCGGCCCTAGCCTCCTCGTGGCTTCCCTCTGATTAGACATGGGGTGGGGGGTTGAGAGGCTGGCTTTGGGGCTTGGCTCTACCCCCTGCAGCAGCAGCGCCCTTTTGGGATGGGGTTGGTTCCTGCTGCCATTGGCCTGACTGGGTGCTGAGTGAGCTCAGCACCGCTTTCCTCTCCAATCAGGTGATCAACCGGGGGAGGCAGGTTGCCTTTACACAGCCCAGAGTGGAGCCCTTCCAGATGTTGAAATTGACCTGGGGTGGGGAAGGGAGGGAGGAGGGGGGGCAAGCTAGGCAGGACACCGTGGGTTTCCTCCCAAATATGGGAGTTTTCTCCCAAACACCTAGTTTCCTCCCCCTTCTCCTCCCTCCCTTCCCCACCCCAGGTCAATTTCAATGTCCGGAAGGGCACCAGAAAACAACCCTATTTGCTTTATTACCCCCCCCCCCTTCTGTCAGGAAGTCTTTTCCCATCTTCCTTCCTTCTTTCTCTGTCTGGCAGTCTTTTCCTTCCTTCCTTCCTTCCTTCCTTCCTTCCTTCCTTCCTTCCTTCCTTCCTTCCTTCCTTCCTTCCCTCTCTCTCTTTCTCTCTCTGTCTGTCAAGCAGTCTTTTCTCAGTCTTCCTTCCTTCCTTCTCTCTCTCCTCTCTCTCTGTTAGGCAGTCTTTTCCCTATCTTCCTTCCTTCTCTTTCTCTCTTTCTTTCTTTCTCTCCCTCCTTCTCTCTCTGTCATTCTCCTCCCCCCCCCCCCGGTCTTCTTCCCCTGTGACTCTTGTGCTTTTTCTTGATTTTTATTTTTAAAATTGCATTGCAAAATCCCCCTATTCTCCTACCTTTCCTAAACAAAATATTGCAAGAGTTTTAAGCATGTTTGTACATCACTTCTTGTCTCCTGGCTCCACCCCCAAAGTCTCCTGGCTCTACCCCCAAATTTTAGTGGGCCAAGAAGGAGAAGTGTCAAAATAACCGGGCCTCGGGCAGGGGGGGGGGGGGGTGCGGGTTGGGAAACCCTGGTGTAGCCTATACCATTTCAGGCTACATATGGGAGTGCCTTTTCATAGCTCTTTGTTAAGATTTCTTTTTTTAAAAAAAAAAAAGTACTGATTAACCTTCTCTATGGCATGATAATTTTCTATGTGCAGATATACTTTGAGGGGTTTTTTTACATAGAGGAGCACTCACATTTGCAGTCCCTCAACTTGAGAGTTTACTAAGTATTTTGAATGAACCATACAAGAGTGTGTTCTCTTTAAAATTATTTTTTAGCTATTTGAACTATGAATATAGGAAGGTGATTAAAGGGATATGCAGAACTTAATGGGATCTTTAGCAATATCTATTACTTAACAGCAGTGCTATCCTAAACAAAGTTGCACCTAATTAGAATTTCACTGTACTTTAAGTATCCAAGTACCACAATATTTAATCTGCCAGTTCAACTTGCGTCCTATTCATGTCATGAATAGAGACCCAGTTTTTCAGTATTTGGTTTGATAGTTCATAAATCTATCTGTAGATGCTTGTCAAGTTGCTGCCCATCCCTTCCTAACCATGTAGTATACAATGCAATTTTTTTAGCATTGTGTTTTCACATAAACCCACTGAGTTCTGTTTACTTCCCCCCATCCTGGCTGCATAACAGGTCCACATAGTAGGCAATTGTTTAAATAAACAATTGGATCACTCACAAACCATATCAATCAGTCAAAATAAATGCTGTCTCTCAATGAAATTCTATCCTCCAGTGTTCATCTAAGTAGAGGTGCTAACAGTCATTGATTAGTTTGAATCAGCAGCATCTTTGGGCAGCTTTCTGAAAACCTGCTACAAACCAGATCCACAGGCATTCTCAATGGATCAACACAAACCAGACAGAACAAGTGAGCAGCTCATACCTGAGTGCCACTTTTAAACATGCAAAATTGACTGTCAAATGCACTTATGGTGAAATTCAAAGCATTCCTATTCACCAGTGGCTTTTTAGATCATGTTAGGATGACAAGGAATTAAAGTATGTATACCTCATATTCCTATGGGGTGTGTGTGCGTGTGTGTGTGTGATAATACTCACCAATACCAAATACCAACTCTTGGAGGGGCTGTCCAAAATCCTCATCCTCATTTGCCATCCCACCCCTCTCAGTCAGATAAAAAGAGAGTGGGACTCAGGAACAGCCTAGTAAGGATTTGCAGAGTAGGTGGAAATTGGCATAGCCTTATATTTTAGTTCAGGCATTTTTTTCCTAACAAAAAAGTACTGCCTATGTGAGGTATATATCTCCAGCACAGGACTGAAGGAGGGTTGAATCTGTGTTATCACATCAGGAACGCTTGCAGTATGTACAAAATGTGTAATTGTGTCTGATCATTCTGATGCAATATAGTGCCATAGAACAATTATTTGGGACAAGGCATAAGAAAGGACCCCAAAAATGGCAAAAGGTGGCCTCTTGTCCAAAGAAGGTGACCTTGTCAGCAGTCTGTCTCATCCATGGCAACTAAGAGCTCCAGGATGCCTTCACACAAACTAAATAACCCACTTTCAGTGCACTTTGCAATTGGATTTTACTGTGTGAAATGGAAAAATCCAGGGGGGGGGGGTTGTAGCAGGAACTCCTTAGGCCACACACCCCTGATGTAGCCAATCCTCCAAGAGCTTACAGGGCTCTTAGTACAGTGCCTACTGTAAGTTCTTGGAGGATTGGCTACATCAGGGGTGTGTGGCCTAATATGCAAAGGAGCTCCTGCTACAAAAGAAGCCCTGGAAAAATCCACTTGCAAACAGTTGCTGAAGTGGATTGAAACTGCATTACTTAGCATGTGTGAAAGTGCCCTTACTGACCATGGCAACTAAGAATTCTACTATCCTGTCCATATGTATATCTTTTGCTCTGTTCCTTAGCCTAATATTGGGTTGTGGTCATATGAGCAGTTTGATCCAATATCATTGTAGTACCCTTGTGGATTTAAAGAGCACAATCAGACAGTGACATCTGCCTTCTGTGCCCCAGTCATTGCCACTCTGTTCTGCCCCATTTTCATTGCGGAGTTAATAGATACTGGGGAAACTCCAGTCTTTATGGATGCCATCACTTTCTCCCTGCATTACTGGCTAACTGAACTCCCCTCTTGCAAAGTCAAGCTGTTTGGGAAGTCTGAACCTTCCCTTCCATTTCTGTCTCCTATTTTTCCTTTTGGATCAGGTAGCGATGTGTGCATAAGTACCCCTGGAGTTGTCAGTCACTGTAGCCAAGTAGTCATTCTGGATCAGGAGTCCCTGGGGGAGGTGTTTTTGAGCAATAGCCCCACCAAACCTCTCTCTTCTGTTTCTGCATCAGAGTTGCTGTTGGAGAGATGGACACAAGGGAAAATGTACTGATGTCAATGGGACTGTTCTCATGTAAATCTACACTCTCCCCCCACCCCATCACCGTATTCCAAGGAAGAGAGGTGAAGGGAAAGAGGCTGAGAAGGGCCAGAATACTTGGCAGAGAGATTGTGGAGCTGTCAAAAAGGACCTGGAGCTTCAGATACATACTTATGCACATGGATGAGAGAGAGAGGCACAACAATCTGAGCAACTGACCACAGGATGTGCACGCAGTGAAGTTGGTTCAGGGTGGGATGTCTGATCAGAATTTTCCATTGATAAAATAAAATGAGCATGGTCAGATTGCACCAAGCCTGTAGCATGACCACAGCCTTGGAGTCAGTGTAGGGTTGATTTAATTGCTTGTTATCTGCCACTGTTGAATAAACACTGCTTTGGAGGAGATCCTGTTTCTCTGATCCTCTGTTGAATGGCAGCGAGTGTAGTGAGCACTCTCAACAAGTGCTGATGCTGCACCTTTTGGGGAAGGGTCTAATTGCCCTTCCACAGTTAGGACAGGAGGGGAGCAGGAGATGCTTTGACAGTTATGGTGATGGAAAGAGATCCAGGCAACTCCATGGTTAGGAGGAAAGGGGAGATATGCTGTCTAGCTGGAACAGGACATCCTTTCTTGTTGGGAGATATAACATACCAGACCTTTGATGTGTTAGCACCTCTTGATTGGAGAGTGCAGATTTGGTGGGCTGATGGCTCACATCTTAGCACCCAGATTGGCTGAACATCCCCAAGCATACATGGGAGTGGGGTCTGAAAAGTGGAACTGTTCCTTTGATTGTTGCATCCTTCTGGTTTTTCCAGCTTGGCTCCTTCTTGGTTGGGAACTAAAAGAAGTGTGGCTTTTGCTATGAAGGGTGACAAAAGAGAATGATGCAAAAGGGTGGTGCTGATCACGAGGGTGGGGGCATCCTACATCTGCCCAGATAAGATGCAACCTAGATTGTGAGTACTTTAGTTAGAACCTGTCTTTTTGTTTATTTTCCTTACTGTATCTAGATCCTGACCTTTAACAATATTCTGAGTTTGTGCCTAGTAGAAATAAAATCTTATTTAACTTGAGTCTGCACAAGCCCTTACCCACCTGCCAGGCTCCTTGGCATGCTACTGAACAATCCCCTTGCGAGGCTGGCTTTGGGCAACCATGATGGGGAGGATAGATTTTACTCAAAGTGGTGGTAGCAACCAAAATGGGGAGGCAAAACAGTCATTCTACCAGAAGTGGTGACAGTGACCAAAAAGGAGGGAACAAAAGAGTGCCTGGTCTTGCCCCCAATATGGCAAAGGCCATAACAATATCTGACACTTGGACTTTTGAAATCTTATACTCCAAAAATCTTGTTAGTTTCTAAAGTATTACTGGGCTCAACTCTCTAGAATAATTTTTCAACTTTAAAAACTAAGTTATATTGTGGGTTTTCTTAAAGCACCAAATTATGTGTTGCTTATACAAATGTGTTAAATGGAAACAGTTATTTAAAGAGTTGTTCAGCCCACCTGAAGCATGAAAGGAGGAGCAAAAATGAAAAAGTAATTTTGGGCCCTTTTTTGGACTACTTCAATTGGCTTTCTCTGGAAGATGTGGACAGGATCTTGGCTGCAGTGAAGCCTACCACTTGTCCTCTAGGCCCATGCCCATCCTGGCTTGTTAAACTGGGTGGTGCTGATGTCTGGAGCCCTCTGGTTGATATTGTTAATCTCTCTGTCATCAGGGACTTTCCCAGTTAGGCTCAAAGAGGCAATGGTACATCCACTTTTAAAGAAGCCATCTTTGGATCCCATGGTCCTGGCCAATTACTGCCCAGTCTCAAATCTTCCGTTTCTGGGTAAGGTTTCTGAGAAAGCAGTGGCGGAACAGTTCCTCGACCCTTTCCAGTCTGACTTTTGTCCTGGTCATGGTATGAAGACTGTCTTGGTTGCCCTCATAGATGACCTCAGAAGGCATCTGGATCAAGGCGGGTCAGCACTGCTGCTATTGTTAGATCTTTCAGCACGGTCAGTTATGATCTAATGACTCACCGCCTTGCCAACATAGGAGTTCAGGGGATTGCCTTACAGTGGTTTTCCTCCTTTCTCCATGGTCAGGGACAAAGGGTGGCCCTTGACAAGCAGACCTCCATGCAACACCCACTTGAGTAGCAGGGAGCTATTCTCTTGCCAATGATGCTTAACATCTCTTCTCTTGCCAATGATGTTTAACAAGCTGCTGTGAAATGGCTCAAACAAAGTCGACTGAAATTGAATCCAGCAAAGACGGAGGTTCTGTACCTAAACCAAGGCGGCCTGGGAAGAGCGATCCCTTTACCGACCTTTGATGGGATGCCTTTAGTGCCAGCTTCAAGGGTCAAGTGTTTAGGGGTTCTCCTGGAGCATTCATTAACTATGGAGGCCCAGGTGGCAGCCACTGCCAGATCTGCATTCTATCATCTTAGGCAGATAAGACAGTTGGCTCCATACCTGGAATGCAGCAACTTGACAACAGTAATTCATGCAACGGTCACCTCGAGAATAGACTACTGTAATTCCCTCTACATGGGGCTGCCCCTGACTCGGACCCAGAAGCTGCAACTGGTGCAGAATGCTGTGGCCAGGTTGGTATTGGAGCTGCTTTTATGGGTGCACATCCAACCTGCACTGGAGACGCTGCACTGGTTGCCTATAGTGTTCCGAGCCCAATTCAAAGTGCTGGTTATGACCTTTAAAGCCCTATATGGCTTGGGACCTGTCTACCTTCGGGACTGCCTTTCCCCACACAAGCCTCAGAGAGCACTACAATCAAGTTCGTTAAATCTGTTAAAGATCCCCGGGCTAAAGGATGCCCGTTTGACCACCACAAGGGCAAGAGCCTTTTCCGTGGCTGCACCTGCCCTCTGGAATGCCCTCCCTGAGGAGACTAGGGCCCTGTGGGACTTGTCACAATTCCGCAGGGCCTAAGACATATCTGTTCAGGCAGGCTTTTAATAACTAGATGGACGTGCTTTTAACATCTATGGGGGTATGTACTATCTACCCCACAATATCATCACAAATTAATCCAAAACAGACAGAATGCCATCTGAACTGTATTTAAACTGTTTTAATATTTTAATGTTTTATTGTTATAATGTGAATCTGTCATCGAATTGTGACTGTTGTTAGCCGCCCTGAGCACATCTGGGGAGGGCGGGATATAAGTGCAATAAATAAATAAATACTCACCCCCTTGCCTAGATTGCTCAAGGTTTTGGGCTGGGCTGTCACCAATATGTGGATGACACCCAGCTCTATCTGTTGATGGATGGCCATTCAGACACTACTCTGGATCATCTAACTGGGGCTTTAGAAGCTGTAGCTGGATGGTTGCAACACAGTCAGCTAAAGCTCAATCCAACCAAGACAGAGGTCCTGTACCTGAACCGTGGGGGATTAGAGTCGGGCCTCTGACTCCCAACCCTGAACAGTGCACCTCTTGCGCCAGCTCAGAAGGTGAAGAGTCTGGGAGTGATACGGGATGCCTCACTTACCATGGAGGCCCAGGTCGCAGCAGTTGCTCAATATGCCTTCTACCATCTTCAGCAGGTCAGACAGTTGGCGCCCTACCTATCCCCCCATGATTTATCTATAGTGATCCATGCAACAGTCACTTCCAGGTTGGATTATTGTAACTCGCTCTATGCAGGCTTGCCCTTGTAGCTAATCCAGAAACTCCAGCTAGTGCAGAATGCAGCAGCATGGCTGTTAACTGCATTGCCTCTACGGACAAGCCTTCAGTCAGCGCTGCGCCAGTTGCACTGGCTACCTATTGAGTACTGGATCCGCTTCAAGGTTTTCGTACTGACATTTAAAGCCTTACGTGGTCTGGGACCAACATACCTGAGGGACTGCCTTTCCCCATATATGCCCCAGAGGTCATTGTGATCGGCTACGCAACACCTCCTTACCACCCCGGCCCAAAGGATGTCCAACTTGCCTCAACCAGGGCCAGGGCGTTTTCAACCCTGGCCCCCGCCTGGTGGAATCAGCGCCCTACAGAGATCTGGGCCCTATTGAGCTACTGCCATTTTGTAGAGCATGCAAGATGGAGCTATTCTGCCGGGCTTATCACTGAGGCAGAATCCAGCTATTATTCCATCAGTTGGACTCCCTTGTGGTGACCTTGTGTCCTACTGCAGTGCTATCCTGCTACTACTACCATCATTTAGTCTGGGCCTATAATTGTTTACCTTGTATGATGTGCCTTTTCTGCCTTTGGTGCACTCTATTTACTGTTTTATTGTTTTTACTTGATTAATCTTAATGCAGTGTTTTAACTTCAAACTGTAGGGTTTTTATTATTGTTATCATTGCATGTTGTGATCCACCCTGAGCCCGTTTACGGGAAAGGGTGGAATATAAACCTACTAAATAAAATAAAATAATCAGCATAGAATGCCAGGGCAGGCTGGTGCATGTATCATTTAAACTGCAAAAGTAGTAGGGTTGGAGGGAGAACAAAACATGTAAACTGGTCCTTGTTTTCAAGTATTTTTGCACACACAAATGCATGCACCCTGTTTCTTTTGGCTCCAGCTACTCAATTTCCAATCATTTCTTTGAAGCATCACTTGGAATATTGGCAGCAGGCCTACGAAGCAAGGCTGACTGTGCCACTGCTTCAGGCTGCAGGTTGGAGATCACATTTATTAATGTTCCTCTAGAGTGGCGGGGGGGACTCTTATTGCAAGCAGAATGAGCTGGACTAGAAGCTGTCTTTTGAACATAGGTTTGAGAAACAAAACAAAACCCTTGGACTAGATCCTTGGACTTTGGATCTAGTAGAATGATGACTCAGCATCTTTGATGGTAACTTTCAGAGTCCTAAATGACAAAAAGAGAACTAAAATCTTTGAGGAGGTATCCCCCAAATTCCAACTAGATGCTGAAACCAATTCAAAAGAATAGAATGATCACCAAATCAAATAATAAACTTGTCAGGAGATTCTGTCACTGAGCTTCTCACCCAAAAACGTCCTGGGAAGATGGAGGGAAACATCTTAAACAGGATAAGGTGGTGACTACATGGTTTCTCTCAGACATTATTTAATGTATAGGCAATCCCTTTTCTATTTCAAGTGGTTGCACAATTATGCTTCCACTTCTGTGATTCTCTGGAAGTATTTAACTTGTGACATAAAAACTTAGCTCGCTTTCTAACAAGAATTACATTGTTTGTGCTCTGCAGTTACAATATCTCTTCCATATTTTTGCTTGTTACATCCCCACACTGTATAAATTACAAATGTGATAAAAACAGGACACATGAAATCAAAAAGGGAGGGGTATTAATAAACCAACCATACTGAAGAAATACCGTAGTCTCAGCAACATTCCTTAGGATTCTTGTGAGTGCTTTGACTGGACTCAGTGCATTGAAGGCAGATATGTTTTTCTCTTAGGAGAAAGAAGAACGATCTCTTTGCTCAGCCATTCACCTTGCCTTAGGCAAATGGAAAATAAGCTCTCAATTCTTCCAGGGCACCAGTTTTTGTATGCTTCTTGTTATGAGTTCATTACTTAGGGACTGTAGCCATGCAGACAGAAGAGAAATCCCTTCATCTACAATAACAAAACTGAAGGTCATTCCCACCCCACCCCCCATCTTACACGGGGGGGGGGGGGGGGCGGAATTCTCTCAGAGACAGCAACATATGCTTGCATTAGAACCACCATCCAGATTTGTGATTTGAGTCCAGTAGCACCTTAGAGACTAACATGATTTTTAGGATATAAGTTTTCAAGACTACGAGCTCTCTTTGTCAGATACCAAAGGAAGCTGTGGCTCTTGAAAGCTTATACCCTGAAGATGTTGTTGGCCCCCCGAGGTGCTACTGGACTTGAACCTGACTCTTCTACTGCAGATTAAAATGGCTACCCTCCAAAATTGCATCCAGATTATAATTCATCATAAATTGAAACTACAATTGAGTTAAAAGAACCTTGACAGGAGGTTCTGAAATATAGGGAACAAATGTAATAATATTCAGGCGGATGGCTAAAACAAGATGTGGAGCAGACCAGTGGACAGAAAATTTCTGGGGCACTGGGGGAACTGGTAGGGTATAATGCGACAAAATTATAAATAAATAAAAATACAATAAATTTTCAGCAGAAATTTCACTTGCTCAATACAGAAGACTTGAGGGAGGCTATGCATAGTGATTTCCAGCTACCCCTTCATTTCCACTCCAGCAACCCCTCCTCCAACCTCCTCCACCGTGTCCCACCAATTTGGATCTCAAACCAGCATGCAAACCAGAGGGAGGGGTATGGTACTTTTGCTGTGCTAATCAACCCCAGTACTGCCTCAGCAGCAAGCCAACAGCTGGCTACCCTGGTTGACTCAGCTGGATGGCAGTGGCCTCACTGTGCCTGCACCAGCCTAGCCACCCTGGGCCATTGATGCTGGGTCACATGACACCAGCAACCAGGTCACATGGCTGGGCTGGTGCAGGTACAGTGAGGCCACCACCACCCAGCTGAGTCAGCCAGGGCAGCCAGCTGCTGGCTTGCTGATGAGGCAGCACTGGAGTTAATTATTTAAAAACACATTATCTTGATTTAAACATGTGGGGCATGGCTGTAATTTAAGAGGGTGTGACCACAAAATGCCCCCCTATAGCTAGGCTTGATGTGGTGTATCCTATACTTTGGTATCCCGCAAATGTTGAATCAATGGTATAAAGTAAATGTCAAGGAAGTAGCCTTATTTTCCTTCCCTGGCAATAACTCACTACACCAATTAACTCCTTTTCTTCTAGACAGTAGGTTGAGACGCAACTGAAAGAAGGTAGGGGATAAAGAGAGAGACTGCAATCCAGAATCCCCTGTGCTGTCATAAAGAGTGCAATCCAACTCTAACCAAGGTCAATGAAGACCATTATTGCTAAATTCTGACCGTGTGGGAAATGGACGACTCACATGGGAGCATCTGATTGGGATTCGGCTGTTCCATTTTGAGTCGGTTTGCTTTGAGACGACTACTGTGTGTCCAAAGCTGCCAGTCTGGACCCTGCCCTATAGTTCCAGATCATTTAGGAAAAGCATTCAGGCTTTTAAAGGGGGGTGCTAATTAAAACAACTAAGTCCACAATAAGAGGGGGAAGAGTTGGAGTCCTTACAAGATAGTACCTGTTACAAGATGAGATTCCCTTCCCGCCACCAAGGTCAGTATTTTGTATTCTTATTGTATAGGGGAAATAAGAAGTTGTAAGGGATTTGGGGTCTCTAATAAAACTACCAATTGTGTTTGTTTAAATTATTCTCCTAGATAACTAAAAGTGATATTCTTAGAAACTGAGTATCAAAGATTTATTGCAGAAAGTGTTATATAAACATTGACTATTTCACAAGTGGACAGAAGGAAGGAATGTGGGTTCATATTGCTAGGAGAATTTTATTAAGCTGAATCCACATTTGCTAATTTGGTACTGCAATATTTTATTACAGAGAGAAATCCATTTAGCTGAAATTTACCAAAGACTTTGAAAGGTTCCCAACTTAATGTGATCTGAAAAGATTTAATTATTTTATGTAATATCTAAAAGAAAATTGTTACAGTAGAAATTTAAAATTTTCTGCTTTGTGGCAAGACAACCAGAGTTTTCGGGACAGGATTTCCTCATTCATTCTTTGTTAAACAACAAAATGACAATAATGGTTTTAGCATCTCCAGAACACATTGAGTAAGGCTTGCTGCCATTGGAAAGTATTTGTCCTTTGAAAATACTCTATAATTCAGTTTGGCTTGGTGGGGATTTTATTTTACCAATAAAGCAACTAAACTGAGCAACTCACTGAATTTAAGTGACTATGACATTTTTTAAAAAAAACCTAATTTAGCCTTGCACCTTCAACAGTAGCCAGAAACAGCCAGTCTATAAGGAGTGCAGAAGGCATACAGATACACTGCTAAGATTATACCTATTGTCATTCATTACTAGCTTTGAGAAGTTCAAGATTCACTTGGTCTCAAAAAAATATGGAAATAGTCGTGCATTAGTCTAACATACAACAAACATGAAGCTGTCTTTTACTGAGTCAGATCATTGGACTGTCAAGATCACTGTTATCTACTTTGACTAGCAGTGACTCTCCAGGGTCCTGGGCAGAGGTCTTTCACATCATCTGCTGCCTGATCCTTTTAACAGGAGCTGCTGAGGTCTGAATCTAGGAGGACTACCACTGAATCACTGTCCTGCTCTGGTGACTAAGCATCCAAAAGATGACTTTGTGATATATATAATCAGTACATGTGGCAAAATAGTGATCTGCAATCTTGTGCAGAGTTATTTCAGTCTAAATCAATTGAAATAAAAGACGTGTTTAGTTTCAATTGGTTTAGACGTAGGATTGCGCTAGTAGCAATATGCAAAATGCTGAGTTAGCATCTAATAGTGCCAAGCTTACAGTTATTTTCAACTCTGTTTAATGTATGTGTATCTAGAAAACTAGCCTTTATCTTTCTGTTTAAGAACGATGGTTCCAAACCAATAATGTGCATTCTACAGCATGTTATTTTATAATAGACCTGTGAAGAAACAATGGTGTATACAATGCAAACTGACTTCTTACATGCTCAGTTATCATTGTTTTATAAAAAAATATTTTTAAATATTTTTTTTTCAATTATATGCATCTATTACATTTGAGACTTGTGGAGATCTCTCTCTCTCGGCTTGACTTCGCGAACGAAGAAGGGTGCAGTAGTCCACGTCTGCTGCAGGCTCTCTGGTGGCTGACAAGACCAATGCGGGACAGGCAGATCCGGCCACAGTGGCTGCAGGGAAAAGTTTGATTTGGGGTTGGTGCTGTAGCAGTGCGATTCTTCCTCAGTCTCCTTTTGTCCTCAAGACCAGCTATGCGTGCGTTCTCAAAGGAAGAGACAGCCTGGTGGATGGTGTGCCTCCATGCTTTGCTATCTGAGGCTAGGTCAGACCACTGGTGATGGTTGATGCGACAGGTGCCAAGGGATTTCTTCAAGGAGTCCTTGTACCTCTATTTGGTGCCCCTCTATTTCGATGGCCGGTGGAAAGTTCGCCATACAGAGCAATCTTGGGAAGGCGGTGGTTTTCCATCCTAGAAATATGCCCTGCCCAGCGCAGCTGCGTCTTCAGCAGCAGTGCCTCGATGCTTGTAACCTCTGCCCTCTTGAGGACTTCAGTGTTGGTCACAAAGTCACTCCAGTGGATGTTGAGGATGGTGCGAAGGCAGCGCTGATGAAAGCACTCAAAGAGTCGCAGGTGATGACGGTATAAAACCCACGATTCGGAGCCGTAGCTGAGGGTTGTCATCACAACCGCTTTGTAAACATTGATCTTTGTGCCTTTTTTCAGATGCTTGTTGCTCCACACTCTTTTGTGCAATCGGCCAAATGCACGGTTTGCCTTTGCCAGCCTGTTGTCAATCTCCTTGTCGATCTTGGCATCTGAGGAGATGATGCACCCCAGGTAGCTGAACTGCTGGACTGTCTTCAGAACTGATTCACCCACAGTGATGCAGGGAGGGTGATAATCTTCCTGGGGTGCAGGCTGGTGGAGAACTTCTGTCTTCTTCAGACTAACTTCCAGGCCGAATAGCTTGGCAGCCTCTGCAAAGCAGGACGTCATATGCTGCAGAGCTGATACCGAGTGGGAGACGAGTGCAGCATCATCAGCAAACAGTAGCTCGCGAATAAGTTTTTCCATTGTCTTGGAGTGAGCCTTTAGTCACCTCAGGTTGAACAGGCTGCCATCGGTGCGATAGCGGATGTAGACACCATCGTCATCATCTAGATCTACTGCGGCTCTTTGAAGCATCATGCTAAAGAAGATCGTAAAGAGTGTTGGCGCGAGAACGCAGCCTTGTGTCATGCCTGCCCCTGACCCAGCACCTGCTAGCTCAGAGCAGGCGCTTTTAACAGCCCTGGACGTAAGTCCTGAGGAGGCAAGCCGGCAGCAGGAGCCACCTGGAACTGATCAGGCCACGCCGGGCCCCAGCTCATCCCCTCCTGAATCTCCACCACCTGTCAGCCGGCTTCGTGAAAGGAGACGGCAGGAGATTAGAAACAGAAGGAGTGAAGCACGCATGCGGGGGAGAAGAGATCTAAGCCCGGCATACTAATGGGTTAACAAGCCAGCACAGTATATCTGCAATCCTGGCCCTTTGGCATACTGTGCTGGCAACGAACGATCCTCCTGGGACATGACCACGCTCTGCACCCTCTTGACTCCTGTGAGAACCCGCATATTTCTGACCCGGCTTGAACCTTGGACCTTGGAACTCTGGACTGTGACTTTGCTCTGTGGACTTGCTTTGGTAATTTGACTTCATTCGGCTTTGCTCTCTCTGGCTACCCGACCCTCGGCATTCCTGTGTTTACGCTCTCTGTCTCATCCCTTGGCTCGGACTGATTTATGGTTTTGACTAATTGGACTGTTTAAGATAACGCCTGTGCTGCTCCCTGAAAACCTCAGCCGGCTGCAAGAGTTCTGGCTGACTGCCGAGACGCCAGCAGCCGTCTCCTACCCGAGGCTCAAGTCGTGACAGCTTGCCAGCACCCATAACTCACCAGACTCCACCATGACTGACCAAGCAGCAGGAGGGGCTGACCCACTGTTGGGTCTACTAGACCAGGTGCAGCAGCTGACGCAGGCTGTATTCACACTACAGCAACAAACGGCTTCCAACGCTACTGCCCTGGCCATGGCAGCAGCTCCTCGTTCCCGCTGCCCGGTGAGTGCCCCTGACAAGTTTGTAGGGAGTCTGGAGGAATTCCCCGCCTTCCTTGCTCAATGTGAACTGTATATGGAGATAAGGCAAACTGATTTTCCCACAGACAAGACCAAGGTCTGTTTCATTTTGAGCCTGCTAAAAGGGCAAGCAGCCAAATGGGCCACTCCCCTGCTGTTGGAACCGTCGCCGCTGCTATCAGACTACCCACGTTTCAAGGCTCATTTTATGGCTACCTATGCCAACCCAGTGCGGGCTGAGACAGCCAACCGCAAAATACGGGCGTTGCAACAGGGCCAAAACTCTGTCTCTCACTACACCACTGAATTCCAGTTGCTTGCTCAAGACCTGGCCTGGAATGAAGCCGCCCTAATGGACCAATATACAGAGGGACTCTCTGATGCCATCCTTGATGAACTGGCCCGCAGTGACCGACCAGCCACACTACAAAACCTGATCCTGTTGTGCCTGCGTATTGATGGGCGGCTGCAGAGTCGCCGCCAGAAACAGAAAGGGAGCCACGCCCCAGCAAGGGTCCCCACAGCTGCTCCCGCTCCAGGTATCACCGCTCTTCCTCCAGCTGCGGAACCCATGCAGCTGGGCGTCGCCCGCCCTCGCCTGACTCCCGAGGAGAAGACCCGGCGGCGCAACTGCAATTTGTGCCTCTATTGTGGCGAGGCCGGACATTTTGCAGGTACCTGCCCGGCCAAATTAAAGCGTCCCACAAGCTCTGCTGCCCCGGTAAAAGGCCAGCCCCAGGTCTAGTTGGAGCTCCCAGCCTGGGGCACTTCTTGAGGTCCTCCAGCTCCCTCTATCCACCACACACCCCGTTCCTGATTCCGATTCGTCTTCAGCTCCCCGACGGTCGGTGGATTTTTGTACATGCCATGTTGGACTCAGGGGCTGCCTGCTGCTATATGGACAACCTCTTCGCCAAGGAGCATGGCATCCCCATCCGGGAAAAGAAGATCCCTACCCTGGTCGAGGCCGTAGACGGACGTCTGCTGCGCTCTGGACCCATCATTCACGAGACTCAACCACTCGTCCTATGGGTCCAGCAACACCAAGAGGAACGAACCTTTGACCTGGCCCGCATGCCACGATTTCCCGTCATCCTAGGCCTGTCCTGGCTTCAGGCTCACAACCCTCATGTGGACTGGGTACAACGAGACCTGCAATTTCCAAGTACCCCTGTGTCACAATCCACTCTGCATCCGGGTCCGGTCCCTGTGCCTCCCGATAGTCCATCCAGCTCCTCGCTCCCCACCATTCTCCTGGGGGCCGCCACCACACTACCCGCTCCCTACCAGGAGTTCGCAGATGTCTTTGACGAAAAGGAGGCAGACCAGCTCCCCCCACATCGGCCCTATGATTGTGCCATTGACCTGATGCCCGGCGCCCCGTTACCAGCGGGCCGCCTATACCCCATGGCGGACCCGGAGCTGGCTGCCCTACGGGAGTACTTGGAGAAGAACTTGGCCCGCGGGTTCATCCGACCATCCACCTCACCATTGTCCTCGCCTGTCCTGTTCGTGAAAAAGAAAACAGGAGACTTGCGGCTCTGCAATGACTACCGGGCACTCAACAAAATCACCATCCGGAACCGTTACCCGCTTCCACTGATCCCGGAGCTCCTCGATCGTGTAAAAGGGGCTACCATTTACACCAAGCTCGATCTCCGAGGGGCCTACAACTTGGTCCGTATTAAAGCTGGGGACGAGTGGAAGACCGCTTTTGGTACCAGGTATGGCCAGTACGAACACCTGGTCATGCCATTTGGGCTCACAAATGCCCCTGCCGTGTTCCAACGGTTCATGAACGACGTGTTCCACGACCTTCTGGACCGGTTCCTGATTATTTACCTGGATGACATCTTGATCTACTCCACCTCCGTGCAGGAACACGTCCAACACGTACGACAGGTGCTACAGCGGCTCAGAGCTCACCGCCTTTATGCTAAGCTGGAAAAATGTGCCTTCCATCTCCCGTCGGTCGAGTTCTTGGGTCACATCATCTCTCCCCAAGGGACTCAGATGGACCCAAGGAAGGTTGATGCCATCCTTCAGTGGCAAGCCCCCCAGAATCGGAAGGACGTCCAGCGCCTCCTGGGCTTCGCCAACTACTACCGGCAGTTCATCGCTGGATACGCCAACCTAACCAAGCCCTTGACTCGGCTCCGACGTCCCAAGGAACCTTTCCAATGGAACCTGGAAGCTGACCAGGCGTTCCGCAACCTCAAGCGCCGTTTCTCCTCCAGTCCCCTCCTGAGATACCCTGATCCCTGCCTACCCTTCATGGTGGAAGCAGACGCCTCCAGTGTGGCCATCGGGGCCGTGTTCTCCCAGCGGGACGACCCCAGTCAGCCATGGCAGCCCTGCACGTACTACTCCCGGCAGCTCTCCACTGCCGAACACAACTATACGATATGGGAAAGAGAACTCTTGGCCATCAAGGTGGCTTTCAAGGTTTGGCGTCACCACCTTGAAGGGGCAAGACACCCGGTCCAATATTCACGGACCACCGAAACTTAGAACACCTGCAGACCACCCGCCGGCTGAACCAATGACAAATTCGGTGGTCCCTGTTCTTCTCCCGGTTCAACTTCACCATCTCATACATCCCGCACACCCAAAACCAGAAAGCCGACGCTCTGTCCCGCCGACCCGATTATGGCACCCCAAGCGCTACAGAAGCCCCCAAGGCTAGCATCCTGCCACCTACGGTCTTTGCCGCCACCCTGACTGTACCAGCCTTGGTGGCCGAGATACAGGCCAGTCAGGCTACAGACCCCTGGGCCCAAAAGCACCTGCAGGAACCACAGCAAGATACTGAAGGAGAATTGACCACCCAGGATGGGCTGCTCTACCATCGGGAGCAGTTATACGTCCCTCCTGGGCCTCTCCGATCCCACATCCTCTGCATCACCCACGATGCACTCCCGGCCGGCCACTTCGGGCAACACAAAACAGCCCATCTGCTGACCAGAGACTTTTGGTGGCCCCATGTCCGAGCGGACATCAGTCGGTACGTGGCTTCATGTGAGGTCTGCCGCCGGGCTAAGAACATACCTGCCAAGCCCTCCGGTCTCCTTCAGCCCCTTCCTACTCCCTCCGGTCCCTGGGACGTTGTGTCCATCGACTTCATCGTGGATCTGCCCCGATCCCAGGGGCACACGTGCATCTTCGTCGTGGTGGATCTATTCACCAAGATGGCTCATTTTGTCCCCTGCGCCAAAGTACCGTCGGGACCAGAAACCGCCCAGCTATATCTGGCCCACGTTTTTCGCCTACACGGGTTACCCAAGCAGATTGTTTCGGATCGGGGCCCGCAATTTACCTCCCGCTTTTGGCAGGCTTTCCAGCAAGGTCTGGGGACGGAGCTCCATTTATCTTCCGCATACCATCCCCAGACCGATGGCCAGACTGAACGCACCAATGCAACCCTGGAACAGTACCTACGCTGTTACACCAGTTACCAACAAGATAACTGGGCCTCCCTGCTACCACTGGCGGAGTTCGCCTACAACAATGCCATACATAGCTCCACCGTTTGCGGCCAACTACGGACAGCACCCCCGATTTTTCCCTCCGCTTGGCCCCTCCGCCGATGTCCCCGCAGCAGACAACCGGATAGAGGAACTTCATGCGCTCCATGACCTCCTGCGCGCCCAGCTTCAGCACGCCAAAGACGCGTATAAACTGGCCGCAGATCGGCATCGCCAAGAAGGACCATCCCTCAAGGTCGGGGACTCAGTCTGGCTCTCTACCCGGTATCTCCGGACCCCTGGCCAGTCCTCCAAGTTAACTGCGCGCTTCATCGGCCCGTTCCCGAGCGAGGCACAAATCAACCCTGTGGCATTCCGCCTACGCCTTCCAGTCCACCTCCAGGTACACCCGGTTTTTCACCGCTCCCTCCTCCAACCCGCAGCCGCGCCGGACCCTAACCGAGATGTTCCACCACCACCTCCACCACCGGTTTTGGTGGACGATGCGGAGGAATACGAGGTCCATCAGATCCTGGACTCCCAGCTGCACCAAGGGCAGCTCCAGTATCTAGTGGACTGGGAGGGCTACCCCCCCGAAGATCGTTCCTGGGAACCGGCTACCCACCTGCATGCCCCTGACCTGCTCCGGCAATTCCATGAGGCTTACCCTGATAAGCCAGGCGGTTTGGATGAGGGGGGGCCTGAGGGGGGGATAGTGTCATGCCTGCCCCTGACCCAGCACCTGCTAGCTCAGAGCAGGCGCCTTCAACAGCCCTGGATGTAAGTCCTGAGGAGGCAAGCCGGCAGCAGGAGCCACCTGGAACTGATCAGGCCACGCCGGGCCCCAGCTCATCCCCTCCTGAATCTCCACCACCTGTCAGCCGGCTCCGTGAAAGGCGACGGCAGGAGATTAGAAACAGAAGGAGTGAAGCACGCATGCGGGGGAGAAGAGCTCTAAGCCCGGCATACTAATGGGTTAACAAGCCAGCACAGTATATCTGCAATCCTGGCCCTTTGGCAAACTGTGCTGGCAACGAACGATCCTCCTGGGACGTGACCACGCTCTGCACCCTCTTGACTCCTGTGAGAACCCGCATATTTCTGACCCGGCTTGAACCTTGGACCTCGGAACTCTGGACTGTGACTTTGCTCTGTGGACTTGCTTTGGTAATTTGACTTCATTCGGCTTTGCTCTCTCTGGCTACCCGACCCTCGGCATTCCTGTGTTTACGCTCTCTGTCTCATCCCTTGGCTCGGACTGATTTATGGTTTTGACTAATTGGACTGTTTAAGATAACGCCTGTGCTGCTCCCTGAAAACCTCAGCCGGCTGCAAGAGTTCTGGCTGACTGCCGGGACACCAGCAGCCGTCTCCTACCCGAGGCTCGAGTCGTGACACCTTGCTTTACACCTGTGCCTATTGGGAAGGGCTCCGAGAGGTCGTTGCAGTGTCTGACTTGGCCTCGCTGGTCTTCATGTAGCTGGATGATCATGCTGAGGAACCTTGGGGGACATCCTAAATGTTCCAAGATTTGCCACAGGCCTTTCCTGCTAACGGTATCGAAAGCTTTGGTAAGGTCGACAAAAGTCACATATAGACCCTTGTTCTGTTCCCTGCATTTCTCTTGGAGCTGCCTGAGAACAAATACCATGTCGGTGGTGCTCCTGTTAGCTCTGAAGCCTCACTGGCTCTCTGGGAGGAGTTCTTCTGCAATGGTGGGCACCAGTCTGTTCAGGAGTATTCTGGCAAGGATTTTGCCTGCAATGGAGAGCAGGGTTATCCCCCGGTAGTTGGAGAAGTCTGACTTTTCCCCTTTGTTCTTGTATAGGGTGATGATGATTGCATCGCGAAAGTCCTGTGGTAGTTTGCCTTGTTCCCAGCAGGTGACAAGTACTTTGTGAAGTGTACTATGTAGTACTGTGCCCCCATGCTTCCAGATTTCTGGTGGGATTCCATCAACTCCCGCTGCCTTGCCACTTTTCAGTTGCTTGATGGCTTTAACAGTCTCTTCTAGGGTGGGGATCTCATCCAACTCTGTTTTCACTGGTTGAAGTGGGGTGAGGTGGATTGCTGAATCTTGAACTACGCGGTTGGCACTGAAGAGAACCTGAAAATACTCCGACCACCGGTTCAGTATGGATGCCTTGTCTGTGAGGAGCACTTGGCCATCTGCACTACGCAAGGGACTCTGAGCCTGATATGTTGGGCCATATACTGCCTTCAGGGCTTCGTAGAACCCTCTTAAATCACCAGTGTCTGCACACAGCTGGGTTCTCTCTGCAAGCTTGGTCCACCACTCGTTCTGAAGGTCTCGAAGCTTGCACTGGAGGTTGCTACATGCAGCACGAAAGGTTGCTTTTTTCCCAGGACAGGAGGGCTGAGCAAGATGTGCTTGGTAGGCAGATCTCTTTTTCGCTAGTAATTCTTGGATATCTTGATTGTTCTCGTCAAACCAGTCCTTGTTCTTCCTTGTGGAGAACCCGAGGACTTCTTCAGAGATCAACAGGATGGTAGTTTTTAGGTGTTCCCAGAGTGCTTCTGGAGAAGGGTCTGTGGGGCAACTGGGGTCCTCAATTCTTGACTGGAGTTTTGCCTGGAAGGCAGCTTTAACTTCGGCTGACTGAAGGCTGCCAACCTGAAACTTCCTCCGAGGGATACCTCCTCTCCTGGGTGTGGGTTGAAAGTGAAGACGAAGATTGCAGCGTACAAGACGATGATCCATATGACATTCCGCACTGGGCATTACTCGGGTGTGTAAGACATCTCGAAGGTCTCTCTGGCGCACCAGAATGTAGTCGATAAGGTGCCAGTGCTTGGACCATGGGTGCATCCAGGTTGTTTTCAGGCTGTTCTTCTGCTGAAAGATAGTGTTGGTGATGGTGAGCTGATGCTCCGTGCAGAATTCTAGCAGGAGGCGCCCGTTATCATTGCAGTTGCCAATGCCATGTTTGCCAAGTACTCCTTTCCAGGCTTCCGAGTCTTTACCTACTCTGGCATTGAAGTTGCCAAGGATGATCACCTTGTCCTCTGTAGGGGTCTTCCATACAAGGTTGCATAGATCAGCATAGAACTTGTTCTTTTCTGCAGGATCTGCTTGAAGGGTTGGGGCATACACACTGAAGAGTGTTGCATGTTGCTTGTTTTGAAGTGGGAGGCGCATGGACATGATGCGATCTGAGTGACCTGTTGGCAGGTTTTCGAGTTTGGAGGCAATGGAGTTCCTGACCATGAAGCCAACGCCAGAAAGGCGGCTCTCAGCCTTTGACTTACCCGACCAGTAGAGGGTATAGCCAGCACCATGTTCTTGAAGACTACCTTCCTCAGGGAAACGGACCTCACTGAGAGCTGCTATGTCAATATTCAACCTGAGAAGTTCGTGGGCAACTAGAGCAGAGCGTCGTTCAGGGCGACCACTGTCTACTGTGTCAAGCATGGTTCTGATGTTCCAACACGCAAGCTTTAGTCTTTGCACACTTTGTGAGGCAGGTGCATGCCTTTTCTTTGTTGTTATTTTTCGACCGCAAGTAAGGATGCTCGTTGACCGCGGCTAGCCAACTGGGGTGGGGGAGACGAGCTTTGTTTAGGCCACCTTTTCTAGGCCCCTCTCCGTGTGGAGCAAGCAGTGCTGTCCCTAGATAAGGCTGCTTGGTCGTTCAGGGTGCTGCCGAAAAATGCTTTCGTCTCCGGGTCAGCATCAGGCAACCAATACCCTGAACCGCCTACATGCAGGATCGGGACTGCGGCTTCCAGTGGCATCTTCCACCTGCCGTTTCGCCCCTTGCCCATCGCTGCAGGACTTGTTGTGTTGTGGGTTGTGGATGTGGATATGCCCTTCAGGCCTGCGCAGAGGAATTTTTAGGTGAAGCACAGTGTGCGCAGTACTAGCTCCACCCTTTCACCTTGGGGTCATCTGCCATTGCCCAGTAAGCCAGGACGCTGGCAGCGAGTCCTCCAGGTGGTAGGTGTTACATTAACGAGCTCTATCTGCCCGGGTTTGATGTTAGAGTTTTCCTTCTCTTGGCTGGCGAGGTTGGTGAGCCCAACCTGCCCATCCGGTTATACCGCCGGACATTCGGTCGCACCATGACGTGGCAAACTCTGCGAGAAACAGGGGGGACCAGCGGGAAGGTGTTGCCACGGATGCAGTAATGCAGGAGAGGCCATTGCAGTGACCATCTGCCAGGCATAGTCGGACAGTGACCACGCGGCATTCACTACACCGGGAGAGGAGAGGCTATGTATTGCGCATACACTTTCCATGGGGGGGCAGGATACCCAAGAGGGAGCCCATCCCTCCCCCCCCCTTGTGGAGATATATACATAAAAATGACCCACCTGACAAAGCACAGGTAAAATGTGTAGGGGTCATCATACCAAATTCTTATTTGTTCCTATTGCATGAACCTTTTCCTTTTCTTTTTTTTTTTGTCCTTTCTTGTTCTGTTTAGTGGTGTGGATGTCTCTTCTGAACTGCTATAACAAATATATTTGTTATATAATCTATTGCCAATTATTTTTCTAATGGCAAACACAGTTTATAGAAGAAATGACACTGTCTCTGGGACATAAAATGCAGCCTTGGCTGGTTCCAGTTTTGTATGGGCCCTGAGCAAAATGGTATAACTGGGACCCCTTTCTCCTCTAACAACATCCCCTTCCATTTGGCCCTTCCTATGTGACTTCTTCAACCTCTCCCTTTTCCATTTCTATTAGCTTATTCTGGGTTAAGAGAAATCATACTAAATTGTGTTTTCTTAGTTACTTTTATCACTTTGTATAAATCCAGAGGGAAGAAAATATGCCTTCCATTTTGGTGTGCTATTCAATAAAATTGGCATCATTTGCGTAAAAGAAATATTGTTCCAGAGGAACCTCAATCTCAAGATCTGTGGGAAAGTTTACCTACTCTCATCACTGAAAGTGAGGAGGCAATCCACAACCCTCCAAAGTTTTTAAGCAACTGAACAATCCCAACCTACTAAAGATGTTCAGGAACCATCAGGTGAAAGAAGAGAACTCAATTTTATCACTCAGCAGTGGATCAAAGGAGCCATAACTTTAACACTGAGCAAGAGTTACATCTTCAGTATAACTGATTTAATGCTTCAACAAATATCACAGTTAAAATCTTTAATTATTCATTTTATACATAAGTACTGTTTTTAAAATTGATTTGCATGATCATTTTTAAACTGTTCACTTCTTTGAGAGCCCAACTCATGCTCTGCAAGATCCTCTTGGGTTCTGCTGGGTGTGTAAGGCTACTCTATTGGCTTACTCTCTAGAAATATATTTATGCTTATTGATGTTTTATAAATCCTTTATTGTTACTGTATTTGACTAGCTAGTGCTATTTTAATGTGTAGATATGCTTTATTGAATATTTATTGTGGAATGTTTTATTGTAAACTACTCCAAGACTACTTATTTATTTACGGGACTTTCATCCCTCCCTACCCCACAAGCAGGCTCAGGGTGGCTTACATCATATTGAACAATAAAACCATACTTTAATTAAATAGGACAGTTCATTAAAATAATAACTCATACAATGTTAAAATGAAGTTGATTAACTAAAATATCTACTGGCTGCGCAGCAAATGGTTTCTTCTTCAATGTCTGCTGGGCACAGGGCAGGGTGTATTCTGCTTACACAGGTCAATCATTCCAGGCACCCAAGATGTAAATAGAGCCATGGTCACTTGAGCAGGGGAGACTGATGTTATTTGACATCCACCGCCTCAACCAAAGGCCTGGTGGAACAGCTCTGTTTTGCAGACCTTGAGGAATTGCAATAAATCTTTCAGGGCCCTGATCTCAGTCAGAAGCATGTTCTGCCAGGCTGGCAAGGCAGACGTCTTTCAGGCAGGGAACTTCTAAATGGTGCTGGTCTGAAGACTGCAAGGCTCTTCCAGGCACGTAAGGTGAGAGTCAGTCCTGCAGTTATGCTGGTCCCTGGCCACATAGGGCCTTAAAGGTTAATACCATAGGCCTTAAACCTGACTCGGTACTCAACTGGCAACCAATGCAGCTGCCACAGCACCAGCTGAATATCCACCCACACAGATGTCCCAGTCATCAGCTGGGTCACAGCATTCTGTACCAGCTGTTTAAAGGTCAAGTTTAAAGGTAAGCCTGCATACAGTGTTGCAGTAAACAGGCCTGGAAATGATCATGGCATGGATCACTGTCACCAAGTCATGAGATGAAAGGTAAGGAACCACTTGCCTGACCAGCCAAAGATAATAAAAGGCTGATCCAGCAGCATTAGAAACCTGGGTCTCAATGGAAAGGGAGCAACCAGAATCACTCCTCAACTCCTCACCATTGGCATTGGCATCAGTGGCACCCCACCAAGGGTAGGGAGTCAGATTCCTCAGCCCATCCCCCATACCTCAAGAACAGGACCTCCATCTAGCTGGATTGAGTTTCAGCTGGCTCTGTTGTAACCATTCATCCACAGCCTCCAACACCCTAGCCAAGATATCCGGGGCAGAGTCCAGCTGGCTGTCCATCAGCAGATATAGCTGGGTATCATCAGCATACAGGTGACAACCCAGCCCAAATGAAATGTAAGAAAAAGCCCCCTACTTTTTATACACATGGACATCATGATCACCAGTACGGTTGCCAGGGTGCCTGGAGTTTTGACTCACACACATCTGCTCTAAGAAGTGGACTTTGCCCATGGTTTCTAAGGCTTATGTGGATACTATAAGCCTCAGCTTTGCAGCAGCATTCTACATCTCTGGATGGGTGTTAGCCAGAACTATAGAAGAGCTTCCAGCCGCTGCTTGCGTGCACAGTCTTGGCTGTTGCAGTGGAAGAAGCCATGCCGCCAAGTTCCCAGCCTGTTTCCATGAACCAAAGGCTAACACCACCAGAATCCATCTTGTTTTCCTGACTCCATTATAGCAAAGCAAGAGACTCACATATCCAACAGCTGCTTCAACTTTTGCATAAGGCAATCAAGCTTATCTTAAGCATGGATCCTGCCAGACTGCCTAAGCTTTTGTCCAATGGAACCCAAGACAGACAGACAGACAGATACATTTTATTTGTATCCCGCCCTCCCCGACCAAGCAGCTCAGGGTGGCTAACAGCATAAAATTCGATACATACATTGTATAATAAATAACATTTAAAAACAGTTAATTAAATCCATAAAATTCTAAAAACATTAATACATTTAGTGCTATTCCATCAGTAAGTTTAGTTGGCAATTTAGTAGTATCAGCTGGTGAAGGCCATTTGGAACAGAGTGGTTTTGCAGGCCCTGCGAAATTGTTCAATGTCCCGCAGGGCCCGCATTTCCTCTGGGAGCTGATTCCACAGCTGTGGGGCCAAAACTGAGAAGGCCCGAGTACGGGTACTTTGGAGACTTACCTCCTTTGGCCCGGGGATAGTCAGCAGGTTCTTCCCTGCTGACCTCAGTGCTCTCTGGGGTTCGTACGGGGAGAGGCAGTTCCTAAGGTAGGCAGGTCCTTAGCCATATAGGGCTTTAAAGGTAATAACCAGCACTTTGTAGCGAATCCGGTATACAACTGGCAGCCAGTGCAGTTCACGCAGCCCCGGCTGTATGTGCTCCCGCTTTGGGAGCCCCAGCAACAGTCTGGCAGCCGCGTTCTGCACTAGCTGCAGCTTCCGGGTTCGGCACAAAGGCAGCCCCATGTAGAGGGCATTACAGTAATCCAGTCTCGAGGTGACCGTTGCGTGGATCACTGTTGCCAGGTCCTGACGCTCCAGGAAGGGGGCCAACTGCCTTGCCCGCCTCAGATGAAAAAAGGCTGACTTGGCAGCGGCTGCTATCTGGGCCTCCATTGATAATGAAGGCTCCAGTAGAACTCCCAGGCTTCTAACCCGTCAAAGACCGGAAGAGATATTTCCCCTCCTAGAGCGCCCCGACCTAGGCAAAGGACCTCTGTCTTCGTCGGATTCAATTTCAGCCCGCTCAGCCCAATTTCAGCCCAATAGATGGTGCCAGTAAAGAAGAGGAAAAACATCTCCACCTAGAGCCAGACTTCTTTGTATAGATCGGGTGTCACCTTAGGAAGCAATTTGGCCCTCTATTGTCACCTTTAGATAGGTTTGATAGCTTGTTAATCACTTCCACCCCAATACCCTCCCCCATTCTTTGTCCTAATGGTCACCCTGGAGCCTCCCCCTTTTTGCCCATTGTTACCTGGAAGCCCAATCAGGTAACCAGGGCCAGGTCCACTCATTGGCCAGGTATGGGTATCCAATCAGGTGCCCCTAATAAACTGGCCATTGGCTACCACACAAGTCCAGTCCTTATGGTCATTGTGGAGCCTCCCCTTTCTTTGAGGTCATGTACCAACTGACCACCTGTCATCCGCCCCTGCAACTCCTACCCTCTAAGGGTTCAAGGTAGTCTTTATAACCTCTGACCCAACTCCCCACACATGTGCATCTGACAGTACCACATACCCCACTGTTAGATTCGCCGCCGATACCTGATCAGTTGAGGGTCCATCCCCCATCTCCTTTTTCATCACCATTGGAGCCTTCCTCGAAGACTACGATAGGAATTATTACCCTGTTTGTCAATCCTTTTGTTTACCCCTGTCTATTTCTATCTTATTTTTATTAGGACTGTATGTGCGTTGTGTGACTTTATTCTCTTGTATGTCTTTATTTCATAATAAACCTTTTTATTTTATATTATATTGTTTTGTTATTGGGTAACTTCCAAAGCAGACACCTTATGTATACATAGGTTTTTAATCTCGCTAAAAGGCAGATTGCCCTCCACTCTAAATTCCCCAAAATCCTATTTTTAGGGCAGTTTGCTTAACAAAACCCCAAGATAAACTTGGCGAAGGGGCGCATATAGATGTTAAATAACATTGAGGAGAGAATCACCCCTTGCTGGATGCCACTTACGTAGGTTAACATGGTGAAACCCTCTCCCCGAGTGCTACCTTCTGTCCCCAACCATAGAGGAAAGGGAACAACCATTGTAAGGCTGTTTCCTGAATCCCCACATAAGTGAGGTGGTGGGTCAAAAGATCCTAATGTTGAATACTGCTGTTAAATCAAGTAACTACAGCGGCACCAACCTGCTTCGATCCACATGCCTCTGGAGGTCATCCATGAGAGCAACCAGCACAGTCTCTGTCGCATGACAGAAGCTGGACTGAAATGGATCCGGGATAGAAGCATCATCCAAGAACCCATCCCAAGATAGAGTTATCATCCAAAAACCCATATAAGAGAGGATGTGGTATAAAAATGAAATAAATAAATGAGTGGGTACCAAGATGGTCAAGTAATTTTTTGCCTATGTGTACCCATAATGATCAAATGAGAAAGCACCTCTAATGCATTGACTAATTGTGGTGACTGCAATAGAGCTGATTGAATAGGATTCTACTCCAATATGTCACACTCCAATATGTTTGAGACAGGGCTTTCACAGTCAGTTTTGGCAAGGACACTTCTTAGCATGTTGTTTGTTGTATCTATGCTGACTCCCCTTTTTCCAAACAAGACTCAACAACAGAGGTGCAGGAAAAGATGAATGTGCAGATCTTTAATCACATTCATGTGGGAAGGAGAAACAATCCTTTTAATCCCCTTCCTCCGTTCTCCTTCAAAATCCTTCCCCATAGTCACAACATCTTATACCCTCCTGTAAACAAAGGCCAACTTACAGATTAGCTACACCAGTCTTCATCTTTGACATTCTGATTACATGCATTGGTCAAATAAGTCCCATATCCCAACTTAGAAGTGAGAGATGAACTGATATTACCTGGGGTCTCTAATCAAGACCGCCAAGTCTCATATCTGCGGTTTTCCCTACTTCCCTGTTGATCTCCAGTGTAGGCCCCCTGGCCCAATTCTAGAATGAGTAAGAGCAGAGCTTCTGCTCTGACCTTCTCTGAGAGATAGGCTCCCAGACACTCCCAGAGGTAGAAAAGATAGCTTACAGAACAAATGATGATAACAGGCTTTTGCTAAAGAAGATTCTTTCATATCTAGTATGCTTAGCAAAGACTTCTAATGGAAGCCATTGTCCTTTGTTCCTCAGACCACTTCAGGCCTAGAATAAAGAGAAAAGGGCACTGTATACTTTAAGGCAAGTTATGCAAATATAATACTTGAGTGTAATGGTAGTATAATGTTAAGGCAAGTTAGTGCAAATGAGTTCTATGATCAGAATTAGTGCAATTCTATTTGGCACTCTATCCATGCTCAAGTACAAATCTGAATCTACGTCCTACAGTTGCTCCAGAAAAGAAAAGAAAACAATAAGTGTGATGTAATATTTTAAAAAATCCTTTGCCTGGCCAGCAGCATGCACCAACACCAGCTTCCAGTTTTGATAAGAATGTGGTACAAATAATACCTGGAGAGTTCTTTCTAGAACTCTCCATCAGACTTGCACTCCTTTGGTACTGTTATCACAATACTGGCCACAACTATTAGATAACAACAGTCCATACTTTTCTGTTACCCTGCCCAACACAATGCTTTTTTCCTGTGACATGCAGAAATTCCTAAAAGATCTTCCTTGATATCCACTGATTTGCTGTTAACAAAGAGAAGGAGAATGTGTGTCATTAGAACAGGCAGATTGTCCTTTGTCTCCTTAGTTAGAGCTTAGCATCTATCTCCAGAAAGTAATAAAGCTGCCATTCTTCACTTTACTATGGTGTGTAGTTTCCAATGTGAGAAAAAAGCACAAATATTTTACAGCAGGGATGGGCCTTGGCATCTGCCCCACCCTGCCCACTGGCTGACATGGATGCTGATTGCCACCAAAACATTTATCTATAAAAAAGAACTGGAATGAAATGAAACACAGAAACAGCAAAATATATATTGTTCTTATTACCATTTTATAAGCAAGAGAGCAGTAGTAGGTCTGGCAGTACAGATGTGCTCTCAAGTATGAATGTTTGAGCCTCCCCTTCCCCACAGTTAAGCGCATGGTTTGTTTGCCAATCATGATCAGTTTGGCTCTCTGAACAAAGTAGGAGTCAAGTGCACCTTTAAGTCCAACAAAGTTTTGTTCCGAATGTAAGCTTTTGTATGCATGCACACTTCTTCAGATGAGGGGACTCTCTGTCTGGGGCAGTGATGCTCTGTATTCTTGTGCTTGGGGGGGGGCATAGTGGAAGGGCTTCTAGCCCCACTGGTGGACCTCTTGATGGCACTTGTTTGTTTGTTTTTTGGCCATTGTGTAACACAGAGTGTTGGACTGGATGGGCCATTAGCCTGATCCAACATGGCTTCTCTTATGTTCTTATGGTACAGTCTCTGTGAGCAGTTTGACCCTGTTCATCTAGTCATTTTTCATGTATTAAAATAGTACAGTGCATCTGGTGGTGTTTTACACATGTGAGTTCTCACACAACCCCTTGGGAGACCTTCTTCCCTTCCCACACAAACACACAGCAAATCAGTCAGCCAAGTGATGATAAATACTGTTTTTTAAAACAAAAAAATCTTTCTGTTTGATATTTATCTACATCTGTGTGATCAGCATTATTATATACATGTTCATTTTGGAGCAGCCTTATTGGAGGCATCATTTCCCCTTCACATTATTTAGTGATCTAACCATCCATGACCCCGAGTAGACTTACCTCACCTCACTTCAAAAAACCTACAAGACAAGGAAAGAAACTTCACCACCAAAGTTACTATGGAACTGCAAAGCTGTTTGACAGCCGTTCAAAGTGAGTGGTGTGTAGGTACACAGATCAGAGGCTTGGCTCGTGGGTGATCACAGCTGTCAGACACAGTATTTTCACTTATCAAGCAGGTTTTCTGCAAAGTTCACAGCATACCTTCTTTTAGATGGAACATTGCCATAATGCTGTCCTGGAGTACAGTTTTGTGTTCCTGTTAAGTTATAAGTATTTCTTAAAGAACCACAGTAATGTAAAGGAAAGGAAAGTTGTTGCATTAGTATCCTAAAAGATGGGGATATAGAGAAAGTCCTAACACATTCTCTCAACCATATATATTCACACCATGGAACCCGCTTCCAACACAGAAACAAAACCACTTAAGACATTACACACTAGAAGGGTCTTCTTGTCCCATTTCCCTGACTATGATCACTAGTCCAAGCAACAGCACAAAATGCAGTTTGGGCACAAGACTAGAAACATCCAGATTGTTTTAATAACTGCACTGCATTCAAATTATTGCACCACATGGTACAACTAGAAAACTGAATGAAACAGTCCTAAGCAAGATAAGAAAATTATAGGAACATTACTTTATTGCACTGTACACTGGGAATACAAACCGTATAAATAAAAAATGACCAGGGAATGATTCAGTCTCCCTAGACACTTTAACAGAATAATTTCCAAGGGCTATTACAACATGAAGCTGCTGAAGTGGAATTCATTAACAAACATGATTGTCCCTGAATTTTGTATAAGGATTGTGAATGATTCGCCTATAAAAAGTTGACTGTCTCTCATCTGAGTCTGTATGGTGTGTCATATTGTATGTTTAGCACTCAAGTAATGCGATTGTATTAGTTTACTAATAACTTCAATTTTTACTTGGACCATATAACATATAACTTGGAACATATAAAATGTCCATTTTGTGGGCCACATCTGGTCTAGCCAGGGTTTTAATCAGGCCCATAGAGCTCTTTTCTCCCCTCCTCTTCCCCTTCCTGTCCTCACCCTCTGAAGCTCTGAGGCTGATAACATTCCCTTTCAGTTCTAGGCTCTTTCTGTCTTGTCTTTGCTGGCTGCAACAGGAAGCAAAGCTGCAAGGAAAATGTGGAATGGATTTTCTATTAAGGTCTCTGTGCCCAGATAGATCGGGCCCAGAGACCTTAATGGAAAACCCATTCCACATTTTCTTTGCAACTTTATCTCTGTTGCAATATGTTTCAGTGGAGTGGAGATAGTTTCACTTTCAGCATTCCTATAGCCAGCTGAAACTCATGTTTCCTAGAATTGTGTCCTTGCAAATAAAGGGCTGATGCTTCAAGCCAGCATGTCTCTGTTGAATGGACCTGACCTAGTGAGTACTCTAACCTGGGGACCCACAGCCAAAGGGGGATATTACACTGGAGAGCCAATGGAGAGAGTAGACCACTGTGTGGGGAGGGGGTGGGGACAGAAGCTTGCAATGCCATTTCATTGTTTTCCCAGGCTCAGAGCATTTTATATTTTTAGTTCCTGCTGTGATCCTTGTGCTTTTTCTTGATGTTTTATTTTAAAAATTGCATTGCCAAAATCCCACTATTCCCCCACCTTTCCATTTTAAACAAAATACTGCAAACGTCCCATTTGTGTCAGATCTGGGCCGCCTAACAAATGATTTTGACACCCCTGATCAAACCAGTTCTCCAGCATACCTCATCTTTTTTGACTCTTTCAATACATCAATTGTGAGGAAAAAACCCCTTACAGAACATCATGATTACCAGCTTGGTTGGCAGAGCACCTGGAGAAGTGACTCACACACGTCTGGCCAGAGAGTGTGGGTAAACCTATCCAGGGGCAAATGGGACTTATGCAGTACTAGCAGCCATAACGCTACTAAGGCACTCTAAACCGGTACAAGAGTGCCCACCGGGAGAATGGATGGATCCCCCATCGTTCCATATGACATCCATCCCAGGCATGAAGCGGAAGAGACTGTGCCGCCAGGAGCTATCAAGGTGAATGGTTTTGAAGCGCTGACCATGGAATCCACCGTGGAGGGCTAACACCACATGCAGCCATCTTCCTACCAAGCTTGACTCCATTCCAGCGAAGCGGACAGCTCACGTACACACCAGATGTCACCTATGCCTGCAAGCAACCTACCCACCCCAGGAATGGTTAATTGCCCAACTGCCACTTTCTTTGTTTAACGGAATTCTAGACAAAGACTGGTGCCCAGAAGAAGACAGAAGAAGAGGAAGACCATCTTCAGCCAGAGCCAAGTTCCTTTGTACAAACTGGGTGTTACCTAGGCCATGATTTGACTCTCTATTGTCACCCTTTTAGATAAGTCTAATAGTCCTAAGTGTCTCCCCACCCAAGTAATCTCTCTATTCTTCTCCCCAACTGTCACTTTGGAGCCTCCCCTTGGTCCATTTCAACCTGAAAGCTCACTCAGGTATCCAGGATCCAAGCAAGTCCATTGGTCAAGAGCAAGCACCCAATTAGGTGCCACCAATGAACTTTCTATTGGTTGTCGCAGTAGTCCAGCCCTTATGGTCACTGCGAAACCTCCCCTTTTTGTCACGCACCAACTGACCACCTTTCTCCTCCCTCATACCTCTCATCCCCTAAGGGCTCAAGAGAGTCCTTATAATCTGTGGACTAGCTACCCACAGGTGTGCTTCTATCAGTATCCCAATTTCTGCTGCATAGATCCATCCACGATTCTAAGGCCAAGTTTCGGGTCCCTTCTCCCACTTCCTTGCTTGTCACCATTGAGCCTTCCTTGAAGACTACGATAGGTAAATATTGCCCTGTTTGTCTACCCATGTGTTTCCCTATCTCTCTATCTATGTTTTCTAGGACTGAATGTGTGTGTTTTATGAATATTTTATCTTGTATGGAAGCCTATATTTTCCTTAATTATAATTGTTTTACCTAATTAGAGTCCCTAATATTTTAAGCATTACTTTTCTGGATGTGGAATCCTGTATACACAGGTAAAAAGATCCTGAGTAAGCCAGGTGCCCACCTGACAATTCCCCAACCTCGTTTTGAGGGCATTTTGGCTTACACAATGTCAGTTGTTGCTTATATAATAATAGAAGACTCAAGGCTGATTCCCACATTCGGATTCCCCAACACATGAGCAGTTACAGCACCATAATCACACAAGAAATGATGAATGAGCTGGAATGTAAAGGAAGCCCTAATCCATAATCATAGCAACACTTTTTTTCTAGTTGCTGCAATCACAGAGAGCTGTGGCCATATTTATGCACAAACAAGTTCATGCTAATATTTCCATACACTTATGTTTAGGGTAAACCAATGGAAGTGACCCTGTTAGGAGGATCCAACTATTCTCCAAGTAACTTTCATCTGTGAGACACTTGAGGTGGAAGCCACACATCCAATTTTGTACCTCAATGAATTAATGAAACCATCCTAAGCAAAACAAGAAAATTATAAGAGCATTACCTTATTGCACTGTATGCTGGGGCTACAAACTGTATAAATAAAAAATGACCAGGGAGTGATTCAGTCTCCCTGAGAATCTTAAAGACAATAATTTCCAAGGGCCATTACCACGTGAAGTTGCTGAAAGTTGAAGTAGATGGTGAAAAGACCACAGGTACAGTTTTGTACCTGACACCTCCAGCCTAACGTGTCAATTCAAATAGCTCTTCCTACAAGGAATGGGTCACTTACAATGGAGGAAGGATTCTTAGAATGGAGCAAGGCTTTAAATTTCAGCTAAAAGGATAAATGGGGTATAAACACTTCAGTTATCAAATACAAATACTTTGTTCAGTGGAGTGGTAAGAGAGGGGCAGGATCCACCCCACCATCAACTAGGGCTGCTGCAAATTTTGCTGCAAAACTGTTTTGCAGTCAAATATACACTCACAATCAGCCAGTGAGCCAATCAAAGATCTATTCAGTTTGCGCCAAGCAACAGAGAACACCTGCTGAGCAACTTCACAGCTCCTTGTTGCAGTTGGCTGTCAGAGGTCAAGGGTTCAATGGGAGTGAGTTCTGATCTCCTAGCACTTGCCTGTATCCTAGCCTTCTTATGATGGGACGTAAGGGAGAAACAGAAGCCAATTCATAGCTAAACGAGATTCAGTTTTTCATCTCCCCATTGCAAAAAGGAAAAAAGAATAAGATATTATTTTCCCTTTCTTCTAAACTAGATGGAGACAGAAGAAATTGTATCAATCTCCCCAGTACAAAATGAAGAGGAGAAAAAGATAATTTCTCTTTTCACACACACCCCATCCTGAGAGCTTGGGTTGGAGAGAACAGGAGCAGTCCTCCACTTCTTTAACCAAGCTGGTGGCCTAGACTGAGGAGGGAATCCAGCAGGCTTTTGATCACCTCCTCCACACAAGCACAAGTTGCTACATCTCATCAGTACTTGGATGCAGCCATGTTTCCAGCATGGTACCCAACTTCTAGTTGATTCATGCAACCAGCTGAGAGTTGGTTCCTGATTAAAAAAGACACTGCTGAGTACAAAGCAAAATTTATCCAGCAGGTGATCAAAAGCTAGTTTCCAGTGGCTCCCTTATCAGCTAGGAGTCAACTTCAGATGGCTGCAAGCAACCTGTTCGTGCAAATATATCTGACCAGGCTGCAGATAGCCAAATGATCTGTCAGTTAATCAGTTTTGTAATCACCACTGGTGAACAGAAAGTGAGCTGAACTGGTAGGTTTTCAAGCATCCCCTCAGTCAGCAAAAAGATTTGTAATTTATACATTATTTTCAAAATAATGTAACATCTATAATGAACCATCCAGAAACTGCTGTACCCTCTGGGTTTGAGAGCCATTGCATGCAGCCACAAATGAGGCCATTTTCCAGTCTCTTTGTTATTGCTGCTGTCAAGTCACAGCTGACTTATGGCAACTCTGCAGGGTTTTCAAGGCAAGAGACATTCAGAGGTGGCTTGCCATTGCCTGCTTCCACTTCACAACCTTGGTATTGCTTGGTGGTCTCCCATCCAAATACTAACCAGGGCCTACCTTACTTTGCCTGAATTCATAAATAGGAAAGAGCTTCTGCCAATACCCCACACTCACCTCACAATAGTGCTGAGTGGTTCTTTCAAATGCAGATAGCAACCTTTTAGCTTTTTATTTGCTAGTACAAACAAGGAAACTGCTGCTTCAGCTGTTTTCCTTGTTCTCTCTAGTAGTGGTTACTTTTGTCTGGATTTAGGAGAGCAGTGACATGTAGCCAGTGCCAGAGTGAGCATAAAAAGCAGCTGGTACATTTGTCCTTCCTCTTTGGCAAATTAAAGCTAGATGCTACATCAAGAATGAGCAGACAGCAGCTGCTGGAACTCTCTTTGCCAGAAACATTGGGCAATATAAAGTCTTTGAGGAGGCCTTCCATTGGCTACAGTTATCTATATCACCTGGCACAGGCAGGGAGCACAACTGGCACAAGTAGGCTTCATCACATGTACTCCCTCATTAATAGGCTCAGCTGAAGCTGAAATGACTCAAAGGTACAACACTACCATTTATCTTTCTCTTGCCAGAGATTAAAGCAGATGTTATTTATTTATTTATTTGACTTCTAGACGAGCCTTCCCTAAAGGGCTCAGGAACAACAATTCAATAAATACATATATTAATCAGTTATAGTCAAATTAAAACAGTCACAAACTAATTCAGATGGCATTTAAATACCAATTTATATCCATTCATTTAGTCTCAACCAGGGTCAAGGCCTTTTCTGCCTGGCTCCAGCCTGATGGAACTCACTCTAACTTGAGATCAGGCCCCGACAGGATCTATTGCAATTCTCCTGCACTGCCATCTGTATACGGATCTGCATGTATTTATATCCTGTTTCAGCCAGTATGATTGACTGCTCTGATGCACTTAAGGTCCATAGACTCCAGAATGATTTTTCTATTGATGTTAGTGAGAGGTCAGCCGAGTTTCTGCACTTTGCTCTAAAGTTGCGCCAAAAGATTTCACAGAAATAATTTCTGTTCATACAAATGTATGTGAAAATTGTGTTTCTATCCTGTTTCACACTATATTAATATGCACTGTTATTTTTATGCCAATAAAGCTGACTTGACTTGAATTCCACAGGGCAAGCAAAACAGCTGTTCTGCCAGGCTTTTGGTTGAGGAAACGGACTCCCAGTGTCCACCATTGGCCTCCCCTGAACTGCTCATATGTGCAGCCAGATCACCACTGCTCACATTAACACTGTACATCCAGCACTAATAGATCCAAGAATTGATATCATTTTATGCCATCTGGATGTTAAGATTTAATGTTTTAAAATATCCATTTAAATTATTATTGGACTGTTTTAATTGAATGTTGACCTATATTAGTTTACAGTTTTAATGGAAGCTAATTCTCATTCTAACATGTCCTGAGCCAGCTTGCAAGGAGGGCAGGATATAAGCTGAATTTAATAAATAAATAATATCCTTTCCCCATGAGGGAGGGGGAAGGAATGGAGGAGGCCGGGCTCAATGGCAGACCATTGCTTTACACAGTCATAGGCCTAGCAAAACATCTCTGTCTTACTGGGCCTGTGGAACTGCACTAAGTCCCACATGGCATGGATGTCATTAGGCAGAGAGTTCCATCAGGCCAGTGACAAGGCCAAAAAGGCCCAGGTTGTGGTCAAGGATAGCCAGATATCTTTCAGGTCAGGATCACCAGGAGGTTTTTCTCCCCAGAGCATAATGCCAGGGGATATACCAGGAGAGGCAGTCTTATAGGTACGTTGGTCCCAGACTCTTTAGGGCCTTAAAAGGTTAATATCAGAGCCTATTGGATGTATCATGGAGGTTGGGGTGAGAGCCAATTTAAAATATGCAAGTTGCCCAGTTTTATCACATAGCAACGTGGGACCCTTTAAACATTCCTCTAGCTGCATAAGAACTTTTTTTTTCTTTAATAGTTCCCACTCAGCTGGGGAGATATTCAAATAACTACATGACTAGATCTCAGTTACTTGGTTCCCAACCAACCAATCACACATTGACAGGAGGAGAGACAGTAGTTCCATAGGAAAGATCCACATGATTGGCCATCACCCACATTTATCATTTACTCCAGTCAGATGGTATAGTGGTCAGAGTAATGAATTGAGGCTGTAAAGATCGGTTGAATTCTCCACTCAGCTATTAAGCTCACTGGGTCAACCTTAGCTAGTTAGTCCACCTACCTGACAAAGTGGTTGTGAAGATAAAATGGAAGAAGGAAGAATGATGTAGGTCAACCTGAATTCCTTGGGGAAGAGCAAGGGAAAATTGTAATTACATATATATGAGAGCCACAGGCAGCTAAGCAGTTTCTACAGGGTTAAGGTTGCATTTAAACAACCCTTTATTAAACCTTCTTCCATGCTGTTGTTTTAGTGGAGCTAATCAAGACCGCTTTATTTCATAATGCCTCTGAACCCTATTGCTCCAGATTTAGCAGGTCTATATTGTGTCATTTTGCAGCCTCAGAAAGGTCCTTTGAAGACAACCTGTAGTGACACTTCTTGCTGCAGTGACAATAAGTGTTTTAGCAATACTCCAGTGGTTCAGTCACTTAAAGAATGAGTAAATGGGGAACAGAAGGATTCAGTTATTCCTGAAAATGCCTGTAGGGTATTTTTAAAGGGAAAAAGCCAATGAACATTAACAGACTGGTTAAATCAACCACATTTCTTTTAAAAGATGAGTGCAATTTAATCATATAACCACCATTTGATTATACCAAACAAATAGCATAAGCCACCCAGAAGATTTTTTGCACACATCCAGCTGAAATAAATGGGAGTAGCACAAGAGCAAAGGAGGATGCCCTAGTGGGTAGTTTTTAAATCTATTTTTCCTAATCAGAATGTAAAATGGATTCCAGGCTAAGATTTCTATTTCTGTCCCTCTTTATGATGAAGGATAAAGGCAGGTTGCTTTGTAACTACCTTACTGAAACAGAAGCTCTGATGCACATACAAGTCAAGGGTTCCCTATTCATTTTAGTAGGGGGCCCATGTATATGCAGAAATGCATACACAGAGATACCCAATGTATTGGAGAAAACTTGGAGGCCCACTTGCAAGGCTTTGTGTATAGGCATCAGGATGCCTATGGGCATCTGGAGTGGAGATTTAAATCATACACTGGCACAGTGTATGTGCAGGATCACAGTCTGAAAACAACATTTTTTTAAAAAAACATTCACATTAAAAAAAAACCCCATGAAAACCAGCATACTTTTAATGCCTATTTTAAAAATAAAGCTTCAAAGATGATCAAATTTGAACCTATTTGGGTATAATTTTGTTTCTGATGGGCTGAAGTTTATAGGAATTAGAAGACTTTTAATTGAAGAATATGTGGGTGCAAAAACCCCTATAAATAAAAACATTTCTTGCGACACATATCCTGGCTATACATAATGCCCCATCTATTGGCCACTGGTAATATATACAATGAGCAAAATGATCATCTCTTCATCAGTCCTTTGCTACTACAGAAAGAAACTATGATGAGAGTTATAGGCTCAATGCCAAGCCATTACCTTCAAAGTGAACAGCTGAGCCTCTGTGTAGTGCCAGGATACCATAATCTTGTGGTCATATTTAGTCTCACGGGCATTTTTTTCAAGTAGAATTCATTTGTACATGAATACTGAATGAAGTGGTCCTCTGGGAATACAGGGAACTTTGACAGAAGGGATTGTTTGGTTGTCCAAACAAGCTACAACTACTTTTTTAAAAGATGCATATGCTAGCATTATCTGTCAAGGAGGATATACAGAAATATTTCCTACTGTATTGGCCTAATGATCCATTTAGAACAATAGCCACCCATGACTGGTAGCAGCTATCCAAGCTTTCAGGCAGAGGATTCCATGTTTTCAGGCGCAATTCAAAGTGCTGTTTTTTGCCCACAATGTCTTAAGTGGCTTACTTGAAGGACTATCCATCCCAGCAGTAATTATCCTCACAAACACTTCAGAGGCAAGGTGGACAGTACCAGATCAGGACATTTTCAGTGGTAGCGCCTTACCTGAGCAGTGCTGGATCTAGGGGGGGAGCAGAGGGGGCATTTGTGTCGGGAGCCACCAAAGAGGAAGTCGCCAAATTGGATATGAAGTCCATTCTATTCTATGGGCCCATAAAATAGAATGGGCCCATAAGGGGGTGTCATTTTTTAATTTTGCCCCCCCCCCCTCAAAAAACATGTAGATCTGGTCCTGCACCTGAGGAATGCCCTCCACTTTGAAACTTATTGGGGCCTACTGTACTTTCTTTGAGGCTCCAGTCCAGAAATCTTTTTTAAAAAATTTTCACACTTTTAACTTAGGGGTGGTGTTTTTAATTGGTTTTACAATCTGCTTCTCACCTAAGGACTTGTGAGGATGAGGATTGTTTCACCTGCTACTTATTTTATCCTTCTGGGCTTTCAAATGTTTTTTTGTTCTTCTGGGCTTTATTCTCTGGTTTTTCATGGTTGTTAATTTTAATTATTTAAGTTTATCTATCATTCATGCTGTGAGCAGCCTCAAGCAAGTTTCTGAAGAGGTGGCATATAAATGCTGTGTTCTGCCTGAGAGACTCTAGCTGGAAACTGAACTTACTTATTTCATTTTTTCATTTCATTTTATTTAGTTTATATCCCGCCCTTTCCACCAAAGCGGCTCAGGGCGGCTCACAACACAAAAGTTCTAACATAGGATTAAGTTTTAAAATACATCAATTTACAACATTTAAACAATAAACCAGTAAAAACAATAAAACAGTAAAACAAAGCCATTTACCAAAGTACCATACTACAGCCTTCTATTCGAAATTTTCAAGTACCGATCAGTTGTATGCCGACTGGAAGAGGACTGTCTTACAGGCCCTGTGGAACTGCCCAAGGTCTCGCAGGGCCCTCACCTCTTCCGGTAGCTGGTTCCACCAGCAAGGGGCTGTGATTGAAAAGGCCCTGTCTCTGGTCGACTTAAGTCGGGCCTCCTTTGGCCCGGGGATTGCAAGCAGGTTTTGAGAACTTGATCTCAGCACTCTCTGGGGAACATGTGGGGAGAGACGGTCCCTAAGGTAGGCAGGTCCTTAGAAGCCCTTATATTCTGAATGTGCAAGTGCAGCTGCTGGGAAAGGGAAACTGATGCTGTAAGATCTAGGATTCCACACCCCCAGGAGTTCTGTTTGGCTCATTTCATTACATGCCTGCTGATATCAGCAGAAGGCTGTTTTAATTTGGCGGTGCGTTGTAAGGGGAATCTTGTTCCTGGTTTTAAATTGTGTTCATAATCTCTAATATTTTAGATTTTTCTATAAATGGTTATATTTCATTATCTTTGTTGTGAGCTGTATGGGGAGGGGCCTATGAATATTCCAAAATAAAACAAATGAATAGAATTATGATGACTTCAAAATATCCATGTTCTTCTGCACATTGGGCTACATTCAAGCACAGAGGGGAAAGAGGAATTTTCACCAATTTCTCTTTCCTTCTGCAGACCCTTGATTTGCCCTTCATGCTGTTGTGGGGGGGCTCTCCATCAGGAGCAACATTTTGTGGAGATTGATGGGCTACAGCAAGAGAGGGAGCCAGAAATGTTGTGTTTCACTGACAGAAGTACCTTGCATAAGTGGAAAATTTAGTCTGGATCCAACCCAGTGGTATAATACCAAATGGAAATAACGTCGATTCTACTACATAAACACTTCAAGACTGTGCTTTGCAGTGCTTTATCAATGATCATGTGCACAAATTCAAAACAGAGTGTGGAAAAGATACATATGAATGGAAAGAGCACAAAGCTGAAATGAAACTAGTCTTGCACAGGTGCTCTGCACATAATTCAGAATACAAAAACAGAATATTTCTTATGCTTTGGCTTCACTTTGCCATATCACAATCTAGAAACTTTAGAAACACTCATGGTCATAAGTCGCTTACCATGTGGTCTTTCTTCCAAGAAACATATCCAAGAAACATATCATGCTCCATTGTAACAAAGAATTAACTGTGAGGTTCTCTGGACTCCACATTCACAATTATTGCTGGTAACCCTAGCAGAAGACTCATGAAGATGTTTGATAGCTCCAATTGTATAGTTTAGAAAGGAATTTCTCCACATATCAAAATGGCTAATGTTCCTGTGTTTGGTTGGCTGCTTGTTTTTGTCTATTTCTTTGTAGCACATGGCTTGTTTTGCTTGCTTGAGCTATTCAGAGTTATTTTGCTGCATAACTAGCACTGTTTGGTTACTGTTTCTTTGCTTGGGCATCCAGCAGTCTGGATTGTATGGACTGCTTATGGAGGTGTGGATAGTGGATAGATGAAGCATTCTGGGGGAATTTAGGCCAGTCACTGTCTCTTGGCCTAACCTACTTCACAGGGTGGTTGTGGAAAATGGAAAGAAGCAAGAGTGATTGATGCCACCCTGAACTCCTTTGAGAAAGCAGGGGATAAAAATGCACCAAATGAATAAATAAATGCTGTTGGTTTCCCAGAAGGGAGTTGAGTCTGATAGTCTTTTGTTTCCTCCCATGAATTACCTGTCCCAAATATGCTTATTATTAAAAGCTGCTAGAGGCTTGCAGATAAAACTGTGGCTCATAAAGGCCTACAGACACAACATTAACCTCTTCTGCATCAGTTGTGAGCAATACCTTCCCCAAACCCCATATGACCTTCTTTCTCTATTTCTCACATTTCCCCAACCACTCTGTCCTATCCCAAATACTCCTTTCTCCAGATAGTTTAGCCCACAACACTCTTTTGCCTGCTTCTCCCTTGATGCATGTGTTGTCTGCCAAGTTGTCTCTCTCAGGAATGCAGTTCCGGCTGGCTTGGTGTCAGGAGGTGTGGCCTAATATGCAAATGAGTTCTTGTTGGGCTTTTTCCACACACAAAAAACCCTGTGTGAAACAGTGGTGATGTCAGGGGGTGTGGCCTAATATGCAAATGAGTTCCTGATGGGCTTTTTCTACAAAAAAAGCCCTATATAAAAGCAAGTGTCCTGACTGACTCATCAATGCCCAGTCCAAACCCCTGGAGTTAGAAACCCAAACATTTGGGAAGTGTATTCCTTCTATGACCTAAGCACCCACTAAGAAGGGATTTTTAGAAATTCCACCCCTAAGGGGGTAAAAAGGGGTAAAATGTGTTTTTGCATAGGTGTAAAGCTGTGTTGTGTGGCTGGCAGGCTGCTGCCTGCTGGCACATCCCTCTCTCTGGTCAGCTGTGGAGCTCTGTGTTCTGAAGCGAAAATTGGTTAATGGAGACTGCAGACAGCTGAACAGGTGTCTTGATTGACTCATCAATGCCCAGCCCAAACCCCTGGACCTAGAAACCCAAAATATGGGGACTGCATTCCTTCCATGGTTGGCTGGTTGATGGTTGGCTGACTGGAAAAGAGATAGGGTTGCCAACTCTAGGCTAGGAAATTCCTGGAGATTTGATGGGTGGAGAATAGAGAGGATGGGGTTTGAGGAGGGGTGGGACCCCAGAGAAATACATTGCCATAGACTCCACCCTCCAACCAACCACTTCCTCCTGGGGAATCAGTGTTGCCACTCTCCAGGTGATGGCTGGAGATCACTCCTAATTACAACTGCTCTACAGAACATTGTTACTGCTGCTGGGAAGGAGATAGGGTTGACAACTCTAGGTTGGGAAATTGCTGGAGATTTGAAGGATGGGGTTTGAGGGTGGGAGCTCAGACAGATAAAATGCCATAGACTCCACCCTTCAAACTAGCCACATCCACCTGGGGAACCATTGTTGCCACTCTCCAGGTGGGGGCTGGAGGTCACTCAGGACTACAACTACTCCAGATGGCAAAGATAAATTCCCCTGGAGAAAATGACTGCTTTGCAGGCTGGACTCTGTGTCATTTCCCTCCTGCTTTGGTCCATACTATGATTTCAGACCACTCACAGACTTTCAGCCTAGCCTACTTCACAGGGTTGTTGTGCAGATCAAAAAAGAAAGTCAGCTCTAAACAAGAATAGGCATTTTTCATAATAGTTAGTACGGTGATTGAGTTTATAAATCTTCCAAAAGCAAAACACTTGTCCTACCTTAAAAAATAACTAAATAAAGGTAGTTAAATGCTGTAGCAAAGTACAGGTTCCAGGCTAGTTCAATATAATCAAAAGTTAGCCATAACAGCATGACTTCCAATGTAGAAAGCAGTGATGCTCCATGTTAAGGCCACACTGGAGGCAAAGCAGTACAAAATTCATAAAATCAACAGCATAAAAGCTATCAAAAATATTTCAGGGCATAAAAACGGCATGAATCAACCTTTTAAACAAGTAGCCTTGTTTAAAGTGATATTCAGAAGGAAGGCAGCATGATATAACCCAATCTCGTCAGCTCTCAGAAGCTAAGTAGGGTCAGTACTTGGAAGGGCAAGACTCAGGGGAAGACTCAGTAGAGGAAGGCAATGGCAAACCATCTCCACTTCTCACTTGCTTAAAGACCCTCACTGGGGTTGCCCGAAGTCATCTGTTTCTTGACAGTGTTTTACACACACACATACAATGATATTCATGCATTAGCCCTCAAGTTTGAAGCAGATCATAAAGACCGTTGAAAAAGAAGGAATCCCTCAGTTAGAAGTTGGCATAAAATGAAATATTTTGTCCTGATGGTTAAAATAAGGTAAGCAGAATCAGATAAGTAAAAGAGGAAGCACCAAAGCAAGGTATCCCCCAATCCCAGCCCAATTAGCCTATCTAGAAGGATACCAAGGTTGAGGATATCAAAAGCTACTGAAAGATCCAGGAGAATCAGCTGTTATTAAGGCTACGCAGTATTACATCTAGGAACCTGATTGGCTGCACCTGAAAACTAGACAGTAGACTAAAGGGACTTCAGCAAAGTTATACTGATATTCATAAATATTCTTTTCCTTTCTTGATAATCCCACCACCACCCCACTTTTTGCAAACTGTAGCTTGGATTCTACATGTTCCTCATTCCAAGATCAGAAGCCCACAGGGGTAATATATTAAGATTTATTTTCTCCTGTTTTAACATCATAGCTATGGACTGCTCCATCTAAAGAGTCCATTTGGTGCATCTCATCATTGTTTTACAGGGTCAATGAACATGTATTTATTTGTCAAGGTGCATAATCATAGAATTGGAAGGGACCTCTAGGGTCATCAAGTCCAACCCCTGCACAGTGCAGGAAACTCACAAACACTTCCCCCTAAATTCACAGAATCTTCATTGCTGTCAGATGGCCATCTAGCCTCTGTTTAAAAACCTCCAAGGAAGGAGAACCCACCACCTCCCGAGGAAGCCTGTTCCACTGAGGAATCGAACGGTCAGGAAGTTCTTCCTAATGTTGAGCCAAAAACTCTTCTGATTTAATTTCAACCTATTGGTTCTGGTCCTACCTTCTGGGGCCACAGAAAACAATTCCACACAATCCTTTATATGACAGCCCTTCAGGTACTTGAAGATGGTGATCATATCACCTCTCAGCCACCTCCTCTCCAGGCTAAACATTCCCAGCTCCTTCAACCTTTCCTCATAGGACATGGTCTCCAGACCCCTCACCATCTTTGTTGCCCTCCTCTGGACCCATTCCAGCTTGTCTATATCCTTAAAATGTGGTGCCCAAAACTGAACACAATACTCCAGGTGAGGTCCTACCAGAGCAGAGAAAAGCGATACCATTACATCACGTGATCTGGACACTATACTTCTGTTGATACAGCCCCAAATTGCATTTGCCTTTTTAACCACCACATGTTCAGTGTATGATCCACTAAGACTCCTAGATCCTTTTCACACATACTACTGCTAAGACAAGTCTTCCCCATCCTATAACCATGCATTGGATTTTTCCTACCGAAATGCAGAACTTTACATTTATCTCTGTTAAAATTCATTTTATTGGGTTTAGCCCAGTTTTCCAGCCTGTCAAGGTCATCCTGTATCCTGTTTCTGTCTTCTTCTGTGTTTGCAACCCCTCCCAATTTCATATCATCTGCAGATTTAATAACCATTCCCTCTATTCCTTCATCCAAATCATTGATAAAGATGTTGAACAAAACAGGTCCCAGGACAGGTCCCAAAACAGGTCCTTGAGGCACTCCACTTGTCACTCCTCTCCAAGAGGATGAGGAACCATTCACAAGCACTCTTGGGGTGTGATTTGTCAACCAGTTACAGATCCACCTAACGGTAACAGGATCCAAACCACATTTTACCAACTTGTCAACAAGGATAGTATGTGGAACCTTATTTATTTATTTAATTTATATCCCGCCATCCCCGCCAAGGCAGGCTCAGGGCGGCTAACAATATAAGGGTCAGCAATAGCATGCCCAACCATTTAACAGTAAATATAAACAATATTAAGTATAAAAATGTTAAAACATTAAAAACATCTGGTCCTAATTCGATGTATCTGAACAACAAGGTATTAGTGGGGGTAATCAGACTGGTCGATTTTTAAACTTCTGGAGGTCCCGGACAAGGCACTGGTGGTATTTCTGGGCCCAATCCATTGCTGTAGATGTCATTATGAAAAAGCGTGGTGGAAGAGTGCCGTTTTGCAGGCCCAGTGGAACTGTGTGAACTCTTGCAGGGCCCTCACCTCCTCCAGCAACTCATTCCACCAGCTAGGAGCAGTGATGGAAAAGGCCCTGGCTCTTGTGAACACAAGCCTAGCTTCTTTGATGCTGGGGACCATCAACCGGTTTTGAGTTTCAGACCAAAGTGCTCGCTGGGGCATATATGGGGAAAGGCGGTCTCTAAGGTATGCAGGACCCTGGCCATATAGGGCTTTAAAGATGATAACCAGCACCTTGAAGCGAATCCAGAACACTATCGGTAGCCAGTAGGGTTGCCAATTAAAGAAAAATCTGGGGAATTTGGGGATGGAGCCAGGAGACATTGCTGGTGGAGCCAGGAACAAGGATGTGACAAGCATAATTGAACTCCAAGGGAGTTCTGGCCATCACATTTGAAGGGACAGCATGCCTTTTTAAATGCCTTTCTTCCATAAGAAATAATTAAGGATAGGGGCACCATCTTTTGGGGCTCATAGAATTGGACCCTCTGGTCCAATATTTTTGAAACTTGGGGGGTATTTTGGGGAGAGGCACTAGCTGCTATACAAAAAATCTGGTGCCTCTACCTCAAAAAATAGCCCCCCCAGAGCCCCCAATACCCATGGATCAATTCCCTATTATTCTCTATGGGAAACGTTCTCCATAGGGAATAATAGAGTGCCTAGTAGACATTTCCTTCCCCCCCCACGCTTTCTAAGGAGGGGGTGGGCCTCCATACCAGGGAATTCCCCCCTCCCTGCCCCCTCCCTCTCTCTCTCACACACACACAAACACTTACCTTACTTGGTCTTCTTCCAGCAGAATTTGCTGGCTGTGAAAAAGAAAGGAAGACTGCACAGGAAAAGAAAGGGAGGGGCCGTTCCTGTTTCCTGTGTAGCCTTAAAGGGCCATTCCTGTTTCCTGTGCAGCCTTAAAAACGGATCCCAAGCTGTAAAACATAATTCCTGCAGGTATGTTCTCTCTCCCCCGCCCCCAGACTTTTTAAGAGCGGGGGAGGAGGCTGAAAATTCGGGAGTCCCCAGCCAGGGCGGGAGGGTTGGGAAGCCTAGTAGCCAGTGCAATGCTTTCAGCACAGGCCGAATGTGCTCCCATAAAGGAACTCCCATTAACAATCTGGCTGCGGCATTCTGCACTAGCTGGAGTAGCCGGATTTGGTACAAGGGCAGCCCCATGTAGAGAGCATTACAGTAATCTAATCTCAAGGTGACCGTAGCATGGATCACAGTAGCTAAGTTGTCACGATCAAGAAAGGGAACCTTATCAAAAGCCTTACTGAAATCAAGATAAACGATAAGATAGCTAGGATAGCATACAAAAGTAGCAATCTAGCTACTGCATTAATGGAAACAATGAGCAGAAAGAAAGTTTACCATAGATAAACTTTAATAGACTAAGAAATGGAATTACCTACTTCTTCCTACACACACAAAGTTCTCAAATTTTCAATTGTTTATTTACTACAGTTATAACTCCACCTTTCTCCTCAGTGAGGACCCAAACTGGCTTACTTTATTCTCCTCTCCTCCATTTTAACCTAATAACAACCTGGTAAGGTAGGTTAACCTGAGTATGATTGGCCAAAGGTCATGCAGCAAGCTTCTGTGGCAGAAGGGGAATTTGAATCTGTGTCAGATACTAACCCAACACCACTAGTGCACACTTCTTGGCACTTTATGAAAATATTTTTTACACATCCTTAAAAAAATGCACCAGGGATCCTAAGCAGTTATATCACTTTGTATTTTTCAGGAAGCATGTATTTATATCCCATTTGTTTGCTATGAAAAATAATGGGATATTCAGGGCAAGCACAGCTGTGAGACATGCTAGGAAAGGCAGAGAAAACAGCAAAGTGTCTCATTGCCTGTCAATTCCTTTGGGATCCTTTGATCAAGAATGCTTGGAAGGGGGAAATAGCTATGTGTATTCTAATGCTGCGATAACATAAGTTTAAATAAGCTTCTTGACTTTTTATTTATCCATTTACTTATATAAATACCTACATTCTACCTCATCTGACATAAAGACAGTAACAAAAGAAATACACCTTCCAATATAAAACAAACGAAACCCATACATTAAAATACATAGATACAATCTAAGTTCAACTAAGTACTTTTTAAACACAGTGTGAGAGTTAGAAATGTCCTATTTCTCTCACCAAAACCAAAGTCTGTTGATAGTGTCCGTAATAACTAAACACTGAAAGCACATTAATATTTTTTAAAAGAAACAGAGGACATAGCCACTAGTGGAACTATCTAAGACTGCAATCCCCGGCACACTTTTTAGAATTTATTTTGTTCGATTTTTAGCCTGCCTTTTTGTAGAACAGGCTCATAAAAGACAATCAACAGTTAAAAACCAATTTAAAATATATAAAACCTAAAATTACAGAATAACAGTAGAGACTAAAATGGCAAATTCTGCCTCACAAACATGGCCTATTATCCAAGTCCAGCAGATCCTACAGCAGTCGGATGTTATGAAGGGGGGAGGCCAATAACAAGTGATGTCCACTGCCTTGGGAGTAAGTCCTGTTGAAATCAATGGCACTTAGTCCTGAGTAAGCATCAGTAGAATTGAACTGCATAATCAAGATATCTCCGATGTAAACGATCAACAGGAAATGGCCTGCTTTATTTATTAGGACCCACTGATTTAATTATTTGTCTTGTTAGACTTCCCCCCCCCCAATGCTGTCATCAGTATTTTGACACCCCCCCCCCCACACACACACACACACAACTGCTAAGACATGTTCCCTGCTGCCCCAGGCTTCCACACATACTCTCTTAAAATGATGCAAAAAAGTTAGTTGTGTGATAGTTACTGTATGGAAGGATATCTAATCACTTGTGAATGAACAAGCAATACAACAATGTCTCTGCAAAGTAACCAAGCATAAATCATTGCAAACTTGTCTCTGAGCATCAGAGCAGGTCAGTGCTGACATTCAATACTACAAAGCATTCTGAATGAAAGAATACATTCATGACACACCATAAAACATTTACCTGCCACTTGGGTGACTTCATACAGGTAAAGTGGATTGATATCAAATGCTGCCTTTTCAGAGACAAACAGAAGCAGAAAGAACTGATTGGGGGCAAACTATTACTAGTCTGTTCATAGCTAGGGAAATCTAATTCTGCATAACAAAACATGACTAAACAAAGTGGCAGAATGCCCTCCTTGCCATGACTTTATTGCTATTGAGAATGGAGTCAAGGGAGGCAAAGATCAGAGAGAAACATTTGCTCTAAGAGGAGCACTATAGGCATTTTTTAAAATATTGGAAAGGGTCAATCAGATAGGAAAAACAAGACAGCTATAAGAATTTAATATTACACTCTTTTTCTCTCAATTGCTTTATTTAAAAAATTACAGAACTTGGGGTTGTTGTTGTTGTTTTTTTAAAGTTATCTGTTTCCATTTTGGTTATATAGAAACCAACATACTCCATCCCCCCACCCCCAGTACTGAGCAGCAAAAGACAGCGCGGTAGTAATTCTGTGATCGGAAACTAGCAAATTATCCTTACCTTAGGTGAGTTATCTCTGATGTTTCCCAACTCTGTTAAAAAACAAAAAATCAAAGAATTGGGAGGGGGAGAACAATAGAACAAACTGTTAAGCCTGCTGATCGCTCCATTGATCGAGACTCAGAGATTGTGCTACATTTGCTGGGAACGTGGCATGTCACAGAGAGGATTTCGGCGACTTCTTTAAAAGCCAGTGATTTCAAAAGAGGAAACAACAACCCCTCGGCATCTTAAAAGTTAACTCTCTCTGCCGAATAACAGGCGTTTGATCCAAACACAACAGAGAGTAGCTTTTCAGTCTCACTGGCCAATGAGAGCAGCTGCTGGGAGGAGTCAGGTTGCTACAGAGGCCGGCTTTTCAGTTGGGGGTTTTCTCTCTCTCTCCCTCTCTCTTTTTTTTTTAAAACAAACCTCCCCCCCGCCCGCCGACGCTTTTTTTTTTTTTTTTAGTTTAGTAAATTAATGCAGCAAGAAAGTCTCAAGATCTGGCGAGTTCTATTGAGGTGAAGATGGGACGAGGAGGAAAATGGACGGGATCAGGAGACTATTGAGAGACTTTTCTCTTGTTTTTTCTTTCTGACCGCCCTGGGAATCCCAGCCCCATGAAACTTGCCCTTAGCTTCCTTCGCCACTTTAGCCCCGAGCAATGGGACACCTTCCCTGCAGCAACAATCACTTATTCGTGAGGAAAAGATCCCAGGAAGCAAGAGTCAACAGCAGCAGCGGAGAGGCGACGAGCAGGGAAGCTATATCGCCGGAACAATGCAGCGAATGCCGGAGGAGGATGGCAAATTCCCTTGGATATAACTGAGGAGGGCAACCCAGCTTCCGGAGGAGATTAGCCGTTGGGTTTCTGCCTCCCACCCATCCCTGTCTCCCCACATGGCCAATATATTCTCGTGGCATTCTGCATGGTCCAGAAGCCCGGTGCGAGCATTGGGATCCCACTGAAAGAAAGGGGGATTTCTTGGCAGGAATCTGGTCATCCCGCAACGCCAAGCAAGGCTGTTACACGCAGAGCAGCGCCGGAGTTTAAATGCCAATTTTTCTCTCCAAGGTGCTGAAACGTGGGGGGGGGGAGGTGTTCCTGTCCAGGGTCCTGAGTTCCTCACCCGTCTTAGCTCAGCCCGTTCCTCTTGCCCACCTCGCCTCTAGCTACAAGGATTGCATTTAAAGGGTTGAAAAAAGAGGACATTTCCACCATTTTATTCGGGCTGTTTTGATTTTCTTTTCTTTCTTTTTTTAAGTGCCAATTTATTTATTTTTTTCCTGACTCGTGGACTACAAATTCATCTGATCTGAAAAATGTGTAACCTCAATGCACTTGGAGTCTACCTTTGGGAGACCATAGTATTCTTCAGGTAGGCTGTTTTTAAAAACCACTGAGCTAGGGCTGTATGTGTTTTGAGATTGCGATGATAGCTCTGGTATGTTTCCTCGGTTGAAGCCTGCTTCAGAGAACACTTTCAAGTCATCATTTGGGACACCCACATACCTTTTTTTTTAAGGTTTTCATTGTTTTCTGTTCCTCATTGTTTAATCCTGAATATAAGGACTTCTGACAGCTTTATGAGTTACTCGGTGTAATTAGCACTGCATTCTCTGTGTCTGTAACCGCAGTGCTGAAAATACCAGGTGCTCAAACTGGTAGGAATGCGACAACTAGTGGCGACTGCAGAGGTTGCACTTGTACTCCACGAAACTAAATATTTCATTGTCCGTCTTCTTTAAAAAAGCAAGTTAAGGCGAATAAAGTGGATTATGGCCCTATCATCTATTTATAATCTGGTTTTTAGAAAAGAATCTCTTTATGCCTGGTGGATTATTCCTATACAACTCAACAGGTTTAGTTCTAATGTTTCCCTGCTATTAAAACAGTTTAAAAAAACCACTTTCTACAAAAGTTTGCTCCTTGTTTTGTTTTGCTTTTTAAACCTTTTACTTCACCCATTTCAAGAAGACAAGATTGTGTATGTTTCTGATTTATCTCATAACTTCATGAGATGCCACATACTGCTACATTTCTCTCTAAAATGTTCTTATTAAACAAATGGGAAGGAGGAATAGTTGACAATTAATGTCCCTGCTGTGTGGGAATGAATAATCTTCGGTGGTAGTAACAGACATGTGTTTGGGAACTGATCCTTCTTGTACAACCTGCAGGGTTCATCAATTTTCCACTTCATTTGAGTTGCATGACCAGAACACTTCACCCTCCATGTGTTTTAGAAGAGCAAAATCTTGTGTTTTGATAAAGAATGCTGAATCATGCCATCACACACAGAGAGTTACACCATTATTCTGTCTATAAACATTGCCAATGCCATTACTACTCCTTCCATTTGTCTTAATTTAACATAAATGAATTATTATAATTTGTTGTGTTTGAGGATTAACTGGCTTCATTGTCTAAGCATGTCAAGGTCAGCACTAAAAGCTTTTCCAGTTTTTCGATTTATAATAATCAAAGGCTTGGGCCTCCAAGAAGAAGTATATTTGTCCCTACCCTACAGTTTCAAAGCTTTTATATATAATACTTGATAATGGGGGGAACAGGCTGCACAGTTAGCCTTTGACTTGAGCTGGAACAGTAACCTTTCCTAAAGTAATGATGAGCATTTGAGGTGCTGTAATCTTGATTCTTAGTCTTTCAAATGAAGATTTCATATGGAATATGGTAAAAGTAAGTTCCAGACAGAATGGCGAACAGGTAATACTGACATGTAAAGAAAACCTCTCATCTTGGCAAATATGCACTATATATATTTAAAAGGAGGTTAATAGGATGAATTATATCTAAAATTGCTTCCTTGACAAGTTTATGGTGTTATTAATGCTTCTGAAGAAAAACTAGAAGGCATTTCCAGTTAAGTTTTAACAGGGTCTGAATATTCTAGAGACAGTTATCTGGTGGGAGGGACACTACAAAGAGAAGGGGAAAAATGTAGATCTACATTGTCATTTTCTCATCTTGTTACAGACTGAAATTTCTGCATTTTATGTGTTTGCCACATTTTAAATGACATATGTTCACATAGTGTCATTTGGAAGGATTATGATCAAATGAGTGTTGTTAACTTCCATTAAGAGTTTTAGATTGTGGATGTTAGATTTACATTTATCCCTACAGATTGGAAACAAAGGCATTAAGCTTCATGTATTTTGGTATTTTCTAATATTCTTAGTAGGTGGAATTCAAAACAGCCTTCAGCTCTAGTCTTTCAGTCTTTCCAGAAGCAACAGTATCTATAGAAAGGAGCTTCTGCCTGTTCCTGTTGCTATCTATAACCATGAGTGCTTTTGCAGCCAAAAGCCCCAACAATAGCATCATTCCTTTTGTTGTTGTTGTTGGTTTTAGGGGTTTTTTTTAGATTTCCATGTAGTAGATTAAGGACAGTTGGGGGAAGTGAATATGTCAATTATCCACATGGAGGGTGAGATGCAATACTTAAAGGACATCACCTTGTAATCTAATTATCTGTTATAGAACAGAAATATGTAGTAAATTTATAATCTATTATGGGGATAGCATGGCCACTCTCCTTGCCTGTTTGTCAAGCCAAAGTATTTTGGGATAGGAGTACACGGAAACACTGTGTCAGTAGTCTAAAAAAAAAAATAGGGAGTGGGAAATGTATCTAGTGATTACAGGAGAGAAGAAAGCTTAGCTTCTGTTTAAACATAAGGCCTTCTGTAAGCCATTAAAAACCTCCTAAATCTGTAGGGACAAATAACATCTGGTGTGTGATTGCAAACATTATGATATTGCCAATATAATATTTATTTCTGTTACACTTGGAATGTTTTTGAAGTTTATTCGTTTCTTTAAAAAAGTTCCTTTTACTGGTATTCATAGACATATGTTTTATGCCTTCATACATTGTAGCTGTTTCATTGTATAGCTAGGATAAACTGCTGTATAACTAAGTGGAGAAAGGAAACAGCATTTATATTTTACAAATTCTTAGGCCAGTCTTCCAGCAGCCTTCATTGTGCATAATTCTGCAAAGTCAGGGCATTTATTTATTCTACCCCAAAGATCACTTTCATTGCATCCTTAAAGGCAGCATCTAAAATGTTGCCTCCACAATGCAGAGATATTGACACATCTGTAAGTCTATCTGCCAAACAAACATAATTTCATCTCCAATTCACCCACTCAAGAAATCCACATTGTGCCTTGGCAAAGGTAATCTTGCAAAATGGACACCTTTTTGCTTTAGAATTTGCAGTACTTTCATGATAGTCTCAAGTGAGTTTCCATTACGTAGAATGCTTCTTATAATTCATAAAAAAGACCATCACTGATCATTCTAACTGTGGAACCACCTAACCATTTTTTTTAAAATAGCTGGAATATTACAAATGTGTATTTTACTTAGAATGTTTATATGCTACCTTTCCAGAGACCTACTTAAGACCAAACATAGGTTAGAACATGTATTGATGAAGATGAATACTGGGGCTTTTAAAAGCTAACCATAAGCTTTGGATAGAGACTAGTTATTAGTTCTCTGGTGCTGAAATAAATTCAGAGTAACTTCCCTAAGTAGATCGTTTTCTTGGGCTGGGCTTACTGGAACAGAAACATCCAAGGCTCTGTTGCACTAAAAGTATCTCTGCAATTTGAAGAAACTGGTCTATTTAAACTATAGATGAATTGGGCCTCTTATAATGTTGAACTTGTGCTTAGAATGGTACTGAAGCCTCTCTTATTGGACATACTTGCTGCAACTTACTAACAATTTGATGAACTTGTTGGGTGAACTGTAATGGATATTTGCCTATTTAGTATTGATTTCCATTGAAAATGCATTCTAATAGATGAGAGGCATATGTATTTTTAAAAAATTCATTTTACACAAGATCATTGATCTACCTACTCTACTGCATCCTTGGAAATGAACAAAAACAAAAGGCTTGTCCATTTGGTTCACAGAAATTCAGCTGTAATGCCAGATTTCCATTTATGTTTCTAAGCTCTGCAATGCTGAATAACAATGCAGTGAATCCTGCAAGTGGGGCAGCAAAAGAGATTTCTCAGGACGTGCCTGTACGGTGTCCCCCTTTTTAAAAAGGAACATTTCCTACACAATAGGGGTGGGAGCCTTGTTGACGTTCTGTTTTTGAGAAGCCTGCTTTTACCTACAAGTTATTTTAAGTTGGTTAGCAATTTGCTTTAGAATAGATAGAGGCCTCAGCTTTACTATATATAATCCATAAAAGCAACTGCAAAATCTCTTCTGAAGTATTTCAGAGAAATCCTTTGATATTTTTATTGAAATGAAAGAAGTTCTTGCATGGCAATATTTGGGAACCAGTCTATCCCCACCTGGTCTAACTTACTACATGTGGCCTAACTTGGCTGTGATTATTACTGCTTGTATCTCTGTTGGCCTCTTGTAAGAACTGCCTTGCTAGATTAGATCTACATTATTATTATTTTTCCCAGCAGCAGCCACCAAGATGCTCTGGGAAACTCATATGTGTGGTATATAGCACCAATTCAATCTTTAATAAAAGGAACAAGAGTTGCTCCACTTTGTTCCTCCTATATAGAGCTCTACTCTTGAAAAAGTACCAGGGTCATCAATGTGTTCTCAAACAGTATCTTGGGAGTTCTTTATAGGTGAACTTTTTTTGTGTGTTATGGAGTTAATGTGCACCTCTCTATTTTTTAATTATCTCAGATTTTTTAAAAATGCTTTCATATTAAAGAGTTTAGGGTAAATATTCAGAACACATCTTTGTTATGTTCAGTGTGTGTGACTTCATCTTTATCAACTGCATTCTAGACAGAGTCAGATTCCTAAAGGATAAAATGAGAGCAGCTTTCAGATTCATTTGTAGACATATATTAGATCTGAACCAGAGACCTAGAGGGTGGGAGGCTCATTGCTTGCTTCACAAAATGACTCAACTCGTGCTCTTGGAAGAGGCAGTACACTGTAGCTGCCCCAGGTCCCCACCAAAAAAAGGCTCATCCTGTCACCTTTATGGAAGCCAGAGTCTCATGACATTTGCTGCCTTGGTCCAATAAGATTAGCATTTCCAGCATCTGAATGTACATGTTCATCAATGCCTGATGAGAAGCCCCTGATGGTGACTAATAGGGGTCAATTTGGATACCAAGCAGAAAAGTCTCTCTGTATTTCTGCTCCACACTCATTAAAAACCAGTGTTAATCAGGGGTCATTTTGTAGAAAAATAGGTGGTGAAGCTCATCCAGGGATTGTTATGCAGCTGCACATACTATTCAATGGACAAAGAGGTGGAACTCTCAGAAGGAGGAGGTGGAACTCTCAGAAAGGTTCAGGAGCTGTGCTCCTGTGAGCTCCCACTGAATCCGAGGCCTGGTGTTAATGGTAGTTATTTCTAAGTCAAAACACAAACTTCTGTATGCAGCAAACCGCAATGTATGGACTCAATAAAAGCAAGGATTTTTACTTTACCCTGTAAGAAAGTTATTTGAGAAGCAAAGCAGTCAGATAATAAGCAGATACTTTCTAAATTTCAATTCTATATTTCCAAACGGAGTCCATTTTTTAAACCCCAAATGGACACTTTGAGCAGTCAAATTAATAATGAATGACCACCAGGTCCATTATATTTTGATTTTCAAATAAGTTCTTTGTTGACTGTCACCAGAGAGTTTTAATTTAATGCCATGTTAACAATTACTGGACCTTAAGCATTCCAAGGAAGAGTTCACAGAATCACCTTTCTCATTCTTCCAGAGGGGTAGCCATATTAGTCCATTGCAGCTAAAATAACAAAGCGTATTGTGGCACTATCAAAATAACCAAATTTATTTTAACCTAAGCATCTGTGTAAGAGTTTATTGTGCAGCAAGCTCTGGCTTATGATGCCAAAATAAATTCATTAGTCTTTAAGATGCCACAAGACTCTTCATTCTTTTTGTAGTTATTTTACTGTTATTTAGTTGGTTTTTTAGTTGTTTCCTTTGCTGGTTTTGCTATTGCCAAATATCTATAGGGTTCTTACAGCATTGCAAATGAATAATAATAATTTTCATTCTCTGCCTTCAGGCTGTGATCCATGAATTAATCTTTCCATCTCTAAATATAAATATATTCTAAATATAACTTAGAATTCTAAATATATTTACTTGAAAGTAAATTTAAATAGTTTCAGTAGAATTTACTTTCAAGGAAAATTTTTTAGGATTGCAATCTAATCCATCCCCCCTCCACACACACATGCAAATACAGACAAATCCACATTTCCTATTTTAGCTGTGATTCAAATAAGCTACTTTTGGGTGAATCAAACATTTGTTAAAAACTGCTAAAATTATCAGTCACCCTATGGTTAAGCAAAAAAAAAAAGGAGAGGTTTATGGGTCTGGAAGACTACAAAAAGCAAAATGCCTAGTTAAAAATATTTAAAAACATTATAGTTGATGTTGGGTTCTGAGACCCAGACAAAGGTATACCTATGTTTACATATACAAATTGAGAAGAGAGCAACCCACTGCAAAAATCTAGCATACTAAAATGTTTTGTTTGTTGGTTTATTATCTCCCACTCTTCTTTCCCTTCATAAATAGTAATGATGTCTCCAGGTCTCTCTCCAGTGCTTTTTAACTTGTTCATTAATTGAACAAAATAGGAGTCAATTGCACCTTTAAGACCAACTTAGTTTTATTTAGAATGTAAGCTTTCGTGTGCATGCACACTTCTTCAGATGAGGAATGAGGTACAGTAAGCAGAAACAAATATAGCTGGTGGCGTTAACAGTGGCGTTAACAGTAAGCTGTGAAGTGGCTATGTTTGCAGATGACACTAAATTGTTCAGGGTGGTGAGAACCAAGGAGTACTTTGAGGTGCTCCAGAGGGATCAATTGAGGCTGGAAGAGTGGGTATCAATGTGGCGCATGAGATTCAATGTGGGCAAGTGCGAAGTAATACACATTGGAGCCAAAATTCCTAGCTATAAATAAACTTTGATGGGATCCAAACTGGGAGTAACTGATCAGAAGAGAGATTTTGGAGTCATGGTAGATAACTCACTGAAGATGTCGACTCAATGTGTAACTGCAATTTTTAAAAAGGCAAATGCTATGCTAAGGATTGAAAACAAATGAGCCAGTATCATAATACACCTGTATAAATCTATGGTGCAACCTCATATGGAATATTGTGTACAGTTCTGGTCACCACATCTCAAAAAAGATATTATACCACTGGAAAAGGTGCAAAAAAGGCAACTAAAATGGTTAAGAGGATGGAACACCTTCCCTATGAAGAAAGGTTAAAGAGGTTAGGACTCTTTAGCTTGGATAAATGATGGCTGAGAGGTTTTACAAAATTATGCATGGGATAGAGAAAGTAGAGAAAGAAATACTTTTCTCACAATACAAGATCATGTGGGCACACAGTGAAATTAATGGTAGGCTTAGAACAGATAGAAGGAAATATTTCTTCACCCAAAGAGTAATTAACATATGGAATTCACTGCAGCAGGAAGTGGTGGAAGCTACAAGCACATACAAGAGGGTATTGGATGAATGTATGGAGCAGAGATCCATGAGTGGCTAATAGCCACAAGGTATAGCTGGAACACTATGTCTAGGGCAGTGATGCTCAGTATTCTTGGTACTTGGGGGAAATTCTGAAATTCTGTCCCCGCTGGTGGACCTCCTGATGACACTTGGGTTTTGACCACTATGTGAGTGTTGAACTGGATGGGCTATTGGCCTGATCCAACATGGCTTCACTGATATTCTTATTGAGTTTATTTTTTGCATAGGTTGCTTACTCTTCCAAAAGGTGATAGGTCATCATTTGCGAATGATGTAAATTAGCTTAGATTCTTTTGACACTGGTGAAGCTATAAGAGTTTACATCTTTAAAGAAGGTGACTTTTCTAGAACTGAATGCTGCTGCATGGTTTTTATTCCTGGAAGTATATACATAGAGTTGTATGTACTCAGGCACAGTCTACACTAATTCTCTGCCCTGTCCTACCCTAAAACAGGCTTTCCCAACCTCCTCCAGGCCACATTTGTCCCATATACTAGTCCTCATCACTCAAATTCTAGTATCCCCCAATGAATAAGGTATCATACCTGCAAAAAGAGCTGGCACTAAAGCAGGGATCTTTTTGGTAGAATTGTGTAGCTGGCTCAGATAAATAAGCCAACGCACACAATTTTGTTGACTGATCTCCAGCACAAATGTTGCCAGATATTGAGGTAATATTGCTAGATAATGTCCAGGCCCTTTTCTATAGGTAACTGCAAGAAAAAAAATCATTTTATTTTTTTCGGATTTTTATTCCATTCTGCCCAAGTGTGCTCAGGGCAGATCACAGAGTGAAAGATTCATTACAATAAATTACATTAGACTAAATTCAAAGGTAGCAACAATTTCAAGGGAAAAAACTACTAATGTCACATAGGTAGAGTCAATGGGTGCTTCAATGAATTGGGAACTAAAGCAGGGAGGCCAACTAAGATGGATGCCCACCGCCTCTCCTGAAGGCCTGGCAGAACAGCTCCACTTTACAGGCATTTCCCATCCAAAACTGTTACACCAGCATAGTTTGCATAACAATTGTGCAAATCTGGAGTGGTGGGGTGTTCTTCTTTTATACAGAACACAGTGCATTGTGTGTAGACAGTTATTTACTTATTTACTCATCTTGCTCTGTGTAAGTCACTTTTTAAGCTAGCACATCACATTGTGCTGGCAGTTAAATAAATAGGTCTTTGTTGGATCAGTACAAAATGAATCATATGGAATTCTGATGGACAAACAGAAAACCTTGCATTATATCAGAAGACTTACAGTTTTGAGTTTATTTTTCAGCACAATGTCTTTTTCATTGTTGGTTTCTCTATAGGGTCTTTTTAAAAGGGGGGTGGGGAGAGCTCAGTTTGTAAAACAGCCTTCAGAAAGCCAGGATATGTTTTGCATTTCTTCATTCTGAGGAAAGGGAGAAAGCGAGGGTTTGCCGATAGGGAGATCATCACATGGATGGTACATTGATTCTTGCAGTGCCATCAATCATTGCACATTGCCTTCAGACTCAAGCTGGCAACAGCAGCCCAAGCTACACCAGCATTCGATAGAGCTCTCCCAAGGCAAACCCCCCGCCTCCCCATTTATTTTCATTAACAACGCAGTTTCCAATAGAACATGCGCAACCAGAGCCTCCCAAATCAAAGCAATTATGGATGTATATATTTCAAGGCCATTTCAGCAGCAGAGTCGCCTCTTAGAGGGAAATTTCCACTGCACCCTATAACACAACTAAAGCTTTTCATTGTTTTTCTATTAATGGATTTGAGGGGAGGAGAAATTTCTTGGTATTGTTTGATTTTGCAGTTTATCTGCTATCTCAAGGAAGGAAAAGAAGGGAGAGGGCTGGACACAAGACTTGCGGGATCTCCTTCAATTCTGGAATCCATTGCAGTGAATTTGGAAACCAGATAGCCTAATAAGAAAATGCAGTATTACCTTACCCTAAATTCAAGTTTTGGGATAATTGACCCTTCACATGTAGACAGTGGCTGGCATTAGTAGTATTTAGAATGGAGCTCAGATTTGATGCTTGCAGTCTGGCATGCAGTCTACAAGCAAATTGATCAATAGAATAACCTCTTTGTGCTTATTGTGCAAATAAATAAATAAATTTGAGCATGAAAATCAGCTTTTTAAAATATTGCTTTTGTACATCCCAGAACATTTACACAGGTATTTAAAATAAACAGGTAGGATTCCAACAAGCTAAATAAAACATTTCTATATTTGGGAAATTCTGAGGAGGAATGGCACTGTACTAAATTATTCACAAAGTTACTTAGAAAATTATTAGGGGCTGTGGTCTGTACTACTGTATGTAGCTTGTTAAAACTAGGATCCTACTATGGAATTTTGCATCATTTAATGAGTCATGTTAATACTTATGCTTTGTTTCAGTTCTGTTTTGATATTGCTGGTTGCTTTTACAATCCTAATTCTATTGCCTTGTTTATTGAATGTCCCATCCATTCTATTTCTCACTACGTAACCTGTCTTGTGTCCAAGTGAAAAAGACTGACTATAAATAATGTAAATGAATAAAATAAACACAATGCCAGACCTTACAGGCATGTGAAAACAAGCCTTCTTTTCTGTATTATCAAATGGAATTAAGATCTTAAAAGTCTCTTTGCCTAAAGAAAGTAGGATTCTATGAGCATTGCAAATATGTCTATAGAAACACATGCTAACCATCTATAGATACAGTCAGAATTTACCTGAGTAGAAGAAATGCATGGAATCCTTCTCATTGAGCCCCTTTCACTTAAGGAAGAAAAAATGACTTTCCACCCCCATTCTTGTTTTTAAGTTTTAATAATATCAACTACACTATTTCACTTTATTCTGCTCCATCCAGCATGCTCACCCCTAAAGTCAGTAGGATTAAAACCTGGCCAGCCAATGGTGCAGCTGAAGATTACAATCAAGTCAAATGCACTTTCCACACTGGTGGACTCCACAAATAGGAACAGAAAGAGCACTCTACCAACCACAGAGGCAGATCTCAAACATCATAAAGAAGGACCAGTCTTTGACCCTCTAAGCACAATATTTGAAAATATTTAAAACAAGTCATCAGACATCAGCAATGGAGAATTATGCTAGAAATGAAATCTGTTTTGCATATCACATTTATCTCTGAATATTTCTTCAGAACAGAAATTGGATGCTTTCATTTTTAAACCTGTGCTAATACAAAATAATCTAGATGACTCTGGATATTTCTGAAAGAGTCTGTTTAATCATCACTATATTTGCTTTAGCTATCCAAAATGTTATTTCCATCTAGTTTGGTATCTAGAGTTATTGTTATGGTTTTGTATGAAAACACTTTTAAAAATATTAACCTGATACCTACAAACCATACTTATTTTTATCTTGATTCTATCTTTACTTGAAAATAAGTCTTATCAATTTCAACAGATTTACTTCCAAATAAGTATGATTAAAATTACAGCCTTAGTTGAAAATAAGACTCATTTATTTCAGTTCATGCTTAATTCTTGATACACCTCACTGAAATAAATGGCAGAATTTCTATTGACTTCAGTGCCTTGAACTTCAACTTCCTTTGTTTAGAGGAAGAGTAGTAGTAAAGCATGATTCAGTCATGTATATCACACACATGAACTTACGCAAAAATACACACTGTCTCAGTGCTTCATGATAACAATTAAAGGCATTCTGCTAAAACTGCAAACTACAATTAGGTCTGAAATGATCTTTTGTTCCATGTCAGCTCTTACAAACCCCAAAATCATCACTCAGTATTAGAGTATCAGAACTATATAAACATGTATGTAGTATAGTTTTGCTCTTAATCCTCTTCCTCCTTACACAAAAAAATCATACATGCATGCACTCTACTGCTATAAATTCTCAACCAGAAATTAACATGTGCAAAACAGGAAAAGTTACCAATATACATTTTGCTGGATAAGATTCTCTTGGTGTAGGAATGTAAAGGTTTTGCATTATACAAACCTTAATCTCATCACAGCCTGATTAAGGAATGTATGTGGAACAGGAGTCTGCACACTCCAGCATCAGTTCACATTCTTTCATTATATAACACTGCCTTGTTTACTTTGAATTTCTTTGCAAACAAAGCATTTTTTTTATTACTGAGGGACTGAAGCATGTGTATTTTAATAGATAAATGATATAAGATGCCATTTTCTGAAAGGTGTGTTCTGCAATTTCATGAAATCAACTGCAAGAAGTGATTCTAGGGGCCAGAAGTTATATTTTTGTTCACGAAATGCATGGGGGTGAGATAGATAAAGCCCATTGTTTACAGAAAACTGCAGCTAGAATCTTTTATCCAATTTTAACAAATGATAGCAGTTCTTGCATGGAGACTTTCTTTTCAAAAACCATTTATCACAAATTGTTTCTGTGCGCTGCATCCATGCAAGTACAGATATTATTAAAATGAAGGCATACAAGAGAGAATGGTATTAGATAAGGAACAAGGAAATCACAGTGCATGTCCAAAGCCCACCACGGTCAATGACAGTAGGCCCACTGATTTCAAGTGGTCTGGCTCCCAGAATTTCTGACTGCAAGATATGTTGAAGAACAAATGGGCCCTGGTCCTGCAAATATAGCAAGATGTTCCTTGTAGATGGATAGTTTGTACTTGCTCACTTAGAAATCCTACTGATTTCACTGTACTTAATATTACTGCATTAGTACCAGAACTATGAATGCAGGAGTATTCTTAATGGAATTCTTGGAGAGTGTTAAAAAGTGTTCTTCATGGGTTCAGGGTTTACTCTGTGGTGATGCAAGATCAATCCATTGTTAATCCAATGCATAGGTCTATGGATAACAATTATTAGTATTTATATAGTGCTTTTTTTCAGCACTCAAAATGCTTCAGTAACAGCAATACTGTAAGAGAAGCTAGTGTTATGGTTTGCTGTATTACAGATGGCCAGCTGAAGTTAAACAATTTTGACCTCAGTCACTATCATCTATCACATTTTATCCCACCCTTTATCCAAGTAGTCCAAGGTGACAATACACAGTGCAATACACAGCTCTCTACTCCTGCATTTTATCCTCACAAATAAGCCTGTGCACAAGATTAGGCTGAGAGAACATGACTGGCCCAAGGTCCACCAGTTAGTCTCTTGGTTGACTTGAGAGGTACTGGAACCCAGGTTTCCCCAGTACTCATCCAATATGCTAACTAATGCACCACAAGTGACTATATAACTGATGAGTGTTCATTGTTTCTTTAGACATAAAATAAAAATGGGGGAAATTACCTGACTCATAATTAGGTTTTTAACCATTACGCAAGCATCAGTGGTTTGTGACCCAGTCACATTCAGTCAAATGAAACATGTTATCATAAGATCATAATTATATTTCACTCTACTGAATAATGTGTTTCATTCACTGTGAGGATCACAGTTTCTATACATTGCATTTTAGGAGAGCTCTGTCCATCTGTCTACTCTCAGCAAAATTCATGTTCCACTGACTCCAGTGGCATGAGCAGCATGCTCTGTATTACACTGAGATTAGACATTTCTAGTGCTACATATGAATTTGGACCTGGGTTCTCCAGCCAGTCTCTGAGAATGCACCTGATGGGGAAATGTTCATTTTTCCTTTGGCATATAATATTTTTTTTTAAGTCAGAGCTGTCATTAAGCTTGTAGACAAGCCATAATTAGGCATACCATTTTGCAGCTACTTGTAAAGAATAAAATGTAAAGTAAAGCCCGTATCATAGCAATGCAAAAAAGAAAGAAAGCCAGCCTGAATTGAAATATTAGCCACTTGAAAAGAAATGTTTATATTAACAATGAACAAAGAATACAATAATGGATACAAAGGTATTTTCTCGTTAATGTTGTTGTCACTTGGACCCCATCAAGATGATTGTGGTGGTTCCCATTCTAGTTTGACTATGTTCATTAAGGAGAAAAACTGACCTTGAGGCAGCAGTACATTAAGGTGATATGGTAGAAAGAGTACCATTAATTGTGTACAGGGGATTTGTATAGGGCAGCGTAAGAAACTGTCTGCTTTTGCAGCTAGGCTTTGGTTCATCTGAACAGTTCATAGTGCAAGGTTTGCTTTTGCCGAGGGACTGTGTTTTCTATTGCTCCATGACCCTGAGGCACCCTTTGGTTGTCTGGGCCCAGCTGCAATTTCAGCCTATGGTGGCTCGCCTTGGTTTAATCAGTCTAATTGGGCTGTTTTATAGGTTTGGAGGAAGCTTTTTTGCAGTAAGGAGGGGTGGCTGATGGAATGTGCCACTGGCACATGCAGTTCGCTGCAGTCAGAAGCAAATGTTCACTCTCTCTACATTGTGGGGATGAGGGGTTAAAATGGTTTCCCACAACTATTCTGATCAAATAAAAGGGCCATTATACCCCTCTCGAATAGTCGACCCCATTAGAGAAAGAGAGAACTATCTAACTTCTCTGCAGCACCTTCCAAAACTCTAAAATGAAGGATCATTAAAGGCGCTCTCATATACTCAGCAAGTACAAAGTACAGTTTGAATAAGTCAAGAAGTTACATCTTCACTAAATTAGATTAGTCACTCTTAAATTGCCTGCTCTGGATTGGGAAATTCCTGGAGATTGGGAGAGGAGCAGATAGACCCCAGTAGAGTATGATTTAGGGATGCCAGCCTCCAGGTGGAATCTAGGGATCGTTCCGCTGGAGAAAATGGACACTTTTATGAGTGGGCTCTATGGCATAGTATCCATCCTACTGAGGTACATATTTTCCCCAGGTTCTACCCCTAAATCTCCAGGAGTATCCCCATGCAGGAACTTGCAAGTCTACACCTGCTGGAATGGCCTTGGGTCAGCCATAGCTCTGGCAGAGGTTGTCCTTGAAAGGGCAGCTGCTGTAAGAGTCCTCTCAGCCCCACCCACCTCACAGGGTGTCTGTTGTGGGGAAGGAAGGTAAAGGAGATTGTGAGCCGCTCTGAGACTCTGAGATTCGGAGTGGAGGCTGGGATATAAATCCAATATCATCTTTTTCTTCTACATACACCCTCCAAGGCTGCCATTTTCTACAGGGAAACTGGTCTCTGTCATCTGGAGCTCAGGAGATCTCCACGCTCCACCTGAGAGTTTGTAATTCTACACCATTCTGCTCATATCTGTAGAGCAGCAATTTATGAGTTTAAGCAAACTAATGAATTCAAATTAGTATTGCATAATACATTGTGATAGAATTAAAAAAATTGTTAACAGATTTCAACAATTATTTTTTTTCTCCCTTGTCATGCCTAGAAAGGAATGTATGAACCATTGGTAGACATAATTCTTGGCCTTTTGGTGAAGATCAAGTGTAGTCGGTAGACATAATTCAGCTACACATGCTTCCCTCAGATTTGCATATAGTTCATCCTGCAACACTGTCACCTGCATTATCCTCATTGCCTCTTTTTATTCTTGTTATGTGATTCTCTTTCATGCTTTCCCTCTGGCCCCACATTCAGGATTTTTAACTATCTGTGCTGGCCTTTATATTTCCTAAAAGTGAATCAGCAAATCAACTTTAAAAAAAAAAATAAGAATTGCTTGCTCACTTCATCTTTTCTCTCTCTGTGTATTATATAAAATTATTTTGTCTTATTTAATACATTGATTTACAAGATAATATACCTTGAGGGGGGCAGATGCACCATAGGATTGAGGAGAGAGATGTGTGGGAATGTTTTGGGGGGCACATCGTATCTTAAATTCTGCATTAAGAGCTCCTAAAAATCCTGCCAAATGCTAGCAATTTAGAGGCAGCACACGTCACATAGAAAAGCATTCAGAAAATGAGCTTGGCTGATTTTTTAATGGAATTATATACAAATATTGATTGTGGTACCCATTTTAATATATAATTTAAAAAACCATACCCTCTGAGAGTTTTTTCAAGACATTTCAAACTACTATCTAATTGTTTTTATATAGCATGAGTCAGAATTAATATGAAGAAGAGCTAATACAGAATTTAAGACTACTCTCTGGAGGAATTTTGTGGGCACAGTAATCCTATCTCCCAAATGTATGCAGAAAGGCAAAGGTATAAAGGAGAACAAAAACAGTGTGCATATTGGTAGATAGGCAGAAAGAGCAAGGAAGGACTCAGCTACTGGACAATCTTTCATGGACAGGTATGAAAAAAGGAAAGACCTGACAAGAACTGGGACATAGCTACAGCAGCTCTGAAGATTGGAGATGCTATTGCCCCTTTCCCCCCCTCCCCCATCAGAATAAAGAGTCAGACAACCATAAACTGGGTAAACTAATGGCCACTTTATTTAAAACTCTTAACAACAAGGGCAAACACTAACTGGCAGCACAAACAGTGGGTGAAACACCCTGCCCCAGAACTGAGCCAACCCTAGTGGCTCTCGTCCAGCCAGCACAGTGCTTGGGATAAGCCATAGAGATCTCCCCCCACCCACCCACCCATCCAAAAAACCCCACACATCTTAAGTGGAGATCTATCTTGGCCATCCCAAAGGCAATCTGTATTTCTCCCCCCACCCCGTGCCGCACAGCCCTAGGGGTGATACTGCAAGACCTCTCAGCCCAAACGGGGCTAATACATGGTTGATCACCAAAATGCAGAATCCCATAATAATCAGAATACTGCCCAATATAAAGTGACCAGCCAATTTTACAATCTTCTGAACCACAGTGCAGGGTAGGCAAAAACACCCCCTCCAACCAGCCAATCATGAAAGGGCAAAAAATTCTTACCCTGTCCCTATTGAAATTGGGCATCCAGCAAAAGCCTGCTTTACAGACAGAGCAGGAGGTGGGCCGAGCATGAGGCAAGACTGAGAAGAAGAGGGCAAAGCCAGCCAATCATATGCTGGCTTTGCCCCCAAAGAAACCTAACTGCAGTTGCAGCCCTGCTCTTCCTCCTTCCAAGGAGGCAAAGGCAGCCCTCCTGCAGCACAACAGAGTCCAGCTGCCGGTAGGGGCTGAATTTTCTGGCTCATTTTCTGAAATGGTGGGAATCTGTGTACCTCTTTCTTCTGTGAGGCAGTAGTGGCAAGGTATTCTGAAGTTATAGGGCAGAAAATGGCAACTTGTATAAATATCTAGGAATGTAATCTCTGTCATATCTGTGAAACCTGTCTTCTTTAGAAAAGTCAATACAGAGGCATTGCTACTGTATGCTTAAACTCGGGCTGTTTTTCAATGTAGCTTTATAGAAAAGTTAACAGAGGCCTCTTCCCTGAGCACTGTGGTCCATATTGTGTTTCTGCCATTTTCTTGGGTCATACTGGTATGAAATTCTTTTTTAAATATATCTGTGACACATTTCTGAATCTGTAACTTGTAAAGTATGGCACAAACTTCCCTCCACTGTGATCAGTCTACTGTGCTGGCTCGAATTCTTTTCATATGGGTCATTATTTATGGCTTCATGCTGGAAAAGCCATACACAACCCCTCCATGTGTTGACTGGTGCATGGAGGGGAAGTATGGCCCCATCCTTTCCCCCCTTGTGACTGATAGCTTGAGAACAGAGCACATATGTGTATGATCTGTATGATCCCTCCATAATGCTGTTTTCTGAATGTTGGCAATCACTGGGAGGGAGAATACATCTGTGCACAGGAGCTGTGCTCACAAGCCAGCAATTGTGTAGAGGCAGGGGGGCAGGGCCAGCAGACTCATGTCCACTCTCCCTCTCTGCATGTTCAGCTAACAAGTGGAGGAGTTATGTGTTGAGAGGCTAGCGTCTTTGCCCATTCCCACCGTCTATGTATTAGACCCTTCTGCATGGAGAATTCAGGTATTCAGGTTTCCAAGGAAAACAGGTGGGCAAAAATAATGAAAACAAGCTTGGACAAATCAGTAGGGATGGACATAAATTGGCTCATGAACTAAAGCTCATGATGAATTTTGGCTGGTTCATGCTTTGTGAAGTCAAGTGCATGGCAAATCACCTGGCATGAACTTTCCATGAACTTTCAAGCCCTTTGTGCAGGTTCATCCCTGTTTGTGAGCAGAGACATTTCCAAACAAATTGTCCCCACTCAATCAAAAAGTTTGCATAACTTCAAAGGAACAACTGGGAGGGCATGTAGAGGAGCATTTGGGAGAAGTCCCCTGCAACTTTAATGTCTCTAGCTTGCACAGAGTCTGTGCTATAACTCCTGCACTTTGGTCATTTCCCCAGAAAACACTTTGCTGGGGACACCTCCTTTGAGGGACTGTAACTCAGACCCTGTTAATCCAATCTTCACCAAACATGGACAGCTGGTAGAGATGAGTCAGACAAAGTTTGTCTGCAAGTTTGGTATGCCTAGCATGCTGGGGGGGGCAGTTCTGCTGGCTCACAAACTGGTTTGTGAGGCAGCTCAAAGTTTGCAATGGTCCGTGGTTCGCGAATGGGGGACACCACAAACCAGAAACTGAACTGCACTTTTCTGGTTCATGCCCATCCCTAAAAATCATCCATTGTGGATGTTATGCTTTCTGTACCTTTTTATTTAAAGATCATTATAATACAGTAAGAGTTATCTAGCCAAATAGATTAAGGACAAGACAATAACAGAATCCTAAAAGGTCAAATCCACAAATATTTACTTATACTCACTACTGATGACAAACATCTTGAGTTGATCCAAGATGTTGTTCCAAGATCTACTGAGCATCTACAAAGAAAAGGCTTTTCTCTAAAGGACAGTGGCCTCTTTATGAGCATATTTGGAGCAAGCACACATTCCACTTTTTTCATATCCAGCCTTCAAGTGAAGGCTCCTTGTGTATGGAAATGCACAGCATAAATTGAAGTTCAGTCACATGTATAGCTACCGAATGTAGCTAGTTTCAGAGGGGAGATGTGTTGGTCTGCAGTTTCAGAGAGTAGCCATGTTGTTCTGCAGTACAACACCTAGATGTGAGTCCAGTAGCACCTTAGAGACCAACAAGATTTTGGAAAATACAATCTTTTGAGTGTCAAATCTCTTTTCATAATTTTACTCTCAAATCTAGCTGTTCTACTGCAGAACAACACAGTTACTACATGGAGGTGTCAGATTATACAAGTGGTGGCTCCACAAGAGTGTCTCCTGGCTGTAATCTTTATAGCAACCCAGCATGCTTCCAGAGGGTTTGTATGAAGGTTACTTACTGGTATCAATCAGTATGTTCAAGATACACATGATGGTTTGCTGCAGTATTATTTCTGAGTGAATCTGTCTGTGAAAAAAGGATGATGAGGCAATAGTTGAAATATTATGACAATTAGTAATGTCAGGAAAGAGAAAGGTGCTGACAGTTAACAGAGGATATGCTAAAATGCTTGCAAGTGACAGAGCCATAGATTGTAGCTAAGGTCCATATGTGCATGTATTTACATAGAAACAAGTTGTTGCTTACAAAAACACATAACCTTGATTAATCTGCCACTAACAGAAAAACATTTGCACCCTGCTTATTAACAGAAATAATTTTACTTCCCACATTCAAACAACTGCTCTGTGCTACAAGCGCATGATTTATGGCATTGCATGTAATGATAGTGACATGGCAGACATTTACAAAGCCGTTTTATTGTAAAATGAATTATTAGTTTTAACTTCATGCTGGCCACTCCAAAGCGGAAGAATGCACAGATCCCTGCCTTTTGAGTCAGAGAAAAATAGGTACATTTTATTTCACATTCTCAGAGCAATCACAGGGAGCCAATCATTTGAGGAGTTAGTTGAAGCTTCCTCACAGAAAATGGTTGCTCACCCTTATGTGGTACTTGAGCAGTAGTTAATTCTGAGGAAGTTCCGCACAGGTAGTATAGAAATTACTAGAATGCCCACACCCAACACAAATTATATTGTTAGCTCTAAGGAGGACTTTAGAAGTGAAATCAGCAAGCCAAGGTATGTGTTATGATAACTCATTGGTTAAAGAAGTATTTGCTATGTCATGTGGTTCAGCAATGAACTCCCCAGTCCTTTAACCAAGTAACAACTGCCCCAGAATTGGAATGAACCTGTATTTTGAACCTGTTTTTCAAATCCAGGGCTTTTTTTCTTCAGAAACACACAGGAATGCAGTTCTGGCTGGCTTCAGGAAGTGTGGCATAATATGCAAATGAGTTCCTGCTGGGCTTTTTCTATGAAAAAGCCCTGTGTGAAACAATGGTGATGTCAGGAAATGTGTCCTAATATGCAAATGAGTTCCTGCTGCACTTTTTCTACAAAAAAAAACCCTGTTCAAATCCAACATCCATTGGCAATGTTAAAAGCTGTTTTTTTTTTTTTTCAATTCATAGTGAAGGTTAATCATTCAACTTTTATCACTGGCTATTCAACACCACCAACTCAACAGAAAGCATATCTAGAAACTGAGCTTTGAATCCAGAAGTTGTCTCTTCTCTCCCATGGAATAAAACTGCAGAACTGTAAACTGTGGAAGTGTTTGGTTATCAAGCAGCTATTGGTTCCTCGCACACTGAAGTAACTTCATAGACAAACTGTACTATCTATGAACTGAGAGCTAGCAGAAAGACATTTTATTTGTTGGTTTATTTAGAGTTATATTCCATCTTTCTTTCTCAAATTTTGAGTAGTTTACAAACAGACTGCTGAAAGAGGGTCAACGGAAGGTTCTTTTGTTTCTGTATTCCAAAAACACTGCCTGTTGGAGACCAGGCAAGCTGATGGAAACCTCCACAATCTATGATAGTTACAGGCAGGGGCGGCACATGGGAGTAGGCCAAGTAGGTGGCTGCTTTGGGCGCCACTTCGCCTAGGGGCACCATGATGCACCCCCTCCCCATGCCCGCCACCATCCCCTGCCCACTGCCATGCCATGCCGCCCCCCTCTGCCGCCATTTGCCTCCCTGCAGCCATCTGCCACCCCCTTCCTGGTGCCGCCGCCCAGCCACCCTGCCCTCTCTCCCAGCCTGACAAGAGGCTTCCTGTGGACAGTGGCCCTGATCCTGGTGCAGCAGCAGGGGTGCAGGCACTTGTGCCAGGCGAGGTGGACGCTGCAGCAGTGACCCCTCTGTGGCTTTAGGGATGGAGGAGTGTGTCTTCCCTGACTTCTGTGCTAGGTGGGCTGGCCGACTGCGGGGTGAGTGGTTCCTGTTCTGCAGAAGGTTCCCCACCGGCCCTGCTTCACTGCCTCTCCACACACCCCCACCCCGGCAGTCAGCTTCGGAGGCCGCAGGGGGTGCACCCGCCTTCCCTATTTGGGGGGGAAGGCGGAGGGAGGAGAGATCATCCATGCCCCCCCCTGCCTCCCATGACTTTATTGCTCTGGCTCAGTCGGGTCTGCCAAGGAACAGCCACCCAGAGATGGCCTGAATCTCGGCACTTCCCTCGGACTCTGCCCAGGGCTTTAGCTCCAGTTGGCCCAACCAGCCACTGCGGGTTTTTTTTCCGGGGGTCTGCGTGAATTCTGCGGGTGGGGGTGTGTCTCCTCCCCACCGCTGCTCACCTACCCGCTGCCACCTGCCACCACTTATTTCCTCCACATCTGCTGCCATTCCCTGCCTGCCCGCCACACCCGCTGCTCAGCTGGGCGCGTGTGTGCAGTGATGTCATAATGACATCATTGGTGCATGCCAAAATAAGACTTGAGGGGGCGGAGGTGAGCCATTCAGCCTAGGGGCACAGGCACCCCTAGCACTGGGCCTGGTTGCAGGGGTGGCCAAACTTGCTTAATGTAAGAGCCTCATAGAATAAACATCAGATGTTTGAGAGCTGCAAGACATGAATGTCAGATGTTTGAGAGCCGCAAGAAAGGAAGGAAGGAAGGATGGATGGAAGGATGGGAGGGAGGGAGATGGGGTGGGAGAGAGAGAGAGGTGGGAAGAAAGCAACTTTAAATGAGCTGGCTTGGAGAATGCATTTAAAGAACAGAAATGCCTTCTCCAAGCTGGCTGATGGGGTGATGGAGGCCTTGAGAGCCACACAATATGTGTGAAACACCACATGTGACTCCTGAGCCACAGTTTGGCCACCCCTAGTTTAAAGAAATTTTCTAGGTGGTTGTGAGAAATGGAGAAAACCTATTTTCCACCAAAGGAAATAGTCTTGACACAGAATGACCTGCAAAAGATAACTTATAGAAACCTTAGAAAAGAGTTCAGTAGCACCTTTAAGAACAACAAAAGTTTATTCATTGTATGAGCTTTCATGTGCACCCATACTTCTTTAGATACACCTGGATCTATAGAACGGTTTTAGAGGACTGCTTCAGTGGCCTTGTTATGCTGCAAAATGGCATGGTTTCAAGGCTTCATGTCGAGTTTACTATCTGGCATCCCAAGACATTCAGATCCTTATGTGACACCCTCTCTTTCACTTGTACATATGACAATATACAGAGGACGGCCACTTTTTTATGGACAGAGGGACTGTGCATTCAACAGCTCCACAACAAGAAAAAGCTTTTCCTATAAAGAAATTAGCAATTCCTTCAAATCAAGCTCCAAGCTTTCTCTCTCCCTCTGATGACCAGACTAGCTGAGGGGTGTGCCCTTGCAGTTGGCAATACAGGAGCAATTTAATTAACTGCTCCTTTTCCCTGAGCTTTTGATATCTAAGCATTTGAAAAGGCAGATGATAATATCTTAAAGGGAAAGAACAAAGTTTGAGTCCAGTGGCACCTTTAAGACCAACAAAGTGCAGAGCTTTTTTTGTACCAGGAACTCCTTTGCACACACCCCTGATGTAGCCAATCCTCCTGGAGCTTACCCTGTACTAAGAGCCCTGTAAGCTCTTGGAGGATTGACTACATTAGGAGTATGTGGTCTAATATGCAAAGGAGTTCCTGCTACACACACACACACACACAAAAGCCCTGACAAACTTTCTTGGTCTTAAAAGTGCAATTGGACTCAAACATTGTTCTGTTGCTTCAGACCAAATGGCTACTCACCTGGATTTATCTTAAATGGAAAGAATCATGGTTGACATATGTGCATACACAGTTGAGAGGGAATTTTGGCTCTGGATTTCTGTTATGCAGTTGTTCAAGGTGCTGAACTTCTATCCATAAAAAAGTCCTTAACGCAAAGACACTGTTCACAAACACAGACAAATTAGCTTTTCCCTGTTTCCTACTGTACCACTTATACAATTTACTTTAAAATAGAATATATGGGACAATTCTTGTTCCCTGGGATATGTAGGCTGCCTGAATGTTAAATTCATCTACAGTTGGCTGTGTCACTGATAAGGGAAGTTTACAGGAAACATACAGAAGCCCTGCTCACATGTTACAGGGAATGCATCCAAGGTCTGCATGAATGTGCTTCTATCTGTTTGTAAGAGACAAATGAAATGAAACCAGGGAACAGAACCTGAATAAATGTGAGATTTCAATCACAGGTTCATCTGTGATTCACGTGTACACTGTACATGGATTGTACATGCATTCACTGTAAACTGGGAACAGGGTTAGAAAAATGTATGTATGACTGTATTTAGGATTCAAATTCATTTTCTGGAAGGGCTTCCATGTTTTGGGGAGGGACGGTGGCTCAGTGGTAGAGCATCTGCTTGGGAAGCAGAAGGTCCCAGGTTCAATCCCTGGCATCTCCAAAAAAGGGTCCAGGCAAATAGGTGTGAAAAACCTCAGCTTGAGACCCTGGAGAGCCGCTGCCAGTCTGAGAAGACAATACGGACTTCGATGGACCAAAGGTCTGATTCAGTATAAGGCAGCTTCATATGTTCTTCACAGTTAGCAAAAATTCAGCAGGTGATGATTTCTCTATCACAGCATCTCCATACCAAGGAAAAGGCAGACGTTCTCTTTAGACTGCAAGGAAGCTTTTGCCTCTCATGCAGCCATTAAGGTCTGCCAGGAAAAGGTAGAAGTTCTCTTTAGACTGCAAAAGAAGCCTCTGCTTGACTGTGACTATTATCAAGAGCTTTTTTACTAAACACCATTGGATATTAGTATTAAAACCAGCTGACTAGCTTAGTCTCACAAGCCTAAGGTTGATCCAAATGGGCAGCCATATTGGTCTGAAGCAATAGAACAAAGCAGGAGTCAAGTGCACCTTTAAGACCAACAAAGTTTTATTCAGAACGCAATCTTTTGTGTGCTCCAAGCCTAAGGTTGTGCCTGCAATTCATCACATGAGTTCCTGAACCAGGCAATTACCCCTTGAACATATATATGAACATATGAAGCTGCCTTATACTGAATCAGACCCACAGTCCATCAAAGTCAGTATTGTCTACTCAGATTGGCAGCGGCTCTCCAGGGTCTCAAGCAATGTTCCATCTAAGCTATGGAGTCTTGTGAGCAAAAATTCTACTTTGTGAGCTACTTGCATTAAATTTGTGAGGTACTGCATAAATTAGCTTGCTCTGGGGCCATTTTTCCTGAGCTAAGACAAAAATGTGTGAGCAGGAGGCTAAGAAACTATGAGCTTGCTCACACTGATTCAGTTTATAGGGAACACTGGTCTCAAGCTGAGGTTTCTCACACCTACTTGCCTGGACCCTTTTTAGTTGGAGATGCCAGGGATTGAACCTGGGACCTTCTGCTTACCAATCAGATGCTATACCACTGAGCCACTGTCCCTTCCTTGGTGTAGTGGCACTGTCTAAGACAAAGATCCCAGAACAGGTAAACAATGGATTTGAACTGCTTGTAAATAGTATGAAGCTTCAGAAATGACTGGGTAGCAACAATGGGTCTCTGACTGTATTAGACAGATTGATTGATTGATTGATTGATTGGGTAGCAAACAGAAAAATTAATCTCTTGCAGCCCTCATAATGCCTTGGGCTTTTGCAAAACATTGGCTGTAGCCTCTCCTATGACTGCTCATCCTATATTATTAAAACTAGATGCATTCCCTTTTGATTACAGTCAAACCTAATTCATGCACACATGAAAACAAAAGCATCAGATCATCCAAGCAGAAGCAAAGTAAAATTAACACTGTGAAAGCTAACCCAAACCTGTAGCAATCAGGTCAAGCCAACAGCATATTCTCACTTTAACAGCCATTTGCAGAAATTGCATTCCAGAACATTAGGGTTACCATAGGGGAACCTGCTCCTTATGACAGGTGGTATGCCATTCTATATGGGTACATGTTGTATATCTCCTAGCAATGGTGTACATACAGTATTAGATCTGAATCTCTACAGAAAGCAAAAGTGGAGAGCTTTTTAAAATTGTTTTGAGATTACCCAATATTTTTCTCTTTTAAGTTGCTACTATCTTTTAATGTTTCCAATGGTTATTTTTTAGATTAGCTTTAACTGACTATAGGCTAGGTCCAAATTTCAGTGGATTGAAGAAGTTAAGGGAAATGGATCTTTTCCTTCCTCTGCCTGCCTGAAGTATCCTCTAGTACCCTCTGAAAATTTGGTGCAGGGGGCTGGGCAGACCTTCCTAAACTGTTTGCTCTAGGAAGAAGGGAAACTGGAACTAAACTAGTTTCACATGTTCTAGATTAAGTAGAATCCAGTTCTGGCATTTTGTTCCACAACAATGAATTTTGAGGGGATTACTGGGGTGGGAAGAGGAAAGTTCCTGTGAACTACTGCCATTAGCTGAAGTTTGGATCCAGTTCATCATTTCTTTTATTGAATTTCTGATCCTGTGTTTGTTGTAGTTGTATAAGATGCTATGCCACACCCATCCACTTCCCTTTGTCAGAGGCAAGATTTTCCCTCTGTTTTTCTTTTCCTTTGTGACTGAACTGCCCTAGTCATATGTTTTCTTTCCTGAAGAACTCTGGCTGTTCAACCCTGTCACAGTACTGCTGGCTCAGCCCAGGAACCTGGTCAAGAGCCCCCTTAACTTAAATAACTGAAATGGCACTGGAGGCTTTTGGAAGTTCAAAAATAACAAAATATTTTATTCAACATAGTGAGGGAAAGGTCAGGTGAAATCAGGGGTAAATTTTCTGAGGTAATTTGAATAAGTAACTCTGAAGTCACATCAGTAGATGCACAGACCACAATTCATATATTTCAGGCTAATGAGAGTTTCTTAATTTTTTCACAGTGATTTAAAATATTTATGATGAGAGGCCTTTGTTTCTGTGTTTCCCAAACACTCCAGTACACTTTCTTTGAGTATTCACTGACTCTTTTGGTTTCCAGAAGGCTGGGACACTCTATCCAGCGCCCACATCCTTTCTCTAAATGCATGAGTACTCTTCTTGAGCTTAAACTGACTCTGAAGATTTCACAAAGCAATCTCTAACAACACCAGACCAGGAATCTCTCCACTCTTCAGAGCTCTCTCTCTCTCTGTGTTTTGACTGGGTAGGGAAGTTTTTCTCTCACTGCAAGTTCTATCCCCTTTCCTTGGCAAATGGGAGTGTTTGCCTAACGACCCACTCTTCCTTGCCAACCTCCCCAGCACTCTGTGTTAAACTGCTGTTGGTCAGACACTGTCAATATTCAACTCTTTTCAGTTAGGATTGAAGTCAGACTGAATTTCTTCTCAGCATTCAGCTCTCAAGTCTTTTTCTGTTCAGCTGATGCTAACCAATCAGATTCCTTGGAACAGCCTGTCACTCCATTAAGAATTAACACTTCACAGTTCTATATCAGTTTATACAACACTTCTAAGCTTTTAAAACTGCAGTCCATCATAGCTGCCTATTCTTGGAATAGAAAGGTGGGATATAAATTTCTAAATCAATAGAATAAATAAACTTGTGATCAGTGCCATTTCACTCCCATGTTCTAACATTTTACTTCCATCTTTTTTTCCACCATGGAACTCAGTGCCAAATAAGGTTCCTAGGAGGTCTTTTACCCATTGACCCTGGCCTGCTTAATTTTAGCAAGGTTTCTTTCCCACATCTTGCAGTTTCTACAAAGTTCTGCATCTTAGTTATCGTTTCTACAACAGTTCTGCATCTTAGTTATTCATGTGGGTAGTATTTTAGGTGCTTCTGTGGTCCTTTCCACATGGGGCTATTTCCCAGAGGCCAGATCTACCACATGGGGCTTTCCTCGATTCTGCTGCTCCACTTCATGATATATTTATAACTCTGCATTGCCTCCTGCTTTTGCTTTGCTGTATATTTTTAATTCTGCATTATCTCCAAGCTCTGCTTTGCATTGCTGCCAGTTTTTTTTTATTATTTTGCATTGTTCAGTTGTCAGTTTGGTTTCCCTCAACCATTTCCCCAAGTTTTCTGAATACTGTTTTCTCAAGACTTTTCCTCCCCCTCCCCAATATCCATGCTGGAGTATTTGAATGCAGAAACATTTCCTTAAATGTTCTCTCCCCACTTCTTATCTGCCCCTTTCAAAAACCAATCCTCCACCCACTCCCTTCCCTGTCCTCTGGGCGATCCATTGTTGTACTCACAACTGAAGGGAAGGTATTGCATACATATGTTGAACAGGGCTTCTTCTCAAGACATCCCTCCAAGACTTTCATGTTTGCAAGCATGGGAACAAAAGCCAGAATGTTCTCTGCACTCTGTAAAACGGCCAAGGTTCTGAGCTCGCCTCTGCTTGTTGCACTAGGGTTACCAAGTCCCCCATGGCCTCCAGCACTAGGGTTACCAAGTCCCAACCCACCAACTCACATTGGGCTGGTGGGGGGATGCTCCTCCAACATCACCAGTGCAATAATGTCACTCGGGAGTAACGTCATCATGCTGGTGATGTCGTGCACCGGCCGCTCTACGAGCTTCCGGGAAAACTCTATGGTTTTCCTGGATGCTCTAGCAATTTGGGAGGAGCAATTTGGTATCATAGAATTTACCTCCCAAATTGATAGAGTGTCTGGGGAAACCATAGAGTTTTCCCGGAAGCTCCTAGAGCGGTTAGCACGTGACATCGCTGGCACAATGATGTCACTTCTGAGTGATGACATTGTGTCAGCAATGTCGGGGGAGGATCCCCCCGCCAGCCCAATGTGGACTGGTGAGTTGAAAACTCCCAGGGTGGGAGAACCCCCACCCAGCCCCGGAACTTGGCAGCCCTATGTTGCACTCAGTGCAAGGAGGCAATCAGCAGCATAGTTGCTCTTAAATCCGTTTTTCTTTCTTTTTTCTTTCTTTGATTCACTTTTTGGGAGAAAGCAGGGGCAGATTTCTTGGCGGCTTTGCACAGATGGGTTCTCCACACTAGCAATGCTGGTTCCCTTTGCTGGGAGCTGCTATCACCCCACACATATGGATGCAAAGCTGGAGGCAGAAGGAGGGAGAGAGCAAACCATCTACTTTTTATTGGACACCTTCCTGCAAGTTGAAAAACTCTGCTCTCTCGAAGTATTTCTCCTAGAAAAATATCTTCCCCCCGGCTTCTTCCCACCAGCTCTGGCCACAACTCCACAAACACAGCCATGGCAGCCAGTACCACTGCTGAAGCACAAGCTAATTGACAGACCATCCAACTTCCAAGCTCATATCTCAGAGTAGCCCAGTGGTGGTGAGCAGAAGTAGGTGGGGGAGCAAGGAAGAGAGAAAGAGAAGGCTTTGGTGTGCCCCATTGCTTATGTGTTGGTTCAGCCAAGTCGGTGGCTGTTTCCCTGTGTCAGTTTCATCCATGGAATGGAACAATGAGGATTTAAATGAAAGGCACAAAGAGTGAGGGGTGGAACAGGGATGAACAATCAAACAAAATAAGAGGGAATGATTATCAGCACTGGGATTGACACCAGGATGGGAAAGAATTGAAAACATTTCTCCATGTAATGCCTTGGTGGACAAAACTAAGGGGGAGGACATTTTGGCATTCTCTGGAAGCCTAGCATTAAAAAGGCATCTCCTTGTTTTAAAATGTTTTAAAAAAAACAACACAACCCTTAGGAAGCCACAATGATCCCTCTAAGCACCACATTGTTGTGACCAAAAATTCTCCCTTGTGAGCAAAAAAAAACTAGTAGCATTAAAGTTGTAAGCAAGTCTACATTTGACTATTGCATAAATTAGTTTTTAGAAGATTATTTCCATGACCATAATTCTTTTTAAACTATATTTAAGAATAATGTAAACATTATAAGATAAAATAGAACAAGTCAAATTTCATTATAGAAAATATTATCTACATGGGTAGACCTGACCGCTGGAGAACCTTTCCACTATATTGGTAAACCTGGCTTCTGGAGAACAGGTCTACCCATCCCTTTCCACTATACTGGTAGACCTAGCCTCCAGAGAATGGGTCTACCCATCCCAGTTCAATATATTGGTACACTTGGCCTCAAACCATCACCCTGTGCTGAGCCTTAGAAAACATATCAGCCTTTTTCAGTCTGCTTTGTTTTGTTTTTTAAAGAAATATGGCAACCAGCATTTCAGGTCATGTATAACTGTCATGATATAAACTTTGCCTAATCTAACAAACAGAAAATTGCTTAAATATTATCAACCTTCTCAAACCACTTATTTATTTAAATATTTATATTCCACTTTTCCCTGTGACTCAAGGTAGCTTACAAACCATACTGAAAAGCATAATAGAACTATGCAAAAAAAAAAGAGAGAGAGATCCCCCCCCCCACTCTATTATAGCCCATGATGACCATTATAGTCAATGGGCTCCATTTATCTTTATTTTATCTTGATTTCAGTAAGGTTTTTGATAAGGTTCCACATACTATCCTTATTGACAAGTTGGTAAAATGTGGTTTGGATCCTGTTACTGTTAGGTGAATCTGTAACTGATTGACAGATGGCACCCAAACAGTGCTTGTGAATGGTTCCTTATCCAGAGCCAGTTTGATGTAGTGGTTAAGTGTGCGGATTCTTATCTGGGAGAACAAAGTATGATTTCCCACTCCTCCACTTACAGCTGCTGGAATGGCCTTGGGTTAGCCATAGCTATTGTGGGAGTTGTCCTTGAAAGGGCAGCTGCTGTGAGAGCCGTCTCAGTCCCACCCACCTCACAGGGTGTCTGTTGTGGGGGGAGAAGATATAAGAGATTGTAAGCTACTCTGAGTGTCTGATTCAGACCGAAGGGCAGGATATAAATCTGCAGTTTTCTTCTTCTCTTGGAGAGGAGTGACAAGTAGAGTGCCTCAAGGATCTGTCCTGGGATCTGTTTGGTTCAATGTCTTTATAAATGATTTAGATGAAGGAACAGAGGGAATGCTTATTAAATTTGCGGATGATACTAAATTGGGAGGGGTAGCAAATGCTTTATTTTATTTTTATTTTATTAGATTTATACCCCACCTTCCCCATAATGGACTCAGTAGGCAACAGAGACAGGAGACAGGATGATCTCAACAGGCTGGAAAACTGGGCTAAAACAAATAAAATTAATTTTAGTGGGGATAAATGTAAAATTATGCATTTATGTAGGAAAAACCAAATGTATCATTATAGGATGGGGGAGACTTGTCTTGACAGTAGTATGTGCAAAAAGGATCTAGGGGTCTTAGTGGACCATACACTGAACATGAGTCAGTAGTGTGATGCAGTGACTAAAAAGGCAAAATCAACTTTGCGCTGTATCAACAGAAGTATAGTGTCCATGAGAAGTAATGGTTAGACATCACCTAGAGTATTGTGTTTAGTTTTGGGCCCCACAATTTAAGAAAGATATAGACAAGCTGGAATGTGTCCAGAGAAGGGCAACGAAGATGGTGAGATGGAGAATGTCCTGTGAGGAAAACTTGAAGAAGATGGGTATGTTTAGCCTGGAGAAGAGATGACTGAGAGGTGATATGATCACCATCTTCAAGTACTTGAAGGGCTGTCATAAAGAGGATTGTGCAGAATTTTTTTTTCTGTGGCCCCAGAACATCAGACCAAAACCAATGGGTTGAAATTAAATCAAAAGAGTTTCTGGCTAAACATTAGGAAAAACTTCCTGACAGAGTGGTTCCTCAGTAGTACAAGCTTCCTCAGGAGGTGGTGGGGTCTCCTTCCTTGAAGGTTTTTAAGCAGAGGCTAGATGGCCATCTGACAGCATTGCTGATTCTGTGAATTAGACAGATCATGAGAAGGATGGCAGAAAGCGTTTCATCAGTGTTTAATTCTCATATGAACATATATGAACATATGAAGCTGCCTTCTACTGAATCAGACCCTTGGTCCATCAAAGTCAGTACTGTCTTCTCAGACTGGCAGCAGCTCTCCGGGGTCTCAAGCTGAGGTTTTTCACACCTATTTGCCTGGACCCTTTTTTGGAGATGCCAGGGATTGAACCTGGGACCTTCTGCTTCCCAAGCAGATGCTCTACCACTGAGCCACCGTCCCTCCCTTCTCATGGCCCTTTCTTACACACCCAGAGAAATGCTGTTCACCACTTTGGGGTTAGTTGGCAATTTTTCTTCAGGCCAGTTTTGCCAAGGACCCTGGCCATCTTCTGGGCATGGAGCAGGTGTCACCAGGGATGTAAGGGTGGAGGTATTTGTGAAGTTCCTACATTGTGCATGAGGTTGGACTAGATGACCCTGGAGGTCCCTTCCAACTCTATGATTCTATGATTGCCTCCCTAATTGAAGAAGAAAACTGCAGATTTATACCCCGCCCTTCTCTCTGAATTAGAGACTCTGAACGGCTTACAATCTCCTAAATCTTCTCCCCCCACAACAGACACCCTGTGAGGTGGGGGGGCTGAGAGGACTCTCACAGCAGCTGCCCTTTCAAGGACAACCTCTGCCAGAGCTATGGCTGACCCAAGGCCATTCCAGCATGTGCAAGTGGAAGAGTGAGGAATCAAACCCGGTTCTCCCAGATAAGAGTCCGCACACTTAACCACTACACCAAACTGGCTAATTGAGAGGTACTGAGATGGCTCTAGTTGCACTGGTGGATGGGCTTTGTTTAAAATTGGACAGGGACAATTTCTTTTTTGATACTATTGGTCCTCTGTGTGGCCTTTGATGCAGTTGACTACTCTGTTTTTATCTATCTGCTTAAATATGGGGTTAGTATTAAGAACAATGCCCTTCAGTGGTTTCAGACTTTTCTGTCTATTGGGACATGAAGAGTCTCAGCTAGAAGTGCAGAATCAGCTGAGTGGAATTGATCTTGTGGGATGCGAGAAGGTTCTATTCTCTCACCCATGCTCTTTAATGTATAGATATATAGATACAGATATGGAGCCACTGAATGAAATTGTTTAGAGCCTTGAGGTTGGGTGGCATCATTATGCAGATGACACTCAGCTCTGTATTTTATTATTCAAGACTCCAAATGTATCCATCCTGGTTCTGAACTGGTGCTTTGAGGCTGTGGTCAGGTAGCTAAGGCAGAACAAACTGAAGCTGAATCTAGACAAGAGAGAGGTAATGATTGTCAGAAAAGCTGATATTCTAGAGGGAATGAATCCACTTGTCCTAGATGGAGTGATGTTGGCTGCTGCTGCTGCTTCTACTACTTCTTCTTTTTCTTCTTCTTCTTCGCAAGTTAAGAGCTTGCAGGTGCTCATCCACTTTGCCTTGCTGTTTAAAAAACAGTTTGGCATAGTGTCCAGGAACACCTTATATCACCTGCATCTGAGCCACCAATTTTCTTATTATCTAGACTCAGTGGATCTGGCTAAACTGATCCAAGCTTCCATAACCTCAGGATTGAATAACTGCAGTGCACTCTGTATGGCTATCCTTGAAGACAACCCAGGAACTACAACTGGACTGAATGCAGGAACCCAGCTGTTGTCAGGGGCTAGCCTCTGGGAATACATGTTGCCCATTTTAAAAAAGCTACACTGTCTGCCAGTCTGTTTCTGAGTTCAATTCAAGGTGCTGGTTATGCATGGCCATATCTGAAGGACCACTTCCTTCCATATGTGCCTACAGTAACCAGGCAGCCATCTGTTGGCTAACCAACCACTCAGGGTGGTCTGTCTGGCATCAATCAGAGCCAAGGCCTTTTCTATTGTGGCTCCAGCTCTGTGAAATGAAGAGGTGAGCAGGGAGTTACCATGTTGTGGAACTTGCAATTGGCATCCTGTTGCTGCAAGTCCTTCTTGGGACCATGTAACTTGTAAAAGGTAACATGCTGTTTGGTTCTCAGCCTGGCCTGCCTGATGGGTGTTGCAAGGAAAAAATGTGGAGGCGAATCAGGTATCCTGCCCTGAGGTCCTTGAAAAAAGAGTGGGAATAATAATGTAATGATAAATAATAAAGATTCATCACTTAGAGATATAAATTGACCATAACATATTAATTATATTAATAGTAATCTTAGTTATTGGAAAGAGAAATTAAACCATTTGGGTTTGACTCTCAGCTACTTTCTCCTGATGTGCCAGAGTAAATGGCATCCATATTAGCAGGGCTAGTTCCAGGTATTTTTTCAAGGGGGGTGCTGGGCACAAAGTTCTCATGCCCCTCTCCCCTTTTCTGCCCACCATCAGGCATTCCTTTCCTCCCACCCAGCTTCTTGTGTGTTATTCCTAGTCAGCTCATATGTATTCCCACTGACCACACCTATAGCTGCCTGCAGATCTTTCTCCAGTGGCACTAGGCAGTGTATGTAGCTAGGCCATGAGTAGGCAGGGGGCCTTGGCAGTTGCCCCACTTCAGGGTATGCTGATGCCAGTCCTGCAAGTTAGAAGAAAATTCTTCCTAGCTATTCATCTCTTAATTTTTTTAATAAAGAAAACTATATGCATGCATATATGCATCTTCTTGGGTTTTTTTTAAACAGATATTTTATTGCATCTTTCCCCATAGCCTACGGTTAATGAGAAGAAATCAGTATATTGCATTTTCTGGCACCTCTCTGCTGAACTGACAGGATTCTTTGGGCACCAACTCATTTGCTGTTTAATTGAATTTTTTTTTTCTCCCGGCTCATTTTCATGCAGAACCTCTTTTGGAATGCAGATTTATAGCCCAGTATTGATTCCCTCTCTTCCCATTTTCTCCTGCGCTTGCAAAGCAAAGATGCCAATTTTTAAAGCAACCACAGCCTATTTCCCCCAGATTGCTCTAGGGAAAATATCCACTTTTAAATGGATAATCACAGACCACTCTAATATAGATTCTTCCCTATTCATTTGTAGAAATGTGCAGAATATACATAGCCCCACAAATATAGTATGTGCATGTGTGCACACACTTGAATGCCTGCATGCAAACAACTTTAATACGGCTCATACTTTTATTCTAAACAGTTCTCCATTTGGGACACTTGTTACTCACCTTGATAAATGTCTTGAATGCAAAACTTCTTCTGATTCCAAATGTACTGTGCAACCATATTTGAGGTACATTTCAGAGTTATTATTCTAGTTAACGTTTCCCCAGTCCTGAGCTTCTTGTTTACTCCATTGTGCACACAATGCCTCTAATGACTTTTCATTTCAAGGAAGGAAAGAGCTTACGGTGAAGCTCCTTGAGAGGTGGCTTTCCCGTCTGGTGAAATGAATAGGAAAGGATAGCCTTTACCAACAGGAGAGTGCTGTGTGTACAAGAGATCACTGATTTGAGGTTCATATGTGAAGTCCATCAAAACCTATTTCTTATGCTATTTGCAGAAAGAAGCAGTGCTTGGTAGAATGCAGGCTAGATGTATGTACATATGTATTACCTTAAATGAACAGTAAATGAACTCATCCCTAGCTGGAGGCATACTCTGTGAAGGAGCAGTGCAGGCAAACACAATCCTGATCATAAATTCTACCTTCCGTAGTCAGAATAACATATTTACTGCTGAAACAAAACATAAACAAATTTAAAGGAGGCGGTGAAGAATGAATTCAGCGCAGTCAACATAATCTGCAGAAAATTATTCCATTAATAACTGCCTGGAGGTCAAAGACACTACTTGTGAAGGTTAAGGGACTGTCATTACAGATAGAGTTCAGCAGAATTACACCTACCCGCTGGGTATGCTTTGTGTGGATTCTGTGCTCACTAGTTATCCATATTCTGTTATTTACAACTCATATTCACACATTATGTTTGCTTGGTTCTGGGCCTGGTACTTATCAATATTTTAATAAGTGTTCTAGATGAAGGTGTTGGAGGGGCTACTCATTCAATTTGCAGACGACACAAAATTGGGGGGGGAGCGGTGAACACACCAGAAGATATAGAATAAAATGAGATCTGAACACACTGGAATAGTGGGCAGAAGTGAACGATGCAATTTAAGTGCTGAGTTCTGCATCTGGGTAACAACAATGAGCAATGCTCATACTGGATGGGGGATACACTTCTGGGTAGCAATGTGTGCGAACAAGATCTTGGGGTACAGGTAGACCATAAGTTAAATATGAGCAGACAATATGATACAGTGACAAAAAAGGCTAAGGTGATATTGGAGTGTATCAACAGAGACATAAACTGCAGGATGTCATAGTCCTACTGTATGCTGCATTGGTCAGACCACAGATTATGGTGTGTAGTTCTGGAGGCCTCGCTTCAAGAAGGATGTGGACAGAATGCAGCATTTGCAGAGGAGAGCAATGAGAATGATCAGGGACCTGAAGACCAAACCCTATGAGGAAAGGCTGAAGGACCTGGGAATGTTCAGTCTGGAGATGAGAAGGTTTGAAGAGGGGGGGGGGGACATGATTGCTCTTTTTTAAGTGTTTGAAGGGCTGTCACTTAGAGGAGGGCAGGGAGCTGTTCCCGTAGGCAGCAGATGATAGGATTCACAATAATGGTTGGAAGGTACCAGCTGGATATTAGGAAAAACTTTTTTATTGTAAGAATTGTTCAACAGCAGAATCAGCTACCTAGTGGACGATACACAGTGAGCTCCCCCTCACTGGCAGTCTTTAAGCAGCAGCTGGACAAACACTTGTCAGGGATGCTCTAGGCTGATTCTGTATTGACCGGGGGGGGGGGGGTTGGACTAGATAGCCTGTATGGCCCCTTCATCTCTGTGATTCTATTAGTCTTTATATCATATCATATCAATTTTATTTATATCCCGCCCTCCCCGCCGAAGCAGGCTCAGGGCGGCTAACAACAGAGATCAATACATTAGTTTTACAAAATTTAAACAAACTAATTAACACTTTAATTAAAATTCTACTAAAACTCTAAAATCAATAAAATTAGTATACTGGTGCTAATATACAAATGGTGAATTTCATTAGCAGTTTCCCCCTTAGTCGGTGAAGGCCAATCGAAAAAGGGTGGTCTTGCAGGCCCTGCGGAACTGTTCAAATTCCCGCAGGGCCCGCATTTCCTCCGGAAGCTGGTTCCATAGGCATGGAGCCATAACAGAGAAAGCCCGATCACGGGTGCTCTGAAGCTTTACCTCTCTCGGCCCAGGGATAGTCAGCAAGTTCTTCCCAGCTGACCTCAGCGCTCTCTGGGGTTCGTATGGGGAAATACGGTCCCTAAGGTAGGCAGGTCCTCAGCCATATAGGGCTTTAAAGGTAATAACCAGCACTTTGTAACGAATCCGGTATATAACTGGCAGCCAGTGCAGTTCACGCAGCCCCAGCTGTATGTGCTCCCACTTTGGGAGCCCCAACAGCAGTCTAGCAGCCGCGTTCTGCACCAGCTGCAGCTTCCGGGTTCGGCACAGAGGCAGCCCCATGTAGAGGGCATTACAGTAATCCAGTCTTGAGGTGACCGTTGCATGAATCACTGTTGCCAGATCCTGACGCTCTAGGAAGGGGGCCAACTGCCTTGCCCGCCTCAGATGAAAAAAGGCTGACTTGGCAGTGGCTGCTATCTGGGCCTCCATTGATAGTGAAGGCTCCAGTAAAACTCCCAGGCTCCTGACCTGGCATGCCGCTTTCAGCGGCGCCCCGTCAAAGACTGGGAGAGGTATTCCCCCCCCCCCCCAGAGCGCCCCGGCCCAGGCAAAGGACTTCTGTCTTCGCTGGATTCAATTTCAGCCCACTCAGCCTTAACCAGGTTGCCACAGCCTGCAGAGCCAGGTCTAAATTCTTTGGGACGCAGTCATGTCGGCCGTCCTTTAACAGATAGAGCTGGGTGTCATCCGCATACTGGTGACACCCAAGCCCATACCTCCTGGCGATCTGGGCAAGGGGGCGCATATAGATATTAAATAGCATCGGTGAGAGATGCTATTTATCAAACAGGGAAAGGGTTTGCAATATTATTTTGTTGTATTCCTTGGCAGCAGAGCTCAGGGTGGCTTATAGCAAAAATACATACAATGAATATACAAAGGAGTACAATATACTCCCTTGATTAAACATTTGCTTAGAAGGGAGAAAGCAAAGACATTGGTTAGGTAAGTAACAAACAAACTTGAATGTATGAAGTATAAAAATATAGCCCTGACCTGGATAGCCCAGGCTAGTCTGATCTTGTCAGATCTCAGAAGCTAAGCAGGTCATCCCTTGCTAACTTCCTGGCATGATGATGTCACTTCCAGGGTATATCATTGTGCCAGGCATGCTTCATGCACATGAGAAAGATCCCCTGCCAGCAGCCAGGTAAGATCTGGCAATGTTAGTAGTAGTACTCAAACTTTTTGAAGTGAAATCTACATCTAAACTTACTCTCCTTTTTGGGTCCCACTGGCCAAGCAACTCCACATTAATTTCTCCTTGCAAGATTCCTATGTCAGTTAACACTGAATAGTGTTTATATTTTTCATGTTTCATGTTTAGAAATATAAAGCATTACTGAGCAACAAGCTGTTTTTCATGGTCCAGATTTGCCAGTGAGATTTCCAGAATGGAAACATGGATGCCCCAAAATAAGTAAAATTTATCATCATAGTAGGCAAAGACAAATTTTGCAGGAATACACTGAAGGGATCTTGTGCTGGTTAGTTGCAAAATCATTGTGAAAACTGCAGATGATTTTGCAGCTAACCAGCACAAGATCCCTTCAGTGTATTCCTACAAAATTTGTCTTTGCCTACTATGATGATAAATTTTACTTGTTTTGGGGCATAGAGTTACATCTTCCAGGAAGGGAGATTCTCCTTCATTTTAACTTCACAATAACCTCATTCAGTGACATGATGGCACAGGTTTAGTTCAACAAGGTTCCACAAAGTACAATCTTATGCATGCTTACTCAGAAGGAAGCCCACTTTTTTCAGCTGGGCTACTCCAAGGTGAGGTTGTATGGATTGCAGCTTTAACATCCCTTCACAAATTCCCAGATTGCTATTTGCAATTCCATTTTAGCATTCTGTATCAATGGGCTTAGGAGGATGTAACTCTATTTACATTCTTAGCACCTCTTGGTTTGTTCCATTGCCTGGACTTTTGTGCCTTTTACGTCAATGACATTTGTTTTATCAGAACTGCTGGACTAACACTTATGACCCTAATCCAGAGAAAGCACATCTCAATGACATCCTGTTAACATTAATTCACAAGCAACTTATGTCCATTGGACTGGATCCAGATTAAATGACAATTTTCACCAATCACCCTTTCATAGAATCACAGAGTTGGAAGAGGCCATTTAGTCCAACCCCCTGCTCAGTGCAGGATCAGCTTAGAGCATCCTTGACAAGTGTTTGTCCAGCTGCTGCTTAAAGATTTTCCACCGCCAGCCCTCCTTATACAATTCCTCAGAGTCCCTCAGGAGTAGCATTTTGTAGAGTTCAGTAAGCTGCAATGAGAGGAGGCAGGCAGGAAAGTTCCATTCTGCTGCTGGAACATTTAGTCTGAATCCAACCAATTGATCTCAATAGGCATGACTATCTTTAATTGTCCAGCACACACTTCATTTAACCTAGAAATGGTTAGAAGGACAAATGACAACATTAAACAGGACCCTGTTGCTTATAGTATATTTGGACTAAAAACAGGATCTGAATGCTTAAGGAGTCTTGAGCTGAGATCCCAGCATGCCAGACAAATTTTTGTAACAAGTGTGGGCTAAAGTGGGTGTGAGAAATGTTTGATGTTTTACCATACTGTGCAGGAAATTTAGACTTGTGCTATCTATTAAAACAAATGGAAGTTGACGGAGCTCGCACACCATGCACACTCTTTAAAAAAATGAAAATGTCAACATACTGCCAACTCTTCTACACTATTTGCCATGTAATTACATGGTAATTGATGCTCCTTAATAAAACATGGCTAATTCTCAAGTGTATTTCTGTACTAAAGTACAATGCTAAAGTTCACATTTCTGATTTTAAGTTAGCCTCTGGGTCTGTTCCTAAATTAGCAGAGGGATTTTCTTCCTCGGATTTCTTGCTTGATCTTGGGTAGCAGTTGGGATTCTGTGTTCAGGAATGTTTGGGCTGAGCAAACAAATTATCAGAGACCAGCTTCATTAAGAATCCACAGAGGTATTTGTCACAGCTTACAATGGGAACAGTGTGCTTGCTGGAATGAATTCTGATCCCAGACCCTCACAACATGGGGCAAAAGACACAATTTCAATGAGAGATGGAAGGCTACTAATTAAAGCTCTGCTTGCTCTCTTCTTTTTTGGCTCAGCCTCGCCGCTTCCAAAGAAACTGGAGCAGCAGCCCGATCCGCTCCTAAACTCATGTCCCCTTCAGATTTCCTGGATAAACTGATGGGAAGGACGTCGGGATATGATGCCAGAATCAGGCCTAATTTTAAAGGTATGCTGCTGCCCTCTCTGGGGCTTTTGCCACCATTTTGTTTTCGAGTAGAATGTGCTTACTGGGCTGATTTTAATCAAATTCTGTTTGTGAGTTTTGAATTCTAAAAGAATTGCTTCCTGCTACTTGAAAGCTGCCATTTCTCCCCTGTTCCTCCTATAATTGTTTCCTATGAATGAACCTCATTTGTGCCAGGCCTATTCATGTAGCCAAAGTAGGCCATAGAGTTCTGAGGTGATAAAGTAGACTGTAGCAGTTCAATCTGCAAGTAGAGCATAGAGCTTTTTAAAATACTCCTCCATATATATATATTAGAAAATTACCATATCAAAGTGGAAGGTTCTAGCCCTGTTTACAGGAAGGTTTTGCTTCATTTTTGCAAGAGAAAGGTTTTAAAATGTGATCTCCCACAGTTAATTCTACCTCCTCAGGATGTTGTTATCTCAATTCCACTCCATTCTGCTGCCTAAGTCTTGTTTTAAATATGACATGATTGAGGCAAAGTGACTTTACTATATGACTTGATCTTCACCCACCATCTCATTTAAATGGAGATGCTATCCACACAAAGCAGCTATGCTTGCGTTATCAGCTCACCAGCATGATATTCTCAAGGGCTACGAATCTCTGGCATACAGTCTAGGTAAAGGTAAAGGCAAAGGTAGTCCCCTGTGCAAGCACCAGTCATTTTTGACTCTGGGGTGATGATGCTTTCACGTTTTCATGGCAGACTTTTTACAGGGTGGTTTGCCATTGCCTTCCCCAGTCATCTACACTTGCCACCCACCCCCACCCCCAGCAAGCTGGGTACTCTTTTTACCGACCTCAGAAGGATGGAAGGCTGAGTCAACCTGGAGCCGGCTACCTGAACCAGCTTCCTCTGGGATCGAACTCAGGTCGTGAGCAGAGGGCTCTGACTGCAGTACTGCAGCTTTACCACTCTGCGCCACGGGGCTCTTGGCATGCAATCTAAGCATGTGTAAATGCTTTGTATGTGTTGCAGCTCAGTTTAAACAAGATGCAAAGTTGTGTGGGCCTTATTCCTGTCTTTGGGAGGGATGAAGAGGGACAAAAAAGATATTCTTGAGAAAACAAAATGCTGAGAGAGTAGATGCTGCTTCTGAGAAATTGTTTGGATACATTTGATTTAATGAAACCCTCCACTGAATTATCTTGCTTGGAGAACAGATGCAGAAAACCATTCTATCCAGCACTATATTTTTTCTTCAACAGCAGAATCTTTGGAAATGATTCACAATGTTGTAACGATTTAGGGAACATGGTATTCTGTTCCTTGTCATTTCTTCTCAGCTTTCTAGCCATTTAAGATACCAGGTAGTCACTAAGCATGCCAAACGACATGCTGACTATTCTACCTAACAAATATTGATATACCTACTACCTGTGAATTTATCTTTCCATATTCAAAATGCTTTTAGATAATGGCAGGTTTTGCAGATCAAATGCATATTGTAAGGGAAAAAACACTTGCCTATTTGTCAGCTGGCTATATGTCAATCTTGTTTTCATTACCTTTTGGGTCTGCTAATAAGTTAATTAAGGGCTGAATCTCATTAAGCACAAGTGCAATGGCACTTGCAGACCTTTCCAACTTTCCTCCTTCCTGCAACGATCCCTCAAGAATTCCAGAAAGCTGATGCTGGAGGTTGCAGGAACCATATATCAACAAACAGTCATGTGAGTTGGGCGGAGGGGGGGATGGATCAGGCATTGCTCTTTCATTAGTGAAAAATCACATACCAATGAAGGTACCACCTAGGGAAGAGGTAGGAAAAGGTTATTTAACTCAGCTTCATGGACCATATGATTTTTTGGCCACATGTGCCACGGGCTGGGTGTGGTCAGAGAGCAGCATCCAGGTACAGTCTAAGGTCATACCCAGGAGAGTCAGAACAAGAGCCAAGTCAAGAAGCCAAGATTCAAGGGTCTGAGAGCATGGTCATCTGAAGCAGGAGGTCTGGGAGCTGAGAAAACCAAGCAGGGGTGAAGTCCAAAGACAGGGGCTGGGGTGGACACAAAGTTGTCACGGATGCAACTAGTGCTTCCATGGAGAGCCCAGCCCCAAGCACAGGCTATATGGGCCTCCTGCGTTGCTTCAATTAGCAAGTGGAAAAGTTCCCGTTAATACTCAGAGCTCAGCGTCCACCTTCCCCACAAGTGTGTGTCTCAGCTGCAGGTTGCTAAATCCTGGCAGAGTCAGTCTCTCAGCCAAGCCACCCCTGGAGGTGAGTCTGGTTGCACCTGCACCTTGTCAGCTGCTGGGCCAGGTGCAGGGGATGCTGACTCAAACAGCAGCAGTGAGCTGTCACTTTCTGAGGCATCAGAGGGGCCGGCTGCAGGGTCTGGCAATGCTACCCACTCGGGCAGGGGCTCAGTGTCTCCCATGACAACATGGGTCCTGCAGTCTCCAGTATCAGTGTTTTGGGGATCTCAGGGAACACTTCAGAGGATACAATTCAAATATTAACAAGACACATTTTTAAATTCTGTGCAAGAGATTATATGTTTCAATAAACACATTGTTATGGCACTTAATTTAGTGTCACACCTGTGTGTAGCCATCCATTCTCTACTTCTTTATTATTAATCTCTATAATAGTATGCAAACGAGATGTTTTTATTTCATCAACATTCACTGGGAGTCAGATAGCTGGAAACTTAACAGACAGTTCTTAGATTTTTATTCTTTAGTCAAAACTTATCCTAGTATGACCCAAAGCATCATGGCTTGTGCTTTATCATCCCAGTACCACTAACACACACACATTGCCTATCAATAAATGCCACCATAATGCTCCATAACCCTTCATTTGGCATTTGTATTAGTTTTGACCAAGGGAAGAAAAAGAGAGGGGAGGCAAGTACAGCATGGAATGAATATGCACAAATATGCAATTGCATGCACTTTTGACAGCACAACACAAGGGTGCAAGAAATTCCAGAGTTGCATCTGTGCTTTCTTGAGCAAAGGCATCAGGCAGTGAGGTAACATATGTATATACATGTGGCTCTACAGATGTACATGCACCTAAGAAACCTGACTAATGCCATGGCCCCCTTGAGTCTCATTGGAAAAGGTGATCTACAAATAACATAATAAATTTGAAAATGTACACATGTGCTGCTCAAAGATGTTGCATATGCATTTTATGCATTTGCTGCAGAAGACCTCAAGGTGACATCAGCATTTCCCAGCAGTTATAATCAGAAGCTTTGTTTTTTGTTGTGCTGGAGAAAGAGGGAAGAGACCCAACTGCTCATCTGAACTGATTTCGTCACATGAAAGAATCTGCCTCTTGATAAACATGCAGCAGCTGCTTAATCAGCCTTGGGCTTGGCCAGGGCAATCACCCAGGCAAGGCTGGCCAAAATAGCTATTTTGTATGTGAGCACTTGGTACACAGCATGAAAGCCATTCCGATTAAGTACTATATCTGATAGGGGAAGCTGATTCTAGCTGATCTTGTGCCATTATGATATAGCGACAGTTGCCAAGGTCAATCTGCCCCTTGAAAAGATCCCTGTGCAATCAGGTGTAAAATGATTCACACAAACAGATTTAGGACTTGAGGTTGTTGGGGGGTTTTATCATGCCCCTAGAAACCTGACCAGAAAGAACATTTTCTATTTTTCTCATGACCGTTCCTCATCATCCAAAGGTAGCAGATCTGCAATAATGAGCCTTGAGCCATCCAGCTTCTGAACATTCAGTTTCCAATAAGACAAACAAAGTTAGATGTCCCAGACAGAAGCAGAGTTGAAGCCTCCCGACTTTCCTGGAGCTATTTTGCAGTTTATGAGCAGAGAAGATGTTGCTGTGACTGACTAGGATTCCTTCCCCACATCCCACAGGCATTAAGTGTGCTCAAAGAATGTATAGACACATTTTCATCTACCTACAACTCACACTCTCATTCTTTTATTTATTTACTATTCGTTTAATTATGAATAGTTTGCCTTTCCAGATGAGACTCGAGACATAATACATGGTATACATCAATGAAATCAATAGGATGTGACACCCAATAAACAGTATAATGGGACTAGTATCCTGGGCAGGTCCATAGCAGGGGAGGGGACAATGGGACTCTGCCCTCTTTTAGTTTTACAGCGCCCCACCACGGTAGCAATCTGCCTACTCTTGAGACTCAATTAATTAATGCCCCAGCACCCCAATTCCCCCTCCAGAAAAAATCCTGGCTATGATCCTGATCATGGGAATCTAGAATCCCTTTGGACTATAGCTAGAACCTGATCTTATTAGGTATAGTGAAAGTTTGCTCCCACCTGTGTAGAACTTCCTTCAGAGAAAAGGATTTTGCAATTTCTTTAGGATTTATAGCCTGACATGTTTGTCTGAAGCAAGAAATACATGGCATCAAATCATACAGTTAAGACAAAAATCCACTCTCACTTTGCCATCATTTATTACAACACAGATGGCCAAGATATTCTCCTCCCAGAAATGGTGGTAACTAGCAAGGTAGAACGTTGTAGAAAACAGATCACGTGATCACGAGACCCAGTTTGGTGTAGGGGTTAAGAGCAGTGGACTCTAATCTGGAGGACCAGGTTTAATTCCCCATGCCTCTGCATGCAGCCAGCTGGGTGACCTTGGGTCAGTCACAACTCTCTCAGAGCTCTCTCAATCCCACCTACCTCACAGGGTGTCTGTTGTGGGGACAGGAAGGGAAGGTGATTGTAAGCCACTCCGAGACTCCTTTGGGTAGTGAACGGCAGGATATAAAACCAACTCTTCATCTTCGTCTTCTTCTTCTCCTCTTCCTCCCTCCCTCCCTCCCTCCTTCCTTCTTTCCTTCCTTCCTTTATTTTCTTCTATTTATATCCTGCCCTCCCCACAAGCAGGCTCTGGGAAGGTTACAAGCTCACACAGGAATATTGTAACAATGGAGAGACGGTTTCGATGCAATGGAGGGCTGATGTGCTTTGCAGAGCTCCTGCAGAGACAAGGGCCAAACCACATGATTTTGGGGGGTTTCGATGTCCGAAGACCCGAGGAAACCCCTGTTGTGCGGGCTTCTGAAGTAAGGGGAGCTTAATGAAGTGCAGAAACTTAACTGAGGTGTGCTTGGTGAGTTGTCTATGACTTCTAATCACTGATGCTTGAGATGAGGCGGACGCCATTACAGCGAGTTAGCTGCATTACCGTGAAAGGGGAGGATGAAGCAACAAAGAATGGTAGCACAAAAGGTGAGAAAAGCCCTAAGAAATAGAGAAATATGATGCCAAGAATGGGGCAAACCGATAAAGAGAATTTGGAGTAAAGAGGTGGCAAGTGGCGAGAGGAAGAGGACAAGGAGTGGCAGAAAGAGAGACAAAGAATGAGGTGTGGTGAGAGAACGGGAGGCGGAGTGGTCCATAACAAAAGCTTCTAAACGAAGACGGGTGAATTGAAGAGGCAGCAGTTGAAGAAGAAGGAGCCACACATATAGACTTTGAGGAATAAAAGCTAACCAGGAGTTTAGTGGAAAGACAGTTGGCTGTAGCAAGCGGCAAGTGGCTGTTGCTTGTTGTTGTGCTGTTTTGAACAAGGTGTCAGTGTGTAAAGCACAATGCCAAGAACTAGCGAGAGAGACCAACAGAGCCTTAAAGGTACAGAACAGAATAACAGAGACTACGTACCTTTGTATGTAGAGGAGACATAGAGTGGTGGAATGGAAGGGAAGAAGGGTTTAGAAGACAGGAAGACAAGAAGAAGAGAAGACAAGAAGATAAGAGAGGGGGAGAGAGGAAGACAAGAAGAAGGGAAGAAAATACAAAGGACTTTGCTGGAGAGACTGAAGTGATAGGGTGTGACTGTGTGTGCGTGTGCAGGGGTATAGATTGTGTGAAGGGAGGAATGTGTGATCAAAAGGAAAGAAAGGTGTGAAAGGTAATGGTGTGAAAGGTCCCATCATTATTTTAAATGAGTATGTTAGTCAAGTCAGCAGCCTCACTAGGTGCCGCAAAACAAAGGGGGCCCACAATATCTCAAGACACGATCAAAGAACTACAAAACAATATGCAAACCTATTTTAGGACTGTACTGAATCAGATGCAGGTGAATCTAGCAGAGCAGATGGGTGGGTTGAACTAAAAAATGGACGGCCTACAGGAACAATAAATAGGAACTAAGGAAGAAATTTTGGGCTTAACTCAGTCTCTAAAACCTCTTGATATTAAAATGAAGGTTGCTAATCAAATATTGGAGGTAGATAAGATAACCCAAGAGATAGAAGAAGAAAGGTTAGTTAGATCTGAGATGGAACAGGTTATTTATAAATTGAGACCTCAAGAGGTTCTAGAACAAAAACAAGAAGATTTTATTACAAATATCAAGTGATGCATTGGCAGTAGTAATGGAAATGGAGCCCTTGGATATAGAGGAAGAAATAGAGGGTTCATATAAGGGTAATTCAGCCCATAATAGAAAGTATTCTTCTCAGAGGGAAGTTCATAGTACCTCTAACAGAAAAATGGGTAAGGAGGCAAGCTGGAAAGTCTTAACAGATCAATCATTACTGAACAAAACATTAAGATCTTAAGAGAAACTCTATGGCTGGTGAGGAAGAGAAGGACAAAATTAATTTTAGCTTATACAAATGATCTCAATCCTCCAAAAAAGAAAGAAAGAGAGAGAGAGAGTGATAGATTTTTGGCCAAATATATTGTGAATAGAAAGAATTACTATAAACTATGGAATGGGTCACCGCCCTATGATTGGATATGCAAATGTAAATAATGGTATGTAGATTTCTTTAGAGAATGAAGCCAATTAAAAGGTTAGTAAGGTAGTACGTTGAGTGAAGAGGGTTAAAAAAATTGTGAAAAAGATATACAGTTGTGCATTATTGAATAGTTATGTATGGAAGCTGCGTTCTCCATCTTAATTTATGTTGTTATGTTGTTTGGTTTTGTTTTTGTTTGTTTGGTTGTATTTCTTTTGTGTATTTGGCTTTGTGGAGAAAATAAAAATACTAATAATAATAATAATAATAATAAAAAAGGAATATTGTAACAATAAACAATATCAAATTCAGGCAATATAAAGTTCAGAGAATCAAAGTTTTAAATTTTGTGTCAGAAAACCTGAGTAAAAGTTGCCTCGGTAGCAATGCCCGGATGGAGCCTTCTGAGCGGTGTTGATTGAATATCAAGCCACTAACCGCAAGGCCATAGTTATCAGCAGGGGAGGCCACAAATGGAAATTTTGGACACCCACCGCCTCAACTGAAAGCCTGGTGGAACAGCTCCATTTTACAGGCCCAGCAGAATTGAAACAGGCTCTACAGGGCCCTGATCTCAGTTGGGAGTTTGTTCCACCAGGCTAGTTGAGGCTAATCAGATGTCCTTTGGGCCAGGGACAACCAGAAGATGTTGATCAATTGAGCACAAAGCTCTGTGAGGTATTTATAGGGGGAGTCACTTCCTGAGATATGCAGGTCCCTGGCTGCACAGGGCTTTAAAAGTCAGCACTAAAACCTTGAACTGTATCTGGTACTCTATAGGCAACCAGTGCAGTTGATGGAGCATCAGCTGAATGCATGCCCACACAGGCATTGCTGTCAGTATTCATGCCACCACATTCTGCACAAGCTGGAGTTTCCAAGTCAAGTTCAAAGGTGGCTCCACATACAGTGAGTTACCATAATCTGGCCTGGAAGCGACCATTGCATGGATCACTGTAGTTAAATCCTGGGAAGTAAGATAGGGTATAAGCCAAATTGCCCTCAAAAAAGGTTGGGGAATTAATAGGTGGGCAGCTGTGGCTCAGAGGGATCAAGAATCTATGTATACAGGATACTACTTCCAGAAACTTACTAAATTGACAAACGACACTAATTAAGTAAAATAGTTATGCTTTTATTACAGGAAACTATAGAAACACATACAAGGTAATGGATACATACAACACACATACAGACCTAAGAAAACATATATGAAACTGATAGAGGGGTAGCACAAGGGTAAAACATAGACAGGGTATACTACCTGGTCCTGATGGACTTTAGGGTTCAGTTCCAATTAGAAGATGCAGACATGCACTGCTATGTGCCATGTCTGAGGGCCCCCTTACTTAGAGTAATGGGGGTGCACCAATCTGGGTCCATGTGCTCAGCTTGAAGAGAGAGAGAGATGAAGCTTTCTCTCATGTTATAATATTTTGGAAAAGAAGAGGTCCTCCCAAAAAGGGGCTGGCTTGTTGGTGTGGGCAGTATTGAGTCTTTTCTGGGTACCTGATTGGGTGCTCATCTCAAGCCAATGAGCAGAACTGACACTGGTCACCTGAATGGATCTCCAGGTAACAATAGATAGTGCTGTTTTAGTAATGTCTGTCCTTAGATTACAATGGGTCAGGATGTAGTTGATGGTTTGGGCGGTTTAGCAAAGATACCCCTGGGGAGAGGCAAGTATAGAGAACAAAGAATTTGTCTAGGTATCAGACATTACCCTAGCATTAGACAAAGAAAAGCTGAGTTGATGCAAAGTCCCATGGAGGTGGCCATTTAATCAGTGGCAGAGGATTAGGTCAGGAATAATACCTACCAGAAGTCCCCTTTGTCTTTATGCACTCTGTTTGGGCGGGGGAGAGGGCCATATCCAGAGGGTACCTTTAGGTGCAGATCAGAACAAGCTCTCTGTTGGGTCTACTCCATTTTGAATGGAATATTTTCTTGGCCTGTTTCTGATCAGACTCCATTTTGTTTCCAGGAATAGGAGCCCCACTTTCTCTCTCTAGTTATTGGGGTGCTCTGTATGAACACACAGGGCCTCTTGGTTACACGGGAAAAAGTTGCTTGACCAGTTGAAGATGATATAAAGCTGATCTAACAACAATGGCAACATGAGCCTCCATAGAAAGAGAGAGGTCCAAGATAACCCCTTAGACTCTTCACCGTCAGTGCTAGCATCAAAGGCATCCCATTGAGGGTTGGGAGTCAGATTCCCAGTCCCAGTTCCCCATGACTCAGGTACAGGACCTCCATCTTCATTGGATTTAGTTTCAGTTGGCTATGTTTAAGCCATCCTGTCAAGGCCAGTTATGCCCTGGCTAATACCTCTGGGGCAGAGTCCAGCTGTCGATCCATCAGCAGATGGAGCCACCCTCTGCCCCCAACCATAAAGGATGGAGGGGAGCCATTGCAAGGCAGTCCCCTTTACCCCAACATTGGTGAGGCAGTGGGTCAAAAGATCACAATCAACTGTGTTGAATGCTGCTGTTAGATCAAGAAACAACAGTAACCCACCTCAATCTTGATGTCTCTGGAGGTCATCTCTGAGGGCGACCAGCACAGTCTCTGTCCCAGAGCCAGAGCAAATGCTAGACTGAAGTGGGTCCAGGATAGCAGCAGCATCCAAGAAAACCTAGAGTTGCTCTGCTGCCACTCTCTTAACCATCTTGCCCAGGAATGGTAAGTTTGAAACTGAGAAATAGTTAGCAAGGACCACAGGGTCCAATGATGGCTTCAAGAGCACCACTGTCTCCTTTAGAGCAGCCAGGAAGGTCCCTGATGATAGGGGTAGGTTGATTATATCTCCCAGTGTGGTTCAAATGCAGGCCTTGACCAGTCTTCTTGTTCTTCTTCTTCTTCTTCTTCTTCTTCTTGAATGAAAATAGCTATCTGTCTCATTTTCCCCCTGCCCTTCTCTCAAGGAGCGTAAGGCAGTTTATATGGCATCCTCCATTGTATACTCATAATGACCTTGTGAGGTGGGTTAAGCTGAGAGAGAGTGGTTGGCTCAAAGTCAATCAATTGCATTTCACAGCCAAGTGGGGATCTGAATGCAGGTCTTCTCACTCCTCATCTGACACTCTATCCAATACACCTCACCACAGCTTACTAAAGAGAAGGAAAACACACTTTTGTTGAAACATTTGCTTCCTTTTTTCCAGACTATATTTTCATAAACAGAACAAAGGCCCCAGCCATTCAGAAATTTGTTCCTGACAACATTTCCAGATGAAAGTTTGTATAATAAGAGCACATTTGTCATTGATGCTGTAACTCATGTTGACCAGTGCAATGAGACCTGGTTCTCATGATCATTTGGGCTTTTTCATGCTGGTATAACTAATTCACACAGTGTCAAATCCACTAAAGGCCTTAAGTAGACCTGATGTAGCATCTGACACATGAATCCACATTTAAAGTAGCTTATGGTGACCTATAGCCTGCAGTGGCACATACATGCTGCCATCTTGGCATAGGCTGTCTTCTCTGGCAGCAAGCACCATCTAGACTTCTTTTCACAGATATTACATGTTGCTAAATATAGAACAGTGGCATCTTGTGCCTTCTTTGTACTACCATAAATGAGCTTTAAGAATGCGAACCAATGTGGATAGCCGAGGGTTGCCAGGTCTGTGTTGAAAAATACCTGGAGACTTTGGGGGTGGATCCAGGAGAAGGTGGTTTTGGCGAGCAGAGGGACCCCAGTATGGTACAGTGCCATAGAGTCTTTCCTTCAAAGTAGCCATTTTCTCCAGGGGAGCCGATCTCTGCCAGCTGGAGATCAGTTGTAAAAGCAAGAGATCTCCAGGCCCCACCTGGAGACTGGCAACCCTATGATAGCACTATTCACTATTACAGTGAATGTATGCACATCCTACACGTACATGCATAGATCTGTTTATAAGAAGAGTCAGTGCATGTTCACTTTAGAAATGAAACTGAGAACCAACAACCGGATGAATGTGAGATCTAAATAATACATTGAGCTGTGCATGCATTGAATGGAACCTAAGAATTACACAGCACACTTATCAACACAAAATCAAGGGTACATTGTACATTTGTTCACTGTTTGTGAACTGGGCTACAGTCTTTCCACAACAGAGACTGGGCCAATAACTTCAGTGCATTCTTCCATTTCTTTCAAAATCAATAATAGTTCCTTGGAAACTAATGACAATACATATCAATAAACTGAGTACTTGTGGAGTAAATCTATAATGTGTGGCCCTCAATGCTCTGAGGAACAGCTAATCAACTATGCTAAACACAGAATTCCAAGGATTTATTAACTACTTCAACTGCTCCTGAAGACCAGTTGCAAATACTCAGAGGACTATTTGTTCAGTTGAAATTGTTAATTCCCCCTTCTCAGAGAAACGGAGCAAGTAACATAAATATATATCCTATTAAAATTGAATTAAAAATCCAATTCACTAGCTGGAACTACAACAGAAACTTTATCCCCAGCCAACCAGATTAATAGTGCAATCCTCACACGTTTCTTATTTCAAGAAACCTATAGACTTCAGTGGATTTAAAAGGGTATAACTGAGTTTAGGACTGCCCTGTAAACCTGCTTACATAAGCAGGCCATTCCCCTCCCCTCCCCCCTCCCAGAAAGCTATAGATGCGCAGGTTTTGGAAATGTTCCAAGACAAACTTCAAGAAAGCCAATATACCTCAATGAAATTGGATTTGGGAGTCTGCTTCAGAGGTGTAATTAGGTTGGGTGAATTCAGGTAAACCGGAAATAAACTGTAAACTGCTTAAAAACTTACTATGGCTCTTGGAACCATGAGGAGCTGGTCATCATTGGCAGTTTCCAGTCATTACTTATGCCCACTGTTACCATCTTTTTGCTATCCCAGATTCTCTGTTCTTGTGCCTGTGAATGAATATTAACAAATAACTGGACTTAACTGTGCATTTGGAAACTACAAGCAACCACTTTGTCATGCAGTTAGAATGCTGTTGTTAATAATGCAAAACACTAAGCATGCAGCCTTACCATAAATAATATTGCAATAATTTCACCTGCAACAACAGAAGTCAAAATCTGTGTCATTTCTAAATTCAAAGACCAATAATCACTGTCATTCATATGTGATCTGGAACAGTCAAATTTTGCAGGCTTTCCTAAACTAAAAAATGTAAGAAACCTGATAAACAGATCTGAAGGCTGTTTCAAAATTTTGTCTGATGTTGAAAAAGAAGGTGCTGTTGAGTCAGAACCAACTCACAGCAACCCCATCCATGGGGCGTTCCGGGCAAGATGAGCAGAAGTGGTTTGCCATTGCCTTCCTCCGCAGAACAACCCCAGTCTCCCTTGGTGATCTTTCATCCAAGCACTAACCAGGCTGTCTCTTCCTTTGAGAATGCACGCATAGCTGGTCTTGAGGACAAAAGGAGATTGAGGAAGAATCGCACTGCTACAGGACCAACCCTAAATCAGACTTTTCCCTGCAGCCGCTGTGGCCGGACCTGCCTGTCCCACATTGGTCTTGTCAGCCACCAGCAAGCCTGCAGCAAACGTGGACTATTGCACCCTTCTTAAATCTTCGTTCGCGAAGCCGAGCCGAGAGAGAGAGAGAGAACCATGGCCAACGCTGCTTAGCTCCCAAGCCCTGACAAGCTTGGCTCAATCAGGGCTGTTTGGGGTCCTTACCTGAGATTAAGAGGCAGCTAAAAGAGAATGATGATGAACTGATCTGGAGGATGCACAGGATTTATGCCTGGAACAAACACCTTTCCCACCCGCTTTTGATTTGAATTTATGTCTGCAAAAGAGACATAATAGTGGCTGGCCTTGCAAAGTCATTGTGAGGCAAAGGACCATCAAGATAGCAACCATTTTATACCATATAAAAGTAACATCCAGCAGAAAAGATTTCCATTACTATGAGAAAGCTACCAAGAAAGCACATCTAAACTTTCTGTCTAAACATGTAATATTTATTTATGTCATTTATACTCTGCCTTTCTCCCAATGGGGACTCAAAGTGGCTTACATCAGTCTCCTCTCCTCCATTTTATCCTCACAATGACCCTGTGAAGCAGGTTGGGCTGAAAATTGTGACTGGCCCAAGACCACATAGTCAGCTTCCATGGCATGAGTGGGAATTCAAACCTGGATCTCCCAGAGACTTGTTCAGCAGTACACAGCAACACTATACCACTCTGAGCCTCTACATATGATATTGTTAAAAGGAAATCATCAAGAACATTATCTGACAGAAATGGTAGGAGCCACACTGCAGAATATTTTTGTGTGTGATATTAAAAATAATTTTTATATATATGTATTTTACTCCGATGATTTAATAGAAGGGGGGGGGGGACTGATATTGATAGACCATGCTTTGCCCAAGGCCACTTACTGAGTTGGTAGTTCAGCTAGGATTTAAACTCACATCTCCCAGATGAAAGTTTGGTCTCCAGCATAAATAACTACAGCTATGATGTTACAAATTTCTTCCAGAAGCCCAGCTAAAGAAGAGGCCTGAGATACTGGGAGACACAGCAACAGAGGGTTAAATGAAATGCACCCCAGGAACTTCTTCCTATCACAGCATGCACGTATACACAAAAGAAATTAAACTTTAATATTTAATGAAATATATACATTACCCTTCTGCTGAAGGCAGTTGTATTGTAATTTTATTCAAGATAATTTAATTTCAGATTTATTTCAATGAACTGCTCTTCCCCCATGGGGGGCAGTATACTGGCTTACTCCGTCACACATAAATCAGTATCCAATTTATATGAAAGTCACAGCAGCAGCTTTGTAGAGCTCCGGGTTGTGGCTCTCTGAACACGTCATTTAAATGAACCAGCAATAAGTCACAAAGGCATTTTAATGGTTCAGATCTAAAGATAAAAAATAATACTGTGGCTGCACAGGACAGAGTCAGCTTCTTTCTTTGTTTCTGTTAGCAAAAATTATAAGCAAGATGTAGAGGGAAACATTTCCAGAAAAGCCACACAATGTCCATGATTTTTTTCCTGTACTCTTATGTAAGCAAATATTTATTTTAAAAGAGTATATGGCCACATTATCATATCACATTTGTACTTTCCTAAAGGGTTCAGGGCAGTATTTTATCCTTGCAACAAGTTTTTCATCGGAATTAGATGAAATTAGGCTTGTCATAGTCTGAGATCTCCAAATTTGGGTGGCCTAATTTGCATGTTATGCAGACCTTGCTAATCATACAAATCAAGCATGGTAATTGTAGTGTTACCTTGCAATTGCATTGGCTCTCTTGCTGTTAACTTTCACCAAAAAGTTAGGGAAAGACTGTGGTAAACATATTTTTTACCTGGCCCTTTGCTCATGCCAAGATTTGCACATTACAACACTCTGTTCTGAGGATAAAGTTGCATACACCTGTATTGGATGGTACAAAACCCAGAAAAAGAAACTTAATAGTTTTTATCAGGGCTAACCAAAATGACACAAAATGTTGTGCAAGCATTAGAGCTCACAGCAACTGTCCATCAGGCTAGCAGTCCGAACTACACAATACACTGTTCCCAGGTCCATCTCTGGCTTTGTCCCAAGTCATGTCAAGCACACATATGCTGAAAGTTCTGGGTTGAAGCTTAGACTCTCAGGCTTTTGGGGATCAATTTGAATAGAGCAGGTGGTGTGCAAATAGAGGGGACTTCCTCGTGTCATTTTCGCAACCTGAAACATCCCAGATAAATTGTTATTTTCCATACTTGGAAAGTTACCTGTACCTAGGATTGTTTAGAGCTGAAGAAAGCTCTCCTGATAGTTTTATAAATGCTTAACCTGTGGAAATGAGCAGCTGAAACTTTTCATTACATAGTATGGAAAATAACATCATATTAAGTAACTATCAAAAGGGCAGGACAATTTTCTCTAAGCTAGCTAGCAATCCTACCTGTGGTACTTTACGATGCATGTAGACAATCAACATGTATAAGTATGGGGCAACTAGCAGCTCCCTAGCAGCTCCCCAGTGCTAGGGATGAAAGCTGGGAATGATCATGCCCATGGTCCACTGCACTTGTGGCACAAAGGTGTGCATTGCTATGCAGCACAAAAGCAAAGTGCAATAAGTAGAATTGCCTTCAGATTGATTCCCATTCTGCAGTTTTCTCCGTATTTGCAAGTCTGTCATGGAGACATACCAGGACAACCAATAGTCCAGAAGGAGAGCCAGTACATGTGAAGAGATACAACTTCAGTTAATTTCATTTTGTCGAGTCTATAGTCCAGACTAAATAATCTCTGCCAAATCCCTCTTTTGTCTGCAGACACCTGGTTTGCCCCTCATGTCATTCCTGGGGGTTCACTGTTCCTTAGGAGCAGCATGTCAAAGAGATCAGGGAGGAAGAGGCAGGAAAGTTCTGTTCTGCAGACAGAAGTGCCTTCTATCAGTGGAAATTGTAGTCTGGCTCCAACCCATTGTTTGCATAAAATGAATGTCTGATCTATCCTTCACGTCCCCTTCTCCCCATTGCCAGTTGTATGCTCACAGAATGTAATGTTTACTGATACAGAGAAGAACTGTATGTCAAATGTATTTTTTAGACAAGGAACCACTTAGTAGGAGAAGTAGTGGACAATTGATAAGATCCAAAAGATTGTGAAGAACCAAGTTTTTTTAAGTGCAAATGCTGGTTCATTATGTTTGCAGACTCTCAGGTTGGGACTCTTAGACCAATTTCGCACTCACCCTACGCCGCTTTGATATTCCTCTTTTCAGCATGGCATCCTTTCGATTTCCCATTATCTGCCCCAGGGCTTCAGCCTGCGTCATCGTTTTCATGCAGCAAAGAGAAACCACTAAAAACCAGGTTCTCTTTGCCGCACAAAAACGGCAACGCAGGCTGAAGCCCCGAGGCAGATAGTGGGAAATTGGAAGGATGCCACACTGAAAAGAGGAACGTCAGAGCGGCGTAGGGTGAGTGGGAAATTGGTCTAAATTTAAAAATGCAGAACACCATTAAGGAATACCAAGTGAGTGCACCTAATACAAATGTTGCAAATACAATAACATGGAAGAAAATGAAAGTTTCTAGAATGATGGCTTTTCTGTCATTTTACTAGAAGAGCCAGCGAATAAGATTGTATTTTACTGGGGATCATCTTGGATGCTTATTAATCCACTGATTCTTATAGTAAAAATCATTGATGCACACTATGCCACATTTTCCTACCCCCAGCAATCACTGTTAGGTGATATGCTCATAGATCACACTAATACTAATAAGACCATAATCCAGCTAAGTTTTGAAATGGCTATTTTTCTCCTGACATAAGCTCCACGATGGGGAAAACTTTGTCAATTTTTTTTCTGCCATGAAGCTGTTTAAAGTGTTGGGTTTCACGGATGGAGGATAGGAAGCCTCACTAGTTATATACATGAAGTTTCCATGTGGTGATTTTAAAGTACTTTGCAAACAGCCTCTTTACCAGCCTGTACTGCAAACTTATACTGTTTTTTTTCATAGTCATTGGAATCCTGGGAACCATAGTTGGTGAGGATGGTAAAAATTAAAGATGCTGCAAATTTTGCAGCAAACATGTTCATTTGCCAAACGTCACCTTGTTTGACAACCACCACAACTTGTGAGCCAAACAACTCATCTGTTTCCCTGTCATTTCAACTCATCTGTTTCCCTGTCATTTCACTACTTTGCATTGGCTGTTGAACAGTTACTTACCTGCACAATAGCTGTGGTGGTGCAGTTTCATTTCTTTGCTGAGGGAGGGAGCTGTATCAGGGTCATAGATGAGATTGCGTCTGCATAGGGAGCTGTTCCTCTCATCAGGCTGTGCAAACTAATGTCGATAACACAGACTTAAATTTACTGGTTCACTCAGACTATCTATGACTTTACTTAAACTACAGGTCCTGTAAATTGAAGCTCAGAATCCATACCATATTATTTATACCAGCATTGTGCAAAAGGACAAGAAAACATCCTTTATCATAACTAATGTAGCCTTGGCGTGGCCAGGGGCCATAGCTTTCAATATAGCTATTCTTAGTAAACGCATTAGACCATGGTGAAGTTTATTTGCTGCATATGAACTGCCAGACAAAAGCAATAGTTCTCTTTGCACATTCAAAGAACATCAAGCACTTTTAAAGAAAGATAGTAGATATAGCAAATCTTTCAGCCTGCAGCTGAAATGACATTGACAACTGATCTCAAAGTGGCAACAATTCGTTAACATACATTAATACATGGAAATGCTTATGTTTAATTGCACATTTTTTCATAATGAGACAGGACTGGCACAGCATAAAGGCTAGTTGAAAAGAGAACATTTGAGACAAAAAAATTAAAGAGAAATTTTAAAAGAAAGAAAACATGATTCCGTATCCAAAAAGTGTTGTGTTCAAAATAAAACCAGAATGATGGCATGCCTATTAGTAACTGGCAAAAGATAACATACATTTTCCGCAATCTCACTTGTCCAGTGAAAATTAGATCATATTCCTCTGCCTCTAGAACATCTCACTATTTGGTGAAATGGGGAAGCATGCTAACAATATCTATCTGAAAGTAGGCCTATTTACTTCTGTAGAATTTATTCCCAAATTAGTGTGCTTAAGGGTCTGGGAGACTCATACATGGCCCTGGGAGATTCATTAATGGCTGTTTCCAGACTTAAAAAAAGATTATGTAGGTCCTCAATTTGGCTGGGGCCTACCAAAAAAAGGGAGATAAAAGGTTTAACCTAGTTGTCTTTTTTTACATGTTTATTCCACTCTTTTTTTTTAGGGCAATATGTATTTATACCTACAACACCCCTGTGAGGTAGGTTAGGTATAGAGAGTGACTGGCTCAAGTTCACCCAATTAGTTTTATAGCCAAATGGACATTTGAACCTAGAATTCCCAAGTCATATTATGATATTCAAGCTAGGGCTGCCAAGCCCCCAGGCCAGGTGGGGGTTCTCTTGCCCTGGAGGTCTCAACCTCCTGGCCCACATTGGGCCGGCAGGAGGAGGAACATCCCCCATGTTGCCGGCGCAATGACATCACCCTCAAGTGACATCATTGTGCGGGCGACGCCACATGCCGGCTACTCTAGGCGTTTCCGGGGAAACTCTGGTTTTCCCGGAAGCTGTAGTAATTTTGGAGGTAAAACTCTATGGAAGGCCACAGGGGACTTGGCAACCCTAATTCAAACAAACATACCCCTTATTTGTTTTCAGGAGGAGGAACAGTGCAGGGAAGTTGGTTTTAATCAGATAAAGTGTTTGAAAGTAAAATTGGAAAAGTGCATGGAAGCTGTTGGTTTTTGAAAACACAGACGATCTGATCATAAAACTTCAAATGTTGCATCTATTTTTGCTCATAAGAAGCTATATCTAAAACTTGAGTCCCTGGCAAGAGATCTTCTGTACCTCCAGGAAGCACCAAGCATTTTCACAGGTGGTCATGTAAGTGATGCTGAACTTATAAAGCAGACCTAAATATGCATCAGCCAAGTGTAAAGAGATTCGATTATGAGCATGCATGTGTGAACCAGTCTTGCAGTTCTGTAAAAGGAATCCTAGGTTCACTGAGTCTAGACAACCAGCTACAGCTGTTTTGTGGCAAGACCTCTGAAGCTGGATGAAGCTCTCTTCGGCCTCTTCCCCTTTGTGTTTAGTCAGCCAGATCCTAGCCCTGAATATAGATTGATATATTATCCTGACTGAATTTCACAGTCTGCTATTGCCATTCACAAAGACTTATTTCTATTTGGAACAGGTTTTCTGGGGTGTTTAATCCTGTAATCTCTCCAAGGTAGAACTGTAAGTAATAACAGGTATTAAGACAAAGGTGAAATGGAGCAACCCTCCAGATGGTGCCTTTCAGATCACTTCAGTGCATGCTGCTAAAAATTCAGGTCTCTGGTGCTAATCCTCACACTCCACTTAAAAGCCTCCCCTGCAGCTCCTGGATAGGATGCCCTTTGTCACTCATTTTTTGACAAGGAACAGTCTAGGCTTTCTGTCACTCCTGTTCAAAGTGATTTCTAAACTTCTGTTTAGAAAATCTGCAGGTGGTATAAATTCAAGGAACCATACCCAGTTTATTCCTTCCTGCTATCTAATAAGATTTAGTCCTCAAAAGACAATAAAAATGGGTGAGGAAAGTAGGCAGCACACCCCTTTCCTCTGCACTGGACTGTTAGCTGAATGTCCAGTCTAAACCTTTGAGTCCATTGAGCTCTGCACACACATATTTACTAGAAAGAGATGGCAATAACATCCCAGCCAAGTATTGTGTTAAACTACATTCTAAGCTCTTGTAGTATCACTCAGACAGGCAGCAGTCCCTTCCAGGTGCACACACAGATACTGTGCCACAGTACATAGAGTATGTCTACTCTGTTTCTAGAGATTAGTATTTGGTATCTCTTCACCTGAAAACATAAAGGCTCCCCGTGATTTTATAAAGTTTTACTTTAAATTTTGAATGATGTTTGTACCACAACATAAGATTACAATAGAAACTTAGGAAAAAGATAATATCTAATAATTTTAATAGTGCTTAACTATGTCTGCTAATTAAACAGCTTAAATGGCATTTATCAAACTCTTTTAATAACTTCAAATAACAGATGTTTACATCATGTGTGTTATAGTGCATCTGCTCACATTTATGTTTTAAAGGGAAAGCCATGTTGCGATAAATTCTGGATTTGCTTTGTCCGTTAGGAATTCTTGCCTGTTTCATTTCTAGGCAAAGTTCAGATGTATTTATGAACATATGAAGCTGCCTTATACTGAATCAGACCCTTGGTCCATCAAAGTCAGTATTGTCTTCTCAGACTGGCAGCAGCTCTCCAGGGTCTCAAGCTGAGGTTTTTCGCACCTATTTGCCTGGACCCTTTTTCGGAGATGCCAGGGATTGAATCTGGGACCTTCTGCTTCCCAAGCAGATGCTCTACCACTGAGCCACCATCCCTCCCCCATGAGATATGGTCAGTGATCATTCACAACAAAAGTCATTGGTGAGAATAAAGATAATTTAACACTTGTAGTGGGAAAAGAAATCATCCTGGTGGAGTTCTAAATGAATATATTCAAGCTAGCTGATAAATTCTAACCTGGTAGGGTTTGGGCTGAAGGTCTTCTTTGATTTCTATTGTTGAAGAATGCTGCAGTTCATGATGAGATGATCAAATTTTTACAAAGAAAATCTTGCACAAGATCCAGAAGTCTGCTAAACAGAATCATTTCAGCACAATAGACAATACAGTGATCAGTACTAATTTCACTTAAAATTTGGATTCCCTGTCCTGCATTGGCAATTGCAGGGACATTTGGGGGGTACCACCTGAGGAAGATGGAATTTCACTAACACCACTTCTGGCTGATGCACTGTGAATTTCCACTAATTTCTGTTGTCAGGACTACAGAGACAAGGGTAAGTTCCTAGAGACTCACCACTGACATCATCCACCCTCAATTTTTAATTCCACTCATCAGATTCTCAAGGGTGAGTGACTGAAGGCAAAGGCAAGGGATTCCAAGTGCCAGCAGGCAAATGGTAAGCCTGTGTAGAATCTTTGTTTTTAGATTTCTGTGCAAATCCATAAGAGGTACAACACACTTATTTCTTTACAACCTTTCCAGTTTTTACTAGCATGTTATATTGCTAATGAAATGAAATCATTTTGGTCATGTTGATTGTATTCTAACCGGTCTGCATGATGATGTGAATCATACAAACCAGGACGGAGCAAATGTGTAGCTAAAGCCCTCAAGGAGAATTTGAAGTATGAAACATGTTGACTGGAAGTTTCAAGTATGGGAAGGGGCAAGGAAGTTAACATTTTATACTGACAGAGACCCCCATGCAGTTTCCTATAAATAAGCAGTGAAGAAGAATAGAATAACTTGGGATCTTGCTGTGTAATCCTTAGATCAGAATTTTAAATGGGTAGGCACAAGTAACTGCCTAGAAGACATATTTCTCAAACAGATAAATCAGAAATAGGAGTCAGACAGGAAACTAATTGAGGACGGGGAATAAAACCATAAACGGATGGCAGCAATCATACAATCAAAAGGATTCTAAACGTTTCCATATCATAGTGTTAGCTTTTGAGGACAAATCTGACCACAGCATTAAATGTTGATGTATTTTTAAAATTTTCCAAAAATTTCATTTCAGCCCTTAGTGCTATAGAAATTAACCAGGGTAGCCCAGTTACAACTTGGAAATGTATGCTGTAGGCAACTATGGTATCTTCCACCCATTTCTTCCTTGGTTCTGTCCCCAGCTCCTTCAACTATAATGGGGGTGAAAGCAACCTGCCACTTATGTCAAACAACAACACAACAGGCCATTTTGCTCAGGACCAGTTTTCTGACCAAAGAATTGAGGCAAACAGTGCTGGCAACATTGCTGGGGCTCATCTTGCCCCCAAATGTCCAGCCAAATACAACCCTCATCATTTCCTCCCTACGATTTTGTCTGACAGTATATGAGCATCTTCACACAGAAGTAAAAAAGGCTGTCTACTCTTGATTTAATCCAATGAAAATATAGCAGGGTTGCACTTACCTGTAACTGTAGTTCCTGGATGTTTTCTCTGCAGACTACATTGGGACAATGTGGGGCTGCAGCAGCAGATGGTCAATGATCTTAATATATGCAGTGTATCGGCCAAGTACAATGCTCATATCTCCCAGTCTCACCTCCCCATCCAACTTTAGTTTGTTGGCACATAAGCTTATTTACAGGTAATTCCTGCATTTTTCTTTTTTAAAAAATTGAATAACACAGGATGCAGTAGATTGCACAGAGGGCAAATAACAGGACCAGGGGAAGAATGAATGAGAGAAGCTGTGGTTATTTAATCCCATATTATATCAGAGGATGTAAAAATGGAGTACATACATCTTGGTTCCATCCTGGTAACCCTCAGTGGTTCATGGTAGCCAATATATGCCCCATTTTTAAAGGAATCCATACAGGAAGCATTTCAGTGATGCACAATAAGGCATACTTAATACAGTAATGTTGAACTATGTCTGTTAGTGAATGCTCAGGAAATCCCTGACCAATTTATATTTGCTTTGCAGGTCCTCCTGTGAATGTTAGCTGCAACATTTTCATCAACAGTTTTGGGTCTATTGCAGAAACTACTATGGTGAGTTTATATATATATATATATTTAGCTTTATTATTTTACATATTGTGTAGCCTTTCCAGGTCAGGCAACATCTGTGCTCTAAAAAGCTCTGATTCTTTGCTTTTCATATTATGAAGGCTATCATTTATTTGTTCATAGTTCTTCTAGACCACCTTTTAGCAAACGTTCATAATGCAGTACACAAATAAAATGGAGAATACAAAAATATAATAATGAAGTTTAATGCCAATTAATCTTGATGCTAACAGAAGGGACCATTATACCCTCTTGAAAACAGAATAAAATTAAATTCTCTAGGCAGCATCAGGAGTCAACTGACTCTGCTGGATTGGAAGTACTGGTACTACACTTATCAGCATGTAAAAGTCACTGAATAGAAAACTCAGATTTCAATGAAAGCTATAGGATGTATCCAAAATGGTGCAAATGCTTGGATCAGTTTCTGCATCAACACAGATGCACAACTAGCCCCCATTATATTGTCTGTATCCTAGGCTAATTTTATATGAGCTGCATACTGATAAGAAATGTGCCATGATAAGGTCAAGGTGTGAAATTTCTCATGTGATCAGTATGATGGCATTTTTATGGGTTTGAGAGTGGAATCCACATTGGGGGATTAAATGCCCCCTGTAGCTGTTTTCTAAGTTACAATGTGGACTTCTCTTTCATTTATTGGCACATAGGGTATGGATACCAGTATCTATACCATCAGGTAAAGTACCTTTTATTCTTGAAAAAATATTTCCCTACTTAAGTATAAATATTAAACTGAAATGCTTGTTTTTCATTAACACATGATAGCTGTCAGGGGTAATCAGGAAAATCCTAGCTGTGAAACAGCTTTTCAGTGATCAAGTTACTTCATGGCATTTTCATAATAAAAATTAAAATTTCAAGGGAGAAAGCAAAAATCTGGACTTTGACTTTTCTGGCTAGTGGGGTTTCCCCTCTCCCTTCCTTATGATGGTACTCATCAGTACCGAGTACAGCACCTTGAAGAGGGGAGCTCTCCCAAGTCCTGAGGAGGAAACTGGTGGGAACAACTTTATATATGAGAACCAGTACTTTTCTTTTTCTTTTTAACAAATAAAAAGTATACTGACCAGATATAGTCATCAGAGTCTGATAACAACCTCAGTTCAGCTTCAGAAGCACTGTGAGACCACTGCTCCAGTTGGAGTATAAGTTACGTATTTCTTACACTTTGGGCGTTTTCGCACTGACCTTCTAGTGGCGCGACCACCCTCTTCACACCGGAGGATCTGCCCGGATTTCGCACAAGAAGCGCCGGCGCACCCAAAAGAGCCGGCGACTTCCGTCGCGAAACCCGCTCAAACGTTTTCCTGCTTCTTGGCGGTTTCCGTTTGAGCGGGTTTCGCGACGGAAGTCGCCGGCTCTTTTGGGTGCGCCGGCGCTTCTTGTGCGAAATCCGGGCAGATCCTCCGGTGTGAAGAGGGTGGTCGCGCCACTAGAAGGTCAGTGCGAAAACGCCCATTCAGTTTTTAACTAGAGAGATAATTAAAATGACAGTATTGGTACTTGCAGTTTACACATAATACATGAACACTGACATTTAAAGACTTTAGAAGATGTCTTCACAGCAAACAAATCAGCAGCTATTGTCGTGTTAACATGCAAAGGTCCAATGAAGTCACAAATGCTGTTGGAACACAGTCCAAAGGGAAATAAAAGGAGCTAGAAAGAATACAAAGAAAGGGAACATGTTATCAGGAAATTAACCATGCAGTCTTTGCATCTTTCCAAGTCCATTTAAATCAATGAACAATGAGGGGCGTAACTGTTTAGGATTGCAATGTAATTTAGCAGTGATTCTGGGTGGTGGGCCTCTTATTTATTTTTTAAAGTAAATACAAAGGGGGAATTATACAAATGTGTAGAATTTACAGATGATAGTTGCCAATAGAACCCACTCACTGTGACTGGTAAATTAGGAGAGAGGGAACTAGAAAGAAAGAAGCAGACGACAACAGAGAATAAATGAGAGGCAGGAGAATGATTAATTGGCAATAGACTATCAAAAGCAAAAATAGTTTACAGACAGCCTTTCAACTAAAAACTCCCCAAGGTACTGTACAATAAAATACAATAAATATCAATCAAAATCCAATAAAATACAAGAGATCCTATGTGGGATCATGGTTAGAGTGTCAGACTAGGATCTGGGAGACCCAGGTTCCAATCCCCACTCTCTCTTGGTTGCCTTGAAGATAGATCCAGGTGGGCAGCCATGTTGGTCTGAAGCAGTAGAACAAAGTAGGAGTCAAGTATCACCTTTAAGTCCAACAAAGTTTTATTCAGAATGTAAGCTTTCGTATGCATGCATACTTCTTCAGATGAGGGAATGGGATACAGTGAGCAGAACTTACATATAGCTAGTGGGTATGTAGCTGCCAAATTTGCCTACAGTGAGGGTCATAGAATCTCTGCCTCATACCCCAGGAGGTGTTATTAGTTCAGCTGAGGTAATAGCTAGAAAACAGATCCACATTTAAAGTCTGGTGGATGTCTTGGGTCACGTGTGAATGGACAAACTCTTTCTGAAGTTCTGTGCATGCCTTTCTTCTGCCATAATCACAATAGGAAAAGGAAAATAAAGGTCCCCTGTGCAAGCACCAGTCGTTTCCGACTCTGGGGTGATGTTGCTTTCACAGCGTTTTCCTGGCAGACTTTTTACGGGATGGTTTGGCACTGCCTTCCCCAGTCTTTTACACTTTCCACCCAGCAAGCTGGGTACTCATTTTACCAACCCCGGAAGGATGGAAGGCTTAGTCAACCTTGGGCCCATTACCTGAATCCAGCTTCCGCCAGAATCGAACTCAGATCGTGAGCAGAGAGTGCAGATCACAGTACTGCAGTACTGCTGCTTTACCACTCTGCACCATGGGACTGCTTCATCACAATAGACTTGCATTTATTTAAGTGGTCACACATCTAATGCAAGGAGACTGAAGTCATTATGGACAGCAATTATTTGTATTAATAGTTATTGACTTGGGGGAGGAGTGCTCCCTTTGTAGCGTGATTACCATGATTTGGATTGAATAGGGAGTAGACACATAATCCATCCATCCCTTTAATGACTATTCAGCAGGCAAAAAACAGCCTTTAAGAAAGGCATAATAGGGGACTCATCATCCCTGATATGTTGGGGAACTTCTCAACAAGGGGAGGTATGACAGGATTATCCTGGAAGCCTCCCCTGTCCCTCCCCAACCAATTCCCCAGACCCCAGCTCCAATTTGGTGTGTAGGGCTGGCTGGGCATTTCCTTGCCAGAGAAAGAGACAAAAAGACTGAAGCTTCCTTCTGAATTCAGTTTATTTCGTTCCAAGTAGATACCAAGTAGAATGGACAAAGGAATACAGAAATCCACAGTGCACACACAGACAAATAAGGAATATATTCCAGTTACTATATCAAGGCCCCTTGGCATTGATGACCGGCCCCGACCATTAGTAAACCAGAGGTATATACCTTTCTTGGACCTGTAGCTGTTAACATACCTACTGATGCATTAGTATTAATCATGTGTACCTTGACTCTTGAGGAAGCCTGTGAGTTGGAGGCCTGGCCAGCTGGCATCTTCACTCCAACTCTAGCAGTCAGTGGCTTCCATCACTTTTTCCATTTATAACCAAATATGAAAAGCTTAAGGAAGTGAGATAAATTATTACCTCCCCCCCCCCCCCAGAAATTCATTGTATTTGTATTTTTAATTATTTTTATTTTGTCACATCATGCCCCACCAGTTCCTCCAGTGACCCCCCCCCCCACACTGAGAATTTTCTGGTTACAGGCTGTTGATATCCCTTTTCAGAGCATCTTATATCCATTCTAGAGCTAGAAGCAGACATTTTTAATTCGAATTTAAATTAAAGATCAAAAGCTGACATTTAGAATTCTCATTTAATAGTACCCTTTGCATCTGTAGGATCTATATCTGTGTGTGCCTATTTAAAGAAACATCATACATAACCCATCTTGCTTCAAAAGGCTCAGCCAAATATAACCTTATAGTCGAAAGTAGTACACCCATAGTAACTGTGAAAATGAATGTAAAGGGCAAAAGAAACGAGAGGCTGCAAATATCTAACTGGAAATAACTGCAAGGAATCATCTGGACATAAACTATTCAATTAAATAATGGGGTGTTTGGGTAACTGATTACAAAGAGCACACCTGAGTGTCTCTCACACATTGTTAATATAGGAAAAGATGCAGGAGTGAAGGAGAAACATATGTATAATCCAGCTATATATTGTACATTTGCATTATAGAATGACTGAACAAATTAATGTAAGGCTCGTATTTGAAAATGGCATCACTTTGGAACAGTCTATCCATCTTTCTTCCTTCAGGATAAATGGAGTATACCTTCTGCAGTTCCTTACTCTTCAGCAGTCTATTAAAACCTCTGGTTATTCAAAGAATGCTCTGTTTCGCCAAGCAATTAACACCATGCTTTCCTCAGTCTCTCTTGTACCATTTCATCATACAAGGCTAAGAGAGTCAGTTTGGTGAAGTGGTTAAATGCACAGACTCTTATCTGGGAGAACCGGGTTTGATTCCCCACTCCTCCACTTGCACCTGCGGGAGTGGCCTTGGGTTAGCCATAGCTCTGGCAGAGGTTGTCCTTGAAATGGCAGCTGCTGTGAGAGCCCTCTCAGCCCCACCCACCTCACAGGGTGTCTGCAGTGGAGGGAGAAGATATAGGAGATCGTAAGTAGGGATGTGCAAAAAAAAAATTCGGTATTACACGGATTCGGAAGTATACGGGGGGGAAAAATTCAGAATCCCCGTATACTCCTGAATACCGCATTCGGAATAGCCGCATATACGGTAGATGCACGGCTATTTCCGAATATACGGCCCTATTATACCCTGTGGGCCTTTGAAATCAATGGCAAATAGGGTATATTTGAAGCCACCTGGAGGGGAGGGGGTTTGAGGGAGAGCCCCCAAATTTGCAGGGGACCTGCAGGGGACTCTCCCCTCCAACCCCCCCCAAGTCCCAAAAAGATTGGGCCAGGAGATCCCATTCCAGGGGCACCCAAAGAGGGTGCCCCTATTCCATCATTATACCCTATGGGCCATTGAAATCAATGGCAACATAGGGCATAATTAGAGGCTACTGGGGGGCAGGGGATTTGAGGGAGAGCCCCAAAAACTGCAGGGAACCCGCAGGGGACTCTCCCCTACAAAACCCCCAAGTCCCAAAAAGATTAGGCCAGGGGGTCCCTGTCTTTGGGCTCCCCAAAAGGCCCATTGTCAACAATGATGGGGAAAGCCCAATTAGCCACTTCCTCACTGTAATTGTCGTGGGAAAAGTGGCTCTGGGGAGCAGGGGGTTTTGAGGAGAGCCCCCAAAACTGCTGTGCAGCTTCAGGGCACTGTCCCACACAAAACCCACAAGGCCAAAAAAAATTGGACCAGGGGGTCCAATTCTGGGGCACCCAAAGCCAAACCTAACTTCACACCAGAGAATCTCTATAGGACCCAAATGCACTACATCCCTCTATCTACTCTATGAACCCTGCAGGCCTGGAACCAATATAAACTCAGTTGCCAACATCACTGCCACAGAAAACACAATCGGCTCAAGGTCTGCTCTGCAGACCTGGCTGCAGCAAACCCAGATGCCAGCTCTCCAGCCCTGCCCCAAGCAACACGGGGAGAGCTGGCCAACCACAACAAGCCTGCTGGTTCTGGGTCTCTCACCCAGGTGCCAGCTTCCCTGCCACAGAGCACACAATCTACTCTATAAAAACAAGAAAGTGACCCAGCCCACACACACCCTCGCCAACCCCCACACCAACCAAATCAAACAGTAAACAAATCAAACAGTACTTTTAAAACAGTAAAAAGATTAACTTTTAACAATACAGGAACTTATGAAATTAAGCCAAACAGCATCCCCCCCCCCAAGAACCAGAAGAGAAGAGTAACAGCAGCACAACACAGCAGCAACAAATCAAACACTGAATACTTTTAAAACAGTAAAAAAACTCAACTTTTAACAATACAGGAACTTTGCCAACCCACCCCCCCCCAAAAAAAAAAACCTTCACCCTAACCCCAAGAAATCCAAGCCACCCAAATCAGGAGAAGTAAAAGGACACTGCACTTTTAAAAGTCCTCTCACTAAATTAAGATATGGGCAAATTAGCAAACCCCCACACCAGGCCCCCACCCCCAGCAGAACCTAACCCCAACCCCAAATAGGCTACCCACCCAGTACTCACCCACCCAAATCTGGATAAGTAAAGGGACTCTAGTCCTTTTACCAACAAAAACAAAAACAAGAAGAACCCCAAAACTGTCTTACCTTGTCTTCTCTACTCCTGGGAAGTCTGGTAAGGCTGAGTGAGAGAGCAGCAGGCAGCAGCTGAAGCCAAGGGCCAGCCAGCAGCAGCACAATCTCTCACACCAACACAGCAGCAATGGAGGAGTTCAGCCAGGAAGACTCCTTAGAAAGGTTCTCTGGCCCTACAGAGAGCAATTTCAAAAAATAGCACTGCTCTCTGATTGGCCAGACAACAGTGCTTACTTGGATACCCAAGTAAGCAAAAGATCAAAATAACAACAATGTAGCTGATGGCTGGGCCATCAGCTACACACAATAGCCCTGCAAAGCATGCATTTGCAATGCATTTTGCAAATGCATGCTTTGGATTGGCTGCTGAGGCTCCTCTTCCCCCTCCCCCCCTCCCTGATCCCAGGGAGGCTATGGGAGAGGCGGGAAGAGGCCACTAAAGGCAGGAAAGTAGGCAAGCAGCTCCACTGAGGCTGCAGAAGCTACTTTCCCGCCTTTTCCATTGACAGCCGTATTCGGCTGCCGCATAATAGGCGGCAATGGGAATCGGCTATGGCCAATTCCGTATACAGCCGAATCAGTGTTGATTCGGCTGTATATACGGTTCGGCCGAACCGAATGCACACCCCTAATCGTAAGCCGCTCTGAGTCTCTGATTCAGAGAGAAGGGTGGGATATAAATCTGCAATTCTTCTTCATCTTAACAGCTCCCACTAGAATTTCTTCCCTACACAAATTTATTCCATGTCTTACATGAAATAGGCACAGGAACAGGGTTGACTTGCCAACATTTGGCTGGTTTACACCAGAATAAGCAAAAGTATCTTTCACTTTCTGCCGGTTAGGCCAATTACATTGATTTTCACTGACGGCAGCCATCACTGATTTTTCACAAGCAAACTAGGAAGGAAATCAATTCATTTGATTTCATCAGATAGCTGCTGTTTGCAAGCCTCTTTTCTTCTTCAAATCCTTCTATTTTCTTCCCTTACATCTTTCTTCCTGGACTTCAGGCTTGTCTGACTGTTTAGTTGTGCATAAAGCCAATCCCATTATTAGCTGTCCTCAGTTTTCTGAAGATATCTTACCTTGGGGAGAAAGAAATGGATAATTAACTAGAATATGTGAAGGTGACTTCTTGAAACCCAGCCCTCCTCACAAACAGTAGAGAATAATTTAATTTTTTTTTATTCATGGTTTTTACAGACAAGCTTTGAGGTTCAAATACAGGTGAGGAACTAGCACAAAAATGTTACGTGGTAACATTAGCACTATGGAGGAGGTTTTGGTGGAATGGAAAAGGCTGGTGATAGCTTTTAAAGACAATCAAACCTGCATCACTGTTAAGACATTTGCATATTAAGTTGTATCATTTTCATCCCAAGGAATGGCTTGCACTTTAATAGAAATCCATTTCTATGGGCCTTAGCTTTTTAAAAAGATATGGCTTATTGTTTTCTCTCACATTCTGTCCCGCAATCAAAAGTGTCTCAAGGCAGTTTAAAAAGATTTTGCTGGAGTGGGTGGGAAACAGGTACCATCAGGGCTTTTTTGGTAGAAAAAGCCCAGCAAGAACTCATTTGCATACTAGGTCATACACCCCTGACATCACCATTGTTTCATTCATTCTACAAAAAAGCCCAGCAGGAGCTCATTTGCATATCAGGCCACACCTCCTGATGCCGAGCCAGCCGGAACTGCATTCCTGTGCATTTATGCTTTTTTTTTAAAGCTATGGGTGCCAATCAAAGTGCAGAAAAAGACCCAAAGAATAAAAGACCAACTGTAGTAATCATAAACCATAATTATTGAAACGCTTGGAAAAAATAACCATAAAACCACACAGATTACCTGCCCCCAAATGTATTTCATACTAGTGCCTGGAAAATGGCTGTGATCACACATTCTAAATAATGTCGTTTCAATCCACTTTCAATGCACTCTCCCACTGGATTTTACTCTGTGAACTGGCAAAACCCAGTTTGAAAATGCATTGAATTTGGACTGAACCTGCATTATTTAGCATGTGCGATCACAACCCATGAAAGACACATGTGGTGCTTGGGATGCCTTGTGTCAGTCTCCTGCTTGATTTTACCCATCCTCTCTTGTGCTGCTGCTTCAGATGAACTGACTGCTCTGGTGACCACCAGCAGTACCTGCATCTATGCTGCATTCTCACACTGTCCATATCTGTACTCAGCCAGGAACTAGGAAAGTATCTTGTTCTAAAGAAAGACAAATTTGGTGTGTGCATGTTACTTAAAAAAAAAAAGCCTGCAGTTTCATTTTTTGGGTTCACTGAGAACATATGTGAAAACAGCTACACAATCAGCCCAGTAATAACATTATCTCAAACCACAGCCCTGGGTATCAAATTGGGACAAGGGAATGTATAGGCTGTACAGATTGGGCTTTTGACACTGCCATAGTTTTTGTTAGATACAGTGTTTCATTGGAAGTTTTCCTACATTTTTGTCAGTGGGGGAGCACCTGCCATTAACTTCACAAAATGTACATTCTGCAAATAAAACTGTGTAAACTACTGATTATACTGCACAAGCACCAAACTGGATATCAGGTAGTAATACTAGCGCCCTGCAAATCTGTTTTCATGTTAATCCTTGAGATTATTAATATGGGTTTACAAGAATATGATCAGAGTTTACTCATGGCAAAAAAACAACTGTCTGGGGCATATCAAATGGTACTAGTTCATCAACCCGTTCTCTCAAGAAACTGTCTCAGAAGTCACTGCAATGTTCCCAAGTCTCTGGACCAGTCTTCCAGTTCACAGGAGGAGTAGCCTTGCCAAAATCAACAAGGGCTTAAAAGTTGTGAAAGAGTTGCTTCCTCTTCTAGCATAGTCTCTGCAGGAAGTGACATGCAGGGTGACGTGCTTGGAGGTTACATAAGCCCCTCTTGCTCAGCGCCCCCCCCCCCAAAAAAAAACTAGTAGTCAGCTCTAGGGGTGTTCTGATTACCAAGAATAACTGGCATTTTCATGTCAGAAAAAGCAGTTCCCATGACTAGTAAATGAAGAATAATTTATGTGAAGAATCAATGTGAGGTATCATTTTAGACTTGGTTGTTGTACAGGGGCTGGGGAGACCTGGGATCCTCCCTCTGCCATAAAGGGAACTGAATGAGCTTGGGCCAGGCATCCTCTCTTTTTCTCTCAGCTTAACCTACTTTACAAGGTGGCTGTGAAGATAAAATGAGACAGGCAATTTTTTAGCCACTTTATGTTGAAATTGGAACTGATGTATGACAATATGTAAACTATGACCGACAGAAATATAGCACCTATTTCTACCTACTTTATATTTTTATATCTTTTAATCTCCTATTCTCTTATTTTTATATTTTTAAACTTTATTAATTCATGTAATTGTATTATTTAAACCATTGCTGTCTATTTTAACCGAATCATGCTTGTCATGTCTGTGAGCCGCCCTGAGCCCGCCTTCTGGTGGGGGAGGGCGGGATATAAAAATAAAATTTGCTTTGCTTTGCTTTGCTTTGCTTTGCTTTGCTTTAGAGGAAAAGTGAGATGTAAATGTAATATTCCAGATTTCCTGCTTCATATACACATCTCCCAACAAGTCTTGAGGGTCTCATCTCAACAGCTGCTCCAGGCCACACATTCTTGGTTTGTTTTTCAGTCTTCCTCAAACTTCAGGAAAGGAAAGGTTCCCTGTGCAAGCACCAGTCATTTCCGACTCTGGGGTGATGTTGCTTTCACAACGTTTTCACAGCAGACTTTTTTACAGGGTGGTTTGCCATTGCCTTCGCCAGTCATCTACACTTTCCCCCCAGCAAGCTGGGTACTCATTTTACCGACCTCGGAAGGATGGAAGGCTGAGTCAACCTGAGCCAGCTACCTGAACCAGCTTCCGCTGGGATCAAACTCAGGTTGTGAGCAGAGAGTTCAGACTGCAGTACTGCAGCTTTACCACTCTGCGCCATGGGGCTGTCAAACTTCAGACAAATGTCTAAAAATAGGCAGTAATTCTAAGCACCATTGACTTGCATTCAGGGGAAAATACCCAGCTTCTTCTATCTGGGGTTACTCATTAGTTACCAGTGAGCACACATGTAATGGGTTCCTTACATACCTTTACTATCAGTTTCTGACTCATTGCTTCAGGTCATCCCAAGTAAGGAAAGCACTGAATAAAATCTTAAATCCTAATTCTAATAATTAATTTGATCAAGGGCAGTGAAATTGGTTTATGACCTGCCACTTCTTAAGCACATTGAAAATGCAAATAAAGGAAGGGACTCTGGCCTTTTTTCACCTCTTTTGTTTACCAAAAGCTGCCTGCATCTTTTCTCATGCAGAGCCATGAGAAAGGGGACAGATGGCAAAGGGAAGCCACTGGTCACACAAAGAAAACCAAAGCTGCCAGCTATTGTCCAGGAAAAGGGTCAAAAATATCAAAGGTCTGGCTTGCCCTGGCCTGGAGATACCCAGAGGAGCTGTAAGACATGAGGTTATGAGGGAAATGTCATTCTCAATGGTGCTGGTGAGACAGATTTCAATTAAAATACAAGGCAGGCCCATAAAATCTGTAACACAGACTCATTTTGCAGCTGGATAGAAAAACACTATGAACTACAGAGCTCTCTAATAGTGTCACCTCCATGTTTCATTCTCCCCTCCCACACACACACACTGTCCTGCTCTTTGTCTGCACAGGGACTGTTAAAATGGTAAGAATGTCATGATAGGAATAGAAAAATCAATATATATGTTGGCCTAGATCAGAATTTAAGCATTTATTGGTATTCCACACCTCCTTCAAAGGGCTCAGAGCATCCATGAGATTAAAATATTGATAATCTGCATTTCTGTAGGATATTCAAATCATAACTTATCTAAGGAACAAATCAGATGAGAAACGGAAATCCATTCTCAGATCTGTGTCACCCATAGATTTTTTTAAAAGGTCATAGCAACCTGGAGGGACTGTTTTGATCAGAAAAGCAATGGTGTATGTGGGGAGGGGGGGGGGGGTAACCACTTCTGCATATGCCATTTTTTCCAATCTAAATCATACAAAAGGCTTCTATTTGCCCCATGGTGGAAATGATCCAATAAATACCCTCCCAGCACCACTTGCCTGGCCTAACCTGCCATCACTCCACAATTGAGAGATCTGATCATGGATCTTTTCGATCTTATCTGATTTGGCTAGGATTCGGGACCCAGTTAATCCATGTCATACCTGAACGTGGATTATAACCCACCCATCCCTGGTACGTAGCTGAAGTGAGGTGAAGCCAATGGATATACCACTGACCCCAATTGCAGCACAGATTTCCCATATCTAACGGGTTGTTGTTTTTTTAAAAAAAAATGCTCTTTAATTTGTGCCATGACATTTTCTAGTGAAAGAGTGGAGGTTAGTCTTTAGAATAGGTATATTTTTGGTTTAAAAACACATCCTCGGTAGCTGATTCTTGCCCCAAAATTGTTCAGTGGAGCAGTGGAGGCACAAATGAAGAAAAACACAATTTGAAAAAAATCAATCAACTTAACATTGATTACCATGCAGATTCTAAACATTTACAACATTTTTCCTTTGGGCATTCAATAACTGTGCTTTCTGTTTCTTTGTTACAGGATTACAGAGTGAATATTTTCTTGCGGCAGCAGTGGAATGATCCCCGGCTGGCATACAATGAATATCCAGATGATGCCCTGGATTTGGACCCATCCATGTTGGATTCCATCTGGAAACCGGATTTGTTTTTTGCAAATGAGAAAGGGGCCCACTTTCATGAGATCACAACAGATAACAAACTCCTGCGTATCTCTAAAAATGGCAATGTCCTATACAGCATCAGGTGAGGGTTAAGGGTTGGAATGAAAAGGGGAAAGAACAGAGTCAAAATGCCTGGGTGTGTTGTATATATGTCTTACACATGGTGAGATGGGAAGCAAGCCTGAGAGTTACATGTCTCACCACCAAATATGTCTAGTGTGGACTGGGAATTATGTGACTAGGCCCGACTCACAGGGTCCATGTGGTACAAAAATATATGCATCGATCTTGTGGGCAAGGCCTGCTTGCATCCATCCATACATCCCAATTCACATTAAACTTAACATGTAGAGGTGACATGTAAGTCCATTCTGTAAAATTAAAAACATCTCGGGGTCATGTTCTTAGACCTTTGTGATGGTATGAACATTTGTGATATTATATGAATCATGAACTGGCTAATATTTTCATTTCTGAACGAACGATAAACAAGGAATATCTGAATCCTGAAGAAAAAATCAATTTTAAAGTATTGCAGCAACTGGATGGCATAATGAAAAAATAATCATTACCAGCAGGAATACCCATTAAAATCAAGTTGAGTATCAAGTTAAAGTGCCTAAATAGAGTGGGTGTTTGTAAGGAGGGAAAGCAGCACATGCATGCCCCCTTCCTTCCATAAAGCAAGTACAAACCCATTTATTCAATGTTCCTTCCATTCCAATATCCTATATGTGTCATTGGCAAGATCCAGGCTTTTTTCTTCAATATAATATTTCTGTTACAAGATTTTGCATTTTTTTCTAGCAATCAAATGGCAATAATTTGTTACCAGGTTGTCCTCCTATATTTGCCCTTCTTCAGAATGAAACACCACCACCACCCCAGATCTTCTACCCATTGCCACTTATTGGAGTGATGGTGGGGGATGGGGGAAATAGCCTGAAAATAATGCCAAGCTGACAGTGCAATGATCACTTCCAGCAAATACACCGAAGTGACATCATATTGCATCACTGCCCAAAAGCTTAAGAATTCAGCCAAATTCTCTGTGACAAATTTAAGAGTGGCACATTGGCATCATGCTGACAACATAACATTACTTCTGGATATTTGCCCAAAGTGATTTGCACCAATGACGTGACATCATTTCCCCTTTCTCTGCTCTGACCAGCTGATTAGTAGCCAAGGGCTGGCAACCCTATCTGTATTCTACCACTCAGCTCATTAAACATTAAAGCCTAAAAAGACTTCCTTCCATGTCAGTCACCTGTCCACTGTCAGAAGAGCCACTTAAGTTGGAGGAAAGCTGCTTAAACCAAAGGAAGGCTAGAGGAGGGACGTATGCCACTGCACTTTCACAAATAGAGTAGGCAATAAGGCATTGAAATATGACAAGCTGATAAATTCTGTAAATAAATATAAAATGAAGCTGTTCTGTTCTTCTGTAGTAACGTTATGCCACTTTGCACTTGGTATTAGCTTAAAAATTTGTTTTACATAATCCCTCGACGCACCAGAGTGTACATTTCCCTGGGAGTTTTTTTAGATGTAGCAATGAATACAAGCAGCACTATTCCATCCTGAAACACAGGGTAGAACATTAAAGAAGAGTGCGGCAGGCTTAGAGGCAAGGGCAAACCACAGGATTTGGATAGCTCGATGAGCCTTGTCCCCTTAGTAGCCCATTCTTGAAGAAGAGTGGCCAACTCTGGGTTGGACCATTCAGAGAGATCTGAAAGCAGATCCTGGAGAGGATGGAATTTGTGGAGGGGAGAGAATTCAACAGGGGCATAATGCCATAGTGTTGACATCCAAAGCTATCATTTCCTCCAGGGGGACTGATCTCTGTTGCCTGGAGTTAAGTTGCCATTCTGGAAGAGTTCCAGTCTCCACTTGGAGGCTGGCAACCCTGCTGGTGCATTTACTTCAGCCCTTATCAGAGAAGAGGCATGCTGGAGTCAGGAAGGAGGACACTTGGGATGCAGAATGGATGGCAGTGCCTAGACTGTTAAGCCCTGGTTGCCTATGGTAGTAGGAGAAAGAAGGGCTTTTGGCTTTTACGCTAAATCAGCTTGGCAGTTTAAAATAGAAGCTGACAAAGGCTCTTGGTTCATATGGCTACAGTTAGATAATTCTGAAATGTCTGCCCCACTTTAAACTAAATCTATAGTGTTATTTTCAAAATCCTGCACAATTTGCAAATGTCTGTGTAGACTTTTCACACTTTGGAACTGTAGAGTTCAAACAATGTTCTAGCTCACTTTTGTTTTGTTTTCTGGTAAATGAAAATGGTTTTGAAAGAGAGGACAAATTGCATAGTAGAGCCAGATTTAGCTGGCTTCCCCCCACTCTTGCTCAACATTGTTATTTCTGGGTCACTGGATTTCAGATTAATGCTATGTGAACTGAAATAGCTGCGCTGATTTTAATTTGGAAACAATCTATCCCAGCCACCTCCAAACGCCTTCGCCTCCCCCTACCCAAAGAATGCAATTAAGAACATGCAATTTTCTTGTTAAGTGCAGTCTGATGCTTTAGAGGAAAGTGCTGACAATAGATTCAAAAGACTGCCTTCTTTTGTGAGCTTCTGCTATGTTTGCAATACTCCTGCTCACTCCAAACCTGGCAACACAATTGCAAAATGTAAAGGAGCGCCTCCCACTGGGACACCTGCCTTATGTCACAGCTGTTGCACTAGTGCAAAGGAACAGGAAATAAACAGACAATGTTGTAATGCAGACAACAAAACAGGAGGTGGCTTGAGTTCAACAAGCAGACACCAGACAGCAAAGCAGTAATCAAAGCACATAGGCCAGGGCTTTGGGAACTCAAGGCTTTAATTCACATGGCTGTTTGATGCTTCCCAGCTAACAATAGGTAGGTAATAAAGCAACAGTCTCCAAAGGTGACCTACCAGTTATTGCTGTGCTCCAAAAGGTGAAAGGTATGTGTTCATATTTCTACTCTCTGTGAAGTACACTGAGAGGCAATGCTCATGTGAAGGGTAGAAACAAAATTAATGGAGAAAGGACAGTATTTCTTGCTACAATTCATATTGCTCCACATATATTTTTTCCCCTCATGTTAAAAGTAATCACAGCATGGTGGGGTCTGAAGGGGCCTTGTTCTAGTCCTTTTAAGAGAGGCCTGCAGTTCAGTGACAGAGCACATGCTTTGCACGTGAAAGGTTCAGATTCAGTTCTTAGCATCTTAAATGAAAAGCATTTTAGGTGACAGAGAGCAATCATAAGTAGGTCTACCCTGAATTCCACTATGGTCTATTCAATAGGGCTTACTTCCAGGAAAGTGTATTTAGGATTGTGCTGTAAGAGTTGAGAAAGACTTTTCTTGGTTTGGGGATCCTCTGCCTATCACAGTAGACAGTACCAATGAGTTAGGTGAACCAATGATATCATTTAGAGTAAGACAGCTAACATATGTACCCTAATGAGACATCCTCTACAACAGGCCAGAAGATGTTGGCAGAGTAATTAACACAGCAACCCTGCAGAACCTGATTAAAGAGTACAGAAATGTTTGTTTAGGAATTATTGTTTGATAGGAAGGAGGAGAGACAGAGATAGGTTCCTAACTACATCTCTGGGTTAGAGAGATTGTAAGACTGAATGTGGCACTTCCATGAAGAAGGGAGAAATTGCCCTGAGAGTAACAATCTGGAGACAGGCAAGGAAAGAAACTTAAAAGGAAAGAAGGTGCTAACCTTATTATCCTATCTAATTGTCTTCTTGCTGCCCCCTTTAGGGCCTTCTTCTCTTCTTTTTTGTACACTTTGCCTTTTCCAGCAGAAGACAAGTGGTGCTCTTGGTAGATCTTATAGAGTTCATGACTTAGAAGCAAAAGAGTGTTGTCATTGCCCAGGGCTTCTGACTTAAATATAACTCCCAAGGATAAACCTAGTCTTTTCTCTCCTGTCCTGATTTCCAAAAGTTCCCACCCTTGTGGAAAAGTTCCCTCCCCTCTGAGAATTGCCTCCCATTGCAAAGGCAATCAATGAAGTAGGCTATCCTTCAACCACTCCATTCTAGTAAAGTCATATATGAAAATACTGGCACAAATTGTTGTTGCTTAAAAATTACAAATACAAAGAATAATCATTTGTCTCTAAGCAACAATGTTCCTCACCTTAAAATGAGCATTAGTGAACTACCTGGATCTGAATCTTTGTGCAGTATGTTTAAAGACTATATTGGAGTCCTTGATATGTAACTCATACATGGATTTGTACTTGTACTGACTGATACTCCTGTAACAGTGATCGGCTTTACCTTTTAGAGGAGCCATTTTGTACCTCCTCCCCAAGAGGAGCTCTTTATACCAGGTCCAGTTGCTGCAACCCAAAACCCTAGTCAAAAAGGTATCTTTCAAGGATTCAAGCCATCTCTCTTCCAGTTGCAGACTGAGTGGCGGTGGAAGCGGATGTTTAAGCTATGGACAGGTCCATGAACCATACCACACATAACCAGTCTCACAAATGGTACAGAAATGGCATTAAAAAGCCCAGGTCACATAGATATTAATCTCTGATCCCAAGTTCCTGAGGAACATGTGCTTTGCAAAGAAAAACAACAAGAAAGGGCTGAAAAAATGTGGGCAAAGAATGCCAAGTACCTGGCTTGCCTTTGGATAGGGAAAGAGACTGAGGGCGTTTTCGCACTGACCTTAATCGGCAGCGACGTCCCTCTTCACCGCGCAGGATCTGCGCGGATTTCGCACCAATTGCTGCGGAGCACCCGGAAGAGCCGCAAAGTCCCGCGGCTTTTGCGGCGCAAATGGAAACTGGTTTTTGGTGGTTTCCATTTGCGCCACAAAAGCCACGGGACTTTGCGGCTCTTCCGGGTGCTCCGCAGCAATTGGTGCGAAATCCGCGCAGATCCTGCGCGGTGAAGAGGGACGTCGCTGCCAATTAAGGTCAGTGCAAAAACGCCCTGACTGACTTGGAATCTAATCAGCACTTTTCCCTCTTACAGTTTGTTTTTCATTCAAGGCATTTTGTATAAATAAAATTGAGTGTAATGTACAGCTACAAAAAAAAAGCTACCTATCTTCACTTTTCAAGGCTGTGTTAAAATAAGCATCCTTAAGGCTTCATACAAAACAAAGCAAATCTAGCCTGGGTTTCCTTGTTATATATTTACCTGAAACGCTTTGTGCTGTGGGGAAAAAGGCCCATCTGGATTTTGGCATTGATAGCCTTCACAATTTCCCTTAATACAGTGTGGTGGATATATTTCCCATCAGTTGAGAGCTGATATTACATAATCACAGATCTGGCTATATATATATAACCTGGTTTCTCTGGGCCTCAAATTATGATGGACCTCTAAGGGTTTAAAAAAAAAAACCTTAACATTTTAAAAAATTAACATTCTTTGGGTAATGTTATGAGGCTTCTTAAACTTGACATAATTTAGGGGTTCAGCATGTCTTAATCCAGCCATGAATGACCAGAAGTCTTGCCAGCCCTGTGCAAGCAATCACCAGGAATTTTGGGAGAGCAGAGTGTATAGAGGGGGAAGCATCACCATGAAGGGATGCCAACCTCCAAATGGGACCTGGAGATCCCCCAGAATTAAAGCTCATCTCTAGGCTACAGAGACCAGTCCCCCTGGAGAAAATGGCTGCTTTGGACTCTATGGCATTGCTCCCCACTGAGTTCCCTGTCCTCTCCACGCTGCAAGTCTTCCAAGTTTCCAACCTGGATCTGTCAATCCTACTTCCTCATCCCCTGCGAGTGGCCAGGGGGATCTGACAACCCTATCACCATGTCAGTGACTCTCTAAACCAGGGGTGTCAAACATGCAGTTCGGGGGCTGAATCAGGCCTCCGGAGGGCTCCTAGCAGGCCCCCTAGCAACTGGCTGTCATCTGCTTCCTTCTCCCTATAGCTTGATTCCTTCTGCATAACAGCTTGCTTTAGCAGGCTTGCTCAATTGCACAGGAGCTACAGAGCAAAACCTCTATTTTCTCCACTGGCTGAGGCTCCTCCCTTGGGGAGGAAGGGGGGAGGAATAGTCTGCTTTGCCAGGTTCTCTCAATCACATAGCAGAGCTACTGAGTCAAACCTCTCTTCTTTTTATTGGCTGAGGCTCCTTGCCCCCACCCCAGTCCTCTAGGAAAGGAAGGAAAGAACCAGAGCTTCCTTTGCCCAGTTCCATGGGTCCCATGGGAGAAATACAGAGAAAGCATCTTTAAGACCAATGAGTTCTAATGTTTTGAGCATGTTTTAAGTTTTTAAAAAAATATGTTTGTGTTCTTTATAAAAGTTATATCTTTGCTACCTAATCTTAAATAGGTACACACATGGCCTGGCCTAACATGGCTTAGCCCAACCCGACATGGTCCGGCCCAACAAGGTCTCATTTATGTCAGATCCATCCTTCATGAGTTTGACACTCCTGCTCTAAGTGTTCTCTGGGAGTTCTCAGGACCACCAAGAGGGGGCACTGGAGGGAGAAGATTCCTGGGGCACAAGTCAGCTGGAGGGCCCCTGAAGCCAGTGCCATGCTGCTTTCAGAATGCACCCAAGTTTATTTTATTTTAATGTAGTTCTGCTCTGCAGCTGCTAGGAGCACAGGGAAGGCAGAACACAGTAAGCAGCAATAGCTCTGCTTTCAGCTCACTGTGCCTTTTTACTACAAGGAGGCAAACTCTAACATATCCTGCAAAAGCCATCAACCAAGCCAGAACTGGGGCAAGGCAAGACAAGCAAGGACAGATCACACTGCTACAGTCATTGCCAGGCTGTACCCTCCTAACAAGGTTGTTGCTTCCAACAGTCTGTTTCCCTCATTCTTTCCTTCCATCAAACTCCATCGTTTTTTTTCTGCTCAGTCCAGATCTTCCCTGTTAATGTATTTTAGAAAGTAGAATTTTTCCTCTTAATTTCTCTTCCTGTTTTCCACACTTTTCTCTTTCCTTCATTTTGTTCTCTTTCTTTCATAATATGCCTTCATTTCTCCCCCCCACCCCCCCACCCCATTTGTCAGTTTTGGTCTCTCAACTCCTTCTCATTCCAAGTTGGCAACAGACTGTACTTAATGGTAGTATAGAAAGAAACCCTTGTTAATATTAGGAACAGAAGCTGGAGTGGACAGTTAATATTTCTCCATAATCTATCAAATTACCTACATGGTAATGGAATTTTAATTTTCATAGGGGCTACACATATGAAACAGATAAGGCTGTCAACCCCCCGGTCCGGGTGGGGAATCTCCCAGCCAGGAGGTTCTCAACCTGCCGGCCCACATTGGGCCAGTGGGGGGGGAACCTCCCCCTGTGATGTGACATCATCAAAGTGGCGGTGCCCATGCAGGGCTGCTCAGGAGTTTCCAGGAAAGCTCTATGGTTTTCCCAGATGCTCTAGCCATTTGGGAGGTTAAAACTCTATGGTATTTTTGTACCATAGAGTCCCCCGCCGGGGGATGAAGAGGACTTGGCAGTCCTCCGAGTTCTGCCAATCTAGAACATGGGGAAATCCATGGCAATCCTAGGAACAGAAGTTAAAACTCCTCCCCCTTTAATTTAGATTAATTTAGATTAAATTACATTTTTAAACATTGTACAGGCAGTAAGTTGTTCTTTTATTAGTGGGTCATCTATCCCCATTATCATCATCTTCTTCTTCTTCATTGAAATAGATTTCTTACTGATTTACTTACAAAAATTTTATTGTGATGCAAAGTTTTTTGAACTACAGTCAACTTTGTCAGGTATGTCCTATATTGGTACACATATGTATGTGTGTGCAGATATAAACCACAAAATTAGACACATGGTTTGGATCAGGCCCACGTGGAATCATTGTCCAGGAGCCCGTGGTGGTTCTTAGCAGTCCATGGCATAATCTTGACTCCTTTTCTGCCACCACTCATTTGCTTGAGAGTTGGTGAGAGCAAGAGGGGTTCAGCTGTCACACGTGATATACCTATTTATGTGCCACGTAAAACCACAAGTGGAAGGGTGCAAATTTTGGATGTTCTCCTATTTAACACTTTTCATACACACAAAATGAACATGTCAAGAGGAAGGTAATAACATTCTCCTAGATATAGTGATTTTGTATGTGCTGAGAGGATATTTATGTGTATTAAGCAGTACTAGTAGAAATTGCAGAAAAATATGGAACTACAATTGAATCTTTGCAGCCTGATCCCTGCAGATGAGTAGATCACTATGGTTTTTTCTAAAATGGTCTAAAATGCTTTTGTCTAATATAACTGTAAAATAACTCCAGTGAGGCATTCAGGATTTGATACCAAAGTATTTTATTTTTTAATGTCTGTAGATGATTCTTGAGGTTCAGGGCTGAGATATGCCTGGAGTATACAGCAGATAATGTATAAGAAATAACTTCTGGGAATTCTGAAGCCAAAGAAAGGCAGAGGCAGAGAAAATAATGAGCTGGCTGAAGGTGAAGCAACTTGGTATTTTGGCACTACCACTGAGATCCCAATCTGGGTGGTATAACTGCTGCCTTGTTGAAAGATCTCCTTGCCACTTCTTATGCTCTTCTTTTATGTAAATAAATAGCTAGAATCTTTAGTGCTCTCTTATCCAAGGAAACTAGCAGCCCAGTCCATAGAGCCACTGAGGCTGCTGGCCACCAATGCAAAAGCAGCTCTGCTGATCCATTCCCTATGGACATCCCACCAAGGTAAAATAGCAGGCATCCCTCTGCAAGGCACAGTTGACATAGCAAGCATGTTGGAGTTCATAGCAACCCCACCAATCAGACAATGGCAGTCAATGTCAACCCTGTGAGTGGCACACAGAGATGCAACCAATCACTGCCCACCAACGCAGCCACTGCCTCTTGATGCCATACACACACCTTGAAGAGAGATAGTGGACAGGAAGCAAAGACCCAGAAATAGTGCAATTGCAACAGATACATGAGGTCTGAACAGCCCACCTCCAGTTCATAGGGGAAGGGCAACCTTTCCTCAGGGAGGGTCTGACTGGCAGCTAAAATGGTGTCCACAGACAGCCATCCCTGCTCTGAACTTCACACCCCCTTCCTGTGAAAAGTAACCATAGAAAGGAAAACAATAAAGGAAAGAATGGGTCAAACCTACTGACCATTGGGCCAAGAGGTTAGGTTCAAAGGAGGCATGTCATCACTCCATTGCAGCCCTGACATCACCATCAGCCACATGAGGCCAGGCAGAGACCATTGCCCAGACAGGCATGGTTCAGTGGAAAGGCACTGGGATAGCATGGCCAGGGCTCCTGGTTGGTTTCCACAAGGAGAGAGGCAAAGGCAGGTAAAAGCTTCAGATCTGATGTTTTGCCCATCTGATGAGCCACCACAGAGAGCCATCATTTATTTATTTGTTTGTTTGTTTATATTTGTATCCTGCCCTCCCCACTCAAGGCAGGTGCCATTATGAAATTCACAGTAATAAAAACAAATCAACAAATTAAAACACATCTAAAATCAGAAAGCTACTTTCAGCACTAGAACCATGTCTCAACAGACAGCCAACTGAGTCCTAGGTTGTCACATCTGAGGTCATTTGAAGGAGGCTTAATACACATGAACATCCGCTGCCTCAACTGAAGGCCTGGTGGAAGAACTCCATCTTACAGGCCCTGTGGAACTGTATTAGGTCCCACAGGGCCCTGATCTCTAAGGCAAGCTCATTCTACCAGGCCAGGGATGAAAAAGTCAAATGTTGGGGCAAGCCAAATGTCCCTGCAGAACAGCCAAATGTCCCGGCACCCCCAGTCTCTTCACCCTCAACTCCAGCCCCAATGGTGCCCCATCAAAGACCAGAAGCCTCATTTGCAATCCCAGTCCCCCATGACCCAGGTGCAGGACTTCCATCTTCAATTAATTCAGTTTCAGTTGGCTCTGTTGCAACCATCCAGTCACAGCCCATAATGTCCTGTCCAGTGGAGTCTGGATGACCATCCATCAGTAGATAGAGCTGGGTGTCATCTGCATATTGGTGACAACCCAGCCCATAGCTCTGGATAATCTGGGTGACATTGGGGAGAGAATCACTCCTTTTGGCACACCACATCCTAGTGCAGGGGTGTCAAACTCATGTGTTATGAGGGTCGAATCTGACATAAATGAGACCTTGTCAGGCCGTGCCATATCAGGCCAGGCCATGTGTACCTATTTAATATTAAGTGGCAAAGATATAAACTTTATAAAGGACACAGACAAACACATTTTAAAAAAAACCCTTAAAACATGCCTAAAACATTAGCACTCATTAGTCTTAAAAGTGCTTTCTTTGTATTTCTCCCATGGGATCTAGGGAAAAGCTCTGGCTCTTTCCTTTCTTCCCAAGGGGATGAGGAGGGGGAAGAGCCTCAGCCAATAGAAGGAAGAGAGGCTTAGCTCACTAGCTCAGCTGTGCGATTGAGAGAGCCAGGAAAAGCAAGCTCTGCCTCCCCCCCTTTCTCCCAAAGAGAGGACCCTCAGCCAATGGAGAAAATAGAGGTTTTGCTTTGCAGGTCCTGTGTGATTGAGCAAGCCTGGCAAAGCAAACTGAGATGCAGAAGGAAGCAAGAAAGAGGGAGAAGGAAGCAGATGACAGTCAGTTGCTTGGGGGCCTAATAGGAGCCCTCTGAGGGCCTTGGGATGCACATTTGATACCCCTGTTCTAGTGGGTGTCACTGAGATAACTCTCCCTCAAGCACCACCCTCTGTCCCTGACCTCATAGGAAGGCCAGCCACTGCAAGGCAATCCATCAGTCAATCATATAAAATGCTGCTTACAGATCTAGAAGTATCAGCAATGCTGATCTGCCCCAATCCAGATGCTACCAGAGATCATCCACCAAGGTGACCAACATCACCTCCACCCCATGGGCAGGGTGAAAGCCAGACTGAAGGGATCCATTATTTTGGCAGGGAAGCAACTTCACTACCCCATGGCAGCAGCTCCCTTATATCCACCTTTGGTACCCTGCTCCTGCATTGACAAGCTGCATGGCTTATCAGATGCCAGCAGTGCTGTGGCAGAGTGTAAGACCCAGAGACTGCCCCATGATATTGGGCATGGTGCTGGGTGGTTCTGGCTCAGCTCACACCCATACACACACAGTTCTGGCCTTAGTTGTGGGAGCCAGTATTGCTGATACAGCACCTAAGGGTGTGTGAAAGAAATAGTGGAGACAGGTCCAAACTCTGGCCGGAGAAGTTGGATTTGTGTCTGTTCACCTGTCAGTGCTTGATTGCCCCTTGGGGTTGAGATGGAGTACAGGTTATTGTTCTGAAATGAGACATATTAGTTACATATTATGGACTTTGCTCTCCCCCTTGGGTGTTAGTACTATGTGCTATTGTAGTGATCTCTCTGTGCTTCTCCCACCACCAAAGTCCAGTGTATACTCTAAGTGTTTGCAACAGAGACAGAATTCTGTGCCACACACCGTATGAACTGAACTATCATGCATCCCGGCTGGGGTTAATGTAGTGCTGTGAGGTGCTGTGATTGGGTGCAGGGGAGGGGGTTTGGCCACCTCTGGGGAATAAGGCAGCCTGTGCCCCTCCGGTGGGGGGGGAGGGCTTGGCCTTTTCCATTGCAGAGGCGCCTATGATCTACCCTGAGGGGGGCTTGGTCTTTTCCATTGCAGAGGCGCCTATGATCTACCCTGAGGGGGGCTTGGTCTTTTCCATTGCAGAGGCGCCTATGATCTACACTGAGTTTTTTTGCTGGCATAACTTTCTGCCAGTTTGGGGGGATGTTCCCAGGCTGGGCCAGTTTAGGGAGCCAACAAATTCCTATCATGCCCTTGGGGCCATCTCTTCCCCCACTGGCACAGTGACTTCGATGGGAGTTCCCATGCTGGTGCCTGGCTGGGGTGCAGCAGCTCCTGAGCCTTCTGCTGGTACATGTCAGAGATATGCTGATGTAGGGCTTAGTCTGATCACTGTGTACTTTCAGAACTCCTCCTCCTTTGAAATTGCTCTGTAACAGCCTGATCCTTTGCATGTTTCCTTAGATGTAAGTTCCAGTATGTTTAGTAAATTTTACTCCCAGGTAAGTAGACACAGGATTGCAATTTATGTCAGATAGAACTCCCCCTGGAATATCTTGTGGCTCATAGAACTAGGGAGCACACTACAATACTGTTATGTATGAGAGTCAATGTTGTGATCAATGGTGTTCCTGCCTGGCTCATTGGAGCCTGAAGGACTGAGCTTGGGGACTTGGCAACTATGGGCAGTGGGATACAAATCCAGACTGCCCTGCTCCAATCACAGGCCCCCTGCTGGTTTGAATGACCCAATAACAATAATGACCCAATAATTTGGGGAGGGACGGTGGCTCAGTGGTAGAGCATCTGCTTGGGAAGCAGAAGGTCCCAGGTTCAATCCCTGGCATCTCCAAAAAAGGGTCCAGACAAATAGGTGTGAAAAACCTCAGCTTGAGACCCTGGAGAGCCGCTGCCAGTCTGAGAAGACAATACTGACTTTGATGGACCAAGGGGTCTGATTCAGTATAAGGCAGCTTCATATGTTCATATGTTCAACATGCTAGCATGGGAGCCCAGTGTTGTATATAGTTGACCCAGCATGCCCCATTCTCCAGTCTTGTTAGTGCAGCCACCTACCATGCTGTACTCAATAAAGAGCTTGTTATCACTTCCACCTCGCCTCTTCAATGCCTAAGAAGCCACTGTATTATAAATACTATATATTCTTCAAGAGATAGTGTCTTCCATATAGCTTTCCCACATCTGTAAGTCATGATAATTATTCTCCCCTACATATACCGCAGTAAAGTTGCTGTTATCTTGGTGGTGTGAATGCAATTTTACAGATCAGTCAGGTATATCTAAATCACTCTCTATTTATTTCTCAGGATCACCCTGACACTGGCTTGCCCCATGGATCTGAAGAACTTTCCCATGGATGTCCAGACATGTATCATGCAGTTAGAGAGCTGTAAGTCCTGAAGGTTTCCTTTCTAAAAATAACAACTGTTCCCAACACATACACAAAACAAACATTCACACCATATCATCCGTTCAGCTCTTAACTAAATCCTTCAATTATGGAAGAGAAAAATGGAGGGGGAAATGAAGAGATAAAGCATCAGAACAGTCTGTGTATCATGTGCAAGTTTTCATATTCTTTTGATCAAGCCCCCATTCGATGTTGTCCAACTTAGATTGAACTTCCCTCAGCAGATTCTCTGGGGTGGAAAAAACTGTGTTTGAAGAACACCGTAGAATACAATACTCATTAGCCATTTATCATCCCCCCCCCACCATCTAATCCATCAAAACAATAGCAGCAGCAGCAGTAGTAGTAATGGTAGTCGTGGTAGTAGTAGTAATATGCATAGAACTTTACAGAGAACAAAGGATAGGTCCCTACCTCAAAGAAACTGGCATCTGACATTTAAGTAGTTCAGACTTTATATGGAGGGGCTTACTCACTGGAAAATATGCTTTGTTGCAGCCCTAGTTTCAGTAGGAGAAGAAAGCAAAGGAGTCTTGCCAAGGGCATCATGAGAAAAGAAGAGCTGAGAGAAGAAACACCACACAGTTGTGCTGGAAGGTAGTTTTATGGGTGTAAAGGGCAGTAAGGAAGAAAGAGTGCAGAAGAAAGCAGGCCTTCAAATAATTGAAATGGTGGAGCTGTATGGATGGAAGTCATGGGCAGCAATATATTGGGATATGAAAAGGCTTGGCAGACCAGGATGAAAAATCTGTAATAAATTCAGAATTACAAGGATATCAGGAGTCATGTAACATGGTCAGGAGAACATGAGGTTAATATGTTTTTTTTACTTTATATAAACAATACAAATATTGAGAAAGGTAAGATAAGATAGAAATACCACAGAGTTTCTTTTATACATAAGCAGTCATCTTTACGTCAACAAAATATCAGAGAAAACCATCTATTAAAATCATCAGTATTGTCTAATAATTTGTAACTAATAACATTTTTCTATCTATAAAGTTGTTGAACTGTAGAGTAGAATTTTTGCAGACAGGTAGGGCTGTATTTTTGCAGTGCTGTATTTTTGCAGTGCTGTAATGGGAGAAGCATTGTGATTCGGTGATAGTCTGAATATGGGAGCAAAAGAGAGAAAAGAGTTAAAGATGAAGTGAAAGACTTCAGACCTTTTTTTCCAGATAAATAGTGACATTGTCAATGGGTGTAGGTCCAGACTAGAAGCTATTGTAAAAACTTGGCTTCAGCCAAATATATGTCAGAGAGCCAGTGCAGTGTATTGGTTAGAATAGAACCTGGGAGAGGCAAGTTTTACTCTGTTGTGAAAACTTGCTGGGTGATCGGGCCAGTCACATACACTCAGCCTAATTTACCATACAGAGTTATTGTAATAAAATGGAGAGGATACTTTAGGTCCTATTCAGCAAAAAATGTGGGTATAAATGAAATCAATCAGTCCATACATTGGCAACTCATTTTCCCCTATCAAGTTGCAGCTGAATTAGGGCAACCCCATGGGATTTTCAAAGCAAGAAACATTCAGAGGTGGTTTTCCATTGCCTGCCTCTGGTGGTCTCCCTTCCAAATACTAACTAGGGCTGACTCTGCGTCACATAAATTCAAGACAGAACGTGGAGGAACAGAAAGAGGGATGCTGGATATTAACCTATAGTAGGGTTGCCAAGTCCTCTTCAAACCTCGGTGGGGGATATTCGCATGTGTGCACCTCGCACACGCAACAAAATTACTTCACCAGGAAGTGACATCATCAAAATGGCAGCACACACGTACCATAGAGTTTTACCTCCCAAATGGCTAGAGCCTCCAGGAAAACCATAGCATTTTTCTGGAAGTGCCTAGAGCAGCCCCACGTGCACGGCACCATTTTGATGACTTCACTTCTGGGTGATGTCATCATGCCGGTGATGCAGGGGGAGGTTCTTCCCGCTGGGGCAAGAGATTCACTGTCCAGACCAGGGGTTTGTCAGCCCTAACCTACAGTCACAGTTGTTCATAACCAACATCCCTCTTTCTGTTCCTCCCCATTCCATCTTGAATTTATGCGAGGCTGCAATATGTGTCTACCCAGATGTGACATTTGTTTGATGTGGCTTGAGTAGGTCTTGTTATTTCTGTTTTATACATTAGGTTTGTGTGGAAAAACTCACAATTAATATAGTGCCACTGTCCTCTTCTTGGTAGTGTGTTAGTGAATATTAGAGGACTAACGTCCATTTCATTATGCTCCATCACCAGCCCTGACCTGGATAACTCAGGCTAGCCCAATCTCATCATATCTCAAAAGCTAAGCAAGATCAGCTTTGGCTAGTATTTGGAAGGGTGACCTCCAAGGAATACCAGGATCATGACACAGAGGCAGGCAATGGAAAACACCTCTGAAACATCTCGTGCCTTAAAAGAAATAAGTCTAGCTTGCCACTTAGTGGTACATAATGCTAAAAGAGCTAGAACTAATGGCTGCCAGATAATTTTTGGAATTTCAGGTTATACTACACACACTGCCTTACCATAATTAATTAATTAACCAGGCAAACTTAATAACATAGAAACCAAAGATTTGGTAATGAACTGGCCTGTCATGTTGGTCTTCTGTAATTCATTGGATCTTAGCCACCTCTGAGGTAAATAATTGATGCTGTTTACACCTGCCTCAGGTGTGGTGTGGAGACACTTTCCCCTGTCCTGGAATTTAACCCATGATATCCTTGTCTACTAGACAGGACCAAAGAACAATCCAGGGGCAAACAAAAACAGAACTTCATTTCCCTGTAGGGAGAAATAGAGGTTTCAGTGTACACAGATAAACTGTACATAGTTGTAGCTGTGGGAAAGACTTAACCAGAAGAAACATTTTCATTGTATAATTTGTTTCAGAGATGGAGTTGGCCAGAAACTCCCAGTTTACCATATGAGTTAAACAGACAAATTCCTCTCAGGTTTTCCAACCTAGTTTAAGATTTCTGGACATTTACCCCACAGACCTCAGAGTCCTAATGAGGGGAATGCTGAGTTTGACAGCTTACTGACCAATGGGTGCTTCTCCAGACCACTAGACTCAGTCTGCTTCTTCCTGAAGAGATGAGATAGAACTACTTCTAACCTGTCTAACTCCTATCTAAGCAGAATATCAGTTAAATGATTTTCTCCTCATTGTAAATTCCCTCTCCTTTCTCCCTCTGAGGTTTCTGAAGGCCCTGGTCAGTTGTTTCTGGGTCTCCATTGTAGCAGCAGGATGAAAAAGAAATTGGCTGATAAGGGATGGACTTATACCTGTCTGTCACACTAAGGTTCTCATTTTACAGCTCTGGGCTAGTCTTGGCATAATGCTGTTTCCCTCCATGTATTTGTTTTGACTTCCTTGAATGCTACCTGTTTTTCCCCTCGTGCAAGAAAAGGTGATGACTTTACCTGAATCTCCTTCCACAAAGCAAGCACCATCATGACACATGGCTTTTGTCCACATGGGCCCCGTGATGCTCAGCATAACCTTTTAGAGGTAAAATGGGGCTGACAGAATCCATCCCAATGTATGCGATGGTATCTCTTTTGTCTGTTTCCCTGCTCTCCACAGTTGGCTACACAATGAATGATCTGATATTTGAGTGGCAAGAGAATGGAGCTGTCCAGGTTGCTGATGGGTTAACTTTGCCTCAGTTCATCCTCAAGGAAGAAAAAGACTTGCGCTACTGCACTAAGCATTACAATACAGGTCAGTAATTGCAGAGATATGTTAATCATTTACTCTTAATAATAATCAACTGATCAGAATTCTGGCTTCATCATTTTACTGGGCACTTCTCTTCAATTACGAACCAAGACTGTTCAACCTGTTTGATGAGCCATCCAACTGAAAGCAGAGTTAGCCAGACCATTAGAGCAGAACGAAATATAATGTAGAACAACTTTTTTTATGAATAGATGTAAAAATTGAGCTGCATATCACAAGAGACACAGAGCTGCTACTGTTCTCTGAGATTTCGCCTTCCATTCTAGCAGCATAGCATGATGTCATCACACTTATTTCCTCAGCTTCACCAGCCACCAATAATGTTGAGAAAGGAATGAGGAAACACACAGTGTGATGAAACCCCATTCTAGTAAACAAGGAGTGGGAAGAAAAAGATATAAAGCTAGTAACAGCACCTTGTCTCCTATAATACCTAACTGTGCCTTAAATAATGGTCACACTCAGATTATTACCATTTTGGAACACCATTTCAGTTTCATTGATATGAAGCTCCCTATAGGCTGCATAGTAAATTCAGATGATACAAAGGCACAGTTAATGATTCTATTTATAAATATGCATTAAAAGCCAAATGAAAATGTTGGCTACTATTGTTAATTTTGCTTTTTTCTTTATTACTTTCTAAAATATTAAGTTCTTATTAAATTGCTTCCAAGCAAAGGAAAAACATTGGGAAAACATAGCAAAAAACCCCCAGGGGTAATAAATTGGTTGTATGCACAAAAATAAGGAAAATGTGACAAAAATACATCTTCCAAAGAAAACAGTTTACTAATTCTAGACAGGACCATCTCCCCACACCAGACTATTTTGATCAGCACATAGTGCTGGTTCTCTGAGCATGGGACCAAAAGAAACCTATACCATGCTGAGAGCATCCCAGTATGTCTCGCCAGGAACAAACCTCATCTCTCTTTCTCTTTCATTTGCTTGCACACCGATTTCTTCACAGGAAGACATTGCCAGTTTTTTGTTTGTTTGGGGTTTGGGTTTTTGATACGGGACCAAAAAAGATTAGCTTCCCTGTCTAATGTTTTAATTGAATTTCTTGTCATTCCCAGGCAAGTTCACCTGCATAGAAGCCCGTTTCCATCTGGAACGACAGATGGGCTACTACCTGATCCAGATGTACATTCCCAGTCTGCTGATTGTTATTCTCTCCTGGATCTCCTTCTGGATCAACATGGATGCTGCACCTGCTCGCGTCGGTCTGGGTATCACTACTGTGCTCACTATGACCACACAAAGTTCTGGTTCCCGAGCATCTTTGCCCAAGGTAAATTGTCCTCCTTTTTTAATAAATAGGTAATACTAACCTCATGAAGAGAAGAAACTCAGCACACACTTTTCTCAGTTGTTCCTGACTTCTACCTGGCAAATCTAACAGGTGGCTTTCCTCCTTTTCAAGAACATGTTAGCATATGAAATGTTCAGTAAGGCATGAGGCAAGTGAAGCATGCTGATCTGACAGCTAATGTCATAATAGATGACATCAGTATTCTAGTAAGGCTCTGCCAAGTAAGAACTGGTTCTAACCAGGTGGATGAGGCAATAAGATGATGAGTGCAGAATGACTCAGCACTGGAAGCTCATTGGTACATTGGCTGATTGCATTTGTATATAAGTAATGCTATGCTGTACATAACTACCCCTACTACTCTATATGATTGTCTGGCGGAGCACTTTGAAGGAGAGTCTGTATATATGTAAATAAACCTGTATATAGTTAAGTACACAGAGTGTTGTTGGACTGTGTCTTCCTATAGCAACTCAGCTACATGGACTGTTGGTGACGTACGTGGACTGGTGGTGGTAAAACTAGGCGGTCACAAATCTGCTCACTCAAACAACGACAGAACACAAATGTGCCCTTAAAGTAGAGCAGATCGAACTCATACTGGTAGGACTTGTCTCTTAAAAATAAGTGAATCAATCTATATAAGCTTCAGATCTAACCATCCCTTGAAGTGTATCTAGAGTCAGGTGGCTAGCCCTGTTGGCCTGAAGCAACAGAATAAAGTTTGATCCAGTGGCACCTTTAAGACCAATGCAGTTTTATTCTAGGTATAAGCTTTTGTTTGCATGCACACTTCTTCAGGTACACTGAAATAGACTTCGCCTGGGAAGTTGAAATGTTCTCCTACAGGTTTCTCAATTTTGTGATTCTTGATGTCAGATTTGTGTCCATTTATCCTTTGGTTGACCTGTTTGTCTTAAAACTTAAGGCCATTGTTGGCATTTAATGGCATATATAATGTTCGAAATTCTAATATTGTCTGTGCCTTTAAATGCCAACAATTTCAACCTCCCAGGATGCTCAATGGGGGATCTCAAAGTAGCTGTTTTATTGCAAAGGAATTTCAGAAACAGACTGGGCAGGGCTGGAGGAAAGGAAAGGTCCCCTGTGCAAGCACCAGCCGTTTCCGATTCTGGGGTGACATTGCTCTCACAGCGTTTTCACGGCAGACTTTCAATGGGGTGGTTTGCCATTGCCTTCCCCGGTCATCTACACTTCCCCCCCCCCCCAGCAAGCTGGGTACTCATTTTACTGCCCTCGGAAGGATGGAAGCCTGAGTCAACCTCGAGCCGGCTACCTGAAAACCCAGCTTCCGCCAGAGAGACAGGCACAAATTAGAAATCTCAATGTGTAGATGAGACGATGGTGTAGAGGGGAAGGGTTTAAGTTTGTTAGGCACTGGGATGCTTTTTGGAACAAGCAGGAACTGTGCCAAAAAGATGGTCTCCACTTGTCCCCAGAAGGAACCAGGCTGCTGGCACTTAAAATCAAAAATGCGGCAGAGCAGTTTTTAAACTAAATCTTGGAGGAAAGCTGACAGGAGATTAAATGTCTCTGGTTCAGGAGGACTCATCTCAAAGAGATGAAGGGTGTTGTTACTTTTCTACCGGGTAATGGATCAGAGTTGTCCACTGAGATGGTGACAAACAGTATGGACTGTCTGCCAAAGACTTGAGGCAGCAGGAGGAAGGTTGCGGGCCTAACTTGCCTGGGAAATTATAGATGTTTGTATACAAATGATAGAAGTGTTCAAAGTAAAATTGGGGCGTTGGAATGCTTAGTGTTGGGGAAATACATAGAAATTGTGAGAATTTCAGAAACTTGGTGGAATGAGGAGAATCAGTGGGACACGGTGATTCCTGGATATAAGTTATATCGGAAGGATAGGGAGGGAAGGGTTGGAGGTGGGGTGGCTCTGTATGTCAGAGAGGGTATACAGTTCAGTAAGACTGAGGTCAGAGAATTAGATTCCTTTCTAGAAATGCTTTGGGTTGAAATAGTGGATCCAAAAGGAAATTCTCTGGGATTTGGAGAATGCTGAGCTGACCTGCTTCTCTAAGGGGGGCAGACTGGAGCTTCTGTTCGAGGTAGTAAAGGGCAAATTTTTGCCTTCTGCCTACTTTTCTCAGTGAGAGATTAGTCCAAGATATGTACAGGAAACTTTGAGGTGATTTACCTTGGCTAAAAGGGAGTCCCGGGGGGGGCTCCTTTGAGGGATCCCCGGAGAAGAGTTGCATATTCATCATCAGCAAAAGCTTACAGAGTCATTTATTTGACATAACCTTGACAAGATCCTAATCTTCTTTGAGACTGCTAAACATCTTATGCTCTACGAGACCAGTGTTGATCTGGATAACCTTAGAAAAAGGTACTGATTGCTATCTACCATTCCGGGACTATTTTAAAGCAAACAAAATAATATTAGAAGGTGGGAAAGAGAAAGTTTGAAAGCTTGGAAGAAGAAGAGGAGAAGTGGTGAATTTTGGACTTTGTTAAATTAAGGACAGTGTTAAAAACTGGAAAGGAATTTATTGTTTTGTCTATCTGCGGTCGTGGAGTGAAAGCACCATCGTCAGAGATCTGCAGTTTCTACAGTCAACACAGGAAATACGTCAAGTATCATGAGACTTTGTTACCAGTGAGAACATGACTTGGGGCAAGCAAAGCAGGAAGTAACTATTGAAGAAGTGGACCTACTCTAGGATTGTATTACCATAGAAAAACATCGGCGGCCATTACTAGGAGGCTACATTTTTAAAAAATTAATACCTGAGCCTGGGAAGGTTGGAGGACGGTGAAATTAGGCTCATTTGAAAGGGCAAGTTTTAATCTATCAAACCTGATAGTTGAAATTTAATTTGGTGATATTAAGTTTTTGCTGTTTTTTTATGTCAGAGTTAAAGGTAACCCGTGCAAGGGCTGCCTCATTGGAGAAGATGCAAGATCAGTTGGAAGCAATGGAAGCTAGGATGATGAAAGGGGTGGAAAAGATGATGAATGCGTGCAAAAAAGAACTTAAGAAAGATGTTGAGGACTTTAAAAAAGAAATGGAAGAGCTTAGAAATGGAACAGTGGTGGTGTCAAAAAAAGTGCAGGAGGTAGAAGGGAAAGTTAAACTCCAGGATTCCACCTTATTAAAAATGCAAGAAAAAATAACAATCCATGACTGTAAATTGATGGAGACACAAATACGTCTGAGAGGAGTACCTGAAGAAGAAGGGACAGACTTAAAAGAACATGTAATAAAAATAATTGCTGATTTCTTGGAGGAAGATCCTGAAGGGACTAGAAATATGTATGATTGTATGTATAGAGTGAATTCATCATATGCCAAGAAAAATAACTTTCCAAGAGATGTGGTTATAAGATATATGACAAAATAAATGGTGGGGAAAATCTTGAATTAAAATTTTGAAAAGACATTGCTAGTGGGAGGAAGCAGAGTAAGAATAATGAAAGAATTGCCAAGACAAGTGATAAATGACAGGAGAACATATAAGCAATTAACAGAAAAACTACGTGACAATGGAATGAGGTATAGATGGATAATACCTGAAGGTTTGAGCTTTGAGCTACAAGGAAGAAGGATTACAATTGCAAATACACAGGAGCTGTGTAAATTTTATGAAGAGAATAAAAAATCTGCACCATGATGGATTATAAATTATAAATTATTATCTTGGAATGTAAATGGACTAAATTCACCACAAAAATGAAAGGCAATATTTCATTGGATTAAAAAACAAAACTAATATAATTTGTTTACAAGAAGTTCATATTAAACAAAAGGATTATAAATTTTTATGGAATAAACAATTGGGACTGAAATTTTTTTCATTGGCTGAACAGAAGAAAAGGGGTGTTATTTTTTATATTAAAGATAAAGATGGAAGATTTGTGGCAGTAAAAGTAATAATAAATGCAAAAAAAAACCTTATTATTGGGACTGTATGCTCCAAATGGTGCAAAAGATGTTTTTTTAAGACATTATAAAACAACTTGATGAAGTGACATACGACCAGGTCATGATTATGGGAGACTTTAATGGAACAATTCAGAATACATTGGATAGATCGGGGGGGGGGGGGGGGGGAAATAACAATAAAGAAGGAAAATTGCCAAAATCCTTCTTTGAACTGGTTAAACAAGAAAACTTGGAAGACATATGGGGAAAATTTAATCCTGAAGTATGAGATTATACATTTTTTTCAGCAAAACATAATACTTTTTCCAGAATTGACATGTTATGGGGTACAAAGGACTTAGGCCTTATAACTAAGAAAATAGAGATCTTACCGAAGATAGGTGCAGATCATAACCCAATATTATGGATTACAAAATTGTCTTAAAAAGTGAGAAGATGGAGATTAAATGAAGATTTACTACAAAATAAAGAATTAGTGACATCTCTAGAAAATGAAACTAAAGCTTTCTTCCAAATAAATGATAAAAATGATATAGAATTTCAGATGGTGTGGGATGCTTATAAAGCCGTAATGAGAGGAATATTGATTACATTAAACAATAAGGACAAAAAGGCAAAAGAAAAACAGATGTTGGACATTCAAAATGAAATAAAGAAAAAAGGGGAATTGAGGAAAAGGCCAGGCAAAAAAAAAATTATAAGGGAGATTACAATACTGCAAGCACAAATGAGACATTTGTTAAATAAGGAATTGGAATGGAATTTGAAAAAATTACAACAGAAGTCCTTTGAGGGAGCGAATAAACCTGGAAAGTATTTGGCCTGGCAATTGAAGAAAAAGAGAGGAAGTAAAATTATTAATAAAATTGTGGTTGATGGAAGAGAGATGGTAGATCAAGAAGGAATAAAGAGAGAATTTTTCAAGTACTATGCTAAATTATTTAAAGGTGTTAAAGTAAAGAAGGAAAGGATGGGAGCATATTTGCAAAAGATTAAAATAGCACCCTTAACTGAATATATGAAAAAAAAAATTGAATGATCCAATTGAAAAAATAGAAATTGAAGCAGCGATCAATGCAATGAAAATTGGAAAAGCACCTGGGCCAGATGGATACGGCAAAATTTAAAAAAAATGTAAAGAAGAATTAGTACTAAAACTTCAAAAATGGATGAATATGATAAGAAAAAAGGGGAAATACCAAATACATGGAAGGAAGCTGTAATTTCTTTGTTTCCTAAGGAAGATAAAGATGTCATGAATGTTAAGAACTATAGACCAATTTCATTACTAAATAATGACTATAAGATATATACAAGAATTTTGGCAGAACAATTTAAACAATATTTGATAAATTTCATAAAGGAAGACCAAGCATGATTTCTCCCTAAAAGGCAAATAAGAGACAATATTAGAACTGTTGTAAATATTGTAGAATATTATGATAGACATCCAGAGAAGGAAGTTGCATTATTCTTTGCGGATGCAGAGAAAGCTTTTGACAATTTGAACTGGGATTTTATGTTTGCAGTAATGGAGAAAATAGAGTTGGGGGAAAACTTTATAAGAATGATAAAGGCAATATATACTGAACAACGTGCAAGGTTATGTATAAATGCAGATCTTACAGATGAAATGATAATCAGCAAAGGTACAAGAAAATGTTGTCCACTTTCACCTTTGTTGTTTATAATGACTCTTGAAATTTTATTGATGCAAATACAAGATGATAAAGAAATAGAAAGGTTGAGAGTTAAAGGATTTATTTACAAATATAGAGCATTTGCAGATGATATAATGTTTATAAATGAAAATCCTACACAAGTAACACTTTTGTTGTTAGCTAAAATACAAGAATATGGAGAACTGGCGGGATTTTTTGTTAATAAAGAAAAATCAAAAATTTTATGTAAAAATATGCAAGTAAATAAACAAAAGGAGTTGCAGAGACTAACAGGATGTGAAGTTACCTCTAAAGTAAAATATTTGGGTGTGGAAATAACAATGAAGAATATTGACCTGTTCAAAAATAACTATGAAAAGCTATGGCGTAAAATGGATGAAGATATGATAAAATGGAATAAGCTTAACTTGTCATTCCTTGGAAGAATAGCTGCAATTAAGATGAATATTTTGCCGAGAATAATGTATTTGTTTCAAACTATTCCGATTGTGAAAGACAGTAAACAATTTAACAAATGGCAAAGGAAGATTTCGGAATTTGTATGGGCTGGGAAGAAACCAATGGGCCATTGGCCTGATCCAACATGACTTCTCTTATGTTCTTAGACTAGAATGGGAGACTGCTGAATTAAAGTTATTACAGCACTCAGGACAGTGGATCCCCCAGAGCTTAACAGAAATACTGGGGTCTTATCTCACAATGCAATCTATGTCACTCAGTTCTCACATCAGTTTGTTATCTCTTTTATTATTTATATTCTAATTTGCTGCTATTGACGGGTTTTACCAACTGCTTTAGTCCAGTACTTATCACTTAGTTACTTATGCATCTTGACTTGACTTAGCCCTTCCTGGCAACTAACCCTCCCCCCACATGTAATCATTGGCAAAGTCTTTTTCAATGTATGTGAACCAGTATGCATGAATATGAGAGCTGATAAACAAAATTAAAATTTGTTTGTCTGAAAGGTGACAATGTACTCAAATTTTGTAATGTATTTGTTCTTGGTGCCTATAAGTGATTACATCATCATACCATATGTTTTGAAAGTAAACATACTTTGGGAGGCTGCCATTTGGAATGTAGAAATACTATGCAGGATTCCCAGTGTGTGTCTACTTTTATTTATTTTATTTTATTGATTTGATTTATATCCTGCTCTCCCCGCTGGAGCAGGCTTAGGGCAGCTGAAAAAAGATGTTGTGTATGTCTTTACTATGGTAAAAGCATAGGGATCAACAAAATCTTAGATCACTACAGATTTCACTTCTGGGTTTTAGCCAGAAGTGACATGTGCCCTGCTCCATCACTCAAGCAGCAGCAGGGACTGGAAGGTGGTGGCAGGAAAGCATAATGGGTATGGTTCCCAGTCTCCCATTGGGGGTGGAGTTTCCCCCAGTGTGGGGGCCCCCAACCTGCCAGGATGGAGCTGGCCCCAGGGGGATCCCCATCCCCAAAGAGCTCTGTTGTGTGCAATATGCTCAATGCAATGATGTCACTCAGAAATGACTGTCGTCACATCAGGTATATTGTGTAGGGTTTTATCCAAATTGCTAGAGCATCCCCCACATGCTGTGCCCAGCATGATGATATCATTTCTTGTTGATGTCATCATGCCCCACATGGGACAATCCCCCACCTGGAGCCAGATAGGACCTGACAACCCTAGTAACAGGTAAGTCAGCAAGCCTGCTTGAAAGAGAGGCCCTTTTTTCTTTAATTATCATTTTTATTGAAGAACTGAGTTACAAATATAAAATTTTACAATTGAAACAACTCAAATTTCATTGTTATATATAATGAATATCCTATATAGACTAATTAAAGTTAAACATAATAGTTTAGTATCATACTAATGTAACTGGGACCTTCTCTTTTTTCTTCTCTTCAGTTCTTCTTTCTTCTTAGTCAGTGTTAAAGTATATGCTTACAGCAGAATATAACAAAAATCTTAAGTTCATTAGTTTACCTCAATAAATTTTCAAATGGTATTGGTTAAACTTGAGTTTAGTTCAAGGAAGGCTTCAAAAGCCAAAAGGCTTTCCCAGAGGATTGATACATAAGGGGGGGGGGCACATAACAGCACTCAAGCTGCTACCCAACTGCTCTCTACAAATATTTCAAAGGCAGATCAAAGTAGAAAAAAAACCCTATGCCTGCTATTTAAAATGATTCCATATTTTCTTCAAGATCTTCATGATCCTCAGACAAACAGATTCTAGTTGCCTTAGGAGGGGTAGGAGGCGACCTTTCTTTCCTTTTGTAGTTTGTCTTCTCTGACTTCTCTGGTGGTGATGAATTTAAAGCCAAAAACAGCAGTTCACCAGGTGAGCTATTGAATAAGAACATAAGAGAAGCCATGTTGGATCAAGCCAATCAGTCCAACACTCTGTGTCACACAGTGGCCAAAACATATATACACACACAAACAAACACACACACTGTGGCTAATAGCCACTGATGGACCTCTGATCCATATTTTTATCCAATCCCTTCTTGAAGCTGGCTATGCTTGTAGCCACACCACCTCCTGTGGCAGTGAATTCCACATGTTAATCACCCTTTGGGTGAAGAAGTACTTCCTTTTATCCGTTTTAACCTGACTGCTCAGCAATTTCATTGAATGCCCATGAATTCTTGTATTGTGAGAAAGGGAGAAAAGGACTTCTTTCTCTACTTTCTCCATCCCATGCATAATCTTGTAAACCTCTATCATGTCACCTTGCAGTCGATGTTTCTCCAAGCTAAAGAGCCCCAAACGTTTTAATCTTTCTTGTAGGGAAAGTGTTCCAAACCTTTCTTGTAGGGAAAGTGTTCCAAACCTTTCTTGTAGGGAAAGTGTTCCAAACCTTTAATCATTCTAGTTGCCCTTTTCTGGACTTTTTCCGATGCTATAATATCCTTTTTTTCAGGAACGGAGGCAAATTTCAATGAAAGATTACATATTTTTGTCAGGAGATCCACAAGTTCAACTTTGAGTTCTTTCAGAACTCTTGGACGTATGCCATCCGGACCTGGTGACTTATTAGTTTTTAATTCGTCAATCAGTTGTAGGACCTCCTCTCTTGTCACCTCAATTTGACTCAGGTCTTTCAATACCCCTTCCAAAATTAGTGGTTCTGGAGCAGGCAAACACTTTTTGTCTTCCACAGTGAAGACGGAGGCAAAAATGCATTCAGCTTCTCAGCCATTTCCCTATCCTCCTTCAGTAATCCTTTCACCCCTTGGTCATCCAAGGGCCCCACTGCCTCTCTGACTGGTTTCCTGCTTCTAATATATTTGAAGAAATTTTATTGTTGCTCTTTCTGTTTTTTTGCAATATGCTCCTCATCGTCCCTTTTTGCCTGCCTGATCACAGTCTTGCATTTGATATGCCACAGCCTGTGTTCCCTTTTATTAATCTCACTTGAACTAGCTTTCCGCCGCTTAAAGGAGTCCTTCTTACCTTTTACAGCTTCCATTACTTTGTTTGTTAACCATGCAGGCCTTCTCTTATACCTGTTTGTGCCTTTCCTAACTTGTGGTATATATTTTATCTGAGCTTCTAGGATTGTAGTTTTAAATAGCCTCCAAGCTTCTCCAAGGGTTTTTACTGTATTTACCTTTCCTTTCAGTTTCCTCTTCACATGCCTCCTCATCTCAGAGAATTTACCCCTTTTAAAGTTAAATGTGGTTGTGCTGGTCTTTTGGGGCAACTACCTATTTATACAAATGGTGAAATCAATAACGTTATGGTCACTGCTCCCAAGCGGTGCGATCACTTTTACATCTCTCACCAAGTCTTGGGAATTACTTAGGACCAAATCCAGGATCGCCCCACCCCTGGTAGGTTCTGTGACCATCTGCTCCATAGCACAGTCATTGAGAGCATCTAGAAACTCAATCTCTTTCTCTCGACCTGAACACATATTGACCCAATCAATCTGTGGGTTGTTAAAATCACCTATTACAACACAGTTTTTATGTTTAGCCACTATCTTTAATCCTTCCATCATATTATAATTGTCCTCTATCTTTTGATTTGGTGGACGATAACAAACTCCCATCGTTAAATTTCCTTTTGGGTCCTCTATTTTGACCTAAAGCATTTCTAGAAGGGAATCTAATTTTTGACCTCAGTCTTCCCGGACTTTATACCTTCTCTGACATACAGAGCCACCCCACCTCCAACCCTTCCCTCCCTATCCTTCCGATATAACTTATATCCAGGAATCACCGTGTCCCAGTGATTCTCCTCATTCCACCAAGTTTCTGAAATTCCCACGATGTCTATGTTTTCTCCCAACACTAAGCATTCCAATTCACCAATTTTACTTCGAACACTTACATTTGCTTTGAATGCAGTATAAATCTCCTGCCTGTGCTGCACACAGAGTTTTCCTGAGTTGGACCATGGATACTTAATAATACCTAATTCACAAAGTTTGGCTACAGTTGGTTTCAAACCCCTTGTAATCATCAAGAATTTCAGGGGAAGATTTGGGAAGAATAACCAAGGCCTCCCCAGCTCTAGTCTTAACACTTTTACACCACACTATAGCCACTTTAACATTTAAAAAGAATTTCATAGGCCTCAGAACCTATTATAATAGCTAGCCTTGAAATATCACTTGGCAACTACTGTCAGGGTTATTAACCTCGTCTTGTGGCCTGGAGTTGCCCACCAAGGTCGGAATAACGAGTCGGACACAATACATTGGATTAAAATTGGGCCACTTTATTAACTTACAACATGAACAGCAAGGGAACCCCACCAGCGGCCTGGCCAGGGCTAGGGGTCACCGCGACCGCTCCCCTGCCATTAAACGGGCGAGGACCCAGCCCCCTTTCCGGAGCTGAGCTGCTCAGCTCCCTCCAGGCAGGCCCAGCAGGGAGGCCCGCACCAGAGGGCCCAAACCCAGACGCACGTCTCGGCGGAAAGGCACCCTCTAGCCGAGCCTCCTGGACAGTCTGCATTCTCCAACCCGGGTCTCCAAACCCCAAGGCCGATCATGCCAGACCCCAAAATTTCCCCCAAAGTGGGGGATGCTTCACAGTCCTCCCCTAGCCGCATAGTGTCCTAAACCCCTAAAACCTGCCACTAAAGTGACCACCTATTTAACGGCACCTTCCCAAGCCAATTCCACAATCCACTGCACTGCTATGCAGGGTAGGCGAAAAACACACCCCAGCACCAGCCAATCAGCTGGGGCGTAAAAAATTCCTACCCGGCTCCCCAAATGAGGCAACCAGCAATGCCTACATAGCATACAGGGCGGGTGGGAGGGCCGATCGCCGAGGGACTGAAGAAGGGACGGGGAGCTAGCCGTTGACGCGGCTAAACCCCGCCCCCAGCAAAGCGCGCCTAAACGCGGCGCAGTCCCACTCTCCCGCCCTGGAGGGCAAACAGGTCCAAGCAGCCTAGCAGCTACGCTGCAGGCTGCAAGACCACGATTGCCCACCAAGGTCGGAATAACGAGTCGGACACAATACATTGGATTAAAATTGGGCCACTTTATTAACTTACAACATGAACAGCAAGGGAACCCCACCAGCGGCCTGGCCAGGGCTAGGGGTCACCGCGACCGCTCCCCTGCCATTAAACGGGCGAGGACCCAGCCCCCTTTCCGGAGCTGAGCTGCTCAGCTCCCTCCAGGCAGGCCCAGCAGGGAGGCCCGCACCAGAGGGCCCAAACCCAGACGCACGTCTCGGCGGAAAGGCACCCTCTAGCCGAGCCTCCTGGACAGTCTGCATTCTCCAACCCGGGTCTCCAAACCCCAAGGCCGATCATGCCAGACCCCAAAATTTCCCCCAAAGTGGGGGATGCTTCACAGTCCTCCCCTAGCCGCATAGTGTCCTAAACCCCTAAAACCTGCCACTAATAAGGCCAAGTCTCTACTTAGGGCTTAGCACCCACCGGGAGGCCCAAAGCCACCCGCAACCCTTGCTGCAAATCTCTCAGAAAAAGCACGTTACCCTTTTCCGAGAGATGCACCCCATCCCCTCTGTAGAGGTCAGGACATCTCGCTGAAATATCCGGATGGGGTAAATAGTGGCCCAAACCCTTTTCGAGTAATTTCTTAATTTCTTTATTGGCTTTATACCTAGCTCTTTCTAAGGCTGCAGGGTCCACAGCATGACGCCACACTTGGCGGGGCAGCATGGCTGACCAAACTATCGTGGTCTCCGGCCATCGCTCCCTGATGCGCTGGAAGTCATCCCGGGCTTGCCACACCAAGGCCTTACCCTTCAATAACCCCAGATCATTACCTCCCAGGTGAACGATTAAGACCTGTGGAGGAGGACCCGCTCTACCTTTGAATAACAACGGCAGCAAGCCTGGCCACTGAAGGCCCCGGCGCCCCTGCCATTCGATGACCGCATGCTTGCTGAGTCCCAGCTGAGAGCCGACCGCAGTTCTCCGTGCTTGAAGACCAGCCCAAAACACGTAGCTATGGCCGCAGATGAGAACTCGGCACCGGCTCCTCTGGCCAGGAACAGCAGCATCTAAAAAGAGAAAAACCATTAAACACAAACAGAACCAACTCCTGCACACAATCCAATGTGCTCAATGCCCGCAAAAGGGGCGTATGTATGCCTTATAGGCTGAAGAACGCCAACGCCCCAACCTCTGAATAGAGGTGGAAGGCAACCCCATAGCAGCCGCTGTCGAGGCCGCCCCAATTCTAAAGGAGTGGGTACCAAACCGCACCCCTGATAACCCTAACTCACCCAACGCCCTGGACGTAACCGCCCAAAACTGGTGCTTCGTTAATGGCTTACCATCCATGTGTATAAACAAAAATCCGTCCTTGGGCCCGCGCACTGCCAAATAAGCAGCCAACGCATTAACTGGACACAACTCGAGCTCTGAACAACTACCCAGCTCGAGCACAGCACCCCGCTGCAGCTGATCCGTCTTCGAGCGACGGACAGTAATGACCGCCTTAGGCCCCAACAACCTCAGGTCCCTCAGCTGCAAAGCCCTACCAGAAACATCGTTTCTAGATTGAGCTACCAGCTCACTCACTCTAAGCGCCCCAAAAAAGGCTAACAAGGACGCGGCATGGAATAAACATGCCTCGAAAGGCGAGGCACACACCACGCCCCATACCCTCTTTAACCCCTGCAAAATCGACGGAGACACCGGATTCCGCGTGTCAACCCTGGGTCCGGCCTCTCTAGCCCACCCCTCAAGCATCTTTCGAATACGAAAGTCTGCTGTATCCTCCCTATAACCAAGTGCCTTACTTGCAAAAGCCAATGCAGACAGGCACCCCCTAATAGATCGCACGGCCAACCCCTTACCTCGTAACGACACACAGTAATGGAGCAATTCCTCCACCGGGAGGGGCCAAACCCTGCGATACCCTACCTCAGCCCGAAAGTCTTCAAACTGCCGCACGGCCCGCTCGTAAGACTTCCGAGTGCTGGGCGCAATGGCTAGACCTATCGCTCTGCAGGCTTCGGCTCTCCAATCTGCCATAGCTCCTGGGGCATTGGCACCGGCTCTCCGTCTGCCTCCGGGGCCAGCTGACGAAACCTCTCCATCTGTTTACGAGATAGAGCATCAGCCACCCCGTTGCTCACCCCAGGAACATGCCTGGCTAAAAACAATATATTAAGCCGCAAGCAGCGCAGAGTGAAGGCCCTCACCAACCTCATTACCCTCTGCGATTTGGATGAAAGGGAATTAATGACGTGGACTACTGCCATGTTATCACACCAAAAATGGACAGTGTGATTGGCCATATCCTTCCCCCACAGCCAAACCGCAACTAAAATGGGAAAGAACTCGAGAAACGTAAGATCTCGGTTCACCCCTACCTGCGTCCAGGAATCAGGCCAAACATCCGCGCACCAATGTCCGCGAAAATAAACTCCAAAGCCTAAAGATCCTGCAGCATCAGACATGACCTGGAGCTCAGCCTCAAGCCTCAAGTCATCCCTCCAAAAGGAGACCCCGTTGAACGACTCCAAAAATTCTTGCCAAACCTTCAGATCATCCCTCATGCTGCAGGTAACCCTAGTTCTATGCTGGGGCAAGCGCAACCCTGCCATAGCATCACACAGTCTCCTAAGAAACGCCCTCCCAGGAGCAACCACTTTGCAAGCAAAGTTGAGGTGCCCCGCCAATTGCTGCAGTTCCAGCAAAGTGACCTTCTTCCTAAGAAGAAATGCATTAATCCTAGCCCTCAGCTCCTCCACTTTCTGCAAAGGCACCCTAGACAACTGTTTAATTGTGTCTATCTCAATCCCCAGGAAGGTCAACCTCTGGGTTGGACCTTCCGTTTTTTCCGGCGCTAAGGGTACCCCAAGTTCGGCAGTGAGCTCAGCAAAACCGGCCAGCAGCTGGCCGCAATGCCCTGTCCCTACAGGCCCCACAAACAGGTAGTCGTCCAAATAATGAACGACGTCCTGCAACCCCACTTTCTCCTGCACAGCCCATTCTAAAAACGTGCTAAAACGCTCGAAAGCGGAACATGACACAGAGCAGCCCATCGGCAATGCTCTATCCATGTAAAATTGGCCCTCAAAAGAAAACCCTAAGAGATCAAAGTCATCTGGGTGGACGGGCAAAAGGCGAAACGCAGACTTAATATCGCATTTCGCCAACTCAGCCCCCACCCCGCAACGCCTCACCACAGCGATAGCCTGGTCGAAGCTGGTATACCTAACAGAGCATAAATGCTCTGGGATCCCATCATTCACTGACTGCCCCCTAGGAAAAGACAAATGGTGAATCAAACGAAATTCACCAGGCGTCTTTTTGGGCACCACACCTAAAGGCGAGACCCTCAAAGTAGTCACTGGAGGCTGTAAAAAAGGACCAAGGATCCTTCCCTCAGCCAACTCCTTAGCGATCTTGTCTCTAACAACCTGTTCCAAACCTTGGACAGACTTAAGATTTCTAGACATAAACGGAACTCGAGGCCCCTGAAAAGGGATCCTAAACCCAAACTCAAAACCCTCCAACAGGTACAAAGCGTCAGCCCTCCTAGGATACTTAGCCAGCCATCGCTTAAGCGGTCCCACCCTTATCGGGCTGGGGCCCTTTTTTGGCTGGAAAAGCTCCTCCGCTCCCGCCAGGCCTCTTTGGATTCCTGCGCCCCCGGGCTTTAGGGCAGCTGTCAAAGGCATGGGATCCTCCACACAAGGGGCAGGCGTGCTTAAACTGGCACGCCTTTCTATTACACACCCCCAGGGATCCAAAGTCCCAGCAGAGCAAGCGGGGTTGAACCGCCTGCCCCGCTGTACCGCGGGGAGAGCTCGATGAAGCAGATGAGGACGCCCTACTTACTAAGTGACCACTATCTGATCGGTCACCCAGGTTAGGCCTAGCCGGAGACATAACCTGCAGCCAAAGCTGCTGGTGAATCCGATCCCACTGGAGGGACGGATATAGGGCAGCCCTCATTCTAAATTCCTGGTCGTACTGTAACCAGGCTGATCCACTAAAGGCAGTATAACCCTTATAAATAATGTCTAAATATTGGAACAATGATGCCGCCCGCCATGGCTGCGCCCTGGCAATTACCCCGGCATAAATACAGAACCCAGGCAACCAATTAGCCCATGTTCTGTCAACTTTTCTCTTCCGCAGCTTCTCCTTCTCCTTTTCATCTAATTCCTCTTTGTCTTTCTTTTCCATTTCACGATAAAGAAGGGAAAATATGTCCACATACTCTCCCTTCAAAATTTTCTCCCTTGTGGCAGGAAGCAAATGGTCCCCCAGTGGCAGAGCAACCTCCCCAAAAGGCAAGGCTGTAAAAGGCACCATCCCGTACTGAGATGGTGCTCCCAAAATGGGACCAGACAAGCTCATCTGCCCTGTCCCTGGATGCACACAAGGTATGCCCTGCCCCCCTGGCCAAGCCCAATTCTGCACCAGCCCAGCCCCAGAAGGAGTAGGCACACCTAAGCCTGTCCCTGAGGTGCCAAGCCCGGCTACTGTAGCAGGTCCCCATGTTCCCCATGGCCAAACCTGCCCAGACCCAACTTGCAAACCATCACCGGACCTACCTCCAAGTCCAGCCGGCACCACCGGCAAACCAATGCCCGACGTCCGCGCCTCCTCCACCGCACCTGCATCGGGGCCACTGGAACAGGCATCCTTGCCAGGCACGACTCCACCAGACCTGCCCTCAAGAATGGATAACCTGGTGAGAATATTAGCCTGCCTAGCCTTTTTGGATTGCCTAACATCGCCCCCCTTACTTAAGGAAGGAACACCCGCCGCCTGCTCTAAGGCCTGCAGCCTACTCAAAATATTATAATCCACCACCCCTTCACCCTCCTCATCTGAAGAGGATGACGGCGGAGGTGGCCTCCTGGCAGGAGCTTTAGATGGTTTGGGTGCAGGCTTCTTGCCCTTGGACTTGCCTGAACCTTTACCCCCAGACATTTTGCCCACCTGCCTTATAAAAGTGGGACCTAAAATGGCTACCCAACTGTCTTTCCACCCCTTTTTAAGAACCTAAAATGGCCGCCCAAACTGCCTGGCAACAGCCCCAGCTACTAGCACCTCAAAATGGCCGCCCAACTGTCTTTCTGCCCCTTGCCTAGCAACAGCCCCAGCTAACACAGTGTAATGCTACTCCACTATAACTAAGGGTGGTGTGGGGTTTTCAACTGACCCTAGCTCCGATGAAGACTAATGCCACCTCAAGCCCCACACCTGGCCCAAGCTTCCACCAGGATCTATCTCAGATTCTGAGTAGCCTAAACTGCAGTACTGCAGCTTTAAAATTTAGGGCTACCAAGCTCCTGCAACGAACAGGCTGGGCTTCAGATTAACCCTCTACAGGTAAAACACCCAGCCCCAAAACAAGTCAGCCAGAGAACTACTCAGCCAGCCAGCGCCGATTAGCTGCACAATGAAGCTGCGGCCGCCGCTCCTCACGAGGAGCCCAAGGAGCCCAACTCCCTCTATCACCCAGGCCCCAGCTGCACAATGAAGCTGCCGCCGCCGCTCCTCACGAGGAGCACAAGGAGCCCAACTCCCTCTATCACCCAGGCCCCAGCTGCACAATGAAGCTGCGGCCGCCGCTCCTCACGAGGAGCCCAAGGAGCCCAACTCCCTCTATCACCCAGGCCCCAGCTGCAAAATGAAGCTGCCGCCGCCGCTCCTCACGAGGAGCACAAGGAGCCCAACTCCCTCCAGAAGCCCAACTCCCTCTATCACCCAGGCCCCAGCTGCACAATGAAGCTGTGGCCGCCGCTCCTCACGAGGAGCACAAGGAGCCCAACTCCCTCCAGAAGCCCAACTCCCTCTATCACCCAGGCCCCAGCTGCACAATGAAGCTGTGGCCGCCGCTCCTCACGAGGAGCACAAGGAGCCCAACTCCCTCCAGAAGCCCAACTCCCTCTATCACCCAGGCCCCAGCTGCACAATGAAGCTGTGGCCGCCGCTCCTCACGAGGAGCACAAGGAGCCCAACTCCCTCTATCACCCAGGCCCTAGAACTACTCAGCCGGCCAGCGCCGATCCGCTGCACAAGGAAGCTGCCGCCGCTCAAATAAAGCTGCCGCCGCCGCTCCTTGCGAAGAGCACAAGGAGCCCCAACTCGCTCTCTCCACGATGCAAGAAAGACGCGCGAACACCAGCAGCCTCCCGAAAACGCTCCCGATCATCCAGAGCCTCCCGACACGCACGCTCCCAGTCCACCGATCGCCGAGGGACTGAAGAAGGGACGGGGAGCTAGCCGTTGACGCGGCTAAACCCCGCCCCCAGCAAAGCGCGCCTAAACGCGGCGCAGTCCCACTCTCCCGCCCTGGAGGGCAAACAGGTCCAAGCAGCCTAGCAGCTACGCTGCAGGCTGCAAGACCACGATTCTCCCAGAATTACAACTGATCTCCAGCTGCAAAGATCAGTTCCCCTGGTAGAAATGGGAGCTCCACAGAGGAGACTGTATGGCACCACATCTTTTCTGAACTCCCTCCACTCCCCAAACTCCACCCTCCTCAGGCACTGCCCCCAAACCTCCAGTAACTTCCCAAGCTGGAGGTGGCAACCCTACTGTAATGAGAATTACCAAATGAGCATTCTAACCAGCATGCCAATTCAAATTGTGTTAAGGATGCACACCCAAACTGGGTGAAACCAATCAGTTCTGGGCCTGGCCAATCCCATGTGTGCTCCTCTCATAAATAAGAAGCAAACAGTTGGGGTCCATAAATGTGTCTATTGGGGCTTTGATTTATCTCCTGGACAGTTGGAGTTATGTAGTAAGAGTTCTTACGTTACTTGAAGGTTTGAGACAAAGCCTCCCATTTGGGTCTGCTTCCATCTCATTCCCACCCATCTAAGTGAATATTTACCCTACTCTCTCTCTCTCTCGGCTTGGCTTCGCGAACGAAGATTTAAGAAGGGTGCAATAGTCCACGTTTGCTGCAGGCTCTGCCAAGCTATTCGGCCTAGAAGTTAGTCTGAAGAAGACAGAAGTTCTCCACCAGCCTGCACCCCAGGAAGATTATCACCCCCCCTACCCTACTAATGTTGTGAAAATCAACAATGACTGAAAATTATGGCAGTGTTGTCAAGCCCAACAGGGGAGTGATTCACCTTCACCAGACCAGCTAAATAAAATGTTGTGGCTTTTTAAACTTTACTATACTGCACTAAAGCACCTTAAACTGATATCTTTCCTCTTTGCAGGTGTCCTACGTAAAGGCCATTGATATCTGGATGGCTGTGTGCCTGCTGTTTGTATTCTCAGCTCTTCTGGAATATGCTGCTGTCAACTTTGTCTCCCGACAGCACAAAGAGCTGCTCAGGTTCAGGAGAAGGAGGCGGCACCATAAGGTAGGCAATACTCAAGTTAGTATCACCATGCAGAGCACAGCTGAAATGATGCATCCAGGACACAAGTTTAAATTCATTCTGAGAAAAACTTGGGGTTGGCAGCCATTATATACGGCAGGCACATTGCAGCCTGCACATCATGTGTGTGTGAAATGAATACCATGCGTTTGAAAGGGAGATGAGCATATCAGCCAGTTGCAAAGTGCCTTGGATACGCATCCAAATCTATGCTCCCTGGCACATGTTCTTTGAAAATACTTATGCTTTCACAGTAACACATCTCCCCCTTTGAACCTTATTGTGCTCACTGCATGATGCACAGTGGATACTTAAGAAAGCTGTCTAATACATAAAGAATAAAACAGCCCTTACTGTATGGGTACATTAAGGAGGGAGTAGGATTTGAGAGAATCAAAGTACAAGCCTATCCAGTTGTCCTTATGACATTCAGCTTGCTCTCCATTTATGACAAAATATGTTGACTGTCAATTCAAGGGCTTATATCTATAAGTGAAATTCTCCCAGCTATGATGGCTGCCTTGCTTCACATGCTGCTGTTTTCATGCACACTCCATGCTGCTTTACTAGTTGGGTTGGGAGGCAGGAGCGATCTTGGAATGGCATCCTTCAAGGGCCAGTTTCACACAGCCATGCAAGTAAGTGCGGCTTATTACCTCACCAGCCAAGTATCTGATTAGGTCCATGGCCATTCTAACCAGGATTAATGTCCCTTGCTCATGACTAATGGTAGTTTGAACAAAATGAGTTGGGTTGGTTTGTCCTCCCTGTACCACCAAAGGTTCAGCAACCTCAACTTAGACCTTCCTTGTGATGGAGCATGGAATATAAAGAGAGATGAAGGCTCAATTCTATGCCCATTTTATTTAACCATGTCAAAATCTTTAGTGGCAAAAACAAAAGAAGGGAATGATCAGCTGTACAGATCTAAACTATGTAAAAGCTGCTTAGTCAAACAATCCTGTATGAAACCTGATCCTTGCAATTGAGTTCACTGGTGACTACATGAAAGAGAAATGAGTTCATTCGCACTGGGATTTTTCAGAAGAAGAAAACAGTTAACTTAGTGTGGACTTTTTAAAAGAGTAGCAACAGGAGGGCTTTGTTACCTCTGTGCCATTGGCAAAACACTGCCGCTTAGGAGGAGTCATTGCTTGGAGGAAACATTAGACAACACAACAACTTTAGATTAGAAACAGTGGGAGGCCCACAGCAAAATGCTGTTGATTGTTTTCAGCTTGCTTGAGGGTGGCAGCTGCTGGAACAATCTCAGCAGATGCTCTTTAACTGCCAAAGGTGGCTGCAAAAGATAGACCCACAAAAGCTTGCCAGAAAGGGGAAATCTCACTGTCCCCAGCTTCCTCAACTTTTTCTCTTGGTCCCCCATCCCATCCCCTCCCCTGTAAAAAACCCAAAGGTGCAATCAAAGACAGCAGATATTGATTACCGGTAAATAATGTTTCATGTTAGCTACATCAGGGGATCTAGTAGAATAGTTGTCCTTTCTACTCACAGCCTGTGATTAGAAAAGACTGTCCCAAAGTTTTTGTCCATATCCCCTACCCCAATTGCCTGATTGCCTCCTGCCATTTCCTCCCTCCCCCACACAGGCTTTTACCCCCGTCTTATTACTGGGTACTATTCTAGGTTGCACTGAAAAGCCAAATTGCCACTTAACACATAGACAGCTCTTTTACTATTGGGAGGCAAAGTTAGCCCCCAGCTTTTTTTAACATTTAAGATTTTTCAGCAAACCTGATCTGCAGAAATATCTCCCCTATCTCTATGTGGTTTCATTGTGCTGATCTGCACTCTGGATCAAGTTCATAAATAGACATATGATTGCCAGGATTGCAGCACTAGGTATTCTGTGTCTCCTCTACCTACCTATCTGGCAGGTGCATATTTTCCACTCTCCACAGTCCAATGTAGCTTCACCCACTAAAAAAACCTTCCCCTTCTATACAACTAGTAAAGATTTACAACCCCTAAGAATAACAGGATGGCTATGTCTGCATTAGATCAAACAATAATGAAAGTGAACTACGAGAACATGATGAGTTCCAAATTTAATTGTGACCAGTACTATTGCTGCCTTCTGTGAAAAAGATTGTAGCACTGCTTAGTTACTACTATGTTTGTGGCAAAAAGGAGGACACAAACTATTATGTCCCTTTTCTTTTTTAATTTGCTTTGACTCTCTTTTGGGGAAGGGGGTTAATAAAAGTATAAATAGACAAATGAAATAATCTCACTGGACTAGTCCCTTTTGGGGGGTGGGGCGTGGAATATGCAAACTACTTTGAACTTCTGAGAATTCTTCAGGCTGTCTGTGAAGATTTGGCGAGTGATAAGCAAAATAAAATAAGTCTAGATGAAACTGAATGGGTTGAATTTGAAAGTTCATTTTGAATAGCACTATGACAGAGAGGACAAGAGTTACATGATATGAAACTGGTCATTTTAATGATCTTTTCACAAACTTCAGTTAACTAGCGTTCCCTCTCCCCAGTGCACCATGTTCTACGCAGGGGTATCGAACTCATTTGTTATGAGAGCTGGATCTGACATAAATGAGAAGTTGTCGGGCCAGGCCATGTGTGTCATAAAATGTAATGCCAGGCAGGGGAGACACAAACTTTATAAAGGACACGGACAAACACACACACTCAGCCTAATCTACTTCATTGGCTTGTTGAGCCTCAGCCAACCGAAGGAAGAGAGGCTTGGCTGCTGTGCAATTGAGAGAGCCTGGCAAAGCTAGCTCTCCTTCCCCCACTTCCTCCCCAAGGGAGCAGCTTTGCTGTGTAGCTCCTGTGCGATGGAGCAAGCCTGGCAAAGCAAATTGTGATGCAAAAGAAAGCAAGAGAGGGAGAAGGAAGCAGATGACAGTGAGTTGCTCATGGGCCTGATAGGAGCCCTCTGGGGGCCTGATTCGGCCCCCAGGTCACACGTTTACACTTCTGTTCTAAAGGGAGGGTCTCTACCAGAATTCTCAGTGCCTTTGCCATGCTACATATTCCTGGATTCTTTGGTACTACCAGTGATAGTTAAAGTGATATAAACATACTCTTGGCAGCTGATTAAATTCTCTGTCAAATTCAATTTGGACTTCCTCTTTTGTCAGTGTGGAAACTGTGCATGAAGCCTCCTATTTATATTTGTATTGATTGCTTGGGATCAGTAGTTTGGAAGAAGGCTTGAAGGAGACAGGAGCCTTTGTTCACAGCAGGTTTCTGCTGTTCCTGTTTCCACCACAGCTCTCATTCTGTCTCCTTTGCAGTACTAGGGTACTTTAGTGTTAATGTTCAGCAGGCAGCAGAGCAACCAAAATGAAAGGAGAACACCTTTGTTGAGCAGGAAAGCATTGGGGTTTCTGCCACTCTGGAGAAATATCTCCTTTGCTGCTTCTTAAGTGACTTCACTTTTGGGCAGATCAGTCCTCACTGAATGTCCATGTCTGCATGGCCCCTGCTGAGGGTGACTTACACAGAATGCAAGTCCATATATTTTGCTTATGTTGCTCCTGAGATTCTCAAACCTGGGTGGTGCAGAAGTTCTGCCCTTTCACCTGGACAAATTCTGGAGCATCAGGCAAGGGGAAGAGTGCGGGCACTGAACCACATCTTATGGCTCTTTTATTACTGAGGAGCATCTATGTCACATGAAGGAACACAAAAAAGCAAACAGAAAACCATAGGAACTTAATATTAGAATGAAGTCCCTGTTGGCAAGCCTGAAGTATCTGATTCAGCTTCTTTAAAATCAGTCAGAGGATCTAGCAGGTCCTTCCTCTGCCAGTCTTTTATCCTTCCATTTTTTTTGTAGAGAGTCCTGCACTAGCCAAACCCATGAATCCAGACAACCTAATCATTTCCAAGATCTGTGATGAATTTTCTCTAATGTTCTAATATGAATCCCCAAAGTAGAAATGTTCCCATAAATCTTTGCATGGGTTTGTCCGGTTCTGCAGCACTGAGTTTGTGCTTCCAGGAATTTGAGAAGTCACCTGACCTGCCTCTATAATAGTAGAAAAGAGTAAGAGTCCAGTAGAACCTTAAAGGCTAACAAAATTAGTGGTAGGGGATGGCTCATACCCTACCACAAATTTTGTTTGTCTTGAAGGTGCTACTGGACTCTTTTCTACCGCCACAGACAGATTAACACGGCTACCCATCTTGATCTGCCTCTATAAAAAAAAGCTACAATGCAGATTTCAACGCTTCATTCACATAGTTCTTGCTTCACATTACTGCCACCTGCTGGCAACAGGAAGGTTTTAAAACTCATGTAAAGGAGAGTAATGCGTTTCTGGAAAGCACCTTTGATAAGCACAAATTCTTGTTGAGGTCGAAAAGGCCATTTCCCATTCCATTTCTTAAGTCACCCCTTCACTTTTAACTTAATGGCAATTTTCAATGCTTCATCTATCATAGAAATTAAAACAGCAAAATCCACTTAATAATTAGATAACCCACATTTTCTTGTGTCACCATAATCTAAATCTGCCTATTAAACAAATTGGAATCTCTTTTTATAATTTAATGCCAAAAGTGTAGAAATAATAATTCTATGAACTTCCAACTGACTTTTATCTTGGTGCTAATTCAGAACAAATATTATGTATGCATGGAAATCCCACAGGGGGAACAGCACACAGATCTATCAAAGTACTTGAAAGCCTCCTCCAGCCTCACGCAGCATGGAGCATTACCTATTGCCAAGAGCAGCTGTTCTTAGCAGAGCTATGCTGTGATCTCTTACTTGATTTACTCCTCTTATGCCAGGCTCTCCTTCTCCATCCCTGAGAAGAAGAATCAGAAAGGGGGGGGGAGGCATTTCTAGATGCTGGGATTTCCCCTTGATGAGGTTGCCAAACTCCAGGTGGGGGCTGGAGATCTCCTGTAATTACAACTGACCCTCCAGACTACAGAGAACAGTTCCACTGGGGAAAATGGCTGCTTTGCAGGGTGGGCTGTATGGCATTGTATCCACTGAGCTCCCTCTGATCCCCAAGCTGTCTGCTCCCCAAACCGTCTCCCCCCAACCGTCTCCTCCCCAAACCGTAGTCCCCTGAGCAAGCACCAGTCATTTCTGACTCTGGAGTGACGTCGCTTTCATGACATTTTCATGGCAGACTTTTTACTGGGTGGTTTGCCAGCCACTGCTAAGTCCACATTCTTTCATCTTAGGCGGTAAAGGCAGTTGGCCCCTTTCCTGGAGCATAGCAACCTGGCAACAGTGATCCATGCAACGGTAACCTCGAGGTTGGACTACTGTAATGCCCTCTACATGGGGCTGCCCCTGTGCCGAACCCGGAAGTTGCAGCTAGTGCAGAATGCCACTGCCTGGCTGTTATTAGGGCTCCCCAGGTGGGAGCACATTCAGCCAGTGCTTTGGGGACTGCACTGGCTGCCAATAATATACCGGGTTCAGTACAAGGTGCTGGTTATCACCTTTAAAGCCCTATATAGCCTACCTACCTTAGGGACCGTCTCTCCCCACATGTTCCCCAGAGAGTGCTTAGATCTGGTTCCCAAAATCTGCTAGTAATCCCCGGGCCAAAGGAGGCCCGTCTGAAGTCAACTAGGTATAGGGCCTTTTCAATCACAGCCCCCTGCTGGTGGAACCAGCTACCGGAAGAGGTGAGGGCCTTGCGGAACCTTGGGCAGTTCCGCAAGGCCTGTAAGATGGTCCTCTTCCGGTTGGCATATAATTGACTAGTACCTAAAAACTGCGAAGGAATGGTTGTGAGAACAGCACCGAACTGTTAGATTGTTTTCTTGTTTTATAGTTTTAACTGTTGTAAATTATTCAATGTATTTTAATATTTATTAACATTGTTTTGAATTGTATGTTGTAAGCCGCCCTGAGCCCGCCTTGGTGGGGAGGGCAGGATATAAATCGAATAAATAAATAAATAAATAAATAGTTCTAAATCTAACTAAAATCATGAGGTCTTAGGGCAAGTCCACAAATTCCCAGTTCATTAACACTAGTAAACATAAGGGAACATGTCTAAATTATAAATCCTATCACTGTAGCCATAACATTGTAAGATGAGAAAGATGAAAAGGAGTACTGTCAGGTAAGGTTGCCAACTCTGGGTTGGTAAATTCCTGGAATTTTGGGGGTGGCTCCTAGGAAGGGTAGAGGATGGACTTCAGTAGAGTATCATGCCATAATCAACCAAGTAGCTGTTTTCTCCAGGGAAGCTAATCGCTGCGGTCTGGAGATCAGTTATAATTTCAGAAGATCATTAGACCACACTTGGAACTTGGCAACACTGCCAAAGGGAGGCAAAAATTTTGGATAATTCTTGGCATCTGCTTTTTGAAGAGCAGCCCTCAACTATGCTGTATGACAAGCTAGCTTTGCAACAAAGGGAAGTTGGCAATATAGTTTGTGATACGGCATGCACGGATCAAAGAAAATAAGTCAAAAACCCTGCTTTCCCTAACCAAGCCTTTGGGCATTCTAAAAAGACTGTTTTCATCCCGGGTTTAATAGGTCATAAAGAACAATATATATTTAGATGCCCAGATTCTGCTAATGTGAACAGGGTCAGATCTGGGGGGGGGGCAGAGGGGGGTGCTTGCACCGGGTGCCAACAGAGGGGGTGCGCCAAATTGGGTATGGAGTCCATTGTATTCTTTGGGATCATAAGATAGAATGGCCCATAAGGGGGCATAATTTTTTAATTTCCCCCCCCCCAAAAAAAAAACCATGTAGATCTGGTCCTGAATGTGAAATAGCATAGAAGGAAACATAAGTAAAATGGTAGATAAAGAAGAGATCCCACACTCTTGAGTGCTGACTGGAGGCAGAACCAATGGACTTGAAGTAAAATTGGTGTGGGTTTGCAGACCTATCCCTGCTATTGAATCTAAAAGGCTTTGTTGGTAAGTCATATGCCTTTTATCTAATTCTAGATCAAGCAATGCTTTATCCCATATTGTTTTGCTCAGGTTTCCCAAAGTGCTTTCAACCACATTCATAAGTTTCTGGCTGTGACCTTGTGACAGTGTAATTCATCCATACCATGCAATATGAAAAGCAGGGCCATTCTTAAAAGATACTCTCCAAAGAATGACTAAAGGAAGCTGCTGCATGTACAGAAGGGTTTGCTACATTATTCAAAAAAAAATTCAAAGTGGGAAGGGTGGGAAGAGTGGGTGCAAACTGCCATTAGAATTAGGGTGCAAACTGCCATTAGAATTGATGGGTGCAAACTGCCATTAGAATTAGGATGGCTTTTTTTCTCCAATGCATTGCTGACATCGAATTGGGAAAAACAACATTTTAAATGGCCTGTGTCTTAATATAGATCATTCTTCTATATATTTATATCTGGAGCAGCAACTGGTGGAATTGCTAAGTAACCTTTGAATTTAGAGCAGTGGATGCCAACAGGGTACTCTTGGGTGCCATGGCACTTGTCAATGTCTTTTCTGGTGTCCACTCGCTTCCTCTCAGAGCATCTCTTCCCCAAAGCAAAGAGCCAATCCTAGCTTTCATCCAGTCAGAGCTGCTTCTGAAGATCCCAAAAGACATTACCCTTGTGTCTACAGGAAGCACCTTTTGGGAAACAGCTCCCTCTGTTATAGGAGAACCCTTGGCTTGGAACCCCTTAACGGTTTGTGGAACTTCCCAGTGTTTTGTGATTAAGCCTAACACCCATGTGAGACATTTTGTGATTGGTCACAGCCAGGGGTCGTTTTGTAGAAAAATAGGTGGTGGAGCTCATTAGCATATGCTACCACCACCCCAGCCAAAAGCAATTTGATGCAAGAAAGGAGAGCCCTGGGAGAGTGAGGCCTGCTTGGGATGGCTAGAGATCCAGCCAGCCCACCCAGGCCTCGCCCGCATGGAGCTTTCCTAGGCCACCTTCTCCTCACAGTCAAAAGGCCAGAAAACCACCCACCACCCAAAATCACATAAGAAGTGGAGAAAGAGTGGTGCATGCTTCTCCAGGTGTTAATGAGGGTTGCTGGGGATGTGTCAAAGTCCCTGGTAGCTGGCTGGCTGCCTGCCTGCTCTCCTAATCCACCTACTATTCAATGGACAAGGTAGGTGGAGAGGAAGAGGAGGAACCCTCAGAAAGGTTCAGGAGCTGTGCTCCTGTGAGCTCCTGCTGAATCTGAGGCCTGGTCAAAGCTATTTTGATATGGTAGGCATTACCTGTAAGGGTGGTCTTAGCCAATAAGCAATAGAGACAGCTGCCATGGGCTCTTTCTGAGGGAAGGTTGACCACCCATGGCCCCTTCACCTCAAGAGTAGGAAGAAGAAAAAGCAGACTTCCACTGCCACTGCTCTAACCCACTCTGTCTGGGGCCCTGACCACTTGCAGCGACAGCCAGTCATGCCTGTCCTGTCTGAGGCTCAGACAGTGGCTGCTTGTGCTTGTACTCACTCCATTTTAGGCTTGGGCAGCTGACTTCTGGCGTAAACTTGGACCCACCTCATACAGGGTGAGAATCACTCCTCACTTGGCCCAGGCAGAGGGATGTGCCAAAAGGCAGTGGTTCTGAAGAATCACTAAAACCTTCACTGATTACATGTTCATAAAATTCCTAAACCACACACAGGCTCAACGAGTTTGCAAACTCCTAAGAGCATAAGAGAAGCCATGTTGCCACCCCCACCCCCCAGCACTCCTGATTTAGAGCACCAGAGCAACTAACTCAGATTCTGAAGTATGGGTCATTGGTTAAATTGGTTTATCTTCCTGGCTCTGTACTTTGACCAGATCACTTTGGTTCAGTCACTCCAGATATGGAATAGGGATAACACCTAACTTTGAAGACCCCTTTTGGATTCTCCAAATGGGGAAGTACGGAAAAAATAGAGATTCATTGTATTATTGCAGTGAATAATCTGAGTTATCTTATTTTATTATTCATCAATGCCAGGAAGAGGAGGGAGAGAATTTAATATACTGTCTCTGGAAAATAGTTTATACATACAACATAGGTATTCCCACTGGGGTCCTCCTAATTGCTATTTTTTTTAATTTTTAAACTGTCAGAATAGGTCTATTAAATTAAAAAAATTATTGAACTGCTCCTGTTATTCCCTGCTAGCTTCTACCCATCTAAAATCATGCTTGCATGGCAAGTGAAGTCCCTGGCAATCAAACTCTCAGGGCACAGCTGTAGTGCAGATCTATATTAATGATATACCAGTTTAATGGTAGGGCTGAGAGTTGGAAGATAGTGAGAATTCATAGCACATACAATTCCTACAATACATATGTACATCTGATTCCTTGAAAAAAAAGGAATAGCTGTTAAACCAGTCTCAATCTATGGAGTAGGTGTGCTTCCTTTTACTTCTTCAAAAACCTATTTAAAAAATGGAAATAGGAAGCACAGAGTTGAAGGTCAGCAGCCAAAGAACCAAAAGGAAAGGGGAAGATTCATCACGAATACAGTCTATTCGTGATGCATACAGGTATCTTTTAATGGATGACCCTTTATGCTAAAAGTCCATGTAACTCCATAGAAATTTTCATGGAATGATTTTTACTATAAGAGTTACATGGAGCCCACTCCTTCTGGGCAAGCCAATGATAAAGAAGGTATGGATGGGGAGGAGGGGCAGAAGCAAAACAGGGGATATATTTATTGAAAGAAAAATAATAATGTTTCCAGAAGAAAAGATAGATCAATCCACTTTCTGGTTGTAAAGAGATCCCCTGCTTTGCATCTGTACATTCCACTGCACCCATCTATAAGGCTAATCTCCTCAAGAAAGGGTTGCCCCCCCTTGAGCAAAGCATCATGGGAGATACATGTCCCCAATTGCACTGGGACTGAGTCATGACAGGAGAGCCTTATAGCGAGGGTGCACTGTCTATATCTTATTTGTAAGTAGAGCCCTATGTTCAATATATTTCAGGAGGATGATACTGGAGAAGGCAGGTTCAACTTCTCTGCCTATGGGATGGGGCCTGCCTGCCTGCAAGCCAAGGATGGCATCTCGGTGAAAGGAGCCAACAACAACAATACGGCGAACCCAGCCCCACCTCCTTCAAAGTCTGCTGACGAAATGCGCAAGCTTTTTGTCCAGCGAGCCAAGAAGATAGATAAGATCTCGCGAATCGGCTTCCCCATGGCTTTCCTCATCTTCAACATTTTCTACTGGATTATATACAAGATTGTCCGAAGGGAAGACGTACACAACCAATGAGGGGACAGAATTCAAGGAAGGATGGATGATTGAGAAGGCAAGAAAAATGGTTCCTCTATACACACCATGTGCAATAGCAATGCAGTGATGCATGAATTTAAGAATGTGGCAATATCTATTTTAAAAAGTGGGGTGACTTTTAAAAAAATATATGAACTGAAGAATACTATAGGGGTGGGCGGGCTATGGGATGAAAGCTTTCAAAACTTGAGTCAGGGGAGATTAGGGGGGCAAACTGTTTTACAGTATAAGGAAGTTTAGGATTGCTTTGGCAGCAGTCCAGGCAGTGTAATATATTAAATATATATTCATGCTTAATTATAATGCAAAAAGAAATCCTTTTTTAGCCTATTAACAGCTTAAATTCTAAAGCCAATGGAATGATTCATAATTCCATGTGCAAAGAGGACTGCAATTATGCTTAAACCAGACTCTTGCTCTATAAGGCCATACCAGTTTCTAAGCAAGCACGCTTTAAAAAGTACAAGTAAAAGAGAAAGTCATATAACTGTATACTTCCTTGTGTTGTTCACATATGGTTTGAAGATGGGATGATTTAGATGGGAGGGGAGATTTTAAATGAAAAAGGCTCAGGGTTTGCAGGGATTAGTAGATGGTTAGCTAGTTCACATATTAGAAAGCAATCATTTTATGATCCCCAAAATCTTATATAATATTTACTTAAGAGTCCAATATCCATTTCAGAGTTGTGCACATTGGACTTTTAAAATCCCACAGTAACAATCTGAAATTATAACATTTGTTGCACTTAAACAAATGGGAAATGTTCCTGTTGATTTCAAGGAGATACTGGCTGTGCCTTCTGTTTTCAGTGCAGGTGGTATAAGCTGTGGCTTTCAAATAAATCACTACTCATACTTGTTGACTTCAGTGGGATTCCCCCAGTGTGATCACAGCGGTAAGGAAAGCAGTGTTTAAAAAATATAATTTATCTTAAAATGATTGCTGTATTTCTTTTAAAAAGATGCTAAGTTGCTAAATAAGCCAATAGCAACTGTGAGGCTTTAAAACAAAACCTACGCAAGCCAGGTATGCCACTTCTGCTCTTTAGAGAGAAGAAAACTATTGGAATGCCTGCATAGAGGATGTGTGTGCGGTGTGCAGGTATGTGTGTGTTTAAATGGAAGCAACAGAAAAATTTAATGTGTAAATCTGGGTTGGGGAAGGGGAAAGGATAGTATATATACAGAAAAGCCAAGCATTATTTTCTGACATTTCATAGCATTACTTATATTCAAAAGGAATCTCTAGCCCAGCTATATTTTTGTAACTCTTCAGTGCTGCATTTAACTCTCATGTCTAGCAAGATCCAGCTTTTGCAGCTCCTCTGCAGTTTGGCATTTGTGGGAATCTTCTCCCCTCTATGGGCCGTATTAATGCTACATTGCAGGAAGAGAGATACTTATCAGGGTTTACATGAACTGGGGATGAGAGCAGAGCAGCTCCACAGGGGAAGTTTAAGTTTTAATGGGGAAACTTTTTACAGCAATAGAAAGTGTAGTAAGTGTTGAGAGTGGAAAAGGGGGGTGGAAGAGAAAGGAAATCTGTTTATATAGCTATGAGGAGCTGATGTGGGAATCCCAAGCCTTTTGGTGCACTTGTCAAGGCACTAAATTGCTGATTTTTAGTTAAATTTTTGGCACCTTAGAAAGATAAGATTAAGCTATTCAAAGAGTGGAAAGACAATCACTGGAATGTTTCCTTGTAATGTCTGGATCGGTGGAGAACTGTAGCCCAAATTAAGCTCCCAATGTTACAACTTCTAGTATTCAGATTGTGTTTCTTACAGCCAACATGCAGTACAGAAACTATCTTCAGAGGCACATTCAACTTTGCCACTCAGAATCCAACATTGATTTCCCACTCACCTTACGCTGCTCTTAAGTTCCTCTTCTCAGCGGGGCTTCTTTCCAATTTCACACTATCTGCTCTGGGGCTGCAAGTAACATCAGCGTTTTTGCACAGCAAACAGAAACCTCTAAAAACCAGTTTCTGTTTGCCGCTCAAAAACGCTGGTGTTACTTGCAGCACTTGGGCAGATAGTCTGAAATTGGAAGGAAGTCCCGCTGAGAAGAGGAACATAAGAGCAGCATAAGGTGAGTGGGGAATTGGTCTGAGTCCAGATTTCTGCAGCATGTTTGGTTCACTTCAATCCAACAGCCAAGAAATTGGTTTCACATTCCAAGAGCAGTAGCAGCCAATATTTTAAAAAGAATCAATTCAAAACTAGACCCCCTAATTCTTTGCCAATCTATCTGGTGGGTTCAGGAATCCAGTAACTCTGATTTATAAAATGAAGACCACATTTTATGGCTAGACCTCTACTGAGGATGTGTGCATGTAAAGTGCTGTCAAGTCACAGCCAGCTAACACCAATCCCATAGGATTTTCAAGTGATTAAGCAGAGGTGGTTTGCCATTGACTTCCTCTGCAGAGTCTTCCTTGGTGGTCTCCCATCCAAGTACCAACCCTGGTTAGCTTCCAAGATCAGATGATATTGGGCTCTACTATACCATTTCACATCCCTAAGTGAGGAGAAGTTGGTTCAAACAAAAATCAATAGCCTCTATTGATTTTTAGTATCCTAATCAAGTATCAAAATCAGAAATAAGTACTGGAGTTCATATAACCATGTGACATGTATCCTATCATTACACTGTTCAATGTCTGAAGCCTTCCTGCAGGCTAAGGAACCATCCTTCATTTAAGTCGGGAAAGATTCCTTAGGCTGGAAGAAGGCTAAAGCTTCTGTTAAGGTATCTGCCAGAATCGAGAGAGCCGCACCCACAAAATCAGGTTCATTTATTTTTATTTGATTTATATCCCACCCTCCCTGCCAAAGCAGGCTCAGGGCGGCTCACAACATAAAACCACAACAAACAGTTTAAACCAATACATATTATAAATTACACATTCAATTAAAACAGTCACACCATTAATAATTAAAACAATCAGAGTAATTTGGTGCTAATATCTTTGATGTTATATGTTTCAGTTTTCAGTGCTCAACGTCAGTTGAAAGCCAACTGGAAGAGAGTGGTCTTACAGGCCTTGCGGAACTGAACAAGGTTCCACAAGGCCCTTACTTCCTCTGGTAACTGATTCCACCAGTAGGGGGCTGCAATCAAAAAGGCCCTTTCTATAGTGGACTTTAATTTGGCCTCCTTCGGGAGGGATTCAGGAAGTGGGAGAGGGATTCAGAAAGTGTAAGCAGACTTCACTATAGCTTTGTCAATGGAAGGAACAATCTTTCAATGCTTTTCAGATGAACTATATTTTGGGCTTTGTTTAGAAAAAAGATGCTTCTGTTTCACATCACAGAGCACAATGCAGTAGTTTCTGAAAAAAGCCTGAGGAATGCACAACATATTCAGATACTCTGCTACTTGGATAAAATAGAATGGTGTTTCCATAGGATTAGAATCAAGACCTGGTTAAAAAAGCACAGGTGCCTTCCTATAGCTGGGGTTGCCAGTGTGGTCTCTATCCCACATCATGGAGAGAAAGAATGCTGAGGGGAGTGAGCAATAGAAGCTTTGTAAACCATCCTACAATTATACCATTAACTGTTTCAAGCATAACAATTACATCCTAATCTATGTAGCATTGCCATGAAATTATATGAGTGGAGTAAATAGCCATAGTCAATGGTGGAATGAGGAATTTGCTGGGAATCAGAAATTGCTCGAGGGTCTCCTGATCAAACTGTACCACCCCTAAGCTTCCATGTTAATGGGTTGTAATTGCCCATCTTCAGTAATGTCTGGTATAATCTAGAAATCTAGATGCCTTAAATATTGTTAATGAGAGTGCCAGTTTCTGGCAGTGCTTCCACAGCCATGAGAGAGAATTCTTTGCATGTTCTCAAGGCTGGTCGTCTTCTTATTCTTACATAGCGAAGGCATGATGGGAACACGAAAGACAATCTAGCCTCTTGCTCAAGGCCACAAACACTTGGGTCTGTTTCTATATATGGTGAATTCAGACAGCTGTGAGCTTTGGACAGATGATAAATGAATTCTAGAGCACTTGTTAAGATCTTGGCAAATGGTGATATTGGCAAATGGTGTCTGATGATATATGGCCACTGCAGGACAGCAATAAGCAAGTGGGAGTATGCTGCATGGAAAACCCAAGGCATTTGTAGGCTTTTGTATTCCACTCCAGCTCCCACATTCATGGAACTTAAACCTCTGTCACCCATCTTCTTGACTGACAAAACGTTTATTCCAAAGAAAGCATGCACTTGACTCATTGAAACCCACACCATTACCCCACAGTGGCTGTTAGAATCCAAAGACTGCATTGTGAGTCCTGTCCAGAGCCCACAGCTGCCCCTGGGCTGAGCTTGCTTGTCGATTTGCTGCAGCATGAGTAGCCTGTTGTGCATTGTGTAATCACTTTCAGTTGTTGTGTGTTCCTGCCTGAAGTCAATGAGCAGATGGAGGGAATTCCCCTACCTGCCCTGTCTGACACGAGAGCAGACTCTGCAGCTACTGCTACAGCCTCCCTGCTGCCTGGGAAAATCCCTGGCTGCCTTTCTCTTTCTTTACTTACGTGAAATAGAGGCAAGGTTCACCTTGGCACAGATGCTACAGACCAAGACGCATTAAGCAGTGCTTTGCACGGCTGCCTGCCTGCTCTATATTCAGACTTGCCTGGCTGGATTTACATTGACTGAGCCAAGTTTTCTCAGGTGTAACTCCACAATCTTAAATGGAGGTCAAAGCATGGCTGAAGGCCATTTTTAAAAAACAGAAATTGTTTTCTGTAGGGGTTCTTTCTGTTGGTTTTGGGAAACGAAAGTATTCCAGCCAGTTAACAGATTACAGAAATTGTAGCTAATGCCTGAAAGCCCGTCTCCACAACATTGGTTTGTGGATTTCCTGCCTATATAATGGGCATATAATACCTGCCTAGGTTGCCAGTCATGGTCTATTTTACCTTTCACAATTGGGTCTGTATTAACAACTTCATGAGTAATGCAGTCCAGACTAACAGGCATTCTTAATGTCATTTGCACGCAAATGCCCTTAGATTCACCACGCATCATACTACATAACCTATTTCAATATTGCCCCAAATTACTCCCTTATCACTTTTCTGCTTGAAGGATTGTCCTGCATTGTCTGGAATTAAAAACACTGCAGAGACACTATTCATTCAGAGAGTATTTTTGGTTTTATAGTCCTATCATGATCTGGTGATGGTTCATACAGAGTCAGAGTGCCAGCACAAGAGTCTCAGTGCCAGCACAATGGCACAGGGTCCAAGCCTGACCCATACAGCCCACATAGCAGAAGTCGCTGAAGCCAGTACTTGTCCCTGGCCCTGGTGATCCATCGGTGTCAAGGAAAGATTTACGTAGTGATGGCAAGTGTTGTGTTGGGAAGAATATCAAACCATGCACAGGTTTCAAAAATCTACTGGAAAGGCCCCATTGATCCAGTCAACAATGCAGCATTGCTCCCAAATTTTAATCACAAGCATGAAGCCAAAGCTATGGTCAAGTGCCAGGCTCAAACCTCTCTCTCTACAGGTTGGCATAGGGTTACCAACCCCCAGGTGGGGCATGGAGATCTCCTGGAATTACAACTGATCTACAAATAGCAAAGATCAGCTCCCCTGGAGAGAACACCATACAAAAGTGGCAACACAATCTGTAGCAGAAAACAACATCCACTGTGTACAAAACCCACCATAAAATATATACAAAATAATTCTAAAGTCTATATTCATTTCAAATAATACCAAATACACAGTATATCAAAAAGTTTCACAAAAGGAAAGGATCCACGGTATACCAATGTCCAGAGAATGTCCAGTCCTTCTCCTTTCTTGTTTAATCCCGTGTGGTGTCCAAATTCCTTATAAATCCTGGCTCCAAAGGTAATGTTCCCTTACATGTCTGTCAACTAGCTCAAGTACCTATTGGAAATTTGATCAAGTGCTTGAGCTAGTGCCTATTGGAAATTTGATCAAGTGGTCTTAGTTGACGTCAAAAAGAAAAATCGAGCACATTGGCTCTTCAAGGAAGCATTCATGCAAAACGTGATCCAAGCTGGCGGGCATGTAAGGGAACATCACCTTTGGAGCCAGGATTTATAAGGAATTTGGACACCACATGGGATTAAACAAGAAAGGAGAAGGACTGGACATTCTCTGGACATTGATATACTGTGGATCCTTTCCTTTTGTGAAACTTTTTTGATATACTGTATATTTGGTATAATTTGAAATTAATATAGACTTTAGAATTATTTTGTATATACTTTGTAGTGAGTTTTGTACACAGTGGTTGTTGTTTTCTCCCCCGGAGAGAACAGCTACTTTGGAGGGTGGAATGTTTGGCATTATATCCCACTGAGGGCCCTTCCCTCCCCAAACCCTGCAGTCTCCAGGCTCCACTCCCAAATCTTCAGGAATTTCCCAACCCCAACCTGGCAACCCAGTAAAAATGAGTTTATAGGATCTGTCACTGTTATCCTTAATGCCACTTAGCTTGTAGCAGAGTGATTCTCTCCAGTTCTAATGAAGAGTGTGTTCCTGGCTCCTTTAGTCTAAACTGACAGGTATGACTTCATTTGCCTTGGAATCTGCAGCTTGTTTATGACTGGAAATCCCATAGTTTTTGGACCGCATCCTGCTCCCCAGTCTAGCCAGAAGCAATAGTCCCACTTTCATCCACAGCAGCAGGATTAGATGCCTCTCAATGCACAAAGTACACTTTGGCAATTCTGCTCTTACAGCTGTGCCAGCCTGTGAAGAGGAAGAAGGGTATCAGGGTTCCTGAGTACATTCTGCCTGTATTTATCAAGCCTCTTCATTATTTTGAAAGATAATTATAGTGATCCGTCATCCTTCAGAGTATTACGATTAGCACCAGGGCTGAAATTGTTATGCAGTAATTTTTAGAATCATTCTAGTGTCCCTGGATGGAAGCCTAGCTTAGGCCTTTCATGCTTTTCACTCTCATTAGTGAGGCTTACATTTCTGAGCCTGAGGCAGTTTGGAAAATAATGTCAGTCATTGCAGGTTGCCTGATCTGAGACAGTCTGCAGTGTTTTATTTATTCTCTTGCTATATTATATGGTCTATAATCTGTTCCTGATCTGTTCATGCAGCAGAATAAAATGGTTGGTGGCTGAAGGGGTGGAATGGACAGCACCACTTCATAGTGCAGGTGAGGAATGGCATCTGTAAATGTTCCCCTGTTAGAAAAACTCTTTGCAATTGGAAAACTAGTACATCAAAGATCAGGCTGGGCTAGGATTTTTCTCCTTGCAATGCTTTGTTGTTGTTCAGTCGCACAGTCGAGTCTGACTCTTTGCCACCCCATGGACAAAGTCACGCCAGGCCTTCCTGTCTCCCACCATCCTCCGAAGTCTGCTCAAATTTGTGTTTGTTACATCAATAACGCTGTCCAGACATCTCATCTTTTGCCGTCCCCTTCTTCTTTTGCCTTCTGCCTTTCCCAGCATAAGGATCTTCTCCAGTGATTGCTCCCTTTGGTGGCCAAAGTGTTTCAGCTTCAGCTTCAGCATCTGACCTTCCAGGGAACAGTTAGGGTTGATTTCCCTTAGGACTGACTGATTTGATCTTCTTGCAGTCCAAGGGACTCTCAAGATTCTTCTCCAGCCCTACAGCTCAAAAGCATCTATTGCAATGCTAGATGTCTCTTTTTTCCCAACTTGAGGGAGTCTTTTACATGGAACGGGGCGGGGGGGAGGGGTAGCCTGCCCACCTGCAGCTAGAGGTACAGCCCTTTCTGCCACCTTGTTCTGATTCATGTATACACTATTGGTCTTCTCTCATCCCACAAAATAGTCATTGTGCCATTACAACACCAGTCTCTTCTCTCAGCAGTCCCAATTCCCTTTTACTTAGAAAAGCTTCTGATGGGATTTAAATCAGAAGGAATAGACTCCAATGTTTTGCTTCAGAACAGCTTCCAAGAACCAGTGACAAGGACAAAAGGCCTTTAACTGAGAGAGCAGACAGAATCAGACCATAATGAGATTTCTTGTTTGTGTCCCTTTTCATGGCAATGCCTTTACTGACCTTCCTCTTCCCACTCAGTGTTTTACTGTATTGGTAAATTGTAGGCAGCAATTAGATAAGAGAAGCAGCATACAAATGGAGATTGTTGGCAGAGCAACAGGAAGGAAGGATCCTCTTCTGTCTGCTAATCAAAGCACCAGCATAACAATAGGCTTGCTGTCTGTGCTGAAAGGAGGCACCTTCTCTCAATGTGCCTGAAAGAAATAACCTGCTGAAACAATAGCTAGAATTTAGAGTTTATGTGCTGAAGCCGCATAAGTTATTGGCAAGCACACCTGACAATGCCTGATAATAACTGTAGAAATTTGGGAAGGAGAATTTGGGAGACAGGCACACACTCTCCAGGCCAGCATATGGACATATTTATCAGATGACACAAGTGCAAGAAAAAACAGGACTGTTGGAATCCCATTCTGAGCTTTCTACTGGCATTGGGGGGGGGGGGGGCAGGGTGGAGTCTGAGACAGCCACTGCTTCAAATTGAAAGTCTGGGTATGAAAGCCTACCTTTAGGCTGCTGAGTGATGAGGAATTTGGGAGGCTATAACTGAAGGTGCGGGTGCTTAAGGCACTGCAAGCTACAGGCCCTGGGACAGGATGCTGCCAGAAATACACAGAAAGTATCACCAGGGAAGAATTCCGTTTGGACTTGATTCTAAACTAAAGGAAGTTTCCACCAATTTCTCCTTCCTACTATATACCCTCCTCATGTTGTTCATCATGTTCTCCTGTCCTCCAAGACTAGCATCTTGTAGAGTGCTTTGGGCTGCTGTGGGAGAGTGGAGACAGGAAAGTTCTGCACTACTGATAGAAAAGTTAATTTGAACCTGACCTTATACTTCAAGTATCCAATATCTCAGACTGAGTCTCCCCCCACCCCCAGACACACAAATACCTGGTCCTACTTTAATGTTTCACCCAGCATACTGGATGTTGTCTGCTTGAAAAATATTCTTCTGTGCAAGACAAAAGAAAATCCTCTCTAGCATGCAAGGCCTCTGGTTAGACTGAGACCACAAAGATGTGCAGCAACAGAGAGATAAAGCTGTCTGCATTGACACTGCCAATCACCTGCTTAGGAGTAGAGGGACTGGGTCCAGGCACCCCCAACTCATCAGCAGATCATTGTTATCAATGCAGATAGCATCAACCATCTGATGAGTAAGCAAGTCATCACAATGCCTTTGGATAGTGAAATGTACCAACCTATCAAAATCCTTGGATCCACTTTCCTGATATTAGTTCATCCAAGGATTTCAAATAGGCTATACACACATCACAATGTTCAATAGTTAATGCACATATAGGGGAAGGTAGGCTCAAATTTCCTTTTACCCACTGACCCCATCCCCTTATCCATCCATTATAACTTCTGCAGAGTTATGTGCAAACTGTTCATATGTAAAAAGCAGAATCCCTGATCACACAGGCAAAGCTCACATGTGTAAGCTTTGGCAGATGTTATGTTGATAAACACACATGTGAGTGGGGGATAGTAGGTGTGATCTATCTCTCCCACAAACACACATGCATATTTTGTTATTGCACTGCTAATGTGTTTCTAGTCCTATTGTTAAAGTAAGTTACTATACATACATTAGGGAGCTGCTGTCGAATAGTGGCTAAAGTCTGAGCCAGAGATTGGAAAGTCTTCCCACTGTCATAAACTCATGAGACAGCTTGAAGCTGCTCCCTTTCAGTTCTAGCTCCCTATCTGGAATTTGGAAACCTACCTTACAGAGTTGTTATTAAAATATTATAAATGTTAAGTAATTTTTATACATCTGGAAATCAATATATTCAGGAAAGAACTCTCAAAACAGAGTCCAGCCACCTCTATAAACAGAGTTCCCACAGAAATCTCTGAGTGCTCTGTCTCATTTAAAAATAAGTTGTAATGTTTCATCTTAAAAATTTCCTTTGCAGTTTGCTCACTGTGATTTATTTTGTTCATATTAAGGTACAATATAAACAATGTTTTAAATATTAAAGTACTTTCTGTCCAGCAGGGATATCTATGGTATTAGGTAGAATAATTAATCCAGGACTAATTAACAGTAGAAATATTTTAAATATATATATTTTAAAAAAATTTAAAACTTTGTATGGAAAATCAGAGAGGAACTAGATGCCCCCCCAAAAAAAAATTCACATAGAAGCTTGTCAAAAGAATCCATCCATCCACCCCAATCACATTTGGCTTCAAAATATACAAAGTACTGAATTGTGAATAATAGTTCTTGAGCTTTTTGACCGTACCTTCCAGTTTTTATAAGGTAGTTCCAATAAAACATCCTGTTTGTTTAATGCATTCTACTACTACCGAGTTGTTTTCTTATATGAAAAGCTGTACATATGAACATATCCAGAAATCTGCTAGTACCAATAATCTGGACACACTTAGGGTACATCCATTTATATATCCTATTCTAACACCCTTCAAGACTATATCAAATGACACTCTACATGAACTAAGTGCTGAAGGTCAAAAATCACAGGATTCAGATTTGTTCCACTGATGACAAATCTGGAAGTGACGCATGTGGGAGTAATCAGTGGAATTGCATACTCAGGAATTCTAACCAAGCATATTCCAGTAACTAGCCAGATATGAGGAATGCGGGGTCATCATACTGCATATACTGCCAAACCTGGTAGGATCCACACACCACTGAATCTTGTGTTATTGTAATTATGTCTGGACTGACAGGAACCTAAAGAAGATAAATTATTACAATAGATAGACAGAATCCAACCATATATAGATCCAGTTCCCAAACAATATCAGTGATGGAGTGACGGTATACAAGGTTAACAGCAAGGAATACCCGACATGGGCAAGTATTTATACTTGAGTTCCATTCAGAGTCCCGGGTTTGTTTTATTTTCTCCGTTTTGATCAGTAGTCTTCCACAGTGGTTAAGGCTTCATCAAATGAGTTCCAACATCAATGGTACAATTATTTCAAGCCACTTCTGTCCTTATCTTTTAAATAACATTGGACACCAAAGTACCTCCGTTTTGTATTTGTATTCCGTTTTTATATATCCTTATCCTGAGCTTCTAATTGAAATCAAGTCATGAGTCAGAGGGCATTGTTTTAATGATTTTTCAGGCCTCTGTGCATTTTTTCCAAGCTAAAGGTCAATGTACTGAGGCTGTGGTTTTTTAAGACTTGTGCTTTCAAGTGCTGTCAGCACTTACTTTATCTGTGATGTTAAATTTAAAAATTGAGCTTCATGCCAATTAATAATTTTCAGAAATCAAGAATTAAAATTTGTCATCTAATTTTTGAAACTTCCAAGGTAATGCTGTGTACCCAATTTCAAAGACTAGCAAATTGTATAGGAAACTTTCAGTAGTAGTGGACAGACAAGCATCTGGTTCCTTTTTCTTTAATATTCCTTTAAGAGTCTTTCACTTAAAGCAAAGGCAAACATATAAACAAAAAATGAAATGTCTATTAAAGTATTCCTAAGTTAATCATGCAGAATGCAACACTAAGGATATAGCCATTATCTGGATTTGAAATAAAGGGAAACATTTAAAGCATTTTCTAATGAATTTATCACATGGAGAGCAACCTTCCATGTACCATGTATATGAAAAGTTAACATCTCCATTAATCCCTTATCCCTGATGAATCCCTGCCTTGTGTCAGGACTCAGCCCAAAATACTTGTAGCTGTTTTCCATTGCCTACCAGTTTCTAATCTTCTTTGGAATTGCTTTTACTATTACATAATGCTACCAATGGACACAGCAATTTACAGAGTAACCTAAGCAAAAAGACAGGTAGTCACAGTCAATATTTTCAGGGGAGAATACTGCAGAGAGAGGGGAGGGAAAACAAAAGGAAAAGAGATCAGAGTAAGCTGTACAAATGCTCCTGGATGTCCTTAGGCTTAGTTTCAGTAGTGCATGGGAACCAAGAATTTAAGTCCAAGGTTTCATAAAAATAGCGGACTTTCAGCACAATGCTAAAGCTGAGCTACACCCTTCTGAATCCAATTATGTCAACAGGTTTAGAAGGATGCAACTTTCTTTAGGAATCACCATCTGAGGTATGGTTTGAAGAATGAGGCGAGATTATGTAGCTTTATAATTTTGTAGGAAACAGAATTTATTTATGTAGGATTAGTTTGCAGTCAGTATGCCTCACTGATTAATTCCTACTTCCAAATGCCCATGGGGCAGCAACATTTACCTGACTTCAGGATCAGAATAAGACATGCTGAGACCCCATAACATTACCCCCAGAAGTGTGTTACTCTAATAATTTAGTCAAACAGATTTATGTAGAGACCTCTAATACCCTGAGGCTCCAAACCATAGCTTCCTTTGCTTGTGTGTAAATCCAGCTCTGCTTGGCTTCTTTGTGCAGAAGATGTGCATATATGCATACACATACGCACAGCTGGTGTCCCCCCCCCCAAAAAAAAAGACTGGTCATGCACAGTCAATCATTGCAACATCAACATCCATTTTGTGTTTAGAGATATAGTCTAATAGGAGAGATTCAGCACTCCTTGGTTTGATGAGTTCTCCCCATTGCCCTGGCCTATTAAGGTATGTCTGTACTCCAGCCTGAATCAATTGTGCTCAAGGCATTTTCCCCTCAAGCTAAACTTTTAAGACACATGGATTGACACCATCAGCAGTAACTCCAACACAGCACAGAGGCTCACTGTTTGAAACTAATCACTTTGCATCAGAGAATTGATTTTTCTTTTCTTTGCAGCCTACTCTGCCCTTTCTGCTAAAGGGAAAGCAAGTCTTCTGAGCTATCTCCCGAGGCATTAGAAAGGGAGAATAAAATCACTTAGAGAAAGCAGCTAAAATAAAAGGCAGTTGGGGTGGGGGAGAAACAATCCCAGGAAAGTGGCATCCAGGAACAAGCTTGTAATTGGAGCATAGCCACAGGTTATTTTCTTGGTGTAAGGGATTCAGCCTGTCTCTCACCACTTCTAATCACAGATCCAAGTCTCTGTGGTTATGGAGCAAGTCTCACTTTCCATAGCCTCACACACTGCAGTGAATGCACGTACTTCCTGCATGTAGGCACATACATCTATTTGAAAGAAAGAGCCAACATGTGTTCACTTTATAAATAAAACCAGGGACCAGTAACTGGATAAGTGTGTGTGGTTTCAGTCACACCTTAAGTTGTTTATGCATCAATTTGAATGTAACATGTAACATCACTCAATGTGCAGCTGAAGGAAAAATCAAGTGTACATTGTACATGGATTATATGTGCATTCATTGTAATGTGTGAACAAGGCTTGTAAAATTGTAATGTAATTGTAAACAATGATGCACAAACCAATATGCCCAGGCCATTGCCATTCCAAACTGTCTGCTATCATTTCCTCATTCATCATCATTCAACAATATTCACTGATAGTCCAGGCAACTAAAGACATTTACCATCCATGAGTCTGAAACTTTGCAAGCTCATTTCTGGATTACGGTGTTCATCTGCATACATGATTAAGGCTTCTTTGGGAACTGTAGGTTTATTAAAGTTCTAAGGAAGGTGCTACAAATCCACCAATTTCTTCATCAAACTACAAGCTCTAACCTTCCTGGCTTATAATTTAACTTGTCCAAAAATGGTTTAAGACTGCAATGTAGATATACCTCTATGTGGCAGCATAGAACAAACTTCTTTGGTGAGGGAAGCAAGGGGGAAAACCACAGTTCTTGCACCCATGGATTCTTGAATATGCCCATTCCAAGCATCTTGCAAAATGCGGTAAAAGGGCTATATTGAGCTGAAGCTACATAGCTTTAGTAGGAAGGTCAGGTATGGAAGTTTTGATGTCTCTAACAAATTTTTTCACATGTGAATCAGAGGGGCCATCCACCTTATCAGTACCTTAATAAGAGGCAGACATTTATTTATTTATATCTTACTTCCTCCTGTGTTTGAGATATGCAGTCTTGGAGAACTGCTATTGTCCCTAGCAGGTGACTTTGCAACAACAACAAAAATCTAGATCCATCTCTTTAATTTGCCAATAACCCATGCAGCCTTGACATTTTAGAAGAACACCAGTGTTTCATCAAAGATGGATAAACAGGACTAGAGCAGTTCCCAAGTAAATTCTCCAAATGGCCTGGGTTCACCTTACCCCCTGATATAGCTGCCAGTGGCAGTCCTTTGCAAAGGGAATGTCACTAGTTCACCAGTCCAAGCCTCCCTGCCAGGAAGAAGGAAGAAATAATAATTGACAAAAAGGCTGGGAATGAAGAATGGTCATTTAACTGTCAAACTAGATCAGGGCTACTGAAGATGAAGACCCAGAAAGCTGCAGAATCCCAAGCAAGGAGAAAGTATGCTTCAAGACATCACCTAAAGTGGTTGTAATCATCCTCACATTTTCTTAAAATTGTAGAAAAGAATCATTTTTATAATGCAGGCTGGCACCTCAGGCTATACTGAAGCGCCATCACACTTTAAAATTATGTTTCAATAACCATGTTGATTGACTGATCAATCAACATGGTTATTGCTGGCTGGCCAGCTCATTGCCTTTGATTCTATGTCCAGGAATCCAACATAAAACAACACAGTAGAAACTGAAGATTCTCTAACAAGGAAAGAATGACAGGAAGCTGTGGGTACCAGGTAAAGCTGAATGAGACTAAAGCTAGCAAGAAAAACAAGTCAATAGACCACCACCACCCCCAGTCCAGAAATATGATTCCAGGACAATGAAATAGTAAAGCATTTTGTAGTAAGTAGATCCTCTAATTGTGAACTTCCTTGCTACTGTTTGGTACATAAGGACATTGTTCCCACATGAGTTTAGAAGCTGAAACAATCAATACAAATGGGCAGCAACACTGAATCATGAACATCTTTCAGTGAATGTAAATACAGTGCTGTTGAGAAGGGCATCATAGAAGACAGAAGCTAGACAAGGAAATGGTGTGTCACAAGAAGTCTTCTGGTCCAGGTTGGAGGAAGTATTAGTATTTTTGTTAATTGGTAAATTTCTCTTACAATAACTTGAACAGTGCAGAAGTTGGAATAGAAGAATTCCAGGCATCAGATGAGTGCTTCCACTGGACCGCAAATATTCTTGTTCCAAATGCGATGGTCAAGCAAGTCTCACAGACTTTCATTCTCAGTTTTGATTTAATTCTTCTGCATTGAGGCTATGCACAGAGGAGATTGCCATGTACAATTTAATCACCCAAGGATGAAAAGATTGTGGTTTCTTTAAGACAGACAGGCAAGCAAAATTGTGTATGATGGAGCTGAGCAGGCCAATGCTGTGTAGATTCACATCAGCAGAACATTCAACACATTTGTGTTTTCCAGCTTTAACTGGGTTACGTGTGATAAGATGTGGGCTTTTTGTATAGCACCAAACCCCGGCCCCCATGAACTTAATCTCTGCATCAACTAGGATGTCTGGGGTTTTGGCTTAAATAAACAGCCTTCATTTTTTAAAAAGGTACATCCATTTAATACAACCTATTCCAAATACTGCAATAGTAGTCTTTTAATAGTTTGCTGCAATAATCTTTCGATAAACCACATATTAGAGAGCTTATAATATGACAAGAAGTCAGCTCTGTATAGACAGCAGAAGGCTATGATGGAGTGAACCTTGAATATACAGTTTTTCATACATTTCTGTATAAAGAAATGCATGTCTCTTAATTCAAAAGTACAAACTTCTGCAGATTCCATATTTCTAAGGACTGTCATAAGCATTTTCACAGTAGAAAATAGGCATGAAATGTTCTCATTTCATGAAGTCTTTGCGAGCCAGAGTTACAGCCAAAGCACATGATAATAATAGACCAACAACCGTGGAACCCACATTCTATATTTGCCATAAGGTCATCATGTTCAAGGAGACAGAACAGGTGGGCATTGCCCATGCATTCCAGGTTTGTAAGGATGGCATGTCAAAGCAACTAGCTGCTGTACTGGATTATTTGAAATCTGGAAAAGGCTTCAAAATAGTGATACTGGGGGTAGCTGTCACATAGCAGGGATCCTACAATAAGATCTGGTTGCTGAGAGTCAGAAGATCAAGCACATATTGGGACAGTTACAGCAGCCTTTTGTGTTGGCCACTAGCTGACCCCATGATTATATTTCAAGAAGGAATGTAGTTCAATATGTAACTAAAGGCGATTTGAAAGTAGACTGGATCCATCCCATTGGCAAAAGTTGAGCAAATTGAAGACATTTCCTCTCTAAATGTAGCAGGCAAAAATTCAGCGGGATAGAATTTGGGACACAAAAAGAGGATTTGATACTTTGCCTAGTCTGATATTTCCAACTTTGAATGACTTTGTTGGCAAGGTAGTGTGCTGTCACTCTCAGGTAAGAAAGTTAAGTAATCCCTTACCTTTTTGTTTTCGCCGAAATAGGAAGAGATGGCTTCTCTTTGCCTGTGGAATGGTCAGGGTTTTTTTGAAAGAAATAGAGTCTTCAGAACCAAATACTGACAAATTATTATTAAAGTCCTCCACAATCATCTCCTTGGATTAAAATCAATTGGTCCTTGAAGTCTATCAGTTGTAGTCAACAAGAAACAAACATTATAGAGGCAGCTGCACTATTTGTTTGTCTGTTTTGGAATTATATTTCTAAGAGCCAGTTTTGTGTAGTCAAGTGTGTAGACCCTTATCTGGGAGAACCAGGTTTGATTCCCCACTCCACATGCAGCTGCTGGATGGCCTTGGACAAGCCGCAGTTCTCTCAGAGCTCTCTCTCTCAGCTCCACCTACCTCACAGGGTATCTGTTGTAGGGGAGGAAGGTTAAGGAGATTACAAACTGCTCTGAGACAGAAATTAAGAGTTAAGGGCGGGGTATAAATCTAATACAGTCTTCTTCTAAACTGCCATCCCTTGAAGGAGCATAGTTTTTGCTGTCTCCATTTTATCCTCACAACAGCTGTCTTATGCCAGGAGAATGAATGGCACCAAAAGGTGAACAGGTATTTGAACCTTGGAATCCCTGGTCCATGTCCAGTGAGCTCTAGTTGTCATTTCTATTTATGTATATTCTATATAGTTCATGTTTCTCCTTTGGACTTAAGATGGATTGCACAGACTACCTTGGAATACATCACAAGCCACCATGGCTGCCACTGCCTGCAGAGGTTTAGTCAACAGTTGGTGTGAACAAAATTAGTGTCAGTAGGAGGATTTTTTCAAACTGAACTAATCAACTTCCTCTGATTAGTAATGTCTTCCTACATAATAGTGACTATTAGACTCCTGTGCAACTGGTAGAAAAGTTTCCTGAAGACATATTTCTTGAGGACAGTAAGTGACAACTGGCAATTTCACATCATCCAAATGAGACCAGATAAGATGATTGTACAAATTCATCAGTCATTGAGGTAACCATATTATCTTTTCATCAGCTCTATTTATTTGTTTTGGAATTAGTAGACTAAGTTGGCATTACTTTAGCATACTGAAGATTGAATCTGGTAGATGTGCCCCCATGGAATTAGACTTTTAATGACCATTTTGGGGCATGTGTTTTAATGATTTAATTTTCTTCTACTGGAGAAACTCAAGAGAGATGTTCCTCACCAGTCTCAAAGAGATACAAATGTCCTAATTATTTTTTGTTCTGAAACATTCTTGCTGTTGTATTCTATAATAGCTCCCCTGCTGGAGTTAAAGGACATGCGTGTGGAATCACAACAATTAGAACACTTCCAGTACCGTTATGCTGAAGTGGAGTGGAATAGAGCCATGCCTCTCAGAATATTTGTCAGATGTGTTGGATCAGAAGAAAGTAACACAAAGACCGATTTCGCACTCACCCTTACGCCGCTCTCACGTCCATCTTCTCAGCGTGGCGTCCTCCCAATATCTCACTATTTGTGCCGGGGTTTTGTGCAGCAAACGGAAACCGCTAAAAACCAGTTTCCATTTGCTGCATGAAAACCGCAATGTTTGCTGCAGTTCTGACGCAAATATTGGGGAATCGGGAGGACGCCTCACTGAGAAGATGGATGTGAGAGTGCAGCATAAGGCGAGTGTGAAATCTACCAAAGATTCTCATCTTGGTTCTGCATTTGAGAGTCAGATGGTGAATCTTTTATCTCAGGGGTGCCCAACGGTAGTTCTCCAGATGTTTTTTGCCTATAACTCCCATCAGCCCCAGCCAGCATGGCCAATGGCTGGGGCTGATGGGAGTTGTAGGCAAAAAACATCTGGAGAGCTACTGTTGGCCACCCCTGTTCTATCTGATACCACTGGGAAAAGCCACTCAAAGATTTAAATGAAATCTATAAAGTAATAATTGTGTACCCAAGCTGCCCACTTAACTGGCTGTCCAAACAGTAGACTGATACTAATACTAGGAATACACAGTTGCTATACACAGCCATTCAGAGTATCCACATTAAGCTATAAGCAACTGCCGAAGTATTACTGAATCAACAAAACATGGGTGGGCAATCCCTGCTTACCTACTCAAACAAGGGATCAAAGATGTTCATTTCAACACCCAGGATCCCAGTCTCCTCTTTATGGGTATCTGCACGTGACAAATATCCAAAGAATGTTTTTCTCTGCTATAACCCACCCTGACCTCGCTTGCAGAAATAAATAAACAGTGTTGCCCCCAGCAAAGCTAAGAAGGTAGACAGAATCCATGCTGGGTTGATGGATTCCATACCACAAGGAGAAGTCTGCATTGGAGAGGTGGAACAGAAAGACTGTTGCATTTCTGGTCAGGGCTTCTGTTTAGAATGTGTGCCAGAAGTGTGCTGGAGAATAGGGGACAGGGATAGAGAAAATGAACTGAAAATAATTGTCTTTGATCCTAAGGTGGCATTCTGGCTGCAGGAGGAAGGGAAGGAGTTTTGTACTCATTCCCGCCCACGCCTCCTGTTACAGACTCCCTCCTGCACTATTCCTTCAGGTCTACTGACTCGCAGGAGCACAATTGCAGGGGCAGGAGTTTGCCATGAAATGGGGAGGTAGGGAAGTTGCCTTGCACTAGTATAACTCCAGTCATGCTTTTTAAGATGCAAGACATTTGGGTTTTGTTTTGCAAATATAAAATGCAGCATATCATTCAAAAACATCTAGGTTGCTGCCCTCAGTAGGAAAGCTATATAACACTATAAAGGGAGAAAACATGGAAGCTATTTCTTTATGGAGCAATGATGCCAACCTTGATTTAGCATGGACTGAAGATTGGCCTCAGATATTTTGGGGGCATACATTCTACTCAGTTTAACAAGAACTAATGGGTGTGCAGCTGATAACATCTATATCACAGGTTCATTGTGTCATTGCCTTTTAGTTGCAGCTGATTACCCAGCTTTGTGTGTCTGTGTGTGCTTCTACCTGCCTTGCACATTATAGTCCAGACCACCTGCTTAAGAGTATTTCTCAGTTCCAGCTTCCTTCCAATCAGCACTGGGCAGTAATATCAAAGGAGCTTTCACATTGAAGATTTACTTCACATTTCTGAAGTGTCTATTCCTCTACTTTTATCCTTCAATGTAGCACCATCTTGAATATACTACATTTTGTGTTGATCAGAGAATCAGCTCATGTAGCTTAAGAACCCAGTGAAAGCACCAAATACTGCATCACTGAGAAACCTAAGCAGATGTAAATGTGATCAGTGCCTCAATGGGAGACCACTAGGAGCTTCATACAAGCCACTGTGAGCTTCCTAATTTTGTTTCAATTAGCAGCTGCTCTGAAATAAATTTTCTTCATCATTTTAGATTTATTCTGTTTATTTCCTCCTGCATATGCATAGCAGTGGCATAGCTATAAAGTGTGTGCACTACCCAAATCATAGGAGCCACTGACTTTTTTTTTTAAAGGAGATACCCTGGAGGATTTACAGAGGTTGAATTTCTTTTCAATTACAATTACTTTAAAATGCATGCCAATCCCAGGATATTCTTAAACTACCAAGTAGATATCAACAAGGAAGTGCTTCCTTCATATCTGATTGATTCTTCCCAATGAAAGAAAGAAATGCCGTCAGTCTTACATTAAGTCCCAGCCACGGACTTTGGAAACTTGTGCCAGTTTCTTCTTGTGCTTTGCTTTATTGTTTGTAGCCATATCAACAGTATCCACCTGCACTTTTCACCATACACAATGAACTGTGATGACAGACTCAAACAGTACAGAAACATTCACTGTTTTAGAATCATTGAGCACTTTATTAACCAAGCATGGTTTCCTGTTCTGTTGAAGGCTGAGTCAGATTCAAATCAACCCCACAGCATTAAATAGCCAGCATGGAACAAAATTATCTGAGACCCAGACTATTTGAAAAGCCACATCATGTATCACGATCTAGTGCTGAACTATATCACTTCAGACTGTAGATGTTTTAAAGTTTCCTCTGGAAAAACACACACAATTCCACCTGTGGACTTTTCCTTGATATAGCTGGAACTTAATAAATCATTAACAATCTGAAGTTGAATAGCCCAGCAAAAGGTATCATAGAATTGTACTGGTCATCTAATTTCAGCTCTGATTCCACCTATTAAATGAAGTATACATTACTTACCCTGATATATAAGCATCTGAGCATATCTCACTGTGAAATGGAGCAAGCTTGCAAAGCAAGAGGCATTTGTGCACTTTACAAAGCACTCTTAGCCTGACTGTATACTTAGTTGCATACTTAGTGGCCTAGCTTGGTGCAGGGAGGGGAAACCTGTTTCAATTATAATTTATTTATCAAAACATTTATACTCCACCCTTCCTTGTGATTCAAGGTGGTATTAGGCAATACATACTAGCAGTTATGGCAAGAAAATGAATGTTAAGGGGGAAACCAGGAACTGACAAAACAGTGAACTCAGAGCTTCATTTGAACTTGACATGAAATGGTTACAACAAAGATCAGAGCAGCTTTTCTCCCTAAAATCAAATTGTGTCATTCTAGCAGCAGCCTCATGATACTGAGGATGCATGTGGATTTTAGTGAGTTCAGGGGGATTAAACCAAGAAACTTTTAGTCCTGAGCAATATTACAGAGAACATTTTAAGTTTTGGTAAGAAACAATTTGTTATGCCACAATATGTAAGTGCAGAGTGCCAGTTTTGTAACTTACAAAGGCCCTTTCGTGTAGATTTTTTTCAAAACAAAGTGCCACATTTTTCTATCAACACCTGCAATACTGATGCTTCTATAATACATAACCTGTGTTACCATAGAAGACTATATCCAGTTTACTGAATAGGAATACACTCTGCGTTATTTGTAGTTCATTAAAAAAAATTAGAAGTGCATGCTTCAGTAATGTTTGTGTATGCATCAAAAAGGCTAGAAAAGCATTACAGGGCATCATCTGAACTGTTCTTATATCAAAACACAATTTCTGGTTGAACAATCCAATAGGATTATCCTTTCCATACACAAGCATGGGAGTGACTTCCACAAATATTTTTGAATGAAGCAACCAGGTGGGCAAGGTAAATCTGCTGGGTCTTTCCTGCCTGATCCATTTCCCTTCTGCCAAGGAGTAATTCACTGGCAACAGGTGCCCACAGGCATAGCTATGATGTTCACATGCAGACTGCAATCATGCAAGACTGTGACATGGTGAATTGGGCCCATGCTGCTGTGAATGCCTGTGATGGAGGCCTCAGACATCCAGATCTTTGAAGCTTCGATTCACAGACTCAACAATATTAACATACAAATCCTGTTTTCAGTAATGAACCCTGGACCAACCCTTGACTGCACCCATAATGTTGACTCAGGTTGGAAATAACGCATTGAGTGGTTGGGGGGGAAACGTTTTAAAATGCCAATATTTTCCGTCTATGTATAATTGTGTGACTATAGGAGACATGCACTTTAGGAGGTATTTCCTCAACTGAAAGACCTTCCAAAAATGTACTCAAACCTAAGTAAGATGTCATATTCATGTAAACGATGCCGCCCGTCGTTTCCAGTTAAGGACTGCCCTGCCTTTTCTATGTGAAGTTTGTATGTATGTGTCCCATTGGTATGGCCTTAATGCTCCATTAAGGATGTGTTTTGCTACATCGGACCCAGACTGCAAAGCAACTGCTTCCTTAAGAGTAAACATTTTTACATCATGATAAACCTGTAACTTATATGAAGTATAGCATGCATGAACACACAGGAAAAACAAAGAAACATTCAGATGTCAATGGCAGATTATTTTTTTGGCTTGTAAAAATAAATTTTAAGAGAAATAAATCTATTTCAGCAGTTTGAAGATGGAATGTAAATTTCTGTTAAGTGTATATAAAAAGTATATTTATTCAACCATACATTCATGCCAATTCCAATTAAAAAACAAAAATAAACATTTTCTGACATTTTTTGTCTTTTTGCTTCTTATTTGTGGGTAGGAGATATGGACTGCACTTTAAAAAGCTTAGAAGTGCTGTGTAAACAGATAAAGGACTGTGAAGGGTTAATTCTTAAAAGAAACAGAGAGCCAAGCAATCTCTATTTTGCTAATTTGGAATATAAAAACTTCTTGAGAGCCATTTAAGTTGTACAAGTTAAAGGGAGGGTGGGGGTTCTTCCCTCAGGTTTCTGGACTGAGCCAACAGCAAAAATATTGTACTGTGACAGGGCAGGACAGCCAGAGTTCTTCAAGACAGCTCAGTCACAAAAAGGAAAGAAAAATGGAGGGGAAATCTTGCTTCTGGAGAAGTGGAAGGGGGTGTCGTAGGGGATTTTGTTAAACTCAAAGCAACAATAATGGTGGCTGAGTGCTTTGGCTGACCATGAAGTTAAAGGTTTGCAAGAGATTCCCTTCTAAGCAACCAAACACCATCAGAACTGTGCTTCCAGAATGTGCATACCACAGGCGTGTGGTATTTACTCAAAAGTGGTGGTCCTTTGGTCCAGGTTGGAAAAGCCCTGGAGATTTTGGGGTACAACCTGGGGATGGAAGGAAGCTCAACAGGGTATAATGCCACCTTCCAAAATAAGCCATTTTCTCCAGGAGGACAGCTCTCTATAGCCTTAAGATCAGTTAGAATTTCAGGAGATCTCAAGGTTGGCAGCCCTACTTTGGGAGTGTACACTTTTAAAAAATGTCAGCTCATAAGCAATTCCAGGCAGACACAGAAGAAATTAAACACTCTATTACCTGGTCAAAACCCAGAATCACAATATTGTTCAGGCTCTGGAGTTTCCCTTACTTCATCACACTGGATGTTTAAAAGGGGAAGTGGAACAAATTGGTATCTCAGGCTATGACCTTGCCGCCGTCTGTCAACATGTTGTGTACAATGCTGAACTGTTATGCCTCTGCCACTCATGCTGTCCCTGAGAGCAGCATTTTGGGGAACATTTTATTTATTTACTTCATTCATATGATATAACCCACCTGTCTCCCAATAGGACCCACAGCAGTTTGTATTATTCTGCTCTCCCCCATTTTAATCTAAGAAGCCTGTAGGTATGATAGGCAAAAGGGAGATTCAAACCTGGGTCTCCCAGATCTTGCCCTGATACTCTAACCACTACATCACACTGCCTCTGTAGCCAGAGGGAAATAGCAAAGAAATACTGAACACCTCAATTCATTCAGCATTGGATTCAAGACAAGCATCCCTGGAACCACTTCTGTGACTTGACCTGCTATAGAGTAAGGCTTTGGTTTACATGTCCCATGGCTGCAGAAGCCTCTGCTTAAGACAGGCTGTATGCCATTGTACTGCTTGAGCAGAAGCAGGCCTTATGACCCCATTATTGCAAGGCTGGCCTTCAAAGTCCTCTGAACCCAACCATGTTATAAGGCCAAAATCAGTCACAACCAGTGTTCCCTCTGAGTTAGTGTGAGCTAGCTCAGGGTTTTTTTAGCTTCTGGCTCACACATTTTTGTCTTAGCTCAAGAAAAATGGCCCCAAAGCAAACTAATTTATGCAGTAGCTCACAACTTTAATGCCAGTAGCTTATGAAGTAGAATTTTTGCTCACAAGACTTCACAGCTTAGAGAAAGCATTGGTCACAACCACAAGTGTTTTTGTTGGCTTCTTACAGCTTTTCATTAGTCCTTTTTCATGAGGACACACGTTACTTGAAATTTTCTTTATGTACCAATGAGACACAACAACTCTTATCCAGGGTGATGTGTGTGTGGAAAATAGTTCACCTCTATCAGAAACAGTTGCTTCATGTACCTGGGACTGACATACAAACTGCCTAAGACAAATCACTCTTAAGACTGCAAATGCAAACAACTGAATACTAACAAGGCAATCCTAAACGGCGTTACAGCCTTCTAAATCTACTGAAGTCATTTGTCTTTAAAAGGGTGTAACCATTTTGCACTGTAAGCAAATCCTAGATCATGTAATAAAAAATTAGAGAAATTCAGGCTCAGATGATTTCAAATTAGATGGGTCAAGCAGCCTGCTTGTGAAAGATATTGGTGATAATAATTAAGATGATACAAGTTGATGGGGTGTGAACTGGTGGAGACTGACCAAGAGAGATATCTTGGGGTGGTGGTAGACAACTCACTGAAAATGTTGAGACAGTGTGCGACTGCGATTTTAAAAGGCCAATGCCATGCTGGAAATTAATAGGAAGGAAACTGAAAACAAATCAGCCAGTATCATAATGCCCCTGTATAAATCAATGGTGTGGTCTCATTTGTAATACTGTGTACAGTTCTGGTCACTGCATGACAAAAAAGACATTATAGCATTGGAAAAAGTGAACATATATAAACATATGAAGCTGCCTTATATGGAATCAGACCCTCAGTCCATCAAAGTCAGTATTGTTTACTCAGACTGGCAGTGGCTCTCCAGGGTCTCAAGCTGAGGTTTTTCACACCTATTTGCCTAGACCCCTTTTAGTTGGAGATGCCAGGGATTGAACCTGGGACCTTCTGCTTACCAACCAGATGCTCTACCACTGAGCCACCATCTGTCTCAACTAGAATGATTAAAGGGCAACTAGAATGATTAAAGGGTAGGAACACTTTCCCTATGAAGAAAGGTTAAAACGCTTGGGGCTCTTTAGCTTGGAGAACATAAGAACATAAGAGAAGTTATGTTGGATCAGGCCAATAGCCCATCCAGTCTAACACTCTGTATCACACAGTGGCCAAAAATTTTGTGTATATAAATTTTTTTTTATAAATTTTTGTGTATATATATACACATATATATACACACTGTGGCTAATAGCCACTGATGGACCTCTGCTCCATATTTTTTATCTAACCCCCTCTTGAAGCTGGCTATGCTTGTAGCCGGCACCACCTCCTGTGGCAGTGAATTCCACATGTTAATCACCCTTTGGGTGAAGAAGTACCTCCTTTTATCCGTTCTAACCCGACTGCTCAGCAATTTCATCGAATGACCACGAGTTCTTGTATTGTGAGAAAGGGAGAAAAGTTCTTCTTTATCTACCTTCTCCATCCCCTGCATAATCTTGTAAACCTCTATCATGTCACCCCGCAGTCAACATTTCTCCAAGCTAAAGAGCCCCTAGGGGGAAAGGCTTTTTTTCCTGACTATCCCTTCACATGATCTTTTGTCTTGTAAGCCTAGCTTAGCCATTTTTAACCTACATTATTACTTGTAATAGTAACAATTGGTAAAAGGCTGATGAGACCTCCTTGCACATGTCTAAAGTAACAGGGCAGATTTTTATAGAATATAACTGATTTTTTAAAAGAGTGACCCAAATCTGATGTGATGTTATTAACTTCCACTTGAATTATAAAAACACATTAAAACTGGGAAGATCTGATGTCTTCACTAGATGTTCCATTTAGGTGCTGTAAAGAACCGGTCAGGGTCAGTTTGGAAGGATGACCGCTATATATTTTTCCCTGTCATTTTCCCTTAATACCTCAGGCACACACACTGAAATCCTGTCAGACTTATAAAAACTAGGCACCAGACATATTAAAGTAAAAAAACAAAAGAATATTTATTGGTTCACAAAAGGCAAGGGAGGGGGTAAAATAAATAATATTAATTAGGCTAACTAAAAGGCAAATCAGTTAGCAGGCAGAACTTCAAAATAAACAAACTCTCTCTCACACTCACACACACTGTAAACTTTGAAGAGGCAGGTAGTGCCTGCTTGGCACTAGGAACACTAGGCAGAGATGGAATAGCCCTAAGCTTGGACTTCATAAATCATAAAAATAATAAAAATTCACACTCTTTGCCAAACACACTAAGGACTCCTGACTTGTGCCAGATCAATATTCCCTCAGACTCACACACTAGCATTCAGGATTCACACCTTCGGAGTGCTATATCCAGCCCCTCACTACGGTGTGACCCACGCAGCTAGATTCCTAGTCTGAATCTTGGGATTCCCTTCTAGCCACCAAAATCCAGTCCTCCTTTCTAAGCATTTGAGTATTCTCAGTTTACTAGGAGTCTGCCCTGTTGTGCTGACAGATCCTCTGGGAGAGTTCCTCCTCACAGAAGGTGCCTGGTTTTGACCCCCTTCCGAACTCACAGACAGAAGCTTATTTCAGTTCTGTCTCCTCAAGGAACTCAGCCCCACTGGCTGTTTTCAGCCCCTTCCAGTTGCTTCAACAACTGATCAGCCTAAGTACACAGTCTTCACCTCACTGTTCAGTACTCAAGCTCCAAATGAACTGAATTTCAAACCCTGAGGCATTTTACTTCCCTCCAAGCATCTCTCAATTGGCTAATTTCTATTACGATAGCTGCAGCCCAGCCAATCATTGCAAGGCTGTTCCCAGCTTCCAGGCTAACTTGCCTGAGTCCGTCACAGGTGCATTAAGCATTTCAGCTGTGCGTCTCAATCTATTAATTCATATGACTTACAATTTGCTTTTCTCATTGAGGCTCAAGACAGATTACACAGTGTAAATCAATATGATCAGTCCAATAAACAATTCAGTAGGGGTTTGGATTGCAAAAATCTAAAAGCAAGCAGGAATCTGAAGCAAAGCATAGGAGTTTAAATATGCTGTGTTAAACTTTGCAGAAACATAGTAAAAGCACACAACAGACAGTACATACTATACACAGTAGTTTAGTCCACTGTCACTGTACTTTTACCAAAGTATCCTTCTGAACCATTTTATTATAATACTGCCCTATTACCAGTTTTAAAAAGCCCTCCTGATTTAGGAGTTCTGAATAATTCAGTTTTGCAGTTTGCAGAAAGCCAAGAGTGCAGGAACCTTCCTAACATCATCTGTCAGGAGCCACAACAGAGAAGGCACTTACACAAGCAGTTATTGATTTTGCCCATTTGCAGGCTGGCATCAGCAGAAGGCCCCACTCAAAAGTCATGGTGGGTAGTCCTGCAGATATACCTTGAATGGAGCCCAGTAACTGGTGGGCAATCAGTGGAGTGACTGCTGAATGTGATTGCTATGCAAGTATGATGCCCCTTATCCATTAACACAGAAGGCCCGGCCCTTCCCAGCCAAGCCGGCATCGCCGCCGTTCAGGCTGGGGGCCGTATTTGCCCCCTCGGAAGGAGGGAGCGGCAGAATGCTTCGCCCTGTACATCCGGGTATGTTTCTGGGCGAGGCGTCGGGGCTATATAAGCCCCGGCCCCGCCCAGATCTCCTCAGTTCCTTTGGGCTCTCTGTTCTCAGAGAGCTATGTGGGCGTCGGGTCGAAGAACCGGCCTTCAGAAGGGAGCCTTCGGCGAGGATGGTGCCTGGAAGGAGTCGGAAGAGCGGGTGGCTGTGAGGCGCTTGCAGCGACGGAGCGCAAGCGGTGGTTGAATAGCGCGAGCGCTGGCCAGCTGCTTTTCGGCCCTCGGGAACGGGGGAACGGCGCGATGGCTCTCAAAACAGGCGGGTCGCATGCGGCGGCCATTTTAATGGCAGTTGCTTCCATTTGGGCGGCAAGGGAGTAAGGGCGCGCGCGGCAGCCATTTTTTGTTCACTTCTAAGGGGTCTGGGCCCACACCTTTAATGATGGTGATTGGTGTTGCGGGGCCATCGGGGGTGTTTAATATTCCTCATCCCACCCCCACCAGGCCAGGGTAGCCCGAGCTCACCTTCACCGTTGCAAAGGTTTGCAGTACAGTGCTGGGGCTTGTGTTCTGCCAGTCACCTTTTTTCCTCTGCACCATTTTGCCTGCCGCATGAGGCCACTTGTGTGGCTATTTGTGGGTGGCTATAAGTGGCACGGGGGGGGTCCTTTTTGGGCATTTGGCATCTCCCACACACACCCCCCCACCCTTCAGGCCAGGGTGGGTAGGAGCTCTACTTGTCAAAGGGAGTACAGGGTAGTGCTTGGGGCTGCGTTTCCCTGCACTTTTCTGCCGCCAGTCATCTCCCCCCCCTTTGCCCATTTGGCACCTTATCCATTAACACAGAATGCCTACCACCCTTCACACCTCTCTCAAGTTCAGGGTTACAGGTAGATCAGGCCATCACATGCCAAATCTCTAGAGCAGCATTTCCCGACTTGTGAGCTGGGATTCAAAATGGATCACGAAGCCTCTAAAAGCAGGTTACAGGTCATCCCTCCCTAATGGCTACTGCTGCCTTTAATTCCCCCCCCCTCTTCCTCCCTGCCAACTTCTCACATTCTCATCTCCCACTTTGTGATGAGGGATGAACAACCCATCAAGCAATTTGTAACCATATGGCAGTAACCAGAATCAGGGAGAAAAAGGAGAGTGAGCAGGAACTATTCAGTACACTGGGCAGGCACTGTTCTGTACACTGGGAAAAGCAGAGAAGAAAAAGAGGCACATCCATGCAAGGGTTCAATCTTGGTGCTTCTCCTTCAGCAGCCCAACTTCTTGGTCGAAGGCTGGAATGTAACCTCCATATGCAAAAGCTGTGTATTTTAGAATGCCGTTTCTTTGAAGGCAGTCATATCCTTTGGTTTTCAAAAATATTTAGCTAGCTATTATAGATGTGTGCCAAGGTTACAGTTCACCCAAGGAGCCAAAACACCTTGGGTCAGCCTTAAATGGGTCACAATGCCAAATAAATTTGGACTTAAAAGTAGCTATACCAAAGAGGTTGGGAAGGATTGCTCTAGACAGCCATGACCATTTCAGCTCTGGGGTCCTCTCTCACACTCACAGAAACATCAGCAGACAAGGATAGCTGAGCCCCCCTTGAATAACAGGCCCTCATCTAAACACTTCAGGTTTTGGGACTGGGGGCTCAAACACTGTTCCACTCTCACACTGCCACCATTTATCCATATTGTCAAACACGTATAAACAGATTTTCACTGGTGTATGTGTTTCTTTCCCTGAGACACACAGCACACAGGGCTAAAAAACAGGGAGTTTAACTTTTATTTATGGTTTGAAGGTAACACTGAAGAAAGACAGAGGTTACAAGTTTCATTTCCCTTGAACTTTTGAACTGTTTCACTATTGCAGCATTTGGGATCTGTTGTTACAAACTGACTTTTCTGTTTAGCTTTAAGCTGATCTTTGCTCAGCTTCACTTAAGACATACTTTCCTCCCTCTCAGCTCCACAACTGCCAACTCTCTCCCCGCAACATTCCATCAGCTCTCAAGTGGTCACCAATGCTCCCTCTAAACTGCAGTCTTGTGAGCAAAAATTCTACTTTGTGAGCTAGTGGCATTAAAGTTGGAGTCCAGTAGCACCTTTAAGACCAACAAAATTTTATTCAGAATGTAAGCTTTCATGTGCACGCACTGTCTGACATGTTACTGTTTTATTGGTTTCCCGCGTTAATGCTACCCAGATCAAAGGTTTTCTAAATTTGTTAATTTTGCTATTCTGCCATTGGATTTCAACTTTGTACCACTTTGCATTCTAAACCATTGCCCACCAGCTATATGTAGCTCTGCTCACTGTACCTCATTCCTTGTCTGAAGAAGCGTGCATGCACACGAAAACTTACATTCTGAATAAAACTTTGAGTATTAAGGTGCTACTGAACTCCTTTTTTCTATTGCCCTATTTCTATTCTATTTTCTGAGCCACTTCGGTGGGAAGGGCGGGATATAAGTCAAAATATAAATAAATAAATATTGCTTCAGACCAACATGGCTGACCACCTGGATCTATGGCATTGAAGTTGTGAGCTACTGCATAAATTAGTGTGCTCTGGAGTCATCCTTCCTGAGTTAAGACAAAAATGTGTGAGCTGGAGGCTAAAAATCTGTGAGCTAGCTCATCCTAACTCAGTTTAGAGGGAACGCTGGTGGTCACTCTTAGGAAAACAAGGGACCTACTCTGTTACAGAAAGCTCCTGGTAACAAAGCTGAGGTGTTCTGCATCAGCTATGGCAGGGGTGGCCAAACTGCCTCTCAGAAGCGACATGTGGCTCTTTCACGCAGTGTGTGGCTCTTGAAGTCCCCACCATCCAGTCGACTGCCATGGAGAAGGCATTTGTCTCCTTAAATCCCCTATCCAAGCCAGCTGGTGGCCTGGAAATTTTTAAAGTTGCTTTCTTTCCACTTCTCCATTTGCCTTCCTTCTGGCTCTCAAACATCTGACATTCATGACTTGCGGCTCTCAAACATCTGACATTTATTCTATGTGGCTCTTACATTAAGCAACTTTGGCCACCCCTGAGCTAGGGTCTCCAAGTTAAAGTCAAGGGGTGCCTCTAAGTGGGATGCATTACAATCGTGTAGTTTTGATACTACCATGTTGTGGATACACATAGCCAGGTCAAGGCAGGGGGCCATCTTGCGGGCTACAGAGAGTTGGAAGAAACAGTTTTGCTTCTCCAGCAGCAATGCTGAATTTAGTATAATTTTTAGGCTTTCAGTTGAGCCACCAAGGGTCACCTGAACCTTACCAAAAGTGGGAAGCACAATGTCCTTTCAATATTTCCACCTTCCCAACCAGCATCACTATCTTTTCTGTTCAGTTTCAGTTTGTTCTCTTTCAGCCATTTGATCACTGCAGGCCAGCAGTTGCTCAGGACCTCTACCGTATCACTAGGTGATTCAGATAAATAGAGCTAGATGTCATCAGCATATTGATGGTATCCAATTCTAAAGCTATGAATTATTTATTCTAAAGGCTTCACTTAGAGGTTGAATAACATGGGGGTTAAGACTGTGCCTGTGGAACCTCACGACAGCTCCCACATTGAAGATAACTGGTCTCCAGTGGCAATTCTTTTATTCCTATCCATGAGAAAAGTCAAATTTAAACCAGTCAAAGGCACATCCCGATACCTACCTCTGTCTCCAAACATCTCAGGAGGATGGCATGATCTACTGTATCAAAGGCTGAAGATAAATCTATAGGAGCAACACAGCAGCATGGCTTTATCTACATTCAGACAGAGAGCCAGTTAAAGTCACCAGGGCAGACTCTGTCCACACCTAAGCCTGAATGAAACCAGACTGAAAAGGGTCCCAAGCAGAGGAAGACCTGGAGCTGGTCAGCTACTGCTCTGTCAATCAAAAAAGGCTGACTAGAGACTGGAAAATAATTGGCCACACTTTTCTATAGGGATGGTTTTTAAAGCAGTGGTCAGATAATCACCTCTTTGAGTGACTCAGGGAAGGTGCCCAGAGTTCTTGATTTGCAATACACATCAAGGCATTAAATGTGGTCATTAATGTGGTCCTTACACGATTTTAGGCTGGGGACTTAACTCCTGGCACTGATAGTGTGTGCAACACCAGGATGGCTAAGGGTCCAAAATACAAGTAGAGGCCTTCACAGATCACAAGATTCTATCAATATCCATCACAGCAACTGGATTTTTAAAAAATCCATAAGCAGACCAAACAATATATTGGGCATTTCTTTTGTGTGGCCTACATTAAGCCAGCATTCAGACCAGAGAGCGTGTTATCAGCAAAAAAAACCCCTGCTGATCAGAGGCAACTGTCTATTCCAGAAAACGTAAAGGTTCAAATTAAGGTATCTTGATGTCTGCTGACTCCTAAAACAATTGAGTTGGTTGTGAACTAGCTGATGCAAGTTGCAGAGAAATAACATATACTATCAGTGCCACTTCACAGGTCTTCCAACAGGCTCTATAGCAGACTGTCTGATCCCATTACAGCTTTTTACCGGTCTTTTCAAGACATCTCCCAGTCCTCTTTAGATCACCCAACTCCATGAGGTAACCCACCAAGCTAGCTTCTGTTCCAAGGGTGGGAAAGGTTGAGGAGCAATTGTCACATTCCAAGCTCCCACCCCTGCCTCCACAGAGCATGTCTGACATCCTAAAATCTCATACAGCATTTTGAAACCCAGGACCCACGAGCATGGACCATTTTAACTGCCCTCTGAGTACCATATTCGCTGTTTAGATTAGTCAGACCAGAATTTAGTCAGAAAACTTGGGCACTATAGCATCCTTGGGCGTTATGTGGGAACCTTGGCTCTATGCACTATGGAGATTTTAGATGGCAGAGGACTCAACTAACCAATCGTATCAAATTGCAGAGATGTGGATTGATCACTGCCATTTGCAAGATTGCTATTTGATCACTGTACCTAAGTAGGCATTCTGCTTGATGGAAGCAAGCAGAATTGTTGCAAAGGTGGCCATTTTATCAGATAGTCCCCCACTTCCCATTCTGAAGTTTGATAGATTTCCTCTGCCGTGGCTCAGAACATATTTTTTTGCAAGTGACTCTTTTAGTCAGGGCTGACCCAACTAAGTTTGTACATGCCATCTAGATCTGAATGCTAGTGCAGTTATTTTTCTGATTGGAAGCCTGTCTCTAGGTGAAGACTTACCCTAAAAATACTTCATAATCAGGATTGTTTTAATGTGGAAAATTGCTCTAAACCCTATATAAGAGTGAAAATTTATATTCATCAGAGAAAAAACATGGGAGGAGAAACATCAGAAAAATCATGTACCATCTTGCTTTGCCCAATTACTTGCCATGCTGTACAAAGCCTTCTTTGCTGCAATAAATTTTTAAAAGATAAATGCTGAACTACATTTGTTTTTGTCAAACCCTGTTTACAGAACATCTTTCCTTTGCTGTTGTCCTGGTGGCTAGATAATTGCGTATTATACCACAAAGCACAATGGATCCCATGTAGACAACTGGTAGCAAAGGTGCAATCCCACAGTCAAGGTCACCAACAGACCTTTAGCCACTTTGAACTGACATGGGTTGACTCATGGCACTGAGTTTTGACAAATCTTCATGCAATGTTAACAAGTCTCTTGAATCTAATGACACAAGCTATTCATCACCTGCTTCAATGACTTAATGATTCTGTACCATAATCTGAATTCTGCTGTAAATTTTCACTAACAGGAAGGAGCCGATTTCTCCCACCCCCAAAGTATTACCTCATACTGTTCGAGAGCCTAAGCTTAACTCCAGGAATATTTCAGGAGGCATTAGGGGCTGCAGGAGAGAGGCAAGGAAATTCCATTCTGACAGAAATGTCTTATTACTGAATAGTTACAAGAGGATCCAGGCCAGACTAAATGGTTTGCCATCTTTGCCAGCCTTTGGCTACATACTTTCTCTCTTGTATTACAATGGCAAATTGTGAATCCTTTCACAATTCACCAACAGATCATATCCACCTTTCACTGACCTTTTCCTGGATCCTGTACTGCTATTTTTAAACCTCTGCACTTGAAAGTTACCTTTTGCCCGAGAAAACACTGATGGGTAATCCAACATTGTGTGTTGATTCACATCATCCTCAAAGATGAACAGCAGAACCTGAAAAAAGCAGATGAGACCCTATGGACAGAACTTGTACACTTTTGGGTAGGTACTTTGGCCACCAAATGACAAGGGAGCACTCACTCACAGGAGAAGATCCTGATGCTGGGAAAGACAGAAGGCAAAAGAAGGGGACGGCAAAAGATGAGATGACTGTACAGCATTACTGATGTAACTAACACAAATTTGAGCAGACTTTGGAGGATGGTGGAAGACAGGAGGGCCTGGCGTGACTTTGTCCATGGGGTCGCAGAGTCAGACTCGACTGTGCGACTGAACAACAAACTGAATTCAAAAAAAGATACTATTGCCTAGATAGTACCAGAGAGACATTAAGCACTGAAATCTGGGTAGCTGCAGATAAAGTAGGAGTGAAAGTAAACTGAGCAACTCCAGTTGTCCATGCAATATATTCAGAATGCAGCAGGAATAGATAACATATAAAGAAAGGTATTGCAGCTGATGATAGAGGTCTGTCAACTGGAAACAAATGAAGCTTCATGGCAATCTTCTGGGTGATTAATCTGCCCTGTCAGGTGAGCTCCATAATCTCTATATCAAGGATAAAAATGTGAATTAGGATCCCTTAAAGCAGCTGATGAAGGCTCCTGCAAAGTAGTAGCAAGATATCAGCATCTGGACCAACTAGAATACCAATTTTCACTTCAAATATGGAACCCTGAATCAGTATATTAAAGTAAATGCTGACAGCTGGAAACTGTCATGCACCTAGCCTCAAGACAGTCTCTAATGTCACCCCAACTCTACCTGGCCATGGTCCAGTAATTCGCACTTACATACACACCACCACAGGGTTAAGAGAATTAAAGTCATAATCTGTATTTGGATATGCAGCTACTGTGCGGGAGCAGAGATGTAAGATATTGAAAACTACATGATGGAAAGCATCTTGGCTGTAGTATCTGTAACTTTAAAAATCTTTTTTTTCCTCAGCACATCAACATACATAGTCCGATTCACTATTCATACTGCTGCAGCAGTCACCAAACTGCTGGCTTTCCACTAATATGAAAAAAACCCTTTTCTAATAAATGTACAAGAAAGAAGTTGATGAATGGAGAACACAGACACACTTAAGATGCTTGACCAAGTAATGACAAAGTCTGGCATGATATGCTCCTCAGAATCCAACAGGAAGCAAACTCAATACATATTTACCCAATTCCACAGCATCTATTGCTTGTTTATTATGTTATTGCCAATGAGGACAGCAGACAGTGCTGGCTTTTAAAAGACAGCACTGTGAGTCTTTGCATACCAAGAGCATGTTAAAAACACAACTTCAGGTTTCAGTTCAGACATACCTTAGAACAGAGAGCAAAGTAACTAGCAGACTCTGAAGTGTAAATTAATACCAACATATAAAGCTGTATAGAGACCTTCCACATAAATAGATAAGGCAAACTATTTGAACTTTTGAAATCATATCCTGCCACTCCACACTGCTAAGGGTCACAAATTTAATTGGCACAAAGAAGACCTGTCAAGGCGAGAAGCATATTGCTTTTACTAGCAAAGTGAACCACCACTAGCTTACCAAAGTGGCAGTATATAATTGTGTCATCAAAAATAGCAGGTTCAAACAGTTAAACCATGTTAATCTTCCTAAATTTCAACAGAATTCAACTGCAGAGGGGAAAAAATAACTTATGACATACTGCCACTTATGAATAGCAACAAAATGTGAACTTCACTCTTACAGGATGTTCAGGGAGCTGCAAAGAAAGTTCTTTATATGCTGTATAAATTTGGCCGAGCAGTAAAGTAGTATTGTTGGAGTGAAGTATAAAGAATATTTTATTTGAAAGTTAAAAGCTTTATATATTGTTTTTCTGGGGAGGGAGCCCTGCTAATTCATAACATTTTCAGAAATATCTGTGGTCTTCTTACAGTCTGGTAATCTAACAATTCTGCTCCAGTTTGTGATGAATTTTAAAGAACTCAGCATTCTAAGATATGCTAACATTCACACACCCTATCCAAATACTAATACACTAAGTCTTGGTGTATTTTTTCCAGCCCAGACTACCTTATAAGCAGCTCTAATGGAATTCAACATATGACTTTTATGTTGACCTTTGAGTTATTTATATCACCTTAGTGTTAAACATTAATAAATTTGTTTTGTCCAGACAACAGATACAAGACTGAAAACACAATTGACAGTGAACTACAAGTTCAAAAGAGAATCAGCTTAATGAGTTTGAGGATTGGCATTTGGTCACATTAACCACTGCATAATATAAGCATCACTAACAGCAGTATATCCCAACTATTCAGCCATCCTCATGTAAACAGATAAACACTGATGAATGATCAAGTTATGGCTCACAATGCTGATCCAGTTGTTCATTCTTATATACCCTAAAATGTCTACTTCAGAGTCTTGCATCAGTTCATCCGCAAACCTTGTATACTGTGCATTGTACTCAACATATGGCGTAGAAGACCATACAGGCACTGCAACATCTACAATGTTCTTTTTTTATTTTGTTTTATATACATTCAGCAAAGACAGATGTCCCATAGCTTATCCAATACTGTGAATATATTGCAGTGAAAATGAATATTATCAGCATTAGGATTTTAGTTTTTAGCCCATACGAGAATGTCATTTTAAAGCTAATGATTGATGACTATTAACATCACAGTAACATACTACATAAACTGAACATATGCATACTGTCAAGATTTATGGTTTCATTTCCCATTGTCACATAAGTGTGGAAGGCACTCACTTCAGAGCTAATGACTTCGTCAATAAAGCTGGGCCCTGTACATCTTCAAAAAGCTTTTAAAAATACATACCTATAAGTCTATTAAAAACAAGTCGTGCAACTCTCTAAACATGTACACCAATGAGGAGGGGGTAAAAGAAACAGACCTCTTGAAAGATTTAAACGTACTCCAAAACTGGATAAAGCAAATCTAGACTTTTTTATTTTTTTAACAATTTGCCAAGACTGGAATGAGAGATAAATAGAAGGCACAACAATTTTGTTTTTGTTTAATACAAATACAAACTAAACATGAAAAATCTCCCTATTTCAATAAAAAAAAATTTCACAAGTTCAGGAAGAGTGTTTTAAAGAGTCAAAGTCTAGACATTTAAAACCTATCCCACAATCCTTGTAAGTGGTAAAGCAGTAGTGAGAATTCCTTTTCGTGATCATGTACCAAAAGAAAACACTCTATGAATACCCTTTATTCCATTTCTACAGCGCCAGAGAAAAGGGTGAATGTTGATTTTCGAGCGGCAACATCTCCAGACCAGGGCTGGGAAGTTCAGGTGACTCCCCACTCCCACCCCTCCCAAGTGATAAGCGGCTTTCCTTGCCCTTGAAACGTTTGTCAAGTGCTAGGTTCTCCTACAGCCTCCTGAACACATGCAGCTGAAAAGGATAATTCCACTGACTGAAATGCTTCCCATTTCAGTAAAAATAACAAAAAAAAAAACCCCAAAAGCCACACATTCCATTAGGAAAAACCACTGGTACCAAAAAAATCCAGTCCATATGTCTGCAGCAAGCAAGGATTCAGTTCAGTTCTTTTTAAAATCCATTTTTTCCTGAAATATTGTTCCACAAAGCTGGAATCTGGGACAAGGACTAGAAAAAAAATCACGAAACCAAACACAAACAAAATGGGCCAAAATAGTATCAAACGTAGCAGTCTATAACAGGCTAGGGCCACATTCCAAGATACCCAAGGCTGAAATTCACAAATCTGCAGGAAGAAGGGTTTGTATCATCACATCAATCATTGGCGTTGCCCGATGCCCCTTCCAGTGCCAAATCCTGGTTTTTGAGACATCCCTCCACGTGGAGGCCCTCGAATCCCACCTCCCAGCCCCCCACGAGTGCCACCAGGCCCACGGGGTCTGTTGTCTCGACGGTCACCCTCCCTGGCTGCTCGTGTTTTTTTCTCTTCCACATTCAAACGCACTTCACCTCTGAACATGATTGGCTGCAAGAGAAAAGTAGTAGACTACTATCAATAACCTGGACACAAAGAAAACAACTTATTTATTAGAGTACAACTTCAATTCATTTGAGGTATTTCACAGAGTAGGCACTGATGTTACATAGATCTGCCCTCCAAGTCATATAAAGTATTCTTATGGATCAAGAGGTCTCCTGCCTGAATAAAAGTCACTTCCCTCCATACCTACACTTACCTTGGACTAGCTGGATGCCAAACTAACCTTGGAAGTCATGTTGAATTTTTTTAAAAGAAGAACTGAAGCTTCATCAATTCTTCTAGACACCTACAGCTTCAGCATGCATTCAAGATTTTATAGGCAGCTTTGCATTCTGGAAACAATGATTTTAAACCACCACCACAAATTAGCATAGCTCAGCCAGGGTTAATACATGTTCAACACATGGCATTCACATCAACACACCAGCTCTACCCTAAAAGCAGGGAAGGCTTTTTTGTTTTGCTTCTAAATAGAATCTAGGCATGGATTAAGTGAGGCCCTGCCTGTCAAGTATCTCTTCTGAAGAAAACCAATGAAACAGCATTCCAGTTATCATCTTTGAAACAGTTATTTGAAATGAACAATTCTAGTAGACTTAAAGTATGACTCTTGTCACTTGTTGGAATTTACTTGATGGAAGTTACTTGTTGGAATTTAATGTACCCTATTGCCCAGGATCTTCTGAACTGGTTCTGGATCATCAAACACCACAAATCCAAAGTTAGGGAGCTTTCCTCCACTGTTGATACGTAGTTCCACAACATTCCCATAACCTGCAAGAGAATTTCCAAGTTCTTTGATCACACATTAGACTGTTCTGAAGAAGAAGCATGTATTCTTAAACACAAACCCCAAAACCCGACCACTTGAAAAACAAAGTCTGTGACTTACTTTGAAAGAAGTCCTTTAGTTCTGACTTATCCACATCATGAGGAAGATTTCCAACAAACAACTGGTGACTGTCTGGGTACCTCACGATCCGTCTAGTTTCCATATCACTCTGCTCTCCTTCCCGCACTTTAAAAATACAGAGATAAATTTGAATGGCATGAAAACACTTGATTTCTTATAGGAACTATGACACCTTTCACAATGGTTTATGCAGCTCAGTCTGATGCACCCAAGGAACAAAATCTTGTGGCAAATTTAAACTGCAGACTGATTGTATTTTATTTGGTCTTAATTGTTTACCAGCTTTGTTTTTCTTTAGAAAAACTGAACCTTGTTTTCATCTGTGATTTGTAATATTTTGGGATGTTTGGCCTGATAGCTTCTTTGCAGTTTTCTGCAACTGTGTGTCTGCCGAATGAACACAAAACTTCATCTTCCTGATCAGTTAAGCTCTGGTTTGTAAAGGCTGTAATAAGTTAATTTAAGCAGACAAGATACTCCTCACTATTATAAAGAGCACAAATCAAATATAACCCCCAAACACTCACAATATTCCCATTCAAAAACCTGAGTCATCAACATGCAAGTGACCGCGTGCTTAAAGCATGGGTGTCAAACATGCGGCCCAGGGGCCAAATCAGGCCCCGAGTGACTGATTGCCATCTGCTTCCTTCTCATTTCCTTCTGCATAACAGCTTGCTTTGCAAGGCTTGCTCACAGGAGCTACAGAGCAAAACCTACTTTCTCCATAGGCTGAGGCTTCCTCCCTTTGGGAGGAGGGGAGGGCAAGGCAGAGCTTGCTTTGCCAGACTCTCTCAATCTGAGCCAAGCCTCTCTTTCTTCTGAGGCTGAGGCTCCTTTCCCTCCTGGTTCTCTGGGAAAGGGAAGGAAGGAAAGAACCAGAGCTTCTTTTGCCCAGTTCACTGGATCCCATAGAAGAAATACAAATAAAACACCTTTAAGACCAACGACTGCTAATGTTTTAAGCACGTTTTACGGTGCTTTTTTTTTAAAAAAAATCTTTAATAGTTTTTGTCTGTGTCCTTTATCAAGTTTATATCTCTGCTACCTAATCTTAAATAGGTACACTCAAAGCCTGGCCCAACATGGCCCAGCCCGGTCCAACAAGGTCTCACTTATGTCAGATTCAGACCTCATAACAAAATGAGCTCGACACCCCTGGCTTAAAGCAAAATGAAGAATTTGTTGTGCATTTCAGACTTCAGAGTCCAGCTGAGCTTATTTTACAAACTGAATGCCTCTGCTTATCACAGAGATTAATACAGCCAGTAAATAGCACCCAATTTAGTAGGTCTATGTTACCTGCTGCTCTCAATTCTTACATGAGGGAGGAATATTTTTAAAATGTCTCTTACTTGGTCTAGGACCTCTTTGTGGGGGGATGTTTGTCCGTTGCTCGCGCACCCTCTGGTCCCGCTGAGGTCTTTGTGGTGGAGTCTGGGATTCAGGCTTAGACTCAGGACGGGGCTACACAAATGTACCAACAGAAATATGACATGCAGAAGCTAGGCAATGTCTCTCAAATAAATTCCTTCATCTTGACCACCATGACAATTAATGGCCCTAGGAACTTAGAAGGAATATATTTAACAGCTAGACTGCAGAAAGAAAGTGGCCACCTTTGCTCCAGTCTGTCTCTTCTGAATGAAGAGATATGGAAAATCAATCTGCGCTGGAAGCATTAATGAAAAGATGCTCCTTCCCATGCTGCAGCCCATGTACTTCCAAAGTTGGTGTATTTATTTCAAATATAACCTCCAAACACAATTTTCCTGATCTCACTGGTCCTTCAAATGCATGGTGCTTCCTAAAAGCTATAATGATGCACCAGACCAGAAAGACGTGGTCAGTTTTTTAAAAAAACAAAAAAAAAAAAACAACAGTATTACTATGATGAACAGGGAAGAGATTGTATTTACAGCACAGAAATTATGACTAGTAGCCTGATTATCCCAAACCCACACAATGATAATGGATGGAGAGAAAAAGAAGCTAAGCTGTAGGGAAATGCACTTGAGAGTTAGACTAGATGCCACTCCAGCACTTAAGAGTGGAGTCTGGAACTAAATGGCAACAAAAGTTCAATACCTACTGATATCCCCACCCCCCCTTACTGGCAGCAGTCAGCACTCAAGACAGTCTTGCTAATCATGTCCTCTAAAAAGTTAAGGCCATATACTGGAAAAGTACTGATAGAAAAGTTTAAAGAGGTATTGTCTGAGGTAATACTGAGAAATGCCATGGCCGAGGTCCTGCCTACCTTAGGGACCGTCTGTCCCCATATATTCCCCAGAGAGAGTACTTAGATCCAGATCACACAACCTATTAGTAATCCCCAGGCCGAGGGAGGCAAAATTGAAGGCTACTAAAGAGCCTTCTCTATTGCGGCCCCCCCCCTGGTGGAACCAACTCCCAGACGACGTTACAGCCTTGCGGGACCTTGCCCAGTTCCGCAAGGCCTGCAAAACAACGCTATTTCAAATGGCCTTCAACCAAAATGTGTAGATGCCCAACACCACCGAAGAATGGCATGAAGTTAGCACCAAACTGTTGTTTTAAAACTGTACTAATAACTTTAACTGTAACCTGTTTTAATTTTGATGGACTTGTGATTGTGATTGTTTTTACTGTTTTATTGTTGATACTATGATGTTGTTAGCCGCCCTGAGCCTGCTTCGGCAGGGAGGGCGGAATATAAATGTGAAAAATAAATAATAAATAAATAAATGAGCACTAGCCAACAGCACTAGCCAATTAATTTAACTCTGTGTTACAGCCAGTGGGCCTTAGTAGCCAAGGTCATCAGTTGGTCAAGTAAGGTATTCCTACCTGTGAAGCAGGTAATTTGACAACATGAGGAGGTATGCCCGATACTGGAACAGCTCCACTAGGTGGAAGATTCTTACTGGTTACAGATGCCCATGAAGATGTCTAACAGGAATAAACAGCATTTCAGCATTCCCAAGTGAACCCAAATGTCAGTGCTCTTCAGAATTACGCAAGGTGTCTGTCACATTTTGTCATCTTTCTTCAAAATGATCCTCAAATCACTAGCAAATCCTTTATTCTATTATGAACCTTTTAGACAGATATATATCAAGCAACCTCCCTTTCAAAGTTCTCCCAACAACTATGCTGAGATACTCCAACACAGTGGTTTCCAGGATTAGTCATTCACAAGATCCATATATTGAATAATTCTGATGGAGATAATCTATCAAGAATGACACCTGCGAAGATCACAATCTCCCTATTGTGCTGAGAATAATTACTACATTGATCGAACCTCAATGTTGAAAATAAGCCAGTAAATCCACAAGTTTGCACGCAACTCTCCACATCTTTCTTCTCCTCACACATGGCTCAAAATAATTTACAACAAACTAGTTTGTTGACGTTCAAATGGCTTATCTTTTTAACTACAGCCCAAGATTCTAAACCACAAATCCAGATTTAGAATCCTTGTTTGTAGAAAAGGGGGAAGTTCACGTTTCACCTGACTTGGACATCATGGACAAACTGCACTATGTGCAAAATGATTTGGGTGTCTGGATGGTATCCGAGTACCAGTAAATGTGTCCCTCCCAAAAATCTGAAAATACTTGGGAGTAATCAGAAATTTCGGGGACCAGCATTTTAAGCCTCCCAGGACTACTTTTTCTTTAATTTTGCTGCGTGTCTGTGTTAGTGCCTTCTTTTCAGGCCTTGGTATCAGTTTGCCAGATTGGTTTGGCTTGAATTTTATGATCCGATTACAATATGTTCTTCGGTAAGTAGATTTACATTTGATTCTTTGGTTTGGCACTGGGACATGCACTAAAACCACAGGGTTGCCTATTGGAATGCTGACTGGATATAATGGGAACCAAGAATGCCAAACTTGCATGGGCTCCACCAAAATGCATTAGAGATCAGATGCAGAATTTGTTCTGCTGGGCTTGTTGGTTCTGTTTGCAATGGGAGGCCTTTGGCCAGTGGCTGCTTTGTTTGCTTCTGTGCCTTTGGCTATACTTTGCCCTGTAGAAATCATGGAAGTTTTCCTCCCATATTAAGCAGTGGAGAATGGCAGGGGGCACTTTGTTCAGGGACCAACAGAATTGAACCTCTTGGTCCAATTCACTTGAGACTTGGGTGTTATTTAGTGAATAGGCACCATCAGCTCCACTGTAATTTTGTTGTCATTTGCTTAAATAACAGCCTCCTTCATCCCCCTGGGAAGATTTTCCATATGAAATAATGGAGCCAAATAATAATAATATTGGAATCCTCCCTTTAAAAAAAATCCAAATATCAAACTGTTGGGAACTGAATAACAGGGAATACAGTTATTTTTTAACTCCATTATAATGTGAAAAATATTGATCCCGCCCCCCTCCCCCCGCCACGATGCTCAGCCCAGCCAACGACTCTGCTATTATAGATATATAGCTAGCTTTTCTTCAAGGAAGTATGAGGGACAAAGACATATGTGGCACAATCTAGATAACACAATGTTGCTGTAAAGCTTTTAATGTTGTAAGCAGCCCTGAGCCCGCTTGCAGGATAGGGCGGGATATAAATTTAAAAATTAAAATTAAGGGGTTTGCAAGTTTTTGGAAAATCTCTCTAGGTCCTAAGAAAACACCCTCAAAATGTGGAAGAACAAACTTGATGAAGAATGCCAATGAAAATGCCATTCACATATTACCCTAGAGTCCTCTTGCACCACAGGAGCTAGATCTGCAGGAACAGGAGAAGGACTCTTCTCTACTGTTTCCTCGGGAGTCGCTTCCTCCAGCACTGGCTCAGGTTTTTCTTCCTGGGCCTCTGGTTCAGGCTCCTGTTCAGGCTCGGGCTCAGCCTCTTGTTCTGCCTCTGCAGCTGGCTCCTCCAACTGCTCTTCCAAGTCATTGCTGCGAAGGGGAAATCCATTCAGTATAGGTAACAATTCATTTACACCACTCAACAGCAGCATTTAATGGTGTGTTACTCTAGTTCACCTCTACCCTCACGGAGTTCTTTGTTAGGTTAAATGATTATTTTTAAAGAAAACACTGTGCACAATCACTTATTTAAACACACACCTTCTTTATATTTTATTAGCAGAAATTAATGCAGATTTATACAAACAAAAACCAGTATTCATCAAGGTCAAAAGAAACCTGACTTTCATGACCCTTCCCCCAAATGAGATTTTGAGAACCGATGTTCCCAAATTAATATTTCTCACAAAGCATTGTTCAAATAAAAGAACAAAATCCCCAAATCAGAAATTTCCTAAAATAAGCACACAATATACTTAACAACCTGTTTAAATACATTTAAAAAGAAAGTCAGTTTGGACACAGAGATCAAAGGTGAAAAACAAGTAACATCTGAATGTAGTTGGTGAAGCAGTGCACTTATGTCCGTTAGATAACATTCTTCAGGAAACAGGCTTTTTTCAACCAGTGCAGCCAACTGCATTAGATAAAATGGTCAGAAGAGGCGGGACTGGGTGAGAATTTACCTGACGGACTGCTCATAGTAGGTTGCAGAATCATCAGCAACTGCCTCAGGGGTCTGCTGCCTCTCTTCAGGTTCTTCCGCCTCTTCCTCAGATTCTGGGACAACACCAAGGACAAGAAAAAATTTTTGACGGTACAGTCAAATAAGTTCAATAATTTGCATATGGAGCCACTGAAGCAAACTTAAATACTTAATAAGACAGTATTTGCACAAAATACTTGTAAGGAAATCTTTACAAATTTGAATGTGGCCTTGCATTAGTTTCAACCCTCACACCTATGCAGCACATAAATTCAAAAACACTTATATACAAACTCAGTGTCATGAGAGGACTGGGAAATTGCAGGAGGGGAGAGGAATAGCGAATCAATACTTATTAATACCATTACGCATCCAATTTAGTAGTTCACATTGTAACACAAGTAACAGGTAGATATCTAACAGCTAGATTTGAGTCCAGAACCACCTAAGAGACTATCAAGATAGTTTGGGGTACAAGCTTTCAACAAAGTTCCTTTTTTAAGTTATAAAGCTTATACTCTAAAAAAACCGTTGCTGGTCTAGTGCTACTGGACTTGTATCCAGCTGTTCTACTGCAGACCAACAAAGCTACACTCTGAAACACATCCATATATAAAACCACGTCTCTGCACTAACTGGAGCTTATAAACACTTTCAGTCACCAACCTACCTGAAGCATGCTGCAATAGTCTAACCTTAAGATTACAAAAAAGCATCAATGAGTATTTTCTAACTGCCACAATCAGAAAATGTGAATGCAACACTTCTCACAGTATTTTTTGCATAAAATATTTGAATGAAACAATCTTGTGGTCCCTCATCAATATTTAAATCCTCTCATTCCCAGGATGTGCTTTTCATGGGGGCAGATTCTTAAACAGTCTCTGCCATGTCTGGTGCTGCAAAACACAATTCCCAAATGACAACAAGGTAAAAAACACATTCTTTTGAAGTGAGTGGACTACTCCTTTTATTGCTGAAGTTTTAAAAGTTGCTTTATCAAGCCATTTTATTTGGTCTGATACTGTGGATTGGATGATGTTCCCTTTTGGCAAGCAGCTTGAATGTAGATCTTTAAGTTATAACATACACTGTTCAATGTTCACAATTAATTTGGGAAGGAAATATACTAGCAGAACTTTAAAGAATAAGACAAAACACATTAGTTACCCTCAGCAGGTTCAGTATCTAAGTCACCAAATACTTCATCCTGATAGCGGAAAATGTCATTATGGACATAAAACTTGTTTGCAACAGATCCCTGTAAAAAAACAAAACAAAGGCCAAACGTTCAACAAATCATTCTCCTTAATTATGGAACTATAATAGTAGTTTTACTCTATCAGGATAAATCCTATTCACTTGTTAGCCAGTTTTTGCCTCTTTGTCATACAAAGAGCCATGACTTCCAATCCACAGATGTCCCCAAACTATGCTCCACCCAGTACGGAGTCATTTCAGACATTAGGAGACAACAGCTAGGGTATACCAGACTCACTAATGTAACATTGCCAAAGAGAAAGTCTGATTGAGAATATTGTCACAGAAGTTGAGGTGATTATGTGTCCACCATCTACAGTTATTTCACTACTGCACTCAGTAAACCAATTGCACAGTTTCTAAGCAAACGACAAATGAAGTTTTGAAAGCGGTTGCTCATTAGCTCAAACTACTTTCAAATACAGGCACACACTGACACGACAAACAGACATAACCTTTATTGGTGTAACAGAAAAGAAAAACAAGGTCCAAAGGAATTTCAAAATGGGACATACAAACCACAGTAACTTGCAAGCCCAACCAGCATGGGAATACAAGGTTATATGCAAAACTTAGCTAAGAAAAGTGGGGCAAGGTACTTCCCTACCTGACTCCACTTTTAATTTCTTTTTCCATACCATACCAAACCTTTAATGGCATAATAGATTCAGATAAAAATACACAGAATATAAAAATTTAAACATTGGAGATAAAATCAAAATAAAACCGAGCTTACAGATACATTCAAACATGGTCAGAATTAAATTTAAGGATGTCAGCCAGAAATTTTGCCACAGCCTCACTAACCACCCCCTCAGTATCACTCAATAAATAATAACAGGGTGGCAGAATAGACAAATCTGGAGAAAAAGAAAGCTTGCCAAATAAATCTTTACGGAGGTTATGGTAAAAAGAACAATCAAGCAATATATGCTGGATTGAGTCAGGGGTATTCGCTCCACAGGAGCAAAGTCTGTCGGCTAAAGGGACTCGCTGATATCTCCCTTGTAAAACTTTGGAGGGAAACGCGTTTAGTCTGGAATAGGGGCTTGCTCCGTCCACTCCACGCATCGACCTGGTATTGCAATTTCTTTTTCATTCACTGCTAGGGTCAGAAATTCTACAACCTGCTCAGTAATTGAGGGACATTTGTCAGCCAACAAAAACTCTACCCTTTTGCTTGTCACCAAGTTGGGGGTTAAGAGGAGAGGTTTGATCAGGCGCCGTTGGTGCTGGGAAAGTAACGGGCAGTCTAGTAGAATGTGCCGTATAGAGTCAGGTTCTCAGCCACATCCACACTGTCTCTGTTCATAAGGGATACCCTTATATCTCCCATCGACCACGGACAATGGAAATAAGTTGAGTCTGGCCAACATAAAAGCTTGGCGTTGATGTGGGCTTATTAGATTTGAGAAGTACTGAGCCATGCAAATTTGAGAAGGGGGAAGGTCCAAGAAGCGGGGTGAACATGTGCCAAGTGCTTCAGCAATTGTTAATTGGGAGTCAATATCTAGTATTCTCCTGCGGATCAAGTGAAATATGTAAATTTCACTGCAGTTTGTCAATTAATTTCGATAGATACCAATTGATTTAATTTTCCCGAGAACTGAACAGAACCATTTACGGGTAAAGGGGTCTGCAAGTAAGAGAGAAATCAGACTGTTGGGTAAGGGGTGAAAATGAAGGTGGGGCCAGTATTTGATTGTGGTAATCCAGATTCTAGACTCTGTGTGGAGAGCTCAGCTGGTATGCCATCAGGTCCTGGGGTTCTGTGCATTTTTAGTGAAAAAACTTCATCAGTGTAACTGGCGGCCATTCAGGAATGTTGGAGAGTGTTAATGAGACATTAGTGGAGGTAGTCATAGATACATTATTAAATAAGTATAGTAAGAGACCCATTTCTGTGGTGAAACTGGGCAAATGTTGGGGGCACCAGGATAGCTATTAAGACCTGAAACCAGGGACCAGAAATCTTTATTATTGTTTTTTGATGCCTTGGAAAAGTTTAATCCAATGTCCTGAGCGGGCATGTTTTTTCTGAGCAAAAAGTAACATTCCCTCTTTATTGTGCAATAGTGTTGGAAGTTCCATGGAATGTTACCTTTGCACTTCTGGTGGAAAAATTGACATAATTTGCATTTGGCAAGGAAGCAATCAGCATCGAACCAATTATTAGTAGGGAAGACTGTTTGCTTATGATCGAGGGGTCGAGTTAAATCATTGATTTTTTCTACTATAGAATCATAAACCGAGAGTTAGCAGAATTAGTACTGGAAAGTTTACAATGTAATTGCAGTCCTGCATCACTAAGCATCCATCTTTGTAACTAACTTGAGACACATTAAGCATTCCAGCTTTACCATCAAGAAACATCTCTTGAAGTGTTTTGCTTGTCCTTCACATGTGCAGTTCCAACTGTTTACTTTAAACATCTTGAAGCAGGTATAAAATATGCCATCTCCTATTTCCAAAGACTGATTTTCACAGTAAAATTCCAGGTTATTTACAGGATTAAGCTGTTAAATTAAACTACTACCATACAAAACTGAATATTGCTATTTAATAGTTTTCACAGTACAACCCCTTCTAGGCCCACTGAGACTTCAACAAATTTAGAAGAGTATAATTTTGTTTAGGATTGCACTGTAAAGGCAGATTAACATCTCTTAATCCACATATTTCAAATTAGTTTAAACAAGTCGGAATCGGCAAGAAAACTTGGAGAGTGAATCCCTTCCCCCCTTTGCTTCCAATCTTCCTTCTCCCCATTCACTCACCCTCTACCATGGTTCTCTTCACACCTACCCCACCCTTCACACACCACTATCCCCCACCAGTGTTCCCTCTAAAATGAGTTAGCGTGAGCTAGCTCACAGATTTTTTAGCCTCCAGCTCACACATTTTGTCTTAGCTCAGGAAGGATGACTCCAGCAGCTCACAATTTTAATGCCAGTAGCTTACAAAGCAGAATTTTTGCTCACAAGACTATGCAGTTTAGGGGGAAACATTGCCCCCACCCTTACTTTCTTCCTGGAGAGGAGCAGGGAAGGAATGGAGAAGGAAGCAGCCACAGGCAAGGTCAGTAGGCAGCCTTTCCTGGCCCCATAGCACATAGCCTCTGCTGCTGTCCATTCGCACCAGCCACTTCCCCCTCCCCACAGCAGCAGCAATGTCAGTGAGGCACAGCTCCAAGCCACCTGTCCCACTGAAAGTCCCGCCCCCACACAGCAATGTTGGCATAGCCAGCGTGGTTTCCACCCACTGTCCCAGCTCTCCCCCCTCCATGACAGCAATGATGAGCCCTGCACAGCTCCCCCCTCTTCTGACATGGCTCCCCGTATACTTCCGTATAGATATTCGGAAGTATACGGAAGTCAATGGGGGACAGGAGCCCCAGCAGCCAATCCAAAGCATGCATGTGCAGAATGCATTGCAAATGCATGCTTTGAAGGGCTTTTGTGTAGCTGATGGCTGGGCTAATCCCTCAGCCATCAGCTACATTGTTGTTCTTTTGTTTACTTGGGTATCCAAGTAAACAGTGTTCTCTGGCCAATCACAGAGCAGTGCTATTTTTTGAAACTGCTCTGTGTAGGGTCAGAGTCTGCCTGGCTGGATTCCATTCCATCGCTGTTGTTTTGTGTTGGTGTGTGAGAGACTGTGCTGCGCTGGCCCTTGGTCTCAGCTGCTGCTGCCTTCTCTCAGCCTTTCCTGACCTGCCTTGAGAAGATGTCTAAGGTAAGACAGTCTTGGGGTTCTTGTTTTTATTTTAGTTAGTAAAAGGACTTTTTAAGACTCAGAGTCCCTTTACTTATCCAGATTTGGGTGGGTGAGTACTGGGTAGCTTATTTGGGGTTAGGGGGTTCTGCTGGGGGTGGGGGGTTTGCCAATTTGCCCGTATCTTACTTTAGTGAGAGGACTTTTAAAAGTGCAGTGTCCTTTTACTTTTCTTGATTTGGGTGGCTTGGATTTCTTGGGGTTAGAGTGAAGGGGTTTTTTTGGGGGGGAGGGGTTGGTAAAGTTCCTGTATTGTTAAAAGTTAAGTTTTTTACTGTTTAAAAAGGATCCTGTGTTTGATTTGTTGCTGCTGTGTTGTGCTGCTGTTGTCCCTTTTCTCTTCTGGTTCTTTGGGGGGGGGGCACTATTCGGCCTAATTGTCATTGTTTAAAAGGCCACTTTTTAACAGTGGAGTTTCTTGGCCGCCTTCTGTTGTCCCTTTTCCTGGTTCTGTTTTTTTTTTGGGGGGGGGGGGAGCTGGCACCTGGGTGAGAGACCCAGAACCAGCAGGCTTGTTGTGCTTGGCCAGCTCTCCCCATGTTGTTTGGGGCAGGGCTGGAGAGCTGGCATCTGTAGATTATGTGTTCTGTGGCAGGGAAGCTGGCACCTGGGTGAGAGACTCAGAACCAGTAGGCTTGTTGTGCTTGGCCAGCTCTCCCCCTGTTGTTTGGGGCAGGGCTGGAGAGCTGGCATCTGTAGATTATGTGTTCTGTGGCAGGGAAGCTGGCACCTGGGTGAGAGACCCAGAACCAGCAGGCTTGTTGTGCTTGGCCAGCTCTCCCCCTGTTGTTTGGGGCAGGGCTGGAGAGCTGGCATCTGTAGATTGCGTGTTCTGCGGCAGGGAAGCTGGCATCTGGGTGAGAGACCCAGAACCAGCATGCTTGTTGTGCTTGGCCAGCTCTCCCCCTGTTGTTTGGGGCAGGGCTGGAGAGCTGGCATCTGGGGTTGCTGCAGCCAGGTCTGCTGCAGACCTTGAGCAGATTGTGTTTTGTGTGGCAGTGACGTTGGCAACTGGGTTTATATTGGTTCCAGGCCTGCAGGGTTCATAGAGTAGATAGAGGGATGTAGTGCATTTGGGTCCTATAGAGATTATCTGGTGTGAAGTTAGGTTTGGCTTTGGATGCCCCAGGAATTGGACCCCCTAGTCCAATTTTTTTTTGGCCTTGCGGGTTTTGTGTGGGACAGTGCCCTGAAGCTGCACAGCAGTTTGGGGGGCTCTCCTCAAAACCTCCTGCTCCCCAAAGCCACTTTTCCCATGACAATTACAGTGAGGAAGTGGCTCTAATTGGTTTTTTTTGGGACTTGGAGGTTTTATAGGGGAGAGTTCCCTGCAGTTTTTGGGGCTCTCCCTCAAACCCCCTGCCCCCCAGCAGCCTCTAATTATGCCCTACATTGCCATTGATTTCAATGGCCCATAGGGTATAATGGTGGGATGGGGCACCCTCTTTGGATGCCCCTGGAATGGGACCCCCTGGCCCAATCTTTTTGGGACTTGGAGGGTTTGTAGGGGAGAGACCTTTGAAGGTCCTCTGCAAATTTGGGGGCTCTCCCTCAAACCCCCTCCCCTCCAGGCAGCTTCCAATATACCCTATTTTGCCATTGATTTCAATGGCCATAGGGTATAATGGGGCTGTATATTCAGAAATAGCCACGCATCTACCGTATATGCGGCTATTCCGAGTAATAGGAAATACACGGTATTCCGTATCTTTTTGGCCCCGTGTATTAACAAATCCGCGTAATTCCGTGTTTTTTTTTTTGAACACCCCTAGTGCAAAGAAGTAACCCCATCATCCTTCTAACTCTACAAACAAGGCCTTAACAAATTTTCTTTGACTCTAGAAACCAGCTCAGAAATTTAGGAGCCAGACTCATTTTTAATCTTTCAGGAATTTGTACTAATGACGGTATTCTCTAATTAATGCCATCACAAAACCTAATTTGAAGCTCTTCAGTGTTTCTTATAACTTTCTTAAAGCTATGATAAAAATGTCATAGTCTACAAAGAAATAAATAACCTTAAGGTGGTGTTACCATCAAAATAAAAAGCTAACCTTGAACCATAACTCAGCCTTTCCCAAGTTTTCCATAATTCCATCATTGCTTGTAATAACTGACCACTGGAGTGAGGCTTAGTCTGATCAGAAATCTGGAAGCTAAGCAGGGTTGGCTCAGCTTAGTACTTGAGTGAAGGGCCACCATGGAGATCCAGGGTTGCTCTGCAGAGACAGGCAATAGCAACCCACCTCTGTCCATCACTTACCCTCAGAACTCTAGAGGGTTCAACATAAGCTGGCTACAACTTCACAGCATTTTACACACAGAAAGGCTAGTTAAGAAATAAATTCATCTGTCACCACTAACTGATTTAAAGCAGTGGTACTTATTCTGCAGCTCACAAAGAGCCCAATTTATAATTAACAGCTACCAAAAGTGCAACACTTCGTTCCATCTTTGGCATGAGGCCTGCACTTCAGGGAGGCTCCCAGCTTAGCTGTTCCTCTGACAGTGGCTGTTTCAAGGAGGGACAATCTATCAACCAGAAATCCCATTGGGCAAGAGCCTTGCCCACTTTCCTGCAATATGGGGTAGGTGAAACACCGGTGAATGGTGCTCAGAAGAGCCACAAGCGGGTCCTGCTAAATAAAATATACTGGTGTAAAGTTACTTTTACATCTACAGAGCTTTCCCTTATATTAATAAAAGCATAAGAACTGACATTTCCAGTTCCTGCCCATTCAATAAAGCCATCTATAGTCTTGGCCATCAAAACATTTCCATTTTGCCAAATCTCATACTTCTTCTTGAAATAAATGGATTTCTGCTTAGAGACAATAATATAGCATGCATTGTTGTTGTTTGGGTTGGTTGTTTTTTTTTGCTTTGCTGCTTCATCATTTGTAACATAATGCTGAAATGCAACTTTCCTGTTTCAGCTGCTGGAAATGGTAACATTATGGGCAGATCCAATATTAAGGAAATGCCTTTTTCATGACTTGCAACTCCAAAGCACTGGTACAATACAAAAAACACTATAGGGCCATGTTTCTGTGGCATTAAAGTAACTTAATAGCATAGCCAATAGTTAAGACAGTAAGCAGTAAAATACCCGATGACTAAAGTGGACAAGTTAAATAGCCCTTTCAGGCACATTAAATACATTTTACATAGTTCAAATCAATAAGGTGAACTCACTGGTAGGACAACCTATCATGAAGGATGGGAAATGGTGAGAATACCCGCCACACTAGAACCTAGTTCTCAGAAATGTAACCCTTACTAACCAATACCAAGAGCACAGATACTACAAACTAAAGCAGCACACTAAGACTGCTACTTGTTATCATTTAAAATATATTTGTAAGTATATACTTTGGAACCATAACCATTTATGCTGCAGCAGAAGGCAACTCCAGAACCCATAATGACCCATCATCACCCCAAATAATTCTGCTTGGCCCACAGGGCTGGTTATCTACTGTGCCAAGGTTGAACTCTCACAGACATTATGACCAAAGTAAAGGAGGGAGATAATAATGTCCTTATAGTATCACATCTTAGTGTGTATTTGCTGGTTCCTTCATACAACAGAACTCTACTTCTGCTTCACTGCACTGCTAAACATGAAATTAAGCAATTTCTTGATTACAAAACACCAGATCAAGGCTGTGTAGCAAGCAGTGCTTTCCTGTCATGAATGATAGCAGCTGTTTTCACTTAAATAGTAAGAACACTTCACTCATTTAGGAGACCAGACAGACAGTTAGGTATGGAGAGTTTTGTTGTGTAGTGGCAGCTAAATTACAGTACATGTATCTAGGCACAAAGAGGCAACTGGGTAGTTGACAACTCAAAAATACAGTAATATCACTGGCAATGACAGAGAGTGAATTCTACCACCAAGCATCCCAGCCCTATAGTCCTACGCTATAGAAGTAGCATATGTATATTCAGCATATTGATTCACTGTCATCAGTTCCTCCAGGATACATACCTCGGGAGCAAGGACAAAAGTCTGCATGAATCTTCGCAATGGCTGAGTATTATTAGAGAGCTCGCCCATGACCTGTACTACAACACCATCATTAAGAGTAGCATGAGCATCCACATGACGGATCTTTGTGTGACAATCCTTAAAGTTCAGTGACAACACCTTCTTGTGGATATCCTACAGAAATTATATTAAAACGTATGAGAAGCTTTCAAGAAGGAGCTGGACAGAGACAAAAATGGAGGTGTTGTGAAAATAATCACATGTTCAGACTGCGTGGAACCTATCCTTTTTGCTTAAACAATTTCTAAGTACAGTTTTCTATTTCCACTGGCACCACTTTCCCTATTTAAATTTAGGAAGCTGAGTATAAATACCACCACTATCCTAAAATACATTTGGTATACTACTCCAGCACATAATCTAGCACATGGTATACTAATCTAGCACTGAAAAATCACACAAAACTATTAACAAAGGCTAATGAAGTTCCCAGTATGAAATTTGATCTTGATGCTAGAAATGTACAATATTTCTGACAAACTTCTGATGCATTAACACAACAGTATGATACTACCTTCTCTCTCTCTCACACACACACACACACACACACACACACACACAAGATGCTGACCAATTTGATATGCTTTCTGAACATTTATACTGTTTTAATCACGTTTCAGTCAGTAACAAAGCAGTTTTATGAATGCTTACAGACTGCCCATGGACTGCATCCGCTGGTTTTCCATTTGAATCCAAACCACCGTGGACATAAGAGGAATTCTTTCCATAAAATCTGTGAGGGAATAATTTACACATATTTCACTACGTACAACTCCAATGTATTATACGGGCCCTCACTGCAGTAAAATGTTAACAATATTATTGATTTCAGGCACAGCAATCTCTTGGTTAAGAACGTAAGAAGAGCCCTGCTGGATCAGACCAGTGGTCCATGTAGTCCATTACCTGTCTCATGAAGCGGCCAATCAGTTCCTCTGGAGGATCAACAGGGTATAGAGGCTGAGATCTTCCCCTGATGCTGCCTATTCTTTGGAATTCAGAGATTTCGTTGCTCTCTTTTTGTTGAGAACAATGACAATAAATTTATCTATCTATTTATTGCTTCTGAATGTGGAGATTCCCCGAAGTCACCCTGGCTAGTAGCCATTGATAGAATGTCATGAATCTCCACTGCTGGTAAGTGAATTGATCTAATCCCCTCTTAAAGCTTTTTATTCCTGTGGCCATCACTATATCCTCTGGCAGCAAATTTCACATTTTAATAACTCCTTATGTAAAGAAGGATTTCCTTTTTTTCCATCCTGAATCTACTACTCATCCATCAGCTTCATCAGATGTCTGTAGTTCTAGTATTTTAGGAGAGATTGAAAAAGTTCTGCACATGCATAATTTTATAAGCCTCTATCATGTACCCCCCAGGCTGTCCTTTCTAAACTGAAAAGTCCCAAACCCTTCAGCCTTTCCTCATAGGGAAGGTGCTCCAACCCCCTAACCACCCCGGTTGTTCTCTTGCGTAGTTTTTCCAGCTCTGCAATGTCCTTTTTGAGATATAGTGATCAGAACTGTACACAGTATGCCAATCAAGACCTATACTGGGTTTTATAATACTGACTGTTCTATTTTCACTCCCTTTCCTAATAATCCCCAACACAGAGTTTGCCTTTTTTACCATGACAACACACAGGTTTGATACTTTGAGTTATATACTATAACCGAGATATTTTCCCCTCTCAGTCTCAGCCCCCATTAGCCTAGATGTGAAGGCGGGATTTTTTGGTCCAGTGTGCACTAACTTTACACTTACCAACACTGAACTTCATCTGCCACATTGCTGCCTACTCATACAGTTTGTGGAGATCCACCTGGAACTCGTCACAGCCTTGCTTTTTACCATCTGCAAACTGGGCCATTACACTACTCACCACTAGTTCCAAATCATTTATAAACAAATTCAATATCAATCCCTGTGGGACCACTACTGTGAGAACTGTATTTATTCTGACTCTTTGCTTTCCATCATTTCATTGTTTTTTTTAAATCCACCTTCTTACCACCCCATGGCTGCTAAGATTACTCAGGGGTCTTTGGTAAGGTTCCTAGTCAAAAGCCTTTTAAAAGCCTAATTATATAATGTCTACTAAGTCACTGTTATTTACATGTTTGTTCACTTCCCCAAAGAATGCTAAAAGGTTGTTGAGGGAGGACTTCCCTTTGTAGAGGTTGTGCTGAATTCCCCTTAGCAGACTTTGTTCCTCTCTATATGCCTAACAATTCTATCTTTGATTACAGTTTCAACTAATTTGCCTGGGACAGACTGAGGTATAGATATGGTAAAAGCAATAATCTGTCAAACCATTTTCAGCAACCAGGCATTATTCAACTGCCTCCAAGGAATAAAGTTCAGTACAGCAAGATTTCCCACCTACCCAAATTCTGGCTTGCTGTTAACAAATAGCATGGTTGTCACTGGTGATTCCAGGTACGTGCCAGGGGATGACTTTGTAGGCCTGATATGCAGCACATGCCACAGCTTGTGCCTTTACAAAAAAAATTAGATTTACCAGACATATTCAGTCCACTGTTTAAAACTAGTGGTTTTGCAAAGCCTCTTGCTTTGTTTCGTAAAGAACTGGGCTCTCTATATCCTTTTTGCATCAGACTATTAACCCAGAAAATTAAGATAAAGTCTGTATTACTCTAGGTCTTTCAAAGGCACTCTTACCTAATGTTTACCTTTTCTTTGCCCTAAGGCTAATTGATAGAGAAACCTGTAAAATAAATCACAATTCATTGTTTGCATTTGCTGTAATAAACTGTAGGAGTGCTGTAGAAACAACATGTGCTTTAACAGAGGCCAGTATGGAACCTGCTTTGATATGGAATTAAGAGCTGCTCAAAACATCCTATGGCTTCTTTTTGAAAAAAGGTCTTTTACTGATGCACAAAAGCTAAACCCCATTTCATATGTTCTCAGTCTGAGCCCAGGCAGGAAAAAAGTTCTCATCTAAGATCCAGCAAATCTAAGAACAATTAAAACAGGGTAGGAGGTAGGGAACAAATGTAAACTGTTATCTTGCAAAGTTCTACACAGCTGCACATAAATAAGCACCGTTATGGACAAAAAAAATTGTCAGTTAAAATCTGTAAAAGGGCCAAAAAGGCCTTAAAACCTTTGAAGTTACACAGGTTTTTAAAAACTGTTTTTAATTTAAAAAAAAAACAACCTGTAGTCCGAACTGGGTTAATTTTAACCAGTGTTCTTTAAAAGTTCGATTCAGGTTTTTTTAAAAGAACCCTCTCTATTTTAATATATATTAACAGCCAGGCTACTAAAAAGAATGGAACAATGTACAGAAAGGCAGGGGTGCCACAACAAAAATGCAAGACATATTTAACTATTTCATATTCCTTAACCTGCTGTTTTTCAACTTATATACCAGAAATAACTATGCCCAAACTAGTTTTTAATTTTTTTTTACCTGTGCAAGTAATCTGGTGCCTGATTCAGCAGAGTATAATATTGCCGCACGAACTCCCGCCCAACCAGCAGGGGACTTGGCTTCTCCATCACCATTTCTTTGGTCAACTGAAAACTAAAACCAATGCAACAAATAATTAGAATAATGTCGATAACTGTACCAGTTTCTCCACATCCTATCAGTTTTCTGAACTTATTAACACTATAATCGTGAGACCCTGATGAAGAGCTTTAGAATAATAACTAATGCCTAATGTAACAGAATTTAGTCTGGATCTAAGCTCTTGAAGCTAACTCTGCAGTCAACTACAACTTACCTATAGCACCACCTGAACTGCAGCCAAGAAAGCTGTCTCCAATGACAGGGCATGACCCATGTGATTTTCTTTCTGTTTTTATTCCATGCACACATACAACATTGAAGTAGGAAATCAGGAAAGTGAAACTATGGAGAAAGGAAACAGTCTACAAAAAGGGAGCGCTTTAAAGCTCACATAACCACCCTTCATTTCCTGTATGTCCAAACGTCAAAAGAGAACTTAGCCTCCAGTCTGAAGGGATCCTTGGAGCATGGTTGTCAGAGGGCTTCTATTGAGTACAGCATGGTTCCTCATACAGCTGAGGTATATTTGTGCCTTGCATGTTCTGCAATCTGCGGATGTTAGCAGTACCATAATGGATTTTGGTGCTACTTCCTATGCCTTCACTTTTTCAAAGCAGTAAGGTTTTTTCTGTCATTTCCCTGCTGGCTAAGGACAGTTGATATTCCAAACCTATACCCAGCATCAGCAAGTCGCTGGCATACAGCTGGACTGTCCATTACTGTAAATCTATCAAGGAACAGAGAAGGTGAAAAAGAGGCTTCTCAAAGCTCTCAAAAAATAATAAGATGATATTGGATTTATATCCCACCCTCCACTCCGAAGAGTCTCAGAGCAGCTCACAATCTCCTTTACCTTCCTCCCCCACAACAGACACCCTGTGAGGTGGGTGGGGCTGGAGAGGGCTCTCACAGCAGTTGCCCTTTCAAGGACAACCTCTGCCAGAGCTATGGCTGACCTAAGGCCATGCCAGCAGGTACAGTGGGGAATCAAATCCGGTTCTCCCAGATAAGAGTCCACACACTTAACCACTACACCAAACTGGCTCTCCAGTATCTGATCAAGGGAGCTTTGACTCTCAAGTTTATACCTTGGAAATCTTGTTCATCCTTAAGATGCTACTGGACTTGAATTTAAAAAAAGGTATCCAAACTATCAAGCAAAACAGTCAAAAATCGTTGGCAAACCAAAGAAGAGGTTATTTATGGAGACATTAAGTCCCATTTACCTTACCTGTTTTAGATTACATTGAACTTAAGACATCAAGAAAAGTGAAGATGACTTTCAATCTACAGAGCAAGCAATAATCTTGGAGACTATAACTTAGCCAGATCCCTCTGCACATTGTGAGTGTCAAGATACGGGTTAGATCAGGGGTGTCAAATGTGGCCTAAGGGCCAAATAAGGCCCCCAAGCAACTAGCTGTCATTGGCTTCCTTTTCCCACTCTTGCTTTTTTCTGCATCACAGCTTGCTTTGCTAGGCTGGCTCAACTGTACAGGAGCTATTGAGCAAAGCTATTTTATCCACTGGCTGAGGCTCCTCCCTTGGGGCAGAAGCGGAGGAGGAAGAGCTTGCCTTGTCAGGCTCTCTCAATTGCACAGATCTACTGAGCCAAGCCCCTCTTCCTTCTATTGGCTGAGGCTCCTCCCCCTCCGGATCCACTGGAGGAAAGAGCCAGAGCTTCCTTTGCCCACTTCCCTGGATCCCATGGGAAAGATACAAAGAAAACACATTGAAGACCAATGAGTGCTAATGTTTTAATCATGTTCTAAGTTTTTTTAAAAAAAAAAATCTTTGAGTTTGTGTCTGTCCTTTATTTATTTAGAATTTATGTCGCGCCCTTCCCACGAATGGCTCAGGGCGGCTTCCAATAATGAATCCAACATAAAAATTAAACAATGTTTAGGCATGTAAAGGGTTAAACATTTAAAACAGATAAAACCTTAAAATTAATAAATAATCCATATGTATATAAAAGAGATCTGGCAAGTACGTTAAGTTCTCAAGCTAGGTATAGGCTAGCCAGAAGAGGATCGTCTTACAGGCCCTGCGGAACTGGACAAAGTCCCGCAGGGCCCTCACCTCTTCCGGCAGCTGATTCCACCATGTAGGGGCCATAACAGAGAAAGCCCTTTCTCTGGTGGATTTCAAGCGGGCTTCTTTCGAGCCAGGGACAGTAAGGAGATTTTGTGTTCCCGACCTCAGTACTCTCTGGGGAACATGCGGGGAAAGACGGTCCTTCAGGTAGACAGGTCCCAAGCCATATAGGGCTTTAAAGGTGATAACCAGCACCTTGTACCGGACTCGGTACATCACTGGAAGCCAGTGCAGGGTCCAAAGGCCCGGTTGAATGTGTCCCCACTTTGGGAGACCCAGTAACAGCCGGGCCGCGGCATTCTGCACCAGCTGTAATTTCCGAGTTCGGGACAGGGGCAGCCCCATGTAGAGGGCATTACAGTAGTCCAACCTCGAGGTGACCGTAGCATGGATCACTGTTGCTAGGTCGCCGCGCTCCAGGAAGGGGGCCAACTGCCTTGCCCGCCTAAGGTGAAAAAATGCGGACTTGGCAGCGGCTGCTATCTGAGCCTCCATCCTTAGGGAAGGCTCCAACAGCACCCCCAAGCTCCTGACTCTGTCCGCCGCTATCAGCGGCGCACCGTCAAAGGCTGGTAGGGGGATTCCCCCTCCCGGGCCGCGGCGACCCAGGCAAAGGACCTCTGTCTTCGCAGGGTTAAGCTTCAGCCCGCTCAGTCTGAGCCACTCAGCCACGGCACGTAATGCCCGATCTAGGTTTTCCGGGGCGCAGGTCGGCTGGCCGTCCATCAGCAGATAGAGCTGGGTGTCATCAGCGTACTGGTGACACCCTAGCCCGTACCTTCGGGCAATCTGGGCAAGAGGCCGCACATAGATGTTAAATAACATCGGGGAGAGAACCGCCCCTTGGGGCACACCACAATTGAGTGTGCACCTCCGGGATAGCGCCCCCCCCCAACTGCGACCCTTTGTCCCCGACCTTCTAGGAAAGAGGAAAGCCACTGTAAGGCCAACCCCTGAATCCCCGCGTCGGCGAGGCGGCCCTTCAGTAGCCGATGGTCGACCGTGTCGAACGCAGCCGACAGGTCTAACAGCATCAGCACCGAGCCGCCCCGATCCAGATGCTGTTGAAGGTCATCTACTAGGGCGACCAGCACCGTCTCCGTCCCATGTCCCGGGCGAAAGCTGGACTGAAATGGGTCAAGGACGGAAGCATTCGCCAGGAAAGTCTGTAGCTGCATCGCCATGGCCCTCTCAAGCTATTTATAAAGTTTATATTTCTGCTACCTAGCATCACATTTTATGGCACATGTGGCCTGGTACAACAAGGTCTCATTTATGTCAGATCTGGCCCTCATAACAAAGCAGCATAAGAGAGACCAGTAATACTAATGCAGTAGCCCCTTCCCACCCCATGTCCACTGTTACATTTGAAGAACTTTAGAAAGGAAAGGATTATTTAATTTGGCAACAATAAGTTGTTGGGGTCTCTTTGATATTTCTAATATTCCCACAGCTTTCTGTTTGCTCCAAAGCTTAGCAGGAAACCTACTGGAAATCCCTGCAAAAGTGAAGTTGAATATTTGAAGGCCTGCTGTTCTGTTTTGAAATTCATGCATTTATTCACTTTTGATAAAGGGAACTACGCCCCAAAACAATGTTGGGCTTGGACACTTTTCTCCACACTTATCTGCACTGGAGGAGTTTGCTAGGAGTGATTCTGAATCATACTATCTTCTTTACAGATTCTCCACCCTATTCAGGACAGTTGGTTTACTGATACTGTTGCTGTCGACAGATCTGGACTTTCCCTGTTGAACTATCCACCTGTGTTTAACATATGCAATAGTGGGTTTGGGCTTTGAAATACTTGCCTGCATAATTAATAACCATTTAAATTGTTTTACTTAAACAAAGCAGTAACATTATATATGTATTTTTGTATTTGCTTACATTTCCATGAGAATACATTCATAAAGATCAAGAGTTCTGGAGTATTCTGCTCAAAAAGTTTCACTTTCATTTGAGCTGCTCACCCTTCCCTCCTCACACTTAGCTCTTAACATCTCATCCATATCCAGACCTTTACCACCCAATCTTATATTCACTGAACTTCTTGAAACATAGCACTTATGAATTAAGGGGTTGATTCTGCATGCACAGATGTGTGGAGGACCAATAGGACTGAGGTTTCTTAACTCTGTATGTTTGTTATCTTTTTGTTGTGAAGAGGCATGTTGTCTCTTCAGACACATTTTTTTAAAAAAAATTGCAAAACTAAGTATCTGTGATAATATCTTCTATATAGAAAAACTGCCCAAAATAATCTTACAGAAACCTCTGGGAAAGCATGATGTGAATGGATTAATGGAATTCATTTATCAAAAAATTTAAACATTGCATGAATATACAGCCCTACAATACATAATTAAAAACTAAATCTTTATTTCATGAGGAATAACCTTTTGACTATAATGTATCTTAAACAGAAAACTACCTTTAGATAGTTTAGAAAGCATTTTATTTTTAAAAATCCAATTTAATTTTTTAAAATCTGATTTTGATGTGTTTTTTTTAAGTGCTGGTTTTT